>NC_080599.1:36271825-37539325 GCF_027887145.1 Ammospiza caudacuta
CATTTTTATCAGTCTAAATACATCAAGAGAGAGAGTTTGAATGTGTTTTAGGAGCAGCACAGATGGGAATTAGCAAACAAGCGTTTAGAGTAACATCCTACTGTTTTCTAGGTATAGATTCTTCTATCATGTCAGACTCTCCCAGGTCTGGTTTGCTCTCCCCATAGCATAATGATCAGAACAGTCATGCAGACTGAAAGGGCTTTGAAGCTAGAAAAGAACAGAGTGGTGTGTTCAGAAGTTGCATCTCTAGCCTCCAGATCTGTCACTGAACCCACCTGGGATGAACTGGATACCAAACACTGAAAGCTTTGTTAACAACACAGAGCTCAATAGTTGTGCTGGTACCTTAAGGAAGCTACGAATGAACCATCAAAGGACAATCCTGAGCAGAGAATCAATGGAAAGTGTCCCACTTGCCAAGTGTTTATTCCCAGCAAACAAGATTGCTCTGATGACAGGGCTGTTTATGTAGCCACTTTTAAAAACAGCATGTGTGATCTTGTCTTTATGTCTATGCTGGACATTTAGATGCCCAAAATGAAATGTGAGCTGAGACATCACTCCTACTCTGAGGCTGTTTGGGTCTGGCAATAAATAAGTTTGCCAGTGAATTCTAAAATTCTGACAGAGGGAGTAAAGGGAGTTTTTTGTTAGTTCAAATTCACATGCATGTCTGTGTGCAGCACTCAGCTGTTAGAGTCGACCTATAGGAAGTCTGGATTGTTTTCCCATGTGCATTTTTGTCCTTCACTTTCTTGCCTTGCCACAGGAAAATGTCTATCTCAATTTATATTATAGTATTAAAATCTCACAATTAAATGTTATTTGAGCACATGGAAGGTGTGTGCTGTAAGGACATTCCATGAGGAACAGAGCTGTCCAGTTTAACAGAACTGATAATTTTCTAAAAATATTCAATACCCCCTTCAGGTTTTGCAAAAAAGGTCACTGTTGCTATAAAGTTGTTTTAAGTACACATACCAGGAACAGAATTCTTGACTAAACATTTTGGCACAAACTTGAAAACAGATATCTAAGTTTCATTTTTCTAATTTTTCATTTGTACTCCCCTAGAAATTATGTTTCTATTTTTATTTTTTTCTTCTTTCTTCCTTAGCTACACTAAAAGTAGATCTTTTTCTTTCTTGTTTTTTTTCAAATCTTGTTATATTATGTAAGCCTCCTACCAGCCATCCAATGCTGGTTTAAATTCACTGGAGGCTTTATAAGTAAAGAATGATTTGCATGTTCAGTCAGTGACATTTGACGTCGTGTTTTGCTAGCATCAAATGAGTTTCCTAAAGTTTGTGTCTCCCAACAGAGAGGACAAGTTTAAAGTTCTGGTTTGCCTAACTGAGCCTGCCTGCCTCGTGTGCCATCCTCCAAGCAGCAAGATGGGGATAACTGGGATGTGCAGGACGGGGATAACAGGATGCAAAGCTGGGACCTCTGTTCCAATCTTGGCCCTGAACTGCACTTTAAGTAGGTTCAGTCAAATAAACCCTGGAGTAGAACACCTTGTACCAGTGCACTATTAATCAAGAGTACCTAGCTTGAAAATCTCTGGTTAATTTTTTTCCCTGAAATTTGAGAACCTGCTCTATCTAGGGTTTTGAGTGCAACCTGGAGATTACTTGGAATCAGGAATATTTTGTAAGCTTCCCTGATTTTGTAAGCTTTCCTGATTTTTCAACTCCATCTTGGCATTTTATAGCTCAAGCTTCTTGAATTTTAATTGTTCTTCCATCTTCTGTCTTTACTTCAGATAGTTGCTTAGTTATTAAAGGGTACATCGAAATGTTTTCTGTGAAATTCATTGAATTCTGAGTTGTTTTTCTGTGGGCCAAATACAGAGATATCAAAGGATTTTTAATGAGATTATAAGAACTTTAGATATTCTGTACATTTTCAGAATGCTTGGATCTACTTTGAACTTTACATAATGACAAAATTTCCCTTTTTTTTTCATTCTTTTTATTCCTTTTATCTGGTATAAGGATTACAGTTTATATATCTGCTATTATATAAAAAAGAATGTGAAGGAGATGCAGACAAGTAAAACTTTAATAAAAAAATCTGTATCAAGTTGTTTTCCCTTGGTTTATATCAGATCTCAAACAGTACTTTTTAATTTTTCTAGGCTGGCACATGAATAAAACTGACACTTTCTTTGTCTGTACACCTAGAAAAGACAGGGCTCAGTCCCCTGAGGCAAAGCCAGGATGAAGATGATTGCTTATATTCAAGTTGTCAATTTTTTTTAAGCTTGCTTTTCTCATTACAGTCTCCTAACAGTTTCCTTATTCCAATCAGTAGTCAAGTTTAAAACCACCAGATTCCATTATGTTTGTGCTGGGTTTAGCATCCATTGTTGGGGAAAAGCTGATAATATAATTCAGGATTGAACCCACTGCTGTAAGGGCTGTTTTTCAGCAAATGCTGAAATAAATAAAAATAAAAATAAAACATCTGCTTTATTATGACTTACTGGCAACAACTATTGCCATTTATGTAAGCCATGCCCCGTTATTAAAATAAATATATCCATGAGAAAGGATGTGCATGTGAGATATACTAGAGGACCATGGAAGGATTTATAGCCATGAAAGACTGATAGGTGTGTTGTCCATCAAAATGAAAGTGAGTTGGATACATTCCTAGAAGCATTTTTTGCTGATAGGCTGCATTTCTTTCCTAAATGAAAAATTCTGAAGCCTGTAAATTTTCTGATCACCTGAGGTCTGTCAAGCATTGGACTATTTGAGAAATTATTTCTCTCTGCCTTAAATAACCCTCTCAAGTTCCACTGTCACCCTCAGCTCTATGAGAAATATTATAGATGTCATTATTGTATGCGTCACCTGAACTTAGAGATATAGAAGATATAGAAACCACACCCTGTCTTTTGAGGGTGTTTGTCCTAGTAACAAAGAAGGGAATTGTAATAGCAAAACATGAGGTCCTGACTGAAAACTGAATTGATAAAGGAGTTCTCTAGCAAGGTCCTGTGCTGTATGCACCTGATTGCCATGAAGTTTAAATGAAATTTAAATTCCTGATGAGAAGCTCTTAGGAGAGGATCTTTAAGTAAAGGCAGTGTCTCATGACATAGAGACTAAAACTATTTGAGTCATTAGTTACTGCTAGAAATACCATAATCCTTTCTATAAGGGAAATGTAGCCTGGCTTCACAAAGTGGCCAGGCAAGGGATGTTTAGAAACATTTGACATCTGATGAATGAGTCCAAGACTAGGAGAGCAGTGAACACTGGCAACAAAAAATTAATAATTCAGGACCAGGAGTGTTCTCTTCTGAAAAGCTTTTGATAAAATACATTACATTGCAATAAATATATTTGGAGTGTGCTTTTTTCAAAACTATGGTATAAACCAGAAGAACACGTTTTGGTTTCAGTGTGTAGAATAACATTGGTTACAGAAACCTAGGAGTTCTTCAATCACTGCCAAAGGCTATTTTTTGAAAAATTCAAGGGAAATCTTCAGTTCAAAGTAGTGTTGAGAGGTTTGGGTAGGACCAAGCTTTCAGAGCTTTGCCTCAACTGTTGCTAAGAGTTACAGGTGAGCTCTGTCACTCCCAGCAGAAAGGATTTTATTTTTCTGCTAGGAATTCAAATACCTCACCAGCAGCTCTAGAAAGAGATAAACACTGATACAGCCCTATTATCTGAGCCATCAAAAATAACTATTTCTATAAACATCATCAAAGAAGTTTCTATTTGTTCAACAGTTTTCTTTTTTTTTTACTTCCCCTCTTATCAGTAAGTCCTGAGAAGTGAAAATCATGTTGCCAGTATGAAATACGTAACAAAACTGTAATTTTAGCAAGAAAAATGTTGATGTTGAATACAAATAAATTATGTAAACCATTCACTTTAAATATATTTAACCTAATTAAAATAATTGCAGACAGAATTTGTGGTAGGTTGGTGCTGTTTTCTTTCTCTTCTATTCTTTTAAAATAGGATATCTGCCTTTCATTCTGGTATACTTTCATTATTAATATGCCGTAGTGAAATTTTACAAAAAATAGTTATCTGTCTGTTCCATAGCACCTGTCACTTGGACTATAATATAAATTCCACAGACTCTGATAGAAACTAAAGAGAATAAAAATTTGCCAATGCATCAGGCAAATACAAATACAAATTATTATCTTTAATAATTTGTAGGTTTTGTAGCTTTTCAATCTTACCAAAATGCCTTCCAGCCTTTGACCAGAGAAGAAACTTCTTGAAAAAAAATCAGTAGAAGGTTGAAATTAAAATATTTCTCTGGAATGTAGCCTCCCCACAATAAAATACTTTAGGCCCTTTTTCACCAAATAGTCTTGATTTTTACCATTCATCCTAGTGCTAAATATCTCTAGAATTTAAATTTGTTTTCATTTTATCAGTACAACTATGATTTAATTCCATCTTGACCACTGTGGCTCCTAAATCATAAAGTACTCAACTGTGCCTCCTGTAAAATGAACTGAGAAAAGTTTGCCATTTTATGAGCTCACTACAAATGCAAGACATCTCATTTAGAACACTTAGGGAACTCTTCTCTAATGAAATTTAGCATTTGAAGCCTGGACTGGCTGTTAATGGTCTCAAAATAGACCAGTCCATTCTGGAGGATGTTTGCCTACAAAATGCTATCTATTGAAATTTTCTTGAAGCAACTGCTTGTCCTTGTCTATCAAGAATATCAGATGTCAGTTTGTGACGATTAATTATAAGAAAGCTTTCATTTAGTGTTAACCCCCTAAATTAACTGTCAATGTATATATTCTAAACCTGTGTCAAATAAGCCTTAATAGGATATATTCAAATTATCAGAATGCAAATCTAAAACTGTCAGATTGCTGATGTTATTTCCAACCTTCTTCCTTTTCTTGCATAATTTTGAGTCAAGGGGAAACAGTTCTTTGCAAATTGAGGCAGTCTCAAGGGGCATATGGGGGGATAAAACACAGCTGGCATTTACATGGTACCACAGTGAAGCATCTTTTCTCTGCCAGTGTATTACATAAGTGATGTCTAAAAATAATGAAGCAGAGAGAAGGTGACATTAAAGGGGAAACCATGTCCTGCAGGCTTATGAAATAAAGATAATACTGCAGAAAGGGAGTGGGGACTGTTTATACCCCAATATGGTAAACCAAGTAGGATTCCAAAAAATGTTGTTAGTTATGAAAGGTTTAAGGTGCAAAACATGCATAACACTGAGGCAACTTTTATAGTAAAGCAATTTAGAATTTTTTATTGAATATAAACATCTTCAACTCATCCTGAAAAGGACTCATTATTTTTCTCTCCATGAATGGCTGAGATTTTAAATGTAACAGGCCAACTTGTAAATTGGTTGAAGCCTCAGAAAACTGTAGAAAATGAGAAGGTTTTGGAGCATGTTTGCAAGTATAAAACTAGAGTGGAAGGAAAGACTGTACAGTAAGATATAGCCTCAGAGTCAGCCCTAAACTGTGTGAATTAGAACCAAAATGGCAATTTCATAGTTCAATTCTTGGCACAGATAATATATCTAAAATGTCCTATAAAATCATCATCTGGCATAAAACCTTGACCAGGATATCTGCAGACTAGTTCTTCATCATTACAATGTTTTTATGATCATCCATGTCTGTAAATTCTTGTTCTCAAGGGCCCTTTAAGTTAGTAGAGCATACCAAGCTTGAGAATGTCTTCTTGGATTATTACCATGTAATATTTTTTAATCTTTTGAAATCTTACTGATGTGGAGAAGAATTCTTATTCTTGTCCTGATACGTACCTAGCATCTCATCAGCTTGTAAATAGTAATACCAATATATGTTTGAATTAATGCTGTATGGATACCAAATTTACCAAATTACTTAATAACAGTTATAAAGAAAGAGACCAGCCTGAACACTCTGCAACTTTTTCTAAAAAACCCTGTCAAACTTTCCACTATTAAACTCTCTCCACCATAAACTTCCTATAGGGTCAGGTTTTGAAGGAGATGTGTCATTACTAAAACATCCAGTAACATTTAAGCCTGAGAAAACTGACAGCAGTGTTTCTTGAAAAATGTAAGAATGTTTCTCATAATGGTCCTTCAGTCAAACTTAAAATAATAATAATAATAAGTTAAAATCTACCCTTTGAGATTTAAACTTGGATTTCAAGTTTCTTGAACAGCTCAGGTTTACTGGTATACCTTAAATAACCTTAAATATTTAAGACAACCTACATTAATTTGAACCCTTCTAGTTCCATTTTGCAGTGACCATTAGTGGAATTTTTATGTGTTATTCGAGTGTTGGAGCTTTAAAACTCCTATTTTAAATTAACATGATTCATAAAATTTAAATATGCAAAGCTCAAGGTGGAATTATTTGTGTAGTCTATTGGTTTGCAAAAGCTAAAAGTGGGACCTGAGAGTCACTGGATTTAATCTTCACAATAGAGGCTTTCAATTGCTTTGAATATAAAAAGCAAGAAGGTTGGCATATTGTATATACTGGTATGAAAAGAGAGAAAGAAATGTATGCTCACTAAAGACTTAATTCTCTTTTACTTGAAATGTAGATCAGATTTGACCCTATATTCTTCTGATGTATATTTCATATTAAGTTAAATCTTTTTCACAGTTCTATCAAAAAAAACAATTTTGAAGAAAATATGAGTTTTTATCAACACCAATTACAAGCCAATTAACATTTTTGTCTTCAGATCAATCCACCTTTAAAGGTTCTTGGTATTCCTTATGTTTTTAAAAGCTATTGTTCGTTTGTAAGAATGTACAGTTGGATTCTCCAATAAGCATTTATTTGCATGTATAAATATTCCTAATTCCTGCTTTCAACAAGCACTTAAATTCCTTTTATGGTAATATTACCATTTATTTTGCATGCAGTTGCATATTTTGAGTGCTTTTAAAATATAGCTTCTATTTAAAACTATCCACTGCAAAGGAAGTTCCATGTTATAATTCAGAATGTTAGTGAGCTAAAATCCTGAAATGCCCTATATTTATAAAAAATAATTATTACTTTTCTCTTTTGAAATCTTATTTGTTAACATTTAGATATGCTGCTCTTAACATTGAAGTTTCTGATATATTTGAAATGTAGGAGAATGAATCTCAGTGACATTTCAAATTCCATCAAGCCAATCCTATTCCTCTCTCAAAAGGCTTTTCAAAATATGAATGTTCCAATATTTGATTGGAAACATCTGGACTTTTCACATAGATTTAAAAATTAACAGATCCCATCCCAGTCCTAATTGTATATTTTTTGTCTCCTTTTTTTGTGTTCCCAGTGCTCATCAGACTGCTGGAATTGCCCAGTTTCCTTGAGGTTTAGACATAACAAAGAGAAAAGTACCAAAATGTGCAAAAGAAAGCAAGGCAGATGGAGGACTACCACAGCCAACAGGACTGGAAAAGTCTATGGTTTGAGGAAGAGCATCACCTGCACAAGAGCAGGAGCATGGTTAAAGAAGAAGGTTCCGTGCAAAGCACAATCAAAGCAACATTGGAACATCCATCTGCACTTCAGATGTTTCACATAGCTCTTATATCTTTCTTCCAATATCTTTTAAATTATTTGTGCAAATTAGTTTATGGGTCTGTTGACTAAATAGTCATGTGGGGATCCCATATAGCATCTCAACGCAGTTGTAGTTGTGGTACGTATGGACAAATTTAAAGAGTAATCCCACTGTTGAAGGTTCTTGTTCTGGAATGAGAAGCAAGTAAAAGAACAGCTTTTTATCTGCTGTTTCTCATTATACACACCCATACAAGAGGAGCACACAGTTAAGAAAATTCAGATTCTTAACTTTGAACTGTATGGAATGATTCTTTTATATAGGTGCAAATCCTCACTCTGAGACACAACAACATGTGCTATTCTTAAACTTCAAGCTAATTTAACTGTAACTGCAATTGAACTGCAGTTGCATTTTAAATGCAACTGTATTCTTAACATTCTCTTGAAAATCTTAAACCAACTCAAAGCCACTCGACCTGATGAACTTTTTATACATGGATTTGTACTTTGCAAGCCCTAAGAATCCTTGCAAGAACTATGTTTAAAGAGCAGTTAAGTGCCACTCTTTGTGGTTCTCTGCGCCATTGTGCACACTCTTAGCCACATAAAAAATCTTTTTTCACATCAAACCTAAATAGTAAGCAATTGTGCTCTCTGTCTTATACATAAAAGGATATGGTACCCAGAAGACTACATGGGCTTCTGTACATCTCACTGCTCTGCTGTTGTTGCAAACTATTGTTCTTGGGAACAATATGAACAATTTCATATCAATACATGGCATTTCTTATTTTAAACAGGTACTGCATTTCCATTGTCCAGGAACTGACACCAGCTGAAAGGCACTGGATGTATCAGTTTTTACTGTTGCTGCCAATCTTAGTTTGGACACAGGCAAGAAATATCTACCAAGAAACCTGTCAAAACAAAGTTTCTCACAAGATGGTTTCTCCAAAAACATGTGAATGGTGCCTTAAGTTTTAGCTTTCATATTTTCCAGACTCTGTACTGCATTGGTGTATAACTGTGAACTTCATATAGAGTGTCAGCAAGTTGTCTTTACAGTTTAGTTGGACAAAACAATGCTTTTCCAGCCCAAGAACCAAGGACACCATTACAGCTTGAGGCCCCAAAAGTGTAAACACGGAATTGAGGAGAGCAATCTGGGAGGGTGGGACTGCATAACCTGGAGCTGTAATTGGACAATTAACCCAAATATATAAATGGACCAAAAACTCATGACCCATCATCCCTTGGGTGTAGACTTGGCCAGGCTTCTGTACTGCCCAAGGTGTATCCTTTGAAGGCCTTTTTAATAAATACCTACTTTATTCCTTTAGCACAGTCTAGCCTCTGTTCTAGGTAGCCTCTCAAGGCATCACTAAAAGAATAGATGTTTTCTCCAGTTCAGCCCTCTGTTCTGTGCAGTATTAGCTTATATATATCATTAATTCAGAACATGCTATCCATCTGTTTCCTGTAATTGTTCTAGATGCTTGGTTTTGGAAAAGTGCCAAAAATTCCAGCAGCTTGATAACTTACGAATATAAGTGTATTCCCAGACTGAGGGTACTTCAGGTACTTGATTGTGATCAAATAACTTTAAATTTGTCAAGTAATCAGTGGCAGAGACAGAAATAAAATGAGGGATTCTGTGATTCTGACTCCCTGCTGCAACTTCTGAAATGCATTCTTGAAAATGAAACCTTGCTGGCAGGATATTTTCTTGTATAAGTTCATAAAGTAAATTGTTTCACCATCTTTAAAAACACAGTTTATATGTCAGGTGTTTGCTGCTCGTCTTTCCACAGATCATTAAGATGTGAATTTAAAGGAGTCCTCCTTTCCTCATATTTGTTTTTCTTTTTTCGATTCCATCTCCCTTTCTTTGATTATTAACTTTTGAGATTGTCTCTGGAGGGATCATGTGGAATATAGTTTTTGTAAAGTTCCTAGAAAATTAATGAAAGCATTCTGCAATCTGCAGAAATCTTGATATACTTTGAAGTGTTTTTATATCTTGTTTTTCTTTTGAATACTCATGACTTTGACTGTTGGCACTGACATGTAGAAATACACTTTATAGGTCTCTAGATCCCGTGTCTCTAAATTGCACTTTCTGAAAGACTGGCAATTTCTGCACACAACACAAAGATTGAATGCAGGGCTGTAATTCAGCTTTGGTTTTCTGCAGATGATATAAACCACAAAAGCTTGTTGGTTTATTGAACTGCAGCAACAACAATACAGACAGACTGCATTATTGCCTGTGTATTCAATTAGATATAAAGAGGTATTGCCCACAACGCAAAAATAATACATATTTGTAATTTCCAATTTAATTGCAAATAGATAAATGGAGACTACTTAAAGTGTAAGAAATGAATGGAAATGGCTGACTAGTCTGTGACATGCTGCCTAAAACAAATATGTGGTTAGTTTAGACAAAAAACATAATTCAAATTATATTTAATAAGTTGCTGCTGGCACCTTCTTTCCTTCTGCTCTGTCTTCAGCTAGAAGAGACATTTCCAAACCAGGAATTCCATTTTAACAGACTAGCACTGTATAGGGCTGGTGCCAAAATATCCTTCCTCTAAATATCTTTGAGACAATTGGTGACATCACAGCAGCACTAGCTAAAATTGGAGCCATCTCTGTAGCTGCATGAAGTTATATAATATAGCACCTCCTTGGGAATATTCTTTTCCAAGTCCTTCGTGCTCCTGCATAGATTTCTAAACCAGTGAGTAGGAAATAAGTGACATTTGCCAAATATGATCAAATTCTTAACCAAGTTTTCTTTTATACATCCTGGAAGCAGTGAGGGGGGAAAATGCAAACCCTTTTTTGATTGAATCTTATTATCTTCCTCTTAGGTGACAAGTCCACAATAAGCTTAGCAGAGTAGTCCTAGCAGAAAATCATCTTGCAGTAGAATTCCAGCGGAAAAATGTTTTTATGTGATTAATGCAGCTAATCCATTAATTCTCTCAGTATGTGACTGTTACTATAGTCCCTATTTGACCCTGAAACTCTCTTCTTTCATCATTATTTGTGTGACAACAGAGTAAAAAAAGCCTTTGAATATTCTTTCATAACATGCAATTTATATTTTATATATGACAGTGCCCATTTGCCACTAGTCCCTATGATATTAGCTACTGAACAGGCAATGGAATTTGTCTGAGAACCTTTCACCACCCCATATAAGCTGAAGGAACTGGGCACCTCAGTCACCAGAACACAGGTTCACCACATGCTTGGTTAGTACTGCCAGGGGTTTATCTGATTGTATTGAGCACCACCTCCTGTCAAATAAATACATGGAAATAATTTATAATATGTGGAATATACCATACGCTTAGAAAAATATATGAAAGACAACTGAAGAAAAAAAAGCCCCAAACATACAAAATAAAGCATGCTGTTATCACTTAAGCATGCTGTTAGCACTCTCTTTACTCCTTTTGTCCAGTTGACTTTTCTGCAGAGTCCAGACACGTGATCTCAAATTCTGTATTTTTTCCTTTTTCCTTTTTCCTATTGCGTTCTTTAGAGAAGAGTATCTTCTGGAGAAACAGTTTGGTTTTTTTAACTAATTATCTTCTGGGACTCCTCCAGGAAGTCTGGATTTCTTCCCTCTAAAGTTATTTATTGCTTTATTGCTCAGGTAGTATTCTGGAAACTCAAATAAGCATTATTTTTGCTGCTTGGGTGCTGCACACTGCATTTTGCTAGACAAGCTGTCAAGTCATGAATCTGACCATTTATAATTTTCCTCAAGGGGCAGCAGTACTCTCCCTGCATGCCCTGATGAGTCACAATAAAGTGTTTAACTCAGTTTTAGTGTTGATATCCACTGTTACATTAGCAGACACAGCTGAAAGGAATATTTAAGTGTAATAATGCATATAGTTCACTCTTCAGTGAAACTAGACATGACAGTAATCAACAACTTCTGAGGCAGCCTCCAGCTTTAAGTGCTTTGCCCTCAGAGACCTTTGTTCTAGTCATTGTAACACCTATAAGCCATGAAGAAGGTGGTGTGTGAGAAGCAAACATCAGCAAAGAAGGACAGCAATCTAAATAGGAATTATTATCTTCTTGGATACTGACAGGAAGATATGCTCAGTGAAAGAGGGCTGTAGCTCTTTGGATTGGAAGTGCTACAGTTAATAAAAGCTACTGACAGTGTTTGATGTCTCAGAATCAAAGAGATTTAGAGATTACAATGAGGTGCTTTGGTTTGGAGCTTTTTGGGGGTTTTACAGAAAGTGAGGAACAGCAAAGTAGACAGGTAGTGAGGTAGAAAGTCTGAAAGGGAAATTTATAAACAACCTGGTGATAGAGGCAGGTGGGTGTTGTAATGAGGGCAGGAAGGAAATAAAAGGAAGGTAGTGGAAGTATGGAAAGAGAGCTGACATGGTCAGGTGGCAAAAACATTTAAATTATCTTGTATTATATGAATAGGACAAGATTGTATTTTTCAAGTGCCCAGAGAAAAGGATAATGCTGTAATTGAGATGAAAAGTGTTGAACACCTGAATGGGAGCACTGCCTGTGTAAATTGAAAGGCCATACCTTAAAAACATTATGCACAAAACATAGCCTAGATATTCCACTGACAGACAGTATTGTGCTGTTATAATTGAAAAGGGAGGGAGTGGGGAAGGGAAGTGAGCTTGAGTGGCAGAGAGATGTACAGAGGGACTAAAAGATTTTGTTCATGCACAAGGATGCAGCCCAATGAAGGTAGGGGAAATTGTGTGTTATTGTAACAGCGCCACATAACAGGAGAAAGCACTATCCTTGATGAAGGCTCTTCATTTCCAGGCTGCCTCTCCTCCATTAAATTTATATGGGTGAGAAACAGGTGTGCTAAAATGTGCTTTTTAGCATTATATAAACTAATCCTGTGGGCAGGTTTGTAGACCAACTAAAAATATTAGATGAAGAAGATAACAGATAAATATGAATGTATCTATGTAGGAGAGAGAGAGAGGTGCATGTGCCCTGTCACCTGCTGGCTGAATATGTTCCCTGGAGTAAAAAAAGGCGCTTCATTCTTCCTGAGATTTCAGGTAATAATCATGCAATGCTTATTTCAGGTCATGCTTGCCAAAAGAATCAAAAATTATTCAATTGGAGAGGATTTTCCCCCTCTTTTTCTGTAATAGTTGCATTATATTAATGCGTTTGAAACACCACTCTCTACCCAGCAAGCAGTGAAATATTTTCTCCTTCTGTTAATGTCATACTGAAGAAATAGGAACCAGAATTTATTACAGGGATGTTTAGAAATATTGTGGTTGTCATTCACAAGTTAAGTCACACTTTCCCCAATACTCACCATTGAATGCAACTTTCTGGAACTGACTCTTGAATTAAATTACTGAAAAGAATTTTAAAACTTGAGAAATCATTATCTGATTATGAGTGATTTACATCACTGTCTAACAAAAAAACTGCAATACATAAGAGATGTAATTTACAGAGGAGCAAGGGTTAGGACTTGGTGCCTGAAATCTGAGAGAAACAGAATGCCTCATTTTTATTTGAAAACTTTCTCACAGACTTTCTCATGTCACATACTAATTTTACTAAATGCAGAGTTTGGTAGCATTATATTGCTGATTTTTTTTAACAAATGGATGAATTCATATAATTGTGAGACCAACATGGTTTTCAATATATTTCAATCAGTGTTAGCTCTCTATCTCAGTTTATTGGTTACACCAATTTACAGCTAAGTAATAATATTTCCACAATGTATAGAGAATCCAAAAACAGTTTTGTTTTGGTTTGCTGTTTACTTAGTTTGTTTTCTTTTTAGTGTGGGACCTTTAGAAAATGCTGGATTCATGTGAAAAAGCTTTCATTATTTGTTTTTAGGAAATCTGTAATTTTGGCATTGATCTCTTTAGTGTTTAACAAGGCAACTTATTTACAGGGCCTGTAAATTACATTTTTGGAAATGCCAAAATACACTTACAGAGCAACCAGATTGGTTCCTGCTGGAAACAGTGAGAATAACCAAGAAGCATTGAGATTTACCTTTTTTTGTAAGAAAAATGGTTTGAATTTATTCTAAGAAAAAGGCTGTGGTTTCCTGGTGCAGCACTTATTTGTAAGGTAAATCCTGCCTTTGCAGAGCTTGCAAATGCTTAGCTTCCCTTTTTATGTCAAGGCATTTTGGTGAGCCTGCAGTTTTCCCTGAGATTCCTGTGAGCACTCAAGAGGCAGCTGCTCAATCTTCTCATCCATCAATAGCCAGTCATAGAGGAGTATTTTAGACATAAACACAAATAACAGAAAGAACAATATTAAATCTCAGTGGGTATTATTGGACTGTAATTCCTTCTAGGACACATGTAAAGTCCTGTGTTATGGGAGACAGCTTAAGAAGTTTGGTCACAAGAATTCTGAAATGATGAAATGTTGAAATGATGAAATGATGAAATGACAGGCCTTATAATGTGAAAGGATTTTATTTTTTGTATTGTAGGGATATAACATTTTGCCATTTCCTTCCTTTTATCCCACATCAGGAAATCTCAGTGCTATTAGAAAACTGAAAAACATTATGCAAGTGTTTGGAAAATGAATGAGAAGTAGGGAAGGAAAAAACATTATATTATAGCAAAGCTATTATGGCATCAACTAGGCAAGATACTTTTGATCAAGTCTGGACTTCAAGCACAAGCTTTCATAATCTGAATAATAACATAGCTTTTTGGAAGAGTGAATAAAAAGCTTCTAAAATATAGATTAGTAGAACCTAGTCATCATCCCCTTAAGTATGTGGTAGACCTTTCTAACAAGATGTATAAGATATATTTCTTGTATTAAATGTCACAGTAGCTAAACAAGCTAATGCAACTGAATAACAGAGAATAAAAGTAAATGTCAGGGGATACCGTAAAACTGCTATTTATTTTTTTCCCAGAGCTTCTGTAATGTCATAATTGTAAAAGTAAACTAGAGAAGGTTAGTTGATAAAAACCCTAATGAAAAATACGAGCTCTTACAATATTCTTTGGTGTGTATGAATTATATATAACTTACTATTATCCTTTAGCCTAAAATAACTTGAAATAACCTATTAATCATTAAAATATTGAAAACTGACACAAGATTTTGGTTTTATTTTTCTTCCTCAATATCTAATATTTTATATTAATTGTACAGATTATATTGTTACACTTTGGCATTTATAGTAATGTTCTGTATCAGGTGACTTTGGCTGGAAGACATCTGTAGTGGACATTTTATATTTTTTTAGAAGGGAAATCTCCACAACAGACTTAAAACAATTCTTAGATTAATATTTGCAAGAAATAGCATTTTTAAAAGTGATTTTCATCTTCCACTCATTCTGTAACCATTAATTGATGAAGATGAAGCTTTTATATATGTATATATTTATGATGACTGCTGTTGAGTCTGATTGACTGTTTTCTAACTGCAGAAGAGATTTCTTGTCCTTGGATATGCCACATTAATGAGTTGCCACAGTTGAACAAAAATTCTCTCCAATTAAGGTAACTTAATTGGGCTCAAATATGTATTCATAGACTTTGAGATTTGATCTTTTAGAAGTAGCAGTTGTTGGAAACATCTTTCACCTTAAATTTTGATTAACATTTACTCCACTTTTTTTCGTTTTCTGCATTTAATTGATAATTGACCCAATGGACACTAAATCCACTGGAGAGATTTTTAGAATCCATCTGTTTCAGTGCAATCAGAAATCTTGAATCTTTGTCTATCAAAAAGGTGGCGTACATAGTGCATCCTCAAATTGCTGAGTGCAAGACATAAGTTTGTGGAACAGCGAGATATACCTGCAATTAACATAACTATGAAAGGAAGAAATTGGAAAAAATGCTATTCTAGGTGTTAATACCAGTTTTTCGTTTTAGAAGACCCAAAAATTGTTTTTGAGAGAAATAGAATGGATCATAGAAAAAACAGTTGTTCTTCCTACATTGATTTTAGATTTAAATGCTTTCCCATGTGTTATATTGCTAGGCAATTTTTCATTGAACAGTTTTCTTTCAAATGAAAGAAAACTCTATCTTTTGAAATGTTGGCAATTGTTTTAATAAATCTGTTTTGAATAGTTTATTTAGGATTTGACACAATGTCATTACGTCACTAATGCTCTATGAAGTGTTCACTGAAAGAAGATGGAGATGTTTTTCTGGTAAAGATTTTAAGGTATTGAAGGTAATTAGCTGACAACATTATGATATACTATAATGGAAACTCAGTTGCCCTTTCTGAGGCAGATCTATTATAAAGTTCATGCTGAACTAATGTTTCTATTTGTCTTTGTGGCCATTACTCACTGCACTGGCATAGCAAATAGGTTGTAGATCTGCCACTCATTGCTCCAACAGTAAAAAACTAAGAAATTACTAATAATTTGTAGGTCAGCTAAAGGATAGCCATTAGCCAAAAAAATTCCAGTAGTAAACTTCCTTCTTCTTAAAGAAGAACAAGCATAATTAAAATACAATTAAAAAGATATAATTGTCATAAAGTTTTTAATTTACCCCATGCTAAAAAAAAAAAAAAAACAAGGACATCTCAAAGCTGCTTGGACAAAGGAATTATTACATCACTGCTCTAATTTTCACTGGAAATTTTTAACCAGAAATCAGTATTTTCACTGCAGCTTCAAAAGGTATATTAAGCAAACAGTGATTGAATTGCTACTTGCCAGTTTGCTGTAAGGACTCCATCAGTACAAATCAAAATCTGTTTGGCCTGAAATATAATACAGGATCAGAGCATTTCTAAAATCATTTGAGAGGACTGATCTGGATAAGGCGGGAACAGAGTAAGGAAATTCTTTGTGTACAAGCTCTATATGAAATGCATATGGTTCAATATTTTGAATCCAGCAAGTTGCTTAAGCACATGAATAACTTCAGCTACAGTCATATTGATTTAACAAATTAATATGCTTCCTTCAGCTGGTTTATTTAGCTGACCACCTCCTATGAAATAAAAGTTTTAAAGGAAGTTGAAATGTTCTGGAAATGCACAATCTACTCTTATACTTATGAAAGTTCAGCTTGATTTATTACTAATGTGACACTAGTACATCTAATTCATTGGAATTTATTTCTTATTTTCTGTAAATGATAGATTTAATATAGTAATTCTGGTTTTGTCTATTGGAAAATCTGGTTTCCTGTTGGTGTTAAATTTCAAACTGCTAATTTTCTTAGAAGTTTAGAGATTAGAGGAAAACAATAAGACAAATGCTAAAATGAAAGTATTCATTGGCTTATACTGCAATACCAACAACTTCATTTATTTATAGTTCATAAAGGTTTCATCTTCTATGATACATAGAAGTTTGAGCAGTAGACAAAGAAATAGGATGTCATACAAAATGCAGGGAAATTAGAGGGAATAACTGATTAAAAATTGGTTATAGCTGATTAACAGCGACATAGAAAAAATTGCATTAATAAAATTAAGAAAGGTATATTTTGTTTAGTAGTAAGATTTTTACTCAAATGATCAATGGAATGATGCAGAGTTAAGTTCTCTTAATTACTACAGTGGTCACATATATCTAATGTTATCTATTCCATAACCTTAATTTATGAATCCTTTTCAAAGACAAAAATATATTCTTTTTTCTCTGCGAATAAGTGAGTGTTAGATGCTTTCAGTCTGGGAATACTACTTTCTTCACTGCATTCATTTTTGTCCTTGTATACCCTTCAGGTTCCAGACAGATTATTGCTTCCATCAGAGAAGGGATTTGATTAATCACCAGATCATATGTTTTATTCAAAACCAGTGCCCTCCATCCCTCATTCAGAGCAAATTAATGAAAAATTCAGAATATTTTATTAACTACCATGTTTGGATTTTTTTGTTGGGATTTTTTGGGGGGTTTTTTTTGTTGTTTTTTTTTTTTTTTTAGTTTTGTTTGCAGCCTCAGAATAAAATCTAAAAATCAGGAAATAAGATAACTACATTTAGGATCTTGATTTTAAAGAGTGAGTTGAAATGAAGCTATATTTCATCAGATTCTCTTATATAATTACTGACTACATAAATTATCCTTCGCTAGCAAAGCATTGGGGATTTGTAACACCCCTTACTTGATTTTTCCATCCCACGTACAACTGTGTCTTTTACTGAACAATCTGTCTTTTGGGGAGCAAAGATTACACGCTAACAAGCTGGTGAAGCACAGCATTGAGATTTCAGGTCTCAATGTTATGGATGTTCCTGTCTTATAGGTGCAAAAAAGAATGAATTTGGAGTCCTTAGCAGGTTATATGTTGAACATTAGGACAAATACAACAAAAGGTAAAAATACTCCTTTGGAGCTATGTGCTACTGCTCAGTTTATGTAACATACTCACTTTTTAAATTTAGAAATGACAAGATATGTCTCCTACCATAGAGAAAAAATAATAATACTGTAAATATCTAAGATTTGAAAATGTTCTTAAATAACAGCAATGCTTCTCATCTTAATTTCTCATAATTTTTCATTTTGATAAATTGTTGAGACAGATATTTAGTCTGTCCATGTTCAATTTATCTGTATCCTGAAGTGAAGGAATTCAACTGTGTTTTGACATCTGAATCAGCCAGCAGCTTGCCCTTACAGGAGTAAAAGGGTTAATGTGTAATGTGTCACTGCTCTTGATATCCACTCTAAAACTGCATGCATCCAACACTATGAACAGTGAATATCTGTGTAGGAGAAACTTTAGGTTGTGCCTTATTGGGCCAAATTATTTTGATTTGCTCCTAAATAGTCAAATAAACCATGGTTTTTGAGATTATACACAATTTGCTAAGGTGTCTAAATGCTAAATGACCAGGATACAAGGCCAGAAAAACAAGATGAAGTGCCCAGTTACCAGTCTCTTCAAAAATCTCTTAAAGAAATGTTCTTGACTTGGGCAGATACAGTTTAATAGAGTGAAAAGAAAGGTTATTCTTGCACTGACTGAGACTGAATATTGTTTGAAAAAAAATAATATATAAAGTATTGCTCATTACAGATGATTTTGAATAAAAGGGCTTCCTTGGGCTACATTGCAGTTTTGTGTATCATTGAGTTAGAAAATAATTGTTCTTATATAAAATGATGCCATTCATGAGTTACAAGAATTTATATGAAAAGTAGGTATTCTTTGTAAATCAATCTTTAGCATCTTGAATTTCCAAATACTGCCTCCCTAACTTAAATTTATTCAGTCTTTCATCTTGAAATATATCTGTTGTGAAGAAAATCATTGATTAATGTTGTTCCTTAATGTAGTGAAGAAATTTGCATCCAACCCAGAGGAACTGTGACCCCAGGAAGTGGTTTGTTCCCATTTGCAACTCTTGGTCAGTTGCACCAAGTGTCATAAAATCCTGGAATATCCTGAGTCAGAAGAGACCGAAAGGGAACATCAAAATGTCACCATGCTTTGTCTTAAAATGAGTACCACCTTGTGTCTACCTTTCAAATAATAATTTTTGGAAAGTGGAAAAATATGAGCAAATCTTTGGAACTTGATCAGCCAATACAGGTCACTAGTGGTACTAAACGTGTAATAATGATATTTTTTTGGATGTTTTGTGAAAGACTGTAAATTATTTTCCTACCTCTATTGGACTGGAGCTACTTCCTTGACTGAATGGCTGATAAGAGTTACTAACAAAGTTTTTCTTGACGTTGCACAGTTGTCTTGAGACTGAGAAAGAAAAAATGTCACTGAAAGTAGTTATGGGTCTCCCCACCAAGAGTTATGGATTGAAGGAAGTTTTTGATATCATAAGCCAGAACAACTGGAGAGACACCTTGGTGGGGAAGTATGATATGACAGGCATATCAAAAGAGCTGATTTCTGGTTTTGGCTTGAAAGACAGGGCCTAGGGAAGGAGAAAAAGACAGAAAAGGGTCGGAAGGGAGAAACCATCTCTAGATGTGCTGACAAAAGGGGGTCAAAAATTGATTGATTTCAGAAGACAGATGTTCTCCATTACATTTTAATGTAATTAAATATTATCTGTTACTGATTATATTGTTTGAATTGACGATTTTTAACCAAGTGGTTTTAAAGACTTTGATGTGTGCATTTTTGAAGAGTGTATGCTAAAAGAAAGAAAGACACTTCCATCTCCTGAGAACTCATGAAAAAAAAAAGTTATTTTTTAATATAAAATCTTTAATACAAAATACAGCTTACAAACCTGAAGGGAATCAGAGAAGACTTTTAAAAATAAGGGAGTAAAGGATGATGTCCAATCCAAGGAATATTAGGGCCCATTTTCCTTAAATATTTGTAGGTGAATAGTAGAAAATAAAAGCCTATTGAACTAAAATTCTGTTTAGGCAGCTATTATTCCTTGGTTAAGGTGTTTTTTAAATATGTTTTTGAAATAGCCCAATAAGATGCAAACTAAACTGTGGATAGTAACACACCTATGCTTAAAATGAAGTTCTGCTTGGAAATAATTTTAAAATGGATCAGTATCCAAATTGAAAGAAAAGATTTTTTAAAATTACAGATGAAATCTGTACATTTGAGGGTTTGAGTAACCATATATAAAGATATGAAGATTTTTAAAAATGAAATTTAAAGGTCGTTTTAAAATCTAAAAAAATTGAATATTATACTTGGTAAGTGTCTGAAATCAATATGTCGACATTATCATTATTTGAAGTCCTATTTGAAAGGAATATATCAGAAAATGCACTAATTTTGTTGTGGAGTTTCATTTAATATAATTTAGTAATGTTAGATATGGTGGCAATTTCACATATAGCCATTTGCTCACTCTAGTTGCATTGATTTGGAGGTTCTTCAGCATTTCCAAAACTGATCAAAAGGAATCTCTTTGACAATTTTGCCTTGAGTAAATAGCAGCAAAAAGAATGTCAGGGAGCCAACACCAAGACGCAGGTTTAGACCTGAATTCAGTGTCCTTCTTGGGAGAGAATCCAGGCAGGCAGAGCCAGCCTCACAGTATTGCTGTGGAGGGATCCTGGGAACGTCACCCAGCAGTCACACTGCAGACTCTCAGCTGGCCTTTCCACCCCTGGGGGAAGTCACTCTTCTCTCCTGTCAGTACATATTAATAAGGCAGAAAGAAAAAACAGTGATTGGAATGAACGCAGCACTGACCAATTAGTAACTTAAGGATAAAATTATAATGTGACGCAAGTTCACTCCATCAGTTCTGCCAAATCATTTCTGTCCTGGTTGCTGCAAATGATGTGACCGCAAGTCTCCTTTGATTACTAAGAGTCAGAAGTGGGAGCAGCCAGAGGCATGGTCTGTTTTGACTAGGTACCAGAGAAATAGCTCTTCTCTCTAAAGCTTGATTTAATTAGTACCCCAATGATAGAGACCAATGAAATCAATTAAGAGAGATGTCCTCCAGAATGTACAAAAGATGTTTTTCTGCAAGGATGTCAACAATTTTTTCTAAAAAACAGCCCCAAATTTGAAAACTCTTTAATAAAATTAATAAATATTTAGTGATTTCTCTTCATAAAGGAAAAAGTAAATTGTTCTGTTTCTTCTCTTCCTGGGGCTGTCAGTTTTGCCTGAGGCTTTAGAACTCATCAGTAAAGTCTGTCCACCCATGGATTTGCATGTCTTTTCTCAAGGACTTAGAAACTACAGCTGTAAATGCGAGGCTGAGAGTTCTGTTGTTGTTGTTGTCATTGTGTGGTGGTTTTGTTGTGGTTGTGGGTTGTGTCTATATAGTTTCTTGTTTTTATTTGAAGTCCTATTCATGTGATGTAAAAGAATGATCTGCCAAATACATATGCTTTTTATTTTTCATTAGTTACATTTGCATCTTCAGCCTTTAAAAAAATCATTTAGCCAAGAAAAGAAACAATTTCAGACCAAAAGAGATACTGTTGTTCTCACCAAATTAGCAATAAGGATCTATTTGGTTTCATTAATGCACAGGTAGAACCATGATTATCCAGCTGATCAGCCAAAAACCCACCAGCACCCACACAGAGATAGATCAGATGGAGATCAAACTGTCTTCTGTTAGCAAACCATAGAAAAATTACATGGCATCAGTCTTTTCTCTCTATCCTGTGCACTTCTGTAATCATATATCTGTGTACCACCACCTATTCTGCCCTCCTGAGACCCTCACACAAAATGACAAGTCACTCTGCTTGATAGTGAGAAATGAAGCAATACTATTGTTAGTTAAAAATTAAGCTAAAAAGCCCTTAGAAATTCAAACCAGCAGAAGCTGGAAAATTTTTCATCGGGAGTACTTTTTTAACTCTTTAAATTCATAAAAGATGAAGGAAGAAGAATTCAAATATCTCAAATTTAAAAATAGTAATAATGATACTCAAATACATTATTTAGAGTGCTAGAATTAATATTTCAATCAAAAAAGACACAAATGGTAACCCAACACACATGGGATTCATTTCAGTGCTGCCTAGTCTTGAGCAGTGTGTTGAAAACTTTGCCCTGCTGTATTCTGAGATCCTCTCTGCAAATATTCCCATATTCCCTTACTCTTATGATACTTTAATTCTCACCATCTTTCACTTTGAATAGTTTTCCTAGACTGATCTTAATATTCTCAACCATTAATGAAAAGCTGGGAAAACTAGATCTTTGAGAAGCTAAAAGAAGAGAGAAACTTAGTATTTTCTACAGCTCTAAAAGAAAAAAGATAAAATCTAGGGCTTAGTCTTTGTCTATCTGCAAAGGAGTGCTGAAACAGGGGTTTGCAGGACACCCTTCTCCCTTTTGCATTGCTCCTCTCCCAGGGGAGACTTTGTGCAATTTATCCATGTCGCACAGGCAGGAAAGAAAACAAGACTCTTAGCGGCTGTGAATCACTTTGGCCTGAAGTACTTTTGATGAATTCTGTCTGTGCTCAACCAGACTGAATTCTAAATATGCCAGCTTGTTATTGAGGTTCTGCTGAGCACAACTGCGTGTCAGATAGGAAATATCATTTGGAGTTCAACAATATTTTATTTCTTCTATTTATGTATATAATATAACAGAGGTTTTTCATTTTTTAAAGGAGGGTTTCAGCTATAAAACCTCTTCTTTATGGAAGTTAGGATGGGCTGCCTCAATAAATTTTCATTTTTAGTTCTCATCTATTGTTTCACAGAATTTATCCCAATTAAATGATATTTCTAAGCTAGTAATTCACTCATTTATGAGGAGTTACTCTGTTACTTTTCTGAAGCAAAGGTATTCTTGACTTCTCTTGTTTTGTATCCTTTCATTTTTCCAGACTCCTCCTCATGTCTGCCATTAAGATGATCAAAAATAATAATCTGTTGCCAAGGAAGAATCATATTCGCAACAGAGGAAAGATGCATCCCACAAAATTATGCATGGAAGTTTTCTTCTGTTCAAGGTAGCATCTTCCCATTCCACCTGGATCCAGAGCAGGCAGTGTTCTGTCTGCACAGCAAGGTGCACACATGAGCTGTACAAGACCTTTCCCATGCAAATCCTTGCAGCTTGCCACCCTGGTGACATGATGGCTGCATGCCAGCCTCAATACCTGGTTAAACATGTGGCACATGAACCCTCATTTCCAGGAAGGGAAACTTGGGTACATTTCTGCACTTTTCCCCAGCATGCAAAAACATTTTAAGCAACTTGCTCAAAATTCGGATGAATCATGACAAAAAACATCCGCATGTAAATCTACTTTGATTATCCTGCTGGACCCCAGCTCTACCTTGCTAAATTTAAGTTTTGGTATAATGATTTTTTTTTTTTTTAATAAATAGTGAAACCAATTTTTACTCCTAATCTACTCTTCCAGTTCCTTTGTTTCCCTGGTTTGGTTCTTTGTCTTGATTTCCACTGCTGGTTCTTCAAGCCTGCTATCTCCTTGTTTGGAACCATGCTGGTTTTTCTCTTGGCTGTGCTCCTTTGATGTGTACAGTGGAAGTTAATGAGCTCTCCCAGTACATGCTGGTCTTCTGTGAAATCTTTGTGGAGTATGAGGAAGCTGATTTTACTTAAAAGTCCAGCCACATGTAGAGTGAGAATCTTCTGAAGACATAAAACAAACATTATGTATATGTCTTCCTTTTTCTATTCGTAACCTTGGAAACTGTTAATACAGCATTATCTTTTGAAAATGACATTTCTACACAAGCAGTTCTTTACAGTAGTTTCTTCTCTGTCACTATCTGAGGCTGGCAGAATACATACCTTTGGTCCATGCCAAGGAACTGAAGTTTTTTCCTCACAGAAAATGAATTTTTCTTTGATTTCACCATGATCTTCCTTATCTTCTTATAGCTGTTGTTTTTCCTGGCTTACTTTAGTACAAATGCTACTTTTCATTGTCTAAAATCTTTTACTGGTTAACTTCCCTCAGTTCCCTTTTCCCTGTCTTATTCTTGCTTTACTACTGTTTTGCTGCTGTGTTTCCTGCTGCTTAGTTTTCCTAGCAGTTGCTTTTCTACCTTATTCTTGTCTCACTGCTATTTGTGACATTTCTTAAAAGTCTCCTACCGTTTAACTTTTCCCAGCAGTTTTTCTAGGTTTGTTTTTCCACTTCTTGAATTTGTTTTAAAAGCCACCTGCTATTTGTCATCTTCTAAGTGTTGGTTCTGTAGAGCATTCTCTTCTCCCAAATGTTCAGTACATTCTGTTTCCACAGCAAATTCAGGTGTGAATTCAGAGGGATTCTGTACAGCCAGGCTGATCTGAGCATGAAGAATAAAGAGATCATGTATAGTCCTTATGTGTTTTCTTGCAAGTATGTTTTCAAATGTAATACAATTAACTTCAAGTTAGTTCCCTGCAAGGGAAAGTAGCCTGTCTTCAGCTTCAAGGTTAAGTCTACAGAATAATTTTCCATTGATAGGCTTTTCATCCTTAACAAAGTAGCATGCTTACTCTTTCTAAAATATCATAGGTGTGATTTTTCAAGATAGGAATCACAATCCTTTCGAATTTCAAATCACAACTCATGTTTTTTTCCCGAGATTTCAAATTCTGAATTTTCACTGATACTTAACAGAAGAACATTAATCCAGGGTCAGATGTGTTCTCATCACTTTACCAGAGCACTGGAGAGAGACAGTGAGAGTGAAACTTTATTAACAACTCTTTCTGGTGCTCTTCCATCTTTAGTAACTCACTCACTTGGCCAAAGACAGCAGCAATATTCAACAGACAATATTCAAGGCACTCACTTGGAAAGAGGAAGTCAGAAGTTCATGTCTTTGCTCCAATAAACTTTTAATTATTGATATGAAGTGGAACAGTTCCAGATGTAAATGCTGAGAAATCTCCATCTCAGAATACCTTGTAACCTACTACCTTATGAAGGGCAGCTGGAAATTCACACAGAGTTTGCATATCTGAAATTATTAACAACTTAGTTATTCTGAATTGGCCTTTATTGTTGTCATTTATTTTGAAAAGTATTTGAAAAAGTCCTGATTAAATCTCACTGGGTAATGAGACATGAAAAATATCCAGATTTTCATAGAATATTTTATATTCATTCCTGTTGGCTTTATTACAGATTCTACTCTTCTTCACCTAGGTGGCTTACAGTTAGTTTGTTATATGGCTTGTAAAAAGCTAATTTCTCAATGAGTAGTTGACTAGTTTGACACTGTACTAAATTAAGGACCATTTGAAACATCTTATATTACAAGGATCTTTATGGATCTTTAATAAAAGGAAGTGCTTTATGTCACAGATAGTATTTATTTCTTGCATCTTTCTAGTATGAATGAAAATCTTTTGCCTAACACATTACAAAGTCCTTATTCTAAGAAAGATTCCAAAACTTATTTGGATTACAGTCACAGACACTAAAAAATAGCTGCAGAAGTTGCCAAATACTTTTGAAAATCAATGTAACTTCATCATTATAATATAAAAGTGGAAAAGTTATTAAATGCTTCTGACTGTAATATAAAAAAAATATAGCATTCTCCTTATATACACTTTTTATTATTAAAACATTCTCTCCACAGCTCTAAAATCATTTATCATCACTAGAACTTCACCAAAATAATGAATTTCAATTTTTTTGGCTGCTTACACACTTATCATATTCATTCCTACAGACCTTTTAGGTCATTCCAGTAATGTTTACTGTGACCATGGGTGGAACACATTGAACTGAGTGAAATGGTGCCTCCTCCTTGCTTTCCCTGCAGTACCTGACACCATCTCAATTTTAAGCTGTGGCAGCTGAGCAAAACTATTTTCACCCCCCTCCTTTTCCAGTTTATGCTCCTCTTGTTTGGCTTTGAGGTGAAAACCGGGCCTCAGCAAAGCAACTGCTGCTTTTGCAAATTACCAATTTTTTGAGTCCTGAACCTTTAACCTCCCAGTCTCTCACAGCATAGTTTTTGAATTCCACTGAGTAGCTCCCTGCCTTCAAGTTTGTTAAGATACAGTTTGATTTTCTTGCCGGGAAATTTACAGTTCATTAATCTTTTTTCTCCAAGGTGTATCTCACTTTTGTTGGCAAAGCTTTCATTTTTTCTCCTAAAGAAAACATCTTTAGACCCTAACATTTCTGGAAGACAAGTAATAAGACAATAAAAGTTTCATAGCAGAAGCAATAGCTTAGACAGTATCATCATCATGAGAGTTGACCAGAAGTGGCTTTTTTTTCATATCTTTTTATTTATTTATTTTCCTCACATTCATCTCCAAATACTCTGACCTTTCTTTTTTCATCAAAATAGAAAACTGAGGTAGTGTTGGGGTAGAAAGGAGCAGAAAGAGAGGTCTTCAGGACAACTACCTTTTAACTTTTAATTCATTTTTTTCAACAGTCAGTTTTGTTATGTTTTTGCTTGTTTGTTTTTAATTAAAACAAGTATTTTCTCCCATAGGGAAGAACAGTTTTTAAATTAAAAAATGTCATCTCACAGTATGAACACTGCTAACATGCCTCTCCTGTGAAGAAAATCTGTATTTAAGAGATCTTGAGAACAGTTGTGCCTTGTAGAGGGAGAAAGGGAACAGATTTCACAGAATCAGAGTGTTATAGAATTATTTTGCTTAGAAGGGACCTTAAATATCATCTAGTTCCATCTCCCCTGCCTTGGGCAGGGACATCTTCCAGCAGACCAGGTTGCTCAGAGCTCCCCAGCCTTGAGCCCATCAGGGACAGGGCAGCCACAGCTCTGGGCAACCTGATCCATTTTCTCACCATCCTCACAGTAAAGAATTCCTTCCTGATATCTAGTCTCAATCTACCCTCTTTCATTTTAAAGACATTACTCGTTGTTCTATCGCTACATGGCCTTGTACAAAGTCCTCTCCAGGTTTCCTGTAGCCCCTTTTTAGGTGCAGGAACGTCCTTACGAGGTCTCCCTAGAGGCCTTTGTCAGTAGCTCATTTCCCAGTAGATTATAATTTACTAATGCCAGAATATAAGAACAACTCATTGGTTTCAAAATGCAGGCCTGCCTTCTGAGATACTTGCCTTGCAATTCCAGCAATGTGTGCCTGAGGCATTCACAAAGGCTATTTGCATAATCGATGTGGCACTGAATCCAGCCTATAAAAGGGAGGCTTTTACTCCCTTGCAACTAACAGCAGAAATGAATCTACACTTCCAAAGATGAATTCTTTAGCTGTCAAGATTTTAGACAGCATCACAAACAAAATGTGTATATATTTTCTTGACAAAGGCAGAACCACACATCCTGATACAGTTATGGCTTGAAAGCATATTCTTAACTATTGAAAAGGTCTTTGAATGAGAAAATTGTGGAGCTTTCAGTTTTAATAATGCCCTAGTAAGGAATGAAGCAAGAAACTAAAACAACTCAAAAAACCTCATTTCTTATAGCCCTAAGTGTCAAGGGCATTCATTGTGTTCTTGATAACCACAAACATTGACATCACTGGTATTCCAGATCAACAGCAGTATATTTACTTGCTATACTATTTCCTCTCACATGAGTGAAAGCAGAGTGAAAAGGTCATATAAAGTAAGCTGCGGCAGATGTTGACTATTTTTTTTGTTTCAGAAAACTAGAAAAAGTCTCCCTTTTATATTCCCATTTCTTCAAATGTGTTTTTCTTTTCTATTCCTGTTGTGGTTTTTTTTTTTCTATTTCAAGGGGAAAAAAATTGTCCAAAGGAAATGAAGCTTAGAGTTATGGGAAGAGGGAATGAAATAACATAAAAAAGGTAAAGGACCCAACTTCTATGGATTTTGAATAGTAACTAGGTACTCAGTTGCCCTTACTTCCCTTGAAATTCTCTCAGCTCACTTACTGTAATATTTCTGTGATTTTAATGAGTAAGGAATAATGGGGGTGTAATCATCTTGAACAGAAGGAGAAATTAGAATGGGGGCAGAAGATGTAAAGATGAATAGGGTGGGGCTTAAAAGTTATCTTGGATTGGGAAGAATGAATTGCAACTGTCTTTATGTGCTGGGTCCAAAAATGTTATCCAGATTATTTCTTGTAACTTCAGATTCCTTATTTCTAGTTATCTGAATTCATTTAGCATTTCTGCTCTGGTCCTGAATGCTCTTGATACCTTTTAACTGCCCCAAGTAATTAGCAAGAAAAAGGAGCTGGCTCAGATTTAAAGAAACTTAATCTAAACCCCAGTTGTAAACCCTGACCTCAAAACCTGAGCCTTTCTGATGCTCAGCAGACCACAGCTCAAAACTAAAATTAATTTTTTTCAAATCAAACCAAAAGGTTGCATCAACAGGAATAGCTTTAAAATACAGCTGAATTCTGCATTTTTAAGTCTGCTTTGGTGAATTTAGCTGAGCAGCTACTGGGCCACCTGGCTGCTTTTTCCCCTTCTGCAGCAACACCTTACTCACAGCATGGGATTGTCAAGTCTGGAGGTCCTGTCACCTTTTCCTGCTGGGTGGCAAGGTGCAATTCCAGCTGCCACTGATCTTGTAAAATCAGCTGCTTCCTCATTGCACCAGCCATTCATTACTCTGCTTCATTAGGACACTTTTTTTTAAAGTTTTGATAATTTTACCTTTTCTGATTAGTTCATGGAGAAAACTGATACAGTTGGGAGATTCTTAAGCTACTTCTTCCTCCCTCCACGTCATAGAATCCTCTTAAAGTATTACTTCCATTCAGTTTCTAAGTCTTACTTTTGCAGTGTGAATTTGAGTCTCTTGGATAAAACAAGCATTCAGCCTAGGTATAGACTTACTAATACATTTTTTTTTTTCTGTTTTAGTCATGCCTCTTGCCTTCATTTGAAATGCTCCCACAAAATAATTGGTTACCAATGTAAAAACAGAAGAAACTCCCAGGTTCCATATTTTTGAAGAATTTTGATAAAATCCTTACAAAACAGCTAGCAACCATAAAAAGCCCAACAGTAGGTGTGACTCCTCAAATCACATCCTGCTGATTTTCACCACATTGATAATGACTTTTGGGATCACTTTCTTATGAGTGGTTATAGGTTTTATGAAACCTACATTCTAAATTCTGTAAAGTCTTAGCAATTCAAACACATCTCTTATTTTTGGAAGAGAGGCATGGCTATTAGCCAACAATAAAAGAATTATAAGTGAAGATACCTTTCAAGGCTCCTTTATAAAATTAAGGAATGCTATAACTGATCATGAAATGTTGCACCACCCAGGGAAGAAAGTCAAATCCTCTAACCTAAATGCTAAATTATTCATCCAGAAAAGCTTTATTTATTTCTGGTTTAGTGGACTACTTATTCATCTGCCATTAGATGTATATAAACATTTTCCAAGTTATTTTCACCAATTTTTTTCTTCAAAATCATACTTTAAGCAGCAGAAATTTCAAATCTAATAGGCAAACAAGCAAATAATAAACACTAAATAAATATAAATGCAATATCATTTCTATCTGGAAGTTTATTAAATGACATTAGTCTGTAACTAAAATATATATATATATCTGAGATCTGTGCTTCTGTACAACACCTTTATTTTTTTTCAGACTATCATTTCTGCAAGAAAACATTAAGTAGTTAAACAGTTTTACATGGCTTAAAAAGAAGACCTGCCTCAGAAAATATATGTTAGAGTGGAGATACAACCATAAGTTAAGGTTCATCAGGTGTGCAAAGTTTTTGCTAGTGCACAGAAAAAGAAAAAAAGGGCAGTGTTTGGTTTTGTTTAGGTTTTTTTGTTGTTTGTGGAGGGTTTTAAGGTGGACTTTTTTTTGTGGGGATTTTTTATTCAGGAGTGAAAATGTAGTTTAAAGTGCTGGAGAAGAGCTATGCTTGAGATATATTTCCTTTTGGTTTTTACTATTGCAATGCTACTATGAAGTTCAGTTGATGTATTTAAGCCATCCTTCTAGGAAAGGATCTATGAAAAAATAATCACCTCTCAGGAGAAAAACCATCTGCACTTTGATTGGCATTTCTATTTTGTCTTAAAAGAGCTTGCAACTCTGCCCTTGAGGGTTATCCTTCACCTTGTCTTCTGAAAAAGATGCTACTCCAAAATGTGTTCACACTGCAGACAGCACACATAAACTTCAAAATTCTTTCTGCTTACATGTACCCAAAGTCAACTGGCTTATAACTGACATTTATTTTTTTAATGAACTTAATTTCCTTTTTTTCCCTTTTTTTTTTTATACTCGTCTACTGAAGAATGTGGTTCTTAATCAGAAAATTATTTGCATAAATCTGAATAAGTCTGGAGCTCCAGTAAAGCAAAGATGGGAGGGAGGCCCCAGCACTATGGACAGTCAGATGGCTCTGAATCCACAGCACATCCATTCTGTCCCAAGAATCTTGGGCCTTGTCCTCATTTATTAGCACAAGTCGTTAGGCCAAAGAGCATAAACTGTTTTATAAAGCAGGTCATTTTGTTGCGCGGCCACAAGAAGATGATTTTAGTTCTTTGAAAAGTTTTTGAAGCAATGAACATGCCAATAAAAAAATTGTTCATATTGCTGCCAGGTAAAATAAGAACTTCTAGGCTTTAAAGTGAATTCAAAAAGGAAGCTCATGTTTTTAGGTTTTATCAAAATAGACCTCAGGGCAAGCTTCCTTATAAGCTTATTTGTAGTACATATATTAGGGCAGTTGCATAAAAATATCTAACAGACACTGCAGAAAACATAAGAAAATTGTCAGAATTTTCAAATTTCAGCATAGAAGTAACTTTTTTATTCTTTTTATTTCTACTGTAAAGATAGGCACAATCAGCATAGCCAGTTCTGTGTGATTCCTCTAGCATGCCTTTTAGAAGACAATTGATTTGTGCATGTGCACATCCCTAATCTGATTAGTGAACACCCTAGCCAAATTAATGCAGATTGATTATCCATAAAAAGTAGGTTAATTGAATAACAGACATTGATATAAATGGCTAGTGGATATTTTTCTACATGTATGTGTGAAGTTGACATATTTTGCTGTTAAATGAAATATAGTGAAAACAAGTATATTGATTCACAATAAAGTTGATTAATCTATTCATTAGTGTAATTTAATTGTCTGTAAAATTAGTTGCTAAACAGTAGGGGGAAAGTCTATTATCATAATTGTCTGTGTTACAGTAAAGGAATGATTTTATTGAGTGTTACACAAATAAATCCAAATTTCCCAACTATATGTATTAGAACAAAGGATGGTGTCATTTGCAATTACAGGAAATACTATGAAATTATAACAAACAGCTATTCACATACTTGTCAGACTCACTGTATTGAGCAGTCCATGGTATAGAGCAGTTTAAAGTGAAAGCCACATTAAAGAATTCATTATCAATAGGAAAAAAGAAGACCTAATTGAGAAATGTCAGCCACTGTTTGCATCCTGTATAGAAGAAAAATGGACTCTATCACAAAATGCCAACTGTGGCCATGTTCTCCAATTTTCTTTTCGAGGACACGAAGCAGTAGATTGGATTAAAAAGGAACTGCCAAAGCCATTATCTTTAACTTTCAATAAAAGTGCACTGTGTCCAAATGAAAAATGCCAGACATCATCCTTCCTTTCTTGGGGAAAATAGTAGAACCAATTAAAAAAATCCTGGTCTATAAATCTTTTGCATTTTAGGCTTTCAAGGAAAGAGCAACAGAACACTAAGTCATTAAAAAACTGCAATAGCAAAGAAAATTCTCGTGAACTGCAAATGAGAAATGAGATGGGCGAAGAGAACATAAAAACAAAATTAAAAATTGGAAATATGACCACCCTTTAGGTCTGATGTATATATTTGACTAGGTTTGTCATTATTTACAGGTATAGGTTTATCATACATTTAAATGCTATTTTAGTTCTGGAAGAGAGGATCTTTAAGAAACATCTGCATCAAAACCTAAAATCATTAGTTTGTTTCATTGAATTCCAAAATACAAATAGCCATATCCTAAAATTTCAAAGCAAAATGTTTAGTCCTACCATGTGTGGATTATTTGCACTCTCTCACCTTAAGGAAAAATGATGTGTTAAGGGTGTTTATACTCTTATTCAGAAAAATCCAGAAGCCTTTGCTAACCATGAGTTATAGATGTGACAGTACTCAAGTAGGGACGTTTTATGAACAGTGCTCATCACAGATACTTTCCTTTCAAAGAGATTCCTAAAACCAAGCCCTATTATTCTGTTGTGAGGTTAAAAATTGTGTCTATTTTATTTCTGATTGTAATTCCTGCCGGATAGAAGAAACCTCCAGTTTCTGGACATCATCTGGGAGAAGATGAGCAAACTGCATATTTTTTAATCCATTGATTCAAGCAATTTTCATTTTGCATTGGGATTTCAAGCAGGAAGAGGAATATCAAGGTGTTTTAAGCCCTGCATAATTGTGCAGCTCCAGGATAGCTGTGCAGAGTGCCCAGGATCATTCACAGGCAGCTGCTGACCTCAGGGTGTGTGTGTGTGTTCTGCATGAATTTCATTTTCCACCTCAGGTTAGATACATTTGTATGGAGACTTCCCTTCATCACTTTGCAATCTCACTGCTAAGGTGGAAGTTGTAAAACCAGAATTCATCTCTGAAAGAAATGCTGCAAGTTCATTGGTTACATGTCATAAAATAAAGGCCACACTCTTCTCTGTGTTCCTCCAAGATCAGCTGGGAAGCAGGTCATTCATAGAAAATGTGAAAAGGTGAGTGGAAAAATCTGAAAAGGTGAGGGGACTGTATCTGAGAAGTTATTCAGTAGATGCTGTGTTTAAAAAAATCCCTTTTGTGATCTCAGCAGTCTGCCACTCCCTCTTTCTGTGAAAACAAAATCCAAATAATTATGCCTGCAGCTATTCTCTGCCATTCTGCAGCAGAGCAGACAAGGAGAGAATCACAGATTACTTTTGACCACATTAAGTCTCATAATGACCTTGATTCCTTGTCTCTGTCCTTTTCTTAAGTAACTGTATGTGCACAAATCCACAAAGGATCTGAGAAATAGTCACAGAAAGGGAAGGTTTGTGATGGTAGGAATTCCTCTACAGCAATGCCATGCCTTTGCTGAACAGATACTCTCTCTTTTTCTGAGCCCTCAAAATAGCAATTTGGTAATGAAGGTTTTGAAGTACCAACCCTGAGACACCCATTCATGCCACTGCTAACTCACATTATCTCTCCCCTGGTGTTAACAAGTCACAGTGACAGCACCAGGTCTTACTAGTGGCAGAAAGCCATGCATTGCTTACACTCCAGCACTCATGACTCTCTGAACAGCTGCTCCTCACTCTTAAGAGGGTAGATAAATAAATAAATAAATAAACTGACACATAAATAACATCTTTCTGTCAGTGATGAACAACCAGAATAACAATTTTCTGTGCAAGTGTTATAATATTTTCTTGATAGTCAGGGGGATTTTTTTATGCTAATAATTCTTTTAGTGATGCTTAGGCATTTATCAGCCAGGTACCAATCTTTTCAGAGTTCAAGAGCATTTGGACAATGCTCCAAGGCACATGGTGTGACTCTTGGGGATGTCCTGTGCAGGGCTGGGAGTTGGACTCAATGATTCTTGTTGGTCCCTTCCATCCTGGGATGTTCTATGACAATGTAAATCCTCTTCAATCAGTTATTGTTGGTGTGGATATTGTGAAATGAAAACTTTTTGAAATAAATAAAGCAGAAAACAGGTACTTTTCTGAATTGCACAAACATTTCTCACACGTGCTATTTTTCTCCTCTTAACATATTTATCTCAATATCTATTTTTAAAACTTAGATTCTCTGCAGAAAAAACTGCTGGATATAAAGGTCGAATATCCTTCTATTAATCTTTTCATAGCTGTCTAATGTTGGGTGGGTGGCTTGTGTGTAAGAGAGGATTCATGCTGACTTACTCAAAGACTGCTTGTTCCCAGACAGTTCTTTTTTTGATCCACATACACAATAAACACAGAAGAAAGGAATTTTTGAAGTTCAAATTTCTCTCGGAACTGACAGATTGATAAGGAACCGTGGTTCTCAGTTACCTCCCAATTATAATTTATACAATACAAGTCTTTGAAAGGAGGACTGAAAAGCACAGGTATGCTTCATACTAAGAGGCTATCATCTTCATTTAATCAACACTACAAAGACAAAAGATGACAAAAACTGTATTCTGCAAATGCCCCTGTATAGTGCTGTAATAATTTTCATCAGTGGAGGTCATTACACATGCATGTTTGTTTGGATAACTGATAATAAGATGAGTTAGTATGTATTAGGGGGGAATTCTTGTTGGTGGGGGAAGGTAGCAGTGTTTTGGTCTTCACAGAATTTCACTTGGCTACCCAACTAATAATTGATTCATTGACCATCTATTAGATTTCACTTTTGTACTTTACTTTCTAGCAAATTAAATAATCCTGTTCTTAAATTGTTGCTATTGGCAGTGATGGTTCAGTCTGTTTCAGAAACATTGTCATCTGAGAAGAGCTATAAATAATGACAGGTTATTCTTTATGAAACTTTACAATGAGTATCATAAATATCTGATGATTTTAATTGAATCTTATTAAGGTATTTAATCTCTCCTGATTGCCTGGCAAATAATAAAATTGTGTCTATTTAACACCTGTGAAAGTTAAAGTAGGTAATTTATTACATAGATTTTAACATTAAATAAGTACATGCAATAACACCTTGGGGATTATGTATTTAAACACAGTTGTTGCATTTTTTTATGCTTTTCACCAGCTCAAAAACCTTAGAACATATATCTAACCAGCCACACAGTACAGTATTGGTTAACAACCAAGTGAATACCCAAAATATATTGAATGAGATTTTGAACCCATCACATTGATATGTGTCTGTTATATACCCACTTATCATCAGAAAGTAGTTTATTTAAATATTGCTAATCACTTAGTATTCAATATAAGGGTGCTGTCTCAATGAAAAATTAAATTCTTTGAGACACTCTATTCTGCACAAAGAGTTACAACAACTTTCTTATAAGTTTATAAACATCTGTGTTAATATAGAAGAGAAGCCAGTATTGCAAATAACCTGTTATCTTCATCTTGAGCCTTAAATTCACACGAGGAAAATACTGGTGATTTTAGATAATTATACATAAAAATAAACATTCTGTAAATCTAAGTTTGCATAAACCTCAGTCAAGCATAACTGCTGAATGCAATTTATTAGATAAAACTCTGGTACTTCTTGCAGATGTGGGGAAGAGTAAATATAGCAGACTGGCCCCAGAATTTTTCAGGTCCATTCTCTGAGACCCTATTCCTTCTCATGCCATCTCTTCCCAATAACCCAGGTATCCATTTCTTTTTTTTCTGGAGCACAAAGTCGATTTCTTTTTTAGGAAGGCTTAGTTTTCCCTCACCAGTACTAGAAGGAAAGCTCATTACTCCCTTTCTGGAGAGGAGTGCTGACCCGTGTGTGCCCCAGGCGCTGTGCTTGAGGAGGGGGAGCGGACCTGGCCCCTCCGGTGGCAGCCCCAGCACCAGCAATGAGCTCTCTCACACCTCAGGCAGCGGCAGAGGAGCACCCACATGGAATTCTGCAGGATTAGGTGCTTACAGGGCTGGGGGCTGAGAGTACAGTCTGCCTTCACTGAAGCTTGTTAGGGATTCAAAGTAACATTTTAATGGAGTGCTCCGTGGCGCAGGGGTTTAGGGAGCGCTTTCAGTTAACTAGCACTTATTTCTTATTCTCTTCTCTAAAATATTCTCTTGGCTCAAGGGGGACAGCTCTCTTTGATCACCTGTGCTAGGTGGTTTATATATCAAGTACAGCATAGGTTAATAAATATGATTTCTGAAATGATTGCAAAGTTTCCTGGTGTTTGAAGCCAGAAGGGATCCTCAGATCATCTATACCAGGTCATTAAGGTTTACCAAGGCTTTATTCTAGACATAAAGGTGTTCATTAGAACAAAGAATTTTAGACCTCATGAGATTTAACTATGCTATAGGCAAAGACTGGAACTAATCCCCAATGTCCTTGCAATGGTAGGAAATTAATTAGATGAAATATGCCTGGATGAGCCTAGAAAATAATCTTGATAATAGGTGTTAAGGAAGGAAAAACAAAAAATAAGGTCCAGTTTCAACCTCTAATCTTTGGATTTTGTTACATCTTGAACATTAAAGATAGATAGCTCTCAATTACTGGAAATCTTCTCCTTCTGTTACTGCATATAAAAAGTAATCCCATCATCTTTTAGTTTTTTTTTAACCAACTGAATACATCAAAATTGGTCTTGCATGGCAAATTTTATTTTCTAGTGTCAGGATCATTTTGGTAAGTCCTTTTACAGTTCTTTCTAGAATTTCTATCTGCCTTATGAACTAGATTTTTGTTGAGATCTTAAAAGAGCCAGTTCCAGTACCTTGCCTACAAAGGAAACAAATCTTTGCTACTTTTACCTTATGTATGACTTTTGGATCACACTTTTTATGCGACAACACTCCACCAATGGTATCATTCATTATCTTGGATGACTCCTAAATACCCATTGAAGGCACAAACAGGGATAAACATTTATCTAGGGAAACTTCCCAATAATAACTTTAAATTCTATAATGAAGGAAACAATATAATCTTCATTGCCAAGACAACTGTACTAGTGACAAATGCACAGTACCAAGCTGACATTTGTAGACACTTTAGAAATCTGCTTAGTTTAATATATTTTATCTCCACATTTATCAGTAGCTTTCTCGTTTGATATATTCTGGTAGTTGTCAATGTTTTTTGAGTTTGCATTACAGTTTTTAGTTCAGATTGCTTTTCCTGGTGCCTGAATCTTTGATGTCAGCCACACATTGATTGACTTCAATATTTGTTAAAAATGTTTCTTATTTACTTGATTTTCCTCACATTATTCACAACCATAAACAGTATTTCATAGGCTTTGGTATTTTTTGTGAGTTTAACTATTATTGTGGGGTTTCTCTCAATGTCATAAGGATTTTATCCTTTAATGTAAGGTGTTTTGTTGCCCCTTTCTTTTAATGTTAATTGCGTGGTTCATTGTCACTGTTTAAATGGATGCACTCCTTTCTGTTTCCCACTAAAGGCTGGGGTCAGAATATATTTCTAAAGATTCAGCCTGTCTTTTGAGATCTTTGTGAAAGGGAAAAGTAGAGAGGAGCTGCTGGTACTGCTACTGAATTAAAAGTTCAGAAGAAATTCTGAATAAACCTGAAATGAAGCCAAGGCTGAAACACATTCCAAACACATTCATATGCATGTACCAGGCTCCAAGTATTCTGCAGCAGTCTCAGTCTAAGGTCTGGTGCCTTTGTTTTTTTTCCTTTGTTTACCACATGTTTACTTGGAGATATAACACCAGGAGCAGAATCTCATTTGATGCCCTAAGATAAGCAGTATCCAGTTATGCTGGTGTGTGAAAAGATGGTGTCCCTGGGAAATCTCAGCTGTTTGTTGAAAGTGGCATATTTCAATATGTGCCATTCTTGCTGAAAATTGAACTTGGCTTTGGTCATATATTTTAAAAAACTGATCTGAATTTGAATTGCTAGAGGATGTTTTTTTTTTTGTCCAGGTGAGTCTCATGGGAATGGGAATTTTGAGATGCTTAGTTCTGTGCTCAGTAGGGCAACATCCTAGAGTTAGTTCAGGGAGTGTCAGCATCAGTCACACTCTGATTGATGCTGGCATTGGATAACTGCGTGTGTACCCAATTTTGATTAGCTTTGAAGCAGAATTAGACGGCATACTGCATTTGATAATCCTTCTAATCCACTCAGACTTCATGTGACTGACAAGGCAGCTGTTAAAGAGTGTGAGAAGCAAACCTTAAATGGTGATAGAAACTTTCTCCTGCATCTCAGCCTTTGTGCATTCCAGTTTGGATCCTCACCACTGCGTTCTAATTGCATTCTTAGTATTTCTCAGCTGCAGCCCTTTGCAAATGCCACTTGAAGGAGATATTTGGTCAATGAGCCTGTTTGTACAAACTGGAACTCTTCCCTATATGTACTTCAGCCTATTCATTTCCACAAGCAATTAAGTATTTCTTAATATAAAATTATTCAACTCCCCCTATTTGATTTTCAGAAAACACAGTATCTCTCTATAAAGTAATACATATATTTGGCCATAGGATGGTTCAGTGAGGCTCAAATTTCACAGCCTTCACTCAAGTTTTCATAAGTGTGTGTAAAGCAAGGTAAACAGACAAACAAGACAGTCTTATTCTGCTTCTTTTTATCAGAAAAGTGTATAGTTTACCAAGTTTAAATAAAATTAAATTAAATTTTAAATTAAACATGTTTGATTAACATAGGGACCTACAGGGAGCTGTCCCAAAATAGGATTTTTGTCTTGGTTTTTCATTCGTTCTTCACTTTTTTTAAGAGATAATGTGCTAGTCAAGGTGTTGCTCCTATTAGTGAAACATAATTGAGGTATCAAAGGTAAAACAATTTTTAAGCCTATAAGTGAAAAGGAAGAGGTTTACATCAGGTGTACTTTTCATTGTTGAAAGCAGGAATGAAAAAATAGTAGGTGAGACACTTATGATTTACAGTGTTTGCAAACCCACACAAACCTAATGTGACAATAAATAAGGCCAAGAAATCTAGTTCCAATTTTACACGTCTTCACTATCTTCATAAGCCAGGTTTCTGAACCTCCAGTTTCACATTCATGACTGTAGGAATAAAATCCAGTATGAAATGTTTTTGTCTAAGCTGTGTCATTTTTCTGCATCAATTTAAATAATAGTATAGAATTTCAATCCATTGACAAGGCAAGGGCTTAACCTACTGACTTAATTGTCAATGAAGAAAAATTGTAAATCATTGTTAATGCTGGGGTAGTGCTTTGAGTATATTGCTGGTCCTTAGACTTTATTAATAAAAGCTGTCTATTTAGAAGTTCAGAAAACAGTTAATTATTCTTACTTATTTACTTTTTGAGCAGTTTTCCATCCAGATTAAACTGTCCAGTTTGAAAAATTATCCTGAGTATTAACTTGTTGAATATCTTCCTTTTTGCACAATTACTCCTATTTCATTCAAGTAACAGTAGAGATCTTTTCTCCATCATTAATTAATAAACTTGTTGGAGTTCCCTCTTCAGAGCCACTTCTCCCTTCATTACCTAACCATGATGGGAATATAGAAAAATGTCTTGCATTGCACAGAGCCTTACAAACCCGCTCCCATCTTAAGGATTACAACATGGAAATGAGCTATCCATAAATATTAAAAATTATCTGCTTCTCACAGATGTTCCCTCTGCCTATTATCTGCAAAATTTCTGGATCAAGTGTTTAATATGAATATGTTAGTATCCACTAAAGATTGCTTTTGGCAGCATATGTGTTGATATCAGCAGGAAATAAATACGAAAACATTAAAAGGTATAAAACTTTAAAACAATAGCTTAGAGGTGTTTTATAAACTACAGATGGCTTATATGGTTCAAGTGGATGTCTGGAGTAGAATTAGAAACAGAGAAGACTGGAAGAAACCTTGAAAATGACTGGAAATAATGGGTCCCATGCAATATGTTGTATTTAAAGTAGAGATAAGCAAAATGAAAATTGCTGCTCTTTTCTTGTACCAGTAGTGAGGCCATGCTAATATTTGTCAATAGGAGTGGTGCCCCATTTTTTAATATCATGTTCTATAGAATGATACTTGTCACTCTGGATCCCCTCCAAAAAGATCATGCTTTCAACAATAGATTGATCAATTTTCTGTGCTCACTCACAAGTCACAGCCATTGGATTTACATAAAGAGTTCATCCCATGTAGAAGAACTGCCAATATGTATAAATGAAATGGGACCTGGATGAAACAAAGTTCCTTTCGTCAAATTATTAGTACTCTCTGTATCCAGTGCTAATCTCTATCTCTAAGTTGAACAAAATCAGTGAAGTCTCTGTGGAAAAACCATTTGGAAGTGTTCATGGTGGAACTTGGACCAAGCTCACAGGTTCCATTCCTCTCCTGATCCCCCCAGCACTGTGAACTCATCACTCTGCAGGCAGTGAGAATGAGGAGGGAATTGACTCAGACAGAGAAAAAGAATATCACTGAAAGAGCAAGGGCAAAGAAAACTAGTGGTGTTTTAGCAGGCTGGTGTGAGCAGGATGGGAGGGCTGAGCAGGCACAGGTGGATAAATGACAGCCAAATTTACAAAACAAAACATACAGAGCAGACACTGCTAATAAGACACTACACATTTAAGAAAATATCATGTGATAGTGAGACATTTCACTCTGACAAAACCTACCTGGTGCTCCAACATAAAAAAATAAATAGTTCATTTTGGTTGGACTTTTTTTTAATGATTAAAAAAATATATTAAACCTCTGCCACCTATCTAGAAAATAAAGAGCTTCTTTCTCATGATAAAATTACAACAGTGACAATTAGTGTCTTGTTACTTTTCTTATTTTAATTTTCTTTCTGTAAACTGTTGTACTGCTATGACAGCTGCTCTGTTTTGCTGTTTTAGTAAGAGATGTGCAGTGTGTGCAGCGTGTGGTCTGCAGTTTGTATACAGTCAGACTGATTAAAAGGCACTGCAGAGAGGTGCAATGACCAATAGCATGGATGTTGATCATCACTGAACTTCACAGAATCACAGAATAAGCTGAGTTGGAAGGGATCCACAAGGATCACAGAGTCCAGCTCCTGGCCCTGCACAGGATCCTTCCTAAGAGCTACACCATCTACCTGAAAATATTGTCCAAATGCTTCTTGAACTCTGCCAGGCAGTTTGTGCTAGGATTTAATGTGAACTCTGCACCCTAGACATAGACTTTTTTCTGCTTTTAGAAGGTTGAATAGCATTTCTATGGAAGGTCTAAATGAAGTCTGTACACAGAGTGCAGTAGCAATTTTTTTCCCTGCTGCCCTCAAGGACCTGGCACTCGTATAAAAGTTGTGGAGACCCCACTTGTCTGCTGAGTGCTCCTCCAGAGCAAACAAAAGACTAGAATATGAGCTGTGGATTTTGATATTTTATAACCACTTGCCTGAGACTTCTGAGCAAGGTTTTTCCATTTATTCAGCATTCTTTGAATCCAACCTTACAAGCAGAGGCAGCTGAGGTGTCTCAGTGGTGGCTACGTTAGCAGTACTGATTGCATTTCCCTCAGTAGAAAACCCTCTAGCAGCTGCACTGAGGGAAAATTTCCTTCAATGGCTGACACAATAAGTCATGTCTCCTGATCACCCGTTCCTACAGAGAGACAGGAGTTTACTTTCCTCTCTTTACCAAAATATTCTGCTCTAACTAAATATGACATTTGATTCAGAGCATATTGTCAGAGTAAGCCCATGGCCAGTGTCAGTCGTTCATATAGCACTAAAGTCTCACTGTGCCAAAAAAATTTCACTTACCTGTGTCTAATAGGTACTGTCTGCTGGGAATCAGACTCACCATAAGCCCTCTTCTCAAGCACTGAGCTACCTACCCACCTTCCTACATCAATGGCTCCACCAGCTTGCAGGATCACTTGAAAAAATCCAAAAAGGAGTCTACACTTATTGCTTATGTGATATAATCCAGAGTCCTCACACTGTTGGGACAGTGTTTTTAGACTGAAGCATCTTACTCCAAGGCCTCATCACAGAAATGCCAGGAAGTAACCAAGCTGCACACACAACACAAGAGCAATTGTTATTAAGACATTAAAAACCACAAAAGCCCAATTCCAATCTGAATGCTCAAATAAATGTCCCTAAATTAGGAATTGTGCTGTAGGTGTTGGAGAGAGACACACTGAGATATACACAGTGGTACACAGGATACTAATCTTCTTCTAGAAGATCAAAATTACAGCTTCAAAGAAACAAAAGCACCCAAAGCATTTTATCTTCAGATATGCTTTGCACAGGTAATATAATTTCAAAGGTGAAGTTGTTACTTACAAGAGCCTGTGTCCAAATGATAGGTTTGCTAAATTTCACAGGTAGAAACAGTACAAGCACAAAAGTGTTTGTCAATTTAAGGCTTTTGAAAATGCTCCCCAGAGAAAGGCTTTTGGGTCAGGTTAGCCAGACAAAGCAGTCAGTGGATTTGATAGAAAATTTCTAAATTCCATGTTTTATCATTGTGAAAAAAATTCCCTAACAACCCCACGGTATTTGAGAATAAGACAAAAGTGCAAATGGAAGACAAAGAAAATGAGTTTAATTTTTAAAATATTGAAAAATATTGTTAGTACTGCCTTGAAAATTACTTTAGGGGGAAGTGCCCCACACTTGCTTTTAAAAATCCTAGATTATTTCACTGTGACAATTTATTGCAAGTGAGGTGTTTTCTAGTACTTCCCTATCCCAGTGTCCCAACAGCCCAGACAAATAAACCTACTGAAGAGAGCCGTGATTACTTGATGGTTTGTATTTCTGCATTCCCTGTTGAAGGAAAGCCATGGTGTGGTAGATAGACAATGGTCTGAGTCTGTCTCAGTCCCTTTGCAGTTAAAACACAGCTGGAATGGTATATCTGGACCCAGACATTTATGAGCTCTCTCTGCACCACAGTTTAGGCTGAGTGAGTCAAACAGCAACACTTAAAGTTAAATTTTGTACATTGGCTTTTTTATATTCCATGAGCAACAAAAGTCACTCATGGATTATATAAACTACACTTAAAGTTGTACAATATGTTTTTTTTTTCTCATGCTACTCAAAAATCAGAATTCTCTACACCTAATTGAACTATAAGTATATGGCAAATACGCAGCATGGAAAATGCTCAGTTCCTTGTCAAAGGCAAGATATGCAATAGGCTGGTTAAAACCTGTGACCTTTGGAACAACATTCATTTTGTATTACTTACATTTTCAAAATGCTGAATAAAAAAGACAAGTTAACAAAAAATAATGTGCAAGTTACCTCACATCATTTCATTCTCTTGGCAATGCAATGCTTTCAGCCAAGTCAAAACATCATAGTAAATTCATTGAGAGGTTTTCCATTAAATTCATTATAAAGGCTTATGGAGGTACTGTTTTAATGGAAATTAATGCTGTATTATGTGTGACTTTTCCCTTTTATCATTTGTGTTCCTGTTTTCTAACTGCAATTTCTACAAGCACAGAACTGTGGCTCCTTAAACATTAGAGAATAATAAAAAAAAAAGAAGTAAAAGGCTTTCATTTAAGTAGAAAGAAGGTTAGAGGGATCTATTTCTGTGACAAGAATGAGTGGAGGATGCAGACAATGCAGACTGACCTTGCTTACTCAATATGTAGTTAAAGCATAGACCTGTCGACAAAGAACTAGAGTGTCTTATGGTAAATGCCTCTGTTCTGGGATTGTTTTTTACTGTCAGTCATTACTTTTCTATTTTTAGCTTCAAGGCACCTTCTGCCTCCAGGCACTTAAGGGGGAATCTTGATGTCCCAGAATCTGTGACCATCATTGACTTCACTATCCCACAAAGCCAAGCTTAAAACGTAACATTTACACTTTCTCGTACGGCTTTTGATTCATACTTTAAAACAAAACTCCCTCTTATTTATTGACTGTTAGGACTTTTGGGGACAGATTATCAACCTTTTGCCTGCCTGCAGCACTGCTTTATCAGAAAAAAGGACAAGGAAATCTCTCCCTATTAAACTGTAGGGCAAAGACCCATCAGAGCTGTGTTTGGCCTCTGAACTGAGCCTGTTTTCAGTGTCATTACCTCCCTTGCAGCCAGTGAGGAGATGTGGATGCCTCCACAGATCCAGAGAATGCAATATGAAGCCCTTGATAACATCTCTGTCTACTCACTGTGATTTTAGTGGCACACCGTGGCAAATTGCTAATTTAGGAGCCTGAAGTTTAAACTCTACCTACCTATGTTAAGCATGATGAGACATGAGGGAGAAAACATCATAATGCATTAACTGCAACAGTCCTTTCAGAGCAATTGGCATCACTACCATTTGAAACAGCCCAGGATGCCTCAAACACTAAAGCATTTCATCCCTCAGCCAGATTCAGGAGAACATTTTAAAATTTCAATATCCTGGAGCACAAATGCAGAATTTATCACATGATTGTAATTTGATCCTATCTCAGCTGTGAAGAGGACAGCATTTCTTTTGAAAATATCAGAAAACTTTCATGCAAAGTTTTCTTAAAGTTTTCAATTGAGTTCATTCACTTTTCGTCATATTAAAACCTTGCCAAAAATAGCTCAGTGAATGTTGTAGTACCATGAAATCTGATAAATCTCATTGTCATGATATTTTAGTAGTGCTATGAAGACAGAGTAGGAACATTTGTGATTATTAAATTGTGTTATTTTTGAAGGCGTTCTGGATAACATTTACGAATGTTACAGAACTGCACCAAATCAAAACACCCTCGAGCTGAAAAATTGATTTCCTTGGAGCTACTGCACGGAAACATGAAACTATAGCATATTAAATGTTGACTTTCATGTATCAGACTGTTTTGTAGAGCTTCAGAGGATTCTGATAATAGCTGATGTTCCTTACAAATACATTCATATTTTTAAAATTGAATATTTTAAATGTGATTTTTCATCTGTGTTGTAATCAAAGATTTCTTGTGTTCTCTGAAAAAAAGGTACCCAAAGAGCATTTCACTGTCAAAACACAAATTATAACATCCTGTGTCCCACATACAACAAACCCAATAATTTCACAGTTTTTTTGATGCACAGTTCAGAAAAAATAGACAGTAACAGGCATTTCACTAGCTTCAGAGTCAATTTGAAATCCATATTAACTAGAAAAATACTTTACATCCCTTTTCTGTAAGTGATATCTTTTTTCTGGATAGAGAATAAAGTATGTGTCTTAAAATATTCTGATTAGATGTAAACTCAAGGGTTGAGCTAATTTCTATCTCCTGATCCAGAAGATTCCATGCTAAAGCAGAGTTAAAATAAGCAGCCCGTTTTAGTGCTGCTTTTGCAGATTGAAGCAGAATTTGAGTTAGCTGAACTGTGAGCTTGCTTAGGAGCCTGATAATTTGAACTGTTAATTCAGTGGGAAGTTGCTCCCCTAAATTTTGGAATTCCAGGTGAAAATAATAGGGTTTGAAAATAGAACTTATAATATGATATGAAATCGACATTATCTCAGTCTAAATACTTTGTATAGCTTGATAAGTGCATTTCACCTCCAACATTTCTGATTTGCCATTTTTGTTTTTATGCAATATATTCACATTTGAAAAAAAATAAGAAACTGAGCTATTGCTTAAACTTCTAATAGAAATAAATATTTCAAATAATTATCTTGCTTCAGTTTTCCCTTGAGTAAATCTATGTACATTTGTGTAAGGACAGCAAAAAGTTTGAAATTATAAAGCAAAAAAAAAAAGAAATTATATAGCGTGACACAAAATGTCACAAATTTTTTTTATTCATCCTAGCCTCCCAATCTGGCCCCTGTGTTAATCCAGTTCCCTTTGAACTTATTGTAAGATTGCAACTTCTTAGCACTTTCAAGCTACTTTTAAAAATAACTCAGTCGGTCTCCGTCTCCGCCTTTTCCACAAATTTGAAATCTAGAAAAATGGGTCCATATTCAAGGCCAGAAGCAGATTATGTTGTGGGATGAGCTAAAGTCTCTTTATCTTAAAACCCTGTAGGTTTAAAATGGCACCTTTCTACCTCTGAAAAGGATCATTACCAGGATTTCACTGGGTATATTGCACTCTGAAAATGCATTTTTGATGCACAGAAGTTATTTTAGATCTCATTTAGTGTCGTTTTTTGTGACTACTTTCTTACCCTGCATAAAAGTAGAACAATTAGAATTTTGATATTAGGGGTCAAGAACTTTAAAAATGTATTTCAATTTAAATTAAAGTAGCAAGTTCCTTCTCCCTAAAACAGTAGAGAGAAACTGTTATCATTATGTTTCACAGCGTTTTATTGCATTTATTAAGCGCAGTGTTAATTCCTCTCCTTCAGAAGAGGTACACACCAAAAAAATTTGTGTCACTTAATGACTCCATATTACCAGAAAAATTATAGCTTTTGTACTATTGATATCCTTAAGAGAAATTGTGGAATGATTCATTTGATTACTGTCCCATTCTCTTTATTTAATCCTTATACTCTGTTCAATGTTATTTTCTGAACTAGAGCTCAGACATGGGTGGTGTTTTAGTGGTATTTCATGACTTTCCATCACTCATTTTGGGTATTTGAAGACTATGATGAGAAAGAATTACATAGTCCATTGAAAAGAAGTAGTCCAAATGGAGAGCGTTGCTAGAGAAATAGATGAGGCTACCTACATGCAGGTTCTCAAGGAGCTGCTGATAATTAACATAAAGTTTACTATTGAAGGATTCTGTGGCAGTACACCCCGAGGACAAAAAATATCATCCCTACATTAGCTTTAAAATCACTTTAAAATCATTTCAGTTGGAAAAATTTCCTATGATCACCAAGTCTAATCCTTAATCTGGGACAGCTGCTACCCTTTGAACACCTCCAGGGATGGTGACTCAGCCACTTCCCTGGGCAGCCTGTTCCAGTGCTTGCCAGCCTTTTGGTGATGGAATTGTGCCTAATATCCCATCTAAACCTTCCGTGGAGCAGGATAAGGTCCCTCCTGAGCCTCCCTTTCTCCAGGCTGAGCATCCCCAGCTCCTCAAGCTGTTCCTCATGGCACTTGTGCTCCAGAGCCTTCACCAGCTCTGCTGCCCTTCCCTGGACTTTCTCCAGCACCTCAAAGTCTGTTTTGCAGTGAGGGCCCAGAAGGATTCGAGGTGTGGCTCAGCAGTGGTAAGTACAATCATTTCTGTTGGGAAATATCTGTCCCTTTGCAGTGGAGTTGGTACTTAATGTAAGAATTGCTTAAAACATGATGTCTGATAGAATAGCTGCGGGTGGAGATATTAACATTCTTAGTATCAAGGTTTCCATATTAAATATGACATTTAAGAAAAAATTCAATTCTGTGTTACAATGAAATCAAGACAAGGCAGGAGAAACAGAGAAGTAGGAGAGAGAAAATTATTAAGAACCACAAAATGGCAGTTACTCAAAATAGTTAGAAAATTCCCGTGGGATATAATGATTCAATGTCTTTATCTGTTTAAATCAGGAACTATACTTCAATTTCTCAGTCTCACATGAGTCATGTCACTGCTGTATATCATATATTCTGGTCCCAGTATAGGGCCAGAAAAAGAAAGTCTTTTTTCTATTTGTGGCTGATACATTTAAATTCATCTAACTTCACACTTTGTGTCAATGTAGGGATGTTTCCCACTGAAGAATTTCAAGAAGAGTCTATGCAGGCTTATACTCAATAAAAATATAACTCAGCAGTTTATCTTAGGGTGACCTGACCTTTACATTGCTGATCATATGTCTAAAAATTGCACAACGATTTAACGACTTTGATTTAAAATCTGTAGCCAGTGGTGCAAAAAGCACAGAAGGAAAGGGATTGTGGAATGCTATGATAGGACAATATTACCCTACAGAGAAAGGCTAAAAGTGAAAATAAAAGTAAGCTTAAAGCTTATCCACAAGCCAAATTATGAGAGAAGAGGAAAAATTTGAAAAGGGAAATGAAAAAAAAAATTTAAAAAGACAGATGGAGTTATGGAGTTCATTTGGCTAATTTTCTACCTGACTGCCTGGATGAAAAACAGATATATTCTGACCTTGTCCATCTGTATTTCTGAGAAACTCAAATTGTCAATCTGCTTCAGTTAACCAAAAAGCTTAGGTTGAATAGTTACTAACTGAACCTTAATCACTCATAAAATGTTTCTTAGCATTACAAAAAGTCAGAATTGTTCCTTGCAGATGTGTTCTGCCATTCATCCTGAAAACATGACTTGCTAATATCAGATGGCTGAATGGCTTTAGCTAAAATAAGGGCAGAACATAAATTGCCACTAAAAGCTTACAGCAAATCTGTTTTTCCCCCTGATTTCCCCACAAATTTCAAAAGAGCTTTGTACCTCACTGACTTGTTTTTCGTTTTCCCACTTTGCTTCCTATTTCTGGTCAGGGCCACAGTACAAATATGAACATCTTGACATCAAAGGTTGCTTTTTAGAACATAATAATTCAAATAAATTAAGCCCTCAACTCCTCTCAACTATGACTTTCTAACCTAACTAGAAAAGAGAATTACTAAAAGTATTGAGCTCTTAGAGGCATCCAAAGGAAAGACACAAGGATGGTGAAGGGTCTGGAAAGAGAAGCCATATAAGGAACAGCTGAGGTCAGCCTGGAGAAGAGGGGAGACCTCACTGCAGTCACAACTTCCTCATGAGGTGAAGAGGAGGCACAAGCATCAGCCTCTTTCCTCCTGTGACCACTGACCTGAGGGGATGGCCCGAAGCTGTGTCAGGAGAGGTTTAGTTTGGATATTGAATAAAGATTCCTCACCCAGAGGGAGGCTGGGCACTGGAACAGCTTCTCAGGGCAGTGGTCACAGCACCAATCTGACAGAGCTCAAGAACCATTTGGACAATGCTCTCAGGCACATGGTGTGACTCTTGGAGTGTCCTGTGCATGGGAATTGTGCTCAGTGGTCCTGATGGGTCCCTTCCACCTCAATATTTTCTATGATTCTATTATATTTGCAGTTCATCTCGCTCTATTTTAGCACAATTAAATAAAACTTACTTACTTGTTATGAATATTTGAAATAATTTTAAGTTACTCCATCCTTTATAAGTGCTAATAATGGTTTATGTAATGTTAAGCTTAATATTCTCTCTTCTTCCAATAAAAATAGTGTTTGAATTTCAGTGGGATTGAGAGACTGATTACAGCAAATGAAAATTACTGTAGATGGACTGGATGAATGTTGCACATGACAGTCTCACAAAGTTATCTGATGCTTCACCATTTCTCTTTTTCAAAACAACATTACAGGCATCTGGAAACATCCATTCATGAGACTGAGCAAGTTCCCAAAAGTGTTACATTCTAGAGCAGCTAGTTTATGAGGTAGTGATAGAGGATGGACACACAGACTCCATTTCACATTGGACCCATATATCCAGATTAATTTGTGGGCTTTTTCCATTTAACATGTAGTTGCATGAATAAATTTTCCATGTGAAGTAATTTCTTTCTAATGCTAAAGTTTACAAGCCCGTAGTTATGTATTTCCAAAGAGTTTTAATGCCATTTGTCAAGAATCAAACATCTATCAAGAGCTTACTTTTGCTGATACAGGTGACCCTAAATTTTAGTCACAAGATCAGTGGTTTATAGAAGAGGTGCCAAAGAGGGTTTTCTGAATCTCAGGCTGGTTTGGGACTGGCAGTCAGATCTTCATCATTGCTGTTTATTCCCAAGCTCTACGGGAGTGGAACCTCCTAATTTATTGTGAGGAAAGGTACTGGGAATGTGTTGTGGCAGCTCTGAAGGCAGCACTTCACACCTTCATAAGACAGAGCTTAAATCATGAGTCATTTATGGTAGACGTAAACCCATTATATTTTCCTATAACAAATATCTGCATCATGCAAAATTCTTAAACTCCAACAGCTTTTGAAAGCACAGACTTTTCTTCTTTAAAAAAATAAAATATAGTGGGTTTTTTCCAATTTATTTGAGACAAATTAAAAAAAAAAAAAAAGAAAAAAATATTCCATTAATATCAAGAGAAGACACTCAATCCCAGTAAGTCTCCATGACTTCCAGTAAGGAAAAAAGAGTATTTCTTATCAATTGTCTGGTGTTTTCCTAGCAGTATAAGTAGTCCTGGGGGTTTTAGTTTACTCTGAACCTGCAGGAAATCTAACAGTATTGGGATCATTCTTTTCCCACATGTTCCCCAACTTGCTCTCAGGGTCCCAAACTGCCCGTGCTTGCTTGCTGCACCTTAAATTGTTACGTGGCATCTTGGTAATTCAAGTATTAACCATGCACTGGTAACTCCTGCTTTGGAGATTTATTCCTCTGAACTATTTACATCTTGGATTTTTTAAAGGGTTGAGAACAGCCTGATTCCAGCTGCTACTGCTCACGTTCACAAGCTGTTTATTTTCTACTCTGTGTTCCTGTTTAGGATTCTTGGCCATTTGTTGGACTGGAGGACAGGTCTTTATATCTCGGCCACCCATGGAGCTGTTTCCTGTTTTTTCACTTGAATAGAATTGGTCAGGCTAAAATATTGCTGTTGGTTTCTATTTCTTTCAGAGGAAACCTATTTTCGGTTTTGGGCTTTTTTCTTAATTAGATGCTTCCCAAACCTGATATATATATTTTAACTTCTCTTAACTTTCAACTGTAACCTTCTGTCTTTTTTATGTTCTACTTTGCATAAGTAATTTTTTATTAAATTTCACCAGTTACGTGCATGTTCTGTGGCATTTCAAAAGGAGCTAATGTACCAAAAGAGTAGAAATGTCACCTTCCTCCAAAAGTAAATGACTGATCCTGTTGTTGCTGCTCTATGTGACATTTTTGGCAGCGAGATAGTTAACATTACTGATAAAAAGGGATTTGGATGGTCATGGCCATGTTATACCTTATCATGTGTTCTTAATACAGAAGTGATGAGGTCCACACTGCCTAAACCTAGGAAATGGACTTCTGAGAAATGTAGTCTTGCATATAATGTTGTGCTCCCAACTGAGAAAATGTAACTGCTCTGTGCTGAAAAGTGGGCAACCTACTGCGTGTCTGAGACAGGCAGTGCAGCAGCAGTAAATTCCATCATGCTTAGTGTATGACCACATTTATAGATGGTCACAATTTCTCCCATATTATAAACCAATATTTGCCTTGTCTCTGAGGAAAGATTTCAAAGAAAAAAAAAAAATCAAAAATTAGTCAGAATATTAAAGATTTTACAAGTTTTTCTTCCTTTATTTTTCACTTTTTTTCCTTTTTGTCTATCTCTACTTGTGGCAAGCATGACTGATCTGTTTTAATAAAGGCAGTAGCATTTTGCTCAGTATAGGCAGATGATTTAAACTGAGACCATTTGGGAATTCTTAGTCCTAAAATGACTGTGGATCATCACAGCTTACTGTAATGTAGAAGGAAAGAAAGTCCTAATCAGTATTGCTGTTAATTCTTGTCGTAGTGAATTGTGAGTTCTTTCAGCATCTTTTGCGACAGACTTGAAACTGGCTGGTGGCCATTTCTGGAAAACAGTTTGAATTTAACTTCCCAAGGAGGGATTTTGTTTTGAGGAGATGCTCTGAATACGGAAAATAAAAAATCAGTGGAAAATGTGAGATGTCTGTAAGGAAAGGGACATCATTGATCCTACTGCTTATTGAATAACTCTATCCCTTCCTTTTCTTCCTTTTTTTTTTTCCCCATTGGTAAAAACTGTCCTTGCATAAGTCCAATTATTTGTTTTGGCTTTAGCTACCCACCAAATGTACTCAGTAAGTACACTTCAACCATTCTAGACAAAAACAATTTGAGACCCCCTTTAGATGTTCTTTCAAATTCATCTACAAAGTAGAAAAACTGAATGAATAGTGATAGACACCATGATCAAGTAAAAGTTACTTTAGTGACCCAGAGAAATATTTCCTATTAACAGGGTCTGTAATGAGCCATGTGTGTCTAGGAGGGTACACAAAGTGCAAAAGGGACTTAAATATTGTGTGTGGGGTTTGGAACTCTGTTAGTTGAGAGTTCTTACAGATTATAGCTAAATTTATGCACTGAAGCTTTTTAAAGCATTATGTAAAAATAAATTAAATAGTTGTCTAGCTCCCATGAAAGCAAATTCTAATTGACCATCCAAATTCCCTGAGCAATTTTTGAAAACATCAAAGTCATTCCTATTTATAAAAATATGTACAATGATATCTACAAAGTAAAACTATTTGAGTTATAATAGCAGATGGACCTAAACTGAGCAGAATTTGGTTAAGTACAGGACAAATATGATTTTTTTTAATTTTTTTTTTTTATAAAACAGAAGGAATTTTTATTTCATTTAAATGTCAGAGGAAAAATAGTTCTGAAGTATATTGATGCTGTCATAAATTAAGGCCAGGAACCAGGCAAGTAATTCACTATATATTTGCATTTTCATCCTAATTCAAACTACAAGAATCATACATACAGTGACAAAAAAAAACCAACCAGAAGCCGGTTGCTGTTTTCATTAAAAGCCTAGTCATGTTATCTGGCTTAATATAGATTTCCTGTAGCTATTTCTCACTGGTTTCACATACAGTTTTCCTGGAGTCATCTGCCAAGCTGCTGAGCACTCTGGAGTCAGTTTTGCAGTAAATTCTAATCAGAACCATGTCAAGGACTGAATCTATTGCACTTCCCTTTCCTTGCATTAATGGGGGAAAAGAAGTGGTTCGTGGTTAGTCTGTGAAAGGTACAAGATTCCACAGGCTAATTTCATGACAATCTGTATCAGCCTGGTGCCACTTTCCCTTCAGAGTTTTCCTCTGACTACTAAATTTAAATGAAGTAAAGATTACTTCTTTTTTCCTTTCCCTTTTCCTTATTTCAGCCTTCACTCTTCTCTCTCATGGGGGAGATGCTTATGAAATGAAGGAAAATATATTTTCTTTTTTCATATACAGAATGTCTGGCATACAGAATTTTAGTTGATCTGGGACAGTGAAAGAAAACTAAAATTAGAAGTTAAAAAAATCTTAGGAGATATTTTAAGGTAAACAGAAAAGGAGTGTGAAATGGGGAAATATGGCAGTGAATATTAGAACTGAAAATAGAAAATGAAAGGTTGAGGACACAAAGAGACATGAAACAGAATTTAAATGCGAAAGAAGAAAGGAATTGGAAGAAAAGGCAAGATCTGGAGGAAGAGACAAAGAGGTTTAATGGACCGTGTTACTTAATCAAACAATCATTCCAAACATTCTTGGAAGCTGCTGAAGAATACAGCATTTGTTTCATAATTCTGCACAGGCCTGAGCCCCACTGAAATACCAGGTATTCAAGTGGCTGCAAAGGTTTAGATGCGCAGCAAGGTTATGCTCAATCAACATTGTAGAAGGAGCAAGTAAAAGGTTTAAACAATTTAGTTTCCATTTTATTGGAAAATTCTTGTACATAGTCCCCCTCTCTCTGAAAAACCCAGATAAACTCAGGCAAATATGTTCCATCTTATCAAAAGAAAAAAAAATTAACAATGGGTTCAAGGACTTGAAGTAGAATTCAGGTGTAATGAGAAAAATGGGTTGTTGGGGGAAGAAAAGAAAAAAAAAGAAAATAATGCATTTTTGATAAGAAAAATGAAAGATTAGAAAAATTCCGTGGTTTATTTTACCACATAATAGATATGAAAGTGGGTGGAACCATCAAAGCATATTATCTTGAAGAACTAATTCAAAAAAGGCCTTGGAGAATTTGAAATTTTATAAACAGCTATTCAGCATTACTGGAAACTTAGAAAAGTCTCTAAAACCACAAATAGCTGCAAGGAGGAGCCATGCACAGGCTAGAGATTAGCAGAGATATAACAGCAGAAATGAGGAAACAGTAGAAGTTCATATTTGGCTTATTGCATGTAAGATTTGGTGCCAAATAGTTACAATAAAATGCAGAATGTTTAAATTCAGTATATAAACTTGAGAAGTTGAGAATGTGAGGCAACATTTACTATGTTCTTTTCTGTATATAGTAAATTACAATTCTGCAGTCCTAGCAGAGCACATGCAGTCACTTCTAAAAATATTTTAGTACTTTTATATGCTCAGTATTTTGCATAATTGCCCCAGTGAAAAGAATTACACATATAAAATAAAGAATAAAGCAAATGCCATTCCTACTCCAAGACATACAAAAGCAATGTCACCAACCTAATGCCCACTGTCCCATCCAGGGGTCTGTATCTGTCCATGACTATGTACCAGCAGTGATTTCTATTAAACTGGTGTGTTTTGCTCAGAATCCTATTTTGTACTTTGCACTTGGTCAGTGCAAGCAGCAGAGCAGGACAGAGCAATGTGGTTTTGCAGTTTTCCTTCAACTCTGCTCTGCTCTGAGCCTGCCTTGCACCTGGCTCTGTGCTTACCTGTGTGGGAGGCACAGGAAAGGAGGAATCAGCGTTTTGATGCTCACTGCTCCACAAAATGTCTTTCCTCCCAGTTCCTCCTCCTAGCATTTTCTGTAGGAATTTTGAGGAAGGTTGTTGTAAAACAGTGTAGGACAGACAGAGAGCATAATTTAAAATTATCCTCAGTTGTGTTGCAATTATTTTGAAAAGTATGTCAACAGTCATTCCACTGAACACTTTTATCAGAATTTTCAAGTGAAAAAGTAAAAGCAAGCAATGTGAACTTACTCTGGTGACTTTAAAAGTGGGTTCTTAGGTTTCTACTTGTGCAGAGTGGCCTGATAAGTACTGAAAATTCAAATGTGTTGAAAACAAAGTACAGATCAGAAACAAAACGGGAAAGCTTGCATAACATTTCTTTTTTCCTGTTTAGGAGCCAGCAGAAGAGCAAACAAAAGCATCTCAAATCTAATCAACTTTGGTTTCTCTTCTTCTTTTCCATTATTTTCTCCATGTGTATTAAAAAAAAAGAAAAGAAACTTCACATCCATACGGAAAAAATACACAAAATTAGAGGCATTAGAGTTTTCTAGCAGCACTCAGGTTTTAGCTAAATTGATAACAGTAACTCCTTTTGCTTGAGGAGTAAGAACACAATACTAACAACATAATTCTGTAAGTAGCAGCACAATGACCCAGAAGCTGTAGGATGTCAAGTGCTTATAATGCCCTTCTACAAGGCATAAAGTACTAGAAATACAATGGTTGAAGTGAAGGGAAGGAGTTGGTACCATTTCAATGAATTTTTCCGTAAATAAAAAGAATGAATTTGTACACAGATCAACCAGTTTCCTGAATGTCATATGGTTATTTCTGGTTTGACCTGATGAAATGGGCTTTTAAAAATCTTTTATACATGAATATTCTAATTTTTCCCAGCCTTTCAAGGAAAAGTCATATTAAGAAATACCTGAAAATATTACCTGAGATGCAAGAGAAGAATTTAGCCAGAGGAAAATAAATTCAAAGAGGATGTCTGGAGCATCATAAAGTTAATCAAACTTTCACCCTGAAGATTTCAAAGCTTTTAACTTTATCTACTGTGGCAACCACATTTGCCATGGCTTTTAGAGTTTTGACCTCACTTTCCTTTTTCTGTAGCTTTTCTAGGTTTTGGGTAATGGTGGGGCTTGTCTCCTTTGCAACACATTCCTAGGTCCCTCTTGGAAATAATATTCCATATACCCAATGTGTAAAATTTCATGTGACAAAATCAGTTCTCTGTAATTATTGCAGAAAACACTGCAGCTATAACTTGCAGATTGTGCCTTCTGCTCTCACCTGCCAAGCCACATTACACTGGTGCCCGTTGCCACTGCAGCCAAAAGAACCCAAGGGAAAAGTTTTTGGATCCTTATCAACAAAGCTGTGTGAGTAAACACAGGTGAGGATTGAACGTGGTGTTTAAATACTCCAGAGAAAATGCTGTTTTCATAACATTGGCTGGATCCCCATTGCAAGCAGAACTAAAATTTTGGGTTGACCTGTGGCTTTTATTACTTTTAAGGGTTTTTCTGAGGTTATTAACATAATTTTACTCCCATGTAAATTACAGAAAAAGTGTAATATGCCATATACTATGTAATTATTTCTCCACATTCACAATAAAGCACATTTGAACATATGGCAGACATGGTTAACTGTACTTTATGCTAATCTCTACACACTATTTAGCTCATCTAATTAACTATACCTGGTGTACTACACACTGCCTACCAGCAGAAAATCAGGAAGAAGTCCTCTGGATGAAATACCAGATGCTTAAGAGAAGAGGAAAATCAATATTATAATCTATAATGACTTCCCTTCCTTCCACCTAATTGTTTCCTTTTTTCTAAACACGTATTATTTCTTCAGTGGCTGAGACAAAGAACATTTCAACTAAACCTGGCCTTTTTTTATCAGTAGAACACTGTCAACTACTCTAATAAACATATCATTGGAAAATGCTCAGAAAAAAATGTTGAAATACTTAAACATTCTTATCAGAATGTTCACTTCTAGTAAGGGAACCACAATCAATTCCAATTGACTTATACATGTAATCAGACCAAATAACTGAATTTTTCTAATGGTAAGTCTGGGTTTGAAATAGATTCAAATCTTAACTTGTAAATTTATTACAGAAAAACATCAAATTCAAAACATATTGTAATTGAAAATTTTTGCTTGCTTAGCTGTCAGAGATTATTAAGAAGAAAAAATTTGGTGAAAGAATATACCTCATTCATTTTAATACAGATAAAGGTCAAATTAAAAAAAAATATTCAGAGTCTAAAAATTCTTTGTATAGTTATCAATATACAAATAGGAAGTAGTACCCAACTGTCCTTAAAATGCAGGGTAAAATCTGTTGCAAGGAACACAGTAGACCCCATGGGTAACTATACACCTACTGACCAATTTCAAAGGTGTTGCAGAAAAAGCTTTTTAGAAATGATGGACCAGGCTGAGGAAGAGGTGTCCTGGCTGACAGAGGTGGAAAAGTAGCTTCAGAACTAGGGGGACTCAAGGCAGTGTGGTCTAATCCCATGAACACAATTCCTCTTAGCTCTAGCTGCCCCCTGAATTATGTTCTACAGGGTGGTTTGGGAGGAAAGCCCTCCTTTTGGTAGCCTCCTTCACATGATGGTGGTTTCATCAAGTATATATTGTTTTTCTCAATAATTTTATTTTCTCAAGTCTCCAAGCTCAACCTTTATCTAGAGATTGTTTCAGAAGCGCTATTTTTGAAGTAGCAAGGATGTTAGCCAGGGAGAGCAATCACAGACCTCCATCTCTTGACAAAATATATCTGTGGAGTTGCTTGTTGCTGCTGTCTGACCTCCCACTGTAGCACTCACACCCCTTAGGGCACTCTTGACAAGCCAATGATCAATATACCCATGCAATTAAAGGAGCAAGAATCGCTTTTACCATTTCCTCCTGCCAACCTCTATTGCTTCAGTCTTGTCCAGGGGATGACTTTCCATCTCGTACTAAACCACACACCAGTGCTGCACACTTTGGCTGGTTCACCAACACAATTTCTTTGAGAAACCTTAGATAAAATACCAAGCATTATAGAAACCAGACTGGCAAAATATTCTGTAGAGGTGAGGGGAGGGAAACAACAAAACAAGCATGAAAAGCCTTTTTTTCTTTTCTTGTTTGTTTTGTTTTTGTTTGGGTTTGGGTTGGTTTTCCTATTGGTAGTGCTCACAATTCAGATTTATGCCATGGGGTTCCAAGCAGCCTTCCCAACAGTGTGATTGGCTACAGAAACCCTTGGACCAACACAGGGTGTGTGTGCTGCTGTATAACAGCAGCAGCCTCATGGAAACCTCACACTACCAAGACACAGCATTGTTTGATTTAACAAACAGCTTTTCTTCTCTTTGTTGTCTGCGTGCTGAATGTGCTTGCTTCTTCATGTACTTTATGCTGCTGCTCTAGAGGGTTATGACTTAATTTAATGTCTCTTCCTTTTTTGTTAAGGTTTTATTTCAGGATTTTTAAAAGAAAAAATAAAATAAATAAAGGCAGTCAACTGCTTGCCTCTGATTCACTTTTATCCCTCTCATTTACAATCTGAGGAAAAATGAGCACACTGGATGCCTCCTAGTGAGTGGCTGACAACTAAAGATGAGCAAAAACTAATACTTTGTTATTATCTAGCCTAGAGGAAAGTTTACAGGATAACCAGCTATTGACCTTTTCAAGTAAACATATTTAAGAATTCAGTGGTTGTGGGGAGCTTAGACAAGACACAGCATGAACCCTTCAGAAAAAATGTCCAAATGCTTGTACTTGAAGTTTAAGTGTACCACTGAAACAATTCTTCTTTTTTACAGTTTGTCTAACATTTCAGACAAAAGCAATGAAGCTGAGGTTCCATTTTCACATTATATATATTATAAACCAGGTGTACAGTTTGGACATTTCTCAAATGCCAAAGAGTCCACTTTAAACATTGCCTTTCACTTCCTAAACTTGCGAAATGCTGCTGCAGTGCTATCTGAAAATATACGCTAGTGAGGAAATGATCACTTTGAAGTATAACACCAATAAACCTCATCAGTCTCCTTCCTTCCATTCACTCTGTATTTCTTCCTTTTCTTTCTTTCTTTCTCTATCTAAATCTTCTTTTTCTTTTTGAATTTTCTTTGTCATCAACTTTTTCTTTCTTTTATCTCCCTTTCTCTTATTTATTTTATTTCTTTTGTAAAAGGGAAGAGCATTCCCAAATCAACTCATTTAAATTAAGTTTCCACTAAATTGATTATAGACAGGACTAAAGTAGGGTTGGTTTTTTTACCAAGTGAAAAAAAAAAAGAAAAAAGAAGAGTGTATTTGCTGATTGCTATGGTGAGTTGTTTGGTGCATGTTGATTTAGAGTGAGCCAGGGATTGTTTTCTGCCATGAGTAATCAGAACAGATGAGCTTTTCAAGGTTGCTGCTTCCCTTAACTCTTCAAGGAAAAAATACGGTTGAAAATTCATACAAATCTCATTAACTGTGAATAACTTTGTTTTACATAAACTTCCATCAGTTGCTTTGAAGTTTTTTCATACCTTTCTATTCAAGTTGTAAATGTACAACCAAATTGAGGATTCTTTCTTTTCTACATTTTTTTTCTTTCTCTCTAGAATGTTGCACTTTAATTGTTCTCTTGACTTCCTGACAAGAGAACAGCAGCACAAAATGAGATGTTTTATGTCTGATTGCATTACTTAACATGTTCTGGTACTCCTTATTTCTTCAGGTTGGGGTTTGGTTATTTGGGTGTCATTTGTTTTAAAAGTAAACAAGGTACCTTGTTTATTTTTATGCTAGCTAACCTGTAGTGTATCATTTCTAGTTAATGTTTGCAAGCTGAAGCATACATGTGTCACAAATCCTGACAGTAAATAATTAAAGTATTTAAATAAAGGTGCGTTTGTATAGTAGTTTTGTGGTTGTACAAATTTGTAGAGCAAGATCTTATACTGATCTATAATTATAACTGCCACTGACTAGCATGATCCTTACTGAGTCAGATTAATTTACACATTAAGCAGCCATCTGTAGAAATTTTCATAGTACCTTGTTTGCAATGCCAGGGCTCACATGAGGATTTAAAAACTAACTTGGCCTCTAGGGATTTTTAGCACTGCTATTGGATACATTTGCTGTGAACACATTTTTCTAGGCACTGACACCTCGTACCCTTTGTCACTGTTTTATATCAGCAGAGGCCTTTTTAATATTTTGCATACATAATAACATAAAAATTGGTAATCTAACAACAGTATTTTATATATACATATATGTATATTTATATTTTTTTAAATTCTTGACTCTGTGTTTAAAATCTTTGCAATACTTCTGAACCAGAACAGATTTGCCATCATCTGCAGTCGTAAAAGATAAAAACACAACATATTTTGGCTACAGTAAAAAACATATTGCAAGCATGTTGATGGTAATTCTCTAAAAAAAGGATAATAACTGCAATGTACTGTGTAAAATCTTCTTATGCATGGGTGTTTTGTAAGTAAGCACAACTTGTGTGCTATAAAGAGCCATAGCAAAACTTATTTTACCTGTTACAAAAATAAATTGTAAGAAGTATAAATAGAGTTTGTAAGCCTAGTCCGCAGAGATGAACACTGCATTCTTCAATTATATTCAATCAAATGGGTAAATAAAAAAGTGCTGCTGGAGTTAGAAAATCATAGAAGCATCGAATATGCTGAGTGGGAAGGGATTCATTGGGCCCAGCTCCCAGCCTGGCACAGGTCAGCCCCAAGGTCACACCCTGTGCCTGAGAGCATTGTCCGAACGCTGCTTGAGCCAGCCTGGGGCTGATCCACTGCCCTGGGGAGCTGCTCAGTGCCCAAACACCCTCTGGGTGGAGAAACTTCTCCTGATATCCCACCCAAACCTGCCCTGCCTCAGCTCCAGGCCATTCCCTCGGGCGCTGTCCCTGTCACTGAGCAGAGATCAGTGCCTGCCCCTCCTGTTCCCCTCTCGAGGAAGCTGTGACTGCAGTGAGCTCTGCCCTCAGGCTCCTCCAGGCTGAACAGACCCAGTGCCCTCAGCTGCTCCTCACGGCTTCCCCTCGATGCCCTTCACCATCTTTGTTGCCCTCCTCTGGACACTCTCTAATAGTTCAGTGTCTTTCTAACATCGTGGCACCCAAAACTGCCCCCAGCACTGAGGTGAGGCTGCCCCAGTGCAGAGCAGAGAGGGACAATCCCCTCCCTTGCCCAGCTGGTGATGCAGTGCCTGATGTCCCCAGGACATGGTTGTCCCTGCTGGCTGCCAGGGCACTGCTGGCTCAACTTGCCATCAACCAGGAGCCCCAGGTTCCTTCCCACAGCTGCTCTCCAGACTCTCATTCCCATGTGTGTACATGGTTGCTCAGGTGCTGAATCTGGTACTTGCCCTTGTTAAAATTCATACAGTTGGTGATTGCCCACCCCCAATTTGTTGAGGTGCCTCTGCAGGGCCTCCCTTCCTTTGGGAGAGTCAACAGCTCTTCCTAATTTAGTGTCATAGGCAAACTTACTTATTATTCCTTTTAATCCTGCATCCACATCATTAATGAAGATGCTGCCATGGTAATTCAGCTGTGTACTGGGTGTGTTGTCTAGAAAGGTATTGTGAGAGATGGTATCCAAAGCTTTTCTCAAGTCCAAAATGACTACAACTACTGTAATTTCTATCAACCACATGCCCTGTAATGGTGAGCAAGTCAATTCATTGCTCTGATGTGCTTTTCCTTTCTCACTTTAGTCTGTTTTACCTGTTTGGACCACCAGTGTTTTCAGGCAGCAAAGAGTCTTCCAGCTCTGCTAAAGCATCTACCACCAAGGGGGTTCAACCCACAGGGGGGCTCTGAGCATTATTGTAACACTGGTAAAAATAACTGTAAGGAAACAGCAAAAGCACAACCTTCTGCCAAATTCAGTCACAAAAATGGGCACCCTAATATACAGAGAGTGTTCTAATATGCAATAAAATATTTATGATACTGAGACCAAGAAAGTCATGGATATTCATGGAATAGATCCAACAATAATAGATTAAGTCATTTTCCATGACTTAGGACACAGCTTTTAAATAGAGGCAGAATGATTTAGGCTAAATCTATAATATTTAAGAGGTTCTACTCATGGCCAAACAGAATTCACTATGGCCACTTTTTGACTCAACGGTATATGAAAAATGGTAGCAGAAGTCCATCCAAGCTAATTAAATCTGATTTACAAATAAACTGGAAGAACTCAAGGCAATTTGTAGGCACACACACACACAGAAGAGTTTAATGCCGGTGAATAATTGTTTAGCTCTTGTTAGTATTTCCAAAAACTATCAACAAATCACACATCCAAGTGTAGTAACAGAGGTCCCAGTTGCAACTGTGAGTAGGAGGATCCAACCAAATCAACCAGAAACTTTTTCCCAGCCACTGGTGGACAGATGCAGATTTTTAGGAAAAAGAACAAGACAAATGGAGTACCCCTCCACTAAGGCTTTCTAGGTTGTAATTCATTGGTTTTGGTCTTTCTGAGTCTCCCATCCAACACACTTAAGGAAACCCGCAAGGATTGTCTTCAAAATAATAATCCCTTTCTGAATCAATTTTAATCTTGCTGTCTCCAGCAGCCTGTCTTAGTGAGATCCACAATTGCAAGCCATGTAAAAAAGTTCTCTTTGTTTATTTGTTTGTTTAAAATCTATCATCTGATGATTTAATTAAAATATTTGAATTCTTATTTAATTAGAAACATTGAACAATAATATTTCCTACTCATACTGTCACCATCTATGGTTGTAAGGGCATGTCATTCATATTTTACAGAGCAAATTCTAAAACTAATTTTTCTAATTGTCTCCTCATATTGAGACCAACCTAGTGCTTCAACAATTCTTTTCTTTACCCAAACAATCTTCCATTCATACATGTTCTTTATGCAGACAGCATTGCCAAAATGGGACATAGTATTTGAGAGGAATAAGACCTGTAAAATTCCACGACCATCTTTTCTGGTTTGTAGCCTTCCAATTCCTAACCTTCTAATAATTCTTAAAATAATGTTTCTTCTTTCAGAGTGCTCATTAATACAGGTTTTGAAATTTTTGAATGACCATCCAGAATGTTGCCCACTTCAGGGCTTTTATTCCTACATGAATTCAATGTTTTCCTAGTAGTCAGTTTTCAGTAAATTTTCTGAATTATATTATCAAGAAAACATTTTTTGCATCACTGTTCATGCACCTTTCCAGATCATGTAAAAATTTGTGGAATAACTCATGTTCCAGTATCAGTCCCTGGAGGATCCACTTAGAAAAGTCTCTCTGTTATTAAAAACACTCCTGCACCTCACTTTTCCCCTTTGAACCAGTATATGAAAACATTCCTTTCTATTCCATAGCACCTTATTTTCTTTGGGAAGCTCTTGTGAGAAAACTGTTGTGAAGAGAATAAGCAGGCCATTCCTTTTCTACTGATTCTCAATTAATTCTGCCTGGTTACAGAAAGCAGGACTTTTTCTATTGGTCTTCCTAGATCTACTAACTCTGTGTTACTTGCTTTGGCACAAAAAAATCAGATATAGCTAAGAAATCTGTAGTTGTACAAGTCACATCTGGAACCTGGATACTGACAAGAGCACTGATTTAATGAAACATAGGAAACCTTAACATAGTGACCTGACAAGACCATTTTTTTCAGCAGTCAGTATGGTATCCCAGAATATGTAATTCTAAATAAATGGGGAAGGGGAAACCCTCTTATGATATGTGTACAAATAAATTTACACACAAAACAGTACTTTCTCATACAAGACTGACAATTACCATCACACTTTGAACACAATTTCCAAAACTTCTACACTAATTTCATCTACAGGAATAACATCACCACAGGGTATTCCTACTGTATGGTCACTCTGCATTGCTGGTCTGCTATCCATCTATTATGATTTCAAAATATTTGTGTACGTACTCTAATCATGTATTTCTACACTTGAACAAGACAATGTTAATAAAAATGTGCATAGCAACACGAAAACCTTAATAGCTGCCTGGAGAGTTAAGGAACACATTTCCAAATGTACATTACACTTTGCTTAGGCTGCTTTCCTAAAATACAACTTGTCACACAGGATTCAAGGGAGCCATAATTTCCAAGACCTTCTTCTAGCATAGGGAATGCCTACACAGTTCCCAGTCCAAAGATATCCTTGGTTTAGTCCCAGATTTCTCAGAAGAAATAGATTGTGGCAGGATCAAGCAATTGACCCAGGAACTAAACAGGATTTAAGTTCATCTAAAATTACAGCCCCCAAGGCCTGTACTCCAGCTCACCTTATCTGAGAAACACCTAAAATGTGCTCTGGGCATTGCATCACAGCCTGGCTCCCAGATCCAGCTGTGTGCACCAGGAGTGACCGACGCTTTGGTGCCTCCCTGCAGGAGCAGGGGAGGCAGCACCTGGCAGAGGCAGAGCTACAGACAGCACGGGGACCTGCAGGGCAAAGCCATCATGTGAGCCACTTCAAGTGCTGCTTTACATTTTCCTCAGGTTTTTGCATTTTGCAGTTTTGCTCTTTTGCACCCAACACCTTGGTTTTGCTGAGAGCACCCTTTCTTTCAATCTGATCCAAAGCCAGTCTCTGCTCGCTGAAATCCTGCAAAACTCAGAATCAAGGGTGCACAAGTATGACCCCCAAAAAATACTTAAATACAGAACAGCAGGATTTTTAGTGCTGCTTATATTAAGCATGGCCAAGAGCAAGGAAATATTGCAGAGGTCGGTGAGTTATCCTCTATCTGGTGGAAAATTAGCAAGATAAGAAAGGTCACTTCTGGGCTCCTTTGCCTGGCAAATATCCATCTTGTGATAATATTTGAAACCATGATTTCAGGATAATTAACCACCTCATGTGCCAATAACCATACTTTTACTGGAAATGGAATGTAGGGAATGTTTGAAGAGTAAAACTATAAAAGGTGGTCCTAATCTCGGTCAATTGGGAAGACAAACTAAAATTTAAAAATCTATACAATCTGTAAACCAGATGGCTCGGAGGGGGATTTAATTGTAATATATAAAATCTAATATGCTGCAGACACAGTCAATCCAGGTTACTGTTTTTCCCCTAAAACAAATATTGCAGTAAGAGCACATACTGTAAATTGAAATTACAGAAGAACTCTAAGACACAGGGAAGCAATTTTTCCTTAACTAAAAAATATTCTGCAATACAAATACACAAAAAACTCAACTGCAGATTCTAGAAATAATCAAATGTTATTATACAGGAAAGCTGAGTTAGAAAAGTATGCCTAAATTTGTCAGCTGTTTTGCATTAAATCCAAGTTTTTAAGCCATTATATTTTTTCATACTGTGCACACACGTAAACAGGGAAGTTCAATTGTGTGACAGTTTGAAGATTCTATAAAGAATTGCAATAAAAAAGAAAAATATAAAAGGTTGTGTGAGCGAGATGATATTTATTTATTTTCTGCAATAAAATTTATTTGAGGAACCTAAGAATGGTTACATGGAAATGTGCAGACAGCCACAACCTCACTCAGCCTGTTCTCTAAGCTAGCTGGGAATGTGCCAGATATGGTCCAGCACTCTATAACCATCTAGTGTGCCTGAGGTAATAAGTTCTGCTGCAAAATCTGTCTGCATCCATCTTTGAAGAGATGCCCTAAGTGAAAAAATAATAAAAAAAATCCAGTTTGCATATACTCTGAAAAATTCCTAGAGCTTGGCAGCTAAACTCTCCAAGGATTCTTCAGCACCAAACGAGGGCTATTTTTGGGATGAGCAGGATTCACTACAATTTTCTCTCCACCCATAGTAGTAAAAAACACCTTTGGGGAGCCTATGGTCTGATTCTAAAGCCAGTCCTAAGCAGTGAGCTGGGCTCAGCACAGAGCATTTGACAACATCAGCACCAAGACCACAGGCACTACAGCCACAGACTTTCAACCAGCCTACAGCCAGCATTGTAGTAAAGAAGTACAGCCATTGCTGCAGAGTTTGACCTTTTTTCTGCTTACACTGTATAAAGAAACATTAATAGAAAATAAATATCTCATTTTCAAGTATTTATCTCTATTAATGTAATTTTAAGAACCACAGTCATTACCAGAAAGGAAAGAAAAAGAAGACCAAACATTAAAGATTGTAAATCCTTTGTAACATCATCCATCCGCCACTGTTTATGAAGATGAGGCTCCATTGAAATAATAAACTTATTTGAAGAAGAGATCAGACAGTTGTTTCTTCTTCAAAACTTTATAGAAAGGAAATGCTTTTCCAACTATTTAATTGATGTCAATTTATTATTAACAAATGGTAAGTAGAAATTTAACAGAAGTTTCCATTTAATTATTTCTCCTAAATGTCTCATGGATTGTAGCCTGAGAAACAACATGCACAGAAAAGAATGCAGGAAGAACCTGGAAGAAATGCACAAAAACATAAGATTTTAGTCATGCTTCAGGCAGAAGGGATTGAGAAACGCTGTTTTCAAGTCCATTTGTGACCACCAGCAAAAATTTTAAAACCCTATTCAAGCAATTATCTGCAATAATAATAGTGATCATTTCTAAAGAGTCACAAACTAAAATGTGGATGCATCTGAGGTGTAAAGGGATTCAAATCAATCCTGTCAGACCTTTAGTGAAAGTACTTCTTTTCCCAGTCCCACTGAATTTTTTAGCAATGAAAAATGTCAAGCACTGTTTGCCATTAGCAGAAAGGGAATTTGAGTGAGTCCATATGGACAGCTGTTTAACTTTTTGCTTAGGTGACTCCATGACTACCCTCCTGTCCATCAGTGAGACGAATCTATGGGTACAGGTCTTGGCTGTCCTACTTGTGCACATGGACATGCACAGCAACCCAAATTTAGCCAGCCTGGAATCCTCTGCCTGTGCTCCCTACTTGCTGCTTCAAGACCTTCAGGGGCACCTGAAGTGGGCAGTGGGAAATATCAGATTAAGGAGTTTATGTGGAATTGAAGCCATCCAAATCCAAACCAAAGTCTCATCATCACAACATCTGTAGAAGTGCAGCTCAGGAAATCCAGTCTAGCTATTCATTTTATTCAGCAATTTTCATCATTTCTGTGCACTGTTTCATTCTCCAAATTGCCAATAATGCGTATCAATCACAAAGGCAGCGTGGTAAATCACAGCAATGTAGAGCAGAACAAGCCTTCAAATTCCAGCACATTCATTAGAAATCTTGAGACTATGTTGTGCTGGTAAAGCCAGTAAGGTGGTGCTACTTGCAGCAACGTGGCTAATCAATGCACACACATCTTTTCCTGCAAGGTTGTTCAAAGTAATTAACAACAGTGACGCAGGGAACTAAAAAGCAAAACCGAAAAATGGTGGTATCAGCTACTAACCAGTCAAACATAAGGACGGCAGGGTACAGAAAATTCTTGGCTAGAAGATGCTTTCTTCATGGGGGATTTTAGCTGCTCATAAATCTGTTGGGAAACAGATACATCCAAGCATGCTGTGTCAAACAGACAATTTCATCATTTGCAAAAAAAGACAAAATTGCCCTAGATCTAATTCTTAGTGTGAGGATAGATTTGCCTGAGGATATGAAAATAAAGGAATATGCTGGAGCCAAATTCCATAAGCTTTTTAAATTAAGTATGGCAAATGATGGATCCACTGTAGAATACAAAGACAAATGGGAAAATTTATATTCAGACATCTAACCTATGTTCTTGGTCATTTCAAAATTCATATCAATGTTGTCATTGACTCTGGGGGATCCAGAATTTGATTTCTGATTAATAAACCACATTGAAAATGCAGATGAGGGATAATAAAATCTCCCTCTTTTCTACAGCTCTTAATCATAGAATCAGCCAATGTGTCTTCACAAGAAAGAACCTGAAGTTTGGTGCAAACTTAAAAATTCTACTGAAATTAAAAGTTAACTAGATTAGGTTACTACGTAACAACAGAGCAAAACTTGTGAAAATAAAGAATACAAAAGAAATTTTTAGGGCTGTGAGAACAAAAAAGATTTAAAACATTCCTAAAACTTCTGATAAGAAAGAGTCCTTTCAATAGAAAAGGAAGATTATGTTAATAACAATTCAGAATTATAACATTGATGAACTATTATTTAAAAATATACCCTTAACAATAATAAAAATGAAAAAGAATGGAAGACAGTAAAGATAAATGTGAACAATTAACAAAAAAGGTCTTCGAATTAATTGACTTTTACAAAAGAGCAGATAAGAGCAGGTTTCACAGATATGAACACAGCTGAGTCAGCCCTCCTTAATCTTATTGTCCACTGATATTAAGAGATTCTACAAACATGTTTTGTATCATTGACAAATATTTGCTGAAAAGCTACTGGAAGAAAGGAGGAAGTTTGTCTACAAGAAAATTGCAGGAAGCCAAGCAATAACCTTCTACTTAGATTAATCACTGAAGTTTTTGTCCTGGAAGTCATGGCTCAATTTTGCTATTCAGAGGTGGGTATATGTCCTTCTGAGGGCCAAGCCTACCAAAAAAACCAAACCAAACCAAACCAAACCAATCCAAACCAACAAAAGCAACAAAATTAAATAGTAAATAAATTAAAAAACCTCTTATCCAGGCACAAACATTTAAGAGAACGACTGGAAAGAATCAAACATGCCAGAGTATTTAATGTGTGTTAGAATTCCTAGGTATCTCAGTGTGTTAAATTGAGGCTCAAATAGATGAGCAGAAGGATTCAGTTGTAAAAGAGAGCAAAATCAGGAAGGAAAGTAGCCAGTTAAATAGAGTTCAATAAAAAAAATTGTCATTTCACCATTTAGAACAACAATGATGCTGAAATCTCTCTGCTGCCTTTATGTCTGTAAAAAATTTGGTCTTTTGGTCCCAGGAACTACTGCTCTCCTTTGTTTTCTAACAGCCTCTCTTTTCTTATCACTTTAGGTGTTACCAGCCAGGAATCTATTAATCTACAGAGCAGTGATTTCACTTGATCAACATTAGCAATGTCACTTCTTTACTGGTTGAGTTTCTGACAAGGGAAATGTAATGACTCCTCACCTGGCTTTGTTATCCACCTTTTGTCTCAGTTTAAAATGTAATGAAAAGTGCACAAAATGTTCTTTCACTTTTACAAATGAGGAGGTTCTGCAGCTCAGCAGGTTCAGATGTCCCTGTCACAAGAATGAAGCAGAACGGGAATGGCAGCAGCTCCCAGCCTTTAGGAAAGCCACCACAGGCTCCAAAGGGGAGCTCTGTGCTTTCTGTACCCTGCTGAACCTTCTCCCTGAGGCCATACCAGGAATATGAGTGTGTGACCTGGGAAGAGACAGGTATTCATGTATTTATTAATATGCATTATGGACACATACTCTCTTGCTCTTGCATTCCTCCAGCCCAGTCTCTTCCAGTGGCACCACTTATCTCACATTTGGGAGCACCTGCTATAATTTCACTGCAGACTGAGCAAAACCAAACACCCTTTCAACTTGAACTTTTGGAATCCTGACGGCTGCAAACACAGGAAGCAATTATGGCAAATTCATAGTCCTCTTCAAAGTCCATACAATACAAATTGTAATTACATGTAGCCTGTACCTGTATGAACTTGGACTGATCTTGCAAAATAGGTGTCACAGAAAAACAAATGCTCATCATATATGTTGATATGCTGATGGACAGAAAGAATTCTGATAAATAGCACTGGGACACAAGTGGGACCTTTCGAGAATAATCTACAATATGACAAAATGAAGGCTACAGAGTTGTTGTGATATCAAATATGAAAGACCTTTCTGATTTACTTACAGCATCCAGTATAAGGAATTTATTAGCAGTTCCTAACTTTATGGTAAATGGTGCATAAATGATGGCAAAGGTGTACAAGAGAACTGTATAAAGACCCTTGCAGAGTGAGTAAATTGGTTGAGTGCCAGCTTTTCTAAGGGTGAATGGTTCCACTGACTTGTTTAGGGCATATCATGCAATGATGGATGTAAAATTACAACATTTTAGAATGGCAACAGTTCAAGGGAAGATTCCAAATTTATGAGGGACAACACTCTTACTCTAATAAACCACATGTGTGGCTTCAGCCTCTCCCTGAAAAAGAATAATTTTCTGTTCCAAGGCAGGAGAGGTGGAACAAAGCACCTTGTATGCACAAGAACTCAATTTTACTGCATAAAGCTGAAGCTCATCTGAAGACCAGACAGACTTATTTTCTGAGTTTTTTTTCATAGCTATACCTGTGCACATTTAAGGCAATCATGTCCACATGTAATAATGTCCTTTTGAAATGAGACCAGCGTTCCAGTAAGCTTTCTGCAAAACTCACAGGGGTTTTTTGCACCATAGTCCATTGCCACTTCCATAGGGCATTTATAATATGCATAAGGAAGGTGTCAATTCAAATTCAAAGACAGAGAATACCTTTTTAGATGAAGCATCCTGTATATCATGTACTAGCTGGAGGTGTTCTCTGCTGCCTGACAGGGACAATGACATGACAAGCAGGGAGAGAAGGAGCTTTTAACCAGTTTAATGTGCAGAGAGTCAGCACTCACTGAAAAGTCATTTGCCTGTTTGCTATTTTTTTTAAGTATGTCTCTTTCCTTTGACTTGTCATTACTCCTGTAATATACAATTTTGTTTTCTGTTTGTAATTTTCTGCTGCAGTGATTTCAAAGGCTCAAAATAATCTTTTTCTATCTTACGAGAAAAAAGATAAGGAAATATGTATCTTAATAGTTTGCTTATTTCAAAACCTGGATGAGGTCCCATTTAGTATAACTTTCATTGCTAGACTTTTCTTACTGTTACTGCAGAGGCCTTGCAAGTGTGTTACAGTGCTTGTGCTCTAGGCTTTTCATACTTCCTGGAAGTCATTTGGGCAAAAGGCATTTTTCATAAAAGAAAATAGTCTAGGTTTGTTCTAAATGGCATTCTGTTAAGCACTGTTCTGTGGACAATAAAAAAATAAAAGTCAGAAAGTCTTTGCCCTTTCTTCTGGGAGAGAAAATGAGTCTATTAAATGTGAGGCAACACAGAATTCTCCTTGCAGCTAAATAACATATTTTGAACTGTTATCAGGCACATTAAGTGGCGTTAAAGATAAAATTTAAGAATCGGTGAGTTTCTACCATGCAGTTTACTTTTCACGTTAAGCTTTCAAATGTTGAAAGTTCACATTCAGTGCCTTGATCAAAAACGATAAATGAACTACTGAATTAGAAGAAGATGCTGCTATTATTTTAACCAGTAAACTAACTCAGGGTTAATCTGGGTGCTATTTAGCCTATTGAAAGTGTTTTGAGTGAACATATGGTTTCTATTGTGAAATCAAGGCACAGTTTTAGCTATGAATATAGATAATTACCCTTTGGACTTTAAACATTTATATGTGTCACGTTATGTTGGAGCATTTTTCATGGTCAATAGGTTGAAAGGTTACAGAGTCGAAAATGTAAATTTAGTGTGTTTGAGTAAAGCTATCCAGGGTAATGATAGTACAATTCACTACTGCTCTCTCTTGGAAAGAGGCAGCAATAGCACTCAGTGAGCACGAGCAATGTAACAGGCTATTTATTTAAATACAGATTGTTATGGTAAAAGATTTTAATACAAGAATTACAGGAATTCAGCTGTAGTATATATTGCTAGGAAAATCCCTGGTTACTGGAGCTTAATTTGATACATACACAGGGGATGTTCGGGGGCCTAATTACAAAGCTAACAATAAAACTTTTAAATAAACTCTGCGTGCACGTACAAATGTGTGTGTGAGTGCACATGCCTCAGAGCCAGGGGCATTGCTATAACCCACTCTTGAGTTAGTCTTGAAAATATGTTTAGTTTTACTCCCTGAGTGTAGCCCTTGGCAACACCCCCTCGCAAGGAGCCAGATGTTATGTCTGCAGTGAGGATGCTGGAAGCACCAAGTATGTGCAAGGAGCCCTGGAGTGCAGCCTGTGCGGTGGCTGAACTGCAGCACCCACCTCCACCACACACCCCTCAGCCCAGGACACCAACCCACCAGGGCTCCAGCCCCTCCTGATAAATCCTTCACAGCGAGGGGGACTCAAAATGCTCCTGGGCTGGGCTGAGGGAGCTTCAGATTCACCCTGCTAAATCCTCCACAGCGAGGGAGAGTCAAAATGCTCCTGTTCTGGCCCGAGGGAGCTTCAGATTCACCCTACTTGAGCAGCTGGGGGTGTTTGGGGTGAGGGGAGCAGCTCCTTGCTCTGTCCCCATGGGTCACCAAGCTCCTGAGCACCACGGTGGCATTGCTCAGCAAGCCACTGCTGAATGTGAGCTTTCTTCTGCAGGACTAGCATGCACTTATCTGCACACCAGCGCAGGCTCCAGCATGGATGTACCCCACTGCTGACTGCCTGGATTATCTCTCTCGAGCTTCCAGCCATGGACAACACCAGAAACGCATCACCTCAACCAGATCAATCAAAATTATTTACTCTCTTATTAGTAATTAAGATTTTTAGAGGATTTAATGTGCATTATCAAACACAGAGTGAGGCATTAGGTGAAAAAGAGTTGTTATAAGGACTTCCAAAAAACCCCACAAATAACATGTTTATTGTTGTGATTTCTCTCATATATATGTTAATTTTTTAATATATATTTTAAGTATAAATTTCTATGAATGGTATTAGATTTGAAAAGAGAATACAGCCTTTCTCCAGGCACACTAAAGAAAAATAAAATTTCTTTTTTCCCTGCCCATATATGCTTTAAGGAGACATTTATTCAGCTGTTTTAATTACAGCACAGTTCTATTCCTGCTACTTACCATTTCCAGAAACACACACACAAAGAAACATTTTTAGTCATTTCTAGAAGTGTGCATATTCAAAATATCCTTTGCTTACTCTTCACACCGTTCAACTGCACCAAAATATGCTTCACCTATCCCTTTCATTGGCAGCCTGTTTTGTAGTACTTTCCAATAGCTTTTTCTAACTTCTGAAGAATTACTTCTTTCCTTTCTTCCCTACCGTGGTAGGTGGTCATTCCTTCTCCCTTTTAGGGAACCACAAAATGAGGTTATTGCTACTATGTAATAATGGTTCCTCAGTAAGGGTAATTAGCAAAAATTAATTACTCTGTGAAAAATTCCTAATACCTACGTTTTGGGTTGCTATCTAGAAGCAAAATAAAATGTTCAAATTTTTTTTCATAGATTTTAAAAGGTAGGGAAATTTTCTCCATTGGGAAAGATTGAGTATCAAGTCAGCTCAATCCTAAACTGTGTGGTCCTATAATAGTCGCTGTTTTGGTATCTTACAGTCTAGCTGGACTTCAAATAAGCCAAAGCTGCTGAGTGGCAAATGGATTATGCTATTTAAAAGATGAATTCCTGTGAATCCACGTGCAAGCTATGAAATGCAGTTTTTGAAGTCTTTTGGATCAGTTCAGGTAGCAAGGATTTTTTATTTTGGATGAATTGGGATTTAACTTGATATTCTCTTCCAGTCTTTCTGACAGCAAAATTGAATATCATTGGCCTAGTTGAACTGTGTCAGTGTCACAGAACTGCCATTTGCTGTTAAAATTGTTAAGGTGAAAAATTATTGAGCGGCTTTCCCAACTATTACCATTACTGCTCTTCACTGTTTGTGCCACAGTAATATTAAGAGGCACAAGCTGAGAGAAAGGCTCTATTTTGTCAGACATTGCAAAAATATATAATAGGAGATCTTTCCCAAGAGAGTGGAGAGTATCTGTAGAGAAGGTAAGATTGAGGAGGGGGAGCAGAAGAAACTGAAAGGTGGAGCAGACAAGTGGCAGTGCAAAAAATGGAAACTTTGATTTTATTTTGCTTTATTTTTAAACCTCAATTTGTTACTCCCTCAAAATCAGCCTTTTTCCTACTTTTAAAAATGCATTTTGTTTATTGTCTGTCCGTATGTCACTTTGCCTTTTCTGTGTCCCTCCTTCTACTCTTTTACTTTCTCTCTCCCTTCTCAATTGCATCATTTGAAAATGATTTTCCTAAAACATTTAGTTGTATCATCACATTTAATCTATTCTCCTTAAGTTTTTATATCAACTCTTGGACCAGCATATATCCCTCCTCTCTAAGGAAGTCTGTCTTTGTTGTTTCACTCAGATATAAAGTTTTTAGTTTTGCCTGCTGGTTTTAATCTTAATTATTTTTGTGCTGACAAGACTTTAGGATTCCTTGATTAGAGATATGCAAACTCTTATGGAAAAAGAAAAAAAAAGGCCCCTGAAGATTTTATGACCTAATGGTACAGAAAACAAATTACTACACTTTTCTTTTAGTGGGATGTGCTGGTTCTCCCCATCACATGGGGAAAAGAAGGAAAGGAGCTAGCAGTGCTCTCCCAGAGTCATGCCTTCCCACGAGCTGTCATTGGAGATGAGCTTGGAAAGAGATGACAATTGCATTTTGTCTCTGCACTTTGAATGGATTTCTGGTGAATACTGCAATTACACAGAAACAACTGCTGCATGGAAATATACTTTCAAATACATGGGAAACTTTCTTGTTGTGAATTTTAAAGATGTTGAAATGACCGGCCTATTTTAGATAACATCAGAATAAAAATCTCCCAGAATTTGGCCCTGGCCTGTCTGCCACTGTTTGTGTCTCTCTGTGACGCCTTAAGCTGCAGCTGAAAAAATACTGAAAATGGGGCCACTACATGTTTTTAATCCCCTCTTCCTCCTCCTACTGGAAAGATCTATTTTTTTGCCATGCAAATACTCATTCCTATTTCTCTCCTAATAAGCTTATCTTCCTGATAGTTTGACTAAGCTCATGTTGTATTCAAAACTCAAAGTTTCCTAATTAAAGTCCAATTCCAGTATTCCTCCTTAGATATTCAGTGCTTCTGCATACTGTGAAGAAAGATATTTTTAGAAAATATGGGCCACTTAATTCCCGTTAAGTTTTCTGTAACAGATGGTATAGTTATTTGATTTATGCATTCACCTTCACGTGGCCCTGCTGACTGCCAGGTTTTTTTAAACTTCCAAAATTCTTTTTTGTTATGCACTGAAACTTCACCCTTTCCCCTGCATGAAATATTAGTTTTACTTAGAAAATCTAACTGCGTGCAATTTTCATGTTACTGAAATTGTGCACGGTCTGGTGATTAATTGTATTGTCTTGATCACAGCCTCAGCCTGATGTTCAGGGCTCATTACAGCAGGAGGAATTCAGCAGAACAAGAATCTTAACCAGGTGTGGCTTATTAAAGTGGCAGTGCCCAATTTAAAGACCATAAAGGATTTGTATCAAAATTGATGCTTTTAGCTCCATTCCCCTCTCAGGATCCTAGAGTTGTAATACAAAAAGGACACTGTAGCTTGCTCATGAAAATCACTCACATCCATCATGTGAAAAGGCAGCTCAGATCTGTTTCTCCCTTGAGTGGGAAGAGTTGCACCATACTTTTAGTACAGCACACTCATACCAAACATCTTCAAAACTTTTCCTTAGTTAAGAGTTCTGAATGTACAGTTTGCATTATGTAGTTAATTGTGGATTTCTCATCTGTCAGGAAAATGTTTTCCTTTCCTCTGAAGATGTCCTTAGCATCAAGACAAGCACTGAGATGAGGTCAACGTTGTAGGAAGTGATCAACAGCATTTATCTGGAATTCAACCCACACTTCATAATTTTGCTCTGTATTTTAGGCAGTCTGATCCAATGTGGGGAAAAATAGTGAGAGGACAGTGCAAGGGAGAGGGAGAGGAAAGAAAATAAAACTTTTTGTTACTGGGTGAGCCTATCTTCACCCCAAGTCTGGGTGCTGGCCCCTCACAGCTGACATGAATAAGCTGGTGATAAGCTGCCAGGTGGCCAGCAGACTCATTACCTACCAGAGAAGCCAGACAGCTTCATGGTTTTTCACATTTTGGGAAACTTTTAGGACAGAGAAGATTCAAGTGGGACTGTTGCCTTTCTCTTGAGCATTAGATGAGCAATGTGAATTGGGTGTGCTTCTGCTGCTACTATTGTGAGCCTGATGCTACCTCAGAAATATAAGTTAAACTTTACATTTCCTCACAGATTAAAAAAAAAATCTGCATAAATGTGAAGTTGTAGTTTGTTGCTGTTTCATTGTGCTCTGGCACTGCTGGTTTGTGCTTCTCTAAGCCTAACAAGGTATTTTCCTACCTAAAAGAATGGGACTGGGCCTGTTGCTGCGGCCTGGGACTGAGGTGTTGTTTATGACTATCAATTTCAACTGGTGACTTTGCATGCACTTTCTCATAGTATATGCTTCTGAAGAACTTACAAGCAGAAAACAGTTTGGGACCTCCAAAGCTTTTGTGTATATTTTCTGTGTTTAAAGGCAGTGACTAATAAATTACTTGTTTGCTTGTTACTAGGGAAAGCCAAGTGTGCTGGTTTGGACTGGGACAGGGTGAACTTTCTCCACAGTATCTAGTGTGGGGCTCTGTTTGGGGTTTGTGTTGGAAACAGTGTTGATAACACAGGGACGTTTCAGTAATTGCTGAGCAGGTCTCACACAGTGTCAAGGCCTTTTGTGCTCCTCACACCACCCCACCACCAAAGGGGCTGGGGGTTCACAAGGATTTGGAGAAGATATAGCCAGGACCCCAGCTGACAGTGAGGATATTCCATAATTATTCTAGTATAATCAGCATATAAAAATGAGGGAAATAGGAGGAAGGGGATGGCACATTCAGACTGGTGGCATTTTTGTGTTTTCAAGTAACCTTGCGTGATGAGACCCTGCTTTTTTTGGTATGGCTGAACCCCTGCCTCCATGGGAAGTGCTGAATGAATGCCTTTGTTTTGTTTTGCTGGTGTAAGTGGTTTTTGCTTTCCTTATTAAATTATTTTCATACCATCCCACAAATTTTCTCTTTCACTCTTCTGGTTCTCCCCCACCTCAGCAAGGGGCAGGGGGTGGTGGGCAAGGAGCTCCATGGTGCTTAGTCACCAGCCGAGGTTAAACCATGACAAAAGGAAAGAGGCAGAACATCTTTGAAATGTGATTGAGGCTTAATCCTCAACAAATCCAGAACTTTACACAAGGTGATGCATTCCTTTTTTGTATCCTGTGAGCTTTAGCACTAGCCCTAAATGAGCTGCAGACAAGCAAAGAGGACTACTGTGTTCCACAGCCATGAGAAGAGTGATCTGATATGCATTCACTAGTCAGTGAAAGGGAGGAAAATGATTAAAAGAAGCAACTAGTTACATAAAAGCTATTGGAAATGTAGGCTATCACCTCAATGCTTTCTTTACTTTCAGAAGGGTTGCATTGAAATTCTCCTTAATACTTAAAAGTTATGGATGCAATACGTACATTTTTTTTTCAAGGTGGTTCATTCCTCAGGTCGTGTATGTAAGAAATGCTTTGATCCATTAATTGCACGTCTGACCAAGAATTTTGGCAACAGATACTGCTCCTCTGAAAAGGAGTAAGCTGTTGAGTGGAAAATCAGCTTGCCATTAGCTGTTGCCATGGGAAGCTCAAATAAGGAAAAGGGAAAAGGACAACGCCTGTTGAGAACAGTGAGATTTGGCGTGGGCTGCTGAGAAAGGGAATTCCCAGACAGCAAACGCTGAAACAAAGGGAAGGTGCATGTCCTGGCACGCTTCAATCCAGGAGAGTACAATTGAAAGCTTACCCATCTTCACTGGAAGCAGGGCCTAAGGAATGAGTCAGCCAGTCCAAAGCAGGTCCCAGAGGAAAAGCAGCACTGTTTCAAAGCATAAGAGCATTATCTCAGTGGGCAAGAAGGGAAATGCTGGCAAGATTGCATGGTGAGCTGCACTAAGGTGCAGCAATGCACTGCACGCGTGCATGACACTGCTGGCTCTCATATGGAGTTGGTAACAGTACAGTAAGATTACCCATCTTTCTCTCGAGCCTATAATTCCAAAATTTTGTATTGGCTGCTCTTTTTACTGCCTCTTAGTGAGTGTGGAAATGTATGCTATGGCTAGTGCTGTGGTCTGTGTTTCTTTAAGGAGGTGCTCTATAGAGATATCTTAGAATTAGCACGTGTATTGTGAGACATAGAGGTTGCCATGGTAAGTACACATTTTTTAATTGAATAGCAGACTAATAGGCACATAAAACCTCCATAACTTCTTGGCACATAAATTACCTCTCCTGGGGCTGTAGGCAATTAAACATACCTCTTTGCTGAAATTCTTTCCAAGTCTTTTTCTCTGTTTTTGTTTAGATTGAAGCCTCTTATTTCTTTCCCTGTTTCCCTCAACAGTGTTTCTTGTTTTTCTTTTGTCCCTTTTAGATTACTCTATCTGTCTCTCTCCAGCCTTCTCTTGAATGTCATACGCTTCATGGAGCAGGGAAATAAAGAGGGTATCGAGCTATAAAAGTGGGCTGGTTGGTTGGGGTTTTTTAAATTAATCTTATTTTTAAAAGCATAATTTGGTATATTTCATATTTATGCAATTCTCAGAGTGCTTTCTTAAGTAGGTGTTTTAAAAATCTTCTTTATGCAGATTTTCTAAATGCACATGCTCTCCTCAGAACACAAGTTTTGGACATTTTCTAACTTTAGAAATACGTAACTCTTGTTTGTTTCTTTTGTATTATTTAAACTATTCTGACTTAGACTTGCCAGCCCAGAGATCTTTTGATGTTATTCTCTTTCCTGACAATACTTTCCTCGTTGGGCATGGTTTATTTGGCTCTTGCAGTGTCGTAATAAATACATCATTTGCCTATGTGCATTGTTTCAAAAGTGGGCATTGTCTCTAATCTTTTCAGCAATACAATAAATCACAAGCTGAGGCACTGCCTTCTCACTCCAGCTTTTAAAGATTTTTTTTTCCTTTTTTCCAGTTACACTGTTGTTATAGAGAAGTAAATCGAGAGCAGGTTATTTGTACTTGCTCATACCTCAGTTATTTTTAGAACCCATATTGACAAGTTTTCAAGCAGCATTGTATTTCATAAAGAGCACTGCCCCGAAATCACTGTGGCTTGAACAATAAGAAAATCCAGGACTCCAGGAGGCCAACGCAACAGGATATCCATAAGCAACAACGCCTACTTATCAACCAGGGGTGAGCTTAACAGACCTGTTCCTGGCTGTGACAAACAGTGAGCAGAATTCCTAGTGAGCCAGAGAGCAGCAAATAAATGCACAAGATAACTCCCAAGAAAGATTAGGCAAAGCTGACTTGGTCTCTTCCTTTGCACAAATCAAGAGCAATTTAAGACAATAATGATGGATGGCTTTCCACAAACACCCTGACTTTTATCCTATTGCAATACAGGGTTCGTCCACCTTTGTTTTTTTGCTTTCATTTCGGTGTTCATTTTTTATGATGTTCATTTTTTATGATGAAAGTGGTCTTGTCTTGAAGGAATAGATGAGTAGTCTTTGTTTTTTGGTTGCTTTTTTTCTGTCTTTCCCCTGAGTATTTCAAAGATACCTCTAACGGCTTGGAACAAAAGGAAATTACTGTACGGATCAAGGGATTACTGAGCAATGTTTTTACAGATTTAAAATAAAATATAAACAGATGTTGAGAGATGAATGGCACAGAGACAGTTGTCGCCAATTCATTAATAATACCAACACAAATCCACTCTGTTTATTATGTTTTTAACCCATATTTGTCAACAGGGAAGACAGTCATAGTATGCACTTGTAAAAATAATGAATGTATACCCGACAAGCTCAGTGTGGAGACTTGAGAATACCAGCATGACTAGTATTTGCCATCTGTGTATATGTAATCAATGTTTTCTTACACTGTGATGAGAAATAGCTCATTTATAGCCTTGCCCCTTTGGCCCAAACAATTAGTCACTGTTTGTGGCCACATAGGTTTGCCTGTATTTGGAAGGGAACAGGGAATGTCTCAGTCACATGTACAAGTGCAGCCTGTCTCTAGCTGGAAGGAATTTCCACGACGTCTGCTTCCTCACATGTGACAGAAACAAAGACATCACTAACCCTCCCAAGGCACGGGATGCTTTGAGGCAGAGCTCAGACACTCTGCTCTCTGAACTGTTCGCTCAACTTTTCTCCTTGCTGCTTTCCCTTGTAGCTGTTTACAGGTGCCAAAGGGTCCCTCCCATTTCATCATGGAGCTCCTGAGTGCCTCAGTGGCCCCAGCAGCCGGTGCTCTGTGCTCCCTTTGGCTGCAGGAGGGCAGTGAAGTGCTCCTCTGGCAGTCTGAAGGAGGGATGCTGAACAATCTTGGGAGTGTCAAAGCTGCTCTGTTCAATGGGAACTTGGGTAGCTTCTACTAAAACATCACCATGGCAGAATTCCTTTGATGTAGTCTCTCTACCAAGCTGCAAATACTGCTATTTTTTTAGTGGAAGCATGGCAGTGTGATCCAGCTTGAGTTCTGTGAGGCTTTAAGAGCAAAGAGAAGAGACCTGAGTCATAGAGAAGCTGCTTCCTCATCTCTTCTTAAGGGCATCATCATTGTATAATAATTTGTAGCTAAGCAAGTAGGACTCTGAATATAGAGCACAGATTTTGTAAGGGAATGATAAATTACATCAGGCCCTAATCTCACAGCTCTGTAACAGCTCTCTCACATAGAAAACACTTCATTTCAGTGTATGTTTATAGCATTTTTCAGGATATAAACTGCAGGAATTAGGTTCTCAAATAGATGAGAATTTGATTTTTTTGTCCATGAAGGTCTTGCTATCTCTCTGTATCTGTAAGGTATGTAACAAAAAGATAAACTACCATCTCAGAGTGATAAGTATAGTAGATAACAGTCCACACTGCAGGGTTTTCTCTTTTTGAAAAATAGCTTTCTATAATTGAATAGACTTATATGAACCTGTCTGTAAAATTTCTAAATTGTCCTTCTCTGTACACTAGAGAATTATAGCTTTTAGTTTTGGACAATCAATTCTGAAGGTTTTTCAGATTTTATCAGCTAAAGTTGAAATCATACAGGTCTTAATGTTTTAGTAAGCAAAGGTTTGGGCTGATGTTAATTGTCTGCTGCTCTTTTCCTGGGATGCTATTAAATCAGCTCACATCATTTCGAAATAATCTCCCAAGTGTCAGTGCTCTTGTTTCTTGAAGTGACACTTACCAGACAAATGGTATTTAAGGGTTCCAACAATATATGAAGGGTAGATAGAATGCATTGGGGTTTTTGCTTGTTTTGAATGTCTTGTTAATATTAAGACTATCTTCCTGAGGAAGCCTTTCTGAGTTTTGAATATTTATCAATGGCTATCAGATCCCTCCTCTGTTGGCAGCAACCAGCACAAGGGTGGTACATGCTGTTCTTGCAGGTTTCCTTGGTGGAGAGTACCAATGAAAACTGCATATATTCAGGTTGGGCTAATGTGTTCAGAACTGCTGATAGGGTGCTGTACACTAATGTGTGATGTACGTACACAAGGTACTCAGTGCAGATTACCATCAAGCAAACTGATGTCCATGCTGAGCTTCCCAAAGAGCTGTAAAAAGGAAAGTTAATGGCTTAAACATGAACAAAATCTTGCTGCAATAATTAAGAATTAAGGTATTTGCATCCACCAAAGGATGCAATATCTAGAAACCAAAGTACAATGGTCATCTCTGTTTAGAATGGGATTACTCAGATGGGAAGTGTAGAAAGAGGTAGTTAATTCTTGGCAAGCTGGATGATGCTTTTATTTTATTTATTTACAAAGTATTCCAGATTTTATACTGCTACTACTCATGCTCTTAGCAGTTCCTTTTCTCTAAGTAATTCTGTTATCCCCAGTGCAAGAGAGGACAGTAAATAGAGCTTGAGCACTTCATCAAAATTCCCTTTCTATCACCACTCAGCACTTCACTTAAATAAGCCACATTAATGTGCCATGGGAGACTTAAAAAGCAGTTTTCTCCCCTTGCCCCAGGTGTTTCTTCTGCTATAAAATAATTTAGCCATGTTTTATCAGCAACATTAATAGTAAATGCTTACTCAGTAATCCTTCCTGGGAGCATATATTTAGTATATCTACTAGCATGCAATTATGACTCTGATGGAAAGGGATCTTACCCCTGATAAGATATCTGAAAAGTGTTGTTCTTTCTCTTACAGTGGCCTAAATCCCTCTATGTCTACTAAAATGGATAAATTTACAGTAAATATTTTCTTGGAAACATGTATTTGGTATAACCTCTTCCATTTACAATACCCATATATAAAAGTGCCTTGGTTTTGCAATATTTACCTAAGACCTATTAAATGGAGCTGATTGATGGAAAATACAGAATGTATCCAGAAACCTACACTACCTGTAAATGGTTTATCTTGGATACCAATACAGCCTCTTCAAACTTCTGTTTTGGAAGCCTAAGCTGCTCAGAGTTCAATGAATGCAGCATAGTCCAAAGTTGTGTGACTGTTTCTTGGGCTGTTCCAGTAGTGAAATTTGTAGGCAAGTAAGTACCTGAAGAACACATCTGAACAGCATGAATACCTCTAGTTTTCCATTTTAATGTAAATGCAAAGACTCAGTTTCATTTGGCAGCTATCTGCATGTTTTTTCTGCCTCATCTAATGAACTTTTGCTTCAGATACTGAAGCATAAGCACTAAAACAACAACAACAAAAATAATATATATATCTGCTCTCAATTTTCTGAGCATTTTCTCATATTCAGTACTTAAATGTTGGTTTGTATGCTGGATTTCCCGAGGCAGTTTTTGGAACTTAATCTCTTTAGAATAATTAATTGTGAAATGTTTCTGTTGCATAACTACACCAAAGGACATGTTTGTGCCATCTCCTGCACTTGCCACTGATTCATCCTGAAGTGTGTGAATAAAAGTTGCTGCTCAGGAGTGCAGGAGTTCCTAACACTGGATATAAGATGGTGTTAGTATGAACAAATTTGGGGGGATTTTTTCCCTAGTGACTGTGCCCACATGTGATTTCTGTGTACCCTGATCTCTTCTGAACCCAGACCTGTTGCTGTGCCAAAAGAGGCAATTAGTGTATTTCCATCATGGAGAAGAGAAGGTGATCATCCTACCCAAAGAACCTCTTGCACCAAGTTTGGGGTGTGAATGGCTCTAAGGCAGCAGAACTGTCCTGTTGGGCCTTATTCATTGGGGTTGTGCTAGGCTGGCTTTTGAGCAGCTATTTACCAGTTGCCCTAACATTTGCAAACATCTTATTTTCCTCATAGCTTGTGTTTCCAGGCACTTTAAACCCCTTTAAACCCATCTCCCATTATCTGTCAAATTATCTAGGAAAAGTCATGGAGGTGGATTTGGTTTCTCTTTTCTGGCCCTCTTGATGCTTTTCGTTTTTACAAAGTCTGAAAAGATCTTGTTCACCACCATCATAATGAGTGTCTTTATGTAATATGACTTCTAGTCTGTCAGTTTCTCATAAAGTGACAAATATGACAAATACGTGCTCTAAATATTTTAATGTAATTAATTTAAGCACAGCAAAATAATGCAGTTTCATAACAGATTATGTTTATTGATAGAGAGTGAAAATTTGTAGCATTTAATGCAAAATGACAAGTCTTGTCACATAGTCACTGATTAATATTTTTAACAAGGTTTATTTTTTCTGAAATATTCACTGCTCAAATAGAACACACGATCTTCTGATGCTGATAGTTGGTCTATTTTAAAGCAACTTTTATTCCAAACTAATAAACACATAGACTTTTTAATGTATTTTACAGAGCTGTGTCCTGCTCTCTAATGAGCTCTTTGCCATCATTTTTAAGAGCTCAGTGCACTGAACTATGGCAGTGCAATATAGGGGCCATATTCCTTCTCAGGGGCACAGGTTTTGTGTTGTCCTTGTCCTTCCTCTGCATAGATGGATAGCACCAAATACAAGTATTAGCACAGAGGAATGTAAAGTACAATATATGTGCCAAGAGCTGATGTAAGGTTGCCCAGAGGAAGGTGTGGGTGGCAGCCACACATGTTGAGGCAATCCTAGGCGTCCACTCCAAAAATAGAAAGGAAGCCACCATTGTCTCTGCCCTGAAGGATTACATTATACCTCTGCTACATTACAAGAAAAAGTAATTAACTGCCAGTACCTGGGAGGGTAACTTCCTTGAGGCTACTTAACCAATTTGACTGTTCTGATTCTGTATTATCCAAGCAAAGTTAGGACCCACTATGCAATGCCAAGCCTGCGATTCGTTCACACAGTGCCGCAGTCTGAGAAGTGTGAGGCTGGACACAAATAGTGACATGTAAGACAACTTAAATTGCACAAATTAGTCAACAGCTGCTCTAAGGATTCTTGATTGTACACCTGGGTCTGTGCATTCCCACTTCTCCAAAACTTCCAGGGTTAAGACAGATCTGCAATGACACCTTTAATGGCACAGTTATAGGCAATGTCTCTGACTACGGTTCTTGTGCATTTGCTGTGTGACCCTCTCAGGCTCCAATCCCTCTTAAGCACAAGATCATCTTTTTCCTTGTGACAGGTTTCTCATTTCAGTTGCTTTCAGCATAAAAACCCAGAGTTTCTTCCTTGCCATCTCCTGAATTAGTAACTTTAAAATAATATTGCTGTTCCCATCTGAACACAGGTCTGAAACTGTGGTCCAATGCAAGATGAGTATTGAGGACAAAAAAGGGGTAAAGAGAGGTCTAATTTCCATCGCATTAATTCACTGAAATTGTAACCTGGACTTCTCATGCTATAGTTTAAAAATGCAGACAAATGTATGGTATGACCTTTACTGTAAAAGAAATATTTTAAAAGGTAAAGAAAAAGGAAAACTTTTTTCCTGAAGATTTATAGGAGCCTAATTCTTGATCTCCTTCTCAACCTTCTCTTTTTGGTGGGATTTCATCATTTTGGGACATTTTTACAGACTCACTTAAAAATAATTTTTTAAAAAACAATCTGGAAAGATTGTCTAACCTCCTAGCCAGCTTTTACCACCATGCACACACGATGCTGTGCACTTTAAAATGGCAAACTGATGTCCTCACATTTAGAAGCAGTTTCAGAGGTAACATTCTCATGGCAAAGGTCATCTGCTCTTTTGCAAAACAGGTTGGTACACTGAGAATTTTTTGTGAGATTGTAAAACAGAGCACATCAGCAAAGTTCTCTAAAGCACATCAAGGAATATTAACTTTTCAGTCAAGCAAGAAGGATAACAGGTTTACATGTTCTGGCACAGCTGATGAGAGTCAGTGTCCATCAGCAGTGATGCTGTGCATAAACATTTGCCCTCCACAGCAGAAAGCTTTCCCTAGGGAATATTCCCCAAAAGAGCACCATATTTCACAATTTGTTTGATCTCATGCTCTGTTCAAAACAAAACATGTTATTGCAGTGAGTTATAAGTTCAGTACCTAAATTTTTATCATGGACTAGGGATTACTCTTAGTGCGATCTAGAGACTAATAGACTTCACGTGGATCAAATGCACTTACCTATGGTAATGCACCACTTGTGGTTATAATGTGTGTATACACTATATATATATTTATGTATATATGTATTTATATATTTTTGTATGTATGTATATTTTTATATATTTATATATACATATATGCTCTCTTTTCTGTTGTCTATAGAATAACCCTACGCACTGGTTGTTGACCCTTAGCAATCAACTCCTTCCCAGTCAGGCAGCATTAAAGTGGGATGAGGAATGACAGATAAGAGCAGGGTCTTTTGGAATTATGGATAGTGCTACTAAGCGCATCTCAATCTGAAATACAAAATTCTGTAATATTCTTCTTACTCTTTTTTCTTACTGAAAAAGCAGATGTAAACTCACTTTTTATTTTACAGCTTTACATGTCTCTATCATGATTTTTGTCTGTAGTGGTAATTTTAATTTTTCCACTAGTGTTTTACCATTTTTGCAATTCATGCAAATTCAGCTGTCATACAAATGCACAGGTTAATGCATGCCTCATGTCAGCATTGCCCATTACTCTAGTATTTGGAAAATAGTGGTAAGTAAGTACTGCCATATCGGAGAATGTTTGGGAGGAAAGAATGTTTTAATTAAAACAAAAGTAGATTTCCTTTTTTAAAGGTTTTAGGACAGATAGAAAAATCTTTATTTTCCCTTCTCAAAAATGCTTTCATTTATTGAGCATTTTGTTACATGCTCTTGGGGCTTACCCTTCAAGTTTTAATTTAGAAACTATTTTAAGCAATAAAAATAAGATTTTGAAAGGAATATTTCCAGTAAACATACTTGTTAACAGTGTCCTCTTGAAAAATTGTTCAGCGTGTGGATTTAGGGGTTTTTGGATGGGGATGAGGGAAAAAACTAGAAAGGAGCAGATTCTTCTCTGAAATATGTGCCTTTCAACTAAAGGAATAGAATCATAGAATGGACTGTAAAAGACACTAAATATCACCTAGTTCCAACCCTCTGCCATAGGCAAGGACACCTTTCACTAGACTGGGTTCCTCCAAACCCCATCCAACCTGGCCTTGAACACTTCCAAGAATGGAGCATCCACAGCTTCTCTGGGCAACCTGTTCCAGTGCCTCACCACCCTCCCAGCAAAGAATTGCCTCCTAAGGTCTAATCCAAACCAACTCTCAGTGTGAAGCCATTCTCACTTGTCCTGTCACTACAGGCCCTTGTGGAAAGTCCCTCTCCAGCTTTCATATTGGCCCAGTTTAGGTACTGAAAGGTTGCTATCAGGTCTTCCCAGAGCCTTCTTGAGACTGAACAATCCTAATTACCTCATCCCTTCCTTGGAAGAATCCCTCTAATCATCTTCATGCTCTCCTCTGGACTCACTCCAACAGGTCCATGTCCTTCCTGCTGTGGGGACCCCAGAGTGGGATGTAGCACTCCTGGTGTGATCCCACGAGAGGGGAGCAGAGGGAGTGGGGTTTGCTTACACTGACTGAGCCATCAGTCTTGTCCTGTACCCATAAGGTTTAGCTGTGACCTCTGCAGGGCTCTCATCTCACAGATTTGTTGATGAGAGAGACTGAGACAGACAGCATGGTAAAAGCCTGTGTTATGTGGCTGTGTCTTTATTGAGACATCTGGGAGAAAGTTGTCCAGGGATGAGAGATGGAGTTAGCCGCAGCAATGAATCAAAATGTGTTAAATCATGGTGTCTAACCCTCATTTCTTCAATGTCTGTGTCCTGCACTGCCCTACCTGACAGCTCTCTGCTCCTGTCACAGGGATAGGGTGTAAAGCTGAATGTTAAAAAAAAAAAAAACAAAAAAGCCCCCAAAAACAAACCTCTGTAAGTGACTACAATCCAGACAAAAATTCAGCCAGTGGGACTGTCATTCAGTGTGGAAAAAATGCCCAAATTATTTGTACAGTCCAATGAATCACAGACAAAATATGATTCCTTCTGGGGTGTTCCATATCTTTTTAACACACAGGCTGAGAAAAGCTGGTTCTGTTGGCAGTGCCTGGGGAAGCAGGGCTGTACCCCTTCCATCACTGCTGCACTGCCTGTCCCTGAGGCTGCCCAGGGCTGGGTGCTTGGAGGGTATCTGACAGCAGCCAAAATGCAGGAATGTTTCAGACACGTCTTTACTCCAGCAGTGACTCTGTGCGGGCAGAAGGGTGGCATGCAGCCAGGTATGTCAGCATTAATCCCATTAGGGATTTCTCTGTATCAAAGCTCCTCAGGTGTGACAGGTTTACATGTACTCTGCATCGCCAAAGAGATCAGTATCTGTCCTAAAATGCACACTGCTGTTAGAAAAGCCAAATAAGTTGCTGCAAAGTGATGTTGCATTAATTAAAAGAATATAATTGCCTGTTCCTAAAATTTATCTTTCAGTTTTAGCTTATTTTAGATTAACTGGTTTAGCTCAGTACTCTTCAGACCATTAGAGGAAAGAAGCAAATTACAGCAATAGAGTGTAACCAAATGTAATTCTCCAAATTACTCTTATTACATGCAGTTGGGCCACAGGTTAGTGGAGAGAGAGAGAGATGAGTTTACAATTGGCAAAGTTAACAGAAATGTGAAATCCCTCATGTGCACAAGAAAGAAGAAAAAAAAAGTGAAGCATATGGTTTTAATTACAAGTCTTCCAGATAGTAAATTACAGTAAGATGTGACGTTCAGGGGAAAAATCTGACTGCTACTACAGCTGAAATGCAGGCCATGCCAGTGCACTGCATCTTGTTACAGGAGATATAACTTGATATATCTGTAGCCCAGAATCCTGTAACTGATTTTATTTGGTCCTGTTTTCTCATAAATGGAGGGGGTCAAGATTAGTGATGGTTGAACCTCCAATAGTTTAGAAGTTTGGATCAGCAAAGCTTAATCCTGAAGTTTCGTACTGCTTACTTGAACCCTTTGATCTATTTTTCCTTCTTTCCATTTCTGTGCAGTGCCTCCACAAAGCTGAGGCTTTGTCCTTTCTTTCTACTCATCCAGCCTAATCCTCTCATCCACCAGTTTTATTGTTTCCAGGTTCTTACAGAAAGCATTATATGCCCACCTACATTCCCAAATCAGGGTGTGAGTCCCATTTGCTTCTCCCACCTGTACTGTTTTTCTCTCTTTCTTTTCATCCGTTGTACAGTGGTTTGAAACCCTCTGGTTTGGGCTTCCCAGCTGTCTCCCCAGCAATTCCTGAGCAAAGAAAAGACTACAGTTGACCAAGAGTATGGTGCATAGAAAGCAACTACCACTAGAACCCATTCTTTTGGGAAGAAAACATTGACCAAGTGGATGAAGTTGGAAAACTGAAGAGGAAACTCAGAGCAGAGGCAGAAAGTAATGGATATGTAGGAAAATGAGAAGGGGAAATGTCTGAGGCACAGACAATGAAATGGCAGCCAAGAAAAGGAGATTTTATTATATGAACTAGAAAGTGATTAATTATCCTTTGTATCATGCAGGTCATGTTGAACAAACACCTTTGTGAGTTTGATTTGAAAATACTTCTGTTTAAAGTGATATAAATATTAGCAGCTCTTGTAAAAAAAACAGCAATTTGCATAGCAGACCCTGCAGGAAAAATTGTATTCTGTGAGATTATAGAAGACAGATCTGAAGTTCTCAAGCAACAAGATTGCTAATCTACACTGCGACCACAATTCTGTACACAAAGTGCAGATGGTATATTATCAGCTTAATAGTATAAAGTTTACCTCAGCCACTGCCCAGGACAAAGGCAGTAATGCTGTCTGTAAATTTGTCTGTAATGCTGGCACAAGTGCACTAGGCCCTCTGTACCACAATGTGGTACAACCACACTGAGATTTTGGGAAGGGTTCTCTTGAGCTTGGGAGTTTTGCTTGCTTGTTTGCCTTTTCTTTTGCTGTTATACCAGAGAAGCTGAGACTTTGACCAATGTGGTATGACAAGTATTTGTTATCACATTTCATTGCCCTGCAATGATATTTAAAATAAAACCCAGATTTTGCATGGTCAGCCCATCCAGGCTGAACATTTCCATCTGTGGCATCTTTCCAACACAGCCAGTGTGGTGCATTAGGAGAGTTTATGTCCATTTGAAGAGTTAGTCTTCTGCAAGGGAATCTTATATTTTCAGTTAGGGTGCCTGTCATGCCCCAAATGACCAACCTAAGTCCACAACCACACCACAGCAACCCACTGCTCAAAGCCTAACCCAAACATGAGCAGACTTCATTCAACCCAAACATTTGAGATGAGCATCCAAGTTCTTTCGTTCTTATTTTTATTTCTCATCACAAACAAAGAATGATTGCTACATGACAGGTATTCTCAACAGCAGAAACACAATAAGAAATATTAAAGAAAAGTTTTGGTTGTCTGTCAGTATGTCCCCTTAGGAAAAAGTGACACATAATAGCTGACACTGGTCCTGGCTCCACACACTTATGCCATTTGATTTGATGTGAAGGATGTGAAGCACAGTGAATTGCAGCTGGCAGATGTTATTGCAATATTGAAGTATTTCACAGAGTAAAGGCACATACTGGCAGCATGGCATATTCCTAAAAGTTTCTGTGTACTTTCAATTCAGCCATATGATTGTGAATACAGATTCAGTATAAGTGCTCTCGGCATTTAATTGACAAGACCTGTGCAGTGATACAGCCTGTTATTTTCCTCAGCACTGCTCAGGTAAGCTGACAGTGGCAGTATAATAAGTGTGAATTAGTTATAGACCATATAGGTATCAAAACCTGCAGAAGTATGTGGAGCAAGCCTGAAATTTCATGAGAGAATGCTTGTGGTTTTGCAGCAGGCCGTGGAGGTGTTGTGCATACAGACAGTTGCTCAGTATTTCAGTTTGGAAAAAAACAGATACTATGAAGCCAAACAATGAAGTTTAACAAACCCTGAGTTTATTTAACCCATGGTTCTTAGCATACCTTACTTGAACTTAAATCACTCTTGTCACTCAGAGCCAGCTGCGTCATGTACCAGCAAAGAGGCCTAGCTACAGAGAAAGTTTTATCTCAAGATAAGTCAAGCATTGTGGCTTTCAAAGGTCAGCTTTTAATGGATATTATTCTGTTCTGCTGTTTAAAAATAGAAATGAAATAGGATTACAATTAACATCGAGCATTTAATCAGATGCAGTTCTCTCAGCATCAGGCAGTGTTTGTTTTGGTAAGCTACTTGCCAAATCTGAAAGCCAGAAAACCTGTGAGAGAAAAGAGGGGAACAAAGAATCTAGAGAATTTGTCCTACAGAAAGGTCAATAATACTTTTTTTCTTTAAGAGACTACAGAGGGGCGGCAGAGGCACTATCAGTGCCCATCACATGGGCACTATCAGTGCTCGTGGATAAGTGTATGAGAAGGAATTAAAAGGTAGCTACCCATTTGCAACATTCTGAAGTCCTAAAGTTTAGAATTTTTCCCAAACTTGGAGGTATGTGGAGCAACAAAATAGCCCAAGTGGGTTTTCTGGCTTAGGCAAGATCAAAAAAAATATCCAAGCTTCAGAGTGTTTCACAGTGTGTGCACTCACACATGCACACACAGATACACAGTGCCCCCGATCTGGTATAAAGTGAATAGTTGGAAGTGCTGGAGAAGGGCTGAGAGCTGCTCAGAAAACTCTCTGTTGGCCTCAGCAGATTGCAAGAGCACCAGGAGGCCTCAAGGCAGGGGGAAATGGTCCTTCCACACGAGCTGCTGATACAATAAAAAAGTTTTCTTTTACCCTCAGAAAGAAGGGATGTTGAAATTTTAATGTTTAGGTTCCTCACAAAACTTCAAGAAATAAAAATTTGAAACACTTGGTATGAACTCTTGTTACATTAAAACAAGTGGAAATACTAGCTCAGCAAGTTGTCTCAATCATGATCCATCTGGAATTTACAAGAAATCGATGTACAGCTGTGAATAGTTTCAAATGTATCAAATTATCATTTTGTGGTGGAAAAACTGTTTCACTGGAAAAACTTCAGCAAGCTTCAGTACAGAAATCCCTGGACAATTATACAGTCCAATAGCTCAGCAAGAGTATCTCTCCTGCCATTTTATATTCTTTTGATGAATGCTTCTACCTCCTATGGTTTTTGCAATGCACTCTTCTACTTTTTCAGCGTATCTAGTCAATAGCAGTGTTCTTTCCTAACACAAGAGAATACTCCAAAATAAGAAAGCTATGGGTATCTGTTTCAGTTGTGCATGAAGTCGCTCTGGGCTAATGCCTTTCTTTGCGTTATCCCACGGGAGGGGGAAGTTTTAAGGCCAAATGTTTATGTATTGCATGGGAAGGTGCTCACAGGGAGAGTGCAGATTCATTCCCTGCCTCACTGCACAGAACAGGCTCCCCTCATACAGCTGAGTGACTACAAATAACCAGCGCCATTGAGATTCAATATATATTATCATATTTTTGAGTTGTTTGCTATTAGACTGTAAAAAGGGGGGAAGTAACTTGAATAAATCAAGAGAAACAGACTGTCTTAAAATGGAGGAGGGGAGAAAAACCCACTAAATTGGATGGATGAATAGATTATTAAATACTACCTAACATTTGGAGTTTTTATACATGTGACATGTGAAGTGTTTATTTATGTTCAGAGTTTATAGTGAATTAATAGCTTAATCACAATGCTACTTGTAGATGTTTGTCTATTGGTTTGCCAAGTGCCTGCTTGCTACCTTTCTTTTTGACTTCTAGTAAGGAACAAAAGTAGTTAACTATCTTAGTGGTTAATTGTTCCATTGATTTTTCTGTATATCTGTCAAGGAATGGTAGGTTTTTAAATGCAGCAGTTTTGTTGAATTTTCTCCTCCAACTACTCTTTAAGTATGCATCAATTTCTATGATGTTTTTTCAGAAAAAGTAGCTATTCCACTGTATATGAAAATTCATTTTAGAAATGGGTCTTTCCTTCTGGAAAAAAAAAATACTGGTAGAAGTAGAGAAAATTTCAGATACCAGAAGCTCCTTCTATGGGCTGACAGAAAAAAACACCATCAAAGAAGGTGGTACATTTATCCTGTGCATGTCATAAGCTCTAGGCCTAGGTCTGCATATTCCTGGAGAGGGGCTTTAATTTCATTTTTTACCTCTGATTTTTTTCTTTGTTACACCTCGGTTTCTGTAGATAAGCAGCTGAAATTCAGGGAGAAAGGGCCTCTGCAGCCCCTCTGTGATGTGGAAGACCCTGCCCAAAGCAATTATGTGCAGGAGAGACTCATACAGAGCAGAGCTTCATCCCAGCAAGGAAGGAGGCTCACTTGCAGGGTCCAGCTGCTTTAGGAGAGGTCAGGGTCAGGCTCCGAAAAGCTGATGTGGAAAGCCAGGGTGCCTCAGGACTCTTATTGAGACCTGGCACCATTTCATTGTCTCAAGGAACTGGGGCAGCTCGAGAGCACTGAGACCAGGGGTAGTGTGCCATACAAGTCTCACCAACCCCTGAGGAGGCTGAAAAGGAAAAACTTAAATCCCTACCAGTAAATACAGACCTGCTGAAGAGATCAGTCTGGTTTTGGGTTATGGGGTGTACTGCAGGGAAATAGAGACAACATGGATTTCTCAGGGGCTTCCTCCTAGCTGTAATGTAGGATGGAAGAAACTCTTCAGTGTATATCACTTGACAGTTTGTCAGGATGATTTTTCATGTAATAGTGCTATTTATCAAGAGGAAAGATGGCAAGTAGTCTGAAGCTGGGGATGAATTAAGGTGGGTGATGTGTCTAAGATGCCAAGTCCTGTGAAGCTATGGATCAGCAGTTAGACCACGACCAAAAAATCTCAAGGCTGTTACTGCAAGTAGAGGAAAGCATTAAAAAAATGGCCTGATAAGCACCACTCCCAAACCAAGCTCCAGGACAAAGTCTTTCAAATTATAGCAACTGCAGAGAAATACCTCCTGGAGGTCAGGCACTGTATGCGAGAGCAGTCTGGTGTCCCCAGGAGTAAGTCTCAATGTGGTTGAAGAGGGAACGATATTTTCTCAAATTAATTGCCTTTTTAAAGATATGTGAGCTCTTAATTGTCTGCTTAGAAGGCATGAAAAGGTTTCAATAGGCATGAGAAATTTAGAATGTTGTCTTCACTCTTCACAAAAGCATATACATTTGTCTCCCCAACACACAGATGAATAAAGCACTTGCTATGTACACATATTATGATTTGCTATTGGCATGATAGCCTTCACACTGAACACTTTTATGCCAGTCTTGATGTGCTGCTAGACATCATAAAATTGTAGGGACCACATCCACTCAGGAGACTTGAAGTGAAAAATGTGGTAAATACAATATGTAGTATCTTACATTTTCAGTGGAGAATTATAACAAAAACCTAACTTTTATGCTTGGATTCATGGCATGTATACATATATGCACTGTTGGCTCCACAAATTCTAACCTAGCGTGCTTCAATATGAACTGTAAAACAAACTACAGTTTCATTGAGTCATGCAAGACATGCTGTAGAATGACTTAAAGGGCACTTGACCATCACAGCTGATTCCACATATTCACTTCCCATCCCTCTTTCTTTCCCAGATGCCACCTAATTGGTTCTGAATTTTCATATTTAACCTGAACAAGATTCCAGTGTTGATTGTACAGGTTCACTGCACTGCTCAGTGCTGCTCAGTTCAGGAGGCTGCAGAGAGGGTTGGAGTGGGGGCAGAGAAAAAATAAAGAAAACCAATGAAAAACCCAAATTAAAAGACCTTTGCCATATAAAATTAGGATTTGTTTCTTGTTAAGTGTTCTTTTGACAATATTTATAATAAACTCTGAAAGAAATAAATCTTCCTGATGAGAGAAACAACTATGACTTGATATAAATACTCAGCATGTGTAACATGCTACTGGGAATTTAATGGTATTTCCAATCATTTAAGCTGGGTTATCCTGTAGGTTTTAGTTCAGTTTCTTTTGAATGTACTCTTGCAATAATGTCTTGCAACAGAAATCCACGTTTGAAGCCCCAGAAAGACTCCTGTCGTGTCTCCTGTCTTGGAGCCTATGTGCTTGGATAGGTTCTCCAAATGATCTGTGGGGCAGAAATTTCTGTCAGCTTACCCTCTACATCTAGTGAAAAGATCATGAGAAGAGAGAAATAATTTCAGACATTATCATTTTCACACCAGTCTCTGACCACTAATCTTCCCCTCCAATTTTCTTATGGTATGCTATTCCCTGCACATGTGCTGACCTGTGGACAGAGGAAGCCAAATTCTATTTTAAAATCAGATAGCCAAAGCTATATGCTTAATAGACTATTAAGGAAAAGTCAGTATGAATCTGCCAATCCAACACCTTTATGTTTTCACTCCCACTGCACATCTCCCCTGTGTTTCTTGCATTGCAGATATTCTGAGTGCCCTATGGAGGGCCCTGGTTGTCCCTCCTCTCCGTTTCAAAACACCTTGTCAAACCACCTTGGTTTTGCTGCATCTGTGGCTGGAGAAATCCTCTCCAGAAGATACCATATTGTCTTATTTTCAGTTCTGGAATGATATCTCTGAGTTTGCTAACCAGACTCCACTCAAAACTAGAAAAAATAAATGAGTATTTCAAAGATAAAAATTAGCTTTTCTTGAGGGTAAGTTAGGTCAATTTTAAGACAGTTGGTGAACTTCAATTTCTGTGCTTTGACTACAATGAGCTCTAGGTAAATATTCCAGACATAGAAGGCTATGTTTAACAGCAAGATACCATTTAATCACTGTACTAATTTTTATCTGTCAGGGAGGCACTCTGTTATTTGTGCACTTTCAAGATGTTTGTAAGCTTTATTTCAGATCCTTTGTATGGACAGAGTTTACTGTCTTACAATCCCTGCAAAAAGCTCAGCCTGTTCCCATCCAGTTTGTCCTGCGGTTTTTCTGTTAGCCACTTCTTTGTCACCTTTCTTATGCTTTTTAACATATTCATGTTTTATAAGTGTCAGCAAAGAAAAAAAAACATGAAAAAGTGAGTATGTGGTAAATAAAATAGTCCAAAGAAAAGTCAAGAGGGGAATATTTGTAAATAGACAGTGGCCTGGCAGCTCTGGAGTCAATAACTTCACTCTGCAGGACAAGAAGGGGCATGTCCATGAGTATAGAAATTAGGGATCTGAAAGAGAAAAGAAGGATGCTATCATGACAGCAAATAAAAGAACCAAGTGATAGAGCTACTTTAGTTTTTACGTGGTAGAAGTGTTCTCCCTTTTACATTTACAAAGCTTGTCTTGAGCTAAGAAATGCAATTTCTTTCTTAGCATTTCTGTCCCTCATTCAGCAAATATTTTGTCTGGCTGCCTTTTGTTTGCTTCTCTCTTGAGCAATCAGAAACTCTGCCATCAGCTCTGGAAACAGTATCAGACACTTTCCTAACCCACCAGCTGACATTTAGGTCTCAAATTTTGAGGATCTTAGAGGGTGGTCAGCTTTCAGTCCACTCTGACTTTACCACTACTTTTGTAGGTAGTCATCTATAATTTCCCTTTGTGCAGAGGAGAGGGGCTTTCATTATGAAAACAAAGTGATGAAAATATGTCCATTTAACCTGAGCAATCTGACACTTACCTTTGCATGTCAGCTGGGCTCTGTTGAGGGTGTGATACTGATGTCTGTAACAACACAATAAGAAAAAATATCATCAGAGTGCCATGCTGGATTTGGTTCTTGAAATAGTTATACTTGATTTATTATATGGTTGTCTAAACCTCGTGTGGTGCTTGGGACTGAAGTGTAGTGAATGCAAAGTCACCAAGGATTTTTAATTGAAATTATTTTCCTCTGTGATTCAGGGGAGCTACATTTCTCTGAGTAAAATGAGCCTGTACAGAATTTTTAGTTTATTAGTAGAAAAATTGATAGATTGTTTAAACTAATTAGTCCAATAGTTCAAAACTGAGGGGGAAAAAAGGAACCAAAACCCAGTAACATTTGGTTTCCATCAAGCTGACACAGCTATCAGTTTGAGCTATCACAATATCCTACATAAGCTAACTTGCAATATTTTAATGCTACCATTTTTTGTATACTGGTTTTTGGTGTTCCATCCTGAAAAAGGAAAATGGAATATTAAACCATTTGTGTGTTAATGATGTGCATAGCACTTCAGTGGCACAGATTCATACTGAAACAACCCCATTTTGCTTAGCTTAATTGATTCCTAACATTTTGATGCTGGAATGTGATATTTGGTTTTTTGGGGAAAAAAAGTAACACAAAACCATAATTTCTGAATTTCTTTTTTCCATTTTACATATAAATATGCTTTAAGAAGGAAGACAACTTTTCATCATTATTCAGGGAGAAAAGTCAGAAATTTCCCATGAGCCTGAAATTCAGATCTTCATTAATATTTGTCTTTGAGCAGCATGAGTCAAGAGACCCTTCTTGCCAGATAACACAGTGGATAAATATTGGCATTGCTTTTACTTAGTGGAGTCAGTGTTAAGTTATTGGATATTTTGCTCAGTTTGGTTTTTCTCCTTATTGTGTGTTGGGGAAGGTACTCTGGCATAAAATAAGGATATTTGACATTTCTAACCCTTTTAACTGTAAGGATATTTGACATTTCTGACCCTTTTAACTGAATCAAGTTTTAAAGGGTTGTTACTCTGGAGGAGATAATATTGTACTATGCTCTTTTTTTGGGCCACCCAGACTCTGTCCTATAGGATGTGCATTATAGAATATATTTCTTATCCCTCTGCCTCTAAGCTGACTGCTACATCCAGCCTGAAACCTTTTAAACTGTTCAAAGAAAAAAAGCCAGAAAATTTGAAGAAGAGGAGCTGATAACCATCTCATATATTGCTAAAAGTGAACATATATTCATACTTTAAATAATTTAATATATTTCAAGTTCTGAAGAATTAAAATTAGTTTTAAAGATTCTATAGATCAAATTAATTTCTTGACTAGAACTAGAAATGTCCCTTTCAGGATAAGAAGTCACTGGAAAATCTCCTTGCTACTTTTCTATTCTTCTCAGTACTTTACTTATTCATCTCTTTTACCAAAAAAGATTTATCTCTTATTTAAATAGCACCAGATACATTTCATATAGAAAACCAACTTCAAAAGTGTGAAGTTTTCTTCTTACCTGCATTTATTAAAGTGCTCCAAACATTTAGTCTTTTACAAAATTACAGAGAACTACTTGGGTTTTTGACAGATTCAGGGGTCTTGTTTAACCAATAAATTCACCTTCAACCTCAAAACACCTATCTGCCCAGGGCAAGGTGATTTTTGGTTTAACTTTCTTCCTTCCCTGAGGTTTATTATCCCTATACATTTGTGTATAAATTAGGAATCTCTTTATGTTCTGTAAATATCTAAATGAGGACCATTGAGTTATTTTCGTGAAATTATGTCATGACATAAATGGGAAATGTAAGGATTTTGCTAATGGTCATTAAAGGGCAAAGGAGGGAGGATTTGGGGCCCTCATTGCAGCCAAACTGCAGGAACTGCTGGCACTCAGTGCTCAGCACACACAGCCTGGACAGATCCTGGGGGGACAAACACAGGTGAGGGCTTGGAGCACACATGACACCTCTGAACATCAATTCCGACTCGTGTTGTCCTCTGTTCTCTCTCTTTATGATGTTTATTTCAGCTGAATGGCTGCCAGGGTCTCAGTATTACTGCTCTTGCAGCCTACAGCTGCTTTAGCAAACCAAACCTGTCTGAATCTGTCTTCAGCGTGGTTTGAAGTTGTTTTGGTGATGGCAGAAAAAGCCCCTTATTCTCCAAGCCATTGCTGGGCTTTACATTTCCTAATGCTGGAAACAGATCAGAAAAGAGGAGGGGAGACAGGCTCCCCGAAGTTTTCCTGTAAGGCTGCTCTGCTCCCACCCTCAGGACAGGCTGCCTGCGGAGATCAGCTCACATCTGAGAGACAGCAGCAGCTTCTCAAAATGTGCCAGCAGAGTCTGCAGAGTCCTGGCAGGAGCATGCTGATGTCTTTGGGGTAGTTACTTTATGTTCATTTAAAATGCAATTAAACAGAACAAATACTGTGAGGAAATGGACAAGATTTCACATTTACATACAAAAATTAGGGGGAAGATCTTTTCATCACATTATAAATTTTATATAAACATTTTGGAAGGGAAATAATAAGTGGTGATGATATAGACAGATATAATGAAATAACTAGAATTATGGTATTGTCGTCCATGGGGTCAAAAATTGTTCGTAGGAAAGAATTAATAATTTATGGAAGTGTTTATCCCTGTAATTAAATGCTGGGATTGTGAGCTACATCCTGCTTGGTTGTTTTAAGTTCTGCAAAAATTAATCCTAAACTCTATAAATAGAAACTTGTATGAAAAAAAAACTTTAGGAGGTTATTGTATTTTTGTCTAAAAAGGCTCCTTTTCTCTGATTTATAATGGGATGAGCCTTATTTTCAGACAAAATGCAAGATACAGACAAGGAGAACCGTGGGATTTGTCTCAGAAAGAGAATTGGAAATGGGCAACCAATCTATGATTTTGTACATGTAGTCCAGCTGTACTAAATGGTAATAAGATATCTCAACATATTTCTTAGGAAGTTTATGGTCTCTAGTGCTAGACACTGTCAGCTGGAGCATACCTGCCCACCCACTGATAAACATGACAAAGTTCCTGCTTAGGTGTTCTTGAGCTTGAACAAGGAAATTTCTGTATAATGTCACAGAACTAAAATTGTAATAAAGCAGTTATGTTGAATACTACTTTTCTACAAGCATCTTCTGTGCCAATATGGCTCGTACAGCTCTTTGAATACACCAGGAGTTCAATTCTAATTCAGAGTAAAGGGATGAATTCCCATTTCAATGAACTTCACTTGAATGAATGCAAAAGTAAAGGCTTAGCTTTTGGCAGGCTACCTCCTGTATTTTTTCTGACTAATGTTAATGAGTTTGATATTATCATAATGTAACAACTGCATTTCATTTTTAATCTGAATAATTAAAAAAAAAAAAAAGCTGAAGTCAGGGGGAGAATGGGGGCAGGGGAAATTACTTGAAATGCAATCTGCCCTGGTTTCAACTTTTAGTTATACTAATCTTTCTTGGCAAGGAGAATGCACTGAATTTATTTTTGTGCTGAATCTAAGTGGGAGAGAGGACAGGTAAGTGAGAGAAAAACACGAATTCCCACTTGCCCTTGAACAACTGGCCAAGAAGTTCAGCCCTATGATTCCTTATACCCCATAAATCCACACAAACGTAGGCACAGGGGAAAGCTCTTTTTCTAAATAGCCCAAGAAATATCTCTAGCAAGAGGGTTTGGAAACACTGTGTGCCTGTGGGTGCAATGAGGAAATGCTAAAGGACCAAATCCCTCTTGCTGCCTCTGGGTTTGGAAGGACATGAGGGTGGATATGACACTGTGGGAGTCACAATATCAGATAATATCTGTGGGAGTCACCACATCAGATAATATCTGTGGGAGTCACAATATCAGATAATGTCTGCCCAGACCCAAATGTGCTGGAGCCCTCAATAAGCCTGTTAAAAGTCCCATCCTTCCTCATTACCACCACAGAAACACACAATTACAAGTGCCACAACTGGGCAGTGTTAAACAATTCCTTTTTGTCCAATGATCACTGACTGATCCAGCTATGGGGTCATCATACAAAAGCAATCCATTATTTTGATTAGTGTAGCACTAAAAGGCCAGCTTGCACATTAACTATTTTAATTGTCAACTACAACAGCACTGTGGTGTAACATTAAAGGTGCTCTAAAGTTTGCTGCTTGCTGACAGTGCATGACAGTTCTGCAGACCATAACAGTTTCCCAAATGCTCTGAGGCAGGCAATATATATTTTATTTTTTTGCCTGTGTAGTTTGAATTAACATGAGTTTGTCTGAGAGAAGTCCAGATGGCTGGATTGTTATTAGTCACCCACACACACTGCTCTCTTGTAGAATGAAAATTTAAGTTCTGAAAAAATGAGGGTGAGGTTGGTTTGTGTTCAAGTCTTTTATTGGTGTGTTTTAAAATAAAATTACATCAATTCCTTCATGAAAATGTTGTCTTTCTCTAATTTGAATGAAATATCAGGGAAGCTGCTCTAGATTTATTCAGTAGAGGACAAGTCCCCTTCCTCATAAATGGTCATATGTCTGGCCTCCTCAGCTGCCTTTAGATGTTTTTTGAATAAGTTCTGTATTTTGATATTCCCTTAACCCTTAAAGGTTAGAGGGAATTTGCCAAGGAGCCTCTTGCCTGTTTTCCTGCCCTCAGGCAGTGGTCTGCCTCTGACACCTTTATCATCTCCCTGCATCACCACCTGGGACAACATGAAGTGGCCTTGTTTCCTTAAAGCATGGAATAAATACCAATGATGGCTTTTTCTCTCTGAATCCCACCAGTGTCCTCTGAGGCTGCCTTCTTCCCTCAGGTCTATTTCATCCCTTTTTTTTTTTTTTTCTCTTTTTCAAGTCCATAGTCAGATATATATATTTTTTTTTTTTTTTATTTTAGGGTGTTTTTTAGGTGGTTTTTTGAGTTTTAAACATCATTATGAGGTCAAACAGGGCAGTCAGCTACAGCTGCTGGCTGCCCCTGCAGTCAAATCAAGTCTTCTGCCATCACATATTCTATAAATTCTTTTTTCTTTGATGCCAGTGTTTGAATTCAGAGTTTATTTTGTACTTTTTTAGTGTTGATGAGATTATGGAAGAGATTTTTCAAAGGCATAAACAAGACTTCTGTGCCCAAGCCCCTTTGGCTTTCAGCAGGACTAGCTGGTGCCAGAAGCATTTTGTGCCCTTGACAATCTTTCCCCGCTTCTCAAGCAAAGATGGTACAAATAAAAGGTTCTGTCATTCGAAAGGCATCTGTAGAGATCATAAATTGAGGCTTAGATGGATGAGCAGCTTAGATCCAAAATGCTTTGTGGTGCAGCCATGCCCCAAAGACCCCAGTGCCTTTGCTGGGTGCATGCCGGAGGTGCCAGCCCCAGGAGGATTCCCCAGTGCAGGGACTGGGGTGAGAGAGGGGCTGACTGGGGTGGGACAGTGGGAACCAGTGAGGGGCTGCGAGCAGGGAGGGGTCCAGGGTGAGGAAATGGAATATTTATGCAGAAACCAGATGCAGTAAGGATCTCTATCCCTATCTCGCTTCTCTCTTAATCTGGGGAGGCCTCTCGCTGCAATACCGCGTGACACGAAATTTGACATTTGTGGTGACTGCTGAAGGAGGAAACTGCTAATAATATCAAGCTTGCAGCAGATGAAAAAGCAATTGGATATGAGCTGCTTTCTTCACCTCTCACCTCCACAGATCGAACTACTTAACTGTATACTATTCATTAAGTAAAATCCCACTGCTGAATTCTGTTTACCAGGTAAAGAGACTTTTTTGTCACTGTTCCAATTAATCAGTGCTTCCTGTGCACATGGAAAGAGTCTCTGAGATCTGATTCATCTAGTTAGTCCCCTGCTGTTGCAGATAATAGCAGGGTGTGGGTGGGCATGGCTGAATTATATGCCTTAAAATTTCTTTTGGGTTATAAGCTCTTGAGGCATAATGACTTTTTAGGTACTCTGTCATATGTCACAATGTCACATCATATAATGTAAATATGACTCATGTAATCCAGTTTGATACATTGCCATTAGAATATGCTGAAGGGTTTTTATGCAGTGAAATAATCCACACAAAGTGTTTTCCCCTTGAATTTTACTGTTTCAGGTGGCAATGTTTGCAGGAATCCAACCAATCCTTCCCGTTTACCCTAAGACAGAGGAATCTCAAGAGCCTTTTCAGAGTCTCTTGACATGGCAGAGCATGGCACAGTGAAAAAACCTACTGAAAACAGAGTAGAAGTGGCAAGTTTTGACCCTCAGGAAGAGAAAAATATGGCTATTTTAAGAGACAGAAACTCTTAAATCCCTCTGGTGAACAGCAAGAGATGCAGTCTGTCAGTGTCTCGAAGTCTCTGAAATCTGCTGAACCATTTGGCACTGCCTTATAGTTGAAAATGTTTTTTTCTTCTTCTGATAGTAGGAAAGGAGAGATTTTATTGGGTTTCTTTGTTTTTGTTTTGTGTTTTCTTTTATTTCTTTTGTATGTAATATCAAGGACACACCTCAGAGTAGTAAAAATTGTCCCAAACAGAAATTTTTTCTATATTTACTTGCCAGGTAATCACAGCAGTGATTTGGCATTCTAGCTAACAAGAGGTAAACACAGAAATAAGGAAGCATTTCAGCCAGCAGCTCACTGCTGTCTCTTAAAAGAAGTGGCTAAAATAAATTTAAAAACAAAAAAAAATTCTTCCATAACCCCCTAGAACAATAGATCATTATTTTCTCTCCCGTTTCGGTGGGGGTGGAGCTGCTGAGATGGAGCTGATTACCCCAGCTGCAGGGCAGTGTGGCATTGCACAAACAGCAGAGCACAGGCTGTGCTTTCCAAGGAGAGCCTTTGGATTGTTTGGAGTCCACCAGGAAGTCAACTCTGCCCTGGTTTCCGATGCGATTCAATAGGTTATTTTCCAAAGATGTCTGGAGCCAGAATAAAACCCCTCCAACAGGGCCATCAAGAATATTCCCATGATTATAAAACCACAGGGGGACAACTTGTTTTGGGAGGTGCACTGACAACGAACAACAAAACAGTGTATGCATTATCAAGCAGATATTGTGTTCTTGAATAAAAGACTGATAATGCCTGGGCACACAGGGCTGCTTTCTGCTCACAGCTACAAACAGACTACTCCTACTGACTTCAGACAGCTGAGTGTAACTTGGAGGAGAAACTCAAAGTTTTTCCTCTGAGGTGTACTTTATTTATTATTAATTCTGTCTGGGTACTCCACATTTCAAAACTCACTTCTGCAACGCACTCGCTTCTTTGATCTGGGCTGTAGCCTCATGCACCTCCAAGAAAGGGGGTACAGTGTGAGGAGTTTGGCTTCTGAGCTGTTAATTGATCTAGTCACAGGACAGACAGTGCTACTTGTGCTTTTGGCACCAGTTTTCCCTTTCCTACATACTTCCCCTGAAGTGGTGACAAAACTTAGTGAGGCACCACTGCCCCCTGCCCCGCCCCTTCTCACAGATGCCTTTGTCACACAGGCTGGTCACAGTCTCCCTTCTCACTTGCTGTCCTGCCCTGTAAATTCATGCTAACCTCAGAATATCTGGGGTGCTTGTGACTGTGCTTTTCTTCTTTTCTCTGGTGTTTATTTCTTTTGCTTAGGATGCTTCCTGCCAGGTCCATGCTATTGCAGTCAAAAAGGGCTGTGCAGATTTGAGCATGTAGCCCTTGTCTGGAGTGAACTTTTGCTGCAGTCATTGTCACAGAGGCACCTGTGACAGATGTACACAGATCCTTCTCACTCAAGTGTAGCAGTCATAGTCCCTTTTACTTTATTTGCCTACCTAGCACTGAGTGATGCTCGTTAAGGGCTCCTCCTTTGGACTAAGGCTGAGTCCAAGTATGTAACACCTTTCCCTTGTGGAGGTATTAATGTATCCTGAAATCCTTCTCCTTCCCCTTTGGGCACAAAAGGACTTAACAACTGCAGATTCTTCTGTGTATGATGGCCAAGAGACACAACAACACAGGAACACTTAGGAACAGTATTCAGTGTCACTTTGTAATGATGCTGAACAGGAAGAACAAGGGTGTTCAGTTCATCTTGTAATTTGGAGACAGACTTCTTTGCAGTGGGATGGACCAGGATTGCTTAAGTAGCTGGAATATTAATTAGTGTCCATGAAATAACTTGAGAAAATAATAGTAACAAGTGAAACTATTCTAAATTTCAAGCCTTGTCAAGGACATGTGCACAACTCCCACTCTGAATAGTGGTTATGGAAAAAAATAAGGATCTAGAGCACTCATGTCCTTTATTGTGTATGATGCTGAACACAGAGCAAAGTAAAAATCCTGCACCAGCTAAAGGCAAAGGATGCAATTCTGATGGACTTGCTGGAGATACTGTACTCGCTGTTTAATATTTGCCCATCTTATATCCATTTTTTACCAAATACCTTCACAGCAAAATGTTAGACTTTTTCACTGTCAGTTTTTAATTGGGAGAATGTGATCTGTACTAGTATCCCTTCCAAGAAGCACAGATTAAGAACTTGTCTGCTGCATCTGCCAAGTACTTCTTTCAGAGAGGAGAGAGAAGATGTTTTGTCTCTCACTGAAAGCAGCGGGAATCAGAGCAGCTCTCCCGAAATCACCTTCCTGTCTGTTGCAATGATCAGCAGAAGAGCAAGAGTGGCTTTTAAAAAGACTGCTGGCATATGGACAACACAAAGGAAGCTGCACATTGTGACACTCCTAAAGAGGCAAGAGGTTCAGTGGTTGCTTTATGAATCTCACAGCTGGATCACTAAGGTAGGAAACATAAGCAAGCTATCATGTCACCCTTGCAGGAGCGGAGAAAAGATGTTCCTCTCACTGCCTAGGGAGGCTGAGATGCTGCAGTACTTTTTCTAATCAATGCAGGTCATATACAGTATTTCTGAGCTTCAGCTTTAAAAAAATAAAACCACAAAAATGCAGTGTGCTGCAGCATGTGAGACTATGCATTTGGATTACAAAAGAATTTTGGATTAGTTTTTTTTCTGCTAGCACACCACTTTGCTGCTGTGCATTTAGACTGACTTGGGAGTATTTAAAGGGAAAAAATAAAAAACTGCTTAAGGGTTTAAAGATTAATAAGCATGGCAGAACTTTCCATAACTAGGCAACAGTTTCAGGTCTTGGTTCTCACATGTCTTTTCCAGTTTTTTTTCTAATCCTATTTCACTGCAGATGGATTGGGGTGGAAGAGCAGTATATGATGTTGGGACAGAAATTATCAGTAGAAATTAGTTAAACTTTCAGTGTTCTCACAGAGCAACTCTCTCCATTTTCCAAGAGAAGACTCCCTTGCTGGTTTTCCCAAGGCAGGATAATGAGCATTACCAGCTGCACAGCTCTAAGTGATGGAGATAAACAAACTCTACAAGAGATATATCACTATATTTTTTCAGGAGATTTCAGAATAAGCAGTGTTTTCCAAGTAATATGTCTCACTAAAGCCTTTGGATTTTGTGTTACTTGAGTACAGAAGACTCTTCTTTCCCTCTATGACTTGTATGTATGGGCTTGCACACAACCACATTTCTCTCTCTTACACTTGCCAACCAGTAATATACTCAACAATTAAAATGTTTCACTTTCAAATTACCAGATGACGCTTCAATAGTCTTTCAATATCTGTCTATTTCCATTCAGAAGAGCAGTGATGCCTTAGAATGTGCAAAGAAACAAAGAAAAAAGTTGGCAGTTTTGAATTTTGTTATGAAGGAGAAACTGTTTTACTAAAATTCAGATGTGCATTTTTTTCCCCCCATGAAAATACAAAACTAGTAAAGTGGAAAAATTGTTTTAAACATTGTCTTAAACCATTCCTCATGACATGATTCAGAGTTTTGTATCTAATAGCTTTGCTTTTATTAAAAAAGTGCAAAAAAGCCCCACTGAAGAGTCATAATACTAGTACTCAGCTTGTATCTCTGAATGCTGTAATTAATTCTGTTCAGGATTTAGCAAATATCCACCTTCAAAGAAATCAGTCTGTTTGAACTCAATTTAGACTACAGTAAATGCACAGGGCTAATGCATATGGAAGAAAAGGCTATGCTTCTCCACATCTAAAATTGTATATTATGTAAAGGCCCAGAGGCTTTTATGTTGGCCTATATTTCTGAAATATTCAATTGCCAATCAAAAATGACAAAGAAATCATGTTCTAAAGAGAGGTAAATATCTGTAGTCATTTAAACTCAAGATACTGAGTGGGAGGCAGAATTTCTGGATCTGGTCAGAGTTAGGTTTATATTCATGTTGGGAATATGTAACGAAAGTGCTCATGCAGAGAAATAAGAGTAAAAATACAGCTCAAAGGTTAAATGAAAAGTGATGATGGTAACTTCTCTGACTGACCCTAAAATTCTGTGAGAAGGATATAAAAAGTCTCCTAATGCAGGGAATGGTTGGACTGGAGATGAGAAGGAGGTTAATAATTATATGAGAAGGGTGAGTGAGTTCAGCAGATGCCAAATAGTGATTTTTAAGTGTATTTATAATTCAACAGAACATGTTTTTTAGAATTGTTGAGGATTAAAGAATTTGCAACATTGATGCAAACTGAGTCTGTTCAACCAAAATGATACTACTGTGGTAGTTTCTGTTGGGCTTTTTCTTGTTTGGGGTTTTTTACTCAGGGTGGTTAAGCCAGATCCTAAGACTGACACATTTAGAGGAGTGCTGGGTGGATTGGTAGAAAAATGCACCGGAGTATATATTTATTATGATGGCATTTTTGTGTTGGGCAACCTATGTGGCATAGACACTGAAAATCTCGTGCAGGAGAGAGAAAACAGATGTGATTTCCTGAGGAAGGTGTGATGAAAGTAATGTTTTCTGCAGAAGTTATGGAAACAAACCTTATGTGGGAATGGTGCTCAGGAGAAGGTGGGGTAGGGAGCAGGGTTGCAGGCAGGGGCAGGGTGTTCCGCAGTCAGTGCCCAACTTCCCAAAGGCCCCATGGCAGTGCAAGGGGATTCCAGAGCAGCCTGGGCAATTTTTGCAACCTCTCCCACAAGCTGCCCGTTTAACAAAAGATTGTTTTACAGAGGGATTTTTATGAGCTCTTTTCATGCAACTTACATACCTATTAGATTGGGTTCAAGTTTCACTTGCATTCATGCTGTATCCAGATGACATGGATAAAGTGTCCAGGCCTACATGCTGTTCTGCACATTAATTAAGATCCGTAGCAGCCCAACAGAGCATGCTGTTGCCTGGCTCCTACTTCCTACACTTTCTCAGATCACCATGCAGCCATAAAGGGGAATGAGTCTGTAAAAGGCACCTTTTTCTAATTGAGGGTGAAGTGTCCTGGCCACAAAGGAAGGATGCTACTGTGTAGAGGCTCTGTCTCCAGAGACAGATTATTCAGTAGAGTATTAGTCCCTGGATTGTTATTTTTTAATAAACTTTGAAATCCTGCACTCATTCAAGAAATTCAAAGTATTAGGAACATGCTTCATGTTTCAGCAAATGTACAAGAGGTGCAGGGAACTGGCTATCAGATTAAATAGTTACCCTGTGGCCTGCACTGTAAATGAAGAGGAATAACAGAGGTTATTGAAAGTTGTTCTACTTTGTCACAGAACTGCTGGAGCTGCCTGAGAAGCATTGCTCGCTTTTTGGAAACCCTAGAGGAGAATATGACCTAGGAACAATCACACCTTTGTAGTCCAATTGTTCCCATGCTTTAAAAAAAAAGAAAAAACAGAAAAGGGAAAGGAAAAAGTGATCAGGGTAGCAATATTGTACAATGTGGCTATGTTTTAAAGTTACTCAGAAAGTCTATATATTGTTACATTGCTTTCAGACACAATAAAAGGCCAGTTATTAACCCTGCAATTATCCAGCCTTATCACTCTTATCCACACAGGCTGACTGAGGCTGGAGTTCTAGATGATATTGTTTTCATTACAGTGACCAAAGCAAAATTTAATTAGAGACCCATCTCTCAAATGGACAATTGAAAAATTTAAGGATTAGGAAATTATCCTGATGCTTAATTGCAATAAGCTATTTTGCCATTCTGGATGGGGGATTTTTGATAGTCTGGGTAACTCCTCTATCAATTCACTCTTTAGTGGCTGTAAAACATGATTATGGGGATGGGGGGAAATGGTGTTCATGACATTAAAAAGCATATCCTTCCTGTCAGCTCTGAGCATGGAACAGGAATATCTAATCAAAAGGGTTTGCACCGGATCATATCAGTTTCTGACTGCAAACTCTAAATCCACATTGTCGGAGCAAGAGAAAATGATCTACAGGTAACAGAAATGGAAAAAATGAATTGATAGGGAGATCAGACTGTGACTAAATGGAAGCAGGGAGGCTGAAAGGCAGCATTTTAATAAGGAAGGCTTTTGTACGGTTTTCAGGTACAATTGGGCAGATTTGTATGAAACAAAATTTCATCCTGGAGACCATTTAAATTTCATTGATAAGAATGCACTTCATTGCTTCATTTAGAAACTTCCACTGTGTCTTTCCCCCCTTATTTCTTTGTATAAAAATAAGAACCATCTGTAGGAAGAAAAAAATAAAAACCCACACAACTTGTTTGTGTGAGTGCTTTGCTGTTGTTGTTTAGATTTCTAGGAAACAGATGCATGTTTTTCATTTGGGGAAAGCATACATCTGTTCTGCCAAATTCTCTCCAGAAATTCTTAATTTTCCAGTAAGAGCTCATTCAACTACATTTGAAAATAAGAAACTTTTCCTCCATCATCTGTGTACACACAGATATGTTACAAGGAAAAATGGTCATTTTGACACAGTAAGGAATTGTTTTCTCAGCAAATCCATAAGTGTTTGCAAAATGCTATATAATAATTTAGGTGAGAAGGAAAAAAGAGAAGGTAGCAACAAATTTGCTTCTGTAATAGTGAAAGAATATTTGCACAGTTGGAGCTCTTACAGTCTCATATTGAAGAGTGGCATACAATTTAACAAGGCTGAAACCAATAAGGTTGTATAGAAATTTATGTGTAAGGTTTAATAAAAATGTAATTCTGTCTACAAATTACTTAAACCATTGAGTGGAATTCTATAGTAGCAGTATTATTCTCTTTCATAGTTTAAATATTTTGTAGAGAGGTTATCATTATGTTACATTTACAGGTCTTCTCCAGAAGGGGAGCAGGGGAAATAACTTCATGAGTTCTAAATGTTAGTCTGCTTTTGGATCTACTTCAAAGCATTACTTTGTATATTTTTCCATTTCTTCTTGTTTTGAAAAGAAACAACTACAACATAACTGGTAATAGCACATGAGTCATATTCATTTGTGCCCATTTCAGGGTTTGGATTATACTATCTTGCATTAAGGTATCTTCCTTTGCCTAGGGGATTTTTATCTTCAGCTTAAAAATAGAGGATGAAAAAATGCATAATCAGTAGTCAAATCCCAGTGCCGAAGGAATCTATGAGTAAATCAAGTAGAGCAAACCTATTAACTTGTTCACCTTCAGGGAGAAGATCCTACAGTAGCAATGCATTTTGGAAATAAATTCTAAGCAGGTGGACAGAGCAGCAGGAGGGCAGTATCAGGCTAATACAGCAGGAGGGCAACAGCAGCCAGTTAGAAAAAAGTGAATCCTATGGACTGTGGGGAGCTGCATATTAGAATTGCCAAACAGACTATTTCCTACTGCAGGTCTTAAATAAATTAGACCTGCACAGAAATGTCGGCAATGATATCTCCCCACATGGCACAAATAACAATGGAAATGAAAGCCATCCGTGTGTGCCCCAGTAAAGCTCTGAATGCTCAGGTGAGGTGTTGCTTCACTCCTATTTAAGCTTGTCACTGTAAGTGAAGCCTGTGGCCAGATGTAAATGGGCCCACAGGTATTTCTTAATGCTGCTGGTATTGTCTGCATAGCAGTGAATTTCTTTCAGTGCAACAAATACAGCTCCTTCCGTATACTACTCCCTAGATCCAGTGCTGATGCCATCAGGTGGTGGTGGTGCGGGACTGGTAGGAGACGAGAGCTCAGCAGGGAGGGCACAGCTTCCTGAAGGAGTGACAGGAAGGGAGGGACATCCCTGGATATGCTGGAGAGTGAGAAAGCTGTGCTGAGCTCCTGCTGCAGCCTGTCCAGCCGAGGCACCCTGCAGCCTGCAGACCTCCTCTTCCAGGTCACAACAGGGACTCTGTTTTCCTTTGAGCAGCAGATATAAACGGCTGCCTTGAGTTAAAAGTGAGCCCCCCAGTGCCAATAGAAGGATGGAGACTTCAGTGCAGTGCCAGCCTAACCAGTAACACCTCAGAAAGGGGTGGAAGGGGTGGCTTTGCTCAGACACTCTGCTAATGGACTGAAAATGGGCCTTGAGTGTTCAGCCTGGGATGCTGCTTGAAGCAGGAGTGATCCACTCATCCTCAGCCCGGATCTGTCCAGAAGAGTCCCGACTCCCTTGGTTTGCCACGCTGGCTAACGTGGCTGCTTGCACTGAAGTGCATCAGTTTGTTCATGTACCCACACCTCTGCTGCTCTGCTTCTGGGGGTCTGGGCTGTTGGCTGCTCTCCTTGGGCAGCCACTGGCAGAGGCTCTGCCGGGATGTTGCCACCTGCTCGTCTGTCCAGAGATGGCTGATATTCCGCCTGCTGTCACTCTGGCTGCAGCTTTTATATTTTTGTCTGTGGCAGCTGGCCTGGTTGTGGGTTGATTTGTTGCATGCAGTGTTTTTTCTCCCCTGACTGCATACCTTAGGCTACAAATTATACTTTGAATTTTCCATCCCACAAGGGTGCAATGGAAAGCCAGTTGAATGTAGAAGAAATCTCCCGCTGACTTCAATGGGACACTAATCATATGCCAAATCACTGATGCTACAGGGTTCATCATGAAGTTTAGCTCTTTGCTCAAAATACTGCACATCTGAGAATAGTTTCCAGCAAATTATATTCTTTTGGAAATGTCCCTGCTCCCTTATTGAGGCTTCTTAGCATTTGTGCTTCTAGGCCTCACCTCTTCTTAAGAGCCACTCTTGAGAATGTTTCTTTAGTAATTTCAGTCTGAAGAAAATTCCCCCTCCTAAAGTGCCCTGGTCTGCATTTCATTCCATTTAACCAGTGAAAAAGGTTTCTCCCTGCTGAAGAAATTGTTCTTTCAAGGCAGACATTCTCCCTTCAGTATCTTGAGAGTGGAGCTGAATTTTTGAAAGAGCAAATTTCTCTGCTGCACCTTTTGAGAGTCGCTGGAGTTTCCCTTGGGTTCCTCTCTGTCCTCCCAGTAGATTACACATATTAGTGAGACACTCAGCAATTGTAACTCCATCCTCTTTATTTCACTACTTCACAGAGAAACTTGAGGTACTGGGAGAGTCTGCCCATGGCTGAGTCCCCAGCAAGCTGAGGTCCCTTAACAGTATTTCATACTTTTGGGATTTGGTTATGCAATGTTTTTGCAATGACCTTCTTGTAAAATTCTTTCCACTCTAATTAGAGGAGCATCAATATTTGTCTTCTAACATGGATTTAGTAGAGGTGTAACACTCACAAATCATCATCCGAAAACTGACAAGTATTTTAGTACAGTGACATGTTTCTAAAACTTTGGTGTGATGAGTTTGTTGTGATTAGGTTAGAGCAGGATGACAATAGAGAAATCAAACACATTTAGGTGGGAATTTTTTCTATTTTGATAAAGAATAGAACTTAGAATCGCAGTTAATTCATAATGCTAACCTTGTATCTTTAAAAAGAAAAAAAAAAAAGGTATATCCTCTTTGCAAACAATTGTAATGAGGTTTGAGACTTTCAGTTGTTACAAGAAAAAAAATATATAGCAATTGAACATAACAAAGGTGATCTATGCTAAATCAATTTTATGTTCATAAAAGCCATTAATGGATGGTCATTGTTAAACTTCCAGCAAAAAATGGCATGGGCTTTTGGCTTCTGCTTTATTTCTTGGGGTACACACATGTCTCAGGGTCATGAGTTTTAAAAGCTTTCAAGGGGCTTGTGCTGATTGTCCTTCATGAGGTCCAGTTGCAAAAAATGTACTGACTGTGTCAACATTCATTTATTTCCTATCATGCTAAGGTTTCGTTTGGGGCTTTTTTGCTTGAGAGTTGGGTTGCAGTTTTTTTGCACTGCAAGGTTTACCTGGAACATTTACTAATTTTTTAAAAAGTGTGGTAGTGACTATGGTGTCAGGTCAAAGTTCCAAATTACATCCATTTTTTTAAGATAGGAAGCACATTAAGAAATTAAGCTTCTACAATTGGTCTGTTCTGAAGCTGATCTGGAGAGGAAAGTTACCCATGGAATTGGCCTACAGATGTCTCTAATTTCTGGAGTTTCTGCAGAGTGTGTGACTTCTTTGGCAGTTACAGTTTGAATGTGCTACCTCAGGAGAAAAGGGCCAGCTCTGCCAGTTCTCTGAGACATTGGCTGGGAATCCTGTGCACACAAGCTCTGGTTCGTCCATGCCAGTCAAGAGAAAAACACTTCTCAGACTAGACTAAGGAAATAGGATGAAGAAATTAAAAACGGAATTTACTGAGTTGAAAAAACAAAAACCCCAAAACAGTTTGTTGAACCTATTCTGATTCATAAAGCTCCTAAAATGTAATGAGCGACAGAAGGATAGAAAATCAAAGTCCCTTTATTTACAAAAGGTTGACTTTATCACTTGAAAAGTACATGAAGTTCAGTGTAATCAGAGTCAGGTTTAAAACAGTTAATGTGGATGTGCTAATAGAAAACCAAACTTCCTGAAATTGTTCTTTTTCAAAAGCAAACTGCCCCCAAAATATTGATTCAATACTTAAGGGAAAATATGGAATTCTGAAAAGCTGATCATGTTCACAGGCTGTTTTAACCAAAGGGGTTAGTATTCCCCTTATTTTCTAGATATTCCCACAATGAAATGAGTAGAAAACAGAAGTGCACTACCATCATTGATGAATGAGAAAGAAAATCAAAAGTAGGGCAAGAAGTCTTATGCACAATTGATAAAAATGTACCTGCTTCACCCAACACTTCACTGTTGACTTTACATAATGTGGAAAACAATCATAACAGAAATAGTAATATACACTAGCAGTAACAGAAAGCAGCACAAATTGAGTGCAAACAACATGAAAAAAGAAAGTCACCAGTCCATTTAGTCAATAAAGATCAGAATTTTCAAGGACCATGCTCGAATCCCTGTTATTAATCAGGCTCCCAATTTACAACAGATGATATTGTGCAGCTGGTGATTGATAATCCTTCCAGGCATAATGTCAGTTCTTCCTTGAACCATGAAGACACAGCTTGTGTGGGTTTGAGATCTCATAGATTGGTGAGCTCCACAGTTCACCAGCTGCCCAAATTACTTTCTATTGAAAAAAATGCTTTTATTTGGGTAAGGGGGGGAACGAATTCATAATATTCCTCTGCTCTTTTTTTTTCTTTGGAGATGTGGAGGTAAATTTGCAACACATTGAACATAAAAGTGAAAGCTATTAGAAGCAATAATGTTGCTAGAAACCAAACATCTGTCACTCATGCAGATATCATCCTGTAAACCCATCTATCTATATCTAGTTTCCCTCCTGATTGTATCGGGGTGGAAAGACAGTGATTTGAGGACAGACGTCCAAGCTGGAGCAGAGCTATGCATATTTGTATTTTTTTACAGGGCCTCATCACTCCTAAAAGATGTAAATTTTAAAATTTGCTTTCATTGAGAAAAGAAATTATGAGGAAAAGTTTGTTACCTTGGAACAGAGAGTCAAAGTTATCGTGGGACTCTGGCTTTCATAAAAATTTTACCAAGTTTTTAAATTGTCTAATGAAAAAAGAGCATGAATAATTTAAATGGAGACTGCATTTTCTATATTAGAACCATACTATACCAATACAACAGAAGAGACAACACTTGAGACAGCTTAACTTAATCCTCTTCCTCCCAGACTTTGATTACAATCTTCAAAACTGCTACAGAACCTCTATATTAAAGGCAGATTTCCCCCTATCTTTCTAAAAAATTGTTGTTAGATTATTGGAATGCAGCCTTAATAATTTTAATCAACGAGATTTTAACTTTTGTATGTGACCTCAGCAATATCATGAAAATTGGATAATTATTTAAGCTTTTAGATATAGACCACTGGAGAATTTTGCATTCCAAGAAATTAAACCCTTTCTATGTAATTTTTTAAAACTTTTTTTTTCATCAATTATAACAAATTAATTTCCAATTCTGACAGGTCTGTGAAGAATCAGAAAGTTTGGTTTGTGGTAGGGGCATGGCAATCCAAATACTTACACTTTTAGTCCTATTTGACCATATCTATATTTTCTTTACAGTGTACAGATGTAACAGGTCACATTTCCCCCATAAACAAAGCTTTCTGCCCATAGATCTGCAATGTAGGCAAAATATGATCCTCTGCCAATAAAACCAGGCTCTCTCTTGAATGATACCAATCTGTAAGTTGGCATTTTGCGTTACGTGCTTATTTGTCAAGCAGTAAATTGATTTGTTCAAGAGAGAAAGAGAATAATGTGCAACCTAATAATCCTGAACTACTGTAGGATATGACAGAAAGGTTTAGGTGCTTATTTTCCAAAGGCCGTGTGCTCATTTTAAATCAGTGCTCTTTGATCTGAAATAAAAAAGAAGGTGAAAGAAAGGCAATTTCTATCTGATCAGTGTTTCCCTATCCTGGGCCGTCTAATCTGGTGTCCATCATGTAATGCATGTCCATCAGCCTGATCAGATGACTTCTTTCAAAACTTCATCCATTTTCTCTTTCTTGCTTGTGGTTTTTTGCCACGAGCTACCAGAGGTAGCCTCTGAAGAGCAGAGAGAAAAAGGTGAAGTGCAGGTGAATATCTGGGGAAGGATCTCTGGACGGAGTTTTTTACAAGGCAGGAGAGAAAGAGGAAAAAAATTTACTAAATAAAAGTAATGCCTAATCATTTTTAATTAGCATTAAATTAGAGATGTAATCTTTATACAGTGAACCAGAATATATATTAAGTATTTGCCCAAGAAACTGGACCAACAAATATTCATAACTAGAGCTGGCTATACTTATTGTGATAACCACTGATTCTGTGATAACAATGCTTGTTTTCATAGAAATGAAAAGCTTCTGTCTTGAACAGTTTTTCATTTTGAAGCCTGTGTTACCTTAAATCAGGTACTAAATGACTAGTGTCTGATTTTCCCATAGTAATAATAAAGCAGCCTCCCCCAGTGGCTTCCTTCTCCCCAGACCTCACTGATTTATGGCCAGCTCTGGAGCACCAGTTTCTGTCATGTCTATTGCTTATTTTATTTCTTTTAAATTATTGTTCCTGTTGTGATAGAGCACAGAGTATCTTGTTGCAAACCCTATGGGCACTGGTTGAAAAAATAGAAGAGTTCCCTTTCCTTATCAAGTTTAAAATTACTCCATCTGAAGATAGAAACTATGTGAGAAAAACTAAAGCTATTGCAAGAAATAACAGCATAATAGTGAAATGATTATGCTTCCCATCAGAGAGGTGGTCCAAAATGTGAAAATGTCATCAAGTATCTTGGGAAAGACATTTTTTGAAATTACAGCCAGATCTACACTTCAGCCAACAGAACAAGCAAAATGAGATGTACTCTGGCTCTTTATACAGAGAAAAATGGAGAAGTATCTGCTAGTCTGAGGTAGAAATTTTGGAACTGCAATTTTGTGATTGAATTAAACTGTTCCCATTCCTAATTTTATTACAGACTTTGTCAGAGGAATGGCTAAATGTCTGCTCATTAGTCCTGATTTCTATCTCAGGGGACTTTTATCATCATTAGTGTTAATTCTATTAAATTAATTGAGAGGTTGTTATTTTCATATATGAATGGTGTGTATTTTTGATTGACTAGTCAATGACAAGTCTCTTTTCATTTTCTACTATAATAAGGCTATGAAAAAGAAAAGAAGTGGAATAGTTGGGCAATTAAGTTATACAATAATGACAAGGTCAGGGCAAAGTACATTGTGGTAGTTTACAAGTTACTAAGGCATTTGAGTTTTCAAGTTCCTTACAGAAATTGTAATGAAAATAAAAAGTGACACATGAATCCATTAACATGACAGCACAATAAAAGGAAGGAGAAATAATTTTAAGCATACAAGTATACATCAAAATAGTTTGAAGGGATCAGAGACAAACCACAAGAGAATTCTGACTCTTTCCAAAAAAAGACAATACACCACAGAATACATACATTTGCCATTCCCTCCTAAACCCATGTCATTCCCAGTTGGTTTCCTGTATTTCAGGAATGTTTTTCCTTGTTTTATCTTTTCGATCTGCCCTACCTCTGAGTAAGACCTCTGAGTCATGCAAAGATGGTTCTATTCATTGAAGTCTTGATGTTGGTGTAATGAATGTGCTGCTTTGCCAAGAAAAGAGCAGCTCTCATAAAAAATGTGTGAAGCTGAGCCAGTAAAAAGTGACACATTTATAAATATGGAACAATGTAGTCGTATTAAACCTACGCCTGCAAACATCCTGCATATTGCATCACTCTGGTTGATCTGCTTTACCCAATAGACTTATGGAATTCATTTGCTGAAAAAGAAAGAGCTGGGCTCCTGTCTTAAAGTTTAGCAGAGGCAAAAAAGTTTGGAGGAGGAGAGTTGCACCACTAGCTGTTTGCAGCATTTTTTGTGGCTAAGGTGGCAAGCAAAGGTGTTACAAAACAATCATTTGTTCTGTTTCGCCTTTATAAAATAAGACAAAAATATTACTTCACCTGAATATGTCATCAAATGATGTAAATGATCTCTTCAAACACCTGGGGTACTCTAGGCTTTCTAACAAAAAAAATAAGTATTGTCATCATTTATCTTGCACAGTACCTGCACAGGAAGCTCCTGTGAATGGATGACAAAGATCTTGCCTTAATGTATTAAATGCATGGTCAAAAAAGATAAAAGGTGGGCTTCATGCTGACTTTCCCTGAGAACTTTGCTTCGAATGAAGGTGATCCCTAAGACACATAGGAAGTTAAGAGCTCTTTTAAAGTCTGCTGAATGGGAGAGATCCTTCTGAGTCTCCTGTGCTCTACCTGCACAGGTCACTCTGCACCTGGCCAGAACCTTCCTTTTGGGCCCACCCTGCAGTGTTCCCAATGACTGTGGGTGGCACAGCACTGCCTACATCAAAGAAATCTCCAGCTGTCCTGTTAAAATCTGTCTTCAATCTCTTGGCACTTATGGCAGTGTAGAAAGGAGACAGGGTCAAACCTCAACACTTCACTGCAGAATATTCTCACAGTGATGCTCGGTTTATGCAGATACAGCAGATTCACCTGGGGACCTTAGATTATTTTGCAAATCTAGAGTGAAACAAACTGTTCTATTTGCAGATCTTGACTCCATCTGATGCAGATAGGTTCTGCTCTAGCTCAAGCTCCCAAAGGGATCTCATGTCTGCTTTTGCAAGGGAACCTCTGTTCTTGCACAGAGCATGGTGACTGCTCAAAACAACCATTGTTTTAGCAATACTCTGGACTAATATAATCATTTTTCCAACACCATTACTCTTTGGATGCCTAATGTAAATGTAACAAATTAGCCTTACTGCTACCATTGCAATGTTAATTTAACAGAATGCACAGCTTTCTGCCAGCTGAGTCTGTAACATCCCATCCAGCTGACACATTAGGGTGGCAGGTTTCAGACTCTTCAGTTATCTCCTGTTCTTGTGATAGCAAATTTTGCAGGATTTTGACACCTTGTCTTTCAGTTTCTCTCTCTCACTCATCCTTTCTTGCCTTTTGGGAATGAAGAAGAAACTTTCCATCCTGTGTCCCTTCACATATCAGAGTGGATCTCAGAGTGATTCCCTCAAGACAGCTCATGAGTTCTCTAACAAAGAAAGAATGAATTCATGTGGATTTTTTTTTCCCTGGCCTAATATTAAAAGTAGAAAATACATCTATTTATGAATCATCAGCAAAATTCATTGATTTCATCCAGACTTTGTGTGTCTTTTCACTGAACACAGCTGCTATTTCCAAATAGTATTTGATAAGTCTGTTCTTTTAGTAGATGGTATTATCTCTTAGAAAAGGATATTAATGTGCTCACTTTGTTACTCATTATGAAGCTGAGAACCTGATAAGGGTAAAGATCATCAAACATCAGAGCTGCAATAAATCTCCTCTTTTTTTAATCACCTAAGAAATTTCTGTGAGGTATTTAAAATGCATGGTAAGCTCTGGATCCTTGATCACAGAATAGCTGAGATGGGCAGAGATGCTCCTCTGGAGATCATCTACTGCAAATACCTGCCCAAAGCAGGGTCAGGGAGAGCATGTTGCTCTGGGCACGGTCAGGTGGATTTTAAATATCTGCACAGATAGAGACTCTTAACCTTCTCTGTTTGACCTGCTCCTACTTTGGATCATCTGCACAGGAAAAAATAATATTTTTTTCTTATATTTGAATAGAATTTCTAGTATTTTAGCTCATTTGTCTTGTGGGCACAGTGAAGAAAACTCTGACTACACCTCCTTTACTCCCTCCCATCAGGTATTTTTACACACTGGTGAGATCCCCTTGAGCCATTTGTTCTCCAGGCTGAAGATTTCAACCGTCTCTTTACATAGTGGATGCTCCATTTCATCTGTCATCTTCATGGCTCCTTGCTAATGTTTATTAATGTTAGGGATCTATGTGTCACCAAATTAGATATTGGCAAAGATCACATCCCAGACAAGTTCATGTCTTCTCTGGAGAGAAAGGGGCATCCCTGGAGCTTTTTAGATTGCAGAGGATGGAATTTCTAAATTGGAATAGGTAAGTTTTTTCTCCTAACAACTTCCATGTAAATGCTATTCTTAAAAAAACTATGATCTATAACCTGATAAATGAATTTGCCTGTGTTTTCCTCAGAGTAAGCCTGGGCCTCTTTAGGTAGTATTTTTATGAGTACCCTATTTGATTGTGCTTTAGGAAGGCATAAATAGTTTTTCCTCCAAACACTGTAAGAATAGGAGATGGATGGTAAAGTCAGCTTGCTGGGCTAAAATATGATTCAGCTGACAAAAGAGTTGGTTTGCAGTGTTCCTATCTAAATCATATACTGATGGCAATAATGATCTGTCAAAACATATATCCTCACAGTCATTTTCCTCCTACTCATTCAGATGTCAGAACCTAACTCAGAAAGAGAAGGTGTGAGTAGAACAGGAGGTGACAGAATTACGTACACAGCCCAAGTTTTCTGACCCTTAGTCTTCCAGATGGACACTGTCCTCTTGTAAACATTATTTGAGTTATTTTTTCATAAATAATGTTAGGTAGATGCTTACTGAATACTCAAGTGTGTTTTCACAGCTACTGGACTGCAGGAAAGAATATTCTTTCTCCCAGGCAAGGATGATAAAGAATGCAAAAAGGCAGCACATCTCAATTCTCTGTCACTGCTGGCTTCTCGAGCATGAGCTGACACACACCATGGACTTTGAAGACACAGTGATTGAGTCTGTGCGGAGTGGAGGGAAGAGACATTTGAATTCAATAACATAACATTCTCTTTAGCAGGGACTAATATAGGACATTAAAATTCACCATGGATAAGAATGCATGGTTGAATATGTTGAAGCTTTTTTTCTCTAAAATAGCTTTTATAGGATTTTTTTCATAAATAATAACAGAATAGAGCATAAAACAATGTTGCAAGGCAATGTCACTGTATGGTGTGAAGTATAATTGATGCATTGTGACAGAGAAGGCAAAAAGTATGCCCAAGGATAAATTTCTCACTAAATTGACTAAAGGACAGCAAAAGCCACGGGAAAAAGAAGCTGGAAACATTGTTTATGAGAAATATTTTATTTATATTCAAATATGCAACCACTTTTGTACTCTCACTAAGCCTACCATGCACAATATTTGCAAAAACATCTGTTTCTCCCATACTTTAGCTCAATATTCTTTATTGCTATTTTCTTGTCCCCCATCCAATCAGTAATTTTAATTATTTCCATTATCATGTACTCAGCTAAGAGTTTAGTTTCAGTAAATTAGACTGAATCAGTTTGCTTTCATTATTTTCTATTTGTTCCACTTACTGCAAATTGTTCTCTTTGGCTGTTATTAATTTTCATTAAGTTCTTTGAATTCTTCAAATCTTTTCTTGAAACACCCAGCAACGCACATATTTAAACTAAATCTGTTTTCAAAAGTTATTTTATGGTTTTAGTTTTCACTGCAAAAAATCCAGAAACCAAATCACAAACATGGTCTAATTCCTTTACTCTAAAATCTAACACCCAGTATTCCTGGGGGCAGAGAGTCACTTTCCTTCCTCATGGAACTGTTCCACCATAATTATGTTTTTTCTTCTCCTCTGCTAAAACATGATTTCTTAGTATTGGAGATGATGTCTTCCCTTTTAACCTCCTGCTGCAAAGTTTATGTATGTATGACCTACCTCCTTTTTACAATGTGGAGTGACCCTCAGATATTTATTTGGTTTTCCCAGCAGGGAAAAGTACATGTGAGGCTCAGCAGAAAGGCAACAGAGGACCCTCAAGCAGAGTAATACCCCTTCTGAGCAAACCACATGGCATTTCCAACAAAAAATGTAAAAAAGCCACGTATATTCCACCTTTTCCCAGGTGTGTGAGATACACAAACCTCCGTGGCTGTCATGACTGTTCTCCTCCTGTTGGTGACTGTCCTCCTCCTGTATGTGACTGTCCTCCTCCTGTTGGTGACTGTCCTCCTCCTGTATGTGACTGTCCTCCTCCTGTTGGTGACTGTCCTCCTCCTGTTGGTGACTGTCCTCCTCCTGTTGGTGACTGTCCTCCTCCTGTATGTGACTGTCCTCCTCCTGTTGGTGACTGTCCTTCTCCTGTTGGTGACTGTCCTCCTCCTGTTGGTGACTGCCCTCCTCCCAGAGGTGACTGTCCTCCTCCTGTATGCGACATTCCTCCTCCTGTATGTGTTTGCCTTCTGAGCTCTGTTAGCCCAGTGGCTCTGCCTCTGCAGCCTCCAGCTGCTCCTGGAGTACAGGGCACCTCTGCAAAGGTCTCTGTCCCATCAAACTGGGATTTCCACAGCTTGGTGTCCCACCTTGTTGAACTATTTCAGGACAAGGGCTCTGCGTCCCCTGCATTGTGGGATGCAGCTGTAACTCACAGCCCAAGCCCAAGGAGGAGTCTCTCCAGACCAGGCTGAATTCACATGAGGACGAGTTCCTGAAATCAAATATCTGTACACAAATTACTCTGCTAACTCTGTGCAACTCCCTTACACATCTTATAAAAGATCAAGATTCCTAGCTTAGCTGACAGAGTTTTTTCTTAACACAATCAATTTGTTTCAGTCTGTTTTATCACAAGTTTTACATCTACTGTTTACAAGAGAATTTAAACTACATATGTTGTTTGCTTATAAAATACATTTTGCAAAGATGGATCCAATAAGACTTTTGGAGATAAATACTGATTCCTTGCTTATTCTCATTCTCCAAGCACTGAAATTTTCTGTAAAGTACAAAACTCACTGCCACAGTTGTCATGGATTTCTGGTATCCCATACAATAGTAATTTAATATCTGTAACAAGAAATAAGAGGCAAAGATGCACTGAATGAACATGTTGTCAAAAACACCTCAGAAGTAATTGATTTAGGTGATTAAAGAAGTTGAAAGTGTACAATAGAAGTGAATAGCTTTACCTGGCTTTAGAGCAGAGTCAATGTTGACTGGCTGGGCTTAGCACAGCACAAGTCATCTCAGGTATATAAATAATGAATGTCACTGTTAAAAAATTATTTTCTGTGACAGTCAACAAAGTATGAAGGAAAAGAGAGAAGAGAGCAGATTCAGCAGCAGAGAGGCGTTCAGAGGCAGAAATTACTAATGTTTTGATGTGAGGTAATAATCAAGCAACAGGTCCTGGGTATGCTTGTGATGATTCAACCCAGTCCTTTTCCTATCACATTGAAAAAAATGTGACAAGGAATGAGCAAATGACAGAACTTCCCTGCAAACACCAGTGAAAACATCTTGATTGCACTTTCATCTCACAGCACAGCTGAACCTGTGCATGGAGCAAGTCCTTGTAGCAGAGACATGCAGAACTAATGCCCAGGAGCTTCTGTGAGGTGGATGGGGGCAAGAACTAAATTCCACACATCTTGGCATTCTATTCATGTAAAAATTTTATACTGATTTGAGATATCTTAACAGTACGTTGATACCGTACTTAAGAAGAATCTAAAATTTGGGAACAGGGTGCTTTTTCAAACATAATACTTCTTTTTCTTAAGCACATGGCTGTATTTTTCTCTGATCCTATTCTTCTTCCTTGAAGGTCTGCTGTTACTTTTTTATTACCTTTTTAATTGTCTTCATCTATTGAGTCAAAAGCTGAGCCTATAAAACACTGGTCTAAGTGTACCATATCTAACATGAAAATTCATAGTAAGTGCAACAGAAAAATAATATAATCATATCATAGCAAGAGCTGGCAAATTTGCAACAATGAAATCAGGTCAGTTCTGCATAGCTGCACACAACACTGTCTCACAAACTTGCATCTCTTCTCCCAGGAATTACTACTTATTTTGCAGCAATTTACATACAAGAAAACCTGATGGTTGTGTGCTTGTTTTAGGCAGGTGTGCCGTCATGCTCCAACAGTGTGCTGCTGAGGAGAATTGGATGGGTCAGTACTGTCTTGAAGGACCAGGCATAGAAATTAACCCACACATTTCCTAAGTGAGAAAAAATAGCTTGTGATGTGCTAATTTGCAAATGTGAGTTTTTGACAAGGTATTCAATGTCTGTTCCATAAGCTGTGCCATTAGGCAAGAGGAGAAACAGATGAGAAAGGGCAGGAGGGAGTGTTTAAGTTTCCATGACTCCATAAAGGGGAGGAAAGGGCAATTTAACTTTGAGAGTGTGCTAAGAGGGTTAATTCAGGAGAAGTTCTGCAATTTATTCTCCTTCTCCATAACGTTGGACCTTAGGGCTTAATGTAATGGAATGTGATTTAGAGTTCTGAATGTGCTAATTTTGTAATTCAGGTGTCCTGTGGAGAGGCTGTGTTCATGCCAGCTGTCTGGGGAATTAAATGCAGCTGATTTGTGTTGGGGAAAATGTGAGATTTGCTTCAGGCCAAAATCGTAGTAAAATTTAAACCAGTGTATTTTTCTCTCTCCTTAATTTAAAGTATGGGATACAGGTGGGCCTGAGGGGAATTACCAAGGGCTCCCACATACTTCCTGATGTTTAATATAGAAAATTCTCATATTGTTAAATTACATCACTTGATAACCAACATAAACCAGTTTTATTTATAACACTGCTCTTCTGTTTTCCTTGTGCCCTGCTTTGGCTGTTCCATCTTCATCAAACCCTAATTAAAGCAGGATTTTGAGTCTCATGCTCTCTGCAAGGATGAGATGTCAATCTATAGCCAATTTCTTCAGAAGAAACTCTTGTGCTAAATAGCAATTTGATATTCCTTCATGACAGACATCTGGGTGGGAAAGTGGTTTCCATGATATTCTTGAGTCAGGCTGGGTGTTTGTGGATATTGCTGTGGAGCTGTGAGCTAACGGCGCCTGTCAGCCGTAAGGGCTGTGCTCCAGCCTTGGCTCAGCACAGCAAGTCAAGCTTGCCAGGTGAATAACACAGCCCTGAATTATTTATTTATTTCAAAACATATCCTCAGGATATTACAAAACGCGGTTCTGGAAACACGGGACCATGTTTTTGGTTTATGTAAATCAGAGTCGCTCCATTTAGCTCAGTGCAACTGTGCTGATTTATGCCAGCTAAAGAGCTGGGCCACTGTTCCTTGGGCTATGAAAATGCCTGTCGCTCTAGAGATGACTCTGCATCTAAATGGCATTATCACACCACAACACCTGACCTGAGAGGTGAAACTGGTTACTTTTATTGAAATCAAAACAATTATATGTGTATCTTTACTGCTTTCCTTGGGCTGCCTCAGGAAAACATTTTCGGAAAGCAGAAAGATGAAGTTGTCTCTCTATGTTTTTGCAAGTGTACTGCTTTTTGGAAATACAGCAAAGTCCTCTCACATAAAAATGCTGGTGAACAGAAAATAAAAGGTTTCTGCTTTTTTTTTTTTCTCTACCTCCATCTTAGTCCCTTTGCAACACCTTTGTGCAGATATGCATGAGTACAATCTCTTAAAAATTAAAAGCAAAATGCTTGGAAAACAGAAATCTCAAAGATACTAATAGCAAAGCACAGTGAATGAAAGATCTACCCAAACCAGCATCTGGAAGTATGGCAATTCAGACATTCAGCACATGATACTTATGTCCATCAGACACATTTTATGATATGCTTTTAAGGAGCAATATTTTATATTTGTTGATTTTGCTAGAGGGGAGATGGAGTTTGCAGAAAATACAAAGGAAGCAATGTGCAGAAGTGATGTATGTGCTTCAAAGTAATATTAAAATCAATTTCTGTTATACAGAGAATATATATGAGCTGATTTTATTTTGTTCTGTTTAAGCATGACTTAAAATATCCTCTTCACAAAATCATTTTAAGATGCTAGTGTGTGAGAGTGTGGGCACATACTCCACTAATATTCCACTAATACGTGACAGACAAAATTTCATTTCTAAAAGGGCAAGTCCTGACACCATGGTACAAGCACCTTCAGAGTGGATAAAATAGAAGATGAAAGTTGCCTTTAATGAAAATCAAAATTGCTTAAAATAGCAAAATTATTGCACTCTGATTTGACCATGTATCAAAGTTCTGCATGTTGATACATTTAGTCTCTGCCTTTATATTTATTCAAAATTCAAGAATTTTGTGATAATTCATCCACTTCCCCTTATATTGCCGATGACTGTTGAACTTATTATTGGTTTTATGTAACCTGGATGTAATTCTCTTGTTGTCACTTCCTGGTTAAATTATCCAGTCAATAGCTAATAGGTTTCTTCCTGTGTCACTTTTGTAATGAACACCTTTCCTGGTTTTCACATTGTCAATGAAACTATTCCCCAGAAGTGAAAAGTCAGCCACTATTGAATAAAACCTTATCTGCATCACTACCAGAAAATTAATCTGAATTGGCCATTTAAATAGTGGAGCTAAATCACTTTAAGACCTTATTGTGGACACTTTTATTCAAAATTAAATTAGTATTAATTTGATTTTATTTCCTTCACTTCACAATATGATAACACTTTGTTGCACCACTTTCTACTGTAAGCCTATCAGACTTTTTAAATGGGCAGAACAATAGGCTGTAGGAAGGGGCACCAGTTATTCAATGCACATCATTTCAGCATCCAGTTGTAATTAAATTAAAGATGAAGAAAAGTATATGGTGTAATAAGCTACTGAATGTGAAAATGCAAAATGTGAAATTGAGGTCTTGACCACTTTGCGTTAATGTCCATACTGCATCTCTGACATGCCATTGCTGCTTCCAGTGGAGAATAGTCTTCCCACCTGATTAAACTTTTGTGGATTGTTTTTGAGTTTCACACCAGGGCAGTTTTATTTCAGTTTGCAATTATCCATTCTCCACTGTTTGCATAAGTGAAGTGATGCTTGTAAGTCATTCTGGTTTCTTCAGAAAAAGCAGCTACAGAAGTACAAACTCTTACTTACCTTATCCAAGACAGACACTGGGCATCATGACAAAATATTCTGGCCTATTTCTGACATGTGAGTTTATCAGAATATAATCGTGTTAGATGCTTCATCTGAAAATCATAAATTTAATCCAAGCCTTTTTTATTAGAGCTAACTTATTCTGCCTTCAGTCAGAAATTTCTACCACAGGTTATGCCCAAGGATTATTAATATCTGGTGTCAAGTTCAATTTTATTTAGTGACTGTAACAGAGATCAACCTTGTTTGATCCCTGGTTTTTCTTTAGGGAAATTAATTCCAAATGATGCAGCTGAATTGAAGAACTGAGAATTTAAATTTCTCTTCTCTGCTGGGTGAAGGAGGATGCATATTTATAACAGGAATAGCAAACTCTACATCTTGCTTTCCCATATTTTATTACTTGCCACTGGTAGCAAAACTTCAATGCTCTCAGCAACAGCATTTCTAGTAGCTTCTTTGGGGGTTTTGCAAACTCATATCTAAGAATTAATAGTTCCATCTCAGAATTTGATAAAGGATTATTTTTCTGCTTTTATTAATTAATTTAATCTTTGTCTAGAATTTTGTCATAGATGAGTGAAAAAGAAATATGGCTTCTCTTTCCCATTATTTCTATCTGTTCTCCCTGCCTGGTTCTTCAAGTGTAGTTCATGTATTGTTTCTTTGCAATATCTGTATGTCAGATATTGACACAGAATTCATTTGTGAATCTCTTTGAAGGCTACTAATGGAAAAAGACAACACTAAAAATTAGTTGACAGTATTAATACTGCCTTATTTGGCCTGAGATATAAAAAAAAATTTGTTCAAGGCTTTTTACAATCTTCCCCACAAAAGAACATTGTCCTCCTGTGAGCTGCACCAGTTGCCTTTGGGTTAGAGACTGATGGGCTCTTCCACTCATTTCCTTCTTCGACGCCAGAGAGCCACCACCTTCTCTCTTGCCTGTCCAACTGAGTGATACAGAGCAGACATATGGTCTCACTTTCCAACATCAAGTTAATTAACTGTTTTGCTTGGGTGTTTTGCATCTCCTTTATAACTTCTTCCCTTAATCCCCTCACACATGGTAAGGTGTATAGTAAACATCACTGTTTCACCTTCCTGGCACTTCTAGAAACACGGCTTGTGTAAAAGTCCTGGAAATGTGTCTAGTGAGGAAAATGGGCCTAGTCAGAAAATGCCTTCCTTCTAGCCTGTCTAGACCTGTGTTTTCTTTCCCACAATGACTCCCATGTTGAAAGCAGGATTACCACAGAGGTTAGAGGCAGAGCTTTCAAGCACAGCAAGGCAGGAGTGCCTTGAGCTTCTCCTGGGTCTGAGGGCTCTGCACAAATCCCCTGCCCATGGGTGATCAGAGGTGTAGCTGGCAGAGATGGTGCACGACCCCTACAGAAAAGTTCATCCATGCAAGAGGAGAGCCAGCACCCTGGTGTGTGCTATATATTGGTGGAGGAATTTTGTTTAATGTCTTCTCCCTTAGCACACTCCCTTTCTTCATTTTTAGTTCAGTAAATGCAACAGTCTGTCCCGTCCTGACTCACCAAAATTAGCTGGGTCAGCAATGGATACCAGAAATTAATTTAGGGACAAAGTTGTTACTAATGATTAGAATACTTTCTGCCACCTCCCCTCTCTTGGCAGCATCACAGGGAGAAATGCATGGTTATTTCAAGGCCTTTTGACATGGGGCTTCTGTAAGACATTCAAGCATTCTGAGCGACTGACCCCAATCATGCTTTTTTTTCCACTTACTGAGACAGTTTTGGTCATAACTACAAAACATTTAAAATGGCTATAAAATTGATAGGACATTAAAATTACATGTTTCCAAGGTTTCTTTTTATTATCGCTCTGTGTAGGCCATGGCCATGCCCACTATGTTATAGAACTATTCAGCAGATCTGCCCAGACAATGATGATGCTTTTTCAAAAAGCACTTTGGATTTGGAATAATAACCACAATCTGCTACAAGACAAATGTTGATGAAAAGAGGATGCCAGCAACAGAAAATGTGACAGAGCTGGAATTTCTGTTAGCAAAGCTGTGTGTGCAGCAGTGTTATTCACACTTAGAAATGCAATCTCCTTCAGATAGCACTGCCTTCTGATATGCGGCGTGGGCCTGATCTAAAGCCTGTTTAATTCAGTGGACTGATTCCCAATTACTTTAATGGGCTTTGGATTACACTCTAATTGCACTGATGTTCCTTTTAGCAAAGCTCCTAGTTATAATGAAGCTCAACAACGCTGTTTGTTTTTCCCTCATTTCCAGGTGTTAATATTTTCACTCCCGCCATCTAAGCAAAGCCTCAATTATCAGGGAGGAGAAGGAAAAACCCACTTTTTTCACCAGCTGCTGTGATCTGCTGCACACAGATCACTAATGCTCAGTGCTGAGTCACAGCAAGCAAGGTGATGATTATCATGTAAAGGTGGTTAATAAAAGCAAAAGTGCAGTGGCATTTCAAGCCTGATTTGACAAGAAATGTCTCCATGAGTGAATGGCCCACTCTAGTGAAAGAACCCAGAGTACCTGTGAAATAGGAAATGACCGAATATGAAATGGAAACAGAGGTCAGGGGGAGGAAAGGTCTTAAGAGAATCAATGAGGGAATTTTTTCTTTGCCTGTAAAAACATAAAAAAACCAGCTCATAGCTCAGAGGGGCACTGACAGTTTCTAGAATTTTTCTCTAAAAAGTATAAGCAATAAAAATCCTGCCCTGGTATGGCTGTTTTGAGCTGGTCCTGTAAATGCTGGGGTAAATTGCCCTTCCCTCCCTGGTGGGCAGCTCCCATGAGGACAGGGCTGTAACCTTCCACTATAAACAAAAGGTAGATAAGATGTCGTGTCTATTTCCGTGATGTAAAGCAGGATTTTTGACAAAATACCAATATTTACCTCACTAAATTCTCATCTGACAACTAAAATCATCTTCCCACTAGTGAGATGGGATACTCTTGTGGCAGCTACTTGCTAACTAAACATATTGACACAAGTTGCCTATAAATTAATTAACTGCTTAAGCAAATTAAACAGATGGGAAATGGGGAATCAGCTGTGAGAGGGGGAGGGAGGAATGGACAGTCAGGGACACAGAGGCACACTGCTGATGACAGCAGCCCCTTTCTCTTCCTGTGGTCTTCTCCTTTCTAAATGGAGAATATGAAGTTTTGTTCAATTAATAAACACTGTGGTCCTGCTGAAGTCCAGTGTTAGAGACTAATGAAAGTGGATGAACCATAGTATTTGTTATAGGTTCTGATAAAAAGCAATAGATTTAAACAAACCAAAAATTAGAGAAAAAATATAGGTCCACAAATAATGAAAACTGGAAAATGTTCCTTTTATGTGTTTTCTTCAAGATAAGGAATTTTTTTTTTGCTTTTTACCCTGAGCAGAGTAGTCTTCCTCATTTAAAGCACATTTAATTTTTTTGAGCCTGTTTCAGAAGAAAAATTAATTTCAAAATAAAAATTCAGAAATGTTCTCTTAGAAAATGTCAAAGATTTTTGGTATTTCCATAAAGGAATATTTCCATTTCAAAAGATGTCAAAACAAAATGTTTCATTTTTTGAATAAAAATATTTTCATAAGTCAGCTTGAATTTGGTAATAAGTTTTCTCCTCCCATTTTAAAAGGAAGGGGAGGTTGTTTGTTTTGCTGAGTTTTTCAGCAAATTTGTTATTCATAATTTTCTTTTCAGCTCCACCCTTGATTCCATGTGTATAGTTTTTTGACATGGAAAATATTGTTTTAGTTATGGAAAAGTACACTATCACACCCTGCACTAAGATAGAAAGCTTGATGTGAAAAAGAAAATGGGCAAGATGGACTAACAGAATGATTTGATTATTAAAGTATGAGCAGAAAGCATCTTACATACTCTGACAGGTAACAAATTCTTTGAAGAGCTTGAATTTCAGTATCTTAGTATTTCAAAGTTTGCCCAGAAAAGGGATGTGTATTCTGTGTACTATTTCTGCTCACAGATTGTAAAGCGTGCTATTATTTCTGTGTACAGAAAAAAAAAAAATAGAAATTCCAGAATCTGAAAAATCTTAAAAAATGAAAAAAAATCTCCTTAAAGTACAAATTACTCCAAGATCTCCAAGAGTTAAAAAATTTAATGGAGACTTACATCTTCAAAATCTTTATGGGACCAAAATACCAGTAAAGGATGTTTCAGCAGCTAAGTATCTCTCTGAACAACTATGAATCACTGTTGTTATTGTTCTTGTAGCAGGAACACACATTATCTGATGATAAGACCTTTCTATTATTTTTGTGTTCCAGTTACCTGTTTTTAGCCGTGTGAAATGCCTGTATTGAGCTGTTATTTTGATTAAACTAAGGAATTGTATAATGTAGTAACAGAATGTTTAGTACTAACTTTTTCAGCTTACAGCATAGCACAGTTGTTCTCATAAAACAAATAAAAATGTATTTATCAGTAATATTGTATAAAACTACAATAAACAATGTCTAAAAAATTGTTAAGTTTTTAAGTAGTTTAGAAATGTCATTGACAATCCTGGTTTTCATAGGGAATTTTCTATTTCCTTCTGCTTTATTTTGCTGTATATCCTATGCAGTAGAAGCCATGCCTATCTCAGGGAAATGTACTTCAAACTTAAAATCCGACAGATAACACCTTGACATCTTAGATTTGTGTTACTTACCTACTTGTGTATGCCACACCCTTTATGCACCTAATCCTTCAAATATTAAGACAACCATGCAATATTTACTCATTTTAGCTGTCTCTTTGGTATATGATGCTGGACAGGAATTAAATTGTGAACCCTAGCTTAAATAAAGGCTTCAAGAAAAACCTATAGTTCAATTACTGTTGCAGCCATAATAATTTTCAAGTGTTTTCACCAAAATAAAATTTAAATTAAGTTACCATGAAAATCTTTGTTTTCAGTCCTGTATCTAAATATTCATCACTTCAGTTGTCTCCTACTTTGCCTATCCTGCATCACCAGGCTTTCTGACAGTCACTTGCTTTCCCTTCCATGACCTGCAGCACTTTATTGTCATTTGCACTCACTTAAAGTGCACCAGTGGTGTCTCTTTTGCAGCCAGTTAGGGCTTCTGAATAGATAATTTCCACGTTCCTTTGGTCTATGCTTGGCCTGGCAGCTTTTCTCTTTAAATGCTGCTGTGTCAGTGGAAGCTGGAAGAAATAATCAAAGGCATTCTACATAAAGGAATAACTGAAATCTTAAAATTTCCATTTGCTTTTAAAAGCATGAAAATATTAAGGTTAGTAAACATTGATAAGCTATATTTCCAGTAACACTGAAATGAGTAAAGGACCCATAGTGAATCACACACTGTTAGTATGGGTTTTGTTTGATCTTGGTCATAGATGTATTATTTTCTTCTGAAGTCTGAGTGTAATTTACTTGTCAGGTTGAATGGTCAGAGAGAAAGTTGTTCATTGACCCAAAGAAATGTATGGTGTCTTCATGATGATGAAGAACATAAAAGAGTCTCCTTCTTGGGAAATATTAGAGTTGATAGGGAGTGTTTGAAGAATAATGTGTCAAAGAGACTGACAGCAACATGGACAAAAGGAGGAAGGGAAATAGAAGATGAGAGGCTGAATTTGTTCTCTTTGGGATTTCACATTTAGGAATTTTAACAAAGAAAGGGTCATTATCTGGGCAGCATAACTTCCTGGACCCATCTTTTATCTCTTCTTGTCCTTTTATGTAATTGAAAAAAAAGGGGTCTTTCACACAGACAAACGGCAGAGGAGCTGGAGGAAACACGATGGACAGAGGAGAAAATCCCTGTGGCAGCTTTTCAGCGCTTCCCATGGGGCGGGATGTGGCAACCTCTCACTTGCACCCAAGGTTCACTGCTCTTTAGAGTCTCGCTGCCCTTCTGAAGCTGGGAACTTTTTGTTGCACTCTTTTAACATTCTTCTGTCTCTCTTTTTTCCTTTTTTGCTAGTTGCTAGGCTTCTCAAGCACTGTGCTAATTCTTTCCACAAGCTGTTTGATCTGAGGCTATTCATTTCCTAATCCAGCACTACTTAATCAAAGAGAAATTCAACCCATTATTCATAACCCAATTGTAATATTATACATTAAAGCTGATATTTGCTACACAGTATGAAATCCATACAGGTTTGTTGTTTGCTTTCTTTTCCATGGATGGGGTTACTGGATTGTACATCCCAGTAATACCAGCTATGAAAGGCAAATAAGCTCTGAAGTTACCTGATATTCTGCTGGCATTTGATTTATTATTTCTCTCCTTGGCCTCTTCCTTAACCCTACCCACCTTAAACTGAGGCTAATTCAAATCCTCACCTCTTGCCTGTCCAGTCTGGTGAATTTCTTCTGGCTTAGTACAAAAGAAACATCTCATATCTGAGTGGTGAAGTACCCTTGGATTGAGGTTTTCCTACAGAGAGGATTTTGGCTGTTGGAATAAAAAAGGTGCCGAAGTGAAGGAGTTATGGGGCTAACAGGAGGCTTGCAACCAAAATATTCAAAGCAGGAGTGAAGAACTATATAATTCACTCAGATCCTATCCAATTTCTCAGATCCTATCCAATTTCACAGCCCACTTTTCCAGTCCTTATTGTTAGCTTTGGGTAAGTTCTCTAATTCTATTGCCTTGTTATGCATCTCTGTAAAAAACAGTGTTATTTTCCCATTACAGCTATGATTGTGTCCTTTTTATGGATCAAAGTATGCAATCATAAAGTTCCATGATTGTAACAAGCATTAATACAGTAATGATGATATTATATATGTGATGAGCTGCCAAGCTCCACACAGGAAAGAAGGACGAATGAACTCAAGGAATTCAGACTTATTAAAAGACAAAAGACTTATTTTAAACAAAACAAGAGCCTGGATGAAGGGTCTCCACTACATGCAGCTCCAGTAGGCTGGTTGGCTGCTCTGGCAAAACAGCAGTTTGTGCTTTATTCAGAATTTCCAGAGTGTCTGTGTTGGCAGTAATTTACCAGGTAAAAAATACCTGAAAGACTGTAAGGTGGGCATATACACACATATGCACTTAGGTGTTTGTGAAGTTTGCTGGAATTGAGGACTGTTAAATCCAAGAAAATGAGACAAAAAAAGAAAGTTGTTTCCTTTTCAACTTTCATTTGCAAATATTTAATAACTGTATAGTAAATATTTACTAAAGAAAGTAACTAGCAAAATTCTACTCTGAAGTTACTGTGCCAAATTTAGAGACTACTCAACCATTAAAGTGTGAAATAAGACTGTTTCAGCCTTGATTTAAATGCAAATCTCAATCCAATCTTAACTAGGGAGTCATTAGTAATACACCATTATAAAAGAAATCATTCAGTGTATTTACAGTGTTCAGTTTTCATGCCATCCTCCTCCCTCAGGGTATCATTCACCAGGAAGGAGAGTTTTCTACCTGATAAGGCATTGGATAAGAGATGTTACTGGCCAGAATCCAACCCTCCTGTTTGTAAAGGTTTTACATTCAATTCTCCTGTTTCTTCCAGATATATTTGTGACTGCTATATAGGACTGATAACATAATTTATGTTCAAAAGTGTGTAACGTTTATGCCACCTGTGTACCTTTGGAATGGCCGATATTCATGCAAAAAGTAATTCATTTTTTTGAGTGTGTGTGAGGAATACACAACAGTTTTGCTACAACATGTTAATTCAGAAATGCTCATGACAGATGCTGAGCCCTTTCTTTTGTCTGAGGTTTTGGCTACAGTTTGTTTAGGGTAGTATTTTGGTTAGCTAAATCTTTAAATTCAGCTCCACAGTATTGAAGAATCCAGGCATTTTAGTTCCTGGTCCAGGTAAATAAGATCTGTCAGAACTCCCCTTACTTTCAGACTTGCACTTACAGATCTCTTTTCTCATCTTAGCTGATCAATGAAGTGCAAACTCTTCTGGCTGACTGCAAGCTTCCATTTATACAATGGTCCCTTATACCATTTCTGATGGTCTTGACTATTTGCTATAGGTCAGTCCAGTTGTAAAGCCAGCTTGCATGAAGGCAAGGCTTTAAACATAGATTTTTCAGTTTAATGCCCAATCAATTTCATATGACACCTTAATTGGCTCTAGTATGGTTTTTTTAGTGGATAGAGGAGCAGTTTCAAGGACTGTTCATGAAATAAAAAAGAAATACTTTGATGTTATAAGAGAAAGGGTCTTGATCAGCAATCTACAGATTCCAGCCCTGATCTGATGTACATGAATGTTCAAAGGTCTTCCATGAAAGTGTTTTTGAGGCTTAATTATCTCTTACAAGGAGATAAAAATGGTATCAAAGCAGAAGGGTCCCAGGCAAGACAGATGTAAGCACTTAACCTCTCTCCTCAGTTTAATGCCTGGGATTCAGCTCTTGTGAGCACAGAAATACCATTCATTGAAAACTCTGGGATGATGTAATTCAGCCTCCCAGGCTGCAGGGCTGAGGCCTTAATCCAAGTTAAATTTATAGAAGAAATACTAGTATCCATGTGTCATAACACACATATACAAATATTTAAATATGCACATATGTAAGGGAAAGGGAATGAAAGGTGTGTTGCCCAGTGTTACTGGGAATAGTTGTCAGTAGAGTTATATAGAAACTTAAGGTAAACATGCTGTCATCCTCATACATTGCCTGCATTGGAATGTGGATTTAGGCTTTTTTTATAGTCTTTCATTATTTGAACTTATTTATTCATTTTTAATCAGTGTGATTCCTTTTAGAATAGCTTTGTACTTTTCCTCCATGCCAACACTTTATACTTTATTTAAAAGTGCCTGATAGAAGTGAATATCTGATTATGGAAACTCACTGCAAAACACTGCCTGCTTACTCACTGTAAAACAAATCAAACATCCAAACATGATTTTTAATACAAGCTTGAGATCAAAGGACAAAGTGGCTATGTTCTTCAGAATACAGCAAAGAATACTTATTTTAATGTATTTGAATAGGGCAGGTGGCACCAGCAAATTACATTACAGTCCCTGGGTAATGCAACAAGGAAAATAAGCAATAAAATACACCTTATTCAAGCTCTCACAGCTACAGCAAATAGTTGGGTTTGGTTTAAAAAGCTCAGTCCCTGTCAGTGTACTGTCATTAAAGACAAAACTTTCTTGGGACTTGCTCACATCTTACAACCTTTTCTTTTCAAGTAAGGATCTTATAAAGCTGTATCTTAGCTAAATCTTATTTAAAGATTTATTAGCAAGGCTTTCAGGTAGCAAGTAGATCACAGGTAGTGGTTTTAATGGGCCCCCCAATTTGTTTTTGGGGTGTGAATTTTGACATGTAGGGCTCCATGAGACTTTGGAATAATTCCAATGGGATATATGATCCACAACAGCAATGGTCAGAGACAGTGCACCACCTGCACTCCCAGAAATTTTGAGTCCACAAGAGTGACCAGATTTCAGAGAAGGAGACAAGAAGGCAAAGCATCCACCAGGTCAAAAATTGCCTGAGTTGCTGGTCTTGACAGCATGCAAGTAGGAAATCTGGGGGAAGAATAGAAGCTAGGGCGGTGTCTGCAAAGACATAAACTTACCTTGGTTTGGGTTCATTATAGGAAAGGAAATTGTGTTCAATTTTTTGTAGGAAGAGTTCTGCTGGGAGACTGAAATAAAGACTAAATTATATCTGATCATTGCTTTTCCCAGAACTCAAAATTCTTCATGCATTGGAGAGACAATGGGTCCAAATAACTGCTGGAAATTACTGTTGTTTGTGGAAGGGAGAAGTGGGGAGGATAGGAAGGCATGTCAGTTTCATAACATCTCTATAGCTTTTACTGGAGATGTCAATGTATGTTTCTTTATTCCTGATCTAAAACTCATCCATGTATGCAAGATGTGCTATAAAAGACTGAATCATTAAAAAAGATAAATAAATAAATAAAAGACTTTGAAACTGCACTTGATAAAAATGAACTAAATCCAGAAAAATTTAACTTGACTCAGAGCCAAAACACTACTTGTCTTTGGATTTGGCTCCTAATTGAAGATGAAAATTAAACAGATGCTACAAATGTCAGTTAAACACATTTTTCAATCTGTTTTTTATAGTTTTTAGCTCTTTATACATGGACAGACTTCTGCTTTCAAATCATTACTAGTCTTTTTAATTTTATTTTTATTTTTTAAGTGAAGGAATTTTGTTTCTCCCATGGAGCATGACTCAGTGTATACACAATTAATATGCCCTCACAAGATTCTTTTGCATGTCATTTTCCAGCATTGAATAATTTCTTTTTTTTAATCAAATGCACCCATTAGAGCCATCATTTGTAAGTATTTCCACGATGGCTAGTGCAAATTACTTCTACCTCTACTGCTCACTTGCTTGTGCTGTGTTATAAATATGAATTATAGAGTTAGACCCTGTTATAGTTGCTCTGAAGACTCATTGTAAGATGAGAACCTGAAGAAATTATACATAAGAGACTTCAAAATTTTCATTCACTTTTCACTTCTTGTTATATTTGTTTCCAGTTTTCTTGAACTAAGCAGTATGACCTGAAAAGTCTGGTTTATGTCTACTTGTTACGTGTGTCTTGTGAGGAAGATTTGCCAGAGTTTTCTATAGATTTAGCACAACAAAACCTTAAAAAATATATACAAATTTTTCTTTTGGTTTCTGGGGCTCGTTTTGAAGCAAAACTCTTGCAGAGTGTCAATCAGGGTCTGTATTTGATCTTTCTATTTTTCTGAAGGCACAGTTTTCGTCTTTGGTAGAATGGTTTGAAAGGTTTGATGTTCAAAATGTTTACAGTCTGGCAGCTGTTTGTGTAAAGACACAGCTGAATTTGGTGGTGAATTTTGTGCATGGTCTGTAGTGCTACAGGGAGGGGAGGAGAGGCTTCACCACTTCTGTGGGCAAGAAGGACCGCAGTCACACAGCAGTCCACCACACCGCCTTGTCGCGCTGGGGAGAATGGGCCTGGAACCTCACACTGTTATTTACAACTCGCCTATTCACAGCTGGAATAGCTGTGGTTTTGTAAAACATCCATGAATTTCACCACAAGCCTTTCTGGCAACCCTGGAGCACCCGTGAGTCCAGCTGTTCCAGGTGTTGGTGGCGCACCCGCGGCCGCTCCGGCTCTGCCGCGGCCTAGGCTGGCGCTGGCACCGCGCTCCCGGAGCACTCCCAGGCACGGCTCAAATCCTTCCCAACGGGAAGAACGGCCTTATTGCTGCTCCCTGTAAAACCTCCCTGCCCATGGTTGGGCTCCTTGCCTGTGTCTGCTGGCTGCTGCTGGTGTTTCAGTGTCAGCCATTGTCTCAGTGTAGTCTTTGCAGGCCGCTCTGAAACACACAAGGTGATTTTCTACCTTAAAAAAAAAAAAAAAAAGAAGGAAAAGAAAAAAAATATGTTTCCATTAGGAAGAGGGGAATGAACAAAGGCTGTGGAGAATTGAATGAATATCCAACAAATATTGTTCAAAGCTTATCTTCAAATGAGCAAATCAGCTCCAAAGTGCTTAATAAATGGCCTTATCAATAAAAGTCAGAAGCTACAATTTCTTTTTACAATGTGGATATATTTTGGGTTTTATTTAAAAGCTTTTACTGATAACTAAATCATAGTAATCAGTTACTTATTTTTAAGAAACACATCACATTTACAGATTGGTAAAAACTGTTTGAAGCTTTATTTAGTTGGTTCATTGTTAGACAAGGGCAATGGAAAAAAAGATCAGAGTTGAAAATGCGGGAGTGACTTCACATTGAGAGATTTCCTTGACTTTTCAAGAGTACCTATTGTTGTTTTAAATTACTAGCACAGGATACCTGAAGACTGCCATGTTCAGATAGGAATTCAGAGACTTAGGTGCTTTTCCAGGTTTCATTGGGGTCTACCTAAGATCAAATCTGTCCATTAATTTTTTAGGGTCCTGCAAGACACAGGGGAATATTTCTGTTTAAGAAAAACAAAATTAATTAATCTGTGCTGATCAGAGAAATATGTGGTCTTCCTGTGGTCTTCCTCTGTGTGATGGAGAAGTTCTAGTTTCTCCATGCATTGGAACAGAAACTTGTAATTTTATGATGAGAACTGCCAGGCCTGAAGTGTAATGGGTTCTTACTTCTTCTTTAAGGGATTTTGCATTTAATGATGGTGGAGCAATCATTTTCCTTATTCCCAAGAGTTCTGCAGATTTTTTCCAAGGGACGAGGTCACACCCTAAATGTTAGTTTATTATTTAAGATGCCTTAAACTTCTCAGGTGGTAGTGACAGTGTAAAAGCAATTAGTGCATTAAAAGGTGGGATTGAGTTTTCATATTTTTTAATCTCATTTTTCTATGGGTAATTTTCTACTACCATGGGAGATAGTAGAATTCTTTTGTTATTCTTCTGTCTCCCTGGGCAGGGGGGAGAAGAATAAGACACATACGTCTTGTCTGATATAGCCTTTGAAAAGAGCTATCAAACACTGGCGACATGTGCCCTCTGTGAGACATATATTCCTTGAAACTGAAGCAAAATGGGAATGATACTTGCCCAAACACTTAGCTAGGAAAGAGCTTTTTGCTCTGTTGGACAGAGAAACTTTGCCACTGAAGTGAAGAGTTAGAAGTTCCTATATTAATGTGTGTGATTTCTCTTTCCATATGTGACCAAATATATTATCTTTTATTACTACTAGTAGCAGCAGTATTATATTCTTATTTGGGCAAGACAAGTTTACAAAAATACTGTGCTGTTCATTCCATTCTGGGCAGCGATCATCAAGATCTTGCTGAGGGAACCATCAAATAGTCTCACTGATTACACTGAATGTATTGGTTCCTTACTGCTGAACATACTTACCAAGTGTCTTCTCTGTCAATATTTGGTATCAGCAGGAAGCACTACTGCTTAAAAAAAAATCCACTGTGTTTTATTCTAGTTTTGCTGTAATTTATCTTTGGTATTAGGATACCTAGATTGATTGGATCATCTCAGATCATCTAACAGGGAAGGGGACCTATTTATTCATGCCATTTGTGTGTTTCTCCCTCTCCTCCACCCTCCCCAGGTAATATTTCTGTTATACTGATATAAATGAAGACACACTGTAAACATACAAAGGTATATTTTTTGCACCATTATCTTGAAATGCGCTTTAACGCATGGGTTTAGCAGAGATAAATGGGACCAGACTAGCTGGGTGGTGCTCGTGTTTCTGCCATGAGCAGAGTCCTTCTGAGCAGGTCGCACTCTGCCTGGCACCCAGCTCAGCTCGGGGCTGCAGCCCCTTCCCACCACAGCTCCGAGGGCTGCAGCAGCCCAAGCCCAGGGCAAAGCCCATGCCCAAGGCAAAGCCCAAGCCCAGGGCAAAGCCCAGCCCAGGGCAAAGCCAAACCCAGGGCAAAGTCCAAACCCAGGGCAAAGCCCAGCCCAGGGCAAAGCCCAAACCCAGGGCAAAGCCCAGCCCAGGGCAAAGCCCAAGCCCAGGGCAAAGCCCAAGCCCAGGGCAAAGCCAAGCCCAGGGCGAAGCCCAAGCCCAGGGCGAAGCCCAAGCCAGGGCAAAGCCCAAGCCCAGGGCAAAGCCCAAGCCCAGGGCAAAGCCCAAGCCAGGGCAAAGCCCAAGCCCAGGGCAAAGCCAAGCCCAGGGCAAAGCCAAGCCCAGGGCGAAGCCCAAGCCAGGGCAAAGCCCAAGCCAGGGCAAAGCCCAAGCCCAGGGCAAAGCCCAAGCCCAAGGCAAAGCCCAAACCCAGGGCACAGTCTAAGCCCAAGGCAAAGCCCAAGCCCAGAGCAAAGCCCAAGACCAAGGCAGAGTCCAAGCCCAGAGCAAAGCCCAAGAGAGGGCAAAGCCCTCTCCATGCTCAGCCAACATCCATTACTGACTGTGCACAGCTGCAGCACTGCAGCTCTTAAGACAATATCTGGGAGAAGATTCTCATTTTTCTCAATGAATTACTGAGCAGTTCTGTTCTGTCCATTTAGAAGATGAGGATTAAGGGAACATCATACCACAGATATTATCAGAAAAAAACAATGGATATTAAGCCATTATTTGTGCATTAGCTAGTTTTCCCCAGGTAGGCTTTATCATTTCCAGACATTTTGTTTTGTGTTGTTCTTCTTTTTTTGCCTAATCACCTCTAAAATTATGAACACTCCAAGAATAAAGCATCCTGAATAGTAAAGCAGCTTGAAATATTCATAACTAAGAATGCAACTGGTAATGCTCATAAACAAAGTTGTTTGGAGACCCCTTTATTAATTTTTAATTTATTTTCAGTCAATTCCTTATTACTTCCAAATTCCTGTAGGGGATTCTGTTAATTAGTCATGTGTAAAATATTCATTAAAAACAGCTTCCTATTTTCTTCTTTTATTGCAAATTTACATTTCTAATCTTATAACCAAAATAAATGCCATTGGGTAGAGAAACCACATTAATTTTGATCAAGCTCTTGAAATAGAAACCCAGAGAACAAAAGATATGGCAATAAAATCATAGTTGCATTGTGCTTTCAACTCACTAGAAACAGGTATTGTCTTCTTCAGATATAAACAGATATTTTAGATTATTTTAGGAATTCTTGTTAGAGGAGAAAAAAGAACAACAAGCAAAAGTGAAATCACAGTCTCCCACTGGAACTTTCTATGGGCACTTACCCTTCTGAATTTGATAAAGCTACTGTTTTTGAAATCTGGTCCCAAAATGGAGGCAAAATGTTTCCCAACAAATTGAAATCTTTCTTCAACCTCACTTTTTATCTAATGATTAAATAGAGGAAATGTGCTCTTGTAATTTAGTTGGATCTCAGAGGTCTGAATTCAATTTTTCTTCTGATATATTGTCACTTCCTGGCATCTGCATCCCTCTGGACCTCAATTCTCTCCGTGTAAACCCTGACTCATATTTCTGTCCCTGTGAGTTCTTAGGTCTTATACTCAACTTTAAGTATGTGATGAGGCCAGTGAGAAGGCTTGATTACTGTTAGTAGTGAAAATTGAACCTGTGCACAAATGTTTATGGGACAGAATCTTTGTGCTCTCTATTCCAATGGATTGAAAAAGGAGAAGTTCCTCTCTAAACTGTATCAAGACATGTGAACGCCACTGTGTTTGGACCACAATCTTGCAATACCGTGTTTATATTATTGCATTCACATTGTGGTATGCTATGCTATACGTCCCTTCTGTGAAAGTAGGGCTAAACCAATATTTCTTCTTTTCCCCATCTACTTTGGTCTCTGTCAGCATAAGCATGGAGGAACAATTCCAACAAACCTGTAGGCATCAATAAATGTTGTGTGTGCAGACCAGAAGCCAAGCCCACAACCTGGCATAAATCTCCATAAAATCAGGGGTGATTATTTCTTCTCAATGGGGCACACCTCCCACTGATATAAAGCATGTGGTTAATTTGCTAAAGTAAAGCCAACTTGGTTTCTTTGTCTTTTTTTGTCAGGATGGCTGACACCCCCCCAAAATGTTATTATTTTCGTTCATTTTCCCAGAGAATAGACACTAAAAAAGCAAGGGAAATACTCTGGAAATAGTACCTACTGTTGAGAAGAAAATTCTGTGAAATAAATAATGGCAAAATATTGTCCAAAGTCACCGTCATGACTCTTTTATCTCCTTTTACACTAAATACAGAGAGGCTGATCCAGTTTCCTGCCAGGAAGAGGAGCCAGGAAAAATTAAAAACACATCCTGTTAGAGGTATGGGAACACAAAATTTGGTATGTAGAAAGGAAAAATCAAGAAAACATTGAACAACAAAGACTGTTATTCCAATCCCAGCAGATCTGGCCTGGAACTGGAGTGACTGATTTCTGAATGAATGTACTTAGGCAAATCAGCAAAGCTTTGCTACTGCCAGCATTTCTGGGTTTGAAATCTTTCTTCCCCCACCAAACAAATCCAGTTGTAAGAAAGTAGGGCTGGTACAGAGCATTCATAAGGTGATCAGTTCTCTTATGAGCTGAGTATCCTGAACACCAGAATGGTGACCAGCATGGGAAATAGTAAGACAAAGAGTCCAGAGGCTGTTCCCTACCTGGGGAGAAGCAGCTGAGGCTCAGAGCAGAAGTAAAAATGTCAGGGCTGTTGATTGTTCCCCCTACTCAAGTGCAAATTAATTATTTCAATCTCCAAAGTAACGTACTTTGCTCTTCCCTAAATCCCAGCCTGGGCATTAAAGTGGAGGACAAAGAATAGGGCTGTGTGGAATGGTGCTGCTGTCAGGGAAAGTAGAGCCTTTGTAAGACTGTTGTGGAGATGGAGGCTCAATGGCATCTTGACTAGGGAAATCTGCATTTCATGCTAAATTTCCATTTCAGGAACCACTTTTCCCTTTGTGATGTCATTTACAAAAAATCCACTGGACATAAAATGCATATTTTGTGGTATTCTAAATGTAATTTAGGCCATTTAGAATTGCTTTGAAGCTTCTCTCTGAATTGGGAATGCTGCTGACCTGAATTCTCCACACAGTACCACACACTCCTGGAAGTGGTGAGAAACTGCAAGTGCTTCTGCTTGGTGGTCCTTTGTACTCAGCTCAAGATGAATACACATTACTATGCAATAAGCATAGCTTATGTCCCCCTGTATTCATCCCAGGAGAAAACTGCCTTTTCAATGGCCATTTTATGTGTATTCTTCCCCTTCTTTACTCACTACTTTTCCCCTATCACTGTATTTGTAATAATTTTCTAGGTAACACTTAAAAATTGTTTTATAAATTGTGGCTTGCTATCTCTTCCATTCCTTGACATAAGAGCTCATAACTGCTGCTCCATCAATACCTAGCGTCCCCCTCAGATGCTTTTAATGTATATAACAGTAACTCTAGGAAAATATTTATTGCTGCTCCCAATTCCAACAATAGATCTGGCCAAGACTAAATTAATCACTGCCTTAAAATCACTAGAGATTATGTAGTACAGCGCTGGCTGAGCTGAACCATGACTCAGCCTGATAATACTCTATCTGAAAACTAATCACCATCCACCATATCATCATCTTGAGCCAGCAATTCATCTCCATTATCTCAGTGGCTCTTCTGATTGCAACTAGATCAAAACATCTTGCTGCAGTCCTGATTAATTTTACCTCATCCCTTTTTGCCCAGTTCAGTATGTGGAAAAAGTCGATGGGTGATGTTAGCCTGAGTTCAGCTAACGTAAGCTGACTCTGCTGAGATGCTTTCCACTCCATCAGTTCTCATAAATTAATTCCTCTGTGATCCTTTCAGGCTCTTCACCTGGAACAAAAGCCGGGTTAAAAGTTTACATATCCTGGTCACTCATTCTTTCCTCTCTGTTTAAACTCCAGCACTACATTTTGTTTAATATTTGGGTGGTGGAGACTGATCTGCAAAATTAGTCAGATGCCCCCTGCTAGCTCCTTGTCTGCTAGTTCCTTGTCCCCAGGTAGCAAAACCCTTCAGATCCTGAAGTATTCTTTGTTAACTTAAGTACATGTTTACATTCCCTCCACTGAAGATCAGTTTAACATCTTCCCTTTGGTTTTTTGGATTTTGTATCCAATACATTTTTGCTACTGATTAATTCCTACTGTAAGTAGGAAGAGAAGTGTTTACACAGTAGTTTTGCCATGCCTAACTCCTTGGTGATTGTTTCTCCTTCTATGTTATTCAAAAACTTTACTCAGTCTTTTGTTTTTCTCTCCCCTGGACATTTTTGAAAATTCTGTTCTTTTTTCTTTAATATTACAGCACAGAAGTTGATAATATTTTGAAGAATTTCATTTTCCTCCTTCAGTTCTTGACTGCTAGCAGGTATTTTAGACGTTGTAGGGGCATTTTTAATCACGCTCTCTCTCTTAAGAAGCCTTATGCAAATCTCTTCTGTACTTAATATGCTTCTGTTCTGAAGAAGGTTTTTAATGTCCCAGTTTAAATTCTTCAAATACAAAACTCACAATACAAAAATTTTAAATAATAAAAAGTGTGACTTTGCATCACAGCAAGAGTTTTAACACGGGACTTCCATAGGTCCCAAAGAAATAATTAAGGAGCCATGGAATATGTTATTCCTATGGCAAAGTAGCAAAGTACAGCTCTTTGGAGACATTTTGTAGGTTTTTGCACAGAAACTGAGACAAGTTCCAATTAGGCTCACATTTTGATTCCTTTGCCCTTTTAATCTGGTCAGCCAGTACAGGGACAAGCAGGGTTGAGGATAAGAATATCTGCTTCAGCTCTCTGTGTGGGGTTTGGTGGAGATTTTCCATTTTTTCCATTTCCCAATGTTTTCTGTGTTGCTGTTTTCTTTTACCTACCTCTTTACTCTTGATTTCATACTAGTGTGCTAGGACGATAATTGTGCTGGGAATTTTATACAAAACACATGCAAATTTTTTTCAATGATATTGTGCATATGCTGTAGGCTATAATTGTTTTGGAAGATTGCACTGAATTAGAAAGAGTACTTCGATTCAAAATGAGACAATACTGTGCCCTCTAGGACTCTCAAGATGTATATTTAGATCCTGCCTTGACAAAGACTTTGTACATAACCTTGGCATGTCCCCTCATCTCTCTGTTCTTCATGTTTCCAGCTACCCAGCCAAGACAGAAATACTCCCCATCTCTCATCTCTTTGGGGTAGACTGTAGCGTGCTTTGGTGTTTTGCACAATTTTTTCCCCAGAATAATCACTTCAATTTTAGTGGGATATCTTTGATACATGGAAACTCTGCCAAAGGCAATTTTTTTTTTTTTCTAGCACTGGACCTTATTAGATGCTTAAGAGGTTTATAAAGCTTTAGCCAAAATAATTTTAGTGCAATATGACATATGTTGCCTCCAAGAAAACATTACATAAGTTTGCAACTAGTATGTCCTGATTAAAAGCTGTAATTGAATGATGTTATGTTCTGAAAGGAAAACTATCCAATAATTTTCTTATGAAAAGGCATAAATTTGGATCCTTTCCTTTAGCTCGTGAGATCACTGTCCAGTTGTTTTCTTTCACAAGTGTATATCCCTGTAATGAGAAGGCATGTTATTTCTATCCAAAGTGCTTAATATACCATATTGTAAATACTTTCCCAAAAGAATCAATCTTCAGCCTTAAAGGTTATTTCACTTTAGTGTGCAATATAGCACAATTTCTGCTGTTTGATCTGTTTGAGCCAGGGAGTAGCTAAGATTATACATGGTTTATACTGCATGGATTTTTAATGTTTCACACATTAGCTTTTAAAAATTGCCTTCATATTCCCTATATTGATTTTTGTGGCTCCCAACATACAGCACCCGCTGAGTGGCTTTGCCAAACTCTCCTGATGAAAAGATGATATAGGAATCCTCAGCAGGGGCAAAGACAATCATAGATTAAAAAATCCAGCATCCAGTTGACCATTTTTCTTAAGCCTCATTGTAAGATTTCTTCTCTTTTTTTTCTTCTTTTTATGATGGCATGCACAGTATAACTGCCTAAGGGCATGCTTATTATAGACTGTATTTTAAAGCTGATTAAAAATAAATTCTCCATGCCTGTCTGAAACTTATTCCACAGAGAATCTTGTTTCATATCAGACGAGTAAAAGGATCTGTTGCTTATGTTCACCTTTTACCTCAGCCCACATTTAAAAACTCATATCAAATTTCCACTAGACTTCGTTTATTATCCAGCCTTTCTACTTTCATCAGAGGAAGCATTTTAATGACTGTGACTTTGAAAACTTTTATAATTAATGTGTGCATGTGTACATATATATTTATATATTATTATATTTTATTTATACTCCATATAAAAATTAGGCTATCAAGTCTGACAGAATGATCTTGGTACCATAATAAACAGACCTCTCTTCACAATCGTTCTGCAGCACACAGGACTTGGCAAACTGTCAGATGGCAGGATGAAGAGGTAAAGAGCAGAATCTGCAAATTCTGGCTGTGCACATGGGAATAGGTTCTGGGCTTTCCAAGAACTTGTGGAGAAAATGAAACTTGGCAGGATCCATTCGGAAATTCATTTCATCTGTTTTCATTTTGCACTGTCTGTCATCTAGTTTTTGATCACTAAATGAAAAAGAAAAATGAAGTTCTGCCATATGCATTCTATAAATTTCAATTTAGCTATCAGGTGTCACACCTGCCACAATTTTGCTTTTTGCTGCGTTTCAGACAACAGACATAATCATTTGTTTGTGTTACCGATGTTGGTTCAGGAAAGTTTATTTATGGTGGTATTTGCAGTAAATCTGCTCATTTCCAACAATTCCTGCATAAACCTACCACTTGAAATATAGGCAGTTATGTCAGCATGTATAGGAAACACATTGTACAGTGTTAATTAGAGGGCTCTATTTGTGATATCTGCTCCTCCACTGAAATGCCCTGAACCCTGAAACTGGCTGCTAGGGCATCTTGACCAAAGGCACACTCTGCACTGCAGGTCTCAGGCCCAGCTCCTCTGCATGGGAGGAGAGGTTTGCACGCCCTGTGTCTGCTCTGCTGCACCGAGCAAGGACAGGTGACAGCCCTGCTTGCTGCCCTCCACCCCCCAGGCGATTTCTCTTCCCTGACCCCTCAGGGTTTGCTTGGGTCAGGTCATTGATGGGCTCTTGGGAGTGCGGCCATTCCAAACTTCTCTTGCTGCTGTTGCTCTGGCCATGAAGCCTCGGCTGGAGCCTGCCCACATCGCCAGCCCCAGGTGGCACAGCCCCCCCACAGCTTGGGGCATCGCTGCTGTGCTGCTGCCGCACCCAGCCCACGCCCAGCCAGCCCCAATGCACCCTGACGAGTCACTCACTCCTCATTTAACACCTCCCAGCCGCAGCGCTCGTACCGCACAAGGAGCACTCTGTGCAGGGTGTATTTATGTTGTTATTAGCCAGCAGGATTAAAAGCAGCAAGCTGTCTCTCCATGAGCTGTCAAATATGTTTATGCTGGAACCTCTTTCCCAGTTGTGTTTGTTTTTTTCTACAGAAAAGCATAAAAAGTAAAGTTGAAAAATTCGTAAAAAATCTCCTTGCCAAGTATCAGGAGAAAGTAGGGGTAAGTCAAATTTGTTGGAAAACACTGATTGGGTGGTGGCAATGAATTTTTCCTTGGCTCCATTCCAATTTTTCTGAATTATTTGGGTCAAGAAGAGATTGATGGAAATTTAATAAAAACTGAAATAGAAGTCAAAGTGCTTTGCTCTGATTCAATATCTTGATATTCCAGTATTCCAAATTGAAAGGATTTTTCTACTTGAAGGTCTTTTTTCTTTACTATTTTAATTTTTAAACTGCTATCTTATGTTTTCAGGTAGTTCATGCTTTCTCATTCTTACTCAGGTGGTTTGGACCTGTTTCAGACTTTTTGGAATTGCTGGAAAATCAGAAAAGGTTCATGTGGTTCTACACAGAGTAGAAATATAAGCCTATTGAATTAATTTTTTTATTTCCTCTTTTCATATTCTCTTCTTTAAAGACTAAATATTTGAGCCACAATGTGAGACCAGGTATGCAATGCAAAGGGCAAGAACTATCTATTAAACACTGTTGCAGTAATAAAACACAAGCCATATATAGCAGTCTTACTAATGAAACAGCATGATACTATGTGCCGTGCTGTATATATGGGTATTGTTATTTTGGATCATAGGATCATGAAGTCTTTTTTTATTTTTTAAAGTTTGGGGGCAGGATGGAAAAGAAACAGAAGCATTCTAGTTTGGCTTTAATTTATACCATAATTTTTAGTTGCTTTTAATTTTAGGGTTTTATCCTTGCCTTTGGATAGGTAAGGAATTCACAGACTCTCAATTAATTACAGTAATTTCAAAAAGTTCTGATATATGTTCTGATAAATGTTGGTCCAGGATTTGAGAAAAATATACTTCACATTGAGGGAATAAGACAGAGGATTCATAGAGTGACAGTGAACATCTGTAGAGTGGATATATAATTTTGAAACTAACCTACTTGAGTTACAATAAGAAAGCAGCTGTGGGGGAAGTTGTCACGTTAAGCTTTAAGCTTGAGCATAGTGATAAGCAGAGGGGCTGATACCCTCCTCACACACATACACCCATGCACTCTGTCATACTTATCTAAAAGGGAGCACATCTCTCACTGCAGGATTCATAAATTTGTTAGCTTCTTAGAGCAGAAATTTGGAAAAATGGTGATGAAATTTAAACAGCGATTAGCCGGACTTCATTTTTTTTTTTCTCTTATTCTTTCTCTTTGATTTTACAGCCTGTGTTTGTTACAATTTATTGTCATTTCTTTCATGGAGCAATGGCAAACCTGTACCTGTGCCTGGTGTTCAGTGACCGTCAGGCTCACTCCTGCTGCTACAGAGCTCTGCAGTTCAGCTGTGCCAGCAGAGCCAGCCCCACTGACAGGCACACTCACCTTGTGACTCACACTCTGCTGTGTGCCTTCATAGGAAATCTGCCTAAGTGTAAAAATATACAGTGTTTTATACCTGCATCTCTATGCAAGCTGAGGCACCGTATAGCTATTAATAAAACTGTTGGGAGTCAAGTACATCAGAACGTGTATCTCTGGCTTTTTTAGAAACTGACAGATTTAATCAATTAAACTCCAATGCTCTATTCATAGCTCGGTTTTTTTATGGTACAAAGATTTGCATTCCAATTAGTGCTTGCAAAAAAGTTTTCATGTTAACCTGATCAGTAGTATTTGCCCCTCCTTGGTGTCTGTCTTATTCCATTGAGACTGCAGCGATGTGTCAGGAAGAGCATCTCTGTTACCTTCTGATTGAACAAAACTCTCTTAGGGTTCCTTTGAAATCTTGAGGGCTTGTCACTTGAGGCATTATTTTTTTAAGCATGAACAAATCTTGTCAGCCTAAGCTGAGAAATCAGCTGTATTTTATCAGCACTTTGGGATCAAACTTCATGTTCAGCATTCAGCTCTGGGTGCTATGTGTGAGACAAAACTAGAGGTTACACTGTGCTTTAGGAAGACCACCTCTGGTGACAGGGGGATCAGTTTATTACTGTTTCCAGAATACTTTTACAAAAAAAAAAAACAAAAACAACAAAAAAAAAAAACTCATACTTTTGCTAGTGTGCTATATAAAGTGCTTAATATCTTTCAACACTTGCTTATTTATGTAGGCATATTATGTTGAATTAAGTACAGCTTCTTTGACTTAAAGTGCCTTGAATCCACACACAACTTTTTAAAGAGAATTAATTGGCATCATAGGTCTTTTGTAATTAATCCTCCTTAAGGCTGAGGTAATGCTGCTTTGCAGCAGGTCTATCACTTACCCAATTACTCACTGATTGCTGTGCACTCTAGTCTTCCATCTGGACATCTGTAGAGCTCTGGGACTCAAATAGCTGCATGCTCAGTCCCATCTGGAAGGGTGTCACAAAAGCAAATGTCTACAAGATGTTGTTGGAATAAATAAAATTGAGATGGTAATTTCTGCTCCTACTCCCTGTGCCCAGTCAAAGGAAAAAATATTCTCTGGTAGTGACTGAAGACAAGAGAGGACCAAGGCTCAGTCAGTGCTCCCAGTACCTTCTTGGAAAACAGAGAGCACTTTGGCAAGATGTTCTATCACTGCACACTTCCAGTGTGCTTACCAACATGCTGGAAACTTTCTTAAAAATTGTTGAAGCCAAACAGGAACCCAAGAAAAGGTGAAAAATTCCCATGATACCATAATGAGAGTAAAACAACCTTTCTACATAAATGCTGAGATCTTACCAGGAGGAGACTTTTAACAGTGCTCATAAACTATATGACCTTGCAGACAATGAGAGCTCTTCATGCAAATCATTTCTGTGCACATCATTTCTGTGTATGTGTTGTGGAATTTGTAAAAGTCAGGGTTGGAATTTCACTCCCAAGACTGAACAGTGCATCTGTGCTATAGTGCAGGCAGAGAGCAAGGGATCTGAAATGCTGCATTGATGGGCTAATGTTCAAAGTAGGAGCATTTCTTAAGAAATTTTAATAATTGTAAAACATTCTTTATACTGTGGGTGCAAAACAAGATATATGGGAGTGTGTGTGATAAAGGACAGTTCATGGCAAAACAGACAGTGTGTTTTAGTATGCTCATTTCAAGACAGTCTTTATCTTGTGAACTATCCAGGTCTTCTTCCATTTCTGAGGCAGTCATTTCTCACCCTGGGGCAGCACAGTATGATACAGACATAGCCAAATGTCCTTAATGTCTGTAGGGGACATCCATAACGCCCAGTACATTCCCCACTTGTTGCTGCTGCTTTTCAAGCTTTTACTTCTTCAGTATTTTAGGCATGAAGGGTATTAAATTATGGGGAGAAAAGGTTTTCATATGGATATTCTGTACCTTCAAATGAGCACCAAAAAGCTTGGTAGGATCATCACCTTCTCTGGTATAAAATTCTTCATCAGTGCTTTTTCTCCCAGGAATTCCTCCTACCAGACATTGACAGCTTGCCAAGGAAAGCAGCAATGTTGCACTTTCTGAAGGCACTTGCAGAGAGAGGCCTTCAAAGAAAAGCAAAACAAAACAAATTAAAAAAAAAATTCAAAAAAACACACACAAAATCAAAACTACCAAAACCACAACAAACCACACACTGTTTTTTTACTTCATCCTCCAGATTTCTTTCTTCTGAAATCATAATGTTGCTCCTCCAAAGCTACATGGGCAAATCCATCTGACTGCATGAGTGCCAATGCAAGGCATTATCCTGTTTATTTGAAAGACTGCTGGAAGTGAGCAGTGTGTCTTCCAGGCTGCTCTCATAGCAGTTTAGAAATGGAGCTGGCAAAACACAGCTGAGTTATGGGAAAAGCATCGTGGCAGTTTAACACAGCCAGTCTCAGGCCCACTGCCAGTTGTGGGAGGCATCTCATAAAGCACGGTGAGAAAAATCACAAAGCTGACACCCAAAAGTTTGCGCTGGGTTCCTTGCCAAAATTGCCAGCTATGAAGTAAAAAACTCAGAATCTGTAAATGAAATGGTTAACATAGGAATTTCTGTAAATCAGCTTTAGGTGGTGGAGTGGAAGCTCCTTCTTCCATTTACCATAATCTTGGACCAACTGCTGTGCTTCATTCTGAAATTCCCATGTAGAAAAATCTCATACGCTAAAAAAATAAAAAGATAGCTTAAAGTTTAGAAGGCATTATTTTTATGTAGAGTAGCTTAAGTCAGTTTCTTTTGGCCTCTCATACCTAACATCAGAAGGAAAAATAATAAAAAATTTGTTATTTCATCTAGTATCTTGAGCACACAGATAAATACATATTTTAAAGAAATGCTTAAAACATTTTTTCTTGCACTGTGGACCAGTGTGAGAACCCTGAGAAAAGAATAAATTATATGCATGTATAACAACCACATGCCAATTTAAAAACCATGCAATAGCCAAGCATGAAGGAGGGAGTTAAAGGATTATATGTGGAAGAAATAACTCTAAAATTTGTGATATTTTATGTTTAAGTCCCACCATTGTAATTGTTTTTAGTGGTGTTTTTATACGCTGTTGAGTAATAGCTTGTCCACACCCTGGCTTTTATCGAAGGAACTACTTGCACAGAGATTGTGCTGACAATAACTTCTAATAGAGCTATGGTCACTTAATTAAACAATTTGGAAGCCTAATTTAGGTGACATTTAAAATTGAAATTTCAAGTATGTTATTCTGTCATGTTCTCTCTTGCTATTGTTCAGTAAAATACTGTATTCAAGGAAATCCATGAAATTACAATTCAAAGACTGTGATAAGAATGGATTATTTTTGTACCGTTTTTAGCTCTCATTACAATTTTTGTTGCAAGACTAAGTCTTCAGATTGAATATAAAGTATATCAAGCTTTAAATTCGGTGATAAGTCATTGTTAGGACAGAAAATTTTGTGATAACACAGGCAGTAGATTAATCCACTCTGATGACAGCCCTGCAAGTCTATGAGGAACAGAACACAGATCAAGATTTATCCCTTGCATTGACAAGGACGGTGAGGGGAATGGGAAATGGAACAAAATTAGTCCATTTGCATGACAGCCTAAGACTATAATCATATGGTTCCACTCAAATCCTACAGTAATGGGACATAAAGAAAAAAGCATGAATAAGGCACATCATTTAAAACTATATTGTACTCATCAACCTTTCCAGTAGAAAACATAATCAGAGAGGAAAAATTAATTTCAGCCTGCTAAATTGCACTGTAAATACAGAGGAGATACAACAGAATTGTTCAAACAAACTTATTCATGTGGCTTTCTTAAGTTTGGATAAACTCAATCTTCTCTGTATTCACTAAGATGAGACTATCAGACTAAATCCCCAGCTTGCATAAAGCAGCATAGTTCCCTTGACTTCAGTGAACTCAGAATCTCAAAATCTCCAAGGAAACTCTCTTCTTGATAGGGAGGTTCGAAAATATTGAAATAAAAGATAATTCAAGATACCTAGGGGAGAGTTTTTAAAAATGAAGATTGACAAACAGTGTGAAATATAGAACAGCAAATGTATACATTCATCTCCTGAATCCCTGTAGTTCCATCAAACACTCTGGAATTTCTCACGAGCATCCATTTGTGCACCCAGATGTTTTTAGGATCATGGCAATGAGGCTATAGGGAAGGGCTTTGTGAGCTGAAATCCAGCATATCATGACTTGAATTAATTAAAGCAACTATGATGAGTGTAAGAGTTTTAACATATCTGCTACATAATGCATATACTATAAATCTGTAATTGGTTTATTCTTTAAGTAATTAAACTGCAAACTAAGGCATAGGCACCAAGTAAATATGATGTCATTATTGGAAAGCTCTTAAATGCTTTGTCCAAAGGTCAAAGTCAGAATTACATTAATTTAGTCGTGAACCTTTGCACTTTTTCATCTAAACAATGGAATCTCATTTTAATTTCCTTTCTTTTTCCACTTTAAATACAGGCATTTCTGTGAAGGAAGTTGCATATGACTATCTGCACGTCTCCTTTCCTGCAATCTTATGAAAAAAGCTGTATCATATGGTATAATCAGCACTCACTGGACCACATAAATACGGCAGCAGTGTGTTTTGAAAATGTTTTAAATATTTAATCTGAAAATATCTGATTTAGTAAGTGAAGACTTCAGTGTACTAGTGAAAGCACTTCATGAACAGACTTATCGTATGCCAGTTCTTTTAAAGAACGAGTCCTATAGCTATGCATGAGCAAAATTTCCACTAAATTTAGTTTGCAGGCAGGAGTTTCTTCAGGAAATGCCTGCCACACCTGGGTGTTCACAGGCAGGATTACCTACAACTGAGGCAAGCACATATTTCTTGCTGCTTTGTAAGTTCTGCAAACCATTCTGTCCTGTTTTTGTCATTATACTGATGCATGGAGCAGACCTCAAAACAATTTTGGCTGATCACCCAAAAGGCCAAATGGTCCACCATGAGTATGTGTGTGTGACATTGTGCTCGCGTGGAGCTAAATGTGGAGCACAGATTTGAATTTACTGAAGCAGCTGAAGGGGTTCTTTTCCTTATATACACACTTAACAGAGTATTGATACCATTTAAAAAAAAATAAGGATTAAAGTATGGGGGCAATCAAACTGCTCATGAGCCACCTCCATTCAACCTCTTCTTGCCATTTGGAAGACAAATCAATTTAGTCACTTGGCTACAATGATGTTTCTCATGCTCAGTGTCACAGTATTGCAGATTGCCTGCCTCATTCACAAGTCCTGCTTCTCTTCCTCTCTTTTCAGCACCTTCAGGATTCCAAAGATAACCTTCATCTAGGTTAGCACTGCTGTGCAACTCATAACACAAGTGCTAACAGACTGGATGGGTTCTTAACTGCTATTATAAAAACAGCTCATTCTTTTATGGTCTTCATTTACGACGCATCTCATTATGTTGTTTCAGAAATGCACAGGGCGATGTTTAAAAAGGAGATGTGCTTGGTGTAACCATGCAGTGCAACCTCTCCTGTAGGGGTGAGGGAGGCTTCTTGGGATGGTGAAGGTGGCCAGGGACCCACGAGGCGCAGAGTCCTGCCCAAAGCTTGGTCTGGATGTGCAGCTGCAGAGCAGGGCCAGGGCCGGCAGCCTGTGAACGGCTCAGCTGACCACAACACTGGTAGGGAGCCCATGATGCCAGACAGACCTGGACCAGAGTGCCAGGATGCATGGAATAGCCAATCCATAAGCCAGACCAGCTGGAAATATGGTCAGGAGCCCATGCAGATGGCAGCAGAAGGCTGCAGGTCTCTGCTTGGCGTTGGGTGAACGCAGGTGCAGATGTTGAATGGGATGTGTCAGAAATGCAGTCCTCTCCTCACTTGCCTTGTGTCAGATTGTGTCTGCATGAGAAAGGAGTAGGTCTTTCAAATATGCTCAAATATACTCTTCTGGGATTCTGTCCCCTTTCTAGAGATATCTCCTCTACTCACAGAATGTGAATTTTGTCTAGAAACATGCGGGTGGAAATTTTTGGGGGGATTATTTGTATATGGGAATAAAATGTGAATCTTCTGCATGCACTTACACGAGTAAATCTTTGGCACTCAGTTGTTTGCAGAAAGTGAACAAGGGCTGGTCACGAATGCTGTGAAAATGGAATTTGCTTTTAACTTTAAATGAATATTCATGAATAATTTCCTCCGCTATTTGCTCACCACTCATATTTAATGATATGTGAAATGGAATGAATAACAAGGTGCTGAAATTTGCTGACAATACACAATTATTTAAGTTAATATAAACCAAGGAGCAAAGTAAGGAATTTCAGGAGGAGCTAATAAAACCTGAGTGACTAACAAGATACCAGATGAAGCTCGCTGCAGACAGGTACAAGATAATGAACACTGTAAGAAATCATTTAAACTTCTTGTGCTTATTGATGGGGTGTGAATTAGCCCTAACCTCTGGGTTAGGATGGATGTACTATCCAGCAGCAGAGAGGAAGGAAAAGTGCAGTAAGCCAGGGAGGAAGGTGAGTCCAGAGCAGAAATATCTCTTCAGTCCTACTCCAGCCATGAGCAGGGCTAAAGTAAGATAGAAATAGTGACCCCTACACCCATAAGAAGGAGTCCAAGCTGGGAAACAATAATTACTAGATTTATTTATTTATTTATAATTAATTAATGTCTCATTTGGGGAATAAAATTACATTAATTTAAGATAAAAGGCAACTCTGAAAGGACAGAGTGCATGTGAGAAGGTGTCTGAAGGATGCAAGTTAAATTTGCAAGTTTACTTTCAAAGTCAAGAGAGCGTCAAGAGCACCAGCACCATACAAAATATGCAACTCTGTGAGGGGCATATTTTGAGTTTCTTCAAGACGCGCCACAATCCAATGCATGAGAGGAGAGACAGAAAGTCTTAGCAATGAATTTATAGGCTTGTATAAGGATGCTGACCATTTCAGCACACTTCAGGTTTTAATTTTAAACTGGTCTAACAGAATTTGCCAGCACTCAGCCACTAGTGCCCCAACACCAGAGAAACCCTGTAGTGTGAGTGAGGGGGAATATGGCTCTAAGTCATTGGCTCAAACAAAAAATCTGAACTTTTCTGTAGCTGCTATGAACTCTGCTGCTATGAACTCTCTGCTTTGCAGTACTGGAGTCGAGAGAAAGCCCTTTCTGGAGTCAGTGCACATGAAGAACATGCTTTACCAGGTGACTGGTGTGGTAGAAAAGCAATTGGATAATAGCAGGGTTGCCTGAGGACCTGTCCCTCCTGTCCATGCTCTCTCTCAAAGCATTATCCATCTGTCATTGAATGGAGAGGCTTCACTCACACTCTGTGTGCTACAGCCAACTTTTCTCCAAACATTTCAACTTCCCTGCAAATTCTCATGTTCCTGAAATCTTCAAGGAAGGAGATGATATCACAGAGAAGGAATATTACAGAATAATTGTTTGTTGGCCCATGCACCACAGAGTATTTTCTGCCTGGGAAGGGATAATGCAAGAAGTCAGTGATTATATGATTGTTGTTTGTAATGCAGATGTTTGGGTTTGAAATAAAGCACTCTTGGCAGTTCGTACGATGAACTTTCCACTCTCGATCATAAATGATCATTCATTATTTTCCTCCTCTGAGTATTATTTTGTTTCCTGTCATGGTCCTCAAGTATTTTTCCTTCTGCTAGAGTTCTCAGATAGGAAATGCACAAATTCTTGAGGAGTCAGTGGGAGAAAGGATGAAGGGGTAAGGAAGGAAAGAGGGCAGGGGGAGGAGGGCTCTGGCCTTGGCCAGACTGTGAGAAGTGAGGCAGAACACGGCAGCAGCAGAGAGCCAGAACTTCCATGAACTGTTATCCAGGGCATCTGGAATTGTGAGGGGCTGAGAGGATGGAAAAGAGCATCTTCTTTTCCAGTATTGAGCATACAACATTCTGCCCATAGTTCTGTCCATTCCTGTGGCCATATCTAGCTGGTCACACCTCCTCCTCTGCTCCCTTTGACCTTCATTTCTGCAAGATACACCCCCATGGCACATCAAGGTTCCTGGGAATGCAGGACCAAATCCCAGTATCCTTGCTTAGGATCAAGTCGTTCTTCAATAGGCATTGAAGTTAATTGGTAAGACCCCAAACCCATGTCATAATTTAACTAGTTTTCAGAGTGTTACCTGAGGACAAAAAATTCACGATGGCTTTTGTGGGGTATTGCTCTGCTGAGAGATTGTCTGTAGCATTGAGAGGGTAACACCTGGACAGGCCAGGACAGGGACTGCCACTCTGGGACTCTGTGGTAGGCAAACAAGAAGTGTCAGAACTCCTCTCCCATGTGAAAAACACAAGGATATAATCATGGGCCTGTAGGACCCAGTGTGGTCATCTGGTGGTTCAGATGTAAGAGCCCTTTGCTTCTGCTGCTCTGGGATAAAATGAGTGTATTAAAGGAAACTGGTAGTCTGGCATTTCATTAGTGTAATTATTCATGGAGTTCACTCCATTTCTCCTGCAGAAATGAGACTATTGTTACAATTTCACTGTAGCATGACCAGGAGAACACAAACAGACATGGAAACTGAATTACTTTATCCCTTTTAGCTGTGGGGAACTTTATACTCAATCTGTACATCTCTGCTGTATTATAGCAGATGCAGAAACAGAGCCCAATTTCAGGGCAGTTAATCTGGCTTTCAGAAACATTTCATTCACTTTAAATTCCCTTATTTCATGACTTCATCCAAGGTAAAACAAAGAGAAGAAAGGAACTGGCTCTTAGCACTGAAATGTGCCATTTCCTTCAGATGGACATAGCTACGCAGATTTAGGAGGATGTGTGCATGCATATGTTTATGTGAGTTTGTGTGTTTATTGCTTCAGAATTGCCTAGAGTTACATCATCCCAAGAGGTCTATTCAGCCCTGTATGCTCAGATGGAATATGATGTTTGCACATAAAATGATAAGGATTTGTAAAGCACTCAGACAGGAAGGTGAGGTGAGACAGTTATAAAACAGATGCTGACACTACTTTTGAGCTAGAGCCCTCTGAGGTAGGCTGCCCTGTGATTGAGTGGCCTGTGTTTGAAAAATACTTTCCATGGATTTTTTATTTGAAAATAATTTTAACCAATAATGGAAATTCATTATTTTGTATCTGACATTTAAGTGCATTTTCAATTGTATCCAGATTTCCGTGACTAGAAGAAAAAACTCTATAACTGTCCTAGTGACAAGGATAAATGAAACATTTCTAAAGTATTATAAAGACCATCTAAATTTTTGAAGTGATAGGACTTGATTTGAAACCAATAAATAAATTTGATATAAAAAAACCAAAGGAATCATCAGAGAAAAATCTTTATGGAGTGCATTTGTACATCCTCTGTCTGTTTTATATCATATTTTCTTTTTTGCAGGAAACAGGGTGATTCAACAGTCATTTGTCAAAAAAATAAAAAGCGAAGCATGAAAAATCATGATCAAAATTATCATAATTTTATTATTTGCATTAAATATTATCCCAGTTCTGTAACTGATACATGTGTGTACTTATGTGATAGAGATAAATGCTTGTGTTGCATGCACGTGCCTTTGGCTGTTCTGCACATTCAGGGCGGATTATGCTGGAGCACACTGTGAGTGTTAGATACTGGCATTTGAGGGTGCTGAAAATACACAGATCTCAGCACCAAGGAGGGTGAAGATTTACAAACAATACCTGGGGCATTCAGGATCTGTCAATCTGATACATTCTCTCACCATCTCCTTTGAACATGACCTGTTGCGGTCTGAAAGTGGGGTCTGCAACCTATGGCAAACTGCAAGTTTGGTGAGATCCCTTCTTGCATTTTCAGCTAGTAGTCCAAATTTGATCACACCAAACAATATCTTTAATACAGCAGATCATGCTGCTGCTCATTTTAAAAGCCACACCTAATGCTAGCTCTGTTCAGTTTTTGCTCCTTTGTTGGCACTATAGGCAGTTTCTGGAATGAAAGCAGTGCTCTGTATTCATCTATATTTATCTTTAGAAAGCTATATATGATTGAGTTCTAGAAAGCCACCAGCTGCGCATGTTATTTTCACAGCATTGTCTGCACAATCAGCATTCCAATTACCTTTAAAACAAGGATAGGAATAAATAGGTTTATTCATGATACAAAGCTTGGAAAGTACCCAATAATTTATAAAAGCAGGCTGATGTCTTCCCATCAGTTCACCAGCAAACAAAAACAGCTTGAGAATTCTACAGTCACATGTAGGATGTTATAATCACAGTGATCATTAATAAGAAATGTGTGGTTTGAAGTCAAGCATGTTAACCTGTGTATATTCATTTACTTATGCCTTCCTAACTCAGTCTTGCAAAGACAAATGAGCCCATTTATAAAATGAGCAACACAGTTAAGTATAGAACTGGGGCTTTGCTCTCCATGGATAAGAATGGAAAGACTGACTTGTGAAATACTTCCACAAACCATTTATTTCTAATGTTTCTTAATGATGGATTATGCAGCACTAGCATTCCACATTCTTGTACCCATTTTATTTAGCTTAGACCTATTCTCCACTCTTTCAGGAATATGCACATTTGTGCATGTCCCTCTTCCCTGCCTATAAAGACAGGTACCCATCAATACTTCAGATTTGTGACACCTCAATATTTTTTTCTCAGCATTTTTTGAAATTTTTGACAGCACAAATTTGAAAGTGTCTCCTTTTCATGTGTTCACTTGCTCATCTCCACTTGTTTAACTCCTGTCCCTGTATGCCAATAGATATTATCAGTAAATCCTTCTGGTTTAATCTCCAAAATGTCTCAGAAATCTCTTCTTTCCTCCTCATTCTCCCCATAAAATCTTTGTCAAGTCCATCCTTCTCCAATCCATTCCTATTGTGACCTTGCTGTCTTCAGCCTCTAAATGACACTCACATTAGCCAGTTTTTAAAGCAGTGTAATGCAAAAGTAATCCACTGCTCCCAGTATTGAGATCTCATTAAGATATTCCTAAATCCCTCTTCTTCACTGTCTCCCTATTGCCTTCTAAATCTGATCGAGGCTCCTTTTATCATCGAGTTGCTCTTGACCTAGCCTACCTTCTCCTGTCCTTGCTCTGCTCTTCCTCTTCTTTCTTCTTTATGTGCTGCCTGCTCACCCCGTGCCAGGCACAGTGTCAGCCCTGGCCAGCTGGACCTGTGCCCTGCCTCCATGTCACCCAGGTGCCTGTGGGTGCCAGCAGGGAGTTGTTCCCATTCCAGATGGAAACATCCTCACCTGCTTGGCACAGTCCCCTTGCAGGTCTGAATCACTGACCGGTGAAAAGGTGCTAGCATGTGCCTTTTCAGCAAAAAGAAAATGAGGCATTCACCTCCCAATATTAAGATTGTGGGGTATTTTTCTGAGTCATCCACAATTTCTCCTGTCTCCTTAGGCCTTTAATTAGAAAAGGAGTTAAAGTTTTTTACTATAAATTTACTATCACTGGGGTTATGAAATTGCTCTCCAAGCCTATCTGGACACTCCTTGCAGAATGCTGGTGTCTAGACAAAATTGAAATGTACATCCCTGAGTGGTAAAAATGTGTTTCCAGCTCTTAACGCCTGAATCTTAGGTTGTAACTTCTTGTTCTCTTGCTTCCTGTCAAAATCTTTTCGCTTGATTTTGGGGAGAAATAAGACACAGAACAATAACATTTATTTTCTGCATTATAGGTTTCCATCCCCTATTACTCCACTGAAGTTTAGCAGCAGGATTTGTAAGTTAGTACAGACCAGCTGAGCTTACAGTACATGCCAGCACACGGGACAGGACAGGACGTGCAGATCAAAGCTGTCCTCAGGTCATCTGATTTTGTGTTCTTCTGTGGCCCCATGCATTAGATTATGGGAAAACTTAAGAAAACAAACAAATTCCTAGTCCCTTCCTCTCATGCCCTTTAAGTCCTCCCCCCATCACAAAGTCAAACAGGAGGGAAAAAGTCTTCCTACACCTGGACCCTTTGTTCACTACTCTGCAGTTCGTCAAAAATTAACATCCGGTTCCTGGAGCTTCCTCTCTGTTTACCAAGGTGCTCCAGAAGTATTTTGTGCCAACCAGACACCTACGTGCTATTCCTGCATGCCTCACACCTCCCTGGCCTAAGTAGAGCCTTACTCACTGAGGCTGGAATATGGTGATGAGCAAATAGTTCCCAAAATTTTAGAAAAAAGTGTTGCCAGATCTAGAGATAATTCCCAAGAGCAGACTGATGCTCTCCCATCAGGTACTCACCAAAGCCCCAGCCTCTAGTCAGACATGATATATTTTGTCACAGTGACCTTCCACAGCCTCTTGGGTTTTATTTACCTTAGAGAGATTCTCCATTCTCCCAGCAGCATGGCTGTTTGTGCACATCCCTCAGGTTGCAGCTATAAGGACAGGCACACGTCATTGCTTCAGTTTTACAGTGCTTCAACATGAGAGTCATCATCTCCAGCAAGCTGGGAAATGACTGTAGGCACATTGTCCCTCGCAAGATTAGAGAAAATATTGGCATATCAATGCATGATACAAGTACATGCTGAAGTCTCTTCAGGATGCTGTAATGAGAATAGAGCTGCTCTCGAGTTAAACACAAAGACATGCCAAATGCCGTATTGAACATATCTTATTACACAACCCATGAACTCCTAGAAATTTGGTCTCCTTCAGTTCCTGAGCTTCCTGCCTCTTTCCTCCCTGCCTATGTCTTTGTTTTCCCCACAAAGCAGAGTTCAGTGATTTCCTGTACCTCCCTCACATCCCATTACCCTTAAAGCAACATTGCTTGACTGCAGTAAAGATCCATCTCAAAACTGAAGAAAGCGGTAAGAACCACAGCAGTCAGCCAAGATTGATTCCAAACATGAGTCTCAGGGCTCACATGTACTCATGTCAGCAGGAAAAGGTGGAAGGAAGCATGCAGACCATTACCTCCGAGCCCATAAACACCCAGCAAGTCACTGTTCTCCCCCACCTCTTCCTCACCCTCCCTCATCTGCTCCACCTGCTGCTCCTGCACTGCCAGCAGGCTGCAGCCACCCCTGCCAGCTGCACCTTCCCCCTGCCCCAGCCACTCTCCCAAACAGCTCCATGCTCACCTAACCTCCTCACCCTGGAATCCTCTCCGATATCCTCCGCCAGACGCAGCCTCTCGTTTCCCTTTTGCTTTCTCACTGCCTTCCTGCTTGCCAGCAGACCAGCTCCTCAGCCCCTCCTGACCCTTCCTGTCCTGCCTGAGAGCCTCAGAAACTTTTGGAAGCGTGAGGCTTGGCACAGAAGGCAGAGTCAGGGCTGTGCCTGTACCGGGACATCGCTCTCCCCACGGTCCTATGTGCGTATTTTGCACATGGTCGTATATTTTAAAGCAGGGAGTTTTCTTCTCTGACACAGGGGCTCTGCACCGGGCACTGCACAGCAACAGCATCACCAATGAAACTGCTTCCATTCCTAGGTAGGTGAAACCTCTGTTTCTGGGGAGTGTGTGCCAGGTGAGAAGGGAGTGGGATCTAACAAGGAGAAAGCATTATATTGGGGGTGGTTGAAACCTGCTGGGTACACAGGACTGGAAATCCCTGCAGCTTTGGTCAGAACATTGTGAGTTTCTGTGCATTTTTTGTATGTTTTTTCCTTCTCTCTCTCTCCATCTGCTTGGGAAATTTTTAGATTTAACATGCTGAAAACAGTAAAATGACAACAGAATCAACAGGTTTCTGTTTTAATCCCTGTGGAAGACAGTCTCTCCTCTCAGAAACACAGAGAAAATGTGAAATTTGTTGATATCTAAATTGACTTGGATTATATACAATAATTTAAAAATTGTGTGCAATTTTAAGTCTTTTGAATTTTTCATGAAGTCCTAATTTTTTCAAGAAAACAACACCTCCGTGAGATTTCATGCGGCAGTGAAACTGTAACACTGGGCTAGCAAATATCCAGAATGACATTTAGGTAGGGAAAAGCAGAACTGCAGGGAAAGACAGCACCCAGAATGATCTTTGTGTTCTGCAACTTTCATTATGTCCTCCCACTAACAATTTGTAAACTACAAATTAAAAAAACTTACTTTCATTTCTGAGCTAAATGCCTTATATCTACCAATTGTAGGGTGTGTGTGATCGTACAGTGATCTGTAAGTGTTCTCAAAAGAAGAGATTCCTTTTTTCTTGTATGCATTCATACAATGGGAAAGTAGTTATGGTGTTTTGAGAGATTAAATTTAAATAATTTGCCACACTGTAAATAACTTTTAAACCCTGCTATCATAATGATGTAAATATGTGATATTTCATCTTAATCTACCAAACCATGCCTATGTTTTAGCTTCAGAAGTATGGGAGTGCTTATAAGAACAAAAAGCGAGATCAGGGGAACATTCTTTGGTATTTTTCCCTGGGACATGTAGGGCAGTTTGGATTTCGCTCCATACATAATTCAGAGTGCAAATGAATGCCTGGGCTTTACTGGAACCTACTAGAGAGCTTTGAAAGCCATTGAAATGGTTCCCCCTCAATCACTGAGTGACTTCTATGCTGTTTACCAATTTTTTACTGGTTGAGAACACATTTGAGTTGTTTATCTGTGGTATCTGCTGTTCTACCAAAGACGCCCCTGTAGCTGGTGGCCCTTGCCCTATCCTGCAGTACAACAGTCTGTGATGATGTTTACTGGAATACACCCATTTTGTGGAAACCTTTGGCCCAGATCTCATTTTAGAGCTCAGAATAAAGGTTTTAGATAATGAAAGAAGCCTGATTTTCCTTTGTTCCAGTTTTGATTTCCAGTCTGCTGGACTATGGCTGCACTTCTCCAAGCTGCAACATGACATGCCACAAAGATGCCAGGTGTGAAGTTCAGGGTGGGACAACAGGCTGTTACTGCTCCCAAGGATACACAGGAAATGGCATAACAGTCTGTAAAGGTAAACAGATTTTACCTATACTTTTCTTTATGTGCTCACTTGAAAAACTTACTCAAGAGCCCACTAGTTCAAGGATTACACTTTATGTCACAGCAGTATCCTACGCTAATATGTCTTCAAAGCCAAAAACTTTAATATTTTCTGAGAAATTGTACAAATTGTGCTCATCTTGGTCTTTTGATACAGCTTGCCTTGTATCTCAGTTGAGTATGACCTGTTTTCCAGCTTTTCTTTTCCATGAGAGCTGCTAACTAATCTTTGCTGATTTACCTTCAGCAATTTCCCTTGTGACTCAGTATTTCTGCAGTTAGGTGTGGTGTGGTGGCTACTGCACAGCCCTCAGCTCCCTCCTCACACACACAGCACTTGGCCACGCTTCCCAGCAGCTGGTCACCATCAAGTAACAGCTCCTGGGCTGCTCTAGGAAAACAAGGAGGTGTGTATGCCACAGAGACATGCCAGTGGTGATTTCTGTACTACAGAGAAATATTCCAGAAATCCTATTAAGCAATCTACTTTAGGATGACTCTGTCTTTCAGCTAAAGAAAAGGATATTTTCCCCACCTTCGTATTTGAGTTTTCCTCCACTATGAATAGGTCTAATATTTATTTTCCCTGTTAGGTATGGTTATGTCTAGCTGCAGACAGCTGGAATGAATCTTGTCAGTTTTCAGTATCCTGATAAGCAGTTAGGAGAAGTAACCATTTACCAGGCCAGTTTTTGTGTTTCAAGCATCTTGGGAAATTTAGCAGTTACTACTTAGTAGTAACCCTTTGGTGTGGTATGAGTGTAGGAAAGCAGCCCACAGGTATTTTGGAGTTCTGTAGCTTATTTGCCATGCTGTGCTTGGAAGTATGTTTGTTTAAGAAGATTTAGAATGCAAAAGACTTTTTTCTAAGGCCTTCTTTTTTGTTTATAAGGTGTGAATGTTTAAAGAGAAATATAAATGTATAAAATAACAAAAAATGAGGAATCACATAATCATAGAATAATTTAGTTTAGAAGAGACTTCTGTAGGTCATCTGGTCCAGTTCCCCACTCAGAGCAGGTTCAACCTAGAGCAGGCAGCTTAGGGCTTTGGCCAGCTGAGTTTTGAGTATCTCCAAGGATGAAACCTGCACCTCTCTGGGCCCTTGTTTCAATGTCTGACCAATTGTGAAAATGTTTTTTCTGATATCTGCTTGAGGTTTCTCTCATTGCAGCTTGTATCTTTCCCTTCCCATGTGCACTTACCACTGTACATGTCTAATAATAGTTTAGCTTCATCTCCTCCATAAGCCCTCATGACCTCCCATTGAGTAGAGTAGGCAGCATTATTATTTGCCCTTTGCCTTCCCTTCTAAAGTCTGAACAAACACTCTTCTGTCAGTCTCTTCTTTGCATCAAGTTTCATATAGTTTCTAAATAAATTGCTTGAATTTAATGCTAACCTTGCTGTGATGGGTTAATCATTATTTGTCTATCAAGCTGGACAAAAGAAAGTAAGAAATGGCCTTCACAACACCGGTTTTGTTCTTGCACTGGTTCAATTGTAGCACCATGAAAGTCAGCTGGTGTGAATAATAAGTGCACATCATGTTTGCAGAGTCAAGGGCCTACACTTGTGAATAATGCAGAGAAAGAAGAAAAACAAGTCAATTTTAACAATACTGCCTGGCATAAATCAAACTAGCATTTACTTACCTGGCATCATCTGGTACCCACTACATTGTCTGTACTGGTCTAGAAAGTCTGAAATTATGAATAATCAATTTGCAGTAAGGATACCTATTGTTCTCACTGCCATGATTGATGTTCTTAAACCCATCCATTATACATGCACCTATTAAAATGTTATTAAATCCAAATTTGTGAGGACAAATTTATCTTGCCTTTCATGCTCTTTTTCTTTTTCATACAATACCTTTTTCTTACTTTCCCTTTTACTCGTATTTTCTTAGAGAAATCTACATTCAAATTTCATAAAAAACATTAATTTAGTACTTAAAGAAAATTCAGTGCAGTTAAATATGCATTCACAAATCTTGTAAATCCATTAATTGTTTATTAAGAATTGTACTCAGTGTTTAAAAACTCAGTCTTTTAAATAAAATTTCCAAAGTCAGTCCAGGCAAACAAGATACTAGATGTGCTTGTGGTGTATTGCAGTCAAGTGGCAATGGTTTGAAGCAAGTCTCATGTCTGGAGACCAACATTTTCTCTGGTAAAATACCTCAACAGCCACCAAAGTCACTTACCCTCCAGCAAAGCTCATATCAGAGCAGTGTGGCTGCTGGCCCTGAAAGAGAGACAATGTTCTCTAGGGCAGTATGAAACACAGCGCATTTCTAATATTGTGCAGTAGTCCTCTAATAGCATAAAAAATTAACCAGAATTTTAATTGGGTAGGTTCTATAAAGGATTAGAAATGTAGGCTACACCCTATCATGAATAGTTTAAAGCTGTGAAGACGTAAAGCAAAGCCTCAGTTGTTAAATGATGTATGAGATCTTGCTGTTCTGTGTGGCAAAATCAGCAGGTGTGTGTGCTGTTCTAGAGATAGATTCCCATTTTTATTCAGTTAATAATCTTAGGCTTTCACAATGATAGCGCAGTCACCTTCAAAGGAGATCATCAATTATGTGCTAATACAGGCATTTTAGAAAGAGCCTATGTAGTACATTATGTTTACATATTTGCCCTTTTTGTTATTTAGATAAGCTGTGAGAGTCATAATTACTGTCAACAACATCAGTAATTTTGCATAATGTAGAACCAACTTCTTCATTGTGGTTATCCTGGTAGACAATTAAACCAGAACAGTCATTGTTTAGAGGCTTTATTCTGAAACAAGCAATTCAAATTCTTCCTCCTTATAAACATGTTGAACAGAAAATCTTAGTTTTCAGGTTAGTCCTCTTAAGCTTTCATGGCTGAGAAACTCTTCATTTTTATTTATAGGTACATTCTTACAGTGAAAGGTTTACATTTGTTTCTCTACTTTCACTTACTTGTAACACCTCTTAAATACTTGTAAAAGTTATTTCTTTGCTAGCCCTGTCTTTTCACTGTGACACACTTAGACATTTTCCCTTGAGTTTTCTGTGCTGCAAAAGGCAATAATGTCCTCTTACATTTATTTCCTAGCACCATTATTGATGAATCATGAATCACTGATGTCAACATACCTTAGGAATGGGGTTTGTTAGTTTTGACTTTGCTCCCTTTGCCAGCTGGCTAAGTGACTGCAGAGAGCTCAAGATTATTGGATTTGCTGTGTATAGATAAAGACACATAGATACGAATTTAATTTCCTGGTGTCAAAGTCATGGCTTTTAAAATAATTATCCTTTTACAATCTTTCCCACAAGGTTTCAACCACTTTAAATTAGGTCATATTTTGGACTTTCTGAAGGCATACTTTGGCCACTCTAACAAAAAGCTAATCCTCTTCATAATCTCATTGTCTTCAGCAAGAATATATGCAGGAATGCACATAGTCAGGAGAATAACTGATTGTGGTATCTGGCCTCTTTTATATACTGGAATTATAACTTACAGAGCAATAAATTCCCTCTGTACAGAAAGCCATAAATGAGTCACCTTGTCAAGTTTTACACCTCTGAGGTACAAAATACTATCCCAGTCTCCTTACCTCTTCTTTTGTATTTATATTCCTTGCTTTATGTAGTATTAAATAAGAGAGAATGACCTCTGATAGTACATCTATTTGCTTTTTAGGGCTGTTCTTGGGCAGATGTGTATTCTGCTTGTAATTCACAAGGCTTTAGCTTCACAATATCATACACATAATTGAAATAACATGGGCTAAAACTCTTGGCAAAAAAAAAATAAAGATATACCCAGAAACAACTGATTTATAGACAAGTTAACTTCCTCTCATGCAAAAATGCCACGGATTTTTTACAGATAAATAGTATATATTTGCCATTTGTGTAAGAAGAGTTGGACATATAAATTAGGTGTTGTTCATAATTCCAGCTTTCTTCTGAAAGAAAATTAAAGGAAACTAACAAAATTTTTGATCCTTTTGAAAAGATAAGCGTAGCAGTAAAACTTCATAGAAGCCAATATTTTATTTTTAAAACAAAGGGGAAAATGAGTTGGCATCAGTGATGCTTTCCTAAGCAGCTCTGCTGTTTCAAATGCTGGCTGCTTCTTGATTGCTGACTGCCAATTTGCTGCTTTGCTGGCACACTGCAGGAAATTAAAGTAAACAGTGTGATCACAGTGTTTACTTTAACTTTGTAAAATACGGAAGGAAAATGAAGCAGCGCTGTTTGTTCCAGGAGGGTAGGCAGGCAAGCAGGAAAAGCCTGAACACAATATCCCTCCCAGATATCCCTACACAATATTCCCTTGTAAATGTCACTTGCAAATTATACTGCAAGATTAATCAGTGTCACTTGTAAAATAGTTACAGCTCTTCCAGAAATATTGAGCAAGGACTTAGGCTGTCAGAGAAATTTTCTATTGGGGCAAGGCAGTAACTCTGTTTCTGAAGTGCACTGTAGGAGGATTTTTCATTTTACAGAGGTAAAAAGTACATCAGTGCAAAGTGGTATTTTGTATCAAAATACAGAATCCCTGTTAGAACACAGGGCAATTTGTGTAAATCCAGCTGAATCAAATTGAAAGCATGCTCAATATCTGAACACAAACATATTTTCTTGCTTTATGGAGGGTCAAAATGCCAAGTCTCTGGCTTTTGCTGTCTATAAAAAGAAGTTTTTTTGTGAGACCTCAGTTCCTTGTCCTAACATGATGCTGCTGAGTCCCACCATTGACTTTTATTGCAATCACTGAATTTGTTTGGATTCACTGGTGTCATTGTTGCCATTCTGCAGTACCCAATTTGTCTATAGTTTTTATGGAGGGAATTTTTATTTTCAAATTAAAATGACCCTCTAAAACCACTGTGTATAATCATTTTATTCTATCCAAAATTGTTCATCAATAGAAAATTATTTAATTCAAATGTTGATTCACCAAAGGAGATTTTTTTTTTTAAACAGCAGGCATACATCACTGGATGTCACTTCTGTGTTTACCAAATAGTCTGAAATCACTGATATGGAAGATCCAATCCACACATTTCCTAAATTCATTTCACTGCTATCAGTTACCACAAGCTATAAAAAGGCAAATTGCAGCTGCTCTAACATAGCACAGCAGGAGAAAGATATGCCTTAGCCAAACACTAACAGGGCTCAACTCAGCGTGTGACAGCTTGGAAAACTTGGGATGTGCTATACAGGGGGCCAAAGAAGATCGCTGATTCCCAGCCCTTTTGACATGCTCCTTGCCCTTTTTCCATTCCCCTTCTCCTCCTGCACCTTCCAATCTCTTCTTCTTTGCCTCTATATTCTGCTGGAGCTTTTACATGGTTTCAGGGAAGAAGCAGGAATCACCTTTTAATTCAGAATTCCTACTGGAGATTTAGGTGTTGGGCATTTTGGTGATCCTAAGATTTGTCGGGAGGCACCATTCTGTTTGTTACATATTTAGGTATAATATTTAACTTAGCCCATGGCTTCAGGGTTCCTCTTCAGGGGTCAGAAGGTTTTCTTCCTTTGTGTCTTCTTTGGTAATGATGCAGCTGAATGGTTTTTTACTTTCCATGAAGTGCAGAGATTGCCTGCTGAGCTGTGAGATGTTACCCAGCTGAGGTATCTTGATTTCACATTCCAGATTAAACCTGTAGGCAGATCACGGAATTGAAAAGTCTGGATAAATTAACTGGGAGGATTTGATTTTCTGGTGCATAACAGTCCACCTGCCTAGGAAAGTGCTGATGTTAACGTTAACATGGCAGGCTCCTGGCCATTTGGGGACCTATGGCTTTATGTCTGTCTTTTGCCTTTTCATGTGCAAGATGTCACACTTTCTGTGAATTTGGGAAGGGCTTGATGGCTGTGATGTCCATGGGCTGCTGGGGACTAACCAGCTGTTGTATGGTTGCCTTCCAGCCACAAAGGATGGAGTTATGTTTATGTTCCTGAAAATAACCATACCCTTGGCTAACAGTATTAGTCAAAACAGCTTCTGTAGCCTTGAATTTATTTTCATAGCTATATTCAAATTAGTTTTTAGCTGAATTTTTTAAGAGTAGGTCAGGAATTTGAAGGGGGAGCATGTGTTACAGCACTGCCTGGTGATGGATGAGAACGTGAGTCAGGAAGAAAGCAGTGCAGGATGTCTGGAGTAACAATACAACCCTGCTGAATAAGGCATGGTGGAGGTGTCTGTCTTACTCCAATTGTCTTACCTCTGTAAATGGCTGAGTGTGGAATCACAGAGAGTGACATGGTTCTCCCAGGAAAATCCTGGGAAGCTGTGTAGGAGCTGCGGGAAACTTAGAGGAAAGAATTCAAACAATTATTATCTGTCTTTCTGCAACCACTGTTTATAGCTATGGCTCTCCAGAGTGTGATATTCATAGTTCACCAATAGTGGGAGAGAAGATTCCTAAAGGCCAAACAGGTCTTAGGTCCACCATTGTTTCTATAGGAACTGTAGATTTCTAATAATAAAGTGTCTTTTCATGGCTCCTGACCACCTTTGGCTGTCCCTGATACCCCTTAGGTGATAGCTGAGTCCATCAAATTTTGACTCAAAGCATTTTAAGCATCCAAAATGTCAATTCCAAAAATGAAGAAATCACTCCCAGTTTCCCACTCAAATGAGAGACAGAGGATCTTCAGAGAGTTAAGATCTTCTTCCTACTGCCAGAAAACACAGTTCACCTGGGCCAAAGACACAGCCCACAATAACTATTTTTAAGATTGACCTAACTTTTAGAAGCCCCGGACAAAGTCCATTTTAGGGACTTTTTAGATAGATTCATTACATTCTCAGATTTGAGCCAAAAAATAATAAAAGAAAAAATCTCTATTTCTTTTATGTGTTTTGTTTACATTTTCTTGAAATGGTACTTTGAGCATGACTAAAATACAGTAATGCATTTTTTAAAGAACCAGAAAGAAAAAAAAACTTCCTCTTGTTATATCTTTAATCACAACCAGACTCTCTTTTAAATTAGTCCTGTTTGCATCTAAAAGAAGTTTTTAAAATGTGTGTAGATGATGAGGTAGAAAAGAGTAATTTGTCTCTCTCAAAAATTTACCCAAACTTTTAGGCTGATTATCTGCACTTGGATGGTTTCTTACTTGTTTAATTCAAAATGTGTTTTAACCCTTGCCAAATAACGCTAATTTCCTTTCTTGAGAAAATACTCCTTTCATCCTGCTTTATGGTACTAAGAATCAATATGTTACATGTTCAGAGGATGTGGGAAAACTCATTTAAGGAGCTATAAACTTGTTATTTCAGAGTTTGCTTACTTTGTGTTTACCAGAGATATGATTCCCTTCCTGTGTCTCTGACATCTGAAGTAGTCCCAGGAGGTCCAACGGTAACAATATGTTCTTCTCACTTGCTGTTTTCAAGTAAAAGGATGAAAAGTATTTCCTGAACATGTATACTCATACATGTATATTAAATGCGCACAACCATGCACACAGGAACCTGTGTATAAGTAGGCATGTGAATCAAAGCGGAATTTTCTATGAAAAAAAAGTAAGGTAATCTCAAAATTGTCAGTTTTACTCATTCTGTGGCTGTATAGTCAAACTTAGTTTTTGTTAAGGGAAGAACAAGATTTATTGTAAAGAAATTGCTTCCATAAATTCCATTTCCTTGAGACTTCTCAGCCTAGGCTTGCCCATGGCAGAGGCTGCTGCAGCCATCAGACTGTGCAGCTGCCTTTGGGCTGTGAAGTCAGTGTCACCCACAAAACAAGGGATGCATCATCAGGAATTACACACATGAGATGATGTCAGTTCTACACAGCTCCACTGATTTACATGTAATAATAGCCCACTAATCTCCTATATTCATTTTACTTTTTTCTCTGTAACTCTATAAACTATGAACTCTATGAATTCTCTAACCCATAGAGCTCAATTGCAGAAAAGTGTTTTCTTTGGGATTTTTTTTGTGCCTTGTTTTTAATTGTTGTTTTTTATTTTCTTCTGCCAAAAGATGCTGGCCAGGAGTGGTGAAGTTGTATGTAACCACATTTGAAATGTGTAATTTATCTAGGATGATATGCTGGTGCACAATTTTTCTGTGTATGACTGTGAAAAATTGCCGACTGAGCTGCTGGCAGAGCGAATATCAAACCCAGCTCAGCCCTATGTGTATGAAAGAGTTTAAGAAGGTAATTGACACTTTGGACCTCTATTTGCCAAAGAAAGAGATAATGACGTTCTCCAAGAAGATTAGAATCTAACCAAACATTGTGCTCTAAATATAGAGCACAAAGCCAGGTGATGTTTGTGAAAATGCTGCTGGGCTGCAGGAGAGGGAGGGGGCTGAAGGACTGCAATTTTGCACTGTATATTTTTTAGGTACACAGATTTAATTTAGAGATTATGGCTTGAAAATGAAATTTACAGTATGTGTGTTTTTCGGCGATAAGAAATTGATTTTGTGACCTTGGTGCACACTAATTGAAATATCTGGCACAGTGTTTTGCTGAGGTTAAAGGAAGCCATACATGCCTGGAGCCGCATTCTCCTTTCACCTTGAACTGTGTGGTTAATCACAGCCCCAATCAGGGCCAGGAAGGAAGCTGATGTTTCACTGGGGTACAAGGAAGCTGAATAATCTCTGCTCATTGTCTAAGGGATAGCTGCTTGTGTGATTACTTCTGGCTGGGCTTAGGAGAGTCACGATTACTTTAAAATGGAGAATTCTGGTGCAATTAACGTTCAGGGAGAGCCAGAGGCCAGAGCCCCAGCAGCTGTGGTGGCACAGCTGGAGCAGACACAGTGAAGTGCAGGGGTGTCTCCTTCCACCTGCCCACCACAACCCTGGCTGCGCCTTGGGGTGAGACACCTCTGTCCTGTGCTCTGTGCCCCTGTGCCGGGACAGAAAACGGGGAAAAGGTTCTCTGGCTGTGTCCTGTGTGTGCTGTTCCATGGCATGGAGCCCTCTGCCCCTGGATGGCTCCTCCTGTGTATTCTCCTGCTCTGAGGGCTGGTTGCAGCACTGAGGAACAGCAGCCATGTCCCAAGGGACTCTGTTTGTAGGGGTTTGGTTGAATATGCTTCATTTAACTGGGTTTCTGCCTTAGCTTGGACATGTACAACTGTGAAACTCTGAGATTGTCTAAATAATGGTGTGGTAGGGTGTCCCATTATTTTGCTTATTATTTAATGTTACACATTTGCTAGGTTGGCACAGGATCTTGTTTTTCAAAAAGGAGAATGAAAGCTCCTGAAAAGCCTTGACAATAAATGGTTATTTGTTCAAAACAGCCAAGTCTAATCTTTGTTTATGTTACTAGGCTTCATGTAATGGTGTTGCAATAAAGAAAAACAGTTCTTCAGGATATGCACTGGCTTTTATGTTTTATTGTAATGAAAGCTAGGCACATAGGCAGCAATCTACGTAAGTTACAGTGAGGGAGAACATAAGCTTGGATGGTGACTTGCATGTTTATATATTTACTTTTTATTTGTTGCAAAGTGCCTGAATCTCAATTTAAAAAAAATGTGAAATTAGCCTGAGGTATTGCAGATTTTATCCCCAGAATTTTACCAGTGGGAGATGAAGAGAAAAGGTGCATTCATCCTACACTGGGAGACCACTGCTTCCCTCTGCCCCATCTGTGCAGATGAGCTGTGGGTCTGCTCCCACAGCCACTGTCCTGTCCTGTCATGCTCAGTCCCCAGCTGGGACAGAGCACAGACATCTTCACTGCCCTCCTAATGTTCTCGTGAGTTTTGGGTACCCCCAAAGCTCAAAAGGGCTGAGGGTAACCCAGGCTTGGCTCACAGAGTGTGATGGCAGGCAAGGGAGATATTGCAGCAATAATCTCTGCATCCCATGACAGTCTTCACCTCTGATCCCTGTAACACCAGAGGCCCTAAAGAAACTCCAGAGAAGCTTCAAGGTGTTGTCATGGGCTGAAAGAGAAATTCAGTTAAGCTCTGCAGGCCTGAATAGGAGCTCTGAGTCCTGCATTTTTAGCTTGTGGTGATGAGAAAGGAGTAGGTGGAAAATTGTATTACAATGAAGGCTTTGCCTTACTTTTTCTCTTGAATAAATCATTTTCATGGGGAACATTGATCCCAAGGAAGCCCTACCTTTCCAAAATCAGCCTGTGAGGAGTTCAGAAGGGAGAGGAAAGTGGAGATACTCAGACAGACAGTTTCAGGCCCTTTGTTCCTATCCAAAATGTTCCATTATTTAGAGCTATGATGAAGCATGCATCAATTCATAAATATGACCCACTGTGCAATATAAAAAATATCAATATTTCTCTCCCATTGTGTCAGGGATATCTGGTGCATACAGAAAGACTTTCATCTCCTTAGCTACCACAGAGAAAATGGGAAAGGCAAACAGCCTTCAAAAGTGACTCAAAAGCAGAGATGAGAAGAAGTTTCTAAAACTTAACACAGCTTTTGATCTGAGCAGATCAAAATACAAAATGTGCAGGACAGCACATTGTAAACTATGCAGAACTACAATTTGGCTTCTTTTTCAATGTTGTCATGCAAATCTTGCTATGGTGATTCCACAACTCTTTCATCATACTCAGATTTATTATTAAAACCTAGGAAACTCATAGTGAAGCTGCCTTTAGAAAATGAGGTCACTTCAGGGATGCATCATACAGCCTCACTGGTCTCACAGAAGTCACATACTCAGTCCTAGGTATGTTGGGACACAGCAGTGGGTTACACAAGTGTTGAGCTCCATTTATACCACTTTGCACACACAAGGTCTGGCGTTTAGGTGGATGTCAAAGGAGAGGCTGGAATAATATTTACACAGCTGAAGACTGAAGAAAAAAAGAACTGCTAACTGAACTTTTTGTATTTCCTACTGAATAAACAGGTAGTATGTTAATACCACCAAATGCTTCTTGTTTGAGCAGAGGGATGTGCTATAAAACCTCTGAGCTTTATTCTCTGCTCTTAGAGAAAGCTACTGCAGCTTTCATTAGCTGTAAACAGCTCTTGAATTATTACTCAAGTTTTGGCCTTAGACTGATCACCCTACAGGAAACTTTTAACCTGGCAATGGCACATTACCCTCAAGGAATGCCATGCAGACAGCCACATCCCATTTTGAGCTTGATATTCAAGCCAGTAAGGAGTCTGTGCTGCAATGTGGACACCTGGCTTTGGGAGCTGCGAGGGAAATCCAGGAGCAGAGCTATTGCTGCCTTCACTGGCAGTGTGGTAAAAATAGAGCTGCTGCTTCTGTTCCTGCAGCAGCAAGCAGAGGCAGGAGCACAGATGAGTACAGTCAGGTGTTTTATCAGGGTTTCCTGCAGAAGGGGTGATGCTGGTGACATTCCTCCAGCAGGGAGGTAGGTGACTTACGATTGAGTCTCGCTAGCCACAATGGCTCTTGGACACAAAGCCACAGTGAGGGATGGATTTTCCAAAGGAATATATGTTGAGGATTTTTGAACTGTCTGGCTCTATCTGAGGTGCCTAAAGGAGGACTGAGTTGTTTCAAAAGAATACTCCCAGTTGTGGATGCCAAGCAATTGAAAATCTGTCCCTGAAGTGCCTTTTATTTTCCTACCATCTGATGGCAGTTTGGGTTTTTGATTGATTTATTTCTTTATTTTTAACTGTAAAGACCTTTTAATTAGGGAGAGGAACTATGTGAATGAGCTGGAGCTGCTGGTGGTAGCAGCTCCTTGCCATTAGAGATTGGGTCATTAAATAAGTAGATAATATCCTCCTTATTGAGGAGATTTAGAAAATCATAAGGACTTTGCATTATTACAGTGTTTAGCATTCACAAATGGAGTAAAAAACCCCATAATGGCAATTTTAATTAGCTGCAATGCATGTGGAGGGTTCTTTTCTTTCTTTGAACAGCCAAACACTAAACAATTCCTAAATCCCTCCTTGTTACTTATGTTTTCTTCTTGGTGGTTAAAAACCCCATAAAGCAGAAATTGAAGACTTGGTATTAAAATACTTACTGACAGCTCCATTCAAAACATCCTTTCAAACAGTGCTATATCACATTGTGATTCATCTGCTATTCTGATAGAGTTGCTTTAACAAGCACCTTCCTTCTTAGTTAGAGCCCATCTCTTTTTACTGGAAAATTCTTCCTTTAAACACTTTACTGAACCTCTGCTGTAAACAAGCCTTTCTTCCTCTGGAGCTGTACTGTTTGTGCTGCAAAACACATGTGGCCCCTAAAAAGCACGGTGACAGGCTTTTTGGCATGAAAAGGAGAAAAGAGCAAGAGAAAGAAACCCTGGCTTTTTTCCCCTCCTCACCTGTGTTGTAGGGGTGCAAGCACCATGTGAAACCAGCCCAGGCCAGGAACATCCTGGGGATTGAGTGGTCCCCAGTGCATTTCCCTGTTGGAGCTTGAAGTTAGAATTATTTACAGTCACTTTAACAGGACAACAGCTGCTCTTTACCTAAAGATGAGCCAAGAGCACTGAAAGAATTTGGATCTGAACTGCAGATGGATGGGTTTCAATTTGATTCAAGTAGCTGGACTGCATGATTCTGTACTGTAAGCTCTCAAAGTCAGAGCTTGAGAGAAAAATCATTAATTTGGAAGCTGATACCCTGAAAGACTTTTATGAAGCAATATATTTTCATAGCAGACACAGATCAATTTAAAAGTAGTAATCAAGAGCCATGTGCTACGTGTTCACAGACAAAAAATGTAGGGAATCCAGCCAGAGCCAGACACTTAACATTCAGAGCATTCAGACTAGCACTGAAGATATTGCCTCTATGGAAAATAGTAGGGTTCAGAATTAAAGTATTGTGAATTTGTGAGATGATCACAATGTTGTGCAGACATAAAGATGCTGCCAGATTGCTGCCAGAAACTAGCTCAACATAACTTTTCCAGGCAAATTTGTGTTTAACTTCTGTAGAAACTTTGGAGAAAGGAAGAGTCTCTATAAATATTTGACTGAAAAGATGTGTTAAATTCTTGAGAAAAGAGAAAAAATTATAGGATAACCCATTAAAAACACTTTTTATCATATTTGAAAGGCATTCTCTAAATTTTAAGTCACTATACAAGTTTTCATCACATGAGATTCAGGTCCTGGTCCTTACCAGTCCTAAGAATTTTTAGGTGTAGCATTTGCTTAAAAATAAAGCATCCACATATTAGTGTTTTATGTCATGCAAATAATTGCATTGTGTAAAAGCAAAATTTATATTTAATTGGAAAGTACTACAGCTAAACTCCTCCTGGAAATTTTTAACTTTGCTCCCTAAGTAGTCTCTTTGGCAATACTTACATGAAAAAAATAGAAGCCACTAGCAGTGATAGGTATTTCAAAAGGTGGATTAAAATCATCTCTTATCAGCTCCTCAACCATTTGGGATTTGTGCTTGGAGCCAGGCATGGTTTTCGTTCCTCTGCTGAAGTCGTCCTCTGCCATGACTTAAAGCAGCCTGAAGAGACTTTTGTATGTGTTATATACACTTTCTTAGGTTGATTTTGCTCTAGTTTTCCATATCAGTGTTTACCAGTCAGGAAAGAAAGTAGGGAATAGTACAATCTTTGATGGACACCTTTGTTTTAGCTGACATGTTCAGGTTTTTGGTGTGCCATGGTCTAACTCCAGCCAGCAACTCAGCCCCACACAGCAGCTGCTTTGCTTTCCCCAGTGGGGCAGGAGAGAGAATCAGAAAAATAAAAGTAAGAAAACTTGGGGGTTGAAAAAAATACAGTTTTACAAGAACAGCAAGAGTCATGCACACAAGGAAAGCAAAAAAGCGCTTTCATTCACCACTCCCATGAGCAAGCATGTGTTCAGTCATTCCAGGACAGCAGGGCTCCTTCATCTGTAACTCAGAAAAACAAAAGCCATCTCTCTGAATGTCCCCCCCTTCCACCTTCTTCCTCCAGCTACTCATGCTGAGCATGACACAAGCTGTTAAGGAATGGTGTCATGCAGTTACGCACTCTGCACATATTGTCACTAAGGATAATATAATAAGGATAACAGATAAGGACAGGGGCATATTTTCATAGGTGTTTCCATAGCACACAGAGCACAGTGCTTAGAAAAAATCTTATTTTTCATGAGGAGCCTGGTCCAGTGAAAGCCTGCTCATAGCTGAGGGGTTACAACTAACTCTTCATGGTCCCTTCCAACACAAACCATTATCTGGTGATTCTATGATTCTGTAGCATAGGACCTATGGGGCACATGCAGAATTAATTTTTGCTTTTACCCCTCTTGGCAGATTCCATTTGGGTGTATTGTTTTGCTTGTGAAGAGTGAAATTCCTAAAAAGGCCTCTGTGTCAATTTTTACTACTTCTGTTCTCATCATGTTGATAGTATATGCAAAGAAATCATACAAAGAAAATGGTCAGTTTTTTACCACTGGTTTCTCCGCAGAAAAGAGATGTTATATTTTATATATATGTTAGATGTTTTATGAAGACATATGCCTCTGCATTACATTGCTACGTGCTACTCTGTAGCATGAAACCATACAAAATCTTCGAAAACTGCAAACTTTGAAATTTCTTGAGACTAGAAAATAACAATATCTGGCATCTTTGGAGAAATGTTACAACTAATAATTGCCTCCTAGCTGATTTTGTTGTTATTTCTCTGCTCCTGCCTTTGAAGTCCAGCTGCTTTTGGCTGGACTTTCAGTGGCCTCCCATTATTATCAGCTGGGGCATAAAACCTTTCCTCACATATTTGTATAGCTGAGTCTGGTCACAGACTCTCCCCATTCCCATCCTCTCTGCTTTCCCTCCATAGAATAACTCTGTCCTGACTGATATTGAAAGCATCTAGTAATTTAGTATCATCCACGAATTTAATTCTCAGAATGTTCTTCTCTTTTTCCAGAGCATTAGGAAATATGTAAAATGAGACTGGGCTTAACACCAGCTCCTGGGGAAGCCCACTGGGTACCCCTCCACAGCTCAGTGCAGAGCTCTTTGTCATCACCCATTGTCCTTTGTTTACATTCCTGCAGCCAGTTTGCAATCCCCATGGCAGCACTCTTACCCAAGACATCATAAGATATTTTTCTAATAAGATTTTGTGAGCCACTGTATCAAATGCTGTGCTATATCCCAGAGATGTTGTACTTTCAGCCATTGCTGAGATTCACGTCTAAGGTTTTCAGGAAAAGGGAGTAGGAAATCCCAACTCCTACACTTCAGCAATGAGAATCTCATGTGAGAAGTGCCACCAGAAAATGAGGAATGGCAGAGAGGTGGGACTAGCTGCATTAAGGACATACAGCCAGAAGGAAAGGACAGAAAGGCACAGCTGATAGCAGGGGAGGGCTGCCATGGTGGAACAGAAGGAAAGAGAAGGGTAAGACAAAGAGTATCAAAACTGGGAATCAACTTGATGGGGGAATACTGGAGCTGTCAGCTCTAAGGGAGGACCTCTAAGCTGTCATTCATTCAGTGATTTTGTTTGATTCTCTTCAAACCAGGAGCCATGCCTTAGTCTCCTTCATAATAATTCTTCTGCTGCTGTTTGCATCACATGCTACTTGGAGGTTTAGGAAAAAATTTCAAAAATATCCAGCAATTCTCTGGATTAATTCAGATGGAGGCATCTTGTGTGTGCACTGTGCAGTTTGTATCTGCAGGACATCTCATGCCATCAGGGCCATGTGGATTGGTGGGGACAGGAGCTTTTGCTCTCATAGCCTCAAGTTTGGGACTTGTCCCTTACTCAAAACAGAAATACATGGACAGATCTTGCACTGGCTTTACCAAGAGCTATTCCTGCCTGAGAATGGCAAGATCACACTGAGGATCAAATCCTCTTTCTGAAGGGATTACAGTTCCTGCCAAATATGTGACATGGTTCAGTTTCAAGCACATACAAAATAAATCTCCATCAAGACAGACATTTAACAGTGGCTTAGTATCCAGGACTGTCATGGGAGAGAGCTCTCAGCATCCAATCCAGCAGGATCTTCTGGCCAATGTCTTCAAGACCTTGAGATCTACCTCTCTTAAATAATTTATAGGGATAATATCTAATGAAGCTTTTGTATTAATTTATATGTATTGCACAAGTGTGGATAAGAAGAGTTACATTTTTGAGGGAGATGACTTCTGAGAAGCCACTTACAAACATACCAGTTTTCCTTCCTGTCAACTCTTGTCACTGCTTGCAAATCTTCACTCTCTTCTTTGTGTCACTTACCCATGTTCTTCCTTGGGCTTTAAAATGTATTCATCAAAGAGATAACAGATTTAGCTTTGAACATCACCAAGGATTATCCTGTGAAAACAATACTACTGAAGACATGTGATGGCTGATTTGTAAGTCATGTGTGGGCACTTAATGCATATTACAAAAATTTCAGTCCAGCTCCTGGGGAAAAAAAAGAAGAAAAAGAAGCAATATAATCTCACTCAAGAGCAAGAAGCTCTTCCTCTTGCAAGAAGCAGTATAATCTTGCTCTGTTTCTGGCAGTGGTGGGTGCCTGTTCTGAGAGTTCCCAAGAGTCATACTTCCTGTGCTGGGACAGTCAGAGGCAAATGCTGTCATTTCCACCCTGGAAACTAACTGCTAATATAGTTAATACCCTGCACAGAGTACTCACATAGGAAAGTATGGGTAATAGTGTCACGAGATTTTTTTCCCTTATGAAAATATGCAAAAACAAAAGAAGAAAGAAAAGAAAATAAAAGGGTGTTTTAAACCAGATATGCCAGCCTTAAATATTTTGCAGCACCTTCCTCCTCAGGAAATTAAGAATGTTTAAAGCAGACTAACTTAGGGGTGTGTTGGCATGGCTGTGTGATCCCAAGATCCAATCCATACTTCAAGATTGCACCAACTGGAAAATGCTCTCATGAATAAAATAATATGGAATAAAGTGTTGTTTATGGTTTCTTTTCTCAGCAGATTAGCTATGTACATCTTGTAACACAGGCTGACTTTGTGGAATATCAAGCACTTCTAGAAACCTGTTTGAAAATAAATTACATTATCCACCCAAAGCAATATCAGAAATGTCCCAGAGTCTGCACTATCTTAATGTTGATTTAAAATCATATATTCATATTACCATTTTATGTCTAGTAAAGCAATGTGATGGAGCCTTTCTTTTGCCAAAGTTGTATTATCTCATTTCTCTGAGTTAGGTAAACTGTAATGTGTCTGCTTTACAGATGGGTAAACTTAGCATAAAGAGAGGAAAGCCTCTGCTTTGAGTTCAGAAAGCCTAAATATGAGCACTTTCATCTATATTGGTCAGTCGCAGTGGCAGTGGCTCCTAAAATGAGCCTCTTTCCAGTCATTTATATGACAGATTATTTTACTTTAAACAATTCTTGGATAAAATATATTAGGTGTCCCTAGGGCAGGGACCTGAAATCAAGAGTGGCACATGAGGCATTGCCTGCCCAGCTGCAGAGATGCTCTCCTGGGCTCGGGGGGATCGAGCTGCTCTTGGCACCTGGAGCAGCCAGGTAGGAGGGATGGGGTGAAGCTCTGCTCAGGCACTGCCTGCAGCTGGGTGGTTGGTGTGCTTCTCAGGATGAGGACAGGGCAGGTTTGTTTAGGACTCCTTCCTGCTAAAACACTGCTGATGAAGAGGACATTGCCATTACCTCCATGTCTTTCTCCTTCTTGCTGTGTTTGAATAAAAGTGACTGCTACTATGCTGATCATAGCACAAGCTCCCATAGGTGTTTATAGGACCCCAACCCTTTGGAAATGAGTTTTCAGTGGAATTGAGGCATCATTACAAAATAAAGACTGCCCCACTAATTGTTGGCGGGGTCAAGACAGTCCTGACCGTATCAAGAATCAGAGCACGACATTTGTCAAAGTACTTTTGGTGCCAAAATTCCTTTTTCAAGTTGTGATTAAAGAAGGAAGTAATCACAGAGAAAGGAAATAGAGTACCCCAGTCAGTAGCCAGTCTTTTCCAGCCAGCATTTTGAGAAATGCTGTATAAATTACAGGCATGTAAATTACAGCTAGTATTATGAAACATTGGACCTGCGGGGGGTTTTAACCTGCATATATGGAACAGCCAACATACTGTTTCCATCATTTTAATAACCTATATAGAGCAGGTGGCTGATGCAGTTAATGCTGGCATCATTTTTCTTTCCCTATGTGATTTGCTGTGATGACAGTTCTGTCATTTCATTTTGACTATTTAAGGCTATTAGGAAGCATTTTTGGATAATCATGCACAACAGGTATTTTCAAGCATGCCTAAAGCATATAGGGTGTCATCACCTTTCACACTGCATATTTCTAAATAAGTATATAATATATTCTTTGTTAATCAATGAGAAAACTATGGACAAGATCACCAGCTGTGATAAACTGCCTAGATTCATTTAGTTAGATGGAGTTATACTCTTTTGTTCCAGATGGAGATCAAGTCCAACATCATACAATTGCAAACATTTCAAAGAAGTGAAACATTTCTAAGATCATTGAAATACATATTTTGCATTTCAAAGATAAAATACCAATATGTCATCAAACCATTTAATTTTCTTCCAAGTCTGAAAGTAAATTGACGAGACATCAGCAATTGGCAGGAGAACAAATGAAACATATTGAAAGAGGCAATTTGGTGGTGTTGAGGGAGGCAGATGTGTCAGTTTTACATCTGCTTCAGCAAAGTCCTTGTTGTTGTTTTTCTCCCTCCACCTTTCAAAAAATATTTCATTAGCTAAAGGTTTCATTATTAGATAATTGAATAATCCTTGATAAATGTCCAAGTAGCACTTTGTTCATTGAAAAGCCCCTTTGATCTCCATGCTGTGATTCAGGCAGTCGCTGTTCGTTTGTGGAAGTTTCTGACTTTTTTTCTCAGAACTCATCACACCTGACACACACAAGGTTTCAATTGCAGCTGAGTAGTTTCCTGGGCCCCAATACTCCAGATGCCAATCTACTACCTCTCTCCTGAACTAGCTATTAAAAGGGAAGGAAGTGGAAACAGCACTGAGATTTCCACTGACAGTCTGTTTCAGTCTATAGGCAGACATGGCAGAGAAGCAGCAGAAGGAAGAAAAAAAGAAGGAAGGGTAAGTGCTCCCGTGTTTTTAAATGCAGAAAGCAAGGTGGGATCCTTATACAGTTATTTTCTCTGTGAAGCAGGTAGACAGGTATGAGCTAAGTCTGTCAGCAGGTGTTAGTCAGAGCTGCAAGACTGAAGTGTGTCAGAAGCTGCTGTTTGAAGAAATATGTACTGGTAATGAAATGAGTGATTCCCTGCCGTTGGCTTTGCCTTGATTTTTTGCTGGTCTCTGTCTTCTTTGTTAATCATCTGTCACATTCTTCTGAAGAGGTTTTCAGAAATGCATCAACAAAACAAGGAGGCACAATTATTTAACTCAATATTTTATGAATTTTCAAGAGATTTGATAGGCATTGTGCCCAGGGTGTGTCTGAAAAATTGAAATACCAAAAAAATTCATAAGATTAATAGTAGGATCACTGGATTTGTAAAACCTTTTTGCCAAGTTATGTATCTGTGAATCAGATCTCATGTATGCATTGTCCTGCAAACCAGAAAAGTGGAACCGTGAAAATATTTGACTTTCTTTCATTTAAAATAGATTAAAATTTCTGTTGCTAGGAGCTGCTGATACTTGGGTTTTGGGGGTTTTTGTTTAAGTTTTCAGTATTGGCATTGTTAATGTGATTTCAGGAGCTAAAGCTTTAAGCAGAAAAAAAATACTGAATGATGTAGAAGTATTAATTGCATATACTGGGGGCATTTCTAAAGACTGAGCAGTTTAGCCTTTAGGTGCCCATTGATGCATAAAAATAACAAGTAATAACAAGGAATTCTGCTCAAAGTAGACTATCATAACCTGCAATTTTGACCTTAGATTCTACGTTAGAACATTTTTTTTCCAATAGGAGAAGGAACTTTTCTTTAGAGCAGGGTTTAGTCTGCTTGAGAAGGTTGCTGCAAGGAGGGCATCTGTTGACTGGGCTCACAGGGCTTAAAGACAAGCATGAGGAACATGTACCTTCTCTGTAATACCAAAAGGATATTCAGGGTTAAACCTCCCAACCACTCAAATCCATGGCAGAATTTCCTTTTTAGCTCTCCTTTTTAATGGGGTAATAAGGTACCTTTCTAACCGTGCAACTTAATCTTGCACTGTCCTTTGCTCGAAGTAAAAACATTCTGGAGAGCGGTGTTTGAAAGGAAGTTTCAGTTTGTTTCATTTCTTAAGATTCATTATGGGGTTTAAGCTTACCCAAACAAGATCAAGGTACCAAATGAGTTCATATTGCTATCAAAGCAAATGTGACCTTTAAGGGTTTGAGCTCATTTTGTTTAAATCAAAACAGACAAGGTAAATGGAAGGATTTGGTAGATGGGGAACTGAGACAAAGGCAGGCTAAGTGATTCCACAGGCTTCCACCCACAGTCTATAGGACAGTCAATAAAAGAAAATGAAATCTGTGAGTCTCTCAAGGTCACATTACCAAGGGTGCATCCAGCTCACAACCTTTGGTTGTGGAGGTGGCTTCAGGAGTATGTGTGGAGGTGGAAAGTCAGGAAAGGACACTGCTGTGTAAAGGAAGCAACACACCTTTTGCATTTGGGATTTACTTAGGGGCTGGGGGAGGTGGAGATGAGGCAGAGAGAGGTGTCATTATGTCGGGGCTGTTGGATGGAGCATCAATGGAAATGCCTGACTCTCTAGAGGCACATGGCATGTGTGCAACTGTGAAGGTCAGCAGAGATGCTGGTATTTGTCAGAACAGTCTACACTTGCTTACTTTGCTCTTTGTTTTCAGGGGCAACCCCTTGCTGAGTATCCACCAAAGATGAAATTTCCTGCTGGGTTAATGACTTTTAATTGTGCTGTTCCTGTTATCATTCCTACAACACCCCTCATCACAAAGTGGCGTGCTATAGCCCTGCTGTCATAAAAGATGTGGACAGTATTTGTCACGCAGTCCACTGGACAGTCCAGAGCACTTTCCTGTGCTTAGTATAGATGGGAAGTCTTCAGTAGCAGTAGGCAAATGTTGAATTATTAAATTATGTCTACAGCACTTCATATAATTATTGCCCAAGCGATGGTACAGCGAGATAAGCCTGGTGTCGACAAGCAGAATTTTCCACCTTTGGAGTTTGGTTAACAGGCTTGCTGTTTTGAAATTCAGGAAAAGTCCACTCTCTCAGGAAGAATTTAAATAGAAAATTAAATGGGTTTGCATATTGCTCTGCATGACAGATTTTTTGTTAGCCTTCAAAGTCTGCATGATCTAACCAAGCATGTGGAAGCAAGATACAAATTTCTTCTGAGTGCTATAATTTTTGTTATTGTGGAAAATTGTTAAGGGTAAGTAGTTACCCCAAATGTTATTTTAATTCACTAAATATGCTGTGGATTAATAATACTGTATGTGGAGACAGTGGAATAGGAATGGCTGAAATCATTTCTGTGTGGCTTCTCAGCTGGCTGCTTTCAGAGGGAATTCACTCTCTGGTGATTTTTTTTCTCCCTCAAAGAAAAGTATTCAGACGAGAAATGACTCCATAATTATGTCTTGGCTAGAAATTACTGTGGCAGAAGCTCTGTTTGGTCTTCCCATTCCTTTCTGATAAAGTGCAATTAGTACATCCCTTGACTCACTCTGTGAGGTGTTTTGGGCAGGGGTGTTGTGGGGGAACATAGGCTGCTACCACAGCCATTCTCTAAACATGCAGTTGGAAACGACAGCTCTGCTCTGCTGACAGAAAACATCAAAGCAACAAAACATGCCATTTTATCTGATGGGGGTAACAATATCTCAGCTAATAAAATGGCTGTCATCCCTGCCTATTGTATAGATAAGGAAGCTGAGGATGTTGGGATGCTCTTTGTTGGTACGCCAAGTTGCAATTATCCTATGACAGAGCCCTTCTGGGCTATGATTGATGAAACATTTTGAGGGGGAAAGTGCCTCAATAAGTGAATTTCATTGGATTTGATGAAGATATTGCTTGCACAATGGTTGGCAAAAACAAAAACATTTTGAGTGGAACTAGGAAAATGTGGCCTTATTTAATCTGCCTGAGATGTCCTTGCCACATTCATTTATTTGTGTTTTATGTTGGATGTAAACAAGTCTAATTCTGAAGTTCTTGTGTTGACCTTTTCTGGCATTGAGATCAAAGCACTGTCTGCAATAAAGATGAGAAGACTTTAAAGACTTTGGTGGCTTGTCAGAGTAGGGTACGTTTAAACATAAAATATCACAACAGAGCAGCCTTTGGCTAGAGCAGGCACCGAATGAAGTTCTAAAGAATTTCTTGCTCCTCAAAAAACCCATCATTATCTTGCAGTTTAATGGCCTAAAAGTGGAGCCTGCTTAGAAAACAATTTTTCCTTCTTGCCTGAGCCTTAAGTCGCAGGGTGACTCTGCCAGTTGTCTCCAGCAGCCGTAACATGGATGTCACCAGCTAAGAGGAAAGGCATGCTCTTCCCTTACTCAAATCCCTGTGTAGATTTTAGGACTGGTAAAGCACTCCTCTGAGCAACAGTCAGCCCTCTGTAAAATATCAGCCTTCCCAAAGCATGGCATGCTGTCCCATCCCCAACATGCCCTTTTCCCTGGCTCCAGCTGTTCTGTATCCCAGATCTTTCAGTGAGTCTCTGGAGGAGGTCCTGGAGGTTAACTTTACAGGGCCTGATCTGGAGCCAAGGCAGCTGGTGTAAGAATTTGAGCTCTAATATATTATTTTCTTATATAACAGCTTGACCATTTGAAAATAAATGTCTTTTTAAACACTACTTTTCGGGTCCATAGTCTGAATTTAGATTTGAGGTGTAAACCTAGTCTAAGTGAAATGTTTAATGCTTAGAATAATGTAAAATTTGCAACAATTTCAAGCACAGAGAACATTTCCCAACAAACTAAAACTGGGATTTTCAGTATGTTGATTGTGTTAGGACTTTTGGAGCAAAGTTGAGGCTGTCCTATAGAACTGCCTGCACTGATGCATTCACAGGCAGGTGCAGAGGACAAAAGGCAATGACTTCTTTTGATGAATAAAACATTTCATACATGATATAATGGTTTTCCTAGATTGAAAACAAAGTAACCATCTTTACTGCAACTTGCAGCATTTCACCATATTTCCAATTAAACAGCTCAGTTTTCAGGGATACTTAACATGCTGCAGGAATCTACCCAATGCGTCTACGAGTTCAGTTGATTCAGTAATCGTAATATTTATCTTGACTATTTTTGCTTGAACTTAGGTTTAGGCACTTACTTTGAGGGGTTTATTTCAATGTGTGAAGGGAAGCTTCTTTTTTATATTTTTGAGTGATTTTCTTGGGAAGCAAGTTTTTAGCCTTTCCAACTGAGAACTTTGAAGCAGAGTAATACTCAGGGAACAATACTGGTGAAAGTTTCTGCAGTGCCTCCCTCTCAGATGGACCCTCAGCATGGCAGTCTGTGGAGATCTGTTGTGCTTTATGTGCATTTATTCAGTGCTTTATGACAATCCTCCTTTTCTCTCATCTCAGAATGTAAATTGTACCCTCACTTTAACCAGTGTAGGGGTGTTTTCTCTGTGCTGTGTAACTGGGAATTTTCCTCCCAGTGTCAGAGCTGTGCTGTGCTGCCAGGGCCAGGCTAACAGAGACTGGATTTAAAGGGCAAATTAACCTGGCAGCACTGCTGCAGCACCACTGCCTGTGATGGGACACGCCTCTGAGCTCAGGCAGCCCCACAGTGTGGCACACAGCCTGTCCCCCATTGCCAAAAGATACACAGAATATTTACAGCATATCCACACCCTCCCACCTGTCAGTGCTCCCAGGATAAAATGGACATAATAACACTTTGTGTGGCAGGTGGTATTATGGTGGAGAAACTTAAAAGTGTTTTCATCTCTGACTCGTGCCTCATTTCAACTTTAATACTTATGGTAGAAGTATTACTTCTGTCCAAACTCAGATATGTTTTTAATGGACTTTTGTTTTTTGCCTACTAAGTGTTTTGTATCATTGGGATAATAAAGTCCTCAGCCCCTGTTTCTGAGAATAAAAACCTTCACTAGAAAATTACAAATTCATGTAGACAACAGTGATTATGAATAAACAGACTATTTCAACCTAGGATGTATTAACTAATGAAGAGTAGAGTTGTTAGCATAGTCAGCAAGGGAAAATTCTCTTTAGATTGATTTAGGATGCCATGTACTCCCCTCACGCTCAAAATTCATTAAGAGATCTGAGTAGGTTAACTCGTTCTGCTGTTTGACATGAAGCTAAAATTTTTCAGGTTTCATGCCTCAGAAAAAAGGTCCAGAAAGAGCTACCCAGACCATTTGGCATGAGGAGACCACGAGTTCCATCCCTTCAAAGCTGTATGTTTCAGGAGGGAGAGATGAAAGAGGAAATTTGGCCTTAAGACCAGTCTGGTTTTTGGAAGAGGTTGCTACAGAAAGGAGGAGAGCTAGATGCTTTTCAAAGTAGCAAATTCCACTAAGATGATATTTGGCCATTATATGGGAAAACGATTATATTCATCCAAATACCTGCAACCTTCTAACTGAGCCAAGCAGTACCACAGACCTAACTCCTCCTAAGTTTTATAACCTCCTGTTCCACTTCTATCACTACATTTAGCTTTAATTCACATCAGAAGAAAAAAAGAAGGGGGGAGGCTACGGGGTGTACACAACATTAAAACCTGTATGATTTTATAGTGATTTTTTTTTTTCTGAAATCATCCACTGGGGTCAGTCTCTGAGAATATCACTGTCAGTAGTGAAGATGTTTTGACCGTGGAGTTAAATACTTGCAGCATTGACAGTAGCTGGAAATACTTCAGTGGTTATTGTTGTAGTCACTAGTCCAGCTGAAATAATGGTGGCATGTTTTCCCTCTGGGTAGAATTCCTCAGCCTAATTTTCTCCTCCTTGCCAGACCATATTTGATATCTTCAGGTTTGGAGACTGGATGTATTCCAGCAATTAATGGCCTTTCTCAGTTATAGATTGAAATTATTTCCTTTTGTGATTTAGTCTATTATCCAGAAGTGAAGCTCTTGAATTCCAGAACATTTAAGTGGGATAACTCACAAACAGGATAATATAAAAAGGACTGTAATGAAGCTACATGAAAGCTTTGTGGGCCACTGTAGAAGATGACTATTTCACATGTAATATTTTACTTTAAAAATAAAATAAATAAAACCACTATTCACTATTGTAAAATCTTCTTATAATGGCCTAACCCTAATATTAGCTTAGAGCAATATAGGTCCAAGTGTTTCATGGAGCAGGATTAGGTCACCTCATCTAATCTCCTGAAGAGTGGCAATCCAATTTTGTCAAGATACTCCTGTCTTTAGTACTGCAAGTTGGGTCTGACAAAAGTAAATAGTGATCCCTGTGTGTCTGATGCCCAGGCCAGACTCCTTATGGTTCTCCATCCACTCAGAGCATAATTAGCCTGTGGTTTCAGAAATCAATGAACACTCTTCCACAATGGAAATAAAAACAGCTGTAGTCACTGTTTTATGGCCTTCCATGTTATTTGAGTTACTACTCTCAATGAAATTTTACCACATCTTTTATTGTATTCTGCCTTTTAAATCCAAAATGGAACAGAGTACACATCTCAAAATCAAGAAATGTTCTTAATATAGTTTCTGATATGTTACAGGAAATTATTTGCAATAAATTTGTCCTTTGGAAAAAATGTAACACAGTGATACCTGGGCTTCACAATGTACTACCTGTTTTTAAGTAGCTGATTCAAAAGCTGAACACTGAGAAGCACAGTTGTCCTTTCTACATGTCTAGCTGTCCTTGTTGTCCAAAGAAAGTCTTAATGCTATGATTCTAAATTTAGGATTTAGCAAAAACCTTCTAAGTAAGTTCAGTTCCTCTTTTCTCTTGCAAAAATGATGCTAAAATGGGAAATGTAAAAGGACAGAGTTTACCTCTCATGGACCAGGAAGGTAGTCTGGAAATGTGAGATGTAGGAATTCATCTTCACCATGACCTCTGTTTTAGTGTTTCACTTGCTGTTTGATGGGTCATTGTTGAGGGATGTTTGGTGCATGGTGATGTACAACCTCTTTGCAGCTACTGGAGAATTATGTCCTCTACAAGAGTTTTGGTTTGCTTTTGGTTCTGATGTAACATGCACAAAATTCTGTCATACTGAGTTTGTGTTTCAGAAAGTTCTGCAAGCAGAGTTTTGAGAAATTAGTGCTGGAAATAACAAGAACCAGGTGCATTGATAATTGAACAACTTTGAGTCTTATTTTCCTTAATACTATTATACAGCGGCTATTGGAGTATTGGACAGATATGTGTACACAGAATAAGTAAATACTCTGAAAAAAGAGTTAATGTAATCAAGACTTCACTCTCACATTGTGATAAATCTACTTTCATGGATGGTGCTGATTCTATACCAGAATTATGGAAAATGCATTGGGAAATCTGCAAGAAATTAGACTGCCAATATTGTCTGGCTCTAGTTTGGTTTGGATTTCGTTGTATTTCTGATTTTCTTTGTTTTTTTTTTTTTTTTTAATGCAGTTGTATTTGCAGTGCTGAAACAGAACTTCTACTTGGGCTCCCATTCAGTTCTGCAGGAGGGGGCATGGTTATCTACTGGCAAATCCCTTTCAGCAGGGGACTGCTGTGCTGCTTACTTTCCTTTAAGCAAAAATATTCTGATTGTGCATGTCCTGTTTTACTTTTCAGTTAAAGGATGTTTTTCAGTGAAAACAAACAAGTTAGCAACAAAAATTAAAGCTAAATGGGAAATTATGTAGTTTAATAACGGGGAAGCTTGTAAAACACTTTTGCTGGTAGCATTCAGAAAAACCCTGAAAATATATATATACCTGCACACTGCCAGCAGTTCAAATCCAGCATATCCCCATTCAGCTGCACTCCACTTTGTGTTAATTCCTTGTTTTTGAAGGAGGCGAACCAAGAAACTAATGATGTGTCTCAATTACATTCTGTCTAATCCTCAAGTAGCGAGCTTGACACAGGGTGTCTGCCAGGATGTTGAGGTTGGGTTTTGTAATTAAATCAGTGTGGGTGAGGAAGAGCAATGTGATCTTGATTCTTGACTTCTGCTCTTGGCAGGTTGTGCCCCTTTGCTCCTGTAATAGCAATGGTGTAGTTTAATGGGAGCCACTCCTTGGGCATTTGTGAGTTTGAGGTCAGGCTCTTTTATGGAAACAGACCTTTCACATACTTAAACCAAACATGAGCATATTCACTTGGAAAGAAATGCAGAAACAGTCCTGGTATTTCTGAGCCTGCCACAAGGAGCAATGGAGCAAGTCAGCTAGGGGAAAGCGTGCTTCAGAATTAGATATGAACCTGAGCTGGTCCTTTAGCTCAAACACACCTGCCTGCCCACTCCAGGGAGGAACTCAGCAGCCTGGTCTTAATTTCTGGCTCCCAAATGTATGATATGAACCACCCCAAACAAATGGATCTCATCAACTCCAATTAAAACTACCTTTACCAGCCAGCTCTGTGCCTGAGCAGTTATTTTATGAATCATTGCAGAGCCCCATGTATTTGCTCATTTGTGCCCATCACTGTGTGCCACCTGTGCCACGAGCTCACACACCTCACAGTGTCACTGATGTTAAGTATTTGATTCTGCCCTTTGTGCTTTGCAGAGGCTCCCAGAACAGCACAGGTGCTTTTGTGTGCTTCCAGCCCCAGCTGCCTGGCACAGTGGGAGCACAGTGCTGCTGCTGCCATGTGACATTCCAGACCCCAGGATGCAGCCCTGAGTGACTGAAGGATGACAAGCCCATATTCTGACATAGAACACCACCATTTCTTCCCACAGCCTTTGCTGCATGCTTGTAGCAAGTCTGATAGAGCTCATCAGATAATGCTCAATGTTCCACTGCCTCAGTCAAGCTGTGTTTTCTCTCAGTTACACCTTCTTCACGTCTTGCTCACCCACACCATGATGGCCCCACTCTGGACTTCATATACAAGCTGTAAAGTGCTGATGCATTTCCTGGCTGTGTTTTCTGACTAAATATACTTTTTTGTTTTGAAATTTAGGACAATGTTGCCTGGAAGTTTTTATTCCCCGTTAATCAGACTGTTTCCTAAGCTGCTTTCCTTCTGTCTAATCTCTTGCATGGGACCAAAATGTTTGGATTTGTGGATGAGTGACATCTCACTTATTCACATCCTGTCTGATGGGAACATTTGTTGTTTGAGTTCACAATATAACCAACCAGGAACTGCATGTGACTGGAACTGGAATTGGGATTATTTTTTATCCATTCCTCTTTGGTATCTATTAACCAGTTTTCCAAATAATTCACCTAGTCACAACTTCTCACCTCAAAAACCAGCCTTGGAACTCCAGCAGACCATCTTCAGCCTGTTCAGGGACTTTTCCACACTGTACTGTCTCTGACATTACTCTGCTACAATCTCTCCCCTTCTTTAGCATTGCATTTTAACAGCTCATCAGACCAGCTCCTTGCTGGTAAATTAATGCTGTGTTCTTGGGAGAAAGACAGCGGGGGATCCTGGAGTACCCCAGATACAAGGAGGTCGTGCTCTGCTACCCTGAAGAGTGAGTGGCAGCTCCTTGTCCCTTGTGCCTGGGCTGCCCCTTGGGCTGTGCTCAACACCCACACCCTGACAGGCTGCTGAGACCCTGCTCTCCCCAACAGGGGATGCCTGACCAGCTCCAAGCTTTGCCTGCAGGAGAAAATCCTCGCAGCACTCCCAGGTCTTACCCTCACGACCCAGTCAGGGAAGGGGCGTCAGTCAGACAATAAATAACTAATTTGTGTTTTGGACGCCCAAGCTGATGCTCGGCACTTGCAGCTCTGAAGTTTCTTGCTGAATCTCTGTTGGTCAGTACAGCAATGAGGTCTCTTCTGGGAGAGTGATGTTGATACACTCCATGTGGGCCTCTGCTCTCCAGAGGTGAAGGGGAGGAAGTGGTTGGGAAAACTGTGACAGGACGACTCAATATTTATTCCCTCCTTCAATTATTTAATCCCCCTTTTACTTCTGTTTCACTAGTTTAAGCACCTTGTTCCTTTTTGTTCTCAAATTCTTGCAGATGCCTCTCTGGATAAATGGTTTGTTTCCACTCAAGGATTAGTGCCTTTAATGATATATACCCCATTCTTCACATAGGACTGATCACAAATAATTTCTTTTTTCTGGTATTTCACAAGTGTTCAAAAGACAGGACGTTCTGTGTGGCTAAACAAAATGACAATTTAATCTCTAGCATTTACCTGATAATAAATGCTGTTCATGTTTAATTTATAATGTCTGGAAATATCAGCAAGAGATGAGGGAAACAGTTTAGATAATATATTAAACCCTCCAAACCTTGTCCATTCTCTGAAACTCAACCTGAGTGTGACTTTAATATGTAGGAAACTGTCCTCCCTCTCTTAGACTGTTCTATCCTGTTCCTTAAATTGGGACTAAGGGAATTTTCTGATGTGAGGCCCTTTAGTTCATCCAGACATGAAAGAACTGCTGACCTGAAATTATCCCTTCATAAACACATAGCCTGTGTGAGAGAAAATATTTGTTTGTAGCACTAAGACCTTATAGGAGCTTAGTTTTAGAGCCACCAAGTCAAAACTGCTTTAAAACTCCCAAAAAGTTACAAAAACATCCCAAGAAGGCATTGTGAAAAGCTCTTGAAGGTGGCAGGGAGATGTGAAATCTTAACAAGGCAGAGCTTGCAGCAGTAAGATTTCCTATGCAGCAACTGCATGGTTCCCTGCCCAGGTGTAGGACAAAGATGAATCAGGCCCATTATGAAAGCAATTCATATTTAAATGAGATTTCCAGCCCAGTTTCTACAGTCTCTAGTGGTTATTCTAAGCATCTGCACTTTCATGCTGATTTAGACCAAGCTCGAATGCTGAATCTTTGGAGAATCATAAACAAATTGTGTTAAATTGCCATTAATGGATACAAATCACAAGAAAGGAAAGGCAAGGTTGCTAATGGTATTGCTGTTCTTAACTCGGGCTTTGATGGCAGTAGATGCAGTCCTGCAGCACAGAAGTAATGTATGTAAAATCACCCACTGTTCTGAGACCTCCAGACAGGCTGAGCACAGCGGGAGGAGCAGCACTGGAATTTGCTTTACAGGAAGCCTTTCATTTCCTTGCTTTTGAGGGGTTAAGTGAGGCACTTCAAGCCCTGTTCTCCCACGAGGGTTACACTAGGGAAGGGTAGTTTTCCTCTCCCCCAGGGGCTCCACAGCAGCCCTGGCAGCAGAGGCTACTGTCAGAAAGCAGCGGATGCAATGCATCAATGAATTCCCCAGCCAGCCCGGCTGCATTTCCTTCCTCCCCACTGCTGTCCAGCGCTCACACTGCTGTGTCCCGGAGATACTGGGTCCATCTTGATAGATGGGTGTGCTCCAGAGGCCTCCAGCCTTGCTTTCCACAGATGGGTTTGCGTGGATTAGGGGAAAATTAATTGTTGATGCTTTAATTGCATCAACTTTATGTCACGCGGGAACGCACTAAATTGAAGGCGCACATATTGTGGTGTAAGAGCTGCTTGTAGTCCACAGTAACATCAGGCTTCACTAAACTCCTGAAAATCGCAGCACTGAAAATCACTCACTGAAAATCAAGCACAAGGCCTATGCTTGTTCCAGTGAGGCTCAGGTTAACAAACTCAAGCTCTGGTCAGGTGTCTTTAATATTCTCTTCATTTCTACAAAAATCTCGTTTTGCGTGGATTGGGGAGGACTGAAAATGCACAAATCATTCTGTATAACTTTGGATTTCCGCCTTGTTTGTTACTTGAACGGAGGAACAATTTTTTTAGAAATTTATAAAAAGTTAAACAAGAAAAACTTCTGTGTGATTGTGAATCAATATGACGAGTTTCACCCCACAACTAACTCTTCATATTATATGTCATCATATCATCAAAAAGTCTATCACAGAGATGTGCCCAGTGCAATTAAAATCTTTCATAGCTGTTTGATACATCCATTACCTAAAGATTTTTCCTCATTATATTTTTCATGTAAATACACAAGCAGTATTACAAAAATCATCTCACCAGAATTGATAACTCAAAGAATTTTCCAATGCTTGTCACAAAAAAAAGCAAATTATGTACTTTTGTAGCTGCTTTCAAATTGTAGGTTATAATTTCATAACCATGCATTATTAAAATACCATATATTTACCATATATGACATGGTAAATCTTTCACTTTAAAAGGGACATAGAATACAACAAAGGAAATGTTCCAGGTTTGTTTTTCTCCTCCTAGAATCTTATCAGATTCCTCTAGCTTCCAAGTGTATCATGCCCCTAAAATCCACAAATCATTCTTCCTTTTTGTATTGGTATGTTTTAAAGTTTGTAAAATAATTTAATGCACTCTATGCAAAAATGTACTCATATTAATGAGCACAAGTGTTTGATAACAGAATCACTAGCTCAGATCAAAATGGAGCTCTAGAGGGGTATATCAGTTTTTCATATTTTTTTCTTTTTTTTTTGCTTTTAAAAATCCATAATTCTCAAGAGACTAGTAGAGGTGTGATTATATTACATTGATTACTATAAGAGTAGTTGATTCTATCTAACTATGACATTTATGTACAGCAAAATACATGCTTGCTGTAATTTTAAGGTAAAAATGGAAAATGGATTTTATTATACAACTCTAGCATGGAAACATCCTACCAGTATTCAGGTACATGTTGCTATATCTCCCATATATCTTGGAGTTACTCAACACAAATTCCCTTGGAAATTATGTATAACCTTCTTTACATTTTGATTGGTAATGATGAGATTTTAGAGCAAACCAAATCATAGAACTGCCACGTAAAAAAATAACTAACCAAAAATGGAAAGCAACCTAAAAAAAACAACCAATCCCAACAACCAGCTCCATGGCCCCACTGTCATTTCTCAAGAGAGTGCAGCTATTCAGGAAATGCCTTCTGTATCTAACAGACTTGAACGTAACATTACCATTTAGCCATGATAATTAACCTTGTCATTTGGCTGGTCGTGCCTCTAAAGTCTCCAAATTTTTCATAATTTACTGGAGACAAAAAATCTTTAAAGCAATGTATATTCCTGAAATACTGCCTGCAGTGTTCAGTGAGTAGCTGTGCAGCATTAAATGCACGTGCTGTAATTAAATTAGGTAGCAACAAAGCAGGTGGACTCTATGAGTGCTGTCACTTAAAGTATCCTTTCTGCATAGGCAGGAAATTTTGTTAGGAAAATATTTTTTTCATCTATAAATCCCATTGTGTTTCCTGACATCCTTTAAATCACACATCCAATGACACTATAAATCATGTAAAATTTGGAATATTACTTTAAGCCCCTGGGCTCCTCATTGGAGTGCTTTCTGAATAAAAAATTCAGGTTGTTTACACAGAGAATTCAATATTATTTTTGCCATCATTTTTTATCTTGTAGAATATTTTGTGTAAAAAGGAATGTTTTGATAGGCTGTATAAGAAAATCCTTTCTGTTTTTTTCAAACTTCTTCTTTTGCCTTCCTCATTAACCTAGTAGTTTTCCATAGCCTACTTCCATCAGTAACTTTTACGTCATTAATTTCAATGCAAGCAGGATGTGGTCCAGTAAATTATCGCCCTGCACAGTCTGCTCAGTATTACTTTAGACCATGGGAATAGTGAAATGAAAGCTCCATGTGAATTTAACTCTTTAAAATATTCATTCTTGCATTTGCAATGTAAGTTACTGCTGTTCTTCAATGTTCAAAATGTTCCTGTAATTATCTGAAAGATCTCTCAATAAGAAAGCTTACCAAGGCCATACAGTCACCATTAAATCCCTTGCAGACATCATAAATATTGAGGAAAACCACCAATAATCCAGTGAAGTTATTTAGATATAATTCTAGTGAATTTGTTGATAACCACTGTATGAGTCACTTTAATATTGCTTATAAATCCTTTGGACCACCGAAAAAAGGCAATATTGCTGGATATCAAGGACTGCTGTTGAAGTCCTAGAAAAAAAAATCAAAAATAAATGTTCTTGCATGTAGTCTTTAGACTCCTCAGCTCTGTTATTCCTCTACTTTAAATCTAGTCCTGCCACTATCAGCGACCTTCTACTTCTCATTTTCCAAGACTACAATCCCATGAGCTTTCCAAAGTCAACACATACTCTTTTCTAGAATCTGTAATATTTTCCCAAGACCAAATTAATTTTACAACCAACTGGAATAGAGTATTCCACTCTTTTTTTGTTGTCACTAAATGCTAGGCAAATTTGGGATGCAAAGGAGTCAGACACACACAAAATACATTAGAAGTGGACCCTGTAATTAAGGTTGCAAAGTTTTCTGGGACCTGGTCTCTGCAATGCTACATGACAAACCAGATTTTTTTCATATTCTCATGCTTTTTTTTTTGAACTGGGATCAACATCACACTTTTTCCTCCCTATCATAATTCCACTTATACTAATTAGGTTTTATTTTGGCATTCTTAAGATCCAAATGATACACATCCTCTGCTGTATTCTCATGAATACCAAGGCTGTAGAATAAATATTGTTGATGTGTGTTGGCACAGTGCTTTTATACTTGGATTCCTCATTAAATTACATTACATTTTAGTTTTAATGAGCATAATCCATTTGATACTGTTGACCCAAATTCCCCTGAGGAAAACTGCAGCTCTGAATTGATATTTGCATGTATGAGTCAACTGAGTCACATTGAAAATCATGTCAGACTTCAAATATCAAAATGTTTCCTGTTTGAGTTATGCTGGGGGTCGTGATGAAGTTTTATTCCAGAAATGTATTCCTGCAAGGCTTTGTGGCTCTTGCTGTACTTTAATCTTGTCACTGCCCCAGCTTGCGTGCCACTTTCCTTATCTGCATCCTATCTCTGTAAACAGCTTATGAGAACACTGACCATCAGGAAGCAGGAACACCTTTCTAAAGCTCATCCTTGGGTGTCTTTTCTGAAATCATATTTCTTCTCCCTGTCATGCTCCTAAATCATTTCTCTTCTGCAATAAATTGTTATTTCTCTCCCTGTTAGAATTCTTTCCTGTCATTCATCATGTTGTGAGTACCTTTTGCTTGAGAACAGGAACAAAATCCCAGTACATTTCAGAAAGTCTTTAACTCTTTTCCTTTCTCATTATGTAGAAAATAGAGAATTCCACTCAAGAGTGCCACCTTCTTTGGGAGACTTTCATTGATATTTTGTTTCAGAGTTTTGGGGTACTTAAAAAAAATGGGCTACTGGAAAGATGGATTTATCAGTATTGTGAGTGTTTTTCTCAGTTTGATAAGTAGTGGGCCTGAAAAAGAAAACTTTTGAAATTTTTTTCAAGTTTGGTCTGAAAATTATTCAATAGAAAACAGAAACCTTGGAAGATTTTGGATAGGAAATGGTTTTATTGAGTCATTGCAGGAGATCAACTATGCAGTTCAAAGCATGAGTTCATGATTTTGTTTGACCTTTGATTAAGATTGCTGGATCCCCATGCTCATAATGACAGTCTCAGACTCGTGTATATCCCTCCTTTTCACTGTGTCATTGGAGGCCTGGGGTTAGCCCTGTAAAATTGTTCATGTGAATTTTCAGGTACAAAAATTATGACTTGCAGAGCAATTGCTAAGAGGAAAGGCTCAATACATGAATCTTGCTGATCTCTTTGTTGAGACCTTTGGGATAACTAAGAAAAAACAATATACTTGAAGACTCAGGCCAGTCAGCAGGATGAATTTGTAAGTCTGTTTTTACAGTAATGCTGAGAGATACCACAGAAGGTGTTTTAAAACAGGCCATAAAAAATGTGCATTTAGCTATAGAGGTTTTGCTTTGATGTCAGAGAATTAAGGGGTGATTTCTTTATAGCCTTTTGACCTCTGTTTTTTTATAATTCAGAATTCCCAGACACATCCTCAGAGTGAGCTTCTACCTGTAGATTTTTGGATAGGAAAAAAAATATTATCAGTTACAGCCATGGCAGAACACACACTTGTCTCAATCCTTTATTCCAAGTGTATATCCAATTAAACCATTCATTTCAGCATCCCACTGATCTCTCACTTGTTGATTCACACAGGATGAGGGCAGATGAGTGCTGCTGAACACCTGATTACTTCCTTGGCAATGGGAAAACTCTATAGACAAATACCAAGACTGCCAGCTCAGCATTCAAGATTTATGCAAGTGAAATACCAGAGCCAAATTAAGCTTATAGAAAACTGCTTTCTTCAATCATCAAATGTAAATATATTTTTCCATAATTTGTCTTGCAGATGATAATGAGTGTGAAAATGCTACTCAGCCTTGTGGAGAGCATGCCAATTGCACAAACACAGAGGGAAGTTATTACTGCACATGTATGTCTGGTTTCAAACCCAGCAATGGTCAACAAATTTTTGTTCCTAATGATGGAACCTCCTGCGTGGGTAAGTTATTACTGTCTGCCACAGAGCTTTACATTGTCACTCTTCTCTTACTGCTTCTCTTAATTATAGAAATATAGCAAAATGCTCTCATATTTGTGAAGTTTGGAATTTGTGTATAAAATTCCCACATTTTGGAGTGGAACAGGCTTGCTTAATATTCCAGTTCAGGCACACACTTCTCCCTGACAACAGAGCATCTGCCATTGCTTTCCGTGACACTTGCATCTTAACTCTGTTTGCAATATATTTAAATCCACATGTCACAGATTTACACAATAAATATATAGTTAAGGCTACACAGAAATCACCAATTCACCCATTTATGCCACTGTTTCACTGATGTGTGAGCAAAGTGATCACATTCTCAGGAGAAAAAGTGACAAAATATTCTGCATTCAGATCTAGATCAACAAATTTCTCTATAAGTTTGAACTAATATACTTCAAATATCTTTTATTTGGAAACTTGTTCAGGATACTTTTGTTATTTTTCAAGTCTAATCAAAAGAAACAAGCAAGATCAGTGGTTATCCTACCTCCTGTGCCCTTCATTAGCCTCTGGTTCTGTAGCAGTTGTATGGAACATGTTCAAGATTACAGGGGAGGAAAAGTTCTCTGGAAAAATGTTATTTCTGAACAACCATGCAATCCTTTAGGATTTCCTCTGAATGGAAGAACTGCAACTATTTCTCTTTTTCAAACTCCTGGTAATTTTCTCTGTATGTTGCAAAAGTCCTCAGGGAATGGGAAAATGAGAAATAAATCTATTGCCCTTTACACCTTTATGCTGACTGTGTCTCATTCTAGGTATGTCTCCTGTGAGCTTGTGAGTGCTGACAACCTCTCTTCTCACCACTCTTAATATCAGCAGAGTGGTTGCATATTAAGCCAGAAAGTGATCTAATCGACATTTCTTGCCCATTGCTCACACCCATCTAAAAGTGCTCTGCTTTATCCAGCTGCTATGAATCATTCTTAAATTAGCTGGGATGGAGACAGTTAGCACACTGAGCTGTAAATATTCTCACCATTTCTGCTCCAGGTTTTGATTTTTACATTATGATATTTCCTCAGCTTTGGGAGTTTGTCTTCAAACTTATTTCTCAGACTGTCTTTATATCACTTTAACTTCTTACCCTTAGCTTGATAATTTCTTCCTTTTTCCCCCTCTTTACTGGGCAGATTGATCTTCTTTTTATCCTCTACTAGAATACTTCTTCTTTTTGAAAATCCACATGGAGGAGCCAAGAGCTTTTAAAATGCACACTGAAATGAAAAAAAAAATTACCTGTGGGCACCTTTTTTCATTAAACAACTGTACAAATTACTTTATCAAGATATGAGTCCTAAACACAACCTTTTGATCCACAATTAATTTTTTTCCTTATCCATCAGGGAAACCATAATAGGATATTTTGTACCCAATGGTTCTGCTGCTACAGGTAGCAGATATTATTTGCACACAAGCAGCTGACATTTGTGTATTCAGGGTGACAGCTGAAGCAAATATCAACATTTCATTCTAAATAGAGTGCAAGTTATTTAGTACAAATCACAGAACAGAACTACCAGTTATCCATCCTACACAAGCTTACGGGGCCCCACAATATATTTGTAGATTCTGCAAAGTCTTAAATCTTCTTTTTAATATATGTATATATGTACATGACAGTAACTTTAAAACTAGTGTTTGAATTTTGGAGAGTATGCCATTATGAATCCTATTTGTTTATGCCCTCAAACCTACCTGAGCTTCCAGTAGTGCAAGCATGGCACAAAACCTTGTGTGTCCAAGTCACTTTCCAAGTTCATGAAAATACCTCTGTGTTCCCTCTTTGGAAGCCACAATGAGCTCCCAAGTAAAAAGTGATAATGTTCCCCAAGATCATAGATCAAAAGAAATCTTGGGAAAATGCTTTGAGAAATGTTGGTTCACCCTTAATCCAGCCAGAATGCTGGGTTTTGAGTTGAGGGTCAGAAGTATTTCACCCATGTTATCAGGTAGAATTGCTGACGAGATGACAAAGATACAGATAGAGGAAAAACCGGACAGTAGGAAGGGAAAGAGAGAAGAAAAGGATAAAAGAAATGGAGAAGAAAAAAATAAGAATGCAGAGATGTGACATTTCTGAAGACTTTTTTCTGCTGTCCTGAAAGTGAGCTATTAAAATCTATTTTTTGATTTGTGCAAAAGCCATACTTTTCCTTAGACTTCACAATTTATTGAATGTTCAGCTGCAGATAAAAAAGTGAAATAGAAACCTACTTTTTTCACCCCAGTCAACAGAGTAAAAACATGAAAATGGCCATCTGTGAAATGAAAGTGACATCCACGCCACTCTGCTTTTTCTGGGAACATGCTATTAGCTCCCTTCAGGTATTTCTGAGAGCACTGGGAAGGCACCCATTCTCCATCCCATCCTTTGCTGTGACAAGGGAGCTGTACAGTGGATGGAATCTGGCATTGGGCCGCGTTGCTAACTTTTCTTTTACCTTTGCCATTCATAGCCTTTTACATTTCTACTTTGTGCGTGCTGCTGCCTTCCACAGTGTGGAGACACGGGGAGGGAACATCCAGTCCTTTGCAATTGGAGTTTTCAATCACTTGCAAGCTACTAATAAGCAGAAGGTATAATGTAGACATCAAGCTGTCTTGACTGGCTGGTGAGGAATCAAAGTGATGTAGGTACAATCCTGTAATTGGCAGGACTGAACATAATAACTGTTCTCCGTACTTTTAATTTAATTGGAATTTCCTTGCCTGCTGCAATAGATGAGGAGTGACAAAGCAAAGAAATAAAATAAAAGGTTATAAATCTATTTTCACGCTAGCCTAAGTGTTGTTGGTGATATTATTTTTCTGATTGCAGCTATTATAAAAGCTTCAAAGTTCAGCTGCAGGATTTGTTTTGAATATTTACTGAAAGGCCAGGGCCTTTCACAGACCTGTGGCAAATGCTCTTCTGTTTAAAAAGCTGTTGTTCTTCAACCTTTGCTCAGGAATGCTGCCTGTGAAGGCTGCTCAGGCAGCCTTGGCAGCCCACTCCTGCTCCCACAGCACAGCAAGGAGGAGAGTTTGGGATCCTCACCCCAAAGCTCCTCTAAAACTGGATTGCTGAAAGCACTGACAAGCTGTTGTCCATGTGTGGTCCAACAATTGCATATTTGGTTAAAAAGGCATAACTACAAACTATAAAGAAACAAAAGCCTACAGCTACTGTGCGCAGCATTTCAAAGCAGGAGCTTGAAAGCTGCATTCTTGCAACTGTCACAAACTGTTGGCTGCTCCTGACAATCTCATTGATTTAAAAGGGATACGAAGCTGATTAGTACCTTGCAAGTTCAGGCATATTGCCTTTTAATTTTGTCATCCAGGAGTTGTTCTTTCTTCTGAAAACAGTAAATTAAATAGGCATGATATGGACCCATTCCATATGGACAACTCAACTGCAGAAAATCTATTTGCATATACTCAACAGGGTGTCTCAATCAGACTTTAAATAGCAGTCCTGTTGCCAGAGATATGCCAAAATACTTGAATTTCTGCTTTTTTTTGATAATCCTCTCTTCTCATTAAAATCTCCATTACACTTTATATCTTCTATAATTACAAAAAGAATTTGCATGACTGCCCAATAATAACAAATCAATTGTTTACTGATCTAAAAGTTCATAAAAGTGTCATGACAATTTTGAAACATTTGTATCAGTAAATCATATGGAAACCTGATCCTTAGTGTTCTGAAACGCATTCAAATATTACTTTTTTACTGTAAGTTTTGGCAAAGATTGTTGTCAACTGCTGGTGTTTTAGCACTGCATTGCATGATGAATGGTTTGTTCAGATGCACATGCCCTCCATGCAGCTGACAAGGCCCAAGAAATCTTTGGTTTGAGGGTGGTGGTGTTTTCAAGTTAGACAAACTGGCTTTGTCATGGTTTTCACCCCTGCCACTTCATTCAAAGTCTCTCTGTCTTACAGAGTCACTCAACAAGGCACTGACAGACGCTCACTTGTTTCAAGCAGAGCTTTATAATTTACTGATGTGAGAGGTTATTTAAATGCCAAGAGTAAGAACTTTAGCCTTGTGTCTTTAAATGACAGCATTTAATTACGAGGTATCCTGTGTGTAGCACTACATCATGCTTTTTTCCTTCCCTTTTGCCAGATTGGTTCATGTATAATGTGGTTAGCTCCATAGCTATGAATACTTAGGTCACAGAAACCATACAAATGCTCATAATGCAAAACTCAGCTCCTTAAAGAGAAGCATTAGCAGTTTGGGACATTAAATATGGAAATAACCTATTGCCCTAATGCAGAAAATCATCATTTAACTTCCTGCTTTAAACTTCCATGCTGGCACCAAGCCATTTAAACACAGAGTTTTCTTGGTGGCTCTCCCTGCAGGGCAGTGGTGGCTGTGCTGGGGAGGGCAAATGCACCTCCAGTGCCACATCTCCTTCCTGTCTGCGCAGGAGTCTGAATGGCTTTTCCTGAAGCTTCTGAGCTTCAGGCTCAAAACACAGCATATCAGGTTCAAATCAGAGCATTGGCTCATTGGGAAAAAGAGATATATGAAAGTAAGGTGGGACTTCAATCTTAAATTCCAGGGAGACCTCTGTCCAAATAGACAGATGGCCTTCAAGTATTCTTCATGTATTTTTTTTGCATTCCCTCTATATATCCATATCTTTCCATTTTTCAATAATATTATTTCACATGTATTGTTGCTTCATTTCATGCTCCATTTTGAAACCCACCAAGATTCTTGTATCAAAAGCAGAGTGTGAATCTAGTTTCTATATGCTAATAGTGTATTTCCAGCCACCCCCATAATCTGCTTTCTGCTTGTCTGTTTTTAACATGCCCTCTGACTCAGCAGATGCTGCCTATTAATTCACATAGCTCTTCTTTTCCACTGATCAATTAACCACTTCTCTTTTTTCACCAATTTCTTCCTAAAACTAAGCATCATTCCAGTTCTTGACTGGAGCTGCCATCCTCTCTCCTCCATGCCCTGCTCTGCCTTCCCTTTTCTTCAGCTGTTACTTAAACCCACTCATGTACCACTTCATTTTTTAGATATACCTGTCCCAAAGCTCGTCATGTTTTTCTCCTTTCCAGCCCAGCCCTTCACAGTCCGTTACTTCATTCTCCAGAATTATTTGGTATAGTTCCCAGTTTGCTTTCTCCATTGAGTTATTTGATCTTTATCCTTAGCCAGCCAAATAATGCAAAATAATCACTCCTCCAGCCAGGGATTTAGTACCCAGCTCTCCCAAACTGATCAGTTCATGGATTCCCTTACTGGAATTCATTGGTTTTAGTCTTGGACTATGCCCCACCCAGTTACTGAACTTGTCTACCTAATGGCAATTTATTTAGAAGCAAAAAAGACATTTTAGGCAAATGTAATTTAAATGTGGATTTAAAAAAATAGAAAAGGATACGTCAAGCACTTTAAAGGGCACAGAGTTTAATTCTTAGATTAACAAGCTGGACAGAGTGAGCTTTTGCAGTGTCTTTTTAAAGCTGCAACTTAAAAGACAAGTCTGCAGGGTCTTTTTCTAACTGAGCAGAGAAAATCTATTTATTCTAATCTCTGAAAAATGGATTTCAGATGATTTGCATCATGCCAACCATTTTGTTATGATAGAATTAATATGGTTTTAAAGCACGAGCAGTGTAGTATTATCGAGCAATAAAAGTGGTGGTATAAAAATATGATCAATTATGATTTATCCTTCTAATCCTTAAGTATTATAATTGGCAGGGACTTTGCCATTGAGATTGTGGGTTTAGTTGTTCCTTTTTTTTTATTACATGAAATTTTATTATGAAACTGCTTGTAGTGTGCAGGGCTATTATCAACAAAGCAGCAAGGTGTTATTCTGTACATACTTAATAAAAATTCAATTTCTCACAATATTTGCAGATGTAGATGAGTGCAGCAATGAAGGAAGCGTTGCCTGTGGAGATCATGCAAAATGTGAAAATGTGGATGGAGGGTTTAGCTGCTCCTGTAAGGAAGGTTATCAACCATCCACAGGAAAATTGCAGTTTAAGCCAAATGATGGCACTTCCTGCCAAGGTACATGATATTATAAAGGTTTATGTGTTATTATAGAGATACATCTTCTGGGAAATCCTCCAGTGCCTATTTATCTTCAGTTAGATTAATCAGCAAGACATGAAAAAGAGGCAAGGCTGTGGCATCTACAATTCCTGAGAATGGAATAATTTTGTAAATGTATTTTTGCTAAACAGTGTGATGAGATCCATCTGAAATAATGGCTACCTCCTCACAGCTGTCAGATCTGTACTGCTCTCTGGAAATTTGAGCTCTCTCTGCCCCACCTGTGGAAGTCCCATAAAAGGGACCGAATTCTCCACCTGAATATAAGAGCTCATTCAACCCCAATGCTATAATTTTGGCCTAGATAAAGTCTTTGTAATTGTAGTTTGAGAATGGAATGTTGTGTTTTATGTGCATAAATTCAGAATGCTGATGGTGTGGGGAATGACCTAGACAAGAGCTTTTGCAATTATTATGTATTGAATATTGATTGAACTGCAATGTATAATTAGTTTCCCTTTTTGTTTTTGCAGAAAATCCAAGGGCCAAGTGTGAGTTATTCAAAGACTGTATAGCTGAACATATTAATAGAACTTTAGCCAGGGTAAGTAGCGCTGGTTTGTAGATTAATTTTCAAATCCTTTAATTGTTTCTGTTTGAAACTGCTGTTTCAATTATAATAGTTCTTAAACAGTTTTTAACAAAGGCTTGAAGCATACAATTGAACTTAAGCATGTTGACAGAAGGCTTTTTAATAATTTCAAATTATTTGAACTGGGTTGTATGTTCTACTCATGATAATAACTTGCTGGGAATCTGCATGTTCTCTTTCCAGCAAAGTGAGTCATGATGCATGAAAAATTCAGAAGCGTGGTAATCACTCAGCTGTTTCTGTAATTTCTGGAGTTACACACTGCTGCATTTACTGATGTGCAATTATTTGCTTGTTCAGAAGGAAGGCAAGATAGCTTACAAAAGTAATGTCAACAAGTGACTAAATAGAAAAGGGAGCCATAGCATCTTGGTATGCTGCTTTATTTACTCCTCAAAGACAAGTGTGTAAAGTGATACAGGATTTATAAAAACAAATACTCAAATACTCTGTGGCCAGAGTATTTTTCACCAGAAAATTTCTTTTTTTCACCAGAAACAACGATTCCTGAAGCTAATTAAAAATACATTAATGAATGCACTATCCATTATTCTACAGCTACAGTATTGTCTAATTTTAAAGAATAAATGAAGCATAAGCATAAATAAATTAAAAGCAATTGTATATGTTTGCATTTGATATTAAGCAATTTGATTCAGTTACTGGATTCAAAAAGATATTATTTTACAGGATTTTATTAACCTAGTATTGCATATACATATGTAGTATTAACATAGTTTTTATCTTTACCTGCAATGTAATGCATCATATCAAATATAATACCTTGGGTGCAAAGGCATGGTAACTGTTACAGCGGAATCTTAGAGGGAGATTTTTTTAAAAGATATACTTAAACTAAACTTAAATTTATAATTAAAAATACTTTCTTGTAAATAACTGTCAGATTTTTAGCCTGTTTTCTAGTTCTGTTCAGTTACAGTCAAAGGCAAAGCAAGCCCCATAAAAGCTGTTCAACAGCAGAGAGTGGAGATCATACAAAATCAGATGTTGGGTGTTTTATTAATTAGGTTCCAGTATTGTGAAATAAGAATTCTTCTCTTATTCAGCCATGAGACTGAAATGAGGAAGGTTAACCTTCATCTCACACTCTCCTGCCTATATTTTAACCTAGGTGTTTTATGTAAGTGCATTTAGCAGTTTATAAGCTGAAGCAGTGAAGGAGAAATTGGCAGTACAGTTCACTCAACTACATGCTTTATAATTTGCATTTGAGAAAAAACAACTAAAAAAATACAAATACTTCCCATCTGTTTCCACCTCTTCAGTTAAATTTTAAAAGAAAATTCAATAGATTAATACAGAAGCAGAATAATCATATCATTGATATTTAATTTTTTTTGCAGAACACTTACTAGTTTGCTTTAGATCATCAGGATAAATAAAACTTAGCTGCTGTAGGGAAAAAAATGTGCAATGGTAGCACAGCTTTTTTTTAATTGTGGCTGTTTGTGAGGGTTATAACTAGACATGTGTAATATCAATAATTTATAGGTCAACGTGTTGATTGGGTAGGAGTGTTTATTCACAAGTGTCTTATAAACCAGTATGTTAATTAACAGAAATCAGTCTATTGGGTTCATTTTCACGTGCAGAAATATTGCTTTAATTGTTTCATTGAGATATGAACTCTGGCATTTTTCAGATTAGTCATTTAAAAACACCTCTGGAGAAGCTGCAAGAAATTAATAAAAATACTTTGGGACCCCTTTTACCTGTAGAAGTGATTTCATATGTTGAAGCACTGTCCCATTCACCGTGGAACACCATGAGTGACCCTGTCTCTGACAGTGAAGCCCTCCAGAACACCACCATTAACGTGAGTGGATCAGGCCTTGGAGCTGTGGGGTTTGTCCTTTTTCCAAAGATAGCATGGGACTCTTCTCAAACACATGTTTTACTTACAGGTTTTGGTCAACACTGTGAACAATTTTTTACAAAAAGACAAAATTACAGCCTGGGAAGCTCTGCCTGTAGATAACCAAAGGAGGAGCCTGACCCAGCTGCTGCACACAGCAGAGCAGGCAACACTTCTCATGTCACAGAGCTTCAAAAGGACAGCCCAGCTGGATGCTAATGCAAGTGACATAGGTAAGATAAAGAAAATTATTCTGAGGTATACTTCAGATGTGGATTAAACTGAGGAGGTTTTCAGCACAATTATAAAGATTAGAAATGGTGTTATGTGAAAGAAACAGGTGTTAATTTGTATGATTTTTGTAACTAACACCTGACTTTCAGTGTAGGTATCATAATTTTCAAAGACTAAACCTTTGAGTCCGGAGCAAAAAAATAAATTGAGAGACTGAAGGAACTTGTTTTCATATTCCCTTTAAATCTCTCATTATGGCCATATTCACACAGTCTAGATTCATTTTATAAGCACAAAATTATCTATGCATCTTATGAGTATAAAAAACACCAGTGGAACAAAATTTGGACTTACTTTCTACAGATTTTTTTTACTCTTTTTGGTTCAGTGTAGTTCTTATAAATGAACTTGGAATAAGGATTGTACCTAGTGAGTTTAATCTTGAGTGGCATAATCTCAACAGGAATTTCTCACTTTAAGAGGAATTCCCCAGGAGGAGAATTGGTTAGTCTCAACTGCAACATTTTGTTCACCTACCTTCTCTACCCTGTGTGCTGCTGTCTTCCCACCAATACCTGCTGATTTTGCTGTGGTAATAATAGTTTTACCATTCCTTCTACTGAGAGCAGAGTAAGGCTGACCAGCCACTTTTGCAAATCCTGATAAAGCATGGCAGATTCCTTTTCCAATGGCCACTCCTTCATCTTTATTTTTCTGAATGTCCCCAAACTGTATGTGATCTGATTTGTTATTTTAGATTTAGTACAGTCCTTCAGTGTCTCTCACCAGCTTGCTGTTTTATATGATGACTTGATGCGTAAGATTCCTACTGTGGTCTCGAGGCAGGTCAAACCACCTGTTCTTCCCTCACCTTTCTGAAAATAAATTAGAGTGATGAAAAAGAAGGGAGGGATTTGTTCCTCGACAGGGACTCTGTAGAATGAGACTCACGTCATTGCAGAGCCCCTCTGGGCCTGCAGCAGGTGCAGGGCAGTGCCAGGTGCTGCTCTAAAGCCCCCGTGCTCCCTCCCCACACCTCCCCTGCTCCAAAGCAGAGGCTCTCACGACCACAGGGCCATGGAAGTCAGCAAAGAGGATTCGGGTGCAGTATCCAGTGGAACTCTAGGTGTCGGTCACCAAGGTGACAGAAAAAGCTGATAAAGAGAATGGAGAGGAATCCCTGTGTTGAAAGGGTAATGATTGTATTCCTTGGTTTTGTTCTAAAATGGTAAACTGGATGAGCCCATTTCCAAATTGGACCTAAACACTAAAATTTTTTGTTACTGTTTTTCAGCATGAATACATTTTTCACAGGTCTCATATGTGCCAGACAATACAATTTTAGGTTAAGACCTACAACATCACCCCTCTCTCTCCACTGCTTTTTTTGGTGTAAGCTCTTGAACTATGAGCTTTACAAAACTCCAGCCAAAGAAAACAATTTCTTATGCCCTTACAAACATTTTCTGACCGCTGGTCTATTGAATAGCTCATATTATTTTTGTGTGCTGTGCTATAAGCAATGCAGATGGTCTAGCTTAGTGATATTCTTCCGTCAGTCAAATTTTAGATTTGTTTTGTTTCATTTTGTTTTGCTTTACTTTGTTTTGTTTTTAAAAAAAGCCCTATTGACTTCTTTTTATTCCCATCCTGAGTGATTGAAACTCAGCGCCGTAATGAAGCAAGTAAAGAGCTCAATAGTCTCTAATGTAGTTTTTGTCCTAAGGGGTGATGCTTGCTTGTTTGCTTTTTGACAAGACACATCATTAGTTCATGGTGCAATGTGTATTTGGTAGCGTGGATGGATAACCATAAAACATATACTTTTCAAAAGTTGGCTTTTATCAAATGTTATTATTCAGTGGAGAATTTTGTGCTTTCCTTTTTATAATTGTGATTTGTAGCCCCTTTCAGAAATACATTTTTAATAAAGCAATAGCTCTTCCTAAAGTAACCTACATTGTTTTTCCAGTACCTAATTTAAGGAAAGGTAAATAAGAGACTATATTTTTCATAGAAAGAGTAAAAAGTATGAGAGCAAAATGTATGCATGAAAATTTAAAAAAATAGATGTTTAAACAAACGTGTTATATTAATGACATTTTTCTTGAAATATTTTGCACAAGGATAGAGTCTTAAAATTCACAGTAATTATGCAATCCAGTAGCACACTTACTAACCCAACTCTAAATTATGGCAGGCCATAATGGAGCTGTGATTTGTACAGTATTTTTCTTGTTTTACAGCACTCAAGGTTTTTGCTTTTGATTCACACCACATGAAACACATCCACCCTCATGTATACACAGGGGGAGATTACGTAAAGATCTCTCCAAAGAAGAGAAAGGAACCTCATCCAAATGGTAAGAAACAAAGGTTGAAGAGTAGGTGGGTTAATAAACACCTTAGACAGACTTTTACCCACTAGAAAACAGCCAAATGTGCAGTTTACCAAGGCTGAACTTCCCCACTGCTAGCTACAGAGAAGACAAGGTATTTTTGTGACCCTTTCTCCCTGATTGTCTCAAGACTGATATTTCTAATATATCCAGTGGCACAGTGTCCAATGAGTTTTCACCCTGGGCATTGATGCTACAGACCTGAGCTTTATCCATTTCTCAAGCCATAGATCTGCTGTATGACTTTGGGCCAGCCCCCTCAACTCTCTGTGCTACTTCTCCTTCAAAATTTGGTGCATTTTTCTGTTCAGAGAGTAGCTCACTGGGGCAAGAACGTTTAATCTTTAGTACCAAAACCAGCAGGACCCAGATCTGGCTTGTACCTCAGAGTTATACAGAAAGGGCTTGCAACTACTGTTGCCACTAAATATAAATGCATATCACTAAATATAAATACATGTGTTTAAACAGTTATGGACTCATACCACATAATTTCATAAACATGGAAAAGATTTTTCAAATCTTTGTCTTCCATCTAATCTGTATCTCAAATCATATCAGTATCTAAAAATGTGGTTTATTGTGGTACCAGGGAGAAAGTCTCCACATTTTTTAAGATCAGCATTGAACCCTAAAATATCTTTTTCTTTTTCCCATCCTGGGTCCAATGTAATGGAAGTCAAACATCAGAAAAGTCCAGTAGTCAAGTCAGAGACATTTCAGTTTATAAGAGTTGACACCACATGTGTAACCAGTTGCAGAACAGCAGCAACTATACATTACTCTAGAAAAAATACATATGGATATATCTAGTTAGTATTGCCGGTGTGAACACACGTTTTTACTTCCAATGCCAGTTACACTGTTTTAAATAAAGCTATATTTCATTGTCTCTAAAACATTTTTATAACTATTCCACAAAGACTCCATCTGTTTTGCATATTTTATGCAATAGCAGCAATAATGTCTATTGTTTATTGTTTCCTTAATGCCTTCAATTTTGTTCTTCCATAAAAGCCCCCAAACTCCTAACCCTGGTGTGTTTGATTGATAGGCACTGTGGCAGTTGTCTTTCTGCGGTACAGCAACATCGGCTCGCTGCTTTCCTCGCCCAAAAACCTCTCCTCCAAAGACCCTTCCGAGCAGAGACAGACAGTGAGCTCTGCAGTTATAGCTGTTGCAATTAGCTCAAATCCACCCACGCTCTATGAGCTCGAGAAAATAACATTTACCTTAAAGTATGCCAAGGTAAGGAGGTTTTTTATTATCAGCTTCAAGTAAAACAAAGCATTAGCCAATCATTTTATGTGATGTAAGCATACCTGCAGCATATGATGAACTAAGACATAATTCTGGTGTTTGCTGATGTGATGTTACAGTTTACTACTCTAATAAGATTAATCTCAAATGTGACATCCTAAGTGCAATATACTAAATATGGTACAGAGGAAAATTGCTATGGGGCTTAAGCAAGGGCAATGATGCCATCTTGGCTGGGTTGTAGTATGGATAAAATGCAGATGTCTGAACCAGAGAATATAACAGGATCTTGATTATTCTGTACTTAGGTGGGTTTTGTTTCTGAAAGTTTATCAGACAGTTAAGCATGTATACTAAAAAAAGGGGAAGTAATGCGTCAAGCTTTGTGCAAAAAAGGTAACCTGGAATTAGGGGGTAATAGCAGAACCTATAGTTTTGGAGCTTTGCTATTTCTGAAATCTGAAAACATTTACTTAAAATTGAGAAGTTTACTTCCAGCAAATACAGATTTTTGCTGGCTTGAATCATATGTGATAAACTACCTCACACAGCACAAAGAATCATCAGAAACATAACAAGAAAGCAATTCTGTAGAGAGGTGAGCAACGGAACAAGGTGCTAACCTTGGTTACACAGCTTTTAAATTTGTTTCTTCCCTTCTGAGTTAGAAATCACCTTTATATAAATTTGCATGTATTTATAAAGCCTACATTACAGGGGAGACTTAGTCTTTGACTAGATTTAGTAAGCACTCACTGTACTAAATAATACTAATGGTCTTACTCATCACTGTTGTGTAGCAGGTGATATAGCAGGTGTGATATGACCCTGGCTTTATCCCAGTTTGCTTTGTAAAATGCATGGAATAAGTCTCAGGTTTTGAACTGCTCATTTGGAATGGATAAGCAATGTGGCTGTAACCTTGGAGTCTACTCCATGTTCAGCAGGTGCAAGCATATATATAACAATGTTTTCAATAAGTAAAAATTCCAACATTTTTCCAGGTGCCAGCAGGGTTCAGTAATCTGATTAGACTACATGTTTGGTGGGGTTTTAGCTGTGTGAATAAATTGCTTCCATCCCCAGCCACATTTTAATTGCTTGGAATAGGCCTTGCAGAATGTGTTTTTTGTTTCCCAGCCTTCCAATGATAACAAGCATTTTTTAATGAATTGTGCGGTCTAGCGTAAGAAAGGTCTCTTGATGGGAAATATCCTGCCTTTTGCCATCAGCAGAACATCTTGTTTCTGTTCCAGACTGCAGATAAAGACATTAAATGTGCATTTTGGAACTACTCAGACACAATGAATGGCAACTGGGCTACAGAAGGCTGTGAGCTGACACATTCCAACTCCACTCATATCTCATGCAAATGTAATCATCTGACTCATTTTGCTGTTTTGATGTCCTCAGGTGGCTCCGTTGTAAGTGCTATTTTAATTTAGTGTTTTACCTGATACTTTATTCTGTTTTCTTTCCTTATGTTTTTATTTTAGTGCAACCTGCATACTCACCCCCCTTTAGGTTGTCTCTCAGTTTTGTTCAGCAAACACACAATTTATTGTGCACAAAGCAAACAAAATTCCTCCCATATGTGTTTGAATTTCCTTATGTCCTTTCTGCAGTATTACAGAGCAGTGATGCAGCAAAGTATCTTGTTCCAAAAACACAGTCTGTTGTGCTTATTTTTGGAGCATTGCATTTCATTTTACATCTCACTTTAATACTGCTGTGGGATTTATCTGCCATTCATTGGTGGTCAGTAACCATATGGCCCTGAATTTCTGTCTCTCAAAACTTTGCCACCCATTTGTCTAACCTTGGCATCTAAAAATCTGCTTTAAATTCTCTCTGGAGAGTTTGCAGCAGCATAATCATTCTGAAGTTTATGGCTATTAAACATGGGCACTCCCGACCAGCACAAAACTGGGAGGATGGCCATTCAATTTATGTCCTTCTTACATTAAGAAGTTCCATTGATTTCCAGGGTCTCAGTGGGGATCTGCAGGATCTCAGGTCCTGCCTCAGGAGGCAGCTTTATAAGGTATCAGAACTGACAGCAAGCAGAATATTAGCATGAATATACTGTATTGAGACAGTTCTCTCACACTGTGAATTTCATGCTGATAGAGGCTGTTTCCTGGTTGCTAAATAGCATCCCAAGTCTTCAGCTGAAATTTAAAACCTTTGCAGGTACCTATATAGTTATTTTGAAAAGAAAGGCTGGGAGGTGAAGAATCTCTCATCCTTTATTTAGTAAAAAAATACTGGGATATATTTTATGGTCAGCTGAATACCATCCTTTTGCTGATGTACAGTCATGTATTTCAGAGTTTCTTTGTTCAAATAGCAAACAGCAAAAGAAATTGTATTCTTATACAGAAAATATTCACGTCCAGTATTGAAGTATCTTGTGTTTCTCTGGAGAAAGTTCATGTTAAATATCTGGAATAGCATTTGCTTGAAGTGATTGTTATTTCAGAGTCTTGTTTTGATCATGTTGCAAATTCAGTAAGACAGTTATTCAGTTTTGCTTATCTAAGTCACTGCTGTGATAAGTCCTTTTATATTAGAAAATATTTGTGTCATATTAATAGATGTCCTACTGCCAGTGTATTTGTCATTCACTGAAATGATCTGATTTTGAAAATCTTATTAGGAGATACTGATGTTAATAAAAAGTTTCGTTAAGAAATATCAGAAAATGCAAGAGCAGGAATATATACAGTTTATTACTAATTTCCCCTAGAATTATATCTGTCTCACAAAAACCCAATACTTTTTAGATTATCCAAAGTGTACATTTCCAGTGAAACTCTGCAAACAGTTTTGATTAATATTTTGTAGAAAAGAAGAAAAGAGCTGTATTATAGAATGAGGTCTTTCTTGAGATGTTACAAAGCTGTTCTTTTAAATACTATATTATAATTTTCCCCCAGGGTGTTACAAATTATAGCATTCTTACAAGAATCACTCAGCTAGGAATAATTATTTCGTTGATTTGCCTCTCCATGTGCATTTTCACCTTCTGGTTCTTCAGTGAAATTCAAAGCACTAGAACGACAATTCACAAAAACCTCTGCTGCAGCCTTTTCCTGGCAGAACTTATTTTTCTGATTGGAATTAATATGAACAATAATAAGGTGGGTAGTTTTCACTTTTGCCTTGATTTTGTATTGCAAAACAAATATACAGTATAAGATAAGATCTTCCTTCCACTCCCCACACTTCCTACCTACAATAGTGACCCTGCCTTCCCAGTACAGTAACAGGAAATACAAAATGGTCATTTAAAGAGGCAGGGCCTTCATCTGAGCTGGTGTGTAGTGACTTTACTCCATGGATTTCACTTAAAATTTGTCACCTTTACTGAGAATGAGATCTCAATGTGTTTAGCATTTTCACTTCACTTAGGATGCTGTATAAAGCCACGTTGGTGGCCCCCAGGTTAACAGTGTTCTCTAAAATCAGGCCAGAGCTGCAATCCCAAGCTGACATCTGAGATATTGAGCTGTAGGCTGGAGGACCACATGTGAGGTCTTGACCTGTCCCTTTTGCTTTTCAGAAAGCTGGGGGGTTGATTTTTGCATCTCAGATTAGTTTCAAGAAATAAAATTATGCATAAATTATCAAAATATCATACTATAAGTAGCTGAATAGGATTTAAAATCACTTGAGAAAATACGAGCTGCTATCCCTGAGGTAGCACTCCAGCACTGATGGATTGAAAAATATCATTTTACAAACACTTTGTATAACAAAAGTTATTTCAGAAATAATTCCTTGTGATTCCTAATTACAATGTTATCAAAATAATAAAAATTAACTTTCTGTAGAACAAGCCTATAGACTACTCAGCTATAACAATAGGATCAAACTAGTCAAGCCACTTATGGGAGGACAGAAACTAATTTTAAAAGTGGAATTAGTCTATTTTACCATTTGCTACAGAAAACACTAATGAGCAAATGTACAAATGGGTGTAGGACAAGTTCTTGTTTATCAGCTTTACAACTGGGCTGAATCCCCATTTAAGGTCACTCAGTCGCTGTGCATGTACTGTTATGGTATAATATATATTGACAAAAGCCTGTTACTAGGATTGTGACTTTTGCTTTCTCTGGTTGAATTTCTAGCTCTTCTGCTCAATTACTGCTGGACTACTCCATTATTTCCTTCTAGCTGCTTTTGCATGGATGTGCATTGAAGGTATTCACCTCTACCTTATAGTTGTGGGAGTCATCTACAACAAGGGTTTCTTGCACAAGAATTTCTATGTCTTTGGCTATGTCAGCCCAGCCGTGGTTGTTGGAATCTCTGCTGCACTGGGATACAAGTACTATGGCACCACAGAAGTGTAAGTCACTGTTTCTGTGTCCAAATCATCGTACAGGCGGAGACAATAATCACAAAAGCACATTTCAAGGCATTTTCTGCTGTTTAATTTTCAGATGTTGGCTCAGCACTAAGAATAACTTTATATGGAGTTTTATAGGACCAGCATGTCTAATAATTCTTGTAAGTATAATTTTAATTTTTATTGTAGTACATAAAGCCAATAATAAAAGGTGTTTAATAATCACCCACCCACTGCCAGCATAGCTGTGAGTGCCAATTATAGGGCAGAATTGACTAATTTAGACCTTTTTATAGTACCTCTAAATTATTTATATGCTGTACATCTAAACAGTTTACTAGTCTGAAAAATGAATGTTTGACAAAAAAAGTTCAATATAATATCAGAGGAGTTTTTTCTTACTCTCTTTTTTTTTATCCCAATGGTTTGTGAAATTCTGTGAAGCATTTCTGGTTTTTACAGAGAGGTATCTTTGTATGTCACTGGCATCTCAGCATGGCTCAGCAGGAGGTGTTACACAGACACCATCCTAGCAGACAGATAATCTGGTTTTTCAAATGTTGTGTGACTTAATCTCTTATCAGTGATCGGTCATCTTTGTAAGATTAGACTGTCATCTTTGTGGTTTTATCATTCGCATGTACCCTGTCATCATCAAAGCCATTTTAGACTAAATTGCGACGTCAGAGAAAAGAACCTGCTATTTCACATGGGCAGACAAGTCAAGTATTGATAGCCCTATTTCAGCTGTGAAGAGCACCTTTTTAATTCCTATTGGAAGTGGTTTCAAACCTGCAAATTTGGCAGGTATTACATGTTCAATTCTGAATCGAGATGTTTTTGGTGTCTCAGGAGCATTCCTAAGTGCTATAAAGTTTAAGGAACCATTCTGGCTGTAATGGGGCTGTATTCTGTACAACTGTGTTGACAGTGATAGCTGAGCTAACAGGAGGAGAAGGTGCAATAGTGAGGCCCCACAACACCCACGGTCAAGTCAGTTACAGCTGTGTTCCTTTTTAAGCTATTTGGTATAATGTGAGGATTTGTTAAAAAAAAAAAAAAAAAAAGTGGAAGATCATAACGCATTCAACTTGGTAGTGAAACAGTTTTATGTCAAGGCATTATCCATTTCAAAGCTTAATAAAGTATCAGGTATAATTCTGGTCAAATTTCACGCCAAATTCCCACTGCATATTGGGTACAGCTGGAAACAACCTGCCAGATATAGCTGCAAGGTTATGCCTCCCCATCTCACCCTTCGGGTGAGCACAGCAAATTTTGAGAGGCAAAGCACCCTGACCTCCCTTGGGTCAGTGCTTCTGGGTCAGATAGCCCTGGTGTCCAGCAGGTTAATAAGATGAATAAAATCATGGCAAGGCATCATCCTTTACTAGGAAATTCTTACAATTCTTAGGTTTATGTTTACAATTTCCTATTTCCTCTTTGGACCTTATCTTTCCTTCCATGGAGGCAGCAGGGCTGGGGTTTTGTTGTTATTTCTCTCATTGCTGCTCCTCATTTGCCCTCAAGTAAAGATTTATGCACAGTGATGTATCTCTGTAGGGTTAGCACACGAAAATCGCATTATCAAACACACAAAATGCCCCAAGAGCAGGCATCTGTAACCTTGTTTTCAGCTCCAGCTGAGCTGTGCCCAGTGGGGATCTCAGATACACAGCACAGAGGCAGAGCAGGTCTGCAGTGGCTTTGCTGTAAATCTGGCTGGCTGCAGAAGCAAATCCTGCAAGCTGGACTCTGAGGCCTGTAGACATTCTCTGAGCACTCCAGATCTTCCAGCAATCCCTGCAAATTAAAAGGAAAAAGGGAGGTGTTAGAAGATGATCCAGGCCTGTATGCCAGTGCAGCCCTCCTATGGATGAGGAGAGCAGCCAGACAGTTTCTTTCTCTCTCACTCCTTTGCCTAAGACCTGTAGCTGAAGAGCAAAGAGCCCTGTTCAGCTACTTTTGGTGTGTTATAGAAGTATTTTGTGCTAATTTGTTTTCCCAGCATTTGCATACTTCCATTTAGTGTCTCTTCATAACAGTGTGCTCCTAGATTGTGGGGGGAAAGGCAATCTGCTTTCAGCAAGGTGCTTCAGCAGCTCCAGGGTTTTTTTGAGGGTTTTGACAGCTTGTTTTGACAGCAAAATGAAGCCTGAACTTCAAGAGGGATATTTTCTAAGGGTGTAGGTACCTAGGTATTTTGCTCATGCTCTATCCAGGTAGTACATGAAAATATGGAAAACCCTATGAAAATAGGCACTGACACTGGAAGATGAAGTTGGTGTCAGATGTCTTCTTGGTGGAAAGCACATTGTTGGCAGCAATTCTGTTTCCATTGTCCAGCCTTCCTGTTGAGAACACTGCATGGGCTTCAACATGACAAAGATTACTCTTTCCAAAGTAGTGCCACTCAGGCAGTCCTTTTAATTACAGGAGCCAATCTTTTCCCAATATTTCCATTCTGCCCACAGCTAATTAAAGAGAAAGAATTTAAAAAATATTAGTTAAGAACTCTGACAAGAAAATATCATTTTTGTTCTAGAATAACCAGATAGAGCACTACAACCATCATTCAAAGCTGAAATATCTGGCAGCTTCAAGTTTACCTTTAATCCTAAACTTCATCTGCTCATAGCATTGAATTTGCAGATTTTCCAAGACAGTTAGGAGACCATGGATACCAATTCTCTGGAGGGCTACTCACCACAAAATTCTTGCACAAAACCATTAAAAACATTGTCAGGACAAATGCCCATGTACCCAAATGGTGGTTTCACTTTCTGTGAGTGGGACCCAGGAGATTTGTCGTTTGGATTATACTGTAATATGCTTCTAAGACAGCACGTAAATGATGAACAGAACCCCTCCTGTACCAATGGTTAGCTGTCTCAGGGCACGTTGTTTCAGACATGTCCTTGGGCTGTAAATCTGTAGTAAAAATGAAGCATAGGGAGCTCAAGTGTTTATCAGGAGTAAAAATTAAGTTCTTCTCTGATTGCCTAAGCAGAAATGCTTCTTCTGAAGGTGTTTGCTTATTAATATAGAGGTTCTATTAGAAGTTTTAAGTGCAAAGTAATGGCCTTATTGATCCCATCTAAAAATTATTATTATTATTAGATTGGTGACTGTACATGAAAAGAAGTGGGTCAGAAACTCTTTAGATGGACTTAGCAAAGAAAGAGCATTTTAAACCTTTAGAAAACAAGCTGCAAACTGAAGATAACTTCTACAATTTATTCCTTCCTCCTAATATTTGTAATCTTTAGAACCACAACCATTTTAACTAAAACTATGCAGTAGATTAGATCAAAGCATACAAGTATGGAGAAATTATTTATAACATGTATTTAAACTTTTTAATAGGAACGTGAGTTTATCTCAAGCTTTAAGGGACAAACATTCACACACATGGCAGCCAAAGACTGATTGAGGCAAAGACAAATATAAACCCCAGAGATAAAAGGTATGAAAATGGGGGAGGAAAAAACCCAGAGAATATAAAGAAGCCCTAGAAGAGTTTCTTTACTATTGTAAAACACTCTTACAGGAATAATCTCCCTGGTAATAAGTGTGTAGAATGGAAATGAGTATTTGTCGCCAGGGTGACGTGGCTGCAGTTTTGATTAGCATGTAATTTCTGTCAGCAACAAACTCCTTCCCATTTTGGAGCATTTCAACATGGCTTTCCCCACCCCTGGCATCATAGCTTTTTGAGTGGGAGTAGACCTGTGTAAGGGCTTTATTCTGTACCCCTGGTGGTTTTGGAATCTTCATCTTTTAAACTCTATAGACACAGCATAAGTTCTTCCACTTGTACCTATTTTGAGGTTCAGTTATATATTAGTTATCCATTTGGGAGTAGAAATGATGTCTGGAAGGGTTGGCCAAGGGCTGTTAACACTGTAGTTATGAAAGTCTATGAGACATTAAAAGGAAAATTTGGAAAAGAATCACTGCTATTCCAAGTGCAGCTCCAGCCAGCCCTTCTAATATACCTGTCTCCCACAATGTTCTCCCATCAAATCTGTTCAGCTGGGCTTTGTGCAGCAAGTTCAAAGTCACCCATGAAAACATGATTTGTGCCTTTACAGTATCGACAGAGTCATGCAGACTTGACTGTTGTACCTACTGTCACTGTCACAATAAATTGGCACACCTCTGTGAGGAACCAGGACTCAGAAGTGTGACGTGTTGTAACATTAATAGGTACAATTTGCCATTTGACAGTATAAATCTATCACTATCATTTGTTGAGATCACCTCTCTAATAAAAAATACAGACTTGCTCTTTGAGGTTGGAACATTTCCAAAATTGAACATCATCCAAATAATCCTCTCTGTGGCTTTTATCCAAACATCCCAGTGCTGTGCAGTGAGGAGGTAGCTCCTGCACGTTATTCCTTGTTTTACCTCTCTAATGAGTGGTTTTAGGGACTTTGAAGGTGTCTGGCTTGGCTTCAAGTTCCAGTTTCTTGAAACAATTGGTAATTGTAGTGTTTACAACTATAAAAATGGTTTATACATGAACCCTGCAATTTTCAGAGCATTCTTGTGCACTTGACTTAGAACGTACAAGCCAAGAATAATTCTTGGAGTGGTGTCCCCAGAAAATCCAATCTCTTTTTTGATAAATGTAATGAATAATCAACTGTAAAGCAAAAATATTCTAAGAACTTCAGTGATTGATTAACCATACTGGTTGAACCTTTCTTATATAAATGAATGGGTAAATGAATAAAATATACAGATTGCAGTTGCAAAATGCAAAAAAGGGACATATGAGTGATGAAAGCAGGCTAGCAGTAGAGTAATGCTTTTCATTAAGGAACTGCCTGCATATTCATTAGAGGTAGTCAATTACTTAAAAAATACATTCATCAGATAATTTATTTGATGAATTTTACCATTATTTGTCAAATAATTTATTCAACAAAAAAAGGTAAAATTAATGGATTAGTGCATTTATCAAATCTTAATGGACAGCTCTAATGCTTATTCAGTTCTGTACATTTAGGTTGATTCAGGATTAGTAATACTGCTGCAATCAATGCAGAAGAATTCCAGGCAAATCCATTACTGTGCTATTTTCTCATATACTCACAAATTTCATGCACTTAATCTAGACTATTCAAACTGAACATATTTCATATAAAAAATAAATATTCAAAGAATCTAAGATATTACATTTTCCCAAGCTTCAATAAAGAACATGGTCTGACAGACCATTGTTACCATTTCAAAAAAAAAAGAAAAGAAAAAAAAAAAGCAGCCCCTCTGAGGTGAGTCACATCACAGTTATGTCATCAAGTCCACTGTCTCTTTGGGCTTCCTCACTTTATTATCCTTGTTCTTCAGTGAAACATTGCACAATCATTATTCCTGACATTTCTTGATATTCTAAGAATTATTATCAAAAACGTTCCTTGACCTCTGACTTCCACCACAACAAAACATAGCACCATCTCACATTTTTCAGTGAATATTTATGCTCTGAAAAATTCAGTGGGTTTTTTTAATGATAAATGCTTAGTTATGTTTCTTATATAGATGTGAAAGATATACTCCACCGTTACTGTGTGTTTTTCAGAAAATAGCTGTTTAAAACATTTTTTTATATCTACTGTTATTTCTCAGTCTGCCTTTTTAGTGGAAATAAATTCCTACCGGGACTAGCAATGCCTTTATTATTCTTTTTTAAAGAGTAATAGTCCCCTTTTCATTAACCTCTCAGTGGCTTCAGTTAAAGGTGTCTCCATGGCATTTCTTATGCCATTGTGGATAAAGTGGAGAGAATTAATTATATAGTGGCATTAAAGACCGAGTCTGCAACTTTGCTTGAAACAGATTAGTCTAAACCACAGTGCTGTTCAGCAACAATACCTGCTGTGCTAAATAATAACCGAGTCAGAAAATACTTGCCCTGTTCAGTGGACAGGATCAACAGCTTCCATATTGCCAAACCCAACGGATGCAATTTCTCAGCAAGACCAGAGCTTTCACATGAATCAAGGTTTTATCTTCCTTCTCTCTGCTATTAAAGCCCCAATTCTATGGTCCCTTGACATACTTAGGAAAAAGAGGGGTATGTCCATTAGCCATTTTAGAGTAATGTAATTAGAAAAAATATTTGATCCTGTGTTATTGCATAGTAACAAATTCATTGCATAAGGCTGAAGGGTCCTTGAAGAATGTTCCAAACAAAAGTGTTTGCTTTTTAAAAAATCAGCTTAGCAGTTCTATAAGAAAAAAGTAAATGAAGTTGTCCCTTGCTGTCCCTGGAAGGACATTAGACTCGAAACTCAGGCATGTCCTCTGTCACCCAGAGTGAACCAAGCAGACACAGCAGGGGAGGGAGCACAGGTGGATGTCAAGGGAAAGGAGAAGAGCACCTGCATGTGCCAGGTGGCTGCAGATTTCCTGAGATGTTCCCCAGCTCAGAGCAGATTAATGTCGCACACATCCTCCTTCAGTTCTAGAAAGACTTGTTTAATGGATCCATGTATAATCAGCTTTTGTGGGGTTTTTTTTAGGAAAGCCATACAACTGACTGAAATAGGTTAGTTTTGTTGGTTTGTATTTTAGGGTTTTTTCATTGTTTAATATCTTCTTGGTGGTTCTGTTATATGCCTTGCTCTAAGCACAATTACTATAAACATATATGCTTACCCTAAATTGTTCACTGGAAGGACACCATAGGTTTGCTTTAGACAGTTAGCATAGACTGGTGATGTCTTTTGGACTTTCTTAGCAATTACAAAATGGCTTCATCCACATGACATCTCACTTGAATCAGATCTTCTTCCACTATTCCTGACAGGCATTTACAGAGGTGAACTTAAATTCACAACAGTAATTGCACAGGAATACTGTGCTTGGAAATCTCACTTGGACACTAAAAGAAGTTTTTGTAGTTTTGAATAAATCATGCCATGTGATCCTGAAGAGGATTTGGCAAATTGTGGAAGGTATGGATAGCTTTCTGACAAATATTCACACCTCCAAAATTGAAAATACAGCTTGTTCTCAGACTTCACATCTCAGTCATGCTCCTGATGCTTTCTCCTTCTTAGTAGCTCATCCAGTCACTGAAGCTAGTTGTACTAAAAGATAATGTACAACTATTTCACTCTTCCTTTCTGTGTCAAACTCCTGCAGGGTTCCTACACGAGGCTCCAGATGCAGCCTAAGAAAGGTTTCCATGTATGCAAGGAAACCATAGGAACAGGAGCAATGTGTAGTCTGAGCTTTTAGATGCACCTTGAATCAGTTCATTAAACAGCCTGATTTATGTCACTCCAAACTCACAAGATAATACATCTTCTCAAAAGCTTCTTGGAAAAGAAGAGTAAACCTAGGGATTATTTACACTGTGAGCAAAATAGGCCCCAGTCCTACCACTGCATCTAACTGGGGTAACATTTATGTCTGAGGTCAGGTACAGCTCTGTTGGTTCATCCCTCCTGCCCTTGGCTGCAGAGATGACAGTAAATAATGTGTTTGTTTTTGCAATCCAATAAGAAATAACATTGAATCCACAAGTCTGCAAAGCTGTTTACCCTGATGAAAAGCATTAAAACCCCATTTATTTATTTACATCTTCTTTTAAGTGTTCTAAAAATATAAAGGAAACAGTTAATTGAGTCTAAATCTATAGCTTGAAGTATCTAAAAGAAAACTTTGAAGTATTCATAAATAAAAAGCAATCCTATGTGAACTTTTTTTTTTCCCGAGTCAGGATTTGTAATAAACTCATTTGGCTATGTTTTAACTTTTAAAACAAGTGAAATCATTAAAATCTTAGAAGCATAAAATTCTCCCCCTGAATAATTGAAAATATTTCCCAAAAATACAGCCTAAAGGGGTTCATTAATGTTTTTGTTCCGTTTCCTACTCCTAGATAAGACTGCTCTTGTATACTTAAAGCTTTCAAGAAGATCTATTCACTGGGGACATGGTAATGAGATAAATCAGTCAGGAGACAAACCCTGACTGTTTGACTGCCAGCTTGTGTCCAATTTTATGCAATTAATGCAGCATACATTTTCATTTTGAAGCTTAAACGGTTGTATTGTTAATAACTTAATTCCGTTCTCCCGGGCTGCAGTAACGATGAGCCACTGAACGCTGTGGCTTTAGCCACCATCAGCCATCCAGCCAGAGAGGCAGGCATGGATTGCTCTCCCCGGCAGAACCCAGACCATCACAAGCTCATTAATTCAAACACTCGTAATGAGGGTCATTGTACAGACTGATACAGATACAGCTGCTCTGAACTTCAGACATTTTTTGAAAGAGCCACATTCAATATGATATATGTAAAAAATTCAAGTATATGCCTAAGAGAGCAGCAGGAGAAATTTTCTCATTCTTTTTTGTGAGATCTGACATCAGCATATAGATGGTTTCATCAATTATTGAGACAGAGACTAAGAAAGGAAAAGGGAATGATTTGGGGGTTTCATTTTTGAAGTTTGAATTTAAAGTGCTCAGACTGAATCAGAACTAGTATGTCTGAGTCTTTAGAATTAGCTGCTTCTTTCTTATACCTTCTCTTCTTTGTAACACTAGAGAGCCTTTAAAGGCTGGTATTTGAAATGTTTTAATAACTTTTGAAAGGCTGGGGTGTATCTTTTTACACAAAGATATCATACATGAAATTACTGATTCCTTTTTCATTCTATAAATAATGTGCATTGGAAATACTCTCAAAACCTCAGCCTCATATTAAACAAATGGAGCAGTGTTTAAAAAACAAAGCCGTTTAGATAATCCTGGACAAGGAACTGGGGGGGTGAGGGAAATCCAGGTCTTTCTGCTCCAGTGAATATTTAATTATTTATATGGCATGGAATAGATCCAGCAGTAGCAGTAGCAGTGAATATCTATACAGAGCTGAAGAAACCAAGGGTCATAGCCAAGTCTGAATATTAAGTAAAACAGAAAATTGTGCCCCATGTCTCCAACATCCTGTATAAATGTGCTGTCCACAGGGATTTTCATTGTTCAGGAGTGTCCTTTCTGGTTTTATTCAGAAAAGCCATCCTGGTCAGGAAGCGTTTCCTGGTGAAAACACAGTCTAAAACAGTAAATGTCTTTTAGTGCTAATGAACTGACATTTTTCAAGAAAAAAAGTCTTGGATGAAATTTTTTTGAATGCCCTGTCCTGATCCATTTAATTTCACCACAAGTCCAGGTACTAACTGAGCCACTGCCATGAAAGACAGACCATTCCCCTCTGAGCTTTCAAGTGCTCTTTGTCTTGCTTTAAAAAAGAAAGGGAGGGAAGAAGGAAAAAAGATGTCTTAGTTGTCAAATCTGACAGCTTTCAGCTACCTTGATGGGGCAAAATGATGATAGATCACTTCACTCAGTGTCTTACAATTTAATTGTAATTAATTATGAAAGAAATTACAGCTCTTCAACATGAGTGCAAATATTTTTATTTGCAAGTTTTATTAAATTTTGTGCAGCTCATCCTATTCAGTGTTCAACTAACAAAAAATACCATTCTGCCTCTACACAGGGAGAGTTTCATGCAGTGTGAAGCACTAACATCATATTTACTTGAGGACAGAACACTACAATACTCTTTCAGTATGTAAAATAGGTACATTTCAGAGTGGAATTAAAGACCTATTTTAAATATAGCTGTTGCTAGGCAATGTGCTATTAGCAGAACTACAGCAGCCTGGAACACTTAGGATTTTAGGACCTACATGCTCGTTCTTATATTATTATTTAGTTTCTAAAATACTAGCAATCCACAGAGAGGTTGGTATTTTGCTTAGACAATAGGTGAGATTGCTCCTCAGTGCTCTCTGCTGGGGCAGTCCCAGACCTGATAGGAGTGGCAGCCAGGGCAGCAGCATCTTGCTGTGTCCATGCCCAGCTTTCCTTCCTTGCAGAAGCACCTGCTCAGGTAGCAGGGAGACAGAGGGAGGGATGCTCACCTGCAAGCAGACTTTCAGGGATATCCTAGATGCAGGTGGAGGTAGGTTAGCTCCATTCTTTTCCCATCCTGTTCTAAAATACATATGACTGATTGAACAGAGATCCCTGGGCTAATTCCTTTGGCAAAGCCTCCCTATTGTTGACCAGATGATTAGGAGAGCACCAGTAAATTTCTTTGAATTCTAAATTGCTTTCTCTCTCCTGCAAGAGGACATTATCCAGATCAGTGCTGTGGGTCAGATCTGATCCTAGGAGTTGTACCACTCCAGACTGCTCTGAACTCTTCCTTGTGTGCCTGTTGTACCTACCCCAGCAACATCGCCGTTCTGAACATGGGAACTGTAGCATGGAGATCCCCAAAACAGCAGCAGGAAAATATCACTGTCCTGCTCTTTACCACAGTGTGCATCCATGACACATTAAGTGCTAAAACCTGCAGCAGTGCCCACTGTTGCCTGTGAATGTCTTGGGACTGCATTCTCTGTGGTGTGCAGTGATAAAGCCTTGACAATGCTGGTGGCAATAGGAGTTTTACTATTTAACTGGCATTCTGCATATTAGTTTAATGGGGCCAGAATTCACTCCAAAACCCTAAATCCTTCTGACCCTTTTCATATGTGGTATCCCAGAGAGGGATATAACACTTATCATCCTTCCTTTAAACTCCATCTCAGGTGTACAATACAACCCAGCTCCTGGGTTTGTGTCTCGTTAGAGATTATCCAAGGTTATACAGCTACATAAATGTAGTTGCCCATATCTACAGAATCCTGATTTCATGGGCATCCTAATAATTGCTCTTGTTAATTTCCTATTTCTCACAAATATATTTTAAGTTTTTCATTTGTTCATAAATATACCACAACATTTCTAGAACTTAAGAATGCTAAAAATACTTTTACAAATATCTTTAGGGAGACTTGATTCCCTGAAGATGCTGTGAGTGGAGGCTTTTTCTGTATCAGTCCTTGACTTTGATTAAACACTTAAAAAAAGAAAAAAATGAATAGATTAATTATTAAAATTAGTCCTGTAGTGCACCTGAGCAATGATGAGTGAAACATGATTCTCACTGAATTGCAGAGGAGGCAGAGCTGAGGATGCTGAGCACTTCAGAGAATTGCCCTGGCAGGGAGAAAGTCAGAGGTTTTCTTTCTAAAATTATAAGGACTGAGTGCACTGTTTGCCCAATAGCAGGCTAGGGTGGTTTGTTAAATAAATAAAATACAAAAAAAATTATTCAGTTCAGGGCCTGGAATCAATGCAATTCCCCTCTAGTCTATTAGCCTTGCCGAGCAGCCCCTCTCAGGACACAGCAGTTTCTCTGCCTGCTCAGCCATGTAATAGCACTGAAAACAAAGGCACCGGAGCCGCCGTGTCACACTGTGACATCGTTATTCACTCCATAAAACCGCGGCCGTGCCCAGCCCCTTACGCCCTGGCTTTGCCCCCAGCTGCAGACTCACTGTGCTCATTATTCAGGTGAGCTGTCCCCAGGCTGGCCCTGTGCACAGCCTGTCCTGAGCTCGGTGTCACAGCTGCCTGCACATCCTGCTCTGCTCAGCCTCTCCCTCTCCGGGGACACCATGCCTTATGTTTGCCATTTCCTTCTCAGTCACCTGGCCTGTCACCTTAAGGCAGTCTTAATTATAGTGCCAGTGAAGGTTTAGTCAACAAGATCTTAAGACTCTGGTTTAATTACAAAAATGAAAACACATGATTACAACCAAAGTAAGTATAAAACAATATTTGGCTGTAAGGAGCAATCGAAACTTTTTAGATGTTTCAGCGTCTCTCATGCAGAAGCCCCTCTCTCTCAGACAGAAAATTTGGCGATCCAGGACTTTTGTGTACATCTGTATTTTAGATTACTTATGCAGCCTACTACCTCAATTTCTGCTTGTTTGAAACTCATTTTTGCATACAAATTCAAATGTCTTAAGTGCTTGTACCTTTGGCTAGGCATTTTAAGTGATTTGACTTCTCATTCCATTTGTTGGAACACATAAGGCTCTTTGGGGATATCAGTTCTATTTCCCCTTTAGTCCTAATAAGTTCAACTTATTAGTGTTCATACTCAGTCCTGCCATCCAATATGAACTTTTTACTTTACATTTCCCAGAAATAGAGGCCATTGGTGTGTTCATAGCAAAGAACATACAGAGTATCAGGTTGAAGCAGGATGCATTAAGTTTAGGATACCTTTTGGGATATCTATTGGATTACCAGTTTTCTCCAAAGGCCACACTTGACACATTGTTTACATTAGGTGGTTTTTTCCTCCTGGATTTACCCATTAGTTCATGCTATTGTTTTCCCTCATGTTTTGCTTCATTTCTGTGTCACAGGGTAGTTACTAAACCTTTGTGGCTATCCATTTCATCCCCCCTCAAAGGACAAAATGCAGTTCCAGAGGTTTCTAACTTAGGTTGAAGCATTGTATATGTGCTTTCACTTTGCTATAGAAATTTTTATTAATGGAGTGCTTAAAAATGGGGCAAAGACCAACTTAAGACTTTAATAAATCTTGAAAATGACAAGTGTTTCAGAAGTTAAGTTCACCCTCATTACCCTGTAACACTACCTCCTGTGAGGCTACCTGAGACATATTGTACAATAATTGTGTTCTGGCAGCTGACTCCAAGAAGCTGGTGTTAACCTCTCCTGCTCCCCTGATACATACAGATTATTCCCATTCGAATGGGCTGGTGAATGAAAAGATCAGAGTTAATGGGAATTACTTTAATGCAGGAGGCCAAATCCTATTATCCTGTGAAACGGACAGTGCAAATAGCATTTGTGCAAAGGAGCCCCACTGGGACAAGGAGAAATGGAGCCTACTGCCCACCCCATCCTTGCTCAGCAAAACCTTGCCACTTCTGCAGCTGCTTTTGTGAGAAAGGGGGGTTGGCCCATGGCGCCTCTCACAGAACCTATTTCTGGCAGTTTTTAAAGAAGTTGCAGTGTGTTCTCCATACTTCTGGTACCTTGATCGCATTTCCCGCTACCTTTTTCAAATTAATAAGTACATTATGTGAGTTATGCAGATTACAGTGTATGCATGAAGTTATTTGATATATTATTCACCAACAAATATAAAATAAAAAGTAAGTCTGCATGTAATTATCCACAACTGCTGACTGACTCATAATTAACTTTGAAAAATTGCTGGTTTAGGAGATATCATAGATTACAATTTTAAATATAAGGAGCTTCAGAATAGCTCTCGTGATCAGCACTAGTACAAGGTATTCAGTGAAGGATTAATTCCCAAAACTGCTCATCAGCTCTATCTCCTGTCTTATCAAATTGTAAATATATTATGCTGCATTAAACTATGAGCACGCAGCTAATTAAAGCAGAGACTGCTTTAATATTAGATACTTTCCCTTTGACACAAGAAAAGTATTCTAAGGACATACTTTATGAGTGTTAACAAATGAAAACGATTCCTTTTCAAGTGGTACTGTACTCCAACAGCTGTTTGTTTTTTATTCCAGAGACTTTTTCTTTTGTTGTTTGGGTTGGGTTTTTGGTTTGGTTTGGTTTGGTTTGGTTTGGTTTGGTTTGGTTTGGTTTTTTTTAAAGAATAAGAAGCAGGGGAAAACCATAAACTCTTTCTGGAGAAACAGCTTGGGGAAGGCATTAATTCTATTCATTCTACAGCTGGAATCCCACAGGAACTGACCAAGGGATTGCAGCCAAAGACTTACAAATAGTACCTGAATGACACACAGCAAAAATTTGGAGAATTTACTAATATTTTAAATATATTCTGATGTTAAATGCTGCAAAGTAAGAAGGCAACCTTCCACCTCTTTAAAGGAATGCATTATAAATTTAACTGAAAGATCAGTGAAGCCTAGCCAAGGCAAGAAAGCATCAGAATCACAACTGAGCATCATTTGATATATTGCTTATTTTAGTTGCTTTTCTTTGTTTCAAACTCAAATTAAATGATGACATTGTAAAAAATCAAGGAAAAAATACCAAAACTATTCATCTATGAAAAAAACATAAAAGAGAAGATATACAGCAATACACCTTTCAGTAAAAGCTAGATTTTTAAAATTATTTGTGAAAGCCTCTAAGATTTTTCTGCCACTTGAAAGTTTTCACACCCCAAAGACCTCAAAATGTATGATGATATTAATGTTATTTAGCAACAAAAGACACACATATTTTATGATCAATATGATACAGTACAATAGAAAACCCATAGGGTAGAGGGTTTTTTAGGAGTTTCTAAATTTCTCATTCCTTTTTTTAAATTCCTTTCCTTTCCTTTCCTTTCCTTTCCTTTCCTTTCCTTTCCTTTCCTTTCCTTTCCTTTCCTTTCCTTTCCTTTCCTTTCCTTTCCTTTCCTTTCCTTTCCTTTCCTTTCCTTTCCTTTCCTTTCCTTTCCTTTCCTTTCCTTTCCTTTCCTTTCCTTTCTTTTCTTTTCCTTTTCTTCTTTTGCTTTCCTTCATCGCTACTCAGGAAAAATAATCTCAGTGGGAAATCGAAGAGATTTACCAATAAAATCAATAAACATTTGCAGACTGTTGGTAGTGATACTGTTGAGATAAGGTAGGGTTACATCCCTGTTTGATCAATATTTTTTTCAGGGCTAATATTTTTTTAATGTAAGTGAATCAGAACAGGGTGGGTTTTTTCCCCTCCAGGCATGGGATTCTTTAGATTTCACATGGGATTCTGTAGATTTCAGATACACAGAAATTTTATCTGTCTTGTTTAATTTAAATGCTTAACAGTTATTGGCATTCAAAGGTATCCTGGTTTAAACTAAAAGTTTTTCTCTTTGCTCCCCCAGGTTAATTTGTTGGCTTTTGGAGTAATTATTTATAAAGTATTTCGACACACTGCAATGTTAAAGCCAGAAGTCAGCTGTTATGAAAATATAAGGTAAGTTTGCCATTCAGTACAAATTCTGTAAGTTTAAATACAGACAGAGATGATAATGAGTATTCAAAAGCAACAGTTCAATATCCTGAGATTTGTAGAGAGAGAAAGATTTTTTTTTCTGCTATTACCCTTATATATATTTGGACATAAATTTTGCAGTCATTATTCCCACTGAGTCATACCTTGTATGATAGGGTGTGTGTGAAAGATGCACAAAGAAAACAAATGGCCCATATCAACCAGAGGTAAAGACTGATGGCAAAGTTAAAGAAGTAATTGTCCTTTTTTCTTAAGTACTTTCCACAGCCTCTATGCAAGGCAAAACAGAATTCAAATCTATGTCTGAAATGGGACCAAAATATTTGCCTTGAAGTAGCAAGATAAGAGATTGGAGCCATTCACATTATTTGGGAAAAGTCTGCAGTAGGACATTGTGCTTCTGTGGCACTGGGGGATGGAGCAGATTCTTTACTTTGCATGCTGCTATGATTTTTCCATCAATTCACTCTCTTTTAAACTGATTTATAGGGACCTTGAAAACCGTTTGTGCAGGAAAAGCTGAAGTGTACTACAGGGAACATTGAAAACAACTTACTGTTTGTGTTGCTTAGGAACACTCCTGCAGTTTCAATGCATTGCACTAGATTTATAGTTAGGATTTAGCAATCGTTTGATTGATTACTTTCTCTTATTCCTCACCTTTCATAGCTTCATGTGGTGACCTGTTTCTAATGGAGTTGAAAATTATCAATTTTCAAGGGAACAGTGCTAAAAATGTCTGCTGTTCAAAGGAAGTCCTGCAATGACTCAGCTGAAAATGAATAAGAAAGTAATCAGTGGCTTCATTTCCAAGACAACATGCTGTAATTTGTGCAAGTCTGTGAGCAGGACTCTACAGCATCTTGGAAAAAAAAATTGTAGCCAATCAGTTTCTACAATTTTAAGGCATCAATATGCTGACCCAGGAACTATTTGAGGGTACTTGTGTTCTAAAAACTTTTTTTTTTTTTTTTTTCATTTTTAAGAGACGGAATTTTAAAAAGAGCCTGGTTTTATAACTGGCACCGTCCTCTGCAGTGAACCTGAGAGGCAGCCTGGGAATCCTTTGATGTCATGCACATGCACTGACCTAAGAGCATACTGAACATTTTTCTGGGTTATTTTTTTGAGGAAGATAGGGGGGAGGAGGAAAAGTGGGGGAATGCTTCATAACAGACATATGTTTTTCCTTGGGGAATTACACTAACAGTAGATTTAAATCAAATCATATGGTGCTGCAGTACACCAGAGAAAACATAGCTGAAGATTAAAGAAGCCAGTGTTTTAAGGCCCTCCAGTTTTACTCCTTTGCTCTTCCAAAGTGGTTGTGTGACTTTGTTCCTGCTACAGTGCTACAGCACACCCTGAAGAGCAGCCCCTGCACTTGCACTTCTCAGGCCTTGGCAGCTGTGAAAGAATTTCCAAGGCAGCACTCACCACCCAAAGTGGAGGGAAAGGAGAGTAGCATGTGCCTGTGTGTTGCTCACAATGTTCTCTCCCTGTCCAGATCCTGTGCCCGTGGTGCCCTGGCTCTCCTGTTCCTCCTTGGGGCTACCTGGATTTTTGGGGTCCTCCATGTGGTCCAAGGGTCTGTGGTTACTGCCTATCTTTTTACAATCTTCAATGCATTCCAGGGGATGTTCATCTTCATATTTCTTTGTGTGCTGTCTAGGAAGGTAAGCATCCTATTCCTTGTGGGAAGTGACTCCATCTCATGTCCCTGCACTGTCCAGGTGTCCAGCCCTGAAGTTGAGCTTCTGCCTTCAGTGGAGGCAGAACCTCTGTCCAGTTTTTATGTTCTCACATATTTTCTTCAGTTTAAGAACTGAAGTATGAAACATGAGAAAATGTGGTTTTTTAACTGTAAAACTGGTTACAGTGTCATTAACCTGACAGAATAATACAGTGAGTGCAATAAAACTTCCAGTATTTTCAATTAGCAGCACTATCACCCACACTAGCCTGGGATGATACTTTCTTCAGTGGTCTGTCCTAAAGTAAATGTCAGCCCCACCTTAAAATATCTAGTGACAGGAGCATTACAAAATAAGTTAAAAGACATATAGACCTATTAATAAATCTATTGCATAATTGAATTCAATATTTTTATTTCAGATTCAGGAGGAGTATTATAGATTGTTCAAAAATGTTCCTTGCTGTTTCGGCTGTTTGAGATAAATGGAAGGAAAACACTCAAAAGCATCTCAGCAGAAGAAAGAAGAAACTTACACGGTGTTGTTATGGATATTACTGCAAAATATAGTATTTTGAAAGTTTGAAATGGCTCAGTAAGCAGGCATATCTCTTAACTAAATTACTGGTTTTGTACATACATGTGCATTCGTGCAGAACATCTGTATTATTCTGTATATTAACAGTATACAAAACAAACTAGATCATTGCAAAAAAAATATTAATAAAGAAAAGGGAAAGAAATTTCTAAAGAATCTCAAGACCTCATGACTGAGGTTTTGTTTCTAATATTAAAAATATCTGCAGTTCTTGAAAGCAAGATACCAAAAACCAACTGGCACAGCAGATTTTATGAAGTGCTTTGCTAGTGGAAACATATTCACCATCCTTTTGTAGTAAAAAACTTCATACATTAAGTTGTGCGTGACCATCTGCGGGGAATGGGTTCCATTAAAGAGTCAACAGATAAAGATCTGCTTCAGCCTAGACTTTTGAAAACATTTCTTTTAATTTAAAGTAGATTAAAAAAGGAATTTGTTTAATATTATTCTCTTATCACTCTGAAATATATATTTGTATATTAATCAATCCTTTATTTTTATAACTTCTAAAGAACTGTTTAGATCTAAAGAGCTGAGGTCAGATCTGATACAAGAATGGTGGGGCAGTCATTTTATAACTGAAAGATTATTTTGTGAATACTTTGAAAAATATCTGGTTCTCGTTTTATTTAATTGCCAAAAAGACTGAGATCTGCTTAACTGGCACTATGATTTTGGAGGCTGTGGGAAGAAGATGCTTTCACAGGTTTGCCACTTCATAGATGGTTGGAATCCAGACTTTGTAAGATCAAATTAAAGTGGTAGAAATTACCCATGCAGAAGAAGACAGATTTAAATTCAAGGTAATGTGGCTCTGTACCATGTAAATTCCAATTACAGCAGTTTTCTCACAGCATCTTTGAGTCAAGCAGTTGTCTTCCTCTGAGGCTCCTGGGTTTGAATCAATCCTGCACTTAACCTTAGGAGTGTGAATAGAACCACTAAAATCAAATCAAAACTGAGGTGCAAGTTTGGCAGATCAGGGCATAAACACAATGCATCAACCATTCCACCATGGTATCTGACTTATTTGAAAAATATGCTTTAATTTCACCCATTTAGCACCCAAATTATGTGAAGTGCTGAGCAATTTCCTGTCCACATTGCCTTCTCAGGAAGTGTCCTAGGATCTCAGATGAAGCCCAGTATTTTTGCCAGTGAGGCACTGTAAATATGTAGTTGTTAATAAATCCCACTGTTGTGTTGTCTGTTAAAATAAAGCACTAGTCTGAATTTTATTTATATTAAAGGAAATCTTTTTTTAGTAGTGGTCAACTTTGGTTGTTATCCTTTTTTCCTTATACACAAGGTTTTCATTGTATGCACTGCAATGATAGGCTTCATTAGGTATGTTCCATGCCTGTGTCAAGTCTTTTTGAAAAAAGAGTAGTCTATTTTTCAAAAAAAAACTAAAGAAATCTCCTGGTCCTTTGAATGTAAAATATGTGAATAAACTGGAGTGCTTTGCTTTCACATTTTGACATTTCCATTCATTTAAATTAATACAGTGGTAAAAGTTCACATTGTTACATATCATTTGCCCTCAATTATTTGCTGTATTTCCTTTGCTGTTGTCTATGTTCTTCTGAGGTTGGGAAATGCAGATACATATTACTTAAAAGAGTATTTTTAGAAGGATATCTACCAGCCCATCATTTTTAATCTCCTGCAGAACTGTAACCTATAGTAAGCTGATCTGGACAAAGCATCTCTAGTAACTATATAATGACTTCAGCATGCTCAGGGAGATTGAAAAAGTTCCTTGGAAAGAAAATATATCATAAATGTTTAGCTTACAATAGTCTTTGTAATGAAAGAACATCTTTTATAAGAAAACTGCTCTCCTGTCTCTGGGTCAGATCTTCATTGAAACTCTGTTTTGCTTACATACAAGGATGAGTTTTCATCTTTTAATACAGCACATAAAGAGCAGATACATTTTTTTTAGATTCCCTGCCTCAGACCCTGAAGGATATTGCAACTGCCCTTCCTAGCAAATGCAGATGTACTGACAACTAAAAGGTTTATTTGCCACAGCCCTTAGTTACATGAACCCCAATCCAGCAGAGAGAGAAGGGCTGACATTGGACATAAATTGAAAAAAGAGAAGTTTCAACAAGATATGAGGAAAATCCTTTTCACCATGAGGACAGTCAAGTGTTGGAAAGGATTGCCCAGAGAGTTCATGCAATTGTGTTAAAATCTTTGGAGGTTTTTAAGACTGCATAAAGTTCCCAGCAACCTGATCTCAACCTGACCCTGCTCTGAGCAGGAGGGTGGATGAGATGACCCTCTGAGATCCCTTCCAGCCTGGATTGTTCTATTAGTCTATGGTATCAAATCAGAAAAATAATAATCAGGCATTAGTTACAATTTTGTTATGCAAACTTGCACTCAAGTGCTAAGCAAACTGTTTGTCCAAAAGTAAATTCATGTAATATATTTATCAGATCAACTAGCTGACTGGTTTGAAAACTAAGAATTTTGTTTAACACTTTTTAAGATTACACATTTTAGAGGCCTGTCACATGTCCAGCGGGGCCAACAGGAAAAATAGTGATTGACCAGATATATAAAAAGTAAAATATTAAGGTTTCCCTCTGAAAGTAAATGCTTGATGAAGAAATTTTTTCCATTAAACCAAACAGAAATTTGTGTTCAGTGTTCAGTGTTGCATTTAAAGGTTCAGTGTTTCAGAAAACAATAAATAAGGTAAAGACTCATCTATTCTGAAATAAATATTCCCTCAAAGAATTAGAATAGTATTTCAAAGAAACTGCAATATTATCGCCATAGCCATTGGGAGATTCAGTCTGCTGGAGCTGTGCTAATAAACAGAACTTCTGTGCTCTTTACCTATTGGAATGAAGCAGGTAGTCATTCAAAACAAGATAAATACAGTGCAAATTTATTTCAGACTTCTCTCCACTCCCCAGCAGTCACAGACCTTCAGCTCAGAACATGGGGATGCTCCAAAGCCAGGACTTGAGCCCCTTGTTGACCACACAGATAAAGCAACGCTGCACATGATTATGGGAAGCAGAACAAATATTTTCAGGGCTGATTCCTCCAGCTGCTACACTTCCAGCATCACTTTTCTCATCAATAATTTCACTTTTTATATATTTATTGTCATAGTTTCTTAAAGGCCAGTTCATAATCAGACTCTTGCCATGTGCCAATTAATCCCAGGAGAAGCCCTACCTCCTTCTTTGAAATCTATATAGATTAGAAAGAAAAGTCAAAACCCATGAAGTTAAAGCTTTCTTTGCTCTGGGAAAAGATGGTAGGAGGAGAGCCACTGGCCAACAGCTTCCTCCAGCCTGTGTTACTCTTTTCCTTTGGTTCTCGTACATCCAGTGCTGGGAGATTACAGAAGCGACTGTGCCACCTCACCATAGTCATCCCCATGCAATTTTTATATAAAATTAAGCCTTTAAGATGGATGCAGACTTGAAAACAGCTGATCAGCAATACCCTGATAGTCCACTTAAAAACGACCAAACTGTCAAGTGCAAATGTGCTGAAGCATTTTCACAAGCTGCCTGGCTCCCTGCCAGCTCAGCCCCCACGGCCGGCCGGCGCTGTGGGCAGCCTGTCCATGGAGCTGCAGCCACAGAAGGACAGGACTGCCGCTCTCAGACTCTGCATCTCCATGACAACGCTCCTGAACAAACCTTGTGGAGAACCAAGAGCCCTCGACACACCCAGACTTTGCCAGGAGTCAGGTCCATGGCCAGGCACAGAACCTGGAGGCCCTGGAGCTGCGGCTTCAAAGATGCAAGATGCGACTGATATGAAATACAGTATATCCACCAACTTTACTGCTACACTGCAATATTGACAGCAGAAGTCCTACTGGCTCAGAAGAACAGAAAGTATGAAAAAAATTCCATAGACACCAAAAACTAACAGTAAAACTGGCTTTGGAGAGCATACTTTTTTTCCCAAGTGGAACAAAAAAATGCTTAAAAAATCACACTGAAATTATCATGAAACATAAGTTATTACTGATTCTATTTATGATAATATTCATGTTTTGTAGAGGCCTTATTTTACATCTTTAACAATTATGTTTTGTAGAGGTCCTATTTGACATCTTCCCAATGCAGGGTTGCATTTTTCCCAGAATCCCTTTTCCAGAACTATCCCTTTAAATTTGGCAGAAGCTTTACTTCTACAGCTGTTGTTTTGCAGGTCCTTGGGTTTTTTCTTGCATTGCTGGTAAGTGCTCATACTTTATTGTATTTTCTCCTCTGGATTCCCAAGGAAAAAGTGTATTTTCAACAAACATAGGGGAAGCTCCTCTGTTTCCCAAAGCATTGCTGACTATCCTAATTAAAACTATCTCCAAGACTTACCATCAGCCTTCACTACAGTGCAATAGACACCTCCCTGCAATGTAAGCCTTTGTATTTATTGTAACTATTTATATAAATGCTGCAGTCAGCTCTGTATCCACATAAACCTAACACCATTTATATTAATTTTGTAAGACTTTTGTGAGACAGTGCTAATTTAGTCAAATCCAAGTTGATTATAAACTGTTCTTCTTTATAATAACTAAGTTTGAAAACTATGTTTTTAAGAAGCAACCCAGTTTACTTTGTTAAAATAAGTTATATTTTATCTGGGCAGGGATATTTTCCTCCTGTGTCTGGCCCACCATTATTTGGTCTAATGGATTGAGTTAAAGCCAACAATCTTCAAAATCCCATTTCTCTCTCTCTTTGAATGTTTCTGCACTATGCAGACTTCTTGGCATCACCTTGGCTTCTGCTGGGTTTCAGAAATAATTGTTGATGATACAGTAAATTTGTTTTCTCTCCCTTGTGTTTAAATCCCAATCTTACAAACACTCATGTATTTGCTCAGTTTTATGCACGACTAAGTCTTTGGCGTTAATGAGGCTGCTCATGTGCATAAAGTTAAGCATATGTGCAAGTGTTGTATGATCAGGGTCTTAGGATGCCAATTTGCAGTAATAACAGATTTGCATAAACTCATGATCCCAAGCACTGGGCTTCCTGCTCATTATCAGCAGTGGAATTAATTTAGCTGTTTTTCATTCCATGATGTTTATGAACCTTTTCTTTTTTTTATTTTGTGAACTTCAAGTTGTTTTGATTACCAGTCCTCAGCCATTTTTGATTTTGTCCCTGTCACTTAACATACGTGGGGTTTTTCTCTCCATTTACAAGTAGCCCACCTTAACCATGTTAGTATGAGCTCATTTATGCTCAAGATAAAAGATCAGGTCACACTTCTTAAGCTGAAAATATGCTCCATGCTGTGTAAGAGATCTGCAGAAATACCAATTGCAAATACCCAGCTAAGACTCATCAAAATCCTGTGCACAAGTCATGGCTGCTGTTGTCAAGGGGTTAGGCCCTAAATGAAGTGAGTAGCAGCTGTAACCCATTTAGTAGAGATGCCAGCTAAGGAGAGGCAGTCTGCACTCCACTCTGGCAGGTGGGTCGCATTGAAGCAGAAAAAAGCAAAGTATATCCTCACTGAAATAACAGTGCGTGTCCTACTGAAGGATAATCTCCCTTCTGATGCTCAGCTCTGCTTTGTCTTCATTATGATTGACACTTAATACCTATAATACAACTCCTAAAGATTCTGGGGTTTGACTCCTCGTTCTCAGAAGCAGTGCTGCGTTTACTCCCTCTCTCAGTGGATGGGGCAGGACCAGGTGTCCCCCCTTCCCTGGCAGGGCCTGCTGAGGACACACCTTCCCAGAGACCCTCCCTCTGTGGTGCACCCGGCTCCCAGAGTTGACCTGCAGTCCCCAGAACAGATGAGAGCTGAGTTGAGATCTTCCAGCCCGCAGTAACGTGGAGAAGGCTGGAGTGCAACATTTGGCTCTGGAGTGAGCAAGGGATAGCTGAGCTGCAATAGGGAAACAAAGGTAGAAACAGTGACACTTGGTGAGTAGCAAAACAGAGGCATGAATGCCTCCTAACCCTAATGTGTACCATTTTTAAAGAGGGGGGGAAGATAAATGAATAAATGAATAAATTCTGCTACAAAAGAGATAGTTGAGAGCTATCATTTCAAGAACCTCTGAAAGCCAGCTGGAGCCACAGAGAGCAGTATCTCTGGAGGCCAGCCCAGGAGGAAGGTATTAACCCTCTTAGTGCTGGTGGAGAAGCAGGAAAGCCTAAAGTAGTAAATAAGTGAATCTCTGTGTGTGTCAAAGCCTTAACTGCAATTCTTTTCAGTAGAGCAGCTTTCTTTTCCAGCCCAGGCCCTTGAATACACAGTCACAGGGGGAGTGCACAAAGAGGCTTGGCTGTCCCTGCAGGGGCTGCAGAGTGGAGGGGATGGGTCCCACCTTCTGCAAGGGCAGAAAGGAGCATCCCATTGTGTCCCACCTTCTGCAAGGGCAGAAAGGAGCATCCCATTGTGTCCCACCTTCTGCAAGGCAGGAACTCCCCTTTCTTAAACAGCTTTGTTCCCCTACCAGGGGCTGCTCTCTGAGCTGCATCTGATTGTGGTTTCCAAGCTCTGGCTTGGCTCTTGCAAACGCTATTCCGGTAACAGACAAGCCTGCTCCTCTGCCACGTATTTGTTTAAATGGGTTCAAAAGTTCCCAGCTTCCTGACGACTTTTTTTCCCTCCTTTGTTTTATACCAATCAGTTAATTTGCTAACATCACCCTCCATATCTTCTGATCTTAGGCGAGCTGGCGGGGTTTACTGGTGCCTTTATCGCCACATTACAGCCAGCAGTGAGGAATGCAGGTCAGAAGGGAAATAAGAAGGGATGGCTCTTTTGAAATGGGGAGGAACAAGATCAGGGTTGTGGGGCAAACAGGAGAGGGTGGAAGTGCAGAAAAGGGATGTACTTTAAAAACAAACTCATGCTGCACTAATCCAGCTGCTATTCAGCTTTATCCCCCTCTGCTTATACATTGCTAGAAATCTCCTTTTATCTTCCTTTGACTCTTTTTCTTATTCTGTCTATTACAAAGTCTTCACGAAACCACTTATTTTTGTTATACATTTTATAAAATGCTCCGAGTATTTCACAACACACTTTTATTAGCTTCTGATCAAGAAGTCCGTTTCAAATGAAAACATTAGACCCGATCAGAAATGGGAACGTTTTTCACAAAAGGTGATGGTTTTTGTTTTGAGAACAATCTACTTTTTAGTCAGAATTTTTGTCCTAGCCAACAAAGAGCTTTTTTATCTCTTTCCCAGTTACTCCAGATTTACAAGAGTGAGAATGAAAACACTGCAATTTTTGTCCTCATTACAGAAAGGGACAGAGATTTAGAAGAAAAAGATTCATTGAGCAGTAATATTAGAATAAAATTGTGCTGTTTGGCTTGGTAGCTTTGTGCTTGTTTATATAAGTGGATTGATCAGAGGCACTCATATTTTGTTTTTTCCACTGCTCTGCATGTCCTTGTTGATCAGAACAGTCCTGCTTTATCTCTCACAGTGTTCTTCCAGGTCATGGTTGAGCACAGAGGCATGACCATGAGGAAACTTGCCTTTACTTCTGCCAATCACATGCCAGTCGATAAAGAGAAATCCATTTTCTTTCTACCTAGCACTAAAGTGGGAAAAGAAAGGTTCTCTTTTCTTTTCTTCTTTTTTTTTTTTTTTTTTTTTTGTGTGTGTGCAGCAAAGTAAACAAAAGTTTACTTTAAACTTTTTCAAATAACTCTTTTTCCTGGCAGAACTTTCTCTGCCTTCTGCTGGCTGAAGGGCATTGTAATTCATGCAATAAAAGGGGAAAAGATCTGCTGGTAGAGATTGTTTACTTTAAACTTCTGTTTGTTTTGCCTCCACTCCAGGAAGAATGTAATATTTCTATAAAGCTCTGTTAATTTTTTTTTTTCTTCCTTTGACTGACTTGAGCACTGGAGAAAGCACCTGATCAACAAACAGGAAACCAAAGACTTTTTATCCCTGTAGGACAGAAGTAGCACAAACTGCTGCACTGCAAGCTGCTTTTAACTGATCCTCCTTGGGAGTGAATGGATGTTACCTGCAAGTAACCCATACACTCGGGTCAAAATTTTCAAACCAGTCTCCTAAGCCCAAACATCCCACTGAAATCTATGATGGAGTCACTAAACCACTTCAGATAATAATTAAAAAATAAGATAAGTGCCAAACTGTGATTGTAATCAGTAGGTCACCACTTGTGGATGTATTGCCAGTTGGAAGAGCTAGGTTTCAGATCCAGTTTCCAGGTTGGCAGAGCAGATGTGCAGATCTAGGAGCTGGTCCTTACATGGAGGCAGAGCTCCATCAGAGGTGAAAATGCCACACTGGTTGCAGACCACTAGCAGGGGTTTGAGGGGTTGAGGTGCCTCATCACTTTGTGGGCAGCAACTCACATTGCCCACCATAAAGCAACTGGAAACTGAGTTTCACTTTTCCCTCATCCCTTGCTGTGGACTCTGTGAGTGTGTCTGTCTGTTTCCTCCTTACTGAAAGAGGTTGAGGCTGAGAACATGGAAAAGGTCATATGGTCAAAATGCTCAGTCCAGAGTGATGTTTTTTAGGATGGTGTGGTACGTGACATGTTGTATTTTTTTTTCTCATATATATGAACTAGTTTATAAAAAGAGGAGCAGAGGAATAGTCAGTCCATTTAAAAGAGATGTGATGAGGAAGGCAATTGCTATCATTGTGTGCTAGATTCAGCATTTCTGGAAGAGGCAACCTACATCCAGTTGCATAATAACAGAGCAAGGGTTGTTTTTTGCAAGTGTTGTTTTTTGCACTCTTGATTCATAGCACACTGCGATGGTGACACTGATCCACTTATCCTGAAGTGCCTCCTAACCCAGAGCAGTGGGTCCAAGTAGCATGTGCTCCAGGTCCTGTAAGGATTCAAATCTTAATCTCTGACTTTTTGCGAGTGTTTGTCAGAAACCTGCCCATGAGCTGCTACTCAGCACAGTGGGGGTGTGCTTTCCTGACAAATCTCAGCTGCTGAAGCAAGAAATCATGGGCCCAAGAGACGCCCAAATGTCTCTCCCTTTGGAGGTGCCTGAGACAGTAGGTGGAAGGCTGTGCTCTGACAGCTCCTTCCAAAACTTCCCCCACCCCACCCCCACCTCCTCTTTTATCTCTGCTACGGGTGAGCAGGAAAAGAGCAGGAAGAGCGACAGAACAAAAACAGCCTTGAGACTGGGGACCAGGAGTCAGGGCTGCTTCTTGCTGCTGTCTCAGCTTCACTGACAGCCAGGTGCTCCAGCCTTCTTAGCCACAAAGATGTGTCAGGGAAGGCACAAGCAATCCTTCTCCCTCCCTTTCTCTTTCTGCTAGAAGAGTAAAGTTGGCACTGTGATGTTTTTGAGGCACTCTGTGCTGATGGTCACAGGTGTTCACTGGCCTCCCCCTTCAAACCGTGTCAGGCAGGGGACTTGGGTGCCCCTCAGTAACACATCCCCACCTACCTGCTCCTCTCTGAGCAAGTGCACAGGCAGACTGCACAGCCTGGATTCAGGCAGAGAGACATCTGGGGTTGCAAGAAAGTGCTGAGCGCAGATTTGGGGGTCCTGATATTGGTCTTTAAAAATCTTGATTTGCCTTAAGCTTCTGTAAGATCTCACCCTAAAAATTGATCTAGAAAATGTCAGATTTATTTCAGCAATATAGATGTTCAGGAACATAGATCTTCAGAGCCAGAAAGGATTAAAAATTTCCACTCCTATGTAATGAAAACCAAAGAACTTTATCCAAAAATGTCTGCCTCGAACTCTCTGCTTGTGACAAAATATTGCAAGAGTCTTAAAATTCCAGGATCTGGAGAACTCTTGCCTATTCAGCTTCTTTCTCTTTCTCCAGTCTGCCGCAGTTCTTGAATAAAAAGCTCCTGAAAATATGTATGTAAATGTGGGGCATTTTACAACATGCTTGCAAGGCAGGCAAACGGGCCAGGCCTTTGAGGAAGCATGAATAGGTTAGGATTATAATTCATTGTAATGTCATGGCAAGCTGCAGTTTCAAAGGCCTAAGTTCTCCAATTTTATCCAATAAAAAATTTAAAGAGACAAAAACCCAATTTGTTTTATAATCAATAAAATGTACAGCTTCTTTATCTTATTAGATGAGGCTGTCAGTTGCAGTCAACCATTGTCAACAGGCTGCTTGATCTATCAGTAAAACAAATCATTACAAGGAACACAGCACTGCTGCTGTGGCTTTTGTGGTGTTTCTAATGAGGACTGGCAATACCTCTATTCCATTACAAGATTTCAAAGTGAATTTGTTGGAGGCACACCCAGACTTAAGGTAGGAGAGGAAGGTTTAAAAATAATTAACTGTGCTGTTCCAAATAACTCGATAGATTAGGGATTCATTCACAATAAAGCAATTCCTTGCCTCTATGATTGGTATTTAAATCTAGGGTGGCATTAAGTGCTGGTCTGCTTCAGCCTAATCTTGGGACTGCACAGGATTAGAGGGCACGCACGGCTGCTCGCGCATGGGGTAGCTGAGAGGAATGAAGTGTCTGAGCACTGCACAGAAAGAGACAGGCAGGGGGAGAAAATATGACCACATGGGAGGCGTGAGGGGCAGTCTGGCAGCTGTTTTGCACCATGCTTGTGGCCATCCCTGTTTGCAGTGGCCCTGGAGCTCATGCTGGCACCCAGCACTGTTGCATCCCTGAAGCGTGTTAGCTGCACAGCCCTGGAAAGGGGACCCCTCCCTGCCACACACGCACTGCTGCCTCAGGCCCCCCACACATGCACTGCTGCCCCAGGCCCCTCACACATGCACTGCTGCCTCAGGCCCCTCACACATGCACTGCTGCCTCAGGCCTCCACACTTGCACTGCTGCCCCAGGCCCTCCACACATGCACTGCTGCCTCAGGCCTTCCACACATGCACTGCTGCCCCAGGCCCTCCACACATGCACTGCTGCCCCAGGCCCTCCACACATGCACTGCTGCCTCAGGCCCTCCACACATGCACTGCTGCCCCAGGCCCTCCACACATGCACTGCTGCCTCAGGCCCTCCACACATGCACTGCTGCCCCAGGCCCTCCACACATGCACTGCTGCCCCAGGCCCTCCACACTTGCACTGCTGCCCCAGGCCCTCCACACATGCACTGCTGCCCCAGGCCCTCTACACATGCACTGCTGCCCTGGGCCCTCCACACATGCACTGCTGCCTCAGGCCCTCTACACATGCACTGCTACCTCAGGCCCCTCACACATGCACTGCTGCCCCAGGCCTCCACACATGCACTGCTGCCCCAGGCCTCCACAGCTGTCCTGTGTGTTTCTCTGTTTTACTCCCTGTAGGTGCTGGGCCAGACAATAAGGTGATGAAGCTAAGACAGGGCAGGCTGAAGGACATGGCTTCTTTAGGCATGTTTCCCTATTAGGAACTCCCCCAACTCCATGGCATCCCTCCTGCAGCACCATGGCTACTCACCAAATCCAGCTGCTGACACATGAGGGTCAGAACAGGATTTCCTTCCTTTCAGACCAGACAGAAAACTGGCAGCCTCGAGAGAAGGGATGCCTTGGGATTAAAACAGATCTGAGGCTGAGATGATAAATGTGGGACAAAAGCTCCTGTGAAAGTCACCTTCCTAATTCAAAGGTAATGCCAATGGAAGTCATACCCTTAGGTCACATAATTCCTGAAATAATCTACAAAGTAGCCCAGTAAATCAAGGAGAACTGATTTGAAGCTCTTCCTCCACCTCAGACTGCTTTTTTAGGCACTTAGCTCATAAGAAAAAAATCTCATCCACCTGGCAAAATACAGGGGGCTGGGAACAGCAGCAGCTCTGCTGAGCCTCACCTGTAGTCTTTGCTTTGGGGTGGGAGTGCACACAAAATAGAACAGGTAACTTCCCCAGGAAAGGGATGTCCTGGGAAGGGACTGTGGACAGTCAGCCATACCCAGGCCACGTCTCACTGAGGAGCCAGGTTTGGGATCCCCCTCTGCAGCCTTCAGAGCTGCTTCAGAGCTGCTTCAGAAGCTGGATGGGACCCAGAATTGTCAACAAGCTGAGTAGCCTCTCACAGTCCTGCTGTGAGCTGATTATCACATCTAACAAAATAATGTGCTGGAACAAATAACACTTCAGGCTCTGTTGTTTCAGGTGAAACTTAGTCCTACTAAGTATAAATTTATAATAAGAGCCACAGCATTATGAGTTTCCCAACAGCCAGATCTAATTCAAATGCATAAATTCAGACCCTTACAGGGACACTCTCATCTTTGTGTGCTGGAATTTGGGGATTTACACACATAATTCCCATTAACACTAGTAGGAGTTACAGTACGCATACATACATTCCCCCCTTCCCGATGCAGGCATTTCCCTTGGGGATAATAACTGTGCTTTAAATTCTCCTTCCACGATGGTTTGCAGGGATGCTCAGCCCTGAGCCGCTATGGGCGCACCTGCCGCGGGCTGTCCCGGCAGTGCGGTGCGACCTCCCCCGACACGGCCTCTTCACCCGCGGGAAATTGTGTCCCTGGAAAGCCGGGGGACACTCCCGACAGACGCTGCTGTCGCGATTGAAGGCCAGAAAGCGCCGCTGCGCTCCGCCCGGTGCCGCGCAGCCGAGCGCGGCCGCAGCCCCGAGGCGCGGAGCCCGAGTGCCACCTGCCGGGACCGCACAGCTGGAACCGCACAGCTGGAACCGCACAGCTGGAACCGCTGGCACCGCCCGGCGCTAAACACGGCCCGAGAACGAGAGGCGTCAGGTTTAGGGCCGGAGCAAGGCAGGTGGGGTAGCATCGGGAAGATGCTTGGCTGGGGAGGAAGAAGAAAATACTTATTCCCTCCAATTCCATGCAGAATTCATGTGTGTGGAAAAAAATTAGGGATAGGTTTGTTGGAGTAGTTAGCTGAAAGAAAATGTGAATTGATCTTATTCTGACTCTTTTTTCCTTTTTTCCCTTTTTTTCCCTTTTTATCTTTTTTTCTTTTTTTCTTTTTTTATTTTTTCCCTTTTTCCTTTTTTCTTTTTTTTTCTTCCTTTTTTCTTTTTTATTCTTTTTTTCTTTTTTTCCTTTTTTTTTTCTTTTTTTTGCAGTCATTAAGAGCATTGCTGCAAAACCTCTATAAGGCACTTCACTTTAAAAAGGATTTAACCTGATGTTTAAACAAGCTGCCCAATCAAGGCCAGCAGCACAGCAGAATATCCTCTCATTATGTGTGTACTCCTTATCGTTCGTTGCATTTGTAACGTTTTGGAAACGCCTGCTTCTCTAATAAGATCTACTCACATAAAATGCATCTGTAGCATAACTGTAGTGGGGAAGAAAGGCCATAAATATTGTGCTGTGCCTGACCAAAATATATCCATGGTGTCCTGTTCCCTTTTTAGCAAGTTTGAAGTCAACTCTGTCGAATTTAATAGGCTGATGCTTTTACAAAGCATGTGTGACAGATAAACTGGATTATGTAGAGGTTGACAGGGCAGTTGCTTTTTTAGGGTTGTTTTTTGGTGCTGGAAGCTTCAGTGAAATTCAGGGCACTGGTGGCTGCAGTGCTCCTCTCACAGGCCTGCTTTGCTGTCAGAGGCAGAGTAGGCTGGTGCCAGCCTGCACAGCACAGGGGAGCTGCAGGCAGAGTCCCCCTGCTCCAGACAGCCCAGTCTGTGCCTAAAGCTGGGATGGTCACACAACCTTTGCAGCAGTCTGACTGCTGAGCTAGTCTTAACCACAGTTCTTTCATGAGTATAATTCTGTTGTGTGTATGGATTACTAATAAGAATTTGCCATCACTCTGTATGTAAATGGCATGACCCAAATTTTTTTTTTAGTAGTTGTGTTTTAACCTAAACACTGTAAAGCTGCAACAATTCTGTCACATTTTCCTGTCTCCTTTGAAGATCTGTTCTCATAGAACTACCAAGTGGTACATGGAAAAGGTGTGTCCCTTTTCCCATGGGGACACACACATCCCCCAGAATTCACCCCTTCTTCACACTCTGGGCTTCATTTTTTTCATGAAAGCTAAAAATTTGGCATTCTGCATAATTCTTTATCTGGAAACAGAAAATCTTTGTTAATAAATCTCTTGTATATGCTGTGAAATGCTGGAGGATCTCACAGCTCATTGCAATTATGTGTATTTTAGATCAGAGAAGTGATGGCTTACACTTAGGGGCTCTGCAGAGAGTGTTGCATGTTATGCTAGCGACACAGCTTTGGCTGCAGGCCCTGATCCAAAGCCAGCTGCAATCAAACAGTCAAAGGTCATGTCTCCACAACAGAAAGAAGTTGTAATTGTAGCTTGTCCCAGGATTACCCTTGGTGGTTTAAGCCTGACAGCCTGAGAAGTAATAACACAAGCAAATGTGTAGCTGAGAGCTACCAGCACACAAAGGCCTCCAGTGTGGGCTGGTGGTGCCTCCTGGAGCCCTGCACAGGCAGGAGCAGCCTGGGAGCTGGGCTTGTTCAGCCTGGAGAAAAGGAGACTCAGGGGTGACCTTATCACTCTCTTCAACTTCCTGAAGGGTGGCTGTGGTGAGCTGGGGGTTGGTCTCTTTCTCTGGGCAACAACAGACAGAACAAGAGGACACAGTCTCAGGCTGCACCAAGGGAGATACAGGCTAGAATTAAGGAGGAAGTTTTTCACAGGAAGAGTGGTCAAATACTGGAATCATCTACCCAGGGAGGTGGTGGAGTCACCATCCCTCGATGTGTTTAAAAAAGACTGGATGTGGCACTTGGTGCCATGATCTAGTGGAGGTGTTAGAACATGGGTTGGACTCGATGATCCTAAAGGTCTCTTCCAACCTAGAAATTCTGTGATTATGTGTCACCAGCCCTGGGCCACCCCTGTCACCTCCAGAGCCACGGGCAGCCCTGCTCACAGAGCCACCAGCACCTCCAGCCCCCCTCTGCTGCCAGGACACCGTGGCCAGGACCTGCCTCTCCCCAGCTCCAGCTGCACCCCTGAGTCACAGCAGGCCACAGTGCCACAACAGGTGTCCCAGCTGCCCTTTGTCCCCAGATCAGGATAAGGCTGTCCACATCCTGCCAGGGTAGCTGCTGCAAAGTGATGATTGGTGCTAGCTGCCATTAGGGGGAGAAAAATCTAATCTCCATAGCCTGGGGGATGGCCAAAGCTGGAGAACATGAATGGATTTTCAGGAAAAGACACAGGAGGTCCTTAAAAAGAGTTTTAAAATGTATTACTCACATAAAGATAGATGTGCAATATATATATATAGATGTCTCTAGAAATATTTTGCAGGATTTGCATGATTTTTTGAAGGTCCATAATTTAGAGTTCCAAATTTCTATTTCAAACCCAGCTTGTTTTAAATGGATGGGAATTCTTCTTCCAGCAGTGACAAGTAGAAATTAAAAGTTTCTGAGCTGTACACTTCCCATTCCTGAGTCCAAACTTTTCCTCTTGAAAGAAAGTTTCTCATTACCATATCTCTAAGTAGTTAATGTTCAGAGTGTATTTTATTGTAATAGATTGAGAAAATGGCAATGGCTCTATATCATTATGCAAAAGCAAAGGGATCTCATACTACTACTTTAAAAATGCAGAAAAGATCACGTATTTCTGCTGTGTCTGCCTTATAGTTTGCTGTGCACATAGTCACTATCATTATCTATGAATGCTGTTGGGTCACCCTGAGATTTAGGAGAGTGAGGGGAAGGAAAGAAAACAAAGGTAGAGGAAAAGAAAAAGAAAGAAGCTTTGCATTGCTGCCCTTTCTTGAAGGCAGACTTTCAGCAGATCACTTTGACCTGTCTCCTGTCTACCTGTCAAAATGATTATTTGTTCTTTCACAGTGCCTAGAACAATTGCAGGGTAAGGGTTTGTTTACTCTTTTGCATCATATTGAAATCATTTACTTTTATAATTGTGGACAGCTGGAAAAGGGGTTAGGAATAAGAACAAAAATTAAGAGGACTGGCAAGAGGGTGAAGGATTTCAATACAGGGCACCAACCAGTTTAATTGCTTGAGATGACATAACAAACACTTATTGAACACCAAAGACTAGCTTATAACTTCTGTGGCTGTAAAGTAAATGACAGTTTTAATCAAATTTCTTTCTCTCACTAGAACAGTAATAAACATGAGCAGATATGTTTATCTCTTTCCCACACCTTTATCAGAATCAAAAACCCAGAGCAAGGAAAGTTGCTATCATCTGTCCCTGATGTAAAACATGTATCTATAAAGTAGACTTCTGAAAAGCTCATTTAAATGCTCTGGTCTCTGCTCTTAGCCATTATGTGTGCTCAGTCCCATGTAAAGCCTTGAAAAGCAAAACAAGAGCTCTTTTGCAAAGCCTCCTCTCCATTTCCCAGAGTTGTTTTTTCCAAAGCCATTGTTTTATTTTTTTTTTCTCCTGGGTATAATACCATTGTTTTTATCTTGCTGCACTGTTTCTTAGCAGAAGAATGTTTTAAGAACAATAACATAACATTTAGGAATAATAACCCCCTTGTCTCACGCTGGCTCTGCTGCTCTCACTCTCAGAGCCACACGTACTGTCTGCAACCAAAAGACAATACCTAAGAGTGAACTTCAGAAAATAACAAGTATTTATATTTTCTCAGTGTTGCCACCAGGGGCATTGAGTCTTTTTTGGTCCAAGTGGGATAGCTCTGTATGAGCCTTAGTAGCAATTTGTTTCAGAAGATTTCCAATTAGTCATGGATATTTTTCAATAGCTGGGGCATGTTGTGCTTAATGACACACTCAGAACAAAGGAATCTCCTTTTGTTCTGAAACTGCTGTTTGCACTTTTGTTTGTTTTGCCCCAATTTTCTTATTAGAATACAAGGTGAGCCATTGTTTCCACTTCCTACCTAATCTTTCCATAATTACAAAATAATTAGATTCATTAATGTTTGGGTTTTTAATCAGAAAAACAAAATTCTTCCATAATGTCCTTACAATTATCATGCCAAGAGGACTTTATTTTACAAATTTCTATGCAAATATAGATATAGCTGGGATATGTGCTTGCATTTGAGCAGTTATCTATAATGCTTCTTTAGTTGCATCAGGATTACCTGTTCACAAGGTCCAGCATCAGAGAGTTAGCAATACTAACTTATTCTAAATTAATCTTTCAAGATTTTTTATAAAGGTTCATTGATATTTGGTTTGATTTTCCTTTTCCTCCACCTAAAAGACAGGACTTTGCAGTTCCTGTGCATACAATGCTGCTTGTCTCTAGTCCCCTTCTCAGAGCTCCTGACATCTTCCAATTTCTGGTCAGGCCCTTTGAAAGGAATCACAAAAGTCTGTGCAAATATTTCATTTACTTTATTCACAGAGGAGGCATATGAGAACACTAAAGCTATGTGCCCTTATTGATTGGGTTTTAGTAAAATCAGAGGAGAAATTCATGTACCAGCTGATTTTCAGACAGCCACTAGCACAGAGCAATTCACTGATGGATGTCACCAAACAGAAGGTCACACCCCAGCATATGCACTTGGTTGTGCTGTGCAGTGACTTCATTTGTATGCAGCAGGGACAGTGAAGCATGGGGCTGCCTCTGGAGGGAACAGTCAATTCTGCAAACATTTATGACACTGCAGACTAGTCCAGGGAAGTTTACCTTGCCCTTGTCTTTGTAAAATGTTCTGTCGATCAAGGTTATCTGGTCAGAGCTCTCCTGGAGTCTCAGCACAACCAGATCAGGGAGCAAAGGGGTGGAGAGACATTAGAGAGGGTCTTTATAGTGTGTCTTGGGGAACATTTTTCAGAAAAATCACTGTACCAGGACTTGGAATTTCTGATCCCATTTTCCGCAGACTGCTTTGGACAAACAAGGAGACTTTTAGCCTTTGTGTGTCTTGCCACAGCTTATGAACAGGATGCAGATCTTCTCTCTCCACCATTTGAGGTCACTCATTAATTATTCCTGGTGTGCATGGGACCCCAATTGGAACTTGGGTCTATGGGTATAATCTTATATCATGTTGAATAATGAGCACATAAATGAACTCTTATTGAATGTTTGTCTGAATGAATGGCATGAGCATAGGAGAGGAAAGGTGGATTTCTGTCTGCACTGCAGATTTGGGGGAGGTGAAATCTAAGCCTGGGTTTTCCACAACCCAGATTTTGTTTCTGCTCCATTTTGTGAAAGGTGCCATCATTACTTGTTCTTCTCTTTCTTCTATTTTAGCAGTGATCTCTATGAGTTAATCCCTTTGTTTTCAAGTACTTATTTTATTTTCTAAATTCTCTGAGAAGACATCAAATCAAAGTTTAAAAAAAATCAGCTAGAATAAACATTTTTACTTAATCCCAGGCAATATTTGTTTCAAATGTAGATAATTATAGGGGAAAAAATTATGTTCAGGTGGACATCAGATTTCTTGGGGACTCTCAAGAAATTTTAGTGGTGAATCAGAAAAATTAATTATTTTCACTGGTCTTTTCTTAAATCTTTATTCATACTACCTACAGCAGTTCTGTCATTCCTTTCTCTGCCTCTTTCTTTTTTTCTTTCTTTTACTTATTCATCTTGTCCCAGGATAATTTATAAGAGTTATCTCAGGTTTATATTTTCAGATGTACTGCTTGTTATCTTGCAATCTGCAAACAAATCATGTTTTGTATCTCCTCTATCTCACTGATGTCAAATGCTGAAGCAACTAGGCCAGAGGAGCTTCTCTTAAATGTAGTTTCAATGACAAAGGGGGATCCACCTATTTGCATTTCAATTTATTGTTTTCCTGAGGAAGCAAAGTAACTGTTTGCTAGGTTTTGTTGGGTTTTGTTCACAAAAGATGGCTTTTGTTGATATTGGTTGGTTGGTTGGTTGGTTGGTTGGGAATTTGTAACCACCAGCAGGTTTTTGGTTGTTGTTGTTGTTGTAGTACAAATTGTTATAACCAGCCACACCAAGTTCTATGATGAAACTGAGGTGGAAATAAGTGTGTCCAGGAACACCAAGGTGTTACTCCTGGGTGAAACCTGCTCTTGTCCAACCTGGGGTGTGCAGAGCTCTGTGTGGGTGCAGGTTGCTGCATAGAGACAGCAAATGTGGCTGGAGAGGAACTAAAGCAGCAAAAGGCACATGCATACCCATGCTTATGTGGAGACTGAGCCAAAATAAGGAGGAGGTAAAGGAGGAAAATGTGCTTAAGAGCAGGTGTCTTTCAAGGGAGGAGTCACATCAGTAAGAAAAGGGACACACAGGAGAGAAACTTTATTAGTGACTGAAGGCCAGCCAGGACAGCAGATTTTGATGAGTTTTCCTGCACAAGAGATCCAGCTTTGCAAGTTGGGCTGAAGTCCACATTCACAGCTTCCATCTTCTCCATATGAGTTTTGTGGGCACACAGCTACTCTGAGTCTGGGCATTTGGATGTCTGCCTGACCAGCCCTGGGTGTTTATTTCTCGTTTGGGAATAGAAGCACAGGGTTTGCTCATGGAAAGAACTGAATGAACTCATTTGCAGGTGCAATCTTAATGTATTCTTAAACTGCTACCCTCTTTGCCTTTCCCAGCTCATTTTTATAGGGCTGGTTTGGGGTTATTTTTCTGTCAGTGGGTTATTAAAAAAAAAAAAAAAAAAAAGTAGCCCAAAATGTTCCCTAACAGAAATCTCTGTAGTCTCCCAGAATCTTTTTAACTGGACTGGCCCAATTCTTAACAAATATAGTGAAAAGAGCAGGGCAGAGAAGAAAGGTGCACAGGGTCATTTGACCATTGGCATTTGGTTCTGAACTTCAGAGTAAATGCCTGTATTCTTCCTAGTAACGTAGCTTTCCAATCATGTAAAGTACAGCACACCAGAAAACTTTGTAGCAGTTAATTCATTTTTGTGGAGTTCCCTACTGCCAAAAGTCAAGGGAGCAAAGGAGAACATAGTGTAAGGCACAGTTCACATGGCTGTGCTGCACAGCACGGGGACAGCTGATTGATGCAGTGTGAGTTTACCCTCCAGGATACAGCTGAGGTTATTGGTGGGACAAGGAACTGAAGATTGTGTTGCAGCTATTGGCTTCATCCATGAATTGTTAATGTAGAAGAACAAAAGAATTCACTCAAGGCAATCAATTTCCTTTTAAAAATACAACAATTCACCCCAAAAGAGTGAAAGAAGGCTTAAGTGATAAATTGCAGGAATATTGCCTTCACATTTGACACCCATTAGACCTGTTTTATATTGGGAAAGTAGTATCATTAAGCAAATAGACAGTGCTTTACAACTATTAGCTTATGAAAAGATACAGCTACTACATAAAGATAACTGTTATTAAATAAGAACATTTGGCAAAGCATTTAAAGAATATGAAGCAGAGCTGCCTTTGGTAGTATAGGTCTTTCCTTACATGCTTTCACAAAAACGAAGGCCCAATTTGGAGCTATTTGAGTTCAGAGACACTTAATGGGAAGCTAGATTCCCTTAGCAATAAATGCAAGTGTAGGTATAAACTGAAGGAAGTTTATACCTACACTTTAGTATGAACTTGCTCCTCCAAAAACACCAGAGTGAAGTAATCACTGTGTGCTGAAATCCCCCCATGGAATGGCAGCAACTGCTGTTCCTCCCCATGAGGAGCCTTGGAGCAGATGTGGGGTGGTCAGCATCCATTTCTCCAGGGTTCAGGCCCCTAAACAGTGCCTCCTTCATCCTTACCAGCCTTTCAGACATAAGCTGAAAACATTCACCAGCAACTTACATCCCATAGTCCTTTTCCAACACAGATCATAAACACTCACTCAGTCTTATAATGCACTATCTTGTAAGCTGTTAAACAAAAAATATGTGACCGAGTTTCAAAAACCCTGCCAAGCGAACTTTCCTCCTAATGTCCAGAAACTGCTGTCCTTTCTGTCTCCATGTCTAATTTGAGGCAGATAAAACCAACTTCTCACCACGTTTTATCCATCTGTAACATGTCTTCCCACCACATTATACCCCAAATGTTCCTTAGAGAAGCAAGAATATAACACTGATAGAAAGGGGGCAGTTCATTTTCTAACCTATGCCATCTCCCTTGAGAACAAAAAGCATATATATCTACTGAAACCATCAGCCCTCATCCCACATGCCAGGTTATGGCCTAGAAGCAAATCACAGCAATATTGCAGATGCAGGGATTTTTGAAAGGAAAGGATGAGAGAAGTAGGATGGTGAGGACTGCATGAAACATCAAACACAGGAACAAGGTGAAGAGAATTCAGAGCAAGGGTTAGTCTTTGCCCTGAATATTGGCTAGGGAAAAAAAATTAGGTTTAGAGCTCTCATCCTCATTTGCTTATGCTTTCCCCCTGCTTTCTGAACTCTGGATACTTGGCTACATAAACATTTTTTCCCCCTTAATCATTAGCCCTATATTTGGATTATTTTTTAGGTGAAAGCAACCTTTTCTAATTCTCTGGGAATGTTCTGTTCTATCTAGTGCCAGATGGTGAAGTGGAAAGCACTTGGGATAAGTCCTTCACCATCTGCAGACCAGAATATCTCCACCAGTATATTTTCCTCCATCAGGTCCTCATTCTTTCTGTTTTCCCTCATAATTCTTGTTAATTTTCTTCTCTGCCAGCCTTCTTGATCTTTATCAGCAAGCAGGAACTGCCTGCCCCCAACAAAGCTAAGTGCAGAAGAAAATCTGTGTACCCAATCTCACATCTGAGATAAGCTTCAGCAACCAGGGGAGGTTGGGAAAAGATAGCAATATTTGCTTTTGTTATTGATCAGTATTTCTAATATAGGAATACCTCATCCTCTCAGTCAAGATAGATATTTCTTTGAGGTAGATGCAGAGTCTTCACCTGGTGAGAGATTTTCCCTGCCTTAAAACGTTTATAGTGCAACAGGCATGACATACTATCCACATTTTGTATTAAGTGTGATTTGCTCCAAGACCAACACGGATCCATAAATTGAAACCAGTTCCCCTCAGGCTTTATCTACTGCTTGAACCACAAAACCAAGTTTTCTGACTCCTGAAGGCCATTTAGTAATTGGAACTCAGAAATATTTCATAGTTTCTTTTTCTTAGTAGCTGTAAATTGGGTCTTACTGAAGTCAAAAGTGTTCTAGTGATGTTTGCAGCTTGGCTATGTTTTGCCATATTTGAATTAAAGCTTATACACCACTACAGCTTTTCTCTGCTAAATAAGAATGCCATTTTTCATTAGTAATAAACTATTAAAAATGTTTAAAAATTAGGTCCAGAAATGCACTCCTCCTTAAACTATACTACACCAAGTAACTACAACATATTGTTGGAGTTCTCCCTCTCAAAAGTTCAAGAAGCTTTTGGACAACGTTCTTGGGCGCACTTTCAACTCAGCTTATTCTGTGATTCTGTAATGTCACTCTTTTTTATGAAGCTTTGCATTAGAGCTTCTGGGTAATCAGGAAAGGTGCTGCTTGGACTTTCAGATGTCTGTCACATGCATATCCAAGTGATCCAAACTGTGTCTCTGTATACTACAATTACTCCATTCTACACCATATATTTCATTTCCAGAGAATGAGCAGCACTTTTTCTCCCACCAAGCATTTGTATTGTTGTGCTGTAAATTTGAACTCATACCTACGTCATTTTCTTCTACATCTTGCCCAAGTTTTATTCAAGTTATGCCTCATTCTCTTCTCTCCACATCAAGGGCATATATTATACTTGCAGTTGCCATGTGATTGACAGCAAGGATGCTATTATGCACCAAGCAATCTGAAAAAGTAGGTCACATAAATTTGCAGAGTGTAGTTTGCTGAAAACCTGTGGAGATTTACATATAGCATATTGTATGGATTTGTTCTGAGCATCCTTTGCCCGTGTTGTGCTTTAGAAAGATGTGGTGAGTGGGAATGTTTTTCTAGCCAAACACCTTTCATACTTGCTATAGGATTGTCCTGATGCCAGAGCTAGAGCACCTTGAAATTTGAATATGAGCTCGGAAGTGAGTATAAATGGAATAAAGTGATTTAAGGGCCAAAAATATAATAAAGATTTTGGAAACCGATACCAAAAAATGTACAGGAAAAGAAGAGATTTCTGACTTACTTTATGCAATTATTTTTTGTAATTAAATGGAAGTCAAGAGAAAACACTCTCATCTCATCCTCTAATACTTCTGTAGCTCTCACAGTGCATCAATGAGAGCAATAAAGTGGGCCAAACAGCCTCAGCCTAACACCACTGATGTAACTGAATTATCAAGTCAGATAGAGACAACATTGTGCAGAAATCTATAAGCCTGTGTTACTGAGCCCCCAGTTAGGTACCATAATGGTTTCTTTTGGCCTGTGAACCTTTGAAATGATCATTCTGCTTTTTAAAGACTCTTAAGCATCTACAGGTCATTGCATTGGGTTACAATTGCAGCTATAAAATGACCAGTAACAAACCAAACACTTTTTTTTTCTCTTTTCTGAAGCATGCTTCTTATGCTGCAGACACTGCTTCTCCAACTCATTATAGTGAGATCCCTTATTGCCCAGCATTGTACTAACTCTGTCTGGTCTATTGTATTGTGATGACACTCCTTTGCCCATTGTATTAGGTTAGTACCTCCTTGGCTATAATAAGTATAAAAAAAAATTCAAGGTTTGACTTGTCAAATGGAACTTTTCAGTGACTTATTAAAAGAACCCCTGCGGTATTACAAAATGCAGGTTTTCTGTCATCTAACCAAAAGATCCCTTTAGAAACCTTCATTTTTTATATGTGTAAAGACAATTTCTTCTGGTGAAACTCTTTGATTCTTCCCTGAATGAAATCAAGTGTTTTAAAACTTTTTGAGTTGCCCCAAAGGCTCACTTCTATACCATGGAACGTGAAAGACTGTGAACCACTCACATAATCATCACATAGACACTGTGCAATGTGCTCCTGGCAGCAATCCTTCATTACATACTGCAGGCTTTCATTAAAAAAAAAAAAAAAAAAAAAAAAAACCTGAAGGAAATCAGGGAAGAGAAAACTGTGTATTTCTTGATCATAAGAATTGAGAGAAAACAAAGCTGGAGAGAACACAGTTGTCAGAGATTGCTAATGAGGTTATGATAAATTGTTGCTAGAGAGATCTTACCTGATGAAATAGAAGGAGAAACAGAAATGTGAGGAGAGATGGCATTCCTGTTAACCTCCTTCAAGCAGATACACCTCAAGTAGTGCTGTCTCTGGTACTTTACAGTCCAACAGTAATGTATTTGTAGGAGTGGAGATCATAAGTCAGCATTCTACTCTCTCCTCACACCCCTGCTTAGAAAGCACCTTCCTCCCACCACAGCACGTAAATTACCACCAGCATATAAATCAGGTCTTTGCACTCTCTTCTGATATATTTGTTATTACTCCTTTTCCATTTATCCCTTGTGCTATAATGCTGAGGTGAGGTTGGGGTTTTTTGCCTTTTGGGTTCTTTCGTTGGGTTTTTGGGTTTGGGGTTTTTTCGTTTATTCATTTGTTAGCAATGCCTTTGTTGAACACAAGACCGGTTTTGTGGGCAGCCTGGGAAGACAGAGCCTCCCACATCTTGTGTGAGGTCCCAAATGAAGGAGGGGAAGAGCAAAGTCAGTGCCCAAATCTCTGTCACAGAGGAATAGTCAGAGCACCACAGGAGGAGGCAGCAGCACCTAAAGGATGACTGAAACCCCCATAAAGTAAGGTATATTAATGAAAATAATGAAAAGTTTAGAGAACTGCAGGATGGGATTTTCAGAGAGCAAAAAGCCATCTGAGGAGTATTGTTGCCCTCATTTGACTTTGAGACAGTCACTGTGTCTACAATGCGAAAAAGCAAGAGACAAGTTAAAGTGGTGGGAGATGTTAAATTAAATTTTCTAGATAAAAAAGAAAAGATAACTGGAAAAAAAAAAAGAATATATAAAATTCTGAGTTATTCCAGAAGTTCTTCAAGACTAAAAAAAATAAAGTATCTGAAGCTCTCTTCTATTCTGATGGATCTGTGAAGGCATCAAAGAGAAAAAAAAAGTTTTCCTTGGTTCCTTTTTTCCTGCATTGTACACTTGCTCCTGGCTTCAGATAAGAGACTGAAGTAGAAACCTTTTTCCAGCCTTCTAATCTGAAGTACATTAAATGGATTTCAAAATGGAAAAGTAGAATTTTCTATATATCTCTATCTTTTTTATTGTGTAGCTTCAAATTATTCTCATTTGTTTCCAGAGTAATTTTTGCCATTTATTTATCTAAACTGTTTAAAACCTTTCTATCACCTTTCATATTCAAAGGCAAACCCAAACCATTTTTCCCCAAGACAGAGAGACAAAAATAAACTACTTAATACTGAGGTAATAACATGGACAAAATGTCACTTGTGTCTTTCAGTTTAAATCCCTTTTTCCCTCATGTTATTTCGATCTGCCTATTGAGAAGACCTAAGAGTCTCCCTGTAAAAACAATAGGTTTCCAATTAAGTCTCATTAGTCGGACAAAACCACCTGTTTTGGGTTAAAGATCTTATAAGGCTCTAGAGCGAAATGAGTGACAGTGAGGGCAAAGTGCTCTGATGAGAAATCGAAAAACTCCTTCCCTGAGAAGTCCATCATCCCTTCCCGCTCTCCAGATCAATTTGAAGCTCTTGTCAGCACCTTGTGTGTCTCGTGCTTTTTAGCAAAATAGACTCCCCTGATTTCTTAGGGTCAGGGAATACCCTCATGGAAAACCTGCCTGCTTCTCTGAACCTCTACTGCCATACAGTTGTCACAAACCTTCTCCTCACACCGTGTGCCACCTTTTGTGGCAGGCAGCCCAAGCCTGATTCAGGGATATTCTTCCCACTGTTTCTGAGGAATCACACTCTTTGATTCACAATCCTCCTCTTGCCTTTGGTTGTGGTCCTTGCACCTTATTGCTTATAGTTGGAGGTTCATCATCTCAGTCCAGGTCTGTTTTAAAGAACTGTCCACAGTCTAACTGTTCCTGCATGAGGAATTATGTCCATTAAATGGCAAAGAAATCTTACTTGCTGTAACTTCAGGATGGAAAGGCTGCTTCAAACTCATTGCTAAACTGCTCCTTGGAGTCAGAGAAAGGTATCTAGAAACTCCTGTAATGGTGTTCATTTCAATGTGCTTTGAACCTGCTGCTCCAGTAATCTTCAGTGACAAGGCTGGCTCACACACCTGTGGTTCCATGTGTGCTATAGGCACTTCTATAATTTTAGAGCCCATTAACCACTAACTTACAAGTCTATGGTACTTATATTTTGTGAATGCTTCGTGAGGCTCAGGCTGATAGCCTATTTTCTTGGTTTGCCTTTTTCTCTTGTTTCCCAGGTGAGTGGCCTGGCTTTTCAAACTTACTGTGAGATTGGTTTCTTTTCCATGCTTCATTAAGACAGAACATTTGTTACCCTCTCTTCAGACATTGCCTAAGTCTTTGTACACGCACTTTTATCTTTTTTCTATACTTTTTCCAACATGTTGAGTAAGTAGAAACTTAGAGATGGAACTGCTGATGTGCTTTCATGTAGAGCATATTTGCTTTTACAGTTGTATGTCTCATATTTTAATTTTCCTTTGCTGATACCAGCAGTTACTTTTATGCCTGGAAGATGAGCTGTTCCCACACTCCTCCATAGTTTTTCCTAGCAACATTTCTTTGTAGATTGGCTGGTGAGGAGAGCTGAAAGTTATAGGGCTGCTACCTTCCAGAAAGCCATTGAATTATTTAGTATCACCACTCCTACCTAAAATGTTAGCATCATTGAACTCAAAGTTCAGCAGTGGTACTGCCATGATCTGTTCAAGCACTCTGCTGCTACAGAAAGCCCAGAAGCTGTCTGGAGAGGCTAAACATAGGCATATTTGAAAGAAATATTTAATGCTTATAAATAATAATTACACTAAGAAATATAGTTGAGCTTTATGAACATGAAAATGTAGTGTTAAGAGTCTTGGCTGTGTTAATAGGCTCTTCTGCTGTGACTCTGTGTGGTGTGGCAGCCACTGGCACCTGCACTGAAGTGTAAATAGCTGGACCAGGAACACAAATGGTATAAAATGTTTGTATAATTAATTAGGAGTTAAAAAATATATGCTCAAATGAACATATTTATTACACCTTGTTGTGCTACATCTGCATATATTTAGAAGTGCACAAGTAAAGAATGGAGTGGTAAAGTTAACATTCACTTCAGAAAACTCACAGATATATGAATCTAAGTAGTTTTATTTGCTGTAGGAAAGATCTTAAATCAATCTTTAAATCAAGAGGAAGACAATTTTTCATTCACTTGTGTCACAATGTCCAGAAATTCTGGGAAAATGAATAGGAGTGCTTGAATAATTTACTAGATTGTGCTTATGGTTCTTTGTTGTTTGTAGAAGAAGTCCTCAATTAGAGGCTTTACTAATAATCAGTTCAAGGGAACTTGTTTTTCTAGAGACTTTCTAACAGGCAACTAAGTTAGCATCAACCAACACCTTCCTATGTTAAAAATTGGAAAATACTAAATACACATCTGGAGTAAAGTGATCCAATTCCATTTAATTGGAGCTACATCAGTTTATTCCAGAAGAGATTCAGCCAGTGAATGAATTACCAATAAATTTTCAGAGGGGAAAGGAAAGCCAACAAGATGAAACTGCAGAAAATATCCATGGAATTTCTCTGTCTTCATTCCATTGCCTTCTCTGAAGAATTAAAAAATGGATAATTAGGTCAAATTTAAGTTTCAAGATTGGTATTATTTGTTGATCAGTGCAGGCATTCATTGAAAATTAAATTTAGAAGTTTCTTTTCCAGTTATTTGCCTTTGAAAACCAAGAAAATAACAATCTTCCTAGTGTTTTCTCCAAAGGTGAGCCAAAGGAAATTAATTTAGGTATTATTATTTTTTTAAAATTGAATATTTTAAAAAATTGATGGTTTCTCAAATAGAGTTCTCATATAGCATTTTTACTGTTCTGAGAAGTACCCATGCTAGAGCAGATTTTCAAACTCTATTCATACTGAGAACTGCTTTATTCCTTGAGTGTTTGCACTGAAGTTACAGTGAATTCTCAAAGAGCAAATTAGTGTCAGCATAACCTAGATATAGCTCCAGTTAAACTCCATGAACAGATACCATTAACTTCAGTGCAGGGTACAGAGAGTAGAGAGCAGGGGCCTGCCTTTAACTTTTTCCTATATTTATATTTAAAAGTCTTGAAAATAGAATTTGAGCAGTTACACATCAAGGCTGCACATACCACACTGGAGAACAGAATTTCAGTAATATATGCTCTTCTTGCAGGAAAAGACAGTCTTTATCATAAGTGTTAGAATTGCTCCCAGTAAAATGGTAAAGAGATTTTCTGCAAGTTGGGAGAAAATGCAGTTGTGTAAGTGGCAAGACGGTGGGCCTGGATCTGCATCCTCCTGGGTATACAAATTTGTTCAGCCTTAATTCTTTATACGAGGGGGATTAAATTAAATCTTTATGGTCTGAGCCACAGGTGTGTTCAAGAGTTAGTTTGCCCTCTGATTTTTATGGGCAATGCTGAACCCCAGTGCTGAAGTCCTTGATAAGCAGGTATGAATATCAGTGCTCCATTTATCTGTCTTATACAGAAAATATTATGATCATTAATACATATTGTTGTGGGAATAGCCATGTAGCAACTTTCTTTTAAACCAGTGAAACATGGTGCTCAATTTATTACTGAACTAACTTTCACACTAACTTAAAAACAAAGTGTCTTCTTATTTGTATACGATTAGACCTTTTATACTTTGGAAGTCATAGTCATTCATTAAACACTGGTAGGTGATGTTGCCTTTTTTACCTATTTTGTGAGGGTAAAGTCAATGCCTGTTGTTTGAACTGGCTGGGTATTATCTGCTCCTTCCTTAGGAATAATACACAGCTTATCTTATCTGACCCATGACCCAGTGTCACAGTGACCCAGTGCTGTGAAACTAAGGTACCACTCACCTCACATATTCTGTGTTGAGAGCAAATTCATGGTGAGCTTCCTCCTGACACCATAAACCTGTCTGTTACTCTGGCACTAGAAAGGGATGATCCAGACCCATACTGTTCTTGCAGTGGTACTGTGATATAAAGGAATATGTTACTAAGTGGAAGGTCCATGAAACAAACAAAAAAAATCATCATTATACCTGATAATATTGATTTCTAAGAAAAAAACAGTGCTTTCCCCTTCATTCTTAAAAAATTTTGCACATTTTGGGTGGGACCACAATAAGTAACAATTTTGATATCATTATATATTTTTACTGCTCCATACTTTGAAAATAAAAAACAAGATTCCTTTCTTAGGTAAATCTGAAGTTTTGCAGTGTAATACACTTGGACTGTTGTAAAGAAAAATGAAGCCTTGAGAATTTCCTTCTTTTTAAAATTCTTCTACCACCACTGACTTGGGCATTGTTCTTCCAGGGATAGAAAGGCATCCTCATGCAGTACAGCAGAGGGTCGTGGGTTGTATTCTGAAGTGTCAGCGGCTGTTTTGTGTGTTCTTCCTGAAAAAGGGTTGTGATGCTGAGTTGGCTTAACCAACTCCCTCTTCCTGCTTTCATCCTGAGGCACACGGGGTGGTGTGGACTCTCCTCACCTCCCTGCAGCAGTGCTCACACTTTTTACAGCCACAATAAACCTGACACAAGTATCCTTCCCCCTGGATGAGTTACCAGCCGTGACCCTTGGAGCCAGGCATGCAGCCCCAGGCCGCCCCTCAGCCTGCTGAGCAGGGCACTGCAGGCCTCAGAGCTCTGTGTCCTGTCTGTGCCATCACCATTCCATCCCCAAAGGGACTGAGCTAGACTCCTGACAGGGCTAAATTCCAGGGCTGCCTGCTTTCCTGTCAGCACCAACCCCACAGGAGCCAACCACCCTGTGACCATGAGGCCTAAGGGTTAAGATAAACTTATTAGTTATCTTCTAGTGCAATGGAGTTACACAGCAAACACCAGTCCTCAAACATGAGGTGACTCAAGCCTCAGATGCAAGTTGTCTAACATTTAACCCTGCTGAATGACTTGGGAAATAGTATATCCTGAAAGGGGAGGGCAAACCCTGAAGGCACTGAGTCTGTATGTGGCTGATGAGCCAATGATGGTAGGTAGCCACGGTGGTGGACTGTCAGGCTTCAGAATGTGTTTCCATATTTAAATACAAATAAACACCTTTGAGCTCCTTAGTAAAACCAAGTCATATCAAAACAATCTGTTTTCAGATTGAGGATGTCAGAGTTAGATTCCCCACTCCTCTTTCTACTTTCATTCTTTTATCTGGAAATGACAGGCAATGCACACTTGGCCTTAGGAACAGTCCCAACAACTACTTCAAAAAATGCACCAAAATGTGTCTTTACCTTAGCAGCAAAAAGCAAAAAGCTAATTTATCAAAATAAAATTCTACAGCTATTCTATTAATCTAGACCAACAGTATCTTTCAAACCATGCATATATCAGAAGCTAGACAACATATAAATAGCATTTCTACCTGTTTTAATTTTTAAACTTTGTATCCAATTCCCACAATTATCACTCCAGTGGTGGTGTGCCAGCATCAAACTGGGAAAACAGTCAAAAAAAAAACCCCAAAAAACCCAAAGCTCCTTTTAAAGCAATCTAATGAAAAAAAAATCCCTTTGTGAATGTACTAGAATAAGCATATGGCAATTTAGCCCAGCCTTGAACACATTCTCATTCATTAGACGATCTCTCTGGAGAGAATATCAAACATTATCTTGGAGGCTGTGCCACTCTTACAAATGGTGAATGTTTTGCACAAAAAATTCAGGGATTGAATGTTAAATATGAAATAGGTGTGAAGCTTCTTTTTAAAAATCTTTTGAAATGAGGAAAACTGAAGGCTAAAAATCTCTTCTCCTAGCCAACTGGTTATATCTATTTTAACCTGCTTGGGAGCAGTTTGGCTAATCTCTGCTTTGTCATTAGGCTATACATTAGCAGGATGGAAATGGCATCACTGCACCATAATTCAGCAATGTGAATACAGAACAAGGAGAGTGCAGAGCTATCCATGGCAGTACAACAGCAGATAATAAGACTCTGTAACTCAAGCAGAATGTGTTATGTAAAGACAATTGCTGTGTAGAAGCAATAGCTCTAATCAGGTTAATTAGGCTGTATTCATGTTTCATTTATGGTGCAAGTGCCCTGTAAAATCAAAGCAGTCTACCTCCTATTACTGCACTCCTAATACAGCCATCACATTCTCTGTAACACTCAACAGCATATATTTTCTTCTTTAAAAGAAAAAAAATCCCAAGGTATTTCCTATTGCTTTTTAACAATCCCTTTTCTTCATTGTTTATGCCTAAAAGTAGAAAAAAAGGAAAAGATTCAGGTTGTGTATAAAGCCTCTGCCCACATTAAATTTCCTTCCTCTGCAACTAAATTAGGCACTTGGATATTGTTTGTGGAGGACCTGTTTGATTGTGGATTATTTATTTTTCATGTGTTTTCTTGCTCACTAACATGACCTGTTGAATGTTTAAGAAAAATTGTATTGCCTTTAAAAAGTGTACCTCTTACCTTTCCTCCTTTTATCCATTTCCCTTAAGTGATGGATCTCCTGTTTATTCCCTCAGAACTAGCTGGAATGGTGTGTCTACTTTGAAGAAAGGATTAGAGCTCAGTGCTGTGACCCTCAAACTCTAGCTGTGTCTCCTCTCTACTTACTGCATTTATTCTGTAGCTCCTTTAAAGTAATAACGGGTACAACAATTCTGAGATCACTTTCTTTTCTCCCCCAAGGAAACAAGCCTGGATAGAGAGGAGTTATTAAAAAGAGAGATTACATGCTGCAAATGAAGAGAAAATGGCAGCCTGCACCATCTTAATTATTATAGTTGTTATTTTTGCAATCAGGTGTCCACATGGTGATTGTAAGCTTAGATTCAGTGTGCTTCATTAGAAAAAAGAAATGCAGTATATTCACTATCCATTTAGAACAAATTTATTCATGTTGCACCTTAAATATAAAACCTTTTATTAAACTTGAAAAATCCTGCAGTTCTGTTTTAATAAGTATGTGTCCCTCACACAGTATTTCAATGAGCTATTAATAATGATGTTTAAATAAATATTCTTTCTCACACAGTTCTGTACTTTATCTTATACATTCTGCCCTATGGAATGGAGCTAGTTGAGCTCAATATGATAGCACAATATTACTGCAGAGGTCAAGCTGTGGCAGTGATGAGCAGGGTGAGAGGAGCAGTTTTGCATTTTATCACAGTATTACTTTGCTGCTGTGCATTTACTTCCATGCTGGCTGCAAAACATGTAGCTGTTTGTAAGGATGTTTCTCACTACATCTCACACCAAGGTGTGCTGCTGAATTTCACAGGGCTCACAAACATGGTGTATCTTGTCATAGCTCACAGGACTTAGGACCTTAGGAGAAAACATCAAAGAAAATCTGTGTACACTTATTTTTTCACCACCTGAGCTTACACTGACCCAAAAATATTTATTCATCTATTTTAATGGTTCATATGTCTACTATATATTTAAACATTTTACTAGACAGATTTCATTTCAGGGAAGGTCTGACTACCCATACAATTCTGTATCACTCTCTTCATGAAGGAAAGCTGAGATACTAAAATCCTCAAGATTTCAGGAGGTCTTGGTAGTGAAGAAGCCCTCCTTTGACCCCTGGTGGAGCAATGATGGGGTAGAGGGACCATGAAACTGCATCCCTGACTCCAGCCCAGGTGCCCTGGCACCACAATAATGAACTTCACTATTCCTCAGTCAGGTGGCATCACTCCAAGTAAATGAAGCAATAATGTAAAGCACTGTTTGATGGGGCCTGCAGTAAATGTCTCTCCAGGCCTGAAGGAGAAGACCTCAGGACCTGGGTTTAGGTTTCACCCTTCTCCTCCCTGATGGACAGCACCAGCAGAGAAATCCCTGTTCCCCTCCTGGAGGATAAAGTCTGGCTGCCTGAATTAGTGCACTGTTTGCTGTGTTGCACCTCCCACAGCCTCATGGAAATACCAGGTAGACATTCCTGAGCTCTCCTTCCTGCCCCCCAGTAACCTTTGTATGCAGGTGGGTTTTTACCTGATATTTAATTTATCATTTGAACAAAAGACAAGTTTAAATTCAAAGTAAATGTTAAACACTTGCAAAAAAATACATATAATTGAAGTTAGGGAGCAAACTCCCTCCTGACATGGTTTTACTAAGGATTGATCTAAATGTTATTGCTGCAAGAGGGAAATTCTGGATATATTTCCCCTAGTGGGACAGCAGAAAAAGCCTCATGAGAACCTACTGAGAAGTTCCCAATGGTCCCAACTCACTGAGGTCCTCTGGAAGTTTAACTCCCTTCTTATTAGATTCTTCTTATAAACAAAGAGAATAATTTCCTTCCTGTTTTCTTCATATAAGCTTTCACTGTTAAGCACAGGCTAATGTGATGGTCATACTGACAAGTTTTGTCTTTCCAGGTGTGGGAAGCAAGATATGGTAAACACCACAGAAAGGCAGTTTCTCATTGCATGCCCATGAGCTGTAAAGTGTCTCGAGCCTAAATCTGTAAAATCAACCACAAATTCTCCTCTAAAGGGAGAGTTTCTATGTGAGCAAGGTTTATCTCCAAAGCAGTGACCCTTAGGAAGAATAAATTAGCAGGAGATTGAAGACATGACCAGAAGAAAGCTAAATTATTTCAGTTATGATGGAGGAACTATATTTGGATAATTTAAATTTTAGTGGGGTTTTTACTGTATAAATAAAATGTAGAGAAATGGAAGAAAATAGAAAGCAGGATATTTTTAAAATTAAATCTTTTCCAGCATATAGCTGCTAAGGTGTCCTGTTGAATTTCAAAAGGCTCACAAACATGGTGAATTATATAGAATGTAAGGTAGCTGAACTCATGAGGGGATTTGAAGTTGTCAGCATTCATGGCCTCAGAAATGTTTATTTTTTGATTGATCAATATGCATTCTAGAATGCACTTATTTGTCAAAGTAACGTGCCAAAAGAAACATGTGATATCACATGCCTTTATAAAAGAGAAACCCATCACATTCACCTTTACTCTACCCCCATCATGAGGGGCTTGATATTAGCCCTGGTTTTAACCCTGGTGGGTAAGTATCTAACTTATGTGCTTTGATCAATTTAAAATTGTATATTCAGGAAAAGGTTTCAGAACCTAAATATAGTTCACAGGCAGACGTGAACTTTAACATGTTGTAGAAAAAATATTTCATTACTTCTTTTGTTGTTAAAAGAAAAAAAAGGCATTTGGCTGGTGCTGAAATGGAAGTAAAGTTAATTAGAAAGGGTTATGCTATATGTGCAAGATGAGATATAGCCTTTTATACTACAGTACATTCACATTTTAGGGTTGGTTTTTTTTTCTTTGTCATTTCATTCCTCTATTTTTTCTTCTCTTTCAGGGAGCCAGCATCTTAATTACCGTAAGTAATTTTCCTATCAACTAATATAATTATAATGAGTGAAATTAAAAATAGAATCTGAAAAGTGTATCAATGTTTAATATAGCTTTACAACAGCTAATTTAGTTCAAGTCCAATGCAAAATGAACAAATTTGTCTTTTTTTGTTCCAAACATTCTAATGCAGGTACTTTAATATATTCTGTACATTGTGTATAATATTTTATGGGAATCATTTCTTTGCAGAACCCGATTTCAGTGAAAACAAGGTTTATACATTTGATTATGAAACAACGCTTCTCAGTGGACTTCCAGAGAAAGGACTTGCAAGAGCTGGAATAAGAATAAAAAGTAAAGTGGAAATTAGTGGTATTGGGCCAAAACTTTGTCTCATTAGGGTAAGAAAATATGTTCAATTTGAAAGGTAAAATTCTCAACATACTTAGCTTCTTTTTTAAGCTTTTGTGAAGTTATTAGCTTTCCTCATGTGTTGTGCTTACTCAGGGATAATGTAACTAACACTGTTATTTTTTATACAGTGCCCTAAAATTCTATTTGCACTTTGCAAGGTAATTCTCAGCTCAAGCCAACCTTGGGCTTGAAGGATTTCTTCTGCTTTGTGGTCAGGGAAACAATGGAATGTAATTTGAAATGCACAATTATTTATTACTAGATCAATCCAATTGTTTCAAACTGTACAACCTAGGATTATTTAATCAACTGATTTCATAACCAGCAGACAAAAGGCAATAAAACATGCAACAGTAGTTGCATGTGATTCAATATTTAGCATAATTAATGTCATCTTTCTTTTTTCTGAAGGGTCCTGAGTGACATTCTTTGTCATCCTCAATTGTATGTTTTTACTGCTTGCTGAGTAATTACTGAGGGGTTTGATTATGTGAAATACACTTTTGTCTTTAACAGAAGCCTGTATGTGCTTATAATGGTTGTAGAGAAATGCACACCTCAATTGCTTTACACAAACTTCACTTAGCCTTGTGCATGCAGGGAAGAAAAATGTTATTTTAAAATCTTTAATTTGGCATATTGAAAACTTTAGGTCAAAAAGACTGGTGGCTGTCTAGTAAATGTTGTAGCTTTCCACCCTGAATTAGTCTGCTGTTATTTGGTATTTTCGTAAGTTCAAATTATAATAGATCTAGATGGGAAATATTGCTTTTCCATGACATTTGTAAGGGGATGGATTACAAAACAAAAGAAGCCAAGGAAATAAGAGTCACACATCTGGAGTGGTGAGTAGAAAGCTTCCCTACCAGAAAAGAGGCAGAAGAAGTCCTGTCCTTATCCCAGAATCTCCTTCATTCCTCCCTAAATGGCTCTTGGTGTGCCAGGATGAGTCTTCACCAAAAATTGACTCCTGTTCTCTAAAACTTTCTAACATAATTTTACTAGTGTTACTGCATTTTTGAAAAGTTTCCATTTCAGAAATAATTTCAGGCAAGGAAAGGAGAAGAGGAAAAAAAGCATAACTTTTTGGGCAAGTTCTAAGCTAAAGGAAATAGTATATTTATTCCCTTCTTCTCTGGAAAAAGTTTATTTTGCTGCTGTTATATTTAAATTAGACAGTTTGGAGGGATGGTTCAGGGAATTAAACTTTCATCTGCAGCCTACTAGTTCACATTCAGCCTAAACAAAAAGCTGTGCTCCCTGGGCAGTTTCCAGCTGACAATTTTTTCATCACAAACCAACAAGTAAGAATTGCCAGCTGTGTTCAAAACCAAGCAGACAGCCTAAGTCCTGCCTGGGCCCCAAGGGCTGGGGAAAACTACCTCGCCCTGACCCTGCAGAGCAGTCCCAAACCTGCCTGTGTGCAATATGCCAGAAGCATGTCCAAGAGGCAGCATGAGGGATTTACTCTCTAACAGCCTTCCCTGTAAGCTTCAGTTACTGGGGCTGGCAGTGATCTCCACCAACAATAACAAAAATAAATATGAAAGCGCAGTCTCCAGTGATTTGCTGCATGAGGATTTAGTTTGTGTAGCTTTTTGAGAAATTAATCTGTGTCTTGCGCCACATCACCAGCCTGAGGTGTCAGAGAAAAGTCTCTTTAAGTTGTCAAAATATATAGAAGGGAAGGGTCCTCTGAGAAACTAAGCTAAACATGCCCATTCTCTGGGGTAGGAATTTTTCAAGTTATGCATAGTTTAGCACAAGTTTCTACTTGTTTGGATGTGCCCTGTGTTGAGGCTGGAGTGTGAAGTGCAGAGTGGGGCTGGAGCCAGTGCCTCAGCCTTTGGTTCCATGGCACAACGTGTAGGGAAGGACAATTTCTGCAACCTGCTGTCCACCGCTCAAACTAATTCTGCATGTCTGGCTGACCTAGAGGCCATGTGTTTATTAGTTTCAGATTGCTGCCTGCGCTCTGTGACCCCAGTGAGGGAAATGACAGAGTTCACAACAGGAGTTAATGATGCTTTATGCAACATTAACTTTCTCCTGCAATTTCCTGCAGTTCTTCCACACTACTTTCGGGTAGCAACCTGCTGCATGTGGCTCTTCTCTGGCTCATTTCTTTGCACAAGTCAACCTTTGGCAATATGGATTGTCTGTGAAACAGAACAGAGTGCAGTGGCTGTGGAAATATCAGCCATTTGCAGTGCTCTCTTTCACTTTATATACAGAAATGTGTGTATCAACACTAGTTATGCTAAATGGCAACTTCCAAGTTTCGCCTTTGAAGAAGCTTTGCGTTATTTAAAAGCTTATTTTTGATGTGATTGAAGCTTTAGATGCTTGGGTGTATTCAAAAAAAAGTTAACTGGGGAGAAAAAAACTGAAAGAGGAGATTTATTCCCCCTTTGTTCCAGATTCACTCGATCGAAGCCGCAGAGTACAACGGTGCCTGGCCCGAGAGCCCGTTCTCCCGATCCCTGAAACTGACCCAGGTCCTCACTGGGCAGCTCAGCAGCCCCATCAAGTTTGAGTACAGCAATGGCCACGTTGGGAACATTATGGCTCCTGATTCTGTCTCGGATGATGGTCTGAACATCTACAGAGGGATTGTGAACGTGCTGGAGCTGAGCTTAAAGAAGGCACAGAATTCATACAGTCTGCAGGAGGTGAGTTTTGGGTTTGGCCATTGTGGTGCCTTTGCAAATAAATAAACTTTCACTTCAGAGTCTTCTACTGCATTTTCCGTATTCATCCTTGACATAAAATTCACTTATAAGAAAGACCTAAGCTTGGGACATCATGATTAAGTTTCATATGGGACAACATTTGGTGGCGATGTACTTAAACAGAACAACAGAAGAGCATATTTTTAAGCTGGTTGATGAAAGTATTTCAGAAAATACATTTGCAGAATTAAACTCTTGGAAAATCTGGCTTGTGATTCCAGAGAAAGTAAACCGTGAAAGATGAAGCCTACATAAAATGGGAAAAAAACATGCTTGAAAATACAGTTTCATATTAAAGTCAAAATAACAGTAATTTGACTTTTTCTACCAATCGTATATACGTTAATCTCTTCTAGCTCCTCTTTTAGGAAGAAAATAGTATATATGTCATAACATTACCATAACAGCTTTGACAGTTGCAGTTGATGCTCTGTTGAAATTTCCACTGTTTTTCAAGTTTTAATATATTAGTCAAGGTCAATCATCTGATATTGCTATTCACCACAGAAATTGCAACGTGTTTAGTTTTTGTGAAACCATATTTACATTAATTACACTACATTCAATTCAGAGATTGGCAAAAACCTAAATTATTATACTTTCATGTTATTTTTATTGGAACTATAGACAAGAGTAACTCTAATATTTTTTAAATTTATTTTTACATAAGTAGAGTTGTTTCTGGGAAAGGAGTTAGATGATTTAATTTTTTGCACACTGTTTGCTGCACATAAAAATCCGTGTGGTGTTGTTGGATATTCTGCAATGCTATTTTCTCATATCAAGTTTCACATCTTAATTCTTTCTAATTCAGTTAGCAATATGTTCTACTCTCACCGCTAGGCAATAGATGTGACTTCACCTTCTGGAATAATTTCCAAGTTTTCTTTGCTTCTCTCAGACAGCAACTGATTAATGAGCTTTGGCACCCATGCTTGACAATCTTGAGTCACTCTGCAAAGGAAGATAAACATTATTAGTCCCAAAATCTGAGCTGCAGAGAGGTTTAAAGGACCAACCTGGGAAGGTGTACATCCCATCCTGTGGGTTCAGGGTGTCTGAGCTGGCCATAAACTGCGCACATCTGTGAAGCTCAGCTGGGCAGGAGTCTGCTCCATCCCACTGAACTCTCTGGGTTGGATTCTCCCATTTAAAGTCTGGATGTCTCTACCATACCCTGCAGAGTGCAGAGACCCATACCTGTATTTGCAGAGTGCAAGGCTTCCAGAAATATTGGGCAATTCCTATTTCTAGCCTTTACCCAAGACACAGTGTCTCAGGGAATTCTGTTAAGCTGAAGATGAAGTGGGTACATCTTCTTTCCTAAACACCACGTGAGCATTTCTCTGCTCTCACATAGCCCAGAGCTGGTCTCTGCACTAGCTATGCTATAAATAACAATAATAAAAAAATCAGGAAAATAACTCTTCCTCCTGAAATGCAATCAAGCATTTTTCCTCTACAAAAACCTCACTGACTGTGGAGACTTAAAAGGTCTTATAAATGTAAATGCTCAAAATATTATTTAAGAGCTCCGCTAAAACTGTGAACTCAAGAAGACCCACAATCAAAACTCTTATCCTGAAATTTTTTTTAATTATTGCTGGTCATATTGTGACAGATCACCTGATACTGCAAGGCCTGTTCCATAGGCATTTGTAAGCTCTCTGTAAAAGCAAGTTTTGAGGGCAGAATGCCATCTCCAACCTTGAAATATTTTACTGTTAAAATTTCATGCTGACTGATCAAATTATTTTGACTTTTTTATTAATATTTTCTCAAAACATATTTCATAATCAACAGCTCTAGCTGAAAATTATTGCTCCCGTTTCCTGAGGCTCTGAGTGAAACTTTTGGGAGATTTGGTTCTCTCAGTGTAACTCTGATTTGGCTTACTGGAAATGATACTTGTGAAAAAGAGAGGAAAGTAATGATCATTGCAATTTTGCTTCTGAAGAATATAAGGAAAAATAAAGCATTCACTTCCATTAGTAATTTTGAAAATGCAGAATTAAACAGGAAATTTCATGAGGTGAGGAAAAGCTTTGCATAATAGTGACCTTCTCTGATCCTGTTCTCATTTTTGCCAGGCTGGGATTGGAGGTATTTGTAACACAACATATACAATCCAGGAAAACAAGAGAGCAAGCGTAGTCTATGTGGGCAAATCCAAGGACCTGGACAGCTGTGAAGAGAAAGTTCAAATTGTCACAGGATCAGCATACACTCATCCATGCAAGACCTGCCAGCAGGTAAATCAGAGTGGTATTGTGTATAAGTATTTTAAATTCTTATGCAGAACACCATTTGATATCCACAAAATCTCTTAATTTTAAATACTAAAAATGAGAGGAAAATCAGATCTGCTGTATCCAGTTGTCAATATTTTCTTTCTGTATGAAAATGATGCCACAGAGAAGCAGAGGTCTGGGCTGCCCACTGCAATGTACTGCAAGCACACTTGAGCTAGCTCAAGCTAGCTGGCTTGGAAACCATTAATTATCAGCATGAGTTAGTTCACCTACTCTGTTGAGTAAAAAAAATAGTCACGATGTCCATTTTCTGCTATTCAAGACAGGTACTGCTGAACTTTATTATAATCCTGTCTTTGAAATAGAGTGGTTTATGCAGCTGCTCTCCTCAGAAAAATGTGTCTGCTTCTCGAGGGAATGACCAATTACTTAGATTTGGGAAAAGGAAAAAGCAGCTAACACGTCTTAGCAGTAAAAGTAATGGAGACAGGCAGTGTGCCTGACCTCTCCCATGGAAGTGAGTGCACAGAATTCACATTGATTGCTCTTATGGCCAATGAACAAAACAGCCCTGGAAAAGAAATGAGTTGAAGTGGGTGATGTAATAGCCTCTAGTTACAGAATTTCAAAGTTCAATGACTTTTTATTTTCTTTGTTTCTTTTTTTTTTTTTTTTTTTTTTGTATTATAAAGAGGAACAAGAATTCTCGTGCAACTGCTACTTACAATTACAAAATTAAATATTCACGTAGTGAAGCTGTAATTACACAAGCTGATGTCGAGGAAATTCACCAGTTTTCCCCCTTCAACGAGATAACAGGAGGAAATGCTATTGTAGAAGCAAGGTACTGTACATATTGCTTTAATTCAGCAACCCAGTAACCTGAGTGAAGGTCTATAAGAGAAATAAATCCTTTACTTCCACAGCCTATTGTTTGCCAGTATTTAATTACATAAAATCCCAAACAGCTCATAAAAACAACCGTCACTGTTAGTTGTAAATCTGAAACATGCACATCCCTATCCAAATTTTGTTAGTTAAACTTGGCAGGACTTGACTATTTTATTTCTCAGGGATATTTGATTTATGCCATAAAAGACAAAACAAATGTAATTCCATCTGAGAAATTGTGAACTAATATATTTGAAGCAAAATATTCTGAAAGACAGTTACTCAGGAAAAAGAGTTCCCTGGAAAATAATAATGCAGTAAGAGATCCTTGGAGACTAGTTCACAAAAAACCTAGATGGGACTCTGGATTCCTAAATACCATGGGCAGCTTGCAAATCTCCCACCAAAACTGTTTCTTGATAGGAAATTGCAAAATTTATTGCAAAACAATTGGGCACAAGACATGTTAAATGCATTTGCTTTTTCACAGCAAATTTTGCATATTTCTTAAAGAAATTTAGGGCAAAACACAAATAAGTTTTTCTATGAAATTGTGTCCCTAGCTCAAGCACTCAAACTTTCAGTATTTGAAATTTTTTTCATCTATCAAATTCATTTTTTGGAAAAATTTTCAGTTACTTAAATTTACTTTAATTATGGGCTCTGGAAATAGGAGTGCCCTACTGAAGGGAGAGGCTTTTTGCATAAATGTCTCAGTGCAGAAGGTGTTCTTTGATCCCACTCTACAGCTGCTGTAATCTTCATTGCTCCATTAGCTTCTGCAAGGATCTGTTGGAAACAGCAGAATCAGAAATTTTGTGTCAGTAGCTGACTGATTAACTTCATGTATATAATGAACCTGTTCCATTTGGCTAACCAAACAAAACTAAACCCAAAAAAATTAGTGAAAGTGGCTTTAATGTCTTACAAAATCGAGGTGTAGATAGACACATCTGCAGTTCTTATTAAATTATAGGGATTTTTGAGTCTGCATTAGTCTGGAGACAATGGATTTATGGTGCATTACACTCTCCCTGTGCAGCCTGTAGAGATTGTCTTCAGTAAGGTCTTTCTCTGCTCTCTGAAGGGTAGTACCTTTACTTTTCCCATTTTCTCTGCATTTTTATCATTACCCAGCTGAAGGGGACAAATATAGGATAGTTGGGAAGATGTGACTATCTCACTCAAGTCTTCAGAAGTTATTTCCACAATGCATTCTCTGTTAAAAAAAAGTAATCCATCAAGGCACTTGGAGCTGAGCTTTCAGACCTGCTCAGCATAAGACTCTTGCAGCACCTTTCAAGGCCAAGAGAGATTTCACTACTGTTTCACCATTTTCATCCTATCTTTAGCATTCATTTGCTCTTCTCTTCAGAATACAGCATTTTCTCATCTATTCTAGGCAGATATATCTCTTCCCAAAACAATGAAAATGAAGACATAATAGATTCATCAAGATTTGAAAGGGGGAGTTAAATGTGCCTGAGTGTACCTGATGTTATACTTTGTGACCCAAATGCCCTTTCAACAGTATTGTATAACATTTCAAGAGAGAAAAAATCTCTACTGATTCTGTAGCAGTTTCTATTCAAATTCCAGTGGCTTGTCTGTAAAGCAGTTATATGCTATTTTTCTGCAGCAGTTCTCTGCAATCCATATGGAAGGAGTGAATAGAAATGATACAGAAGATCATAGAGATTCCAAAATAAACACACCAATTTTCTACAGAGATTTCGAGAGACTCTGTAGTACAGCAATATTGCTTTTGGAATGTTTTCAGTTGATCAGTACAAATACCTAACTTTATTATAGTGTCCTAAATGACCCATTTTAAACATAATTGGTAGGATAGGCTGCGTCTCTTTAGCTGAAAATGTAAAAAGATAGCAAATATTTACAAAGACAGTCTCTCATTGGAATTATTCTTAATAACAAATGATGAAGGTTTGTTGATTCTTAAAAAGTTTTCAAAAGGTCAAGCACTTTTCCAAAGACTAATCCTGAATTTATGTGGCCCTTTTCTTTTAAAATCCAGTTTAAAGCTTCATGAGAACCTTCTTTTGTAGTCCCCAGGATATTCAGCTTACCAAACAAAATGGGGAGGGAATTGTAATAGTTCAAGTAAAAAGATTGTAGCATTTCTTATTGTATCTAATAACTTTCAATTTCATTTGAAACTTCCAGGAGAGACACAGACACATAACAGCTTTTATGAACTTCTTAAAAATGTTTAAATTAAATTGTAATTTCTGAGCAAGTTTCACATCTGTGTTTTTCTAGAGTCCATCTTTTACTCCTTAAGACACAGCAAGTATTTCCTATGATATTCTTCAGGCCACAACCTCTCACCTCCCTCTTCTTCCATAAATTCTCAAACCCAGTTTTTCCCAAAGGAAGGCAAAGGCTGGCTCTGTTCTGAGCCCTGTTGGGCAAGTGCACACCTCCTCAGAGCCTGGTTCTGAGCAGCATGTCATTGAGGGTATTTGCATCTGGCTGCAAATACCCTCAATAGCAAAACCTTTTGTGGCTGCATTGCAGTACGGGGAAGCAGGATTACTGTTTGTTGGGGTTTTTTTCGTTTGTATCCTGAATCTTGTGATGTTTTCTTCCTGGGGTTCTCTATTCCAGGCAGAAACTTGTTTTGACTGAGGTGCAGAAGCAGAGGGCAGAGGTCCCATCAAAAGAGTACCAGAATCGTGGATCTCTTCAGTATCAGTTTGGCAGTGAGCTGCTTCAGCTTCCTGTCCACTTATTCAAAATAAAGGATGTGGAAAATGAGGTAAAGCCCAGCAACTGGACAGATTCTTTGTTGGAGATTTGAATCCCTGCTTGTGGGAAACAATGCATGCGATCTTTCTGCATTTTCATCTTTCTGCAGATTGAGGAAAGCCTCCAAGAATTAGTAGAGGCCACCTCTGACCAGCTTCCCAATGATGCACCAGCAAAAGCTCTCAAGCTCCTGCAGCTCTTCCGTGCAGCAAACGAGGAGAATTACGAATCGGTGTGGAAGCGATTCTCCAGTCGGCCAGCCTACAGGTACAGGCAGTAAAGGTGGTCCTGCTTCTGTGGAGACCCTCTGGGATCCCTGTGTTCAGAGGCAGACTTGGAAAATGCTGTTTGCCTTTCCCATTGCAGGCGCCACATTTTGGATATAATCCCTGCAGTGGCCAGTCACCGAGCACTCAGGTTCCTGCGGCACAAAATGGAAAGGCAGGAGCTCACCAGCTGGGAAGTGACTCAAACAATGCTTGTAGCTCTGCACTCCAGCCCTCCAACTCAGGATGTGATGGAGGAAGCAATGGTGGGATTCTCTAAACACTCTCAAACCACCCTCCTGATTCTAGCATCTGTTGTATTTATTCCTTTCACAAGATAGCAAAGGCTTTGAAATTACAAAGGTTTTACATCCTCTAGCGAGGTTGAAAGGGCTTTGTTTCCTGCGTGTCTTAAGGGGAGGAGAATGCAAATCAAAAGGGCAAAAATGAGTCCGGAATGAAACGGGAAATAAAGACTAAAATACCCCACAGGGATAGAGGTTATTGCTGCAAACAGTGGCTTTAGTCTCTCTTTTTCCAAATGTACTTTATAGTTACATCAGATTAGTTCTCTGACTGTTTACAAAGACAAGGGAGCAAGAAATACATATTTGTTATATCTACATATTTGTCCTAATTTTCCTAGAAGGATGGCTATGAATTTGAGAAGATCTGTCAAAACCAAGGAAATTATGTCAATGTGTAGGCCATGTAGGAGGAAGTCTAATTATTTTTGCAATTTTTTCTGTATACGCAGGCTTTAATCCAGTCTCAGATGCAAGAATTTATCTCTGCCTACCCTAAGTAGAGATGATGAACCCCAGACTAGATTTTTTTCCCCCAGTGAAAGCCCTGACAGCCCAACTGTTACTGTGTGCTGGTGCTCTGCTTCCCACACAAGAAACCAGTGGGAAACCAGCTGGTGCCTCCTGTCAGCTCCTACATTTATAAAAGATATTCCTTTCTGCCCAAGCAGTGAGGTCCATTCACAACAAATCTCAAATTCATTGTACCTATAGCTGAGGCAATCACAAAACATGATGAATGTTTCTTCAATAATGTGCATTTTTCCATTCCATGACTGGGTGATTTCTTCCCTTTGGATTATAGGCTATGCCAAATTTAAATGTGAAACACTGTAAAAGAGACAGATCTGCCTTCCAGATGTTACTTGGTGTTACTTTACAATTACAGTGTCAAATACAGCACTATCCACAGATTAACTGAAAATCCATCAACAAAAACAATATCAAAAGCCCGATGTTGTCTTCCATTAGGCAGAACCATATTTTTCAATAATGTTCCCCTTCATTAATGGTAGTAACAACCAGCTGCCTTCTCCCCAGCTCATAGTAAAGAAGCACTGCCCACGCTCGAGCTCCGTGCTTGGGAAGGTTTGCCACCTCAGCTACGCGTCCCTGTGCCACAAGCAGTGCTCCTCCTCAGACTCCTGCTCCGAGTGTCTCCAGGTAACCACGGGGTTATTTATCATTTAAAAGAAAAAATTAAGCCTTGAGTTCTTTCTTCATTATTCAGAAAGCTGTATTTCGCTTCACTACAGCACTTCCTTTGGGGAAAGGAACCCCAGTTGGTTAAATACAGCATTTTTATCTTTAGATTAGCACACAAAAGAGAGTGAGAGGAAGGAGCAAACAATTCATAACTTTCTATCTGAGTGTCTCTGAGTGCTTTCTTGCCAATTATTAATGAAGTCCCATGACATTGCTCAAAAATACTTTAAATATAGGCATTATAAATAAACTAAGTGATACAAAAGCCCAGGTTTTTTGTCAGAATTAATGTATCCTAGCCAGAAGCAGAGCCCAGTCATCAATATAGGCTATAAGGTTGTTATAACAGCAGTAATACCCTCCCTGCTCTACACTGCTTTTAATCAGCAGGCCTCAAAACAATTTGAGTAGTCATTGAATAGCATTTCCCAGTTCTAAAAATGCGTGTCAAGTTTCGTGGAGCCAACCACTCAGCCAGTAACAGCAAAGGAAAGAGAAATATGTGTTTAGTCTTTGGCACCCATCAATCCACCATCCCCAGTGAGAGCAGGGTGTTCCAATTACACTGCATGCATGACACGATGTTTTTCCTGCAGTACATAGGCATGGCAAACATTCCTGCATTGGTCTCCTGTGTTACAATTGCCACCAATGCTCTTGAGCTAATTAAATCTGAGAAACCCTGTGTCAAAGAATGAAAATTCTTTCCCAAAGCAAATGATTGTTTAGGCTTATTCAATGCATTTCCAGTGTCCTTTCATTTGATCAGTAATACCAAGTAGACTATTTCTGCACCATGAAGGGATCTCAAATGTGTTATGTTAAACTGCACAGTCGGTATTGAAATTATTCTCTAACATCTCAGTTGCTTTTTTAGAGCCATTTCTTATAATTTAAAACTTATCTATTAGGATTTAGTTATTTGCTTTTATTCAGCCTTCAGATGACTACTTCTAATCTTGCCACACTAAAGGAAGTGTGATCCAGTTGCTTACAATGAAGGCTGTAAAATTACCTAATTGTTGGCAGGGAACTCATTTTTCATCTATTAATCCACACTGAAAAGAGGCTGTAATAACTGGTTAAGGGCACCACCACTATCCATATCTTCAGGAATCTTTTTTAAGGGTGTGAAGGTTTAACCGTATCTGTCCTGTGTTCAACCATGAGAGAGAGAGATGCTCAAGAAGCATTATTTCAGGGTTACCAGCTTACCTTAAAAGGCAGTGGACACTAGGTCCAAGCTGTTATTTTTTCCTTTAAAAATCTTACTTGGTAACTTTAAGGTGTAGTGAGAAGAAGCTGTTCAGTACAGCTACACTCGTTCTATGAATAAAATGTTCTATTCATGAGGAAAAATAAGAATTTGAAAACATTTAAAATAAATGAATTGAACAAACTGAAATTATAGAAGTCAAACCCCAGAAGAGGCTGGTGGATGGGATATAGATAAGAGCTGGAATTGAACTCAACAGATCTGTTTTTCTTTTTTCAGCTTCTTCATGGCTTTGCAGGAGAGGCACTGAGCAAGTCTAGCGCAGGAGAAATTTCCCTGGCTTTGAAAGCTCTTGGGAATGTAGGACATCCAGCCAGCATCAAGCACATCAAGAAGTTTTTGCCAGGATATGCAGCTGGTGCCTCGGATTTGCCGCTCAGGGTCCATGTGACTGCTGTGATGGCCCTGAAAAACATAGGCCTGAAAGACCCCAAAATGGTAAGAAAATGCCTCCTTTGCCCTTCTGACTTCCACTTACAAAGCTGCTAACAGATAATGGGTGATGAGGGAAAAAAAGATCTATTTTCTTTAAAGATAATGTTATTTAAAAAAAAATACTTAGCCATTCCTCGGTAGGCATGTCTTATTTCTTTTGACATTAACCTCCAGTATTTCAGACTGCAACAAAAAAATCCCATTAAAAGGACACATTCATTGTTGTTGAAGACAAATCGGTATTTCCATTGCAAACATTTCATTTCCAAGGACATTAGACAGAAAACTAAATTATTGACCCAAATGTGTTTAGTACTACTTCACCTTTGGTATGTGAGAGAACCACAAAACAAGGTTTTCAGAGAATTGACATTTAATACTGAGTGTCACATCTAATCGTAATTCAAGACCAGATTTTATTGTAAATAGATACCAGGGGTTTGCATCCTAATTACAAATTTACAGACATTGTGTGGGCTTAAGTCATAAACAGAGCATTTACTAAATGTGACTTTTGTCCCTGACTGAGATAATTATAAGATCTCACATACAATGCCTACCCCAGCACACTCTCGTGTACCACAGACATCACTTTACAATCGTTTTCATTTGGAAGCAATCTGCTTTTAAATGGAAACCTTTTCAAGCTTTTCAAGATCTTTTTCCTGATGTTGAAATTTCTTGTTTTATAGAAGTAAATTCTTAATATAAAAAGGTAAAATAAAAGCTTTCATTAACTATTCACCTACTAATCAGTATCAGTGTTTCCATTGTACTCATTTTTTGCATGTGCCTCCCAGTTTGAGTGCATATATTGATCCACAGACAATAGTGAGCCAGGGTATGCTTTTAACCAAAAGAATAAAGAAACAATTTAGTGGAGTGCAGGAGCTGGATGGGGAAATGCAGGGGAGGGAGGGGAGAGAATTGCAAGGGTAGAAGTTAAAGTATTTTCTGGGGGAAAAAAAAAGTCAATTTGATGTTTGAGACCAACACTGCATCTCTGATTATTCTTTGGCCTGGCTTTCCACAGGTGCCCCAGACCATTCAGTTTCATTTCCTATGCATTTTGTTTGGGGAAAATTGATCTGGAACAAGTTAATGATTGTGGCCACTTTTTTTTTTTGTTCCAAAAACAGTTCAATTCCTGGCTTGCAGCTAGGCACACACTCATATTTGGATTAAATGTACATAATTCATGGCCTTTTTTATTGTTTAATTTGAAAATTTAGGCCTACTGCATCTTTGTCACCTCATCTACATTGACATCTGATAGTCAATATATTCAAATTCATAAAACCAGTCAGGGTTTTTCCAAAGTTTGCTGAAGTTTCCTGGGTCATTCCTCATTAGAGCTCATGGATGTGCTCTCTCCCAGGCAGGACAGGGCTGTGCAGAAGGGCTGCCAGAACAGGGGCACATTGTCCACATCCATTTCAAAGTTAGGGCCAAAGGCTCCTGTGCCCCCCTGGAAACTGCAAAGGTTCCAGCACAAAATTGTTCTTGGTAGTGAATATTGCTGAGGGCAAACACATCAACCACAAGTACTACTACATTTATTGCCTTGAATTTTGGTTTAAGCTGCCTATATGGCGTAGAGATTTATGGTAATAAATTAGGTTTTATTTGTTTCATTTTTATTCTATTGTTTAGCAGAAAGTACCACAGAAGATCACATTATTAGAAATAAGTTGTACCTTTATATAGAGGGATAAATGATTACTGAAATCACTTCTCAGGTATGTAATGGATTCATGAAATCTCTTTTACCTAGAGTGGGATAGCTCAAAAAAGGGTTAAAGACTTGATGTAGAAGTTATCCAGTGAAGTTCCTTGGCTGTGATTGTGTAGGAAGTCAAACTACCTTACCATAATGCCCCTTCCAGCCCATGGACTATGAAACCACACTCTTGCCATTATAATTAATTAATCCAAATTTTTACTGTGCTGTTGATGAAACAGATAATTCACTGCTGTTGAATGGTTATTAGCAAAATGTTCAAACATACAGTAAATCTGGATATATCTATTATGTTCAGGTCCAGGCTATTACCCTTGAGATTTTCCTGAATCAAAAACTTCATCCTCGAATCCGAATGTTGGCTGCAGCGGTTTTACTTGAAACCAAGCCAGGTCTCCCAGTCGTGATGACATTAGCTGATGCTGTGCTGAGGGAGCCCAGCATGCAAGTGGCAAGTTTCATCTACTCTCACTTGAGGGCCCTGGGCAGAAGCACAGATCCAGATCTTCAAGTGCTGTAAGGAAAATTCCCTTCCTAGGAGAAGCACTTGTTGCAAGCTAATTGGAATGTTAATGTGCTCACTGAACTTTTCCAGGGGTTCTGCCTGCAGGATGGCTGTGAGAGCTCTAAGTCCCAAGTTTGACAAGTCTGGATATCAGTTCAGCAAGGTTTTCCGCTTCAGCGTCTTTAAAGGTAAGATCCAGGAGGTTTTGTAGAAAATGTACACTGGTGAATATGTGGGGGAAAAAATTGTACAGTATGAGAGCAAAATTCTCCTAACCAGCTGTTAGGCTGCTTGTTGTTCCTCCATGTTTTCTGATCTTCAGTGAAAAAAATATGAGAATCTCAGACCCTCCATTTGAAGAGTTTTTATGTCCCTGTGTGTTTTGCTTCGTACACTGCCAGCATGAAATTACCAGAGGGCTTGTGGGGCTCTAACCCTCCGTTTTCATTAGTCAGGGAGGCACATGCTCCTGTATCAAATGCTGTATTCTCAGTGGTGCTTAACAATTTCATACCATTGTTCAGCACCAAACAAACAGAAGGGACCTAAATTGCTGCTGAAGTGGATTAATTTCCACCAGTGTTGAACACCTACAACTCCTGCTGCATCCAAATGTGATGCTAAATACTCTTCACCCCAACAATTGTGCCCAGTGAAACAGAAAACTCTGAAAACATTCAGATGTGACAATTTATTGCACCCAGGAGCAGCTACATCAGGTTTATTGTCTAAAGATTTTTCTTGCATCTTCCTACCAGGATTCTTTACTACAATGAACAGATCCATGTATGGTATCTGGAGACTGGCCAGTTACATCAGAGTTACAAATAAAAATGTAGTTAAAGTAGGGAAGGACCAGATTAGAAGAGATGTTTTATTGGGCCACATTGTAGCTTTTCCTATTTTCCATGTATGTTACTTTTCTCAGTAGATTTTTTAAGCAACTCCTCTATGTAAATGACCATGACAGCCTCAGTGATTTGGCATATGTAGCTGGTAGACTTGGGAGATTATATCTCCAAACACAGTCTCCTTATGCATGCTGTTTATCTATCAGGAGCTGGATGTTTTTAGAACTTTTGTCGTTCACTGGTATCTCAAAGCAATCAATATTAAGAGACTCTGAAACATCTGAAATTCACAGTGCTGAGTGTACAAGTGCTGCTGCCTCCTTTTTGGAAACAGGGGTGTGGTTTGAAAGACTTTGGTAAATCTTATTGTTATCTTGCCCCAGTTTTGTGGGTTTTACGTGGCCATTTAATGTGTGCTATAATAGAAATAAATATGATACATTCTGTAAGAATCACAGTCATATATTTTTATACATGTCCTTGCTGCCTCAATCATGGAGACAGCAACTGTCCAAAGAAACACAGTCACTAATATACACCAGGTGAACATTTGTACTACTTAAAATACATTCATGGATAGATACATTTTCTGTTAATATGAAGATATGTGTTTCTTTGTTTAGACAAACATTTTGTCTTTTAATTTTTTCTTTTAAAATTAAGCCATCTAAAATTTTCACACAGTGAGAAAGAAGGGTGCAATATGTATGAGGGAGGCTATGTGAAATCGAATACTTTATTTTGGCTGTAGCCTGGAAATGCAGTACATCAGGGAATTGCTGTTACTTCCTAGTGAAGACCATTATCAGTAATTTGGCTACCATGGATAGGTAGGTCCGCATCCTGAAAAATAAAAACCAAGATCCTTTTCTCACACATGCTAATCTTAGACTTGCATAACTCAGTTAAATTAAATCGATCTTGTACTACACTAGCATGGGAAGAGGATTTCTAATTTGATTTGTCTCCACTAGCCACAGGTAAAATATTTTTCTGTGAGTCCATTCTGGAAGAGTTACCATAGTGACGGCTGTAACACAGTACCTATTTCCTTGATAAAAACAAAAATCTGCCCCCAGCATTGCAGATCTTTGTGGTGCTAGATGCTGAATTTTTAATGACAAGAAATAATGTCAGCTGAATCTATCTCTGCTCTGGAATTTGTCACACATGACCACCACAAATAGTGCTTCATGCTCTACACATTGCTGCTGGAATCAAAGGGGTGGTTCAGTGTGAGGACTGTGAGAACCTGACTCTTAATATGCACAGATTCATATAGTTAAATGTATGCTGATGTTTATATGTACCAAAGACTGCTTTCTTTGCTCGCTAAGTTTTCTTTCCCCCATCTTTGGGGTAAGACATTAATCAAATATATGCAGGTGTCATCAAACTCTTATGGTGAAATGGCAAATATATTCTTGGAGCATTAGCACTATGTAATGCCCGAGGTGTGGAAAATATTCCTGCTCTCTTCAAGTCAATGAATTCTATATAATCATTTATTAATTTTTAAGCAATAGTTCTTATTGAGTATCAGGAAGTACCATGGACTTTTTAATTTATTGGTTTTGTGGTAAGAACATAAAAAATTTAACAAATTCACTTAAGTACTGTGCCTCAGTTTTAGTGTCCTGTCCAGAAAACACCTGGCATTGCCTTGGCTAAGCTCATGCAGAGAAAAACTAGTCTTCACATTTCTGTTTTCTGTCAACTCACTAGTAATGTCCCGGTGTGGCACCACTTGGTTGTTTGTTTGGTTTTTTTTAATAGGATCATCATTACTATCTACTGAATGTTCTCCACTTATTCCTCTGTCAAAAGTGGGGTGGCATAAATGCCTGTGTCTTGTTTGCAGGGGCTGTTTCTGAATCTCATATGCTGTAGGTAGATAGTGCCCAGCACTTTGGATAGCACAGTACATTCATGCAGCAAAACAATGAAGGCAATTTGGCAAAATTACAGTTCATACATATTTCCCTATTCTCCAGAAAGTGTAGGAACAGGAGAGGAGGGCTAGAAGGAAGCACAACAAGGATGCTGACATATCCTGTCAGCTTTGTTCTTCTTAAAACCTAAGGAAACTTAGAAAAGCAGAGGGATTACTTCAACTCATAAAGCAGGACAGAATCTAACATGCCAGAACTGGGAAGAATTCCTGACTGTCCTCTGCACTGATTATCTGTACCTAACAACATTATGGATGATATATCTAAGTAGAGAAATAAATAGAAACTAATTGTTTCCTCAAACTTCACTCAGTAGTTGTCAATAATTTAACAACTGGTGCATTTCATGTGAGGGTTACAGCATTTGGGACTAGATTTATTAAATAGTTTTTGAGTCATTTGAGAGACAAATCTATAGCTCACCATCTGTCCTTACAGGACATCTGTATCACTTTCCCTGAACTATTAGAAAAGGATGGCAAATCTGTTTTCATTTCTCATCTCCTTAGTCAAGGTGCCCTAAATGACGTCTCGTAAAAGCATTTCATAAGCTGATTTTACAGAGTGTGACTGGATGTAAATGATATGGACAGGCATATTTTCCATACTTGGAGAAGTTCACGAGGTGGGCCCATAGGAATTTCAGGAGTTTTAACAAGACCAAATGCCAGATGCTGCACGTGGGTCAGGGCAACCCTCCATATCAATCCAGGCTGGGGAATGAACAGATCAAAAGAAGTCCTGCCAAGAAGGACTCAGGGTGCTGCAGAAGGAGAGCCTGGACATGAGCCAGCCACGTGCACTTGCAGCCCAGAAAGCCAATTGTGTCCTGGGCTGCAGCAAAAGAAGCCAGACCAGCAGGACAAGGGGGAATTTCTGCACCTCTCCTCTGTTCTTGTGAGCCCCACCTGCAGGGCTGCATCCAGCTCTGGGGCCCTCAGCACAGGAAAAATTTGGACCTGTTGGAGCAAGTGTTGAGGAGGACTAGTGAGATGATCAGATGGGTTGAACGCCTCTGCCATGAGGAAAGGCTAAGAAAATAGGGACTGTTCAGTCTGGAAAGGAGGTGGCTCTGGGGTGACCTAATTGTGGCCTTCCAGCACATGAGGGGAGCGTGCAAAGGACCTGGAGAGCAGCTTTACACAAGACATGGAGTGACAAGATAAGGGGAATGTATTCAAACTGAAAGGAAATCGGTTTATATTAGATATTACAAAGAAATCCTTTACTGTGAGGGTGATGAGACTGGCACAACTTGCTCAGAGAAGGTGTGAATGCCCCAATTCTGGAAGTATTCAAGGCCAGGTTGGATGCAGATTTCAGCAAACTTGTCTACTGGAGAGTGCCCGTGCCCATGGAAGGAGGCTGGAACTGGATGATCCTTGAGATTGCTTTCAACCCAAACCATACTATGATTCTATGATATAGCAAAAGCAACTGGAAAAATGGCATAACCACCATGCAGTGACCAGTGAGCTTGTAGCTTTGCCCATTATTACTTAAAAAAAATCAGAATATTCTGTTTATAACTGTTTCAGAACATCAGTTTTATAGCTAAGTTTTCTGGTCTTGCTCATATGATATTGATTATTAAATTAGTAAATAGATATAATCTGCACATTCTGACCTAAAAACTAACTGTCCTGTGTCTTACTGCCTATTTCTCTGCAGAGTCCCTTATGAGCGGGCTGGCAGCTAAATATTTGGTATTGAATGATGCAGGTAGCTTAATTCCAACTGTAGCAATGTCCCAGCTACGGGCACATTTCCTTGGAAGAGTGGCTGATCCCTTGGAGGTAATTGGGTCTACCCACAGTTTGCCCTCTAATCCCTTCTTATAACCATCATCCACTGGCACCTGCACTTTTCCTTCCCACAGGTAGGAATAGCAGCTGAAGGACTGCAGGAGTTGTTTGCCAAAGGTTACGCTCCTGACAGGGACTGGGAGGCTGACTATGACTTCAAGAAAATCCTGAAAACGGTAAATTCTGGGGGAAAAGAAAATCTCTGATATTGCTTTCTCAGATGTTATGAAGAATCAGGCTTTTTTAATCTTCTCACACAGCTCTCTGACTGGAAGGCATTCTCCAGTGACAAACCTTTTGCATCAGGCTACTTGAAGATGTTTGGCCAAGAGCTGTTTTTTGGTGGACTTGATAAAAACGCCATTCAAAATGCACTGCAGGTATCATTTTTAAAGCACCACTACCCAAGCATCAAAATCTCTAAAATACTGTTACTTTCATGCATTCTCTCCTTTTTATAAATCCATGATTGGGGTTTTTGTCTCTAGTATTAATCAAGGCAAATAAGGTCAAGCTTTGATCAGGATTATTTATAATCATTGCTAGCAGAATTTCCCCTGAGGCATACTTAATGACACGGATCATGATATTCAAGTTCTGCTTATTTAGACATGTTGAACTCTGTAATTGCAGGCATGGTATGGATCTGATGAAAAAATCCCTTCACTAAGGAGAATAATCAGTAGCCTTCAAAGTGGTGTAGGGAGGCAGTGGACCAAGGCTCTCCTGTCCTCTGAGATCCGCCGCATTGTGCCCACCTGCACTGGCTTCCCGACAGAGACCAGCTTCTATTACTCTTCCATCACAAAAGTGGCAGGAAATGGTAACATAGCTCTTTGCTTTAGCAATTCAAACATTCTTGCTAGGACTGGAGGGCGTTTTTAACCATTTCCTTGCTTTCTTTTTAATAGTTCAAGCACAGATTACACCTTCTCCAAAGTCTGATTTCAGATTGACTGAGTTACTAAATGCCAACATTAAGCTGAGATCCAAAACAAGTCTAAGGTAAGTATTTTGTATAAAATAAAATAATAATATTTTCAAGTGACAGAGACCATAAATATTCAACAGCTGATTGCTGCATGAACATAATTATATCCTCCTTCTACCTTTTCAGCATGGCCAAGGAGGTGACCTTTGTAATGGGAATTAATACACACACAGTCCAGGCAGGGCTGGAAGCACGCACCAAAATGAATGCTCATGTGCCTGTGAATGTCGTTGCCAGTATCCAGATGAAGGAAAAAAATATCAAAATTGAAATCCCACCATGTAAAGATGAGACTGATGTGGTTACCATAAGGTAAGACACAGCACTTAGTATCTTTATATGTAGCAAAGCAGAGTCACCCAAATACATCCAAGAATCTTGTCTCTGACTTAGAGCTTGGATAAGTGGTGGTGATTGGTATAGTTAATGTTCACTTTAAATGAAGTGATATGCACTAAAGCTTTGCTTGAAAATATGTGTTACTTTCTGTGGCCTTCACCTGAAAATCCTCCTTAGGACTCTATCTCAGTTGTTGAGATCCATAAGCTATCTGAAACACAAATTACATAAAATTTCTATCTTGTTATAAATATTTGAACTGGAAACACTAGGTAAGATATAAGCCAGATTAATTTTATCAGTTAGAACAGTTAACTCATCTATATTTGCATTAGATGCCTTGAAGCATAGAGTGTTTGGTGTTTCTTATGTTTTTACTTTGTTCCCCTGTGGCTGCCATTTGGTTTTCTTACCTGTTAGGTCTCCTTGATTTATTATCAGTGCATGCAATTACAATACACTCTGGAAAACTGTTGTAGCCAGATGCCAAACAAATGAAAACAGATGGAAATACAAATGCAAAGAGCAGGAGGAAACAGAAAGAATATGTCCAAGGAATCAAAGCAGTAGACCAAACTTAGAAAACCTTCTCACGCACACACATGAAAAAAAAAGCCTGAGAAAGAGAAGCTGAAAATTCTTCACAAAGGAAAAAGCTTCACTGACAACAGAAATCAGCGATTATACAAACCACTGAAATGTTAACAAGTTTCTGCTCCAGGAATACAGCCGTAACAAAAGAGATCAGTTGCTTGATCCAGCTGCAATTAGCATTCATGGCTGCTGGCCCAGAGATGCTCTGCAGGTCTCCTCCATTTAGCCACCAGTTAGGCTAATCATTATTTTCCCTTGTCCTTCAATAGTCACAGACCATTTGACATGCATTTGACATCTCATCCTCCTCCCTAAGACAATTCCACCTCTCCATCAAGTGTGGTTGTAATAAGGTCCTCTCCATGCAGAGGTAGGGAGGGTCTCAGCATTTCAGAGATGAAAAGTTAGCTGCATGGTTTTTTTTGGTTCAGTTTCTTATGGAGGCCAGGACAGCCTGCTCCTAAGGTCATCAGGGACAGCAGGCAACAGCTCTCACCAGTTCCCACTGTTAGAGAGAGGGAGGCAGATATTAATGAACTCAATAAGCACACTGAACTGAAATGAGAATATTGAATACTGATGGGGAGTTATGAGCCTCAAGCAGAGAGAAATATTAGCAGAAGGATCCTCCCTGCAAATAGATAAAAAATATTTTCCTCCTTTGACTTAAGGGGAGATCAAATGAGACAGAAAAAGGGTTAAATGCATTGCCATTAAGCACAAAGCAAGTCAGTATCAGAAACAAGGTATTACAGCAGAGAAGCCCATGAGTTCCAGCACAAGCCCTGCTCTAGACCCTGCAGCATTACCATTTATAAAGTGAAGTAGTCACTTGGAAATAGCTCCATAATGCCAAGTATATGATAAAGCTAATACTCACTAGATGACTTCTAGCACCATCAATTTCTCTCCAAAAAGCATTCCCATTCACTGTAACAAAACAAATGGCCAGTGGAAACCACACGGAGCAATGAAACAGCAATGAGTGCAAGAGAAGGCAAAGCAATAACTAGAGAATGTAACACTGAACCACATCACTGAGGAGGTCAAAGACCAAGCAAAGTAAAATCTTAGAGGCATGAAGAAAAACAAGCAGGCACAGTAGACAGAAAGGAGATAGATATATAGATGTATAAATATATAGATATATATATAGCTATATAGACTGAGTTAAAAATTTAATTCAACATAGCCTTTTTCTTCCTTTTACATAGACCTACCAAATAATAAAGATCCAATTGAAGTCAATGTTTTAGGGATATTGTGACACCTTCCCTTGTTAGCTTTAAATACCCCATTTAAAGAAATAGTCCTAGAAAGCTATTGATCTTTCATGTGTTTGTAAGCTCTGTTCAAAATATTTTCATATCGGGCACTGTCTTGATGGTCAGCAGGTTACTTTCTACAGTCCCATGACATTAAAGTTAGACAGGACATGGTATTATTTTCCCCATCATCTCTGGTATTCAGACACAGGAAGCAAACAGTTTTCAATAGTATTAGGTTCATTTATATCCTACACACCATAAAGGTTATAACCTGTCACAGCAGTGGGACTTATATAAATTTTCAAGAGCCAAAAAGAAATTCAGGTTAGTAATCACAGGCTCAAAAGAAGAAAAAAAAATAGAAAACTTTGGTGATAGAGATGTTGCATTCCCAAGACAAATCAGCACATTATGGGCTCAACTCTCTCTATAGCAAAAATCAGAGCACAGTAATTAATTGTACTATGGAGAGAATATATAGCATGTGTTTCAATTCAATCCTATCAAAATTTAATTAAAATAATGGTTATTTTTAAGGCTCTTTTCACATAATTATTTAGTATACTACAGATGGCTACTTCAACATACTTTTAAACAAAATTTACAAGAAGTAAAAATCAAATAAATTTCAGGGGAAATTAGAGCTCTGTGATTAAAGTATAAATATGGAGAGCTGCCAGAGAATGCACTTTGCTAATATACCACACATTCATAATGACAGCCTACTGAAGTATATGCATAATCATGAATAGAGCTTGTATCATAAGGTTTTTTGCTTATTTTAGCTGTAGGATAAGCAGAAATTGCTTCACATAGGCATCTTATTTGCAAGATGAGCCAGGTAATTGCAAATCTCTTTGTCCAACATAGTACACCACATATAGCAGAGAATGCAGAGTGATCTTGTTGAGGCAGCAAGGTGTGTTTGGGGAGCACTGCTCATTTATTTACATGTGTTGTCACACTGTGCTTCAAAACCTGGAAAAATAGGTTTTTGTTGATTGTTTTTTGTTTTAAACAGACATTTGAGCTCTCCTGTCCCCATCCTAGGGGGGACAGGAGAGCTCAAAGGCCACAGTCTCTGAAACATCATTGTGTCCAACACAGCTCAGTTGCTTGTCCCCTACCCATGCAGTGAGTTTGCCTTATATTATAGCACAGCTTCTTCTCTCATCCAAAAAAATGCACTAATACATATTGGAAAATCTCCTTTTTATTTTTCCTCCCTTGTGTGGGATCAGAGAGAACAGATTCTTTCATACCATAGCTTTAGGCCTTCTTTGTGACTGTTTTTTCTTGTTAAAGCACCAGAGCTGGCTCTTGTAGCCTATTTTTACTGTGCCGTGTGATTCTGCAGACATTGACATGTGTCACCTGTGATGCAGCTACATTTGTCGGCTCTCTGTGCTCAACAGGGAGGAATCGATCCTTCGCTTTCATTAGGTGGCAGGAGTAGACTATTGGCATAAAAATACTTAAAAAATTGGAAAAGAAACCCCAGGGCTTTCTGCTTGGAGATCCAGCCTGCAGTTCAGTGGTCATTTGAATTATTGAATGGGATTAAAATAAAACCATTTCCCTTTTTGTCTCTTTACCCAGATGAGCTATCTGAAATGCAAGTTGATTTGTATTTTCTTTTATCCCCTCAGCTTGTTAGGGAGAATATTTTATTTCAGATTCCATTCTTCAAGGTTCTCCTATCACCCAGCGTGGAGCGTTGCTGTCATGTCATCTAAAAAAAGAGAGAGATGGAAAAGAAAACAAAGCCCACAGGTGACACACGTTTTATTGAGGTGTTCCACATGAAGAGCAATTGTGTGCTTTACATTGCACACAGCACGGTAGGAGCCTTCAAGAGGAAGAGAGGGCTATCAAATGAATACAAATTCATCTTTCAAATAGGTTAGATTGGAAATGCTCAGGCTAGTACAGTGTGGACCGTATTAAAATAGAGACCATTTTGAGACCATCTCCATTCACTGTCACAGCAGCCACCTCCATTGGCAGACCACAAAAGCCCCAGGGCAAAGAGATCAGCTTCATCCTTGAGAAAGAGCACATGGGGAATTTTGAGACAGATGTTAGCTGATAAATGGCTAATAAGGTAGAGCTAGCACAGTGTTAATAGCTGAGGGAAATAGGTTTGTGTCTCTCAAAAGTGTTTCAGCATTCGAGATGTTGCTCTGACCCAAAACAAGACTCATAGTTCACAGCACCGTAACAAGTTCTGCGAAGAATGTGGGGTATGAAGCCAGGGGTTCAGGATATTTTGCCATGAGAGCCTCAGCCTGATGCTGCACCTTCTATCTCTTATCTGGGATCCTGACTAATACACTTAGAATTCACAACACTGGAAACAATGTACCAGACAGATTTACATAAATAGGCTCTTAACCCTCCTGCTCAACTCTCTTGACCTCTTGCCAAGTCATGGCCAAGGCATGAGTATTATTGAATTTAAATCAAGCTGGAGACACTTAGTTTCATGATTTCACACTCCTTTCTTCAATTCTGCTCTAATAAAAATTGCACAGGAAACAGCATTCAGTAGCCACAAGTCCCCAGGCTGTTTTTTGAAGTTATGGCAGTATTTTTCCAAATACAATGTCAAAAGAAGTTAGAAGTAAGGCTACTGCAGTGAAGACAGAGAAGATGAATATAAAAATTTAAAAGTCCATGAGCTCAAAATAGGAAACTCAAAAATGTAATAATATAATCCGCAGCCAGGCTTATAAGCATGCTGTTTTTCATGGTATTAGAGTATGAAGATCCAATCAACTGAAAGGTTTTTAACCTGTTCACATGATTCTAAAATTCTAACTGGGCTATCTGCCCCTGAGATTGTCTTTATTGACTCTTAGCAGTCCTTGAAAACACAACAGGAAGGATGCTGTAAATATCTGTAAAGCAATTTGCAAGGTATGATACTTGTTGCTGAGTGCAGGCTACAAGGCATTATTCAGGTCTGTTCCTCAGCAGTGCTTTATCAATACAGGTTTCCTCTAATGTTTATTCTGCAGGTCTAAGACATTTGCTGTTACACGAAATATTGGAGATTTGGCTGCTAGTAAGATGACTCCAGTTCTTTTACCTGAAGCAGTGCCTGACTTAATGAAGACGTCCTTCAATTCAGATTCTGCATCAGGAGAGACTGATAACATCGGGGTAAATGATGTAGTGTCTGACTATTCTTTTTTGGGCTTTTAAACAGTAGGGAACCATTTCTTTTCTCTATAGGAAAGGCTACAATTCATCTCTGACCAATGCTGATTCACTCAAATAAGCCAGGTTCAATCTAATAACACAAATAGCCCTATAGTAACATTATTTTAAAATCTGGAGTGTAATACATCAAACTTGCAACACTTTGTCTAAAGCAAAAGCATTTTCTTTGGTAATTAATTTTGCACTGCCATCTACAGGCCCACAATCTTTAAAATACTTTGCAACCATTATGGAAGCACCATGTTCCTGGGGCAATCACAAATGTTCCACAAGATGCTCCACTGCTCGACTTAGAGAGCCAAACTTAATGCCTATAAGCATCCTGATTCGAGCACGGAGTGCAGTTTGTGTCATGACTTCCTGAGCCAGGTTTCCTTAAAGCCAGGATAGGCTTTCTAATCCAGGCAGTGCTGTGAAGGCATCGCTGTGAGAATTCATTCAGACCGACAGAGGCAGGAATACACTGTCCTGTTCTGGTTTCATTGTTATCCTGCAACTCTGAAGGGTTTTCAGATAAAATAAGAGATGAACAGAGGACAAGAACAGCACTTTCCTATGGAGAAGTCAATAGACAAACGTGCTATCAGTGAGAGCACTTTCCAATATCCTGGAACAAGCTTCCTTCTGCTTTGTGTCTCTGTGCTTCCCTTCCTGAAAACTCAGCACTCCACAGTTATTCTTAAATGAACAGCAGCTGAAAAATGGCACTGAATGGAGCATTTCTCAGTATCACCAGAAAATCCGGGTTTTTTGGTAGGGTTCATGCAAGGCTGGAATCTTGTGAGACATGATAAACTGCATAAAAAAGCTAATTGCAAACATGAATTGTATGTGAAACTAAATCTTGTGATTATTGTGTCTTTAGGTATTTGCTTCATTGCTTCAGGAAATCATAGTTTTCATTTCATGGATTTGATTCCAGTTTTAATTAATTTTCATTTGTTCTTCTCTAAGCATTGCTTATCACATGTAAATTACATCGTTTTTAGTGGAAATTTCTAATACATTATATGTTTTGACCATTTAATTGATATAGTGTCACATTCATGTTAGACCTCATCTGACTCAGAATTTTTGTGAACATAGTCGAAAGTTCTGTTGTCTGACATGTCAAAAATCAAAAGAAAAAACTCCAGTCAGTCTAAAACACAGTCAGTTTTGTCAAGAACCTCTAAACACTGTCTAATATTCCAGGGAAGCAAAATTAAATATTTAAAATTAATTTTTGATATAATTTCCCATTCTTACAACCTGAAGCTCTTTTTACAGTAGGTAGTCTAATCAACCCATTCAGATGATAATTTTTTCCACTTTAAAACCAAGTTGTTCTATGTCTCTGCTTTGCTATCCAAAATAAACTGGTTAATTTCCCCTGCAGAGCACAGGTACTGTTACCAAAATATGATGCATAACGTGCAGGTAATTTCTCTCATTTTTGCCTGAGTTCCCTTGATGTGTGTGCTGTCTCATAGGGTAGACAGTCTGCAGAGGATGTTTCATCTGGAAATCCCTTTTCTTCTGGACGCTCCTCTTCCCAAAAAGAGCCATTTGTTCAGTCCGTGTGCTTCAATGCGAGCACGTTTGGAGTTCAAGTGTGCATTGAGAAGAAAAGCGTGCACGCAGCATTTATCAAAAACCTGCCTCTTTATTACCTGGTTGGAGAGCACGCCCTGAGAATCAGCTTCAAGCCAGGTAAATGCAAGTGGGCACAAAAGAGAAAATAGTGGGTGGAGGTGTGTATATACACACACTCACACATATAGACAGATACAGATGTATATGTGCATATGTATTTTTTGCATCTTAAGTACCACTAAATCTACAGTTAGAAGAACCAGGCCAGCCAGTATTGGCAGCAGTCTGTGCTCACAGCAGGAATCCATTTCTCTCCCAGCCGCCTGAGCAGCAATTTCCCAGCTCTCCCAGCAATGCCACTCAGTGTGGCCAGCGTCAAGCAGAGCTGATCTGTGCCTGCAGAGTGTGTCTGATGCATCCTGAATCATTGGATTTGGGATGCAAGCACGAAGCAATTGGACATGGGCAACAGATCTGATGCAGTGTCCTGTAGCTACATTCTAAAACCCAGACTCTAAAAGGGAATTATGGATTAACCCTGCCAGGATCTAGTCCTTAATGTCTTAATCCATGATCATAAGAAATAAAAGCACAGCAGGCCACTGAATCTAGGTCTCCTAAGTATCAAACTAATGGCCTAACCATTGGGCCATTCTTTAGTTAAGCCTCCATTCCTGTCTGACATTTAATTCTCTAACCCATGGTTTATCTCTTTAAACAATCCAATTCACTTGACTTAAATCTGCTGATCATTCTGTTTATTGACTTGAAAAGAATCTAGTATCATGGTAATATTATAAAATTTATTTACCATTAATAAATGCTTCAGCTATTAGAGAAATTTTTTAACAAAATTTCTCAATACCAATAATAATCACTGAACATTTATATTTGAGAAAAAATGGCTGAATAAATTATGGTGAAATTGGCTTATTTTCTCATTCAGTTGCTAATAGTAACAATAATACTAATTGTCATGCAATTTCAGTTTCCACTGAGGCACCTATTGAAAAAATACAAGTCACAATTCAAGCAGGAGACCAAGCTCCTACAAAAATGATACGTCTAGTAACATTTGAAGATCCAAAGGCACAAGCATCTTCCAGAAAAGAAGCAATTAAAAAAGTGAAGAAAATCCTTGCTGACACTGATGATCAGGTACTGCTGCAAAATTCCACTTCTGAATTTGTGGGAGACATTACACAAAGCTTATTTTTATTCCTTCTACTAAGTAGCTTCCTTTGTTTAGATATTATGCCAAAGTGGAAAATAAAGACAGACTTTTGGATACACAAGTCTTTCAGCAGGTCTTTTGTTTGCACTCATTCTTTCTGCAAGTGAAAGACATTAGAAGGATCAGGTTGGTTTTGCATGCTTTTTTGAAAATCTCTTGTAAGAGATAAAATAGCTGTTGTGTGGCCAAAAAGTAGTCTGTTATTTACAGCTACTGCAACTGCAGCAAAATGCTCTGACACCAGCTACACAACCTGCCCTGAGACAGTGACAGCTACAGCATTGTCATTACTGATACCAGTTACATGTCATTGTGAGGCCAACAACTGCTGCACACGCTCCTTATCACAAAAATGTTTGGGGCGTTCTGCTTATGTGTGGGTTTAACACATTATTATGAAATTGCCTTTGAATTATCGTGATGTGTTGCAAAGATGTTATCAAGCACACACCTTGTCTTCTAAGGCAGCAGAGATTCAGAGATGTCTGCATCTGATTTTACTTATACCATTCTGCAGGAACACAGAAAAATAATTTTTTTCCATTGTTACCCTTGACTAGGGGACAAGAAAACACAGGAGCTCATCATCCAGTGCCAGCAGCGCCAGTGAAAGTGCCGAGAGTACAACGAGCAGCCCCTCCAGCAGCGACTCCGATGACAGAGCATCACAGGGAGGCACCCAGATAAATCTGAAAGCAGGGCAGTCCAAAGCCAAAGGAAAGAAGTTCTACCCATTTGGGGGCAGTAGCAGTAGCAGCAGCAAAAGCAGTAGTAGTGATAGCAGTAGCAGTGATAGTAGTAGCAGCAAGAGCAGCAGTAGCAGTAGTAAGAGCAGCAGCAGTAGTAGTAGTAGTAGTAAGAGCAGCAGTAGTAGTAGCAGTAAGAGCAGTAGTAGCAGCAGTAAGAGCAGCAGCAGTAGTAGCAAGAGCAGCAGCAGTAGTAGCAGTAAGAGTAGCAGTAGCAAGAGCAGCAGCAGTAGTAGCAGCAAGAACAGCAGTAGTAGTAAGAGCAGTAGTAGCAGTAGCAAGAGCAATAGTAGCAGTAGCAAAAGCAGTAGTAGTAAGAGCAGCAGCAGCAAGGACAGCAGCAGCAGCAGGAGCAGCAGAAGCAGTGGTATCAGCAGCCAGAGCAGCAGCAGCAAAGGCAGTACCAGAGGCAGCGCAGGTAGCAGCAGCAGTAGCAAAGCATCTGGTATAAAGCATAAGGCTAAGAAGCAGTCCAAGACCACATCATTTCCACTTGCCAGTGCTGCTGAAAGAGAGAGAAGTGGCCGTGAGCAGAAGCCTAAAACACAGAGCAGCAGCAGCAGCAGCAGCAGTGAGAGCACTGGTGCTTCCCATTGGCACAGCAAATCTGACCAAGGAGTTGAGACAAACCATGCCAAGTCCCGAGTTCACAGTGGCAGTAGTCACACTTCCACAGAATGGGTAAAATGTCTAATACTTTGACTTCTGCTAGGAGGCCATCTTGACTGACCTGTAGGTGATAACTTCTTTGTGAATTTTGCAGGAATATCACCTTCCAAAAGTATACAGTCTCCGCTTCAAGTCTGCTCATGTCCATTGGGTAGGTGCCTAATTCAAGTGCACATTGCCATGGTAGCTGCAGCTGATGTGATCAAACCTGTTACTGAAGGGCTTTATTTGGGCCATTTCCCTTGACTATTCCATAACCCCCAAAAACAATATTTACGATGAACAAAAAAAAGCAGATTTATTACTAATATGCTATTACATGTCATCCTTTTGGTGTTACAGCACTTGGGTCAGGACACACAAATGCAGCCAAAGCTAGGTTAACAAAGACCATGGGGGAAATGATAAATCAGTGGGACCTTCCAATGGGAATAGTTATGTTCACAGTTCTTAGGCAGCCATGGCAAAATCATTACACAGTTTTTTTCAGAAACCAGGTTCAGTACACATTATGGCTCAGAGGTATTTTTAGCATATATTAGAAGGGTGATAATGGAGTGGCTTTTGTAGGTGTTACCTGTACAGCTATTATATACCTTGCATGTGAAAAAGGAAGATGATTTATAGTGTTATTCATAAAATTGTATTATCTTTTTTTTTTCTGGATATGGATGTATTTGACCACTTATGAAATGCCACTTTTCATTTTCCCTAGCATTAGATCCGAACGGTGTGATGTTGCTATTTGCAATCAGTATCTGTGCAGTCTTTTTTTCAATAGATGTTCAGGTAGATGCAAGGCACATTCCAAACCAACAAAATTCATGTCTATAAATGGAAATAAAAATAACACTAGATATGTCCAAGTCTGTTACCTATAAAGGAAGGCTGATAGCTCTGATTTTGATATTTACACTGTAAAACTGGAGCTACCTCATAGATTTTTAACCTATTTTTATTTCATAGCATCCAGATCATAAAGGATCAAGCAGCTCATCATCATCTTCCTCTGAGCTGGGAAGCAGCCACAGAAACAGCAGCAGCAGCAGCAGTGACAGCAGCAGCAGCAGCCACCACCACGGAGAAAATTCTGCCCACAACTCCAGGAGGAGCAAAAGAGTCAGCATCCACCACCACAGCCACAGCTCCAGTCTGACACGTGAGGTACAACTGCGTGTGGTACCCAGAGCAGCCAGGCTTAGCTGGCTGCTGAGCAGGAGCTGTAGATGTGGTGCCACTAAAATTGAAAGCCAAAGTTCATTGAGATATTTCCCCCCACAAAAAAACTCTTTTTTTTTTTTTTCCCAAATCCCCTTGTGTTCAGGTTTGTCTGTTTCCTTTCCTTCATTTCTGAAGGTATTTGCAGTATGTGAAAGCCTGGATTTGGAAATTATACATGTTGAAGGGAATGTAGCTGTGAGTTAAAGAGGAAATAATTTTCTTTATCCTGTGAAAGCCCAGAATACAAAATCAGTTGCTTTAGGTAAAAATGAGGAAGAAATAAATAAGTCTGCCTAATCATTTTTAAATGTAGACTGGAGGTCATGAGTGCATGCAGAGTATAACTAAAATCAGACTTTCCACGGACATTACTGATTGGTAAATGTGAAGGCCCATTAAGCACAGATTGCTTTTACCTTTATTGTGCACACAGTATTCTATAATTGTCCTGCATAAAGGTATCTACATAATAATAGAACAAATAGCTCTGCAAATGCAGGCAATGTCATGGGAAATTCTGCTACTAAGCAGGACTTCAAAATATTTGATTGGCTTGAAGAAAGTGTAGTATAGCAAAATAAGTTGTGAATGTGTATATTACTCTGAATGTCTCTAGCACACATTGTAGGCAACTATTTGGAACATTACCATAATGAACAAAACCTTGCTATTTGCACAAAGGTAGCTTGGAAGCATCTTGGATCCCTCATCAAAATAATCACGTCTTTGAATAAGTAGGTTTCCAACCAAATTCATCTTTAACTATTGTGGATATAGAAACGTGTACTGCAAACTAAGCTGGTGAAGGACAAGGGCTGCTGCCTGCTATCAGTGCACATTAACTGGGCTGCAGGCTCTCTGGTGAGCACACAGGAATCCTTAAACACAGATGGTCGGGGGCTCTTTTTCAGCGCAACTTCCTGGGAGACGTAATTCCACCTGGCATCACGATTGTGGCGCAGGCAGTGAGGAGTGACAGCAGAAATCAAGGTTATCAAGCCACAGCATATGTTCGTTCTGATGCTGCCAAAGTTGATGTGCAACTAGTTGTGGTTCAGCTGGCTGAAACCAATTGGAAAGCGTGTGCTGATGCTGTGATACTGCCTCTGAAAGCACAGGTAAGTGCCCAGGCGGCTTCGCACAGAGGGACATCACAAAGCCCAGAGCAGGCACAGAGAATCTGCTGATTAAGAGTATTAAACAGGAAAGGCATACTTATTTTTAAATGTTTCATAAAGTTGGGGAAGTTTCAGAAAATATTTCCCCATTAATATAGAAAATAGTATAAAGAAATACTCGCACACTTCAAACTCTGGCAAAAAAAGTATTGATTTTCAAGATAAATCAAAATATAACCAGTAGAAGCATTTTAAAAAATTGAAAAATTCACTTCTTCATGACTATTTATTATCTGTTCTACTATGAGTTTTCTTGTCTGGGAATCTGCCTGATTTTTCTGTATATAATTTATTGACCCCAAGTTTAGCTCCGCTGGTTAGAGCAGTGTGTAGATAACACTAAGGACACTGGATTTGATCCCTGTATTGGCCATTCACTCAGGAGCTGAACTCTTTCTGGAAGGAGTTGGATGATCCTTCTCGGTCCCTTCCAAGTCAGACTGTTGTGCGATTTCAAAAGACTCATAACTCAAATATATTTACATTGTATTTCCTATGATTTATATGAAAAGATGGAAAAAGCAAAGTTGGGTAATGGGTTGATGCCAAAGAGAGCATCATAAACGAAGGAAAAGGTCCTTACTGTTTTTGCATATCCCTGTGCTGTGCTTCCCATGAGTTTTTTAGAACAAGAGATGTTTGTGCAACAATTTATAAATCTCTGCTTTTTGCAGCTGCAATTAACAAATTCAGCATGATATTCACTATTGAAGAAAGTGGGGTGGGTTCAAATCAAGAAGTCTTGGGGAAAAAAAGATAAATTATAGTGCAGTCCTCTTCTAGAAAAAATACATATTTATTAAGAAGTTACCACATCTAAGGAAATCTCAACATGCTTTTTGCAGCTGCTTTGAGACAGGAACATGTGTATGTAGTTTTGCACAGACCAGAAAACTTTTTTCCTACTATGCCTCAGCTTTTGCATGAACAAGTCAACATTTCTCTGTGAGCCTGTTTAAAGATTGGAAATATGAAGGATCAATGCACAAATTGGTGAAAGAAAATTTTACATTTTGAAATGGTCAAAGTTCATTCTGGGATTCTTTTCTGAACTTTGGGTGACTGTTTCCCTGTTTACAAAGGCCAGACTGAGATGGGGCAAGGAGTGCCAGGATTACAGGATAGAAGCAGTGACTACCACAGGACAACTAGCAAAGAAGCCAGCTGCACAGCTGAAGGTGCAATGGGGAAAGCTTCCATCCTGGATAAAAAAGACAAGCACAGAGTATGTAATTCATTATTTCCTTAATTTTTATTTTACTTTTTTACCCTACTTGGCTTTTGAAAAACACTGAAAGAATGGATGAAATTTTTCAACCCAAACATACTTGTCTGGGTGGTTCTTGGATGGTAACCACAAGTTCAGTGGTTGACAAGTATTTTATGATGTGTTCTATTTTTTCCACATGTTTCATATTAAATGATAGCCTCCAAATATATTAAAATTATGTTTGATTTCATTCTCCATATTAAATTATTTTCTATTTATTTTCAAAATGCCTTTATGTTTTAAAATATTCTTCTATTCAATCTCAAAAAATAACCATTTTAAATAGGCAAAATAAAACCAATGTGTTTCTTCTTGATAAAATCAACCATTTAATTTGACCCAAAGTAATATTTCCTCAACTTTTCAGTTCTTCCATTTTTTCCTGAGGTTTTGGATCTGCAGTAGCCCTCACCATTCCATGTGTGCTTTTTGTTCATGCACCTGAGTTTGTCACACCTTGTTTATCTCTAGATTCATGCAATACATTCCTGGTGCAGCGCTCATGTTGGGCTTCTCAGAAGTACATCAGAAAAATCCATCTCATGAATTTATAGTAAGAGCAGCTGCAACATCTCCACGAACAATTGATACAGTAATTAAAGCTCCTGAGGTACGTTAAATTTTTATTTTCATATTCCTTACATTGAAATGATTTTCAACTTAGAATGTTTTGACACTTAACGTAAAGAAACAAAAAACAAAACATTCCCTTTTAGAGAATCTGCTACATACCTCACAGTATGAGGTGGGTGTTCAAATACATACAACAGCTCCCTTGATTTTGTGCTGCTTTGGCCCAGTGCAGGAGTAAGTTGAAAATCAGGCCCTGTAGTCCAATATTTTATTTACATTTGGAGATCAGCAGTGAGGCCAAATTGTCTCAGGTATAACTGCTCTGCACTCACACCTTTATGCATTTTTACCCAGTTTGACTTGGAGGGGGCCTTGAGAGCACTTTGCACACTGCTGCAGCCACAAGCAGCTGCTGTGTGTGTTGGCACTGCAGTCCCACACCTGCAGTAAGCATGCTTGATGTGACTGGTCTGAGCAGCCACAAAGGCAACTCTGCCATAACCAAACTGCAGCAGTTAGTCACCCTGTGACAGGAGCCTGCACAGGCCTGGTCTGCAGAGTCTCACTAATTAATTGGTCCTTGTCCACTAAATTCCTATGCACCTCTTTGAATAATTTCCCCTATGGATCTCTGGCAAATTAATAACAGCTAGCAATTCATACACAGAAACTTGTGTGTCTTTAACCCACCACAGTGCTTCAGTACTGCAGGATCTTAAATATGTGATCCTGAGGAAGTCTGTGCATTAGGCATTCATTTGATTCTCTTGGCAAATATAATTTGTAGCTACAGTGGAGGATCTTACCCCACCACTGAACATGCCAGTTTTCAGCCCTTAATGGATGAGATTCACTTTTCCAAACACATCCATCATCTCAGTTACTCAACTTGTTAGCCTATTTTTTAAGTCATTCACATATCATTTAAACTCATCTCTATCAGTTACTTTTCAATGTTCTTAAAAATTTCTCAAAAAGTCAAGTATGACTAGAAGAGATGATGATGATTTCTCACAAAAGCTGAAGGTTAGGGTACGTTCTGCTGAGACTAACACAACTGCAATTATAGAAATGCATCTTCAAGGGGTTTTTTTCCCAAGATAAGAGAGAGGGTTTTTTTGCAGTCATATCTTGAGCATATGGTTCAATTTATCTTAATGTATTTTCATTTCTGCTTTTTCAGGTAACACTTTATTGTCAGGGATTCCGATTGCCATTCACTCTGCCCTTAGGCCCGTCTCCAGCTTACAAGACTCAAGATATCACTGCCTGGAATTTATTGCCTGCAATAGCTTCACAAATAGCACAAGAAGATCAATGTAAATGTTACTTATATGTTTGTCTCATGAATAAGCAATGTGTGTAGATCATACTCTGCCATGGCTGGGCCTTGCCTTTCCTTCTAATGGTCTTACAGGGAAGTATAGCATGCATCTGTAGCCCTGCTTCCAGCAGCTCATTCCCTCACAGAGAAGCAGGTTTATTGGCAGGTGAATGAAGAGGTTTCAAACTGCTGTAAACATTCAGAGTTTGGGAATCACTCATGTCTTCAAGGACTAGAGGTTGTCTTTCGCCCCTCCTGAGAAGGTGCCAGCTCTGCATTGAGAAGCATCAGGTGATGGGCACAGGAGAGTCCACATATTTTCTGTCCAGTTTATTTTATTCAAAAAGGAGCCACATAAGTTTCTCCTGGTTGGTGTGTAGCACTTCTGTGGGAAATGGGGAGTTTTTATCACAGTTTTTTATGGCATCCAGTTTCTCAAGAATTTTGTACATTTTATTCCCTGTTAGCTTGAGTTTTGTGCTTGGCGTGTAATCAAAATCAATACTGGTATAACCTACAGCAGGTAGTTATTTTGTAGTGTTCTCATGTCCTTACAGAGTCTGGCTTCTGCCAAGGAGGCGAAGTTTTCTTCATGTCTGCTGGGTAGTTCAGTCTCATAGTGTTCAATCTCACAGCAACACCTACAGTGGTCACATCTGCCATTTCTTTATGGTTTTGTCTTTCAGCCACGTGTGAAATCGGGGAGAGAGATTTCAAAACATTTGATCGTGTGAGCCATTCATATTCTTTCAATAAAAGCTGCAACCTGGTTGTGGTTCAAGACTGTAAGGAATACCCAAAGTTCATCGTTTCTACAAGAAAGGTTGCTCCTCAACCTTTCTCAAGAGAGGTTCACATAAATACAACATCAGCGTAAGTGTGATTTATACTGAGGCTTAGAAATTAGGTACAAAGTTTCTCAGGGAGTCACTCTAGGAGTAAGAGATATCTACTTCCTAGCTGAAACTGGTTCTCAATAAGACATATGGGAAAGAAAGAATTTCTAGAAGGAATCCTTGTCTGAGGCTCTATGGTGTAGTTGCTCTTGTCTTGAATTCCACAGCCACCAATATCTGATAACTTGCTCACTAAGCAACCATGCTGTCTTTTCTTTAAAGGCTGACTACTAAAACCCACAGTCCCAATGAATTTTGCACCTTGGAAAGAAAACTGCTTGTTCATTCATTCAAATTCAGATAGTCACAAATATCTATACTTTTCATATTTGACCACTAATTTATTCTCTTTTATTTTTGGTTTTTCTTAAGGAACATCACAATCAGTCCTGCCTCAAATTGGTCTCTCCTTGTGGCATACAATGAACAGCGAGTTCTATCACACAGTGGAGGTTCTGAGTATGCAAAAGGTAAGCTGTGATAGCCAGTTTTCCAGGACTGACCTGGGAGCTAAATATCAAGATTTTATAAATTTCACAGAAAAATCTCAGTGAAAAGAAAACATAAGTGGAATTAATTAAAAGAGAAAACTAAGGACTACTTTCTTAAGTTTTGTAGTGACTTATGTTCATGTTTCCTATAGTATATATACTCTTACTTCTACTCTTCCAGCATCAATGACAGGTGAATGAAGCCCTTTCTTATCATTTACCCAGCTTGGTGATTGTTCAGAAAAAAGGTTCACATAGTCACAGAGAGATACTTTTATTCAGACATTTAGCTGGAGCACCACCACTGTCATTATCATTTCAAAATTTAGCATACTAGCTACAGAAGTCAGTTCCCACTATAGGTAACAGCAGTAGAATATTTTTGAAAATATATTATTTCTTCTATTTTTGTTTTTCCTCTCCACTTAAATATACATATTTAACTGTAGCAGCAAAATGATCATTGTGAAGGAAAATGCATTGTGGTGAGTTTTGTGTTACACAGTTTCTCCATTAATTTAAGATGATCAGGGTATGATTCACCATCTTTTTACAGGCAATGTTAAAATTTATAAAAATGGAAAAACAGTTACCGTGGAAGTTCCAGAACTTGGACTGCAGAAGGTGACTTTTGATGGTGTAAATCTTAAGGTACAGGACTTACTTTCAAAGTTACTGCTTTCTTTCTGCCTGGTGCCTTGCCAGTGTGACAGACCAACACTTCAGCATTCACTACAAAGATGTGCTGCTTTGCAGGTTACAGTTGCTTCGTGGATGAGAGGAAAGACCTGCGGAGTTTGTGGTAACAATGACAGAGAAAAGGAAAATGAGCTGCTCATGCCAAACCATCGGCTGGCACACAGCTGTTCTGCGTTTATTCATTCGTGGGTACTGCTAGAAGAAACCTGCTCTGGTGGTGAGTGGATATGGAAAAACTCTATGCTTGGATAGAATATGATTTCACTTTTCCTCTGCCAGGACCTAGAAAAATTTTTTTTAAAGCAGTAGATGCCTTTTACTTAGAAATTTCAATAGCCATATGTATGTATTTTAACTTTATTGACCACTGACTGTTTAAAACACTGCTTGTGAATATAGAGAATATATACTCCAGCAAAAGTCTTTGTCTCATGTGTAATTCAATGTTAAATAATTGGTTTTCATTTCTTACACTGAGTAGTTTTTTTTCTTGAGAGGCAAAATCAGCCCTAATCTTGCTCTTACTGGAAAATAAATTGTGATTTTCACCATTGTATCACAACAGTTTCAGCTGTTGTCTGCGGACTTAATTTCACCACACAAGGTGCAGACTATGAATACAGTGTCAGATCCTACACTCATGTAAATTTCCAAAGTGTAAAAAAAATTCATTATTGTTCTGCACCACGTGAGGGTGCAATCTCCGGAAACTATTTAGAGCTACTCCTAAAGAGCTTCATCTTACACGCAGCTGGAAAAACAATGTTAGACTCCCAAAATATCAATACAGTTTTGTTTGGTAGGTCTCCATTTACCTTGGACCTGAAATAATTTTATTGAAGTTAATGGGGTTGCTTTCTCCTTGACTTCAGTCGCAGCAGAATTATTCTTATCTGTGTGTCAGGAAACTGAGTTGTAGCTGGGATCCTGTTAAGTTACATTATACCTTTCTAGTGAGATAATTGCAGCATTATAAAAATCATCCAATACAAAAATTATCCTTGTTGTTATTGAATAAATGCTGCCCTTTTTTATCCATTCACTACGGCTGACATTTTTCCTAATGCAATGAAGTAGCCATTGTGCTTGCAGTATCTATTCTTAATAGCTTTCAGACATGAGAGGTTATTTTCTGTGTATTATGTAGTTCTAAAAACTGAGTATACATGATTCCATTTGGGTTCTATTGTGCAATTAGATTTTAAAAATAGCTCCCCTTTCAGACTCTTTCCTCAACTTATTATTGTCCTATCTTGATAACTTCGCTACTGTGAAAATGGTTTGTCAGGTACCTGTGTTTTAATAAAAGCTGAAGAGAAAATATGGACCTTTATTATTGCAAGGATCGATTGGGATTTATTTCCACAATTTTAACTACCTTTCCTTTTCCTCTCAGGGTGCAAGCTGCAGCGCAGTTATGTGAAGCTGAATCGAAACCCTACTGTTGATGGTGAGGAATCTACCTGCTACTCTGTTGACCCAGTACTGAAATGTATGAAAGACTGTACTGCAAGTGAAAAGGCTTCAGTAAAGGTTGGCTTCCACTGCTTCCCAAAAGGTACAGTGTTTTTCTCCCTCTGTGTGTCACGTACTGCAGGAGCTGTCAGAGCACTCGAAAGAACAAAGCACAGCACAGCCATGCACAGACCTGTGCTGCTCTGGCTCCTCTCTGAGCTGCTGTTTTTAATCCCATTAGTATTTGCTATAACTGCTGACAGTGCTGGCCAATTAAAAGCTAGGTTAGGTGATGGCAGGTAACATCATCTGAGAAAAACATTTCAGGAGGTAAAAGGGGCAGCAGCAATCAATAAAATCACAAAATAAAATTTGTCATGTCTTCAGGATCTCCATAAAGTTGAGATAAGCAACACTGAGTCCTTTTATGTACATTACAGCCTGCAATTTTGTGTAGACCAGGGCAGGCAAGGCAATTGAAAGTCAGTCAGGTAGTGTGACATGAGTGCTGTAGTTAGACTGCCATGCTATACCACTGTGCAATTCATCAGCAAAACCATATTGCTGGAAGTTTCTCTAGATTGTCCCAGAAAATGGTTTGGTTTTAAAGGTATTTTATACACACATACTCATGCCCCAGATTAAAAAAAACCCACAATCCTTTTTCTCATTTCATTTATACCAGGATGCCAGGCATTGTCTTATACAGTTTCACACTGAAGTTATGTAATCATGAAAGGAGAATCCAACCTGGAACCCACAGATATTTCTGGAGCATTTCTTCCTAAGTCTTTTAATTAATTACCTATATAGCTTACAGGGAACCATAACATTAGGAAGAATCTATTGAAGTGTTTTGTTCTCTGTTAACCATTTCTGGCCAAATCCATTGTTAGCTGAGATAATCCAGTGTGGTTTCACTGGAGTCAATGCACCCCTGTGTTGAGTAGGGTTGGAAAGGACAGGGTATTTTATGTCTGAATTTAAATGTCTGTGTAGAACTTTGCACTTTGCTTGTGTTCTTAATATCTGAAGTGTGCTGAATCAGCCTAGAAAAGAGGAGAGGATCCCTCTCTACAATAGTCAAATATCTGCCACAGCCTATTCAACAAATAGCACAGAGAGTGTTAATAGTTTTGGTGGCTCCCTGAGATGAGAATGGATGCATTCTTTCATAAATAGAAAAACCCACTCTCAACAAAAAATCCTTCCAAAATCTTGTTATATCCATGTTTCACAGATTTTATTGTGTATCCAAGTCTGTATCTCTGAAGTGTCACAACCCCAGACCACTCACTGCCTTAGAATATTAGGCTATAATAAAGCTGTCTCATTCTCTCACAAAACTGTTTGAGAAAAGAGGAAAATCAGGAAAAAAAATAATTTAGTTGTTGCAGCCAGTGCTGCTTTCAGAGCAACTGCAGGCTTCTCTTGTTCATTTACTGAAGCAGAGACTGGGGAGCCCGCTTGCAATTCTTTTAATCAAGACCTTAATTTTATTTACTTATTTATTTATTTGTTTATATGATTATTTATTTGTCCTGAAGAGGAAGCAGAAAAAGAGGAGGAAAGGAAGGAGGAAGAAAAAGATTCCATTTATCATTCTTTAGCTTGCTAAATTGATTGCTTTTTCTTAGGCTAAAGATCAATAGGAATACAAGGCCAGCACTTTAAAACTATTCTTTTTCTTTCTTTGTCTAATGACTTGGAGAAGCAGTAGAAGCAGTAGAAATCTTCATCTTTCTCAATCTAGGAACACACCTGCACAGGAGAAAGAACTTTTCTCAACTCTTTATATGAGAATTCAGACATGATAATTTGCTGTTTCAAAATTCAAGGACCCCATCACAGTTAAGCACCCCACTTGCAGTGGAGCAAGGATAAAATGAAGTACAAGAATGCACAATTTCTCCTGTTGCCCTCAAATCAGCAAGACTGTGGCCTTAGGAACTTGACTGAGGCAGGCATCACTCCAAGTTTAAATCCACATATTGGTTTATATTTCAAACATGCCACAAGTGGATCAGTTACATGAGGATCAGTTACTCACCCACAATCCAGTTTGCAAGGAAACCATTTCCTACACGGATAAGAATGTGCTCAGACCCACAGTGGGCCAAGAGTAAGAGACATAATGTATACAAAAAAACCAGAATTCAGACATTTTACAGCATTTCTCGTTTCACAGCCTGAAAATATAACATACATTTTTAAAAGCATCTCCAGCATCTTTCTGGGAAATATTCATTATCCAGTTTATTATGCAAAACCTGTGCTTAATATTGGACAGTAATTTAGCCATGGAGGGTGTTAACCTTTCAGAAGATAAGTGACTGATGCAACTTGAACTCATACAGCAGTGTCCATATTTCCCTGTGATGAGGGATGGCATGTTATAAATGTACTGTCCAACTAAGGAATAAAACAAATTGAAGTAAAATTACGAAAGTTTATGCATTCTCATTACACAAACCTAATCTAAATGGATATCCTAATATTCTTCCAATGCAATGATAAACCTCCAACTAGCTAGGAATATTTATTGGGAGGATGAACATCATTATTCCATTTAGATTATTTCAGCATTAAGGAATATGGCTTATTCAAGCTGCTGTTGATAAAGCAGTGTGGTAAGGTTAATACTGCAACTGAGAATGCTCTGCCAGATTTCACAGTATATGGGAAACTTTAATTAGAAGTTTATGAACCTCTGAAAATTCTCCAAAGGGCTTACCCTTCAGAAATGAACTTCGACAAATTGTCAGCAGAAATACTCAGTGATATGCAGCACTAACAGAAGTGATTGCTGATGTGGATTGGTACGTGGTGGTCTTACACTGACAGGGGCTACCTCCAGCACTTTCACAGCCTCCTTTTGTCTTTGTGCTTCGTGAAATGTAATTCATTTTGGTTTTAGGGAAGTGTTACAGTAATTATATCATGGGTGAAAATCCTGTTCCAAGTCAATGAGTCAGTTAGATGTCAGTCGTGAGGGCAGGATTTCATTCTTTACTTGATGAGGGAGTTGACAGCCATCAAAACAGTCTTTCTTTGAAATGTGTTAATTTGCTTGATGCTAGTTAACAATGGCTTCACTCTTCTGACAGAATCTGCTGTAAGCCTGTTGGAATGGCAGAAAAGCAGCGATAAGAAATCTGCATCTGAGGATGTTGTGGAGTCTGTGGATGCTGACATTGATTGTACCTGCACTGGCAGCTGTAGTTAAGCTAAACGTTTTGGCATTGTGCTATAGACATACTACACAAATAATTGAATAGCTGGACAGATAAGAAGGGAACATAATAGCTGTAGTAAAATATTAAGAAAGGTGCTTGAAGAAAGTAAGTAAGTCTATTGCAAAGTCAAATGCATTATGTACAGTCTGCACTGCTTAATAAATGTGTTCATTAAATAAGTATTCATGTGGTCTCTCTTTATTTTTGCCTATCAACAAAACAATCAGGCCAACTATAATATTATACAGAAATTCTGCTCCCTTTTATCTGAGATATAATTACAGCAGTCCGCTCTTAAAATTATGTTCACTAGGTGATGAAAGGAAAACATGATTACGGCTACAGCTAACATTCCATTGTGCAAAGAATTTCATATTTAGCATACTAAAGACACAGTAAGCATTTGTTTTCTTTTATGTTTTCTGGTAAAGAGCAACGTCTGTTCCTGGAACCGTTCTGCAAAAAAATATATTTTACTCCCAGCAAGACCATTAGCCTTAGTACATTCTACAAAGGAATGAATTGGACTGCTAGACTCCCACTGTAGCTTTCCAGAGAGCTATAGTGTGTGACACAGTCCCCATTTTCATTTAAATTTCAATGGATGTGCTGTTGCTTCATGAACTAACTAAAAGTGTGAATAGGAACTTTTTTTTTTGCTTTACCATCTCCTATTGTATATTTATGAAAATGATGGCTTCAAAAACTTCAGGGAACAATAATACATCAAGTAGCATTCCAAATACTCCGAAAAGCAATATATAGAAAGATATGTAAGATCAATAGCACCACAAAGCTAAAATAAAATACAAGCAGGACAGTCAGACTGTGTTTAACCAGTGAAGAGTCAATCTGCTAGCCCTCACTGTGCAGAAAGGTAATTCCCTCCCACCCCAGGGGACCAGGAATAGGAGGCACCTTCAAACCCCCAAGCAATGGCACAATATCTCTTCACCCTGTGTCACAAATCAGCCGTGCACTGAACCATGCCATGTTTTCCACTGCAGTCAATAGCAGCCAGCACGCTCTTCCAAGAGAAGCCTTAGCGTGGGCAAGGGACAGCTGAACCCAAATCCTGGCAGGAAAGTGCCATTAAAGAAAATGCTTTTCTTTCTAACTAAAAACTGATCTATCAGAAAAATGATTGAAGACTAAATAGTTGAACAATTACAGCATAACACCTCACAGTGCTTTTGTTTCAAGAGCAGAAGCATGAGTAATGTAAGGAGGTACTCCTTTGACTCTCTCTCGAGTTGCAGCTTGCCTCCAACTTTCAGAAATGGCCCAGTTTTTCTCCATGTACAGCCATAACATCATTACTTCCAGAAGTAAGCCATTACCAGTTCATTCAGCCCAGATGCCTGATGCAAACTCTGGGGCAAAGGTATTTGCCTCTGCCCAGAGCCTCTCTGCTGGGGATAACCTACAAAGGCAAAAGGCAGTTACCTGCCTCTTTTTCCTCCCCCAGCCTTAATTCGTCTATGTATTATGTTTGAGAATGTATGCAAATACCCAGTGCTCTATTCAATAGCTTTTCTTCATGCATAGATCTCCAAAGTAAGACCAGTAACATGAATTCCTTGCCTTGTGTTTTTATTTTTAATAAAGCATTCACAAAATGTACAAAAGCTGTGTTTTCCTAACTCATCAGAAGAGCTAGATTGCAAAACAGATAGCCTCAAACAAGAGGGGAGATGAAGAATATTGCATTCCACTTTCCCTTAAAATCACACTAGTCTTATACCTGGAGAGTTCTTTTCTTGCTGGTATTGTTTTCACTGTGGCTTATGGCAGATTTGACATTGACTTTCACAGGATCAGACTGTCATCTTTAATCCAACACCTCTTTCTTTAATGCTCTTGTTTACAAAAGAGAAACTTTTGCCAGTCAACCACTTCAGATAAGACAAAGGTAGTAGGGGGAGAAGAAAAATGAAGTTTCATGCTCAACTACTAAAACAAGGGTTTAGTAACAGCAAAGAGCCATCAGTAAGAGAAGAAATTCTGCTCCTGGGGCAGGGAATTCACTCACCATCACCCCACCAGTAATGCAGCCTGGGGGAAAGCTTCACTGATGAAGCCCAGGCACAGACTTTGCTCTGCTCTGCACAGAGCATGGATGGGACGCAGCTCTCCTTTCCACTTCCAAGGGCAGCTTTCCTTTCTGGCCAGCTCCTGTTCCTTAGTGCCCTCTTGCTGGGACAGCTGAATGCCTTTGACTGCCTGAAAGGCTTCACTGCAGCTGTAAAATCACAATGCAATGGACGTTAGAAAAGCATGAGGTTGGTATTGTGCACGGCAAAGCAGGACTTAGAACCAGCTCATTTTGCCAAAGGAATTAAGAACATTAGCAGTACAAGTGTGAAAAAGCCCTTCTGGAATTTCTAATGCACCACACAGACATTTCCAACCCATCTGGGAGAATATCTGCAGTCCAGATTTAAACCTCATTTGGAAATCATGCCTGTCCTATCTTATAAAGCAAGCCAAACTATGTACCGAACTGAGTATTAAAATGCATACTACACAGGCTGAGCTTTTATGCATTCCACTTTTCATTCCTAGTGCTCCTCAATTGTATGTATTAATGAATTCTGGACTTCACTGCAGTAACGAAGTAATATAGTCTTGCAATTATGGTACTCTAGTACTGTTTTTCTAAAAAGTGTCAGAAAAAAGATGCAGACTTAAGCATAAGCCAGGTTTGCATCCTAATCCTGCCCTTGCAGGTCTGTAATGTGGTTTTGCATCAGGCTGGGGACTTCTGTGTCTCATTTTCTGCATCAGAAAGATATGACTACTTACCTACTTGATGGAGTCAGAAATGCTTATGAATTTATAGTCCCATATGTCTTTTGCAAGTTCTTCAGTGATTCTAGAAATGAAAAGTAAATTTTTCCACTAGATCTCCTAACCACATGAGTATGTTTTATTGCTAAGTTGAAGGTTTTCATTTTCAGATTCATCCAACTGTAAAATAACTATACATTTGGAAAAAATCAAAACAATACACTTAATTTGTTCATGGTCAGCTTTGGTTATACCTTAGTGGATTATTCCCAAAAGCCTTGAGTTGGATGGTGCTATTACAGACAAATAGGCAAAAAGGTTATTGGAGACACAGCCTTTTGTATCCTAGACAAAGACAACAAACCTTTTGTCCACCAGACCTGGCTCTTTTGATTCACTAATTTTAAATGACACAGTGAATCTCAGGAAAGCAGGATCATTCTGCTCCAGAGAAAGGAGCTGCAGTGGGATAGGAAAGGACAAAACCACTAATACCAGACCCTTCCTGGAAATGAAATGCCAGCTCTGCAGCATGAGCATTAAAAAAAAAAAATCCTCAATTCTAACCCCACTGAAACCAATGGTTAAACTCAACAGAGCCAGGCTTTTACTCAGCATGTTTGAATGAGTTATTAAATGAACTTCGGTTGTCCCTAAAAATAAATGTAGTGTGCAGATCTAAGTGCAGCTGATGAATAAGAAACCTCAGGAATCCAGCAAATACAGTAGTTAGAGCTAAAACCAGAGACAGCTCAGAAGGTTGCAGGAGTAGCTATTAGTGACCATCTGAGCTTTATGTTGAATCTCAAGGTCTCTCATGCCATCTACTGGCTTTTTTTATTTAGTTACAATGTTTTTCCTTGAGGTTTTTTATAGGTCTGGTATATTCCAAGTAGTTTTACATAAATTCCATTTAAGGTTTGGGGTGGGTTGTTTTTCCCTCTTATCTCCACACTTGATTAATATCTGATTTTTTTTTTCCTGTAAGTGCATTACAGTTTGGCACTATTCTGAATACCATTTCACATTGTCCCCAGAGGAAAAAGGCATTGCATAAGGCATTCTTATTTCTGGTACTGCTGAATAGGCAATAATTATACCTGTAAGCAGTACTGGAAGAACAGTTTACTAAGAAAATCCAAAGCTGCTCAAAAATAGTACTTACAGTTCATCCTGAATCAGTGTGAGAAGGCTGTTATTTTGGTACCTGAAAATGCTTTGTGTACAGAAAAAATGTAGTTATCCCTTTTTTTTCACTTGCAGTTCACTTAGCTGTAATTCACAGCAAACACTTCCATGGCCTAATAATTTTAAGTTGCCTTTCAGATTTCAGGTTTGATAAACAGGAATTATCTATGCTGACAGATCTGATCACAGAGCTTTCCCTTCATTATCTGTAGCCTGTCTCTTCCTGCAGTCCCAGTTTCCCTTCCCTATTCATGCATCCACTGGTCTGGTCAGGACACATGTGGGCACCTAACCTTCATGTATCTTCTTAACATACACCGAAAAAGTAACCCAACATTCTTCATGGATATTATATGAAACAATATTTAAATGCCTAATGTAACTGTGGTCATATCTGCCTCCTATGTGGTTGAGAATTTACTCTAATTAGAGCTGTCTTGATGCTTTGTTTTTTGCCAGGTGATAAAAAAGATAATTACAGGGAAAAAAGAAAAGAAAAAAAAAAAGAGCCAAGAATTTGGCTGGATAAGCTAACATGCTAGAATTCTACTCAGATTCCTGCTTCTGTGGTCAAAACAAAACTGGTACTACTCATGATCTGTTCATGATTTGGGGGATGTTATAAGATTAGGTTTACTATGGGCATAAGTGATTAACAGGGGCTCAGGGTAGGGCTAGAACTGGCAGAGAAGTGCTTGTCTCACAGTGGCATTAACCTGCCTACGTTACTGCAGACTCAATGCAGACACATCCCTGAATGTTTCACCTTTGAGAAGTAACACCACTTCCTTTTGATCTACACCATGAGTCATGGTGCCCCCGTTCCCTCTGGCATTCTGAGTCTCTGTGACTTTCCTGTGTCTGAGCCAGAGCACAGTGTTCATCCCAGAGCAATGCACTCACCTCCCTTATCAAGGAGATAAAGCACTTCAGGTGGGATCTAAGGCATCATTCCCAGCCCAGTCCCTAGGAAGACCTCAGGAAATGCTGAAGATGTCATCATACACACTCGATTTCACAGGGCCCTGGGCTCCCTGGGAACAGTTTCCATACCTGAAATCACCTTCTAGGTTTTGGCACATGCATTGCCTGTTCTGCAACACAGCTGGGGAAGGAGGCTCACATCCCTGATGATTGCTCAACCTGTTAAATCAGGGAATGAAAATAGGCATAAGCATAATCACAGGTGTAATACAGAGGGAAGAGCAAGTTGTGTGACACTTTTCATATCATCTGTGTGAGAAAGGGCTAAGCCCTGTGTATTTTCCACCATTTCTGAGCAAAGGCAAGGCTGCTTTTTAGGATGCTGGAGAGCTCTACAGCTTGTGAAAATTAGGCCGTGAAAGACTTCACCATTTAAAGGTATAGAAGGGAGTATTAAGTATTTCAGTCTTGAGTATAAGTGCCTGCATTGTATCTAAATCTTTTTCTTTCCTCTGTGAAGCTGGGCATCAGTCTCTACAGCACTACAGCTTCACATTGGAAAATCCTAATGCAACCAAACTGAAATGCTCCAGAGGAATTAATTGGTGACCTCGCCTGACAGACCAAAATAAATCTGGCAGGCAGGCTGTCCCCTCTGCCAAGTGCTCAGCTCCCAGCTGCAGCCGCACGGATCCCGCTGCCAGCCCCAGCCCAGCCAGCCGCAGCTCCCTGCGCTGCCTCCTGCCCGCGGCTTGGCTCCGCAGGCTCCTCTGCCTGCCCACGGCCAGCTGCTTAGCACCAGGCAGACAGGCAAGCTGGCACTGCCCACACCTCTTGGCCAGCTGGTGGATCCACAAAATGGATTGCTCCACTCATGAGAAATTCTGGGAGGCTGAAATCCCCTCCCTGCGCAGAGCGAGGCGCGGAGTGACAGCCCCAAACCGCCCCGGGATGGCTTCTCCATCAGCACCTGCAGGCTGGTCCCTGCCCCAGTCCTTCACTCAGGCAGGGGACAAAGGGGCTTTTCAGAAGTGCTGGGATGAATTTAGTTCATTTATATTTCTCAAAGGATCTGAAGCTCAAAATTTCTGCACATCATTTGGTGTCCCGTTTCAGCTTTCTCTTAATGAGTAAGCACAAACTGGCTGAATTAAAGGTCATGGTTTAGGTTATAGGCACAGGCAAAGCTCTGTGTCCTACCAAATCTGCAGCTTTACATAAACACCTACAGAGTAAAGGTTCTGACCTGGCCAAGCAGAATCATAGCTCAGAGAATGGTATGGTTCTATATCATGTCAATACAAATATAAAAATAATTAAGGAGGATTTCTTGTTTCTCACACAGCTTCCATTATCAATTCTAGGGGTAACTCCTTTATAGTACAAACATTTGAATGTCACCTGCACTCACCTGCTGCATGTTTTCAGCATGGCACCAAAGAGTAGTTGAAATGTGTAAGTTTTTGCTCTTCCTGAGCTTGTTTCTCCTTAAAAATCTCACTTTAAAGGAGGTTTTTTAATTATTTATATATGCACCTGATTTGTTCTGAAATCAGTGATCAGGACTCTATGCCTGAATAGCCCCATAACAGCAATAGAAATATTTCCTGTAATTGTGTCCATCCCTTCACCATTGTTCCAATCATCAAGTCCCCTTTTAACTGCAGTTCCATATGGAGCAGCAGAGACAAGCAGTGCCACAACAGCTTACATTTGCATAACCTCTGGGCTGGAGACAGTGTGAGATTTTCACAACTGCTAGCTGGAAATGTATTTTAGCCAAGCTGCCAAAACTCATATTTTAGCTTGGGAAGTCTCTCATCCAATAAGGCTCTCATTACACTTCCACCATTCTACAAGCACTCCATCCTAAGGCAATCAAGATGTAATAAATAGTGCTTTGTAAAAACCAATGGTCCTGAGTCATAGGTGTAAGGAATACAGATGGAGTGGGATCACCCAGAGTCAGCCCCTCAGGAAAATACCTGGCAATTTCCTCATCACATCATCCTTAAATGTCAACCATTTCCTCTATAGTTGCACTAACACTGGAAACACGAGCCTTGCTGTTTTCCTCCACATCAATATGCACTCAAGGAAGAAAGGAAAAAAAGTTTCTTCTGCTGCAAAAATGTTGATAGATCTTTTAAAACAGTATATGAGAAATAAAATCTGTGGCAGAATCTGCCTTGCTATTCTAATGTCTCAAGACTGAAAACTGAAATAATTTTTCTGAATGACAAACCAAGCACTTTTCTTACTTGGTGATCACACAGCAATTTCACAGCTACTGGGTTTCATTACCCTCTTCCCTCCCCAGAAGATTTCCTTTCTATGAAAAGACCTTTCCTCCTTTAAGTTCTTCTCTTTGCCTGAGTTCTGCATTATGCTATTTGTAGGGCTTATTTTTCCCTTGTTAGTCAGTAAGCAGGGCTGTGAGGAAAGCACTACAGAACCAAGTGTGTCTCAACAAGCTGAACAGATTCCTACAGCAAACCCTCAGGAAAGCAAACTGCAGCCCCCTCTTCTCCTACCAGCTGCTGCTGCTGCATTTACCTCCTTGATAAGAGACTTGGGGATCTTCTCAATGGTTTTGCCCTTGAGGGAATGGAGCAGCAGGAAATAGGTTTGCTCACACTTCACCCTGACCTCTAGGTGAGACGAAACCTTCCCTGTACAGTTGTGTGCTCACAGCAGAAGCTGATAAATAGAACCACAAAACAAACAACAGAGTTAAATAAAATCCATTAGTGAGGCTCTCTGCTCCTCTTGGCCACTTCTGGGGGTCCATCAGCTGCAAACTCACTGCCGCTAGAGGGCAAACATGGCCAAGCCATTTAACAAAAGAAATCTCTGTACGTTAATACATAATCACTTTTCATTATGGCTGATTTTTCTGTGAAGAAGCCTCTTTGCCCACTGTACCTTCAGCAAGGATACTGTGATGGTATCTTCTACCAGAGACACAGATGTCAGACACACTAAAAATACTCATAGTGGGAACCCACCCAAAATACATGGATACTTTATTACATTTCCCTAAAACAATTTATAACTGCAAGCAAGTAAAATACTTTCCTCAGATATTCAAATAAAAATATGGTATATGCATTGTTGTTCTTCAAACCAATACAAATGAAAACAATCTAGATATTTTACACCCTATGGAAAATAATTATTTTGAAAAATTTTATTAACCGTAACCAGTCAAAAGGCTTCCAGAAAACTTTAGAGATCCCACTCTAGGCGTTTCCTGTTAATGCAGAAGGTGATAAAATGAGACATCCAGACTGACTTCCTCTACAAGGCTCTTGTCAGGCTTTCATCTCATTCTCAATGAGCACACAGGCAGCTCAACTCCTGTTCAATAACTCTTGATAATGGCTTCAGGGTCTGTAGGTGGAGTTAGTCATTATCACATAATATGGGTGTTTAGCTATTCAACTATTCAAGATAGAGAAGGTAGTGCAGCAAAGTGAAAGGAGAAAGTAAAGAAAACCGTGTAGGGAATCATTCAAGTTGTCATTTAAACTATGAAGAGGAAATACTATTCATTTGATAATTTCTTGAAAGATTTGTGCAGGTGATTTTTCTAATGGAAAGAAATGGAATGTTTAGAAAGATCCTGCAGAATTGGTATCAAAGTTCAGAAGTGTTGAGTCTGTTTTCCCTTTAATATAAGCAAGGCAATATTTTTTGTTAACAGGAGGTCCAGCTCCCTAACTGCAATGAAATGAAGTCTCTGGAGTTGCATTTGCCTCTGGTATCAGTAAGTGACCTCCCAACATCAAGATTTTACAAAGATTAGCTCAGCAAGTACATAAAATGTCAAAAGCTACAGGAAATTTTCAGCATTTTCCTTCTTTAACTTCTCAGAAGGAAAGTTGTCAAAGTAGCTGTCTGCTAAACATATCATCTGACTTACTATAAAAGAAGGATGTCAACACTGCACATCAAATCCAGCACTGAGATCTATTTTTTAATGGGCAGGATCTGACTTAGACAGATCCCAAATCTCTCTGCAATTACCCGCATCTGTAGGAAAGGCACAAAAGGATTTATCTTAAAGAGCTCTCAAACTACCTTCTAGCCTTGGTTTTTGTGACAGAAACAAAGTAAAAATCTTAGGAAAATATTTCCAAAGGCATTTTTTGAGGAGACTGTAAGTGCTGGCTGCTCCCCTGCTTTCACGCCAGCAATGGGGCCACGTGGGTGCAGTTTGGCTGATGACATTTGCTCTCAAACAACACCTTTCCTGTGGTCTGGTGACCCTTCCCACATGAGCTCCAGCCCTCTGTCAGCAGCAGACACCAGGACACCCAGCAGCTTCAAGGAAACAGCTCACAGGTGGGCTAATGCCACCAGAACTACTCATCCACTGCTGCAGGCCTATTGCCTTCAGAGAAAGTGTTTGGGACAACACAATGGGAATTGAAATTACTCTCTCTGCACCATCCCTAAGCCAGAGACCTTCCAAATATAGGGAGAGAGAACAGAAATGCAAGAACATTAAAAAAAAAAAAAAAAAAAAAAAAAAAAGCTGGGCACTTTCAATATGCTTCAGCTTGATGAGCTTAACCTATTCAGCATGTCAGTGGTTCCCTCACACGCCCACCAAGGACATGCCATGGCAGGGGAACAGACACTGCTTCCTGAAGCCAATGTTCACACAAGTGTAAGAAACAAATTAATTTATTCCTGCCAACATGGGCTATCATCTGTTCCCTGCTAGGTTTCCTTCATGTTCAAAGCATACTTCAAAAACAAGCAGTAATGTGACCTGAAGTCTAAATTTTGCTACAAGAGCTCCAGCTTCTGGGAGCCCTTCCCACAGGTTAAGGGAAGTCACTTCAGCCAGGTGTGAGTCACCATGTTTCATGGCTGGTTTCTCAACTATTCCCCTATGGATGGTCACTTCAGAGTTATATCCAGCCATTACACCTAATAAATCAGCCAGCATTAGCCCAAGAGCAGGCCTACAGATGCAAATCACAAATACTGCCACTTTAGGATTATGACCCGTGATCCTTGACATTCTTCTTTTTGTGTGTCATTTTACACCCACACAAGGTATGTACAGAGCCCTAAAGTCTCTTTTTACAAAAACTTCATGAATGTCCACAGTAGGGAAATAAAGGAGACACAAGCACTTAAGGTTAAAGCAAAATTTTTGTCTTTGTAACTAAACCTTATTCCCTCCTGGATTAGATTCACCAAGCATACAAAGATGTGCTTTTGTGGCCCAGGAAAGAAAAGCTCTGGACAGGTTTTGCAAGTTCCTCTATGAAATCTTAAGTGGAACTGTTCACATTTAAGCCAGCAGTGTACAGGTGTTAGGGAGTGAGACAGCACATCATCTAACAGCCAGCATACCTCACTCCTGTCTTCTTCTTCCTCTAATTATGCATAAGAATTAAAGAAAAATAAAATAGGGGGAATTTTGTAGGAGGTGATTGCCCAAAAACATATAAACAAGATTTTTTTCCTTCTCCTCAACTGGGTGGGTAAACTTCTGCTGTTCTGGATTGGGCTCGATGAACAAGTCATGTTAGCCCTTATTTTTTCTAAGTTTGCCTTTCTGTCTGCTAACAGAAGACAACTTATTCTTTGATGAATATGAATATCATTTCAGCATATCTTAACTTCTTAGAAGGTGAAAAAAGACTTTGAGTTGTCACACAACTTATGCATTCAGAGTGTGGTGATCCCTAATGGGACAAAAGCATGGCAGAAATGGAGTACAACTGCGTTCTCCTCAGCTGATGTGCTTGAGTACAAGGCCTGAGCACCTTCCTCAAAAGAAGGAAATGTTTTCCTCATTCTAGAAGAAAGTCTGCTCTGGCACCAAACAAATGGGCAGCCTCCTAGGAACTGCTCCCCAGGAAGTCTCTCTGCAATTGCTTCTGGTTGAAGCTCACACAAGAATTCAGTTTTTCACAAAGGCATTAGGTAGAAAAGCTTTAATTATTAAAAGAGTGTGAATTAAGCAGATAGTGTGCTGCACCTACAGTGCCTTGGTGAGAAGGCACTCTGTAAACAGAATTATTATTTCATCAACGCAGTAGAGTCCCCACTTAATGGCTCACTAACTGGGCCAGAGATGAGATTCGATGTGAAGAAATCAATGACTCAAAGCAAGAGATTCAGCAAATATGAAACACCTAGTGCTTGGCTCTTAGGGTTGCATATTGTCTCCTGTGGAAGTGACTCGTATCATGCAGGGAGAAAATAACACTCCTGCTGCTGCATCCAACTGTATCCATGGGAGATAAGGCTGAACTGGTGCTTGCCAGCACCAGAGTCCCATACTTTAAGGGGGCGTTATTTGCTTTTTGGTGTTCTCCTTCTGTGCTCTGTCTGCTAAATTAGTAAGCATTGCTACTTCATATTTTCAAAATGTTCTTACTGCTTTATTTCTTCTTTTTGTAATTCATGACTTCAAAGTCCGTATTTCTTAGTAATGGCAGCCTTATTTTGGTGTCCACCAGATGTACACATCAATCAGAATGACTCTGCTCTACCGCAGAGCAGAAACACCAAAGGGCATCCTGCAAAATTAAATGGGAAGAATAATGAAGTCCTTCACAATTCCTCTCTGTTCTAACCACTGTAACAACTCAAGAGAGCAGAGAAGATATTTTCAACATGTGGCTATAGGTGCATGACTCTTCCTCAGACAGCTGGCTAGAGGGTAAATGGCAAGAGCAATAAGTATCTATCTCTCCTCCCCGGGAGTGAGCATGATTCATGGGTGAAGAATACTTTATTTTCCTACTCACCAGCACACCGAGGCTTTTCTGTGAAATTACTTCTTAAGTTTTCCTTCTCTTCAGTGCTAATTTAGGAATATAAAACTCACCATGCGGGCTCACTTTTCACTGAAGTGATTTCGGCTTCACTTCCAGATTCTCAGGGAAAATCTCAGCTTTATGTTCATCAGCTCCTAATGAAAAACAGCAAATCTGACTCTGCAAAGGAAGGTTCCTGGTGTAGTGAGGATTGTCTGTGCAAAGAGGGAGAGATGAGTTAAATTGCAGGGGAAATCCTTCATTAATAGTACCAAAGGACTGCACAAAAACCCAACTAATTCTCTGAATGAAAGAAGGATTAATACCCCATTTTATAGGAAGGAAAGTGAGATAACAGAGCAAACACCCAGGAAAATTAGCAGACAGGATCACTGTGGCTTCAGTTCCACATCCATTCCCATGGGTGGAGAGCCAAATTTGGGCAGAACCCCTTCTATTGGTGTGGCAGTTTGTTGTTTGTTGCAACAGAAGGAACAGCCCAGCAAAATTTCTCACAAGCATTTTTCTGTAGAAAATCCTGCCATTTCTCATTTGGATTTGTTTCCTATCAGCATGCATCTTTACCAAACAGGGCAGTTAACAGTTAATGTGACAGAAAATAAATATAAATTGCACAAAACTGTGTTCAAATCAGACTGACACCTTTCATGTGTTTTTGAAGATAATGTCTTTCTGACACACCTTCTGGCTGCTTCTCATAGAGAGGAATAATACAGAGCACAGAAATACAGCTCTGGAAAATGGCAGCTTACAGTGCCTTCCTCAAAAAAAGTAATAATCTTTTTCTACACATAATTGCACTAAATTCACCAAGAGCACATAATGGACAGGAATACAAAATGAATCACAGCATTTCTATATGAAACAGCTGTTCCATGAACTGGCCACGATGATTTTTGACTATGTGACTGCATCTGTAGTTTGGAAACAATTATCCAGGAGCAATTATTTATCTTGAGTTGTCACACTTGTTTTATCAGCTCTTTAGGGGGTACTCCTGGAGAACCTGGAGAGCTGAAAAAGCAGGATTTTCCTGCTTCAGTTGGACCAAGAAATAAAATGCAAATCAATGACAGCATGTTTGAATAAAATTTGTGACATCCAATTTCATCCATCATTTTCTTCCTTTCCTTGTTAAGACCAAAGAAAAAAAATTACATTCTCACTAAGACTCAGGGGATCTCAAAATATATTTAGTAGTCACCCCAGCATACAGGAATCAGGAGAATGCAAATAAATCCCATCCTTCATTGCCTCATGCTTTCCACTCCTCTAATTTGCAGTGGTAAATTTGAAATGTGAATAGTGTCATTTTTCAGCAAGCACTGAGCACTCCTGGGTGCCTTTTGCTGCCACTGGGACGTGCAGCTGTGACATCCAACACCTATGTAAATCTGGGCCAAGTTATCTGCAGGGAGACAACTGAGAAAAAGAGTTGCTTTAGCATCTCACAAGGGAATGAAAAATCAGTAGTGAGCTGCTGGCTCTGTTACAGGTAAGGCAACAACTTAATGTAAGCAGCCTTAGGAATAGGCTAAAAGTTGTTTTTCAGAGCATATCAGGAGACAATACAGGGCACTGTCATGCCTTCAGGAAATCATGTTCAGGTTTTATAAACCACAAATGCAAATAAGCCCTGGCAATCCTTATACTATGAGCACATAAATAGATTTAGTATGTATAAACCATTGTGTGACTCGGTTGGAGAATGAATCCTGTCTGGGAAAAGAAGCCAGAGCAGTAAGAAGTTTCTGAGCACCCAGGACAGACATTTCAGGCTTTCTAATTTCACATGTCTGAGACAAGAACCACGACACAAATGTTGTTGAAATTAGACATCATCTTCCAGGACATCCTGAGCAGTTAGCCAAGTGCAGCATAGCTGCACAAAAGAACTTGCTGTCTCTTGTTATTAAGCTATCTGGCTGCTCAGGTATGGCCCACAGCCTCTGGACAGTTGTTCTGAGTGCTCAGTCTGAAAGCAATAAGCATCACTTTCTGGGAAGCTAACAAGGGTGAGACTTTAACTGCTCAAGTGTGTAGTAAAAGGCTGTTTCCTTTCAAAACTGAATTAAAATTTGGGCTTATACAGTTCTTTTTAAATTAACCTCTTTGTTCCATCCATAACCTTTTTTCTCCTTTTTTTTTTAAAAAAAGCAGCTTTTGAACATGTGTTTGTGCTTTCCCTCTTCATACATTGACCAGTCTCCTGTTCTGAATTTTGATGCACTGGGGGCCTTCCCCTCAAACAGCTCTGCTCCTGCTCTCACTGCACTGCTGCTCTCTGGCCACAAATCCTTTTACAGGAAAGGGGCTCTGGGTGCAGCTGCTAGAGGTGCACAGGACAGGCAAAGCACCTCATCCTGAATGCCAAACACGAACCCTGAGCCTCACAGCTCAGGGGGTAATGAAAACTGAAGACACAAAGGGATTTTGCACTAGATTTCTGAAAAATCCAAGCTGAGCTGACAATCTAAGCACTTCTCTGTCAACAAAGGCTGATTGGGATTTACAAACTAGCTGTCCCTCCTGAAGAGCCTGATTTATTTGGTATGCTTTGAGTAATCTTAATGTATGCCAAGTTTTTATTCACAGACATGGCCTTTTGTATAATACCCGAACAGAGTATTTGCTCAGGAAGTGGTAGACCTGAATTCCAGGCTTTTCCCTGCTGAGGAGGGCTGAAACTATGGCTTCTGCTTCCTGGGGGAAAATGCAGAGCCTGCAAAGGAGGACAAATCTGGATTTGAGTAGAAGAGACCTGGGACTCAGCTTCTGCTCCCTGGGATGTTGAAATATCCAATGTCAGATGGCATCTGGATTAAAAAACAAATACAAGCCAGAAATAATCAAGGACAGTGAGACTGGGAGCATGAATACATCACTCTTGGCCAAGCTCCATAATCACTAGGTTAGATAATGATGCCAGTCCTCTTGGCAGACCTTATTTGCAACATGCTAGTGCAATGATATTATTTCAGTTCTGCAGCAGCTTGGACGTCTCTGCATTGCCCCTCCATGGCACAGTGCAGACATGCTTTCTCTCTTTCACTGAAGTACAAGCTATTGCATTTCCTGGGTCAGAGAGAAGTTATGTGTAATAGTAACATTGATGTAACTACTGCAGCTGCACTGCCCTCATGCATTAGTCCTTGGGACTGTACACATCCTTGGTATCCATGGCACTGCCTGCACCTGGAACAGGAAACCTTTCCATTTAATTTCAAATATGTTCTGTGATTACAGCAGTCATCCATTTAATTGGGGCATCATACCCCCTGTTTCAAGTAATATTTAATTAAGTTGTAGTAAAAAGAAAGCAAAATTGAGAATCCCCTATCCAGGAATGAATAACATAAAGGATTTTAGAAAAAATATCCTTGAGGATTTTAGAGTAAAGATTATTTGAAAAGGAATAGGATGTTATAATTCATCTGCCCTTGTCCCTTCCAACACACTTACCCTCTGTAGAACAGGGATGAGATTTTCTGGAGAGCTGCATTTCCAGGTCAGCACCACAAAATCAGGGAGTATGCAGGAGGCACTGCTTCATTCTTCCTCCCTGGGTGCAGTTTAAGGTGTGCAAAGCTTTCTGCCTCCCACCCAAATGCCTGTCTGGGGGAAAGGACATTTCCCCCTGGCTTTCTGAAGCACCTCTGGGCACACCAACTTCCAGGAGTCCCACCCATGAGCCCTACTGATCTTCTGGGGTATCAACCAAGAGACAACCAGGAGTTGCATGCCTTGACTGGAGGCACAAAACTTAGAGAATTAGCCCCCATTTCAGCCTGTGCAATATCCCATCTAACTGATGGAACATCCCATCTGACTGCAGCAGTTTGGGCATAGATGCACTGGGCCTTTGAGGCACTTGGAACTTCTTCAGAACGGGGAAGAACCTAAAATTCCAGCATCAAAGACAATTAAATGACTTCCTAAGAGAACATGGATCTACTTTAGTGAGTTCCCAAGAGAAGCCACTTTCCCAGCCACAGTCCAGAGCAGCTGCTGCAAGGATTCCCTGCCATGCAGTTTGTGTCCATGTCAGACACCTGCCAGGAGACAGAGCAGTGCAACATTCAAAGTGGGTCACCAGAGCTTTCTAACATTAACCTGCCTTTGACTCACATTCCACAAGATTTAGATCATTTCCAAGGAAGTCTGTCACGCTGAATGTGCAGGCTTTAAAGCCTGATGTTATGGCTGTGCTATTATTGTGCAGCATGTGCTGCTTGCACAGCAAGATTAGAGACTCCTTTCCAAAATGAGGGTCAAATTTATAAACCTGCATACAGTGCATTGTCTCTAATAGGATATTTTTTCCTTTGCACTCTTTCCTGTTTAATGTAAAATGAAATGGAATTTCATCTTTAGCAAACCTTTCAGCTGGAATATAATTTTGACTAATAAAACATCTATAAACAGCATCAGTTTTATTATGTAGGACTGCTAACAGTCAGACCTTGATAACAACACTTGACTTGATTGGCAGCAGTGGGGTAACCATGGACACTGTTCTTATTAAGAAGAGATAAAAAATTACATTCCAGTAATTCAGAAATACTTCTTTTCTCTTGAACAGGAAAGTGAAAAAAATATTTACAGATCTATTCCTACGTCAGATGCCATGCCTGTTACTGGTAACATTAATATTGTTATCATTTTAGCTGCAGTGCTTGGAAACACCAGCCTGAGGTCAGGGCTACTGAGGTCAGGGAGATGCCTGAGAAGAAATCTTGGTCCTTGAAATTCAAGGCCCAGAGTTGGAAAAAACAAGGCAAATGAGTAAAAGAAACTCATTTGGTTTTATCTCTGTTTTTATGATTAAAGAAAAGAAACACAAGACAAATCTTTAGCTAGTCTCAAGGATTTTTTCATCTTTGGAATGACTTTTTCTGCATCTATTAAGCATTAAAAAGGCATCAAAAACTGCTAGACTAGTCAGCCCTGAATGAGTAAAATCATATCTACATCCTCACTAATATTTTGCGTTATTTATAAAATTTTATAGACGTGTTTTAAATAACGGTTTCTGTAAAGACTGATCATACAGCAGACTGTTGCACTGACATTTTTATGTCTACAAAAACCTCTTTAATTGTGGAATTTCAGCAAACCTCATCCTTAGGGAGCTCATCAGTTTTTTTCTGTACATTTTTCAAGCCAACTTGCCTTTTCCTCGTTGTGCATGAGTGTCAAAACTAGAATATGGGTTGACCCAACTCAAACCAGGTGTTGGTTTTCTTGTTTGAATTATTTTTCTATCACATCCTGCTTTTGCCCTTTGCTCTTTTCCATACTGACAGCTTTGCCAGAATAAATCTTTGCTGTTCAGCCATACAAGAAAACATCTCACAAACAAGGTTATTGTTCTTTTTTGGCCAGGTATGCACAGCCCAGATTGCTAAATCCTGACCAGTGGGTCAGGCTGTTTTCACATCTCTTATTCTGTATTATCAAAAGGCCTCTTTGAATACATCTACCTGTATGCCAAAAATAAATCTTCATGTGCTGGGATATTTATACTTTATATCAAATATATACAACATTATCTCCTCTCAGGCCGAGATAGTTTAAAAGAATCTTTCCAATACTCCCTGAGTAACCTAAATCCAGGCAAAATAAAAATGATACAAAATATATAAAAGGCAATAAACCTGTAGCTCATCATAGCCCACGGAGTGCTCCCTAACACTTGTTGTTTTGAAATTACTTCTGTCGCAGTGGCAAGCAAGTGCCTGTGCTTTCATCTGGAAACAAAGACTGAATTATTGTCTCTGATGTCAAGGGAATGTTTTAATTTCTTGTGTTACAGTCACTTGAAAGTGTGTCCCCTAGCCTAGAGATGGAGAGAAAGGGCCGGGGTCACACTCTCACCAGTGTTCCCCCCAGAGATTTGTGCCTGCTCTCTGTCCGAAACCCATCACTGTGGTGCTCACAAACAAAGCATGATTTCATAAACACAAGCACTGGGTTCAGCTATTCAGTGACAGACCTCATTGTGTGTTTCTTGAAAATGTTCCTTATAAGGGGTACTTCTTTGGAAAATTGTATTTCTTCATGCAATATTTGCTTCTAAAGAAGCGTCTTCGCCCACTCTGCACAAACTGGGAGATGTCAGTTTCATTATGTTCCATCACTTCTTAAAACCATCACTGGAGAAAGGATGGGATTTTCACTACAATTTTGGCTGATCAGAGAATGGGATGCAGAAAAGCTGAGATGGCTGCAAGTGTCTAGCAGTAACATTAATGACCCAATCACCAATTCTTTGCATTTATACACACTAAAACATGTAAGTAGATTCTGAAATAACAAAATTCAAGGGTTCACAGCCAGTATGAAATTTAAATGCAACCCTTTCCACATCTATATAATATCTATACAGACTTGGCTCACCCATTTTGTTTTTAAAGACATCAGGTTTGTTGAGACTCCCTTGTCTTTCTTCTCACACGTACCTTGCAGTCCCCATTAAAAAGAGGATTGTGAAGTTCCCCTGGATGCCACTTGTTTTCTTTCATCTCTGTGCTGAAAAAAAATTTACACATCTAAGGGTGAACACTCTCAATCTGGCCTGCAGCTTTGGACTCTGATTTGGGGTAAATATTCTTGTTAGAGGCTACTTTTTGCACTGTGGAGACTTAGATCTCCTTAAACCTCAAATCCACAGCTCTATAGCATTTATCTATACATTTCTATGAACAGGAGGGAGTCAGAGAGGGCTGGGCTCTATCCTGGACTTCCCTGTGGTCTGTAAGTTTCAATACAGAAATGAAAACACCAGCATCTTTAAGGGGCAGAAAATAACAGGATGAATAGCAGGATGCCAAAATGAGGTGGCTTTCACTGATACCAGTTGCAAAGAAAGAACAAAGGTATTCATTACGTGGGTTCACCAGTTTGGTAATTGGGAGATAATACATTTACACACAGCCCAGTCCAGCCCAATGCTATTGCATAGCTTCGGTTCTTTTAAATAGAGATCAGTATTATCTGTACAGCCATTTTATAATAAAATACTCAAAATTGCATATTTTATCACAGCAAATGTTCTCAGGTTGTACAAGAAAAGAACAGAAGAACATGTTCTTACATAAGAACACCTGATACTAAGAAACATCATCTTACTCAATATATACAGAACACAGAGTCCCTTCACACGTTCATTGGCACCTCACTTACAAGTAAGTAGCTGGGTAAGCATAAACAGCAAAGTACAAACACCTCAAAAGTCAAGAGACCCTCAGGAGTCTGGAAAGCCTCATTCTTTCAGGCTCCATCTCTCCCAGCAGAGGACAGCACATGGACAACAACTGATCAACAAATGAGCAAATTCAAAGTGCTCACAGCCCCTGGTGTTTTGCTACCTGGAGTTGTGTGCTCACCAACAAATACATTCCTGTCCTAGTTCTCTGCAGGTGCTTTGTTGCCATAAAACAACTCTTGCTGCAACAAGGCTCAGAAAACAGAGATCACACTCCTTTGTCTTCCCAAAACAATGTTCAAGGTGAGAAATAACAGGAAAGTTAGAAGCCAAAAATTCATGCAAATGCAGTCTCTGGAATTCAAGGAATTCAATGCCACAGGACATCAGCAAACTGAAACGTTGCAGATAGTTCCACTGCTTACACAACATACAGGCAAAAGCGCATCAGAATTCACGCCACACAATGTAAATCTAAGGGATGAGAAGATGAGCTTCCTTTCCCCTCTGCGGTGCAGTGATGGGTGCAGTGCTGGGCACACAAATGCTGCTCGCCCTGAAGCACTGCCCTGGTCACCTTCCCAATGCTCCCAGGTCTGCAGTTCCTGCTGCTGTGACCCACAGCCCTCCAGAGACACAGCACTGGTATAAATTGTGAAGTTCAAATTGTTCCTAAAAATTTGCTTTCACTTCCACAGCATTACATTCATGTATTTTGCAAGCACGCTGAGGATTGTACTGCACATCTCTAATGCTTTTTTTCTGCTTTGCAGCATGTCTTTTAACCAAAGTACATGAAAGTTACATTCCCATTAATAGATTATGAACCACTAATGCAATTATCAGTTTAAGCAAAAAATAAAATAATTTTAAGTTACTAATCCACACATACGTACCTTTAGAAATAACAACATAATTTCCTGCATATTTAAAAAAATTAATTAGAACTTCACTCTTCCAATTCTTACTAATTTAAAAAAATCCCACGGATTAAAAATGGGGAAAATAAAGATATCAAAATTCATTAATATATTAAAATATCTTTATTTCCTTCAAGGCACTGTAATTTTAGATAATGTTATTCTCCTAAACTTTTAAGTTGTACTAATTTTTTTCTCTCTACTTCCATATTATTCTCCTCAGGCACAGATAATGCATTTTGTCCATCTTATGCTTCTACTTCATTTTTCCTAGGGACTGGTTTGTTCAGCAGCAGGCAGTCATTTTAGCTTTTTTATTCGCTTTATCCCCCATTCTCTTTTGTGGATCTAAAGGATACACCTAAGGTGAGTTGAGACACTGTTTGTGAGATCGTTCTGTCCCCCCCCACCCCAATAACAATAATCACAGACAAGGTGTCCTTGTTCTTTCCTTGCTACCAGAACATTCAAGATTGACAACTCTATACCAAGTTGCTCATTTAATCATACATGTTCTGGTGGAAATTATTACCTTTATTGCAAAGCTGTGTATAGGTAGAATTAAATGCTCATCTTTGCAATAAAGAATGTGCTCTTCTGTAAAATAATTACTCTATTATCAGGTCTGCTGTAAGTATTGTGCAGTTGCTAGTAATTTTTCTCATTCTGTGAGGATTATAAAGAGAACCTGAATTTTCAAAGTATGGCATTTAAGACTATCAATTATTTCCTTCATGGCTCCCTCCCTTTACAAAAGAAAATAATCTCCTCTGAAGAAGGTGTCATTCTGATGACAACAGAAGGATTGCAATATCACATTTTCAATGAGAATGTTAGACCTGATTCAAAGTCCAAAAATTCAAACTACTTGAAAAGTGTCCTATTAACATCAGTGAGCTGTTCATCAGCTCTACTGAACAAAAGCTTCTCCTCACTTTAGGTCCTGCTGATAGCTGTCAGGCCCTTGAAAGTTTTGACATCCTGGTTCCAGTTACATCAGCTCCCCAGTAAGATTTATGCAGGTTTTCTGCCCATCTTCACTGGTTAGGTATATTCAAGTCCGCTTTCCTTGCTTCAGAAGAATGTTTTATACAGCTTAACTTTTAAAATCTTATTAAAATGACAGGCATTATACAGACTATGCCAGCAATCTGTATAATAACCAAGCAAAGTCAGAGCCCTTTTAAGATACATAAATTTTTGAAAGCAAAGAGTTTCCTCCATGCCTTGCAATACATGTAATAGCAAAACTTGAAAGAAATTACTGTTGTATAATTATCATTTCCTGGAAAAAAAAAACACTAAAATAACTTGCAATTGTGAATGTTAGGTGTGGCTGAACACATTTACGCCTTCAGAAACATCAGGAAGTTTTTTATTCTACAAACACTCTTGAGAACTGATGGGCTAAACAAGGCTTCCCTGCCAGGTGTACTTTTTTATGAAATAAAGCATCACAGGAGCATGTCAAGAAAAAACAAAATTAAGACACTTACAAGTACTGGGTGCAGACAAAAGAGAAATAAATACTCTGGGACAAGAACATAAACCAGGAAATCCAGCCAGGAAAATGACAGTTAGATAACAGCCCTTACAAGCAAAGCAGATAAAGGAAAGAAAATAACATATGTATGTTGTCATGATATCCAATCTCCCACAATCCAACTAGTTCCATTCTCATGCATCCAGAATCATTAGTGCAAAATTTTGTGATTTAGAAATGGAAGCTAAAATGGAAATCATGCTGAAAACAGAACTGCACTGGAAAACATCCCTGTCCAACTGAGCACTAAATATTTATACCCCAGAGGAGGAAAAAGGCCTTAATCAAGGCTAGTCCCAAGCCCACAAACTTTCAATCCTCTCTGCTCAAAGGCAGCAAGCAGCAATAATTCAACCCACGCAACCAAAGCTAAAAGGTTTTTTCTGCCCAAAAAGAAGAACGACAGTAGGAGAAGGGGCTGATCCACACAAAGGGCTGGTTTTTGGTTCACCACAATGTGTAACACTGCCACGGGCAGTGAGCTGTAGCCACACCAGCTTCCACAGCACCACCATCAGAGCCAGGACAGGCTGGGTGAAGGCAGCTGAAGCCAGAGGAGCCCAGCAGTGACAACAGCTGAGGCACCAGCCCCAGCCAGGGCAGCAGCTGAGCCACAGCTCAGCCCCTCCAGCTCCATGGGTGCTCTCCAAGGCTGCACAGGAGGGACAGGGATGTGTCACCTTGGGATGACACTGCGGCCAGCAGGAGACTCCCCCTTGGTTTGGAGCTCAGGGTCCTGCTGCACACTGCTGGCTAGAGAGTTTTCTGGACAGCCAACACTCCCTTGAAGGACGCGCTGGTGTCTTGAGCCCAGATGGATGCGTCCTGCTCCTCCAGCTCATTAATGCCAATCTTTCCTACAATAAATAAGCCCAGGAGCTGGTCTTCCCTGGCCTCTCCTGGATGATTTATGCCATGGGCTTGCAATAAGTCATGCTGAAGTTTCTCTGACCTAGATTTGCTCCAACGTTGTAACTAGTTTGGTGACTTCTTTCCAGTCTTTCAAATCCATTATTCAGCAAGCTGGTGCTGATGATGCACTTTCAGCCAGGTTGCTTTCATCTTTCATTTTATTAAATGCAAATTGGGTTTGAAAATGAAGGCGGACACTGCTGTAATCACACTGGCAGGTAACAGTGTTACTCAGCTGTCAACAGAATTCAGCCTAAATAGATCATGGCACAAGAAAGAAATTGTATCAATGACTTTGCTTTGCTTGTATTTAAATATTACATCAAATCTGTACTGTCACAGGGGACAAAAAAGTGAACACAAGTTGCAAACATAGCACTCATTCTATACCTTTTCTCGTTTCCCTTCCTTCTGCTCCTTAGCTAATCCAAGGGGAGTTATTACAGCATGAAATTTGTGCTTTGTTTGCCAAAAAGGTAGCAGGATAATAATAAACCAGACAGCACCAAAGCCATGGGTTCCACTTTCAATTACTGGTTTAGATAAATTAATTAATTAAAATATCAAGAGCAGGTTTTACACATGAATACTCTTGAGTTCCAGAGAGCTGAAAGTAAGCCAATATGAAACACCAGGTACAGATATACACTGCTAATACTGATTTGCTTGCCTGTATGTTATTTGTAACAAATAACATTATGGTCTGCTTTTGCAAAAGTAACTATTAATAATTAATCAGTTGCACTAACCCTTTCTGAACCATATCCTTATGTAAAACATGAGCCAGCTGTGGCATAATCAAAAATATCAATGAGTGTTAACCAGATTTCAGCAATTAATTTGATGAGGCCTCATTCATGACTTGGACTGTGTTGATTTTTCCTAACTTTGCTAACATTTCAATAGGAAGGAACACGTCCATGCTCATTGTTCTTTACTACTGATATGAAAATATTTTGAGGCTTTCATTAGAGGGTGTAGCACATAGTAGCACAGAGATGTTCAGCTGTATTTTTTTGCAAAGGGGCAATTATTCCCTACAAGGAGGAAGGAAATGCAACTACAAAGAACAGACCAAACACTGAAATGTCTCAGCACAGTCCCAGATGGAAAAACCCTGTATATTTTTTATGTGGGGACACTTTCTTAACAAGAGGCAATGTCATAAGAAGATGGGAGGGTTAAACATCTGGTCTGAGGTCTGCCAAGATTCACCCAAAGCTTTGGGCATGTCATCAGAATAATTCCTGACATTTCTCATTTATTCTGCACTTCTGTGCAAGCACCAAAGTCTGCTGTCAAGAGTCTGTCTCACTTTGATTGCAGCAAGCAGCTTTCTCACCCACTACAGAGCTATAATTTTGTGTGCTCAACACTTACTACAAATGCTCTCAGAAATTTGAAAAGAACAAGTGGGAGAAGTACTCGCGTGCTGCCACCCTTCCAGTGCAGTGAAAAAGCGGAAGGGAATTAATAATCCTGTTGATGTGGTCAGAAAGGGGCCTCAGACTCTTGCTTTGACTCTCTCCTGGCCAGGACACAGAACCCAGCAGCACAGTGCATTCACAATAAGCCCCCCAAACACAAATGGTGTCAGATGTGGCTGCTGCCCTAAGCAGGGTCATGGATTCCCCATTCCTCTGCACAGGTTCCCTCAGAAAATTGAAATCAGGTTTCTCCATCTTCTGGGGAAAACCTCAACTAGATAGAAAAAAATCCTGAAGCCAAGTTGTGCAAATTGACCTTGGAGCCAATTACCTTTACCCCTCCAAAAGCTGCAGAAATGTGTCAAAATGCCCCCTCAATTCCTCACACATGCCTGTGCTGGCAGAGCCCCAAACAAGTTTGGATCCGGGTGTTTTGCAATTGAAGGATCTTGATTGTTACAGGGGTAAAGAGAGAACCAATCAACTTTGCATATATGCATATCTATCTCAATATTTGTGCTTTCAGCTGAAGGAAAATCTAATTTATTTGAACCAATTCTAATCTGAATTTCTTAAAAGTTTGTTTTTTTTTTTTATTATTCCTTACTAAACCATTCAAGAACATAAGAAAGCTTGCTGTGCACACAAATAATATGCATACATCCAGGGCACTTCCTACATAACTCTGTTGTCCTTCTCTAAGACCCTTAGTGTTTCAGCATTACGAGAAAAATAACAATATCTCTAGTAAGTATTCTATACTTACGTAATCTAACAAGTAGATGCAAAAAATCTTTCTGCTTTTTTAAAAAATAAAAATTCTTAAATACATTTAAATGCCACACAACCCCTCTGCTGTGTCAGGGATTTCTTTGCAGATGGGCGCATTTCGGTGCTGGGGTCTGCCTTCCTGAGCTGTGCCTTCTTTCCCAGCCCGAGGGCTCTGCTGCGATTCCTGCAGCAGAGGGCAGTGCGAAAGCACCGGAGCTGCAGCCCTGCACAGGCAGAGCTGGCAAGGGATGGGGACATCCCCACAGGGACTCTGTGCCATGGTGCTGCTCTCATTTCCCTGCTGGAGAGGTGGGGATTGCTCCCCTGAGCGTGTCCAGGAGCCAGGCTGTGCTGTCACACCAAGGCTGTGCTGTCACACCACGGCTCTGCTGTCACACCATGCTCACACCAAGGCTGTGCTGTCACACCAAGGCTCTGCTGTCACACCATGCTCACACCAAGGCTCTGCTGTCACACCAAGGCTCTGCTGTCACACCAAGGCTGTGCAGTCACACCAAGGCTCTGCTGTCACACCATGCTCACACCAAGGCTCTGCTGTCACACCAAGGCTGTGCTGTCACACCACGGCTCTGCTGTCACACCACGGCTCTGCTGTCACACCATGCTCACACCAAGGCCATCTGCACCTGTACTGGGGAGCTGCTGCTGGGCAAAGCTGCTCACAGGTGAGGTCTCTGCTGGGCTGGTTCCTTGTCTCTGCAGACCAGGCAGGGAGCCCTGCTCAGGGATGGCAGAGCAGGTAAATCTGTGACTCTGGGCACTGGTACTCACCCTACCAGCGAGCGACACGTGCCTGCACAACCCACAGACATGCCTGGCCCATAAAATCTGTTTGAGACTTTGCTGGCTTGGCTTTCAAATGTTCCTGGGAGAGACAATGCCATGAAAATAGGGGTTTTATAATCAGTCATTTTCATTTGGAAGCTGAAGGCAGCTCTCCACTGCTCTGCTTTTATAGTCTGTGCTGTCAGATATTCCCAAACACCCTACAAAGAGGCTGAGCCTGCAGAGCTGAGATAGTGAATATTTGCAGCAGTGCTCAGCAGCCAGCATCTCTGAATCTATCAACAGCTCCTTGCAAGAGGAATCAACTTCATCTATCCCCATCTGCACAAGTACTTTAAAGAATAATTTTAGAAAGCAAATGAACCATTGCAGAGCCATTAAAAGAATTAAATAATCCATAAGTAGCAGTAAAACAGTACAATAAGGAACATTTAATGTTATTAGAAAAGTCAGTTGTGTGTGGACAAAGGCTGACTGACAAATGAGAAAAATATTTGTTCACTGTGAGTGATCTACAGCAGACCCACAGCCAATGGCACCAGATGGTGGGGCTGGATTTTTGTAAACACACCTCTTCTAGAACCAAAAAAGCCTGGTTAATCGACCATGGATCATGATCCCATAAACCAAGCAAAGCTGTGCCTGTCCAGCACCATTGGCAGAAGGTTCCCATTAGGAAAGCAGTAAAGAAAAGTTTCTGGGTTCTTTGGGAGGCATCTAGATTCACTGGGAAGCACACAAAAAAAGGGAAACTGAGTAATTCTGAATAGATCAGGTAATAGAGAGAAGATCTTATTCAATTTTCCATATCTGTGTTGGATAATACATTTAATTTGAATGCACAGTCCTTTCAATTCAGTATTTTTAGTCTGTCATCAAGAACACAGGGGTACAAAACTAAAGAGGGATGCAGCTGAGAACTCAGATTCACAGAGTGGGTTCATTGTATGATAGTCATGAAAAGAATGTTGATTCTCAGTTTGAACTGTTATTTGACAATAAATAATAGCATTCTTTACTCTAGCACTGTGATGGCATTTAATCCATGGATTTCAAAGAGCTTTCTTACAAGGTAGAGGATGAAAGAAATTTCCAAAGCAAATAGGCATAAAAAATTCATCAGGGGAAAACTCTGACTCTAGTTATTGATCTACAACACCGTTCCCAACCCATGAAACACCTTATTTTTTTTATTGGCATGGGATCACAGCTAATCCTGCTGCGTGTCACTTGAGGATTAATGACCAGCAGCAGAGCAGCTCCATTCATTACAGCATATCAGAATGAATTTCTAATTTTGACACTGGAGGGAAGGGATGCCATCCAGAGGGACCCTGACAAGCTGGAGAGGTGAGCCTGTGCAACCTTCAAGAAGTTCAGCAAGGCCAAGTACCAGGTGCTGCATCTGGGACAGGGCAATGCCAAGCCCAAACACAGGTGGGGCAGACAATGGGCCAGGCACACCCTTGGGAAAAGAACTTGGAGTTGTTGGCGGATGAGAAGCTCCACATGATCCATCAGTGTGCATGTGCAGCCCAGAAAGCCAACTGTGTCCAGGCTGCCCCAAAGGCAGCGTGGGCAGCAGGCTGAGGGAGCAGATTGCACCTCTCTGCCCTGCCCTCCTGAGACCTCACCTGGGCGCTGCACCTGGCTCTGGGGGCCCAGCACAAGGACAGGGACCTGCTGGAGCCAGTCCAGAGGAGCCCACAAAGATGCTCAGAGGGCTGGAACACCTCTCCTAGGAAGACAGGCTGAGAGAGATGGGGTTGTTCAGCCTGGAGAGAAGGAGGCACTGAAGAGACCTTAACACCAGCTTCCAGCTCATAAAGGGAGCACAAGAGTGCTGGAAAGGGACTTTTCACAAGGGCCTGCAGTGATGGAACAAAGGGGGATGGCTTTTAACTGAAAGAGTGGATTTAGAGATTAGAAATTCATTACCGTGATGGTGATGAGGCACTGGAATTGTTTGTCCAGACAAGCTCTGGATGCCCCATCCCTGGAAGTGTTCGAGGCCAGGTTGGATGGGGCTTTGAGCAACCTGGTCTAGCAGAAGGTGTCCCTTTCCATGGCAGGGAGGTTGGAGCTAGGTGGCCTTTAAGGTCCCAACCCAAACCATTCCATGGTTCTAAGAATCACAATGTAGCTGCCAGTATCTTCAGGTACATAATGAAAAACCTGGGAATAGGTTGTTTTTTTCCTATGCTCACAGAGAATAAACTTTCTCTGACCACAAGATGGCCCTCATGGTATATTGTCTGTGCTGAGCTATACAATATCCTTGCCTTATTCATGATGCATAGCTTGCAATACTCTAGTTTCACTTTATTTATGTATGGATATAGTCTATTTCTCCCTGCTGCCTTCTGTTAGCAGAAGACAAAGCAAAATTCCTGAATCTCTAAGATTAATTCACAGGCTCTGGGGCAGCCAGACCGAGTTTGTGGCTGTGCTGTCCCAGCACCCCAGCCCCAGAACAGGCCCAAGCACACGGTGTCACCCCACACTGCCACCTCCCCATGGCCACACACCCCTCAGTGCAGCTGCTGCACACCCCTGGCCCCTGGGAGACAGACCTGGAGAAAAGTCCTTTCCCCACCACAAGGGCTGGCTGCCCCCAGGTGAGATGCCAGGTAAGCACAGCTCCTCCTTGTTCTCCCATCATGAGGTTTTGCATCTCTTGCTTGTCATGTTTTCTCAAGGATTCTTGGTATTGCTTCTGCAGGCATATTTGACCTGGCATTGTTTAATTTCCTGTGTTTTCTGCCCAAAAGCCACATGATCAGGCTCAATGATGTCAAGCAAGGAAACGAAATTGTTTCTTTCAGTCTCTGGCTTCCATGGGACCTTCTGAGCCTCCAGCTGTGTTGACAGGGCTCAGGAATAGCTCTTTTTGAGTTTCTGCTGGTCTAGAATTGGGGAGTTTCCATAAGAGAACTTCCTGAAAGGTTAGATCAAGACAATTCAAAGCAGGACAAGGAATTATATATATGTATATATATATATCCTCCCACCTATAAACCTACTAGTTTCCTGACTGAAAGTGTTCAAAATTGTAAAATGCTACAACAAGGAGTGCCAGCAGGATGAAGGACAGCCCTGTCTCAGCCCAGCTGAGCTGGGATAACCTCAGGATGATGTGATGCTGATTTGGTAAAGCACAGGGATGTCACAGAATGGGACAGGGTACCAACCACACTTCAAATGTGTCTCTTGAACAAAAGAGTAGCAACAACTTATGGTTCACATATTAGTCAGGTATGTCTGTTTCCTGTGGGCATCCAGTGCTCCAAAATGGTGACAACAAGATCAGTTGAAAAAAAAAAAGAAAGAAACCATTATAAATTTCACTAGAGAATGTTTTGTTGTTTCTAATTCCACACTGTGGGGACAATCTTTACGACCTCTCTATTTCACAAGGCAAGAAAAGAAACTGCAAGTCTTTCCCTCCTTTCTAGCAACGAATTTGAGTGCTGAGGTTTTGGGGATGCCAATCCTGCCAGGTTCACTCTCTCCAGCTTCAGTCTGTAACTTATCTCTGATCTGTGCCTGCAGCTAAAACAGAGATAATTCAGCCAGCAGTGGCTATCTTTACCTGTATATTTGTTTCCAACACCTGCATGGCTGATTGCTGATCATAAATCATTCAGTACAATGAAAAGCTTTTGTGAGGTATAAGAAAACATCAGTTCTTTAAAGGATAAGAAATGCATCCTTGAGCAGTTCCAGAAAACTTAGCAGAAGTATTGAAGACACTCTAAAACTATTATTTCTTGATTATCACCCCAACACTTAACTTGAACACAAAAGGAAAACACTGTATTCCATTAAAGAACAATATATTTTAGATCTGTAAAACTAGAAATAATTCTTATTAATTAATTAATAAGATCCCATTAAATCACTTCAGGCTTTTCTTAAGAATAGTATCCATATAGGTACCAGTAACAGGAATTAAACACATGTTCTTCAAAACCCATTATTTTTTCTTTGAAAGGAAAAAAATACTTTCTATTACAGGTAATTCTGAAGCAAGTTTCAATTTTCAATGGGAAAATTAGATTACCTGAAAGAACTTGTTTAGAGAACCTATTACATTATTTTCTCTCTGTTTGAGACATGAGTTTCAACCAAAAATTAAATTCCATTCCCAGGAACTTTAATTTAAAAAAAAAAGAGAAATTTCCAAGACAACCTCTGCCATTGCTAGCAGCTTTCAGCATCCCAGCTCCCACAGCTCTCTTCTGCTGCTGCTGAAACCAGACCATGAGTTATCCAAAATGATTGCCTAACGCTGGCAGCTAGAACAAACATTTCATTGAAACTACTGAAACTAATTCCTTTTCGTGATGTCTTGAATGACACTAGACATTGTATCATATTGCGCACCAACATTTTGCAGACCATTTCTCTTAATGTTGATGTTTTTAACACAGGTCTTCTATTGAGAGAATAATATATGTCAACAGAGACTCTCTCCACACCAACAGAGAACCCCAGCACAAGGCTGGATCTGAGAGGAAGGAAGCTGGAGAACATCCTGAACACACACCCAGAGTACCACAGTACAGGGTAGTAAAATCTCATCTTTCACCGCATTAAATGAGAAGACTTTTTGACTAATCCACTATTCTTAATGCACTAGCTCTCCTTAGTACAAATCAATAGTAATGCCCTAAAAATTAATGTAAGTACACTACAAATAAATTAGCATAAGTTGGTGGAAATCAGAATGAAAACTGAACAGCTTGACTGAGTCTTCAGTGAAGATCAGCCTGTCAAAATATTATATAATTACAATTACTATTACTTTGTTCTGCTGTGATTATTCTGCTTTCTTGCAAAAAGTATCACAGCTTTTCAAAAACACTGGAACTTGTTAATACTACAAACTGCCTTTTAAAAATCCACATCCTCAAAATTTTACTTGTTCAAATCAACCAGTTTGAAACAATAATTCTTTGTGAACACCTTTAAGGTCAGATCTTGTAGAATGACTGAATATTTGGGGATTCTTCTTGAAAATTATTTGCACTGTGATTCCCATATTCACTTCTGTGAAGAAATGCAATATTCATACACACATATATATAAAATCTATACTCACATACATGTGTATACATATTTATACAAACATCCTCATACTCTGGCGTTGCATGATGGTCTTTTGTGGCTTATGTCCACGGAAATGAGCAACTGCATTTGTTCCAGCAACATCCATCACAGAAATCCTTCTTGATGCTGGGAACAAATAAACCAGCAGCAGCAGCTCCCAGTTCCTGTGCCCCTGCACCTGGCACAGCTCTGGGAAGCAGCTGAGTGCAGCAGTGACATCATTTACACTCTGTACAAGGGCCACGAGAGCCTCTTCAGCATCTCTAGTACAGGCAAGCAGAGCTTAGGCACTGCTGGGGTACACAGACTCAGGTTTGAGGGTTTTGAACAGAACTGGGGACAGATTTGGGTACTTGTAGAAACAATTTGCTTCACTAAGCCCCAGAAAGGTGGCTCTCAGGGGAGGGCAGAGAGAAACATGCCATGGCAGAGAGGGAAGGGTGCAGAGCACCCTTGGGATGAAATGTCCTTTTGAGACAGCCATCCCTCTGAGCTGCAGCCAGGAGCCCTTGACCATCACATATTAACAGCAAAAGTGTGCAGAAGCCTGTACCAATCACTGCCTTATGGCATGTGATGGGTGAAAAATAAAATCTTGGAGATGTATACATCTCTCCATGAAAAATAGCTTCTTTTTCAGTATTCCTGCAACAATATACTTATCAGTAATCTTTGCCTTATAAAACATAGCCCTACAAGTTCACTGTAGCCCTAAGACCATTTCCTATTCCACTGTACCAGCCTTTGTTCCTGCAGGGTATCCATTACTCTGCAGTGCTGTCAGAGGTGTGTCTGGTAACAGCCCAATTCTGCTTTGATGCTCCCAGACCATCAGAAAAGATTATACACTTTTGTGGGAGCATAATTTGACCTGTTAACCACTTATAACTGGTAATGAAATAGAAATAAAGGACATGATTGGACTTCCAGAGCCAAAAATTAATTTGCTAGGCTGGCAGTTACAGGAAAAAAAAAAAACTTTCCATTTATGTACTGGAGATTTTGTCCTTAGTTCCTGGCACATCATTTCAATAGATCTCTGAAACACATTTGAGATTGAAATAGGCCTTTAATGTAGATCAAATATGGGAGACAGGGAACTCTGGTTTCAATATTTCAAAGTTATCCTTCCTAAATTGCAATAAATGTCCCTACTCTCTTTCCAGACTCTCTTTTCCCAGTGTTCTTGCATTAAGCTATTTATCTGCCTGTGTGACAGTGATTAAAGGCATCATTTTTTGTGAATGTTCAATTCTACCAAATCTTGGGCAATCTCCTTTGACAAGAACTTCAAAAAAGACAAGAATAAAACTTTGTAGAGCTCAGAGTCCAAGAAAAACACACAGACACTCTATTCCACCACAGCAGGTCCTCCTAGGGCATGCTAAGCATTTCCTCATTGCAGTTGAGGGAACCATCCCTGCACATCACCATGCAATTTTGATCCCCAGCACTGAGCAGTAAAGGCAAACCAGTCCAATTTCAGACATGAAGAAAACATGTCAAAAGTGGGTTCACATTGTCTTCTTGAATACTCTGAATTGGTGTGGCTAAAGGAGTGAGGCTGAGCCATGATGAAATAAATTCCTGGTGTTATCTGTTTGATCTGGCTGTGCCAGGTGCCTGAGACCTATCTGTATCTACATATTATTCTCCTTGCCAAACATGAGGTTCAGTCTCAGACTGCTTTTTGTTCTGTCCAATATATTTATTAGTCAAGAAGACTGAAAGAAACTGAACTTCAACAAGACATCAGAAAGTCACAGCATACAACCACTGCTACCACTACTATATACTACAATCACTAATAATAATAATAATTATAATAATAATAAAGGATATAATACTATGAATTGTGTTTGGAAAGCTTAGTGGTACCCCAGTACTGCCATGATTTGCTTTGCTGAGATCCAATCTTCACAGCCAAATGCACAGCCCTTTACTGTATGACTTCTCTAGCAAAAAGAATCTTCTTGCTTGCTCAGAAATATGACTTAACTGTGCCACAGGAACAAAAAAGTACTTTAAAAACCCAGTAGTTTGAAACACAGAGTTGCTGTTTGCAATTCTAGATTCCTTACAGCTAGAGACCAGAGCTTTAAAGTGAAATGTTTTGGGGTCAATATTTGGAGAAGCGCATGCCTCTGCTCCTGGCTCACTTTTTGAGAATATGCTGTACCATTCCTCACAGCTAAACAGCTGCCCAAAGATAATCATTACATCTATTTAATCACTGTTTTCTAAAACTTGCTCTCCAGATATATTATGGAATGAAGAACTTCAGAACACTGTTAAGTTCTGAAAGTGTCTTCTCAGTCCTTCCATTTACATCACTAAATGCTAATTCCACAGATTCCTTCCCCAATTTCCCTAATAGCAATCCTTTATAAAAAGGCTAGACTAACTAGACTGTAGCCTTGGATCCAGTTCCTCCTCACCTCCTCAAGGATATGTGGATTTTCTAGTGAAAGCAGAACATCAACACTTCCTAGTGTGTTCTCATTTGCCTTAGTTCTTTTATCGAAGATATATAATCACATCTCAGTTTAGGAGAACTGTATGCATTAGTAGAAATCTACAGTAACTTAGAATTATTAAATCCAAATATCCTATATGCATCTTTCATCTGGCTACATAGGCAATTCACAGGTTTAATCTATAGAATAAAGTCTTATTTTCTCTACAACAAAACTCTAATTCTGGGTGGGAAGTATTACTTTAATTTCCTTTTTTAATTATTTCTACATAAAACAGTAAGCTAAAATTTTGTCAAAGCCGCTTTCTTTGCCCTAACCCCTCACATAAGCCATCTTGTAGAAGACTGTTGAAGTAGAACATCAATTCCTCACTTGCATGGGGTGTTTTAGGCAATGCTTTTCCTTTGTGCACTTAGCAGTGAGTGTTACAATGCCAGTCCCAGCAAGCTCATTTTCCTTTTTACCTTCAGTTTTCTAGTTGTGCTTTTTGTGGCAAGTTCCCTGATGTTAACCAATGTGTCTCACATCACACATGGCAGAGAAATCATCCCTCCTCTCTGCTCAGTATACATTTTATCCCTGTGCTAAATACTATTGGGTTCTCACTCAAAGATAACACAAAGAGCCCATTCAACCTTTCTCCTCAAGGTGCAGAGGGAAAGGACTTCATGAGCACATCTCAATTCTAAACATTTTCAAGATATCAGAGGGGCTCATGGTTTCTTTTTCCTCATTTAAACACTCTAAGAAGGGCCATAGGTCAGATTCACATTCAGGTCCTTTTCTTTGGAAATGCTCTTGTTCCTACAGGAAGCACAATGGCTCAAATTACTTAATTCTACCTCAAAAACTAACAAGTAAATGAACAGCGAACACCTGAATAGCTTGTCACTGACCAAATTGAGTCTTTCACCAGATAGGGTCTAACTTATGCAGCTTTCTTTTGTGTGTGAAAAATCCATTTTTCTTTGCTCATTTAACAGTGAAAGTCACCAGTCTCAGGCTGTTACAGAGGCAGTTATTACATGCTTTGGGTTTTAAAGCAGTGCTCTTAACAACACTGTGAAAATGAATTACCTCAAGGAAGCTTTCACATTTTCCTAGGAAAGGCCAAAAAATTATGGGGGAAGAAGAAGAGAAAAATAAGTACAGCTGGTAAGTGTCAAGAGTGCCATTCGCTATGGATTTTAAGGTTTTGACATTTATTAATGTCAAATCCCTTTTCCTAAAAGACAGAGATTTCTGATAAGACAGATTTATACATTCCACATGGTAGTTTGTTCATATAGAGTGGAAGAGATCCACGTTTAAAGGCCTGCTCTGCTCTTCAGGACTGGAATCTCATTCTTGCATAAACTCCATAGCTGTCCCATTAGAGGAGCTTTGGCATCTCTCTCTGTTCTCTAAAAATTATGAACTATTCCTATCAAGGCTTTACATGGAAAATATTCTCAAATATTTATGTGTGTATGCATAAAGTGAGGCTATATAAGTACAAAAATATTGCAAATAGCAAAAACGTCATAAACAGTAAGAAAAGGAGGAGGGAGAGGAGAAGGAAGGCAGGTTTCTTGGCTTGCTGAACACTTTTAATTGAAAATTTGGCAAAAACAAGAATAACGAGAAAAAGTACATTTCCAGATGAATCTGTTCTTCCTAAATCTGGTTTGGGAGGAAGCCAACAGGACAGAGAAATTAGGAAAGCAATATGACTACACATTTCCCACACTGCAGGTCCCAGTAAAATTGACTGGTTTCCTGATACTGGATGCTCAGTCCCACCTCTCACTGGTACCCTGATGATGCAAAGCTCTCCCAGGAGGAAAAATGTTAAGAAATAAGTTTGTTTCCATAGAACCCTGTCCACTGCTAAAAAGAGCATCTGAAAACAACTAATTCCAAAACAGACATGAGAAAGCAAAATTTGTGTTTTAGCTTTGAAACACCATCTCAGATTTATTCTGTGATATTGAAAGAACAAAGACATTACCAAATATATATTAGTAACTTTTTTTTTAATTAGATTCTGTGTCTGAAGTAGTTTTGCCATCTCTTGCTTTATGGCAGCATAGAAGAAGCATAACAAGATTTTCAATGTGTTATCATTTGCCTTAGTTCTTCTATAAAAGATACATTAACATAGAGTAGTTTAGGAGAACTGTATACATTAATGGAAATTTACAGTAACTTAGTAGAAATATCCTATATACATCTAGTACACTATTATTTATAGAGCTAAACTGTGTGTTAAAACAATTTCAGATGTGTAAACATAGCTAGTAGAAATAAACCCTGAATAAATAACTGCATTGAGATCTTTCCAGATGTGCACAACCAGTATACATTCTACCAAAAATAAAGAAAAAAAAGCATATCCTAGTACTTTAATCTTACAGTATTATAGGGCAGTGTCCTACTATTCAATCCATTTAACCTCAATTTTGAGGTTCATTTCTATCAGCAAAGACAGACATATTAAAATGCTCTTCAAAATTACAACAATATCTCATTGAAACCAAAGTCCCCAAAGTTCAAACATGAAATAGAACACAGTTGTACAGAGATGTACACCAAAATTGGCTTTTCAGAATAATCTGGTGTTAGTGGACTACACAGCAGCAATACTGATGAGATAGCTATTAGTGATTAAATTATTCAGTACTGATTGTTTCTTTGCAGGAAAACATCACTTGAGTCCTGAGTGCTACTTTTTCATCATGCCACTTGAGGCCACACAGCTTTTAAAATCCACATTCTTATTGAGGTCTTTCCCAAGGCACCGATCCATCACAGAAATCCCACCTGAATGTTGAGCATTAGAGTGGTTTTTCTCCTAAACTACATTCAGGCCAAGCTCTGCACCACAGAAATCAAAGAGCATTTTACAGTGATGCTAGAATTTCCCTCCTTGAGGATAATCAGGAATTGACTGTGCAAGGCCCTAAGCAACCAGATCTAAAGTTAGACCGACTTAGACTGATGGCTTGGATTAAGCAACTTCCTGAGGTCTCTTCCTACCCACATTATTTCCTGATTCCCTAGAAAAAGCAAAAACAGTAGGTAAAATGAAAAGTTGCAGAAGCAGAACATGAGAGGTTTTCACAGCATACAACAGGATTGTTGAATAATATTGCTAGAAATAACATTTTGAAGTGAAGAGACAGAAATAACAGCTGGAAAATATTTTGCTGAAGTGTTACTCAAGTGTTACTTAAAATGGTCAAGTGAGATTTTCGAGGCACATCATAGTACAGGCTTTATATATATAAATTCCTTGCCTTCTCCAGCATTTTTAAACAGACATTTATATGTTCTACTTTTCCCCTTTCCATATACATGGAAGGACTGTCCAGGCTATCTGACTGAGTTAACTCTTTTTTTTATTTATTTATTTATTTGTTTTAATAAAACAAATTCTCAAATTCTTTGGACTCAGGGGGGTTGAAAACACCAGAGCGCACTAAATACCCTTCCTTCTTAGCTGAGCACTAGGATGTGTGCAACAATTCCAGGAGTGGTTTAAGAGTTTAAAATTTACAGGGGAATGGTAAGGAAAGGGCCTGGATACTTCTGGCTCAATTATGTCAGTCTTGGTCCTTTCACTGACGAGCACAACAAAGAGCAATAAGGTGAAATTCACTTCTTCACAGGGCAATGCCTACAGGTCTCAAAGCAGAAAACACTGGAATATTTATCAGCAAGAAATATTGAGTTCTAAAGCAAATAGCTAAGGATAATTTACATGGCAGTATAAGAGCAACTCTTTTTCAGGAAGTGCCAGTGAGGATTTTTACTTATGGAGAAAAAAAAAATGTATTGAAGACTTAGGTGTGAACTGAAAATAAAAAAAAAATCGTCAGCAATTGGGAAATTAGATTGTGGACATTCCGATTAAAGAGACAGGTGGAAAATTGGATTTTTCTACAGAAATGCAGCTCTCCTGCACCAAAAAAAAAAAAAAAAAAGCTTGCACTGAGAATATAAGACAAAAAAGAGAATCTACTTTCACCTTTCATTTTTGGCAAACTATTTCTGTTCCTTTATGACATAGTTTCCTGTCTCATTAGAAGTTTTAAACTGGTTGATTTTTCCGTGCTCCATTCTGTCTCTCTGAGTTTGGTGTTCAGAGGTTTAGAAGCTTTCTTTCGAAGCTCATCACATACTGGTGCTGAAACAAAGTCCAGAAGGGATGTCAGCAGCACCATCCCCTCTCAGGCTCCAGCAAAGCTCCACTGAAGCACCTGAGCAGCAGAACCAGGCTCGGGAAAAGCCCCAGCTGCACCCAAGATGAAGCAGAACCAATCACAGCCAGAATGGAGGAAGAGCAACTCCATGACTCCTGACTTGTGTGACCAGAATGGAAAATGAAACACAGAGAAACAAGGAGAAGATGTGCGACCGTGAGGAAGGACTGAGACTCCCAACCCACCTGGGGTGAGGGCTGGGAGCTCCCCCTCAAAAAATTCCCTCACTCCCTGCCAGGCCTTATCAGCTGAAACTCCAGATTAGCATGGATGCCAGCGTGCAGCCCAGAGCTGGTGCTCTCTTAGAGAGAGGAACAGCAGCATCTCACTCATGCCAACGATTTGCCCACTGAATATACAGAAGCCCTGCTTAATTATAGCAAATTACAGTAATATGTTACGGCTTTGATGTGACTCTAGAGCCCTTCAGAATGAGAAGAAAACCACAGCGTACTGGAGGAAATCCAAAGGGCCTTCCCTCAACCAAGGATAAAAAATCGCTGTGAAATAAAATTATCATCTGATAATACACTGCCACCACTTTTAATCATGCCTTTCAAACAGATTTCTAAAAATATTTTCAGGTTAAAAGGAAATTCCCTACCCAAATAATACTGGCTTATGAATTTCCTAGATATCCATATGTTAGAAAACAGGAAAATTACATATGTTCTTTCTAAAGATCAAGTACAGCAACATCACCCAAAAGAGAGAATATTCCCACATAAAATTCAGATTAAACCCCTTCCATAAGGATCCTAAGGTCAGAGTTCATGACAATATGTTTATTTACTCTTGGTCCCTCACACCCTTTGCCACATCTTTACATAGTCATAAACAGCAGATTCCCACTCAAATTTTTGAAGGAAATATGGAAATATCACATACCTGGTTGCAATATGCAGGCTGTCCTCCAAGGAAGTTCTCTGCTTCAGATCCCAGGTACCATTACACCAAGTACCACCAAAACTAAAGGGTCAGCAGTCTCCTCCACACTTTGATGAAATCCCAGAATATTGTTTGCTGAGAATGGCATGCAAGTATGTCACAGCACAGAGAGGGGTAAAATAAATAAATAAAGTATATCTTTGCAGAAATTAAAATTAACATTTCCTGACTACTGTGCTATTTTTGAGATTGTATTTTGGTCAGTTATATTTGTAATTCCTCTTAAGTCTATTTAAGAAGGAGTTTGAGGAATGTGGATAGTCTGATTTACTCTGAGAGGTCTGATAGAGGATTTAATATTTGATAAAAATGCAAGAGTTGTGGAGGTTATTTATTTCCTTCTGATTTCTTCAAGATCTTCCTAAGGCTCTGCACAGATGCCCCAAAACTGTTTCCGCTCATGTTTTTATATAAATGACAGCCTGGCAGAGAACTGGGGAGTGTTCTGCTGTCCTTCTTCCTGAGAATGCACACCAAACAAGATAACTTTCCTGTTCAAAATCTATTTCTCAATTTTCAGAATTAAAAACATCTGGGTTTTTCATGTCAGCTTGTGAGATCTTGAAAGTCCTCTGAAATAAATGAAAGATCATTTTTCCACTGCCAAATATTCTGACCAAGGCTGAAGAGTAATTTCACAGTAATTGCAAACCAAACATTATTGATAAGAAAAAGGGATGCTGACTTGCAAAGGGCTTTGTGAGAGGCAGGTGAAAAAAATTCTATCACCTCTTAGTCTAATCCTTACTAATTAACGACATAATAATTGGTTTGGTCTTGTTGCTCATTAAGCCTTGATGTGCTAATTGGTTTATCCTGATGGCTTTATTGAATAGAGCACTTCCATGAGATTAATTTCCCATCCATGTATAATACACAAACTGTTTTCTTACAGCCATGTAAGTCATCTGTATGAGGCTGTATAACACAGGCTTTATGAATAGAATCTGAAGTATTTGAAAGCCAAATTTAATCTGCATCCAGTTAGTTCTTTCAGAGATAGATGTGTGAACCTTGTTATATTAATCCACTGACAGAGTGGAGGTTTCTCTACCATGACAAAACCTATCTTCCACTTCTCAAGCCAGTCCTAAGGCAAAGAATTCAGTAAATGAGCCTAGTTTCTTTACTGTGAGTCCTCTGAATCCTTCCTGAAGCTCTACTGCTCTAAAATGGTCATATCTTCTACTATAACACCTAGGAACAAGAAATTAAAATGAAGCAGGGAAGAGTTGAGAGAGAGAGTATGAAACAGGAGAAAAGACAGATTTAGAGACAAGAGAAAGTTAAACAGAAAGAAAAAATAGTTTGTCTTGACAATTTTCTCCCTGCAGTTTCATTTCATTCTGATCCCTACATAAAAGGGAGAGATGCTAGCTGAGGATGATGTCTGCACAGCTGATTGAAAGGACCAAACAGTTATAGTTTACAAAAAGGAGCAAATATGCTTACTGAACCAGCCACACCAAACACATGAAATATGCTATTATCAAAAGGCACTCAGTGCAATTGCTGGCATAGGCAATCTCTCCAGAGAGACCCGGGAAAGTTCTTGCACAAAATGTGAATGACATTGCCAAAGCAAAGCAAGCAAAGGGCCATTGTTCCAGGCACCTGCGTTCCGCTCATCAGCTCACGGAGCACGCCCTCGTGATTCACTTTTGTTGGAAACCTGATGATCTCCATGGCAGCCTTTCATTAAGCAGTAAAACCTCCACGCCCAAATTTGTTAAACTGTTATATTCAAGCATTAGAAAACATATGGCACAAATTTGTAATTTGAGTTTTGTGCCACCTTCCTCCTCTAACTCCAGACAGAGACAAGAAGTAAACACAGTGTCTGTGATTTCCTGTTGGGCTTGCCTTGTTATGGTTTTTCTGATTTATTTTGTCACTTTCACACATGTGTCTGACCTCCTTCTCAAGTTCCATTATATTCTTCTTGTCAGCAGCAGATTCTTTGTGCTGGGGATTGCTTACTTGGTGTGCGTATTTGCTCCTTTTTGCATGAAGCACTCACAGATGGTGAGGTTGGCACAGATTTGTGTCTTAAAGGCCAGTTGTCTCCCCATAAATCAACCCATGTCACCCCATCTCCTGTGCATGGTGAGCAAAAACAAAACCACAGGCAGAAAACAAAACAGAAGAAAGCAGCAGAGGACAGAAAGAGCAAGTGTCAAGTGACATTGCAACTTAGAAATCCTTTGAAGAAAATCAACATCAGACCGTGTGAAACCATGGAAAAACACATCACAGTAGGCAAAAGCAAACTGAGATTAATTTTTTTTTTTAATGTCTCAACAGCGTTGAAGTAACATGAAATGTGGGAGCAACAGAAGCAGAGATTTTCAGCAAGCAAATGGAGTGAGCAAGGGAAAAACCAAGCAGAAGATTTTTTGATATCCGGGTATTTCTATTTCTGAAACTGGCTTTTGTAAGCCTGGGTCTGGTTAGACAGACAGCTAACTATGATACTGTGTACTGACATATGACAGCAACCACACTCAAACTTACAAGATATCTTTTTACAAAGTCTAAAATGGAATTAAACTGTGACTATTTTAAAAGTAAAGACTCTGAGCTCTTTCAGACTTTATGACATTTTGGGACTCCCAAAGAACATTCAGAAGGACTAGAAATCTTGGGAATTATTTGCTGGCAAGCAAAAGTTAGTCAAGTTTGAAAGCTAAATAGAATCTTGACACCAATGATAAGAAAGAATTCAAAATAATGTGGGAGATAAAGAGAGAAATTTGAACATCAATCTTCAAGACTGTAAAACAAAACAGAAGGGTAAAATACCACTAAACAAATTGCTCTATTTGGGGGAAGATGCAAAAACTTCAAAGGATTCTATCACTTTGCAAGAATTTTGGAATATCAACAGAGTTTTCACAGCATAAACAGAAAGGATGACCAGAGTAACAGTAACTCCAAGGAATTTTTCAGTAACTGGTGAATAATATTACAACAGAAGACAAATGGACTACAATCTGAAAGGCAGTGCAACATTTTAATTTAAAAGCACACATTCTTTGCTTCACAGCAAGCAGACTCAGATGCCAAGACAAAGGAATATTCCAAAGTGCCAAAAGGTTTCCAGATCATACCTGATCTTTGCACATTTCTACTTCTTGTCATTATCTGAAATTTATAATATTTTTCCTGCACAATAAATATAAACAATTAAGTTGTCCACCAATTCATTCTAGCAGATGCTTTTTCTCAGGCACCTTAAAGCTAAAAATAGGTTCAATCTGGAAGACACTACAATGAACAACTTGCCAGATGTGATAGCACACTGTCATGCAGTGGCATGAATTTAAGCAGTTCTCAGCACAGGGTCATTTCAAATATGCTACTCCAGTTCTCTGACAGAAGCAGATTAATCAACTTCATTAATGTTTTAAAAACTGCAAAAACTTTACAAAGCTCTATCTCAAAGCAAAAAATGTCTGTAACTAAGTTATATTTAACTAAAACCTCAAAACAGAAATATATTGTTTGAGACATCTGGTCATATTACTGAGAAAATGCAAATACAGATGAAAAGGAATGCAAAAATAAAATCCACATGATAGGCATCTGCACTTAAATCTTGTACTATTGTCGTGCATATACAACAGCAAAAAGTATTTTTAAATATACCCACTAATATGCTCCTTGGTCTTTAAATTCTCCCTTAAAATGTAAAGCTATCTAATTTGTGAAAAAAAAAAAAATCAATCAGGCATCTCCCAGATGATAAAAGCTCCATGTGCCATTGTATGTGCAACAATTAGGGGATACCTAAATGTGCTACAAAAAGGAGCCTTTTGTAATTTATTTCACAAATTATTATAGATATAAAATTCAGCTGCAGAGCATTTCCAAATGCCTACCAACAAACCTGTATTTCATATACCAGAGCAAACATATACATTCAAGAAATCAGAGAGGTAAAAATAAGAAAAACAAGTGACATCCCCCAGTCAGATTTGGTAATAATCTTGGTGATTATGGGTATCTTGTAAAATATGAAACCTGAAGACATACACAGTCAGTAAAGTTTTAGGTCTAACATGACTACCCAGGCCCTACCTGGCCTGTATTGGTCAGGAACATTACTATGCAGAAACTATACAAAGACAGAGTTATATTGGATACGTCGTTTCCAGGCAATGCAAAAGAAAACCAAAATAAAATTAAGTTAAAGTAATTTCACACTGGATTTTCCCATTCTCTTTCAAAATGGGTGAAGAAAGTATTTCCTTACCATCTGCCCTGGTACAGTTGTGTTTACATATTATGTCAAATTTCCAAACCTCCCTTCATTTGATTTGTTGACACAGGGTCTACTAAAATAATCTGGATCGTTAATATGACCTAAATATTTTTTTCTGGTTTTTTTACATAAACATGTGGATGGGTGGGTGGTTGGTTGGTTGGTTGGTTTTAATACAGAATTTTTCAGTCATCCTAAAAATGATACAATATGCTTATGGCATGCTTGAGAATAATTTTATGAAGAGGGACTTTCCTGTTTTACACATTAAACCTGCGGATCAGACGGAAAGTATGACCAACAGCTGGTTTTCTTGCTCAGTTCTAGACCTTTCCAGGACTTTGGAAAAAGAAGCTGATTTTCCCTTTTTAAATATCTGAGACACAGAGCACATCTCCAGCTGTTCCTGCAATCCTCCGGACGGATTTCAGCTGCTCCTCTCCACGTGAGGAATTTTATCACTGATGCAAAACAAACGAGATGAACCAATGGTCCCACAGGAGCAGCAATTCATGATTCATCTTTCCTCATGGGTAACAAGTTTCTACTGTCCCCACTTTTTAATAAATACTACTTTATTCTTTTAACACTGTCTAGCCTCTGTTCTAGGCAGCCTCCCAAGGCATCACCAGAGTTACCCATTGGGCCCTGGCTCTGTGAGCGTTTGTGTCCTCCTTGCTGAGAGCTGGGCTTTAACCACCCTGTCACCATTTCAAAATCTAACAGATACTGTCATAGCTTCTAGTGACTCCATCTGTTCAGCTATGAACTTCATCCTGCTGGGATTGTAAATGCAGAGAGGAAAGAACATTACACTCAATTGTTTTGGGTTTGGGATGGGGATTTTTATCTGTACAATCTCCTGAGTGCAAGTGCACTCCCTTCGAGATCCTTTGGGATACCACAATGGAGAGCTGGGCACACCAGCACTTTGATAATTAGTCCTATTGTCTGAAGCCACTTCTCACAACATTAAAAGGAAAACCAATGCCATTTGGTCAGAGGTAGCTAGACATGTATCATATTTAAAAATATTGATTCAGAAAGAAAAAAAAACTTAATATTTTTAATAAAATGTTTTGCAGAAAAAATCCCATTTGAAGTCATCATTCCTCTTATCTCAAAAAGAATCAAAACACATTCAAACACATTACTGCTCCTGGTCCAAATTATTTGTGTATGGGCTTACCTGAAAAACAACATTTAGCTGAAGGAATTACAGAATTATACACAATGATTCAAAATGCATCAAAATTCCTGTAAGATAAAGGTTTTGGGTTTTCAGCTGCAGCATTTTAATGTTCAGAGTTTTGGTTTATTTTATTTTTCCTCTGATAGTACCAGCAAAATGGAAAACAAACAGTTTCATTTAGAAATAATAGTAGCAAAATTAATAGATATCAGACTGCAGGAAAGAATAAGTGCATCATCATCTTTCCCTGTATTTCAAACTGACTTAGAACAATGTAAAGCCTTGCACCACTACAGGCAAAGATTCACATTTCCCATGTGATTTCCTAATTACGACTGAGTAAAAAGATGGTCAAAATTGCATACAATGAAATTATTTCTTAGGTAAATTGAAATCAGTGCGGAGTCAAAACAACCTTCCAAGGTGAACTTACAACAAATGTAATAAAATTATTTCAGATAAGGATAATAATACACCAGGCTAAAATGATGCAAATAAGAATCCTTTTTACAGGGGACAGAAATGTTTTGTTCTTCCCTCTGCAGCAATATAAGTACCAGATCACTTTTATATTGATGTATTTTATTTATACAGACTGTTTTCACATAATTAATTGTTCCACACAGAATGTACTCCTTCTCTTGACATACAAACCATTTTAATAATTATAAAGGGAAGAGCAAGGCTTAGAGCTTTCTTCAATTCTTTTAAATTAAAACTTTTGTGCCATGTTATACATATCTCTGTGTGCACAGCCTGAAGTTCAGGCTTCCAGCAAGCAGCACTCCAAGGAGCAGGAGCTGTGTGCTGCTCTTTAACATGGGCTCCAAACCTCCTCATTTCCCACCCAACACTTTCTGCTTTCTCTTACAACCTGTCCCTATCACAGCATCTTCGTATATTGCTCCCTTCATGGAAGACACAAATGTGGCAATTCCAGAGAAGTTCAGAATGGATGCAGCCCAAAGAAAGATTATCTATTTTCTGCCTAGTGAACACCTCCGTTCATTTCTCATGGGATTTCATATTAAGTTTTTTATGAAGGCGAGTTTTTTATCACATTTGTAACTAATAAAAGACTTTGTTGAAGACATGAAGGTTTTAAAATTAAGCACTCAGAAACTAGAAAATTCCTAATATTTGAGGCAGCCTTTGCAGCCAAATGTTATGGTTCATGTATATATGCACCACAAAACAATCCTTAGCTTTTTTTCCCACCGGCTATGAGCCAAATAACATATCATTCCCCAGTCCTGTCTTCACAGACAGCTGAACCATTTTAGTTGATTTTTTCCCAAAAAGACTCCCTTCAGGAAGCCATCCAACGTGGCTATTTCAAGCAAAATGTTCATGTTCCAAACTTCAGCAAGTGCAAGTGTTTGCACTGTACTTCTCAGGGAGCATCACAGATGGGCTCATTGCCACCTCCTTGTACATTGGAGACAGTGAACATCCCTCGAGAGGATTCAAGGACAGAGAACTCAGCAGCAGAACAAGGGCCCAGGCATTGCCCAGCTCAGGCACCCTCCCTGGCTGTGTGATCAGGGACATTACACTGAGTTTCCTCAGGACTGAGATCCCCCATCTGAGCCTGATCCATGCAGCTGCTGATGACAGCACCTTGAGAGACTGGGAGCCACCTGCCCCTGTGGGATCTGCCCAGCTGCTCTGGTTCCTCACTCAGTTGTGCCCTGTGTCCTGCTGGCTCTCAAGACAGATGACATGTATGAGCTCAGCAAGCCTGGCTGACACTGTTTATAAACCATATTTCTGCTCTTTCTGCTCTAGTCAACATTGTACTGCTATTTCATGTTTGTAGCAAAGAAATAAACAGACACAGGCAGGTTTCTTCAGAACTCCTGCCCCATATAACCCAACCTAACAAGAGGTCTATTAAATTACATAAAAAGAACTTGCAAGAAAATCTTATCTCTTGTAATTATTAAATCTTCTACTAAGTAATATAATTGTGTACTATTTGTAGCATATGGCTTAGACTACCTATGAACTCTATCATTTTAATTCAGCTAGAACATAGAACCAAATTTGTCAATTTTACAGTATACTGATTCTTTTCATGTTCATTTGAACCATGTACATTTATTATGAGTCAGTTTCCTGAACGAATTCAAGGTCATCTCTTGGATTCCATTTCAAAATGCCTGCCTGCCTTGCAAGGCTTCATACTGCATGAGCACTGTTCCTGATATTCCTGCTACATTATTTGAACTTAGATAAGGAGTCACTCCCCTGCACACTGGAGCTTGAAGTGTTGGCACAGCCTTAAATTGCATGGTGTGGTTTTCTTTTTCCATTAAATGCTTTTTATTTCTATCACTGGGAGAACAGAATCAAATCCAAGACTGAATCTTTCTGCAGATTGAATCACACCTCCCTCATTTTAATAGCCATTGAAAAGCATATTAATACCTATTTACCTACCTATCTTCATTGTACCAGCTCAAATAAGTAATTTCTTGCCTTCAACAAATTATTCCAAGGCAGATAAAGTACAAGTCAATGCTTTAGCAAGTGGAGCTGTGGCTGAGGTGTTCAGACACTGCTGGCAGCAGTCAGAATTTAGTAATGGCATCCAGATAAGGGATTCACTTCCAGCTCCTTGTTGTTCTCACAATTTCAACTCTGACCTTTTATAATCTGCTCTTATACAAATGGGGCTGTCCCTCCCAGCTAAACACAACTTAAGCAAGGAAGACACGGTCTCCCTTCGTTTACTTTCAGAGTTTTGGTTGTTTTGGTGTTTTTTTTCATTTCAAGCTGTTTTTCTTTGAAGACATGAAAGATAAATACTGCTCCATTCACCACACATCCTTACTGCATAGCACACAGTGTCCACAGCTTGTATGGTAACAGGGAGATGAGCTTACTTTGACTGAAGAGGGATGTGAAAGGAGTTCTCTGGCACCTGGAGACTTAAAAATAGAGCCCTCCATTTCCTCAGGACTTCTGCCTTTCAAATATTATATTGGGCTCATAGGGCTTTTTATGGCTGAGTTTGAATAATACTTTAAAAATGAAAATCACGTGGGTGTCTTTGCCTATTTTGACTGCTTTATCATTAAGCATCTGTAGATTTACTGACATATAACTGCAAGGAAATCCCTTTATATTCTCACTGAGAATAATGAGTGATCATCATTAAAAAAGATCTCTATGGCTTCAGTGCCCAAATATACTCCTAAATGTCCAAAAGAATCAAAAGCCAAATTTCCTGGCACATTAGAAGAAAGGAAAAAGAAAAGAAAGAAAAACAAATGTGGCATCAACACAGAGGACAACACTTGAATTTCCACACCAACCAATAAGTGAGAAAGCAAAATAAATTGTGTTTCAGCCATTTTTGAATTCTGAAGTGTAATGGGAAGTTGCACTTCACATAAATCTGTATCACACCTTTCAGGTTATTTCAAGACACATTTTTCTATTAAAATAGAATTTAAAAAAAAAAAAAAAAAAGAGAACCAGTAAAGGAATTCTCACTAGTGCTTTCAGAACAATTTGTCTCATTCTACATTTACTGAGAATCCTAAGATCTCACAAGTGAAAAACAACGTGGACAGTTAGGGAACATCTTACACTTGGCACTTTACCCTGAGTGCTACAGTGATACAACAAACAGGTTATATCCCATTAAAAACAGTAATACATGACGATTTTCAACTTCTAGTGAACTTTTTTATTATATACTACTTAGTTGGGACTGAATAGCAATTTGTGCCCGCTATTCATACTTGAAAAATAAAATGTTTTTTTTAATAAAAATGTTAATTTTCATTATTTTTCAAAATCTCTTAAAACTGCCTAAAGAAAACCTTCATTCTGTCTCGCTTCTTCTACCTACTCCATAATTCTAGTTTTTTCCTTCTGCTTAGAGTCCCACAACACTATTAGCTAGAAAGATCCAAGTCAGTTACAATTCTCATGCAAAGGGTTCTGAATAAATTAGGAAAAAATGCAGTCTGGAGGAATGAAGCTGTCGGCATAACAACATCCAGTTTGGGCACTGAAGAAGGCATCTGTCCTTTGTTGTTTGATAAAAGACAATAAAGTCTTCCAACGGGCTCATTTACAGACTTGGGATATTTTTAAAGAACCAAGGATCTATTTTTATGTTTTGTCCTGTTGTGTCAAGAGGACACTTATCAGATTAGTCTTTTAATGCATATGGGATTTTGTTATAAAAATAATAATTTTAGAGTAATTTCAAAGATTTTGATAAGTATTTGTCAGATCTCTCTAACTGTAGGGAATTTTTAATTAAAATTATTTTAAATTATAATATAATATAATGTAATATAACGTAATATAACATAATATAACATAATATAATATATAATTAATTATAGATTATTGTGCTCTATCAAGCCAAAAAAACCTGAGCCAAGTCAAAAAAAGGGGCAGAGATGTCCACTTTTAATGGTGCACAAACAGCCACAAACTTGTGGAGTCTGTGTTCTGTGACTGCATTTTTTCCTGCAAATCCCTAATTCTTTTGGTGAAGACTGAAAGAGTGGCATGTATGTCATACATACTGAGCTACTAGCAAGTACTGAACAAGTTTAGCAAAAATTAATACACTGGGGGGAATGGGGTCACTAAATCATCTTCCCCAGATAAGGAGCAGCTTCCCTCATAACCATAAGTGAAGAACTCACCCAGACTCTCCTTTCTCTGGATGACACAACTGGAACATGCTGTCTTCCACACAAGAGACATTACTGAGCATCACTGTCCTTTATTTTATCCTGGGCAGGCTGTGCAGTTGTGGGCTGTGTTTACTCGATGCATTAAAGTGAGGCCAGCAGACACAAGGCATGAGAGGCTCTGATGTGAATCATCATGGGCTGGTAGCACTGGAATCCAGCACAGTAAATAGAGCTTATCCCCAGATCAGAACAAGCCACTCAAAACTGGTAGCACAGTTTATGACAATTTGAAAGGACTTTGGAAAAGCCATTTTTAGAGCATGACCACTATGACTTTCTCATTTCGTCTGCAAGCAGCAATAAATGTTTGTTAATACTGGAGGGGGAAGAAAAAAAATTAGTTAGCAAGCACAGCTCATAAAAGTCCTTCAATCAGGGGCACAGTCCTCATTTCCCCTCCTGTTCTCACTGTAGTTCCCTGTGGTAAATGCAGAGGAAATGCAGAAAAGCTGTTCCCCTCACTAGGAGGGTCTGCAACTACAGGCACTTTCCATGCTCCCCCAGGTGAGACTTACTTCTGTCCAGCATGTGCCCTCCAAACAGAAATATTCTCCAGCAGGTGACAGCCACAACACCTGTCTTTGTCTCCCTGGTGTGCAGAGCAGACAGGCTGAGAGCACAGCATGTGCAAATGTGCAAAGAGCACCCTGCACTGTGCTGCACTCACTGCTCTGCCACAGGCACCTCACTGATTGTGGCTCTCAGTCTGTTTATTCTGCTGTCATCAGTGGTTTCACATCACTTCTCATTCTGAAGGACAGTGTGCATTGATCTTGCTGCTCTTATAAACGAAACAGTGAAGATGAGCGTTTCATCATCCCAAAGATAAGCAGTAGAGATGGACAGCTGGGGGAAGGAACTAGGACACAAAAGTGCACCAGAAGGGTAACAGGGTCAGTTCTCATTGCTCCTGCCAGAAATCCCCACCAGTGACAACGAAAATACAAAGAAATTAAAAAGGAAAAGAGGCATAAAAAATAGAGGAAAGATTAAAAATATAAGACAGTTTGGCAATAGGAGTGCTGAACAAAGTGCTAGGGGTAGTTTTTCCTCTTCCTAATGGATTGCTTTTGTGGTAGTTTCTTCTGTATAAGGCTAAAATTAACAATACACTTTTTTTTTTCATGTGAGTAAAAATAATTGATTCAGCCCCAATTGGGTAAAATTTGCATTTAATAAATCTTAATTTGAAGGGGCATTGTTACTATATGTTGTTTTATAGAACCTGAGGTCTCCTCAGAAAGGAGTCCCACTTTCATAACACATGAAATGAAAAAGAATATTTCTCTCCTATCAAGTAGAACATAACAGAATAAATACCATCCAAAAATCACCCAGACTTTATTTAATTTCCCTTCAAATTCACAAAAGTAGCAGTAGTACTTCCCACAGAAAATGTTAATGTCCATTGAACTGTTGTAGACTTTTTACTCATATGTACTCAGCTCTTTCTGACATTGTTACATTGTAAGTGAATTCCTTGACAAGAAATCACTGACCACATTGCAGGATGATTTTATTCAGTCATCTGGGGCAGGAAAACCAAGTGCCTCAAGTAAATAAGGAATTCCTGATCTGCTCCCAAGAGCTGTCCCTACCTTCCAAACTGGCTTGTTTGAGAAATTTCTTTGTTCTGACTGCACTTACTTGAGGTAAGTAGGAACATTTATAATTAGTTATTACTCTCAAGTGGCCTCAGTCTCCCTGAGGAATGAGTAGTGCTGCCCTCTGGGTAGCAGGTTCTTACAGAACTGTATTTCAAATGAAATGTTTTACTATTAAAAAAAAAAAAAATCTATGAAGTCTTATTGGCTTGGTTTTGCCTGGAAAAATCCAGGATTTTTCCAGATGTCCTGTGATCTCACTTAGAATTAACATATCCAGGATCCAAGTCTCAGACTAGCACTGAGGTCTGGCTTAGACATGTATTTTCAATAGTATGACATGATTCTTCGTTTGATTTACATTTCCTAGGCCTTTCCCATGTAAAAATAAAAAAGGCATGCAAATAATAACTTTGAATATCACTGGCAACTCCTAATCTATTTCATTGCTGAACCTTTACAAAACAAATGTATTGTAATTCTGTATTTCTTTGGAAAACACATGGTGCACAGACACATACATCCTGAGTTGAGTCTCCTGTTATTCACAGCTCTAAAATTAAAATGGCATTTCTAATTTTTGTATCTGAGAAAGACAAATTAACTAAGCAACACATGGCAGGCATGATCTTACAACACTAATTACTCACTGGCAGGAGCCACCAGCACTCACATATGACCTTACCAAGGCTTTGACTCAGGATGTTATTTTTCTGCAGATTACCACCCTAAACTCAGACCATTTATCATGAACTGCTGACATTTCAGCACTAGCAGGACAATACACAGCACAAACTGCTGACCAAAATGAGTACAGCATTTTGACACAGCAGATGATAGCTCATTACTGGGATAGCCCTGCAACAATAATGCATTTTGCCTTGATAAAAATATCATAATCTAAAATTAGTTACAGTGAGTTGGATAATCTTAATAAAGAGGGACACAAGTTGGAAGAACCACCTCTGCTCAATTATAGCAAAAAGCAGAGTTCATGCTTGATGACCTGAAGCGTTTGAAGAACAAAAGTAACTTAGTAACTTTTTAAGTATGAATGATTCAAACCTTCACTTGGCAGGTTTGGGGTTTTTGGGGGTTTTTTTGCTTTCTTTGAAATCAGAACTTTTTGAAATAGCTGGCAAAAACTGTGGGGAGAAACCTCGTTGTTCTCTATGTGTTTGCAAATCATATAGTGCATTCCCTTCAGTTCACTGAAAGCATGTAAACTATATCCTGGGAAATAAGCTATTTTCCAAGATGACACTTATGGAAGCAGAAACCCACCAACCAAACATATATTTGGGAGTGCAATGAAGCAGTGAGTGATATTTTGTAGACTTATCTTGTGTCAAGGTGTAAATTATCTGGTAGAAGTAATTTCAAAATGTATCTATTCCTTCAAGTAGTGAATGCTTTGCTACAGCAGCTCTGTCAAATCTTCTACAACTGAAAACCATTCCACCAAGGTCAATGTGAACTCTGACAGTGGTTACAAGAGAAACAGCCTTGCAGTAGGCAAACCACACAAAATGTAATACTAAACATTGCAAATACTGAAAAATTGTTTCATTGCTTCCATGGAACTGAACCAGTAAAACACCCATCCCTCCTTCAAGTGGATTAATGATTCCTTGGAATAGAAGAATAATGTACAAGGACTGCTATTTCTGTCCAGCTTTGCAGGTTAAATCATGCCATTTCCTCCTTTCCTCCTTTCCAGCCATTAGTTCCTCCCCAGACCCACTGCATGGGTTCCCAAGAGGTGCCAGGGACCTGTGGCTCTGCCACACCAAGCACACCTGGAGCTGCTTGCACTTGGCTCCTCAAACAGGCAGGAGAGAGAACAATGAGCTGCCATGACCTTACGCAGTTTGTAATTACTTTTTAACAAAGTAATTTTACTTTACTTTTTTTTCTTTCTTGGAGATTTTGCCACATATCTCAAGAATCCTCACCATTAGCACAACACAAGTCCCTGCATGATGGCTGTAAATGAGGGAGGCAGAGGAACAGTAAGGTGCTATATGTAAGATTCAGACACCTTAGACTATTTTCAAAATCACTCAGAAAGTAAATGAGGGGTTTTTCATTTCAGCTTTTCCCCAAAAAACTTTTACCATTGTTCTGCCATATGCTATTAGTCTGCAAGTTTCTCATTCTACGGACTGCAGTAGAGCCATAAAAAGTGTCTCCAGGTTAAAAATATTCACAAAGAATCATGTAACACTTCAGTGCATTTGGAGGAGACAAATCTGAAGGAGATATTTTATTTTACGTTGTTTAAAATTTGATACTGCCCTCACATCCTCATAAAAGTGACCATTCTCTTCTAGGAGATGACGTAAAACAATAAAGGAGCAACTGCACAATTAATGTGCTCTGTTAAATGTTTCAGGATGTGCAAAGAGATTATTTGCTCAAAGTTGAAACTAAAGGGGATTGCTGCTGAAGTCCCACAGTTGCTGAAGCTACAAGAAGAGTAACCACAAAAAGCTTATCAGAAATATAGAGTGCACCAAAGATTTTGTCAGAAGGCACAAGTAAGAAAAGTAAGCACTTCAACAATAAGTCAACAAGTAAGCACAGCAACAATAAATTCTGTTATACCAGCCACAAGCACAGATTGGAATTAGCTGCACTGATGACAAGTCTGATTTCGGATGCATGGCTGAGAATTCGTGCAAGAAACAGAAAACAACTTTCCACCACACCAAGTGGCTCAGAATCCTTCCCAATCTGATCTTGAACACTTCCAGGAATGGGGCACCCACATTTTCCTTGGGAACTGTGCTAGTTCCTCACCACCCTCACAGGAAAGAATTTCTTCCCAATATCTAATCTAAATCTTCCCTCTTTCAGTTTAAAGACAAAACAGAGTATCTTCAACAGAGATTAAAAATGTCAAATTACCATTTTAGAAAGCAGGGGTTGAATTGTTCCAGGCAATCTTGGATTAAAGTTCTGTCTTCTTCATCTTCCTCTTGAGCCTGTGTCACACAGACCAGGAGCAGACAGCACGTAATGTTTCAGGCATCTGGGGAACTTCATGCATAAAAGGTATCCTAGAAATTATCAGAAGTCTCTGCTTTTCAGGAATTATAAAAATAAATCTGAATCTTGAAATTAAAGACTTTCTCACTTGTCCAAGTGTCATTGCAAAGGTTCCACTCCAGGCTACCAGGCTGCTTTGGCATGGACTGTTCCACATTCCCCTGCTGGAGCCCTCACTTCACACAGCTCTGCCTTCAGCATGCATGAAGTGAAAATAGGACTGAAAGATGCAATCCAAAAAATAAATTGATTCAGATTACAAACATCTTTTTTATGAATTACAACAGAATTCAAAGTATTTTTCTGCTGCTGCCTTCAGAAGAAATTAGATACACACACATAAATGTCCCTGGGAAGGGTAGGTGCTTCCTAGAGATGTTATACTGTAACAATTTTTTGCCTCAAGTATTTTAAATTGCTAACCTCCAACTGAAAGTAAGGTTGTTTAAAAAAAAAACTGAAATGGATTTATTTTTGTAAACTTCTGTAGAAAGTATTTATTTTGCAACCATGGTGCTGAAATTAAACAGCTAGATAGATACATGTTTATATTCCTGCACACATGGAACTTTTTTTAAAGACTCCATGAATGTGTTGCTAAGAAACCAAGTCTTTCATAGATCTGTCACTCTTTAACTTATCCTAATTATAAACAATTTTTTAAATTGCATTAATTATATTTTGAATATTTAACCATTGGCAATCACTTCAGACGTCACTTTGTTTACAGGAGGCAGTAGAAAGGGACAAGTGGGTTTGTTCTTAAAGCATCATCCCTTGGAGCTCCTGAAGTGTTTACAGGAAGCTTTTCCCCACACGAGGAGGGTCGGATCTATTACAGCAAGCAATTGTCATTGACTCAACCTTTGGCATTTTTGTTATTAATTCTTCCTGTAACTTGCTGCAAATATTATGTTTGTTTGTTTTCTGTTTCTTATGAATAAATTGTACTGAGAAAGACCTAATGGTTTAGGGCTTACGCAATTTTCAGGCTCTGCTCAAATCCCTGTTTGCACCAGCAGATCTGTTCCTCGACTGCACTGCCTACCTCTTCTAAAAATAAACCACTTCAGCATTTCCCCAGAGCCAGATGGAACTCTTTCCTATGGCAACACTTAAGGGAACAAAAAAAAAAACCCAAACCAACAAACTTTGTACTCAGAGTCAGCATTCAAGATACTTGAGCCAGAAATTGTGGACCACATATGTGTATCGCATCCATCTGCACAAAAGCTGAGCATCAGCTACAAAAGGGTCAGACTGCAAACGTGCTTTGATTGCCCAGACACTGTTAAACTCAACCGGAAAACAGAAAAAGTATGGATTAGTACTTACCAATAACAGATGTTAAAGACATGCAAGTGTCATTGCTTTTCAGCCTTCACCAAAAAAAAATTGAGACCTAATGAAATAACCAGGAAAGCTTGGAAAAGCCTAAAGAAAGTATGAGTTAAGGAATCTGTGAGTTACAATCAAGGGTCTCTAAAGACAAGCAAGTGTAGGTCCTGCTCACCAGCCTGACCTCCTCACACCAAGGGCATGGGGTCCCAAAACCAACAGCAAACATTTTGGTGTAGGGAGAGCAGTTTACTTGATAATTTGAATTGTTCTGTTTAAAACATAAGAAGGTCTCCCTCCAAACTATCCCACTGGATGTATTAATGGCCACTAGAAAGCAAGTTGCAATAGTGGCTGTTCCATGCAGAGAAGCAAATGTGATATTTCAACCATTGTTTGCCCAGCTCATGTCCAAGACAACAACCTGTGAGACACACAATACCTGCCATCACCACTCACCACACTGCTTCAGTCACTGGTAAGGAGAAACACACCTATAAACAGTCACTTTTATGAGAATAAAAAGCATGTTGTTACTGAACCAATCAGCACAGCTTTAATGGGCAATATTTTCCACCTGAAATACACCCTCGATACAAGCTGATGGCCATGGGGTATTGGAACTCATGACTGGGTTTTCTCCTTGCAGCTATTCCTCACCATAGCAGTAAACTTGAGGTTATCTCAAGAACACAAAATGCATTTTAAACAGCCCCTCTTTTATCTCACTTTTGAAACAGCATTACACAAGTAGTATTTAAAAATTTCCTAGTAAGTATCAAAATTAACTGACATTCAGCAGGAAAACATTGTCTGTTAAAAGAGAAAATACTTTCCTCAATATAATGCAGCAACCCTTAATAGAAAGTTGTTTGCTGAAATGAAAGACCAGTTTTGCCATTTTTTATGGTGGCAGATTGCAGAAGTTAAAACTGAAAAGCATTTGATTTTTTTTTATGGAAGCAATAAAAGTCACCAGAGGCATTGTAAATTCCCTTGGCATTTGAGCATTTTCCCAAGAAAATTAAATCTCATTCCAATCTATGCTGTAATTCAGTGAAGTGCTGAGTTACCTGTAACATCCTGGAGCAGTGCACTGCAGGTAAGGCACATCTGAAAGGTCCCAACATCTTGTCCTAAAGGATCACCATGGCTACAGAACTGGTACCTATTGCTATTCCTGAAATTGTTGCTCACATATCAGACTGAACTAATAGGAACACTTAATACACAGAAATCCGATAATAAACCCACAAGGTGAACCCTTTGTCTCAAGAATCACATCTAAAGACCTTGAACCTTGCTCTCCATCTTTGTATCCAGGTAACAAACTAGAGGTATTTGCATAATCCCTGCGATGAGCAACTGGTTACTGATGGTTTCTTTCCTCAGCACATTGGCTCAGCCCAGGCTAGGACTTCATTTCAGGATAAAGTGCTCCCTTATATAGCCTGCTGTTGCTTAAAATCCCAATTAGATTAAAATATTCTCCCACCCTGAAGATTTCCTCGGTCATTAGTCACAAATGAGATTCACTTTCTTCCCAACAGAGCACTTATTGCCCCTGCCTGCTCTGGAGGCACTAATTACTGCCAGCAGTAAACAGGCAGCTCACCACTGCTCGCATCGTTAGCCAACTTCTGAAGAGACCTCAGCACACCCTGAGCACACTGTCCTTTGCTCCCTGCCTGGGCAATGCTCACATCCTAATGCGAAGCCATCCCACTGGTTTTTTAATAATCTCATATTCCATAAAACATATAACTCGCTAATCATACAGCACAGCACGTTGCTGGCTGTTCTGTGAGATGAAATGAAATGCAATGACAATCCAATCACTTTCAGGGTAACAGGTCCTTGGGTGACTGTATCCTGAGCTGCCTCTGCAGGCCACCACATCACTGAGCAAGGCAAAATAGCAACAGCAAAACTCACTTTTTTCATAGTGTATGTGAAACACAGGCAGATACTTGGATAAAACCACTTACATCCCAAGCACCAAACTGCCTCAGTTCCACTTTTATTTGCATTTTCTAAGCATGGGTCATCAGAACTGCCTTAGAAACCCTGCCCTGGCCATGTGCAAGCACTGGTACCTCTCACCTGAATTCCCACTGGTCCCTCTCTGCCTTCACACACAGGAATGGTAGTGGTTGGCTTGAGTCCAGTGTGATGTTTTTTGTCATAAGCATTATTTTTGATAACTCAGGATCATCTTTTTGGTTACACAAAAACACCTTAACTCTCAGGATACAGTTTGGTAACTTTAATGAGGCTTTGCAATTTACATTCAATGTGTATCAGTACACAAAATATAAGAAATCACATATACATATAAACTTTGCTCTGTTGTTTTACAAGCCAACCAGAGTGAACAACACAAGCTACATTTATTTGTTCACACAACAAAATGGAACATTTTCAAGCTTCATTCACCAACGAAATATCTCAACAATTTAAAGACCAACATTATTTTGCAGCTGCTAAAACAACAATCTTCCATAGGGAACAAATAATTTATGTCAACAGATAAACTGACATCACATTCTATGAAATAAAAAAGCCACGTTGAGCACTGACTGAATGCTTCCAGATTTCAGCAGAACTCACATGAAGCAATAGTGCAGAACTTACACCAGCATCAAATCTGTCCACCATTTATCAGCCCTATGACTGAGAAAAAAAATCACATACAGAAATTTTTTAGGGTAAATAAAGCCACTTTAGTACAGGTTTATTTAACCCACTTATTTTTCAACCTTTTTAAAACAAAAAGGAAATAGCTTTAAAAAATATAAAAAAAAAGAAACATTTAAACCTTTTGGGTTTTTATTTTCTGACTTGCAAACTATTCTCACATACAATATGAATTTGTACTTTGTGAATAGTTTTGGTCCCTCAGACTGTCTTCTTAGTGAATCTGTTTTTAACTACTTTGTTCAAATATACCAACACTTCACTAACGTAGTTATTTGAAGTTAAGTAGGTAAAAATAACACAGACCTATCTTAAAACAATATCTCTCATTTTTGGCTTCTGAACAGCATACAGTCACAAAAACCAAAGCTTCTTTTAGCAGCATTAAAGGTGAAGGGCCTTCTGTGTGAAGCTGTCCTGAAAATTTTCCGGAACCTTCAAGTTATTGAATGCTCTCAGCTCTTCAGACACAGACCCTGCAAAAACTGAGCATTCAGTTTGCTCTCACAAACTAAACCCTGCGCCCAAAGCAGTTCCCTGCAGAGGTGCTCATTTGGTCACACACATGTTCACGGCACACGTGTGACCTCTGACAGATGAAGCAGATGTACCACATGGGTATTTCAGTACATGCACCAGGGGAACGCTGCCAGAATCATCCTTCAGTGTGGGAGGGAGGGGGAAACCACAGTTTTCACAGACTAACCACTGCTTTATGCCTGTTAGTTTCAACAGAATTGCTGAAAGGACTAAAAGCTCACCAATACACCCCAAAACATAACTGTAAAGAAGCTGAGCTCATCTGCTTCTCTGCTCCCAAAGGGAACCTCAGGTTTTGTCAGTGATTTGAAAGGAACACTAACACTGATGCAGAGTTCACAGCTCTCCCAAAAACTCATGGAACAGTAAATAATTAAGTGATCAAGTCAATGAACCAAGCACAGTGGATCATTTAATAAACTGGGCATAAGCAACATGTCTTTTATATATACAATTGGTAAATTCAACGCCTAGAAGCACAGAATACCCTTATGTAAAGGATGCTTGACTTCATTCTAGAAAAAAGTGACTCTGCAAGGGATTTGAGGGTATCTCTGGTAGGAAAAAATCTACCCCTTTTAAAAATCACCCTGGAGATCAGTTCTGCCCTTTTAAAAAGCCTGTTAAAGTGAAAGGCTTGGTGGGGAGTGTTACAAGGAGCCCTCTTCACTTTAGAATACACCCCTTCCAAATCTGGTACTGGAATGTTAAATCATCTATATTTTTCCCTTCCGTTCACTGAAGTGAATTAAAACATTCAAGGGCATCTTTTGGACCAGCAATATCAAACTGGTGAGCAACAACAGCAAACCACTGATAATTTAAAACATATGCCAAACCACTGAGCCTTGGAACTCATTTTAAGGTACTGCCCATGTAGGAGCGTTGCCTCCATCATCTCTTCATAATTAAAACTTTAGTTTAACTTTCAGTTCAACTTCATTGTCCCATGGAGCTGAGAGGCCGGAGGTTTATCTGTTTGGAACTTCCTGGTGACTCGGATATCGCTGCGACCTTCAGAGAATTCTTGATGGAGCTGAGCTCCCACATGTGCAGGTTCACGCCGTGCCCGCCGCAGCAGCCGCTGGTGATCTTGTAGAGGTTCCTGAGGACAGCCTTGCGCAGCAGGATGTACACCCAGGGGTCCAGGATCTGGTTCCACGTGGCCATGCGCAGCGCGAACAGCAGCGTCTCACACGCGTCCTCCGAGCGGCCCTCCCTGAGCCCGATCCTGGCCATGGCCACCTGGCAAAGGGCAGGGGTTTACAATTATGCATCAAAAAACACACATTTAAACAACCTGAAAACTGAGTATTTTAAAACTGTACATTAAAAAACAAAGAGAGCATGTAAATGAGCAAAATTATTTCAGCACTGTCTCTAATCTTCACACCTTCACAGCATCAGTGCATCCCAAACTGCAACGCAAATACTTTCAGCTATACAGGATTCATCATCCTAGAAATCCTCTAATGTTTCACAAAGGACATACACGTGCCTCTCCTGAATTACTTCTGCTGAACTTTAAGCAGAGGATGGCAACCTGCCAGGGAACATCCTTGAAAACAAGGGAATGATCTAAGCAACAAGCAAAAACTTAATCCAGAATGTGATCTAACAAAGCATGCCACGACTGTTCCAGAAATGGATTTTCTCAAGGACAGAATCCACTTGTAGGTCAGCACATTTTTGTAACAGCTATTTATTTTTTCACATCTTCCTAATTAAAGGCTGCATAAGGAACACAGTACCTTGACTTCAACAAGAAGAATCACATTTTTCACAGGTTTTCAAAAGATTCACAACTTTTCCAGGTTTTCACAATCATTTGGGAAAAAATCATATTTTTAATGTTAAATAAATATTTTAATTTGTTTAGGAGTGACAGAACATTTTTTATGCTGCAGCAGAACACAATTTATTGACACCAGAGGATTTAGAGGTCTGCAGGAAAATTTAAGCCACGGTGACAAAAGCCACTTGTCAGTGGAGACACAGGAGGTTTCATTCACCTCTGGAAATGCTACACATGGACAGACCTCCACCAGCAACAACACTACCAGAGCCAATAATTCCACATGGAGGAATTCCAGACCAGCTCAGCAGGGCAGCATCCAGCAGAGGATACCCAAGGGCCACCAGCCCAGCAAGGTGTGGCTCTGGCCCCTCTGTTCTGCGGGGACACAGCCCCAGGGAAACCCAGGCCACTGGGACTCCTGCCCTGCAGACACCTCCTTTACAGGCTGGCTGCCCCTGGGCGTTTGTAACCTGAGTTCCTGCGTGAGGAAAGCCTGATCTGCCAAGCCAGGAATCTGCCAGAAGGTGGTAAATTATCTCTCCCTCTTAGTAATGTTAAAACCACACGAAGACTTTTTTGGTAGAACGATGAAACACTGTAAGGCTTTTTGTTCCAAAGCCTTTAAAGCACGGCAGTTATTTAACTAAGAAACAGGATATTTTACAACTGATGCTCTGAGTACACTAATTTATTGGGCAATGAGAAGTAGGGTCAGGCTGTCCAGGCGCAGGGTTGTAATTTCAAAAAGATGTACTGAAAAGAGACTCAACAGAAAAACTAAAAAATAATAATGAATGAAGAGAGAAACTTAAAGCTCAACATGCCAGCAAACCTATTTTACTTCTTTTAAATGCTTCTCTCTATTTGCAGACCTATAGCTATATTTCCTATAGCTTGCAGGTCACCACATCTGAGTATAAGCTTGAATGGCACAAAGTGAACACATAAAAGGACACTGGAACTTGTTTGATGAAGCATCTGATGGAGTGTTTCTGCGTGGCTTCCATGGGAGCAGCAAAGGAAGCCCCCAGGAACATTGCTGGGGAAGCTGGTAGGACTGGCAGGAACACAGCTGGGAACTGGTGTGGGGAGCAGGAGGAATGTCTGAGCACCAGGCCAACACAAACACAAGCCAGTTCCCTGAATCTGCTGCTCACCCACAGCCACTGGGCACATTCCTCTCTGACATCAGCAGCCCACCCAAACTCGAACAGCTCCCCTGGCTTCACATGGGATGTTTGTTCAGGACAGTCTACATTTTATTTATTGGAGGTCCAATACCACAAGGCAAACTCAGACAGAATACTCCTTACTCTGCAAACAGGACTGGGCAGAAATGACAGCTCAACAGAGCTCACAGACCAATGTCCTTATCCCACTCAGCATGTCTGACTTAATACAGACGCACAAGCCACTAATCTGATGTACTTAAAATTCATTTGTTGTTCCTCTCTCACATTCTCTGAAGTCAATAAATGCCAAATCCAATGCAATTTCATGTCCAGACAAAAAAAGCACTAAATGTTGCGAATAAGGAAAAATAGCTCCATCCAGACTTTGTAAAACTTATTTTCTCGTGACACCAAGAACATTTGTGAGAAGTGTTTGCATTTAGAAGTAATCTGCATTTATAAGTAATCACCTTTAAGTGAATCCATTAATTTGCTGTTCAAACTAAACAACTTCTGCTTTGATAATGGATTTGCAGGAAGTAAATCAGGACAACAAAGAAAACTGATACATAACTATGGATTCTGACTTGGAGAAGCTTCATCCAGAATATTTCAGTTGCCTCTTCTGAACATCAGACATAAAAAAAATAATCCATCTAAATTCACAAGAGCAAGTAGAGCTTATGCACACAGACACTTGATTAAACAACTCAGCTGTAGGTCCCTGGATTAGAAATAATAAGATAAAATCTAATTATCTACAAATTTTGTTTTATAAGATTTTCCTAACCATATTACTAACACTATTTGGGAGTATTATGCAGAAATTAAAAAAAATATTTTCTTTCTTATATCTCTAAAACTAATATAAAAGCTTTTTGAAGTTTTGAGAGGCCAAGATTTCCATAAGAAATGGAATAAGACAGAGAATCTCACTGCAGCCCTGAGCAGAAGCATTTTTATGTTTAAGCACTTGTGGCAGAGCAGCAGGACATGTAGCCATCAGTGAGTATGAATTGAGAGAGATTCTCACTCCTCCAAAGAGACTGCCCTGTTCTGGGGGCTCATCACATCTTCAGAAAAATCATGTAAGAAAACTGCAAGCACCCGTGCAAAGAGAAGATTTTGTTCTGGAGCCTTTCTAAAATCATTCACTGATTTCTAGAACAAGACTTAAACTTCAGAAGAAGAGGGGTGGAATGGAATGAAGTTAATATAAATTAGTATTTCTCTCACATTTTCATAGTCTATTTATTTAAATTTGAATTCTTGAAATACTGTTCCAAAGTCAAGTTTGAAACCATAGCTGCTGATAAAAAGGAAAATACACTACCAGCTGTTTAATAAAGGATTTCATTGAAGCAAAACACGCAGGCAGTATGGATTTTCTCCCTGGGTGTGAGAAACTCTTGTCACTGAAATGGTTCAAAGTCATCAGCTCCGAAATTGCCACTAGAACTTGGTGCAGTGCCGAGTGGACTTTTGAAAGTGGGACCACCTCCATGGGCACAAAAAGAACATTTCAATTATTCTTATTTGAGTATTAGAGGTCAATAATTGGTCAAAGTCAGGGAACCAATTCAAACCCTTTTTTCCTTTCCCTGCAGGTCCACCAGGCTGGTATGACAAAGGAATTCTGTTCTCTGTAGGCAGCAGCACCCAAGTGGGGAAGAGGCAACACCATTGCATCGTATCTAATCACCTCTGATCTCCACAAGTGAAGTTAACATTCATGCAGATTCAGCAGCATGACTCAAAAAATTAATCCCCAGCTGGTAAATAACACACGTAACTCATGGCATTTTCTAACATATTTAGAAATGTAAGAGTCCAAGTAGCACTCTGCTGATTTATACACTGTTTATATGAGGACAGCTGTAGTATGTCTCCCTGGTTTGCAAAAAAAAAAAAAAAAAAAAAATATCACATGATGTAACTATGACAATTCAAACTTTCTTTATAAAAGGTACTAAAAAAAGTACAACTTTAAAAGCAATTTTTTAAACCAAGGGTACCTGCTTGAAAGATATAAAGTTATTCTGATTCATACCAGTCCTTAGTGGTTTAAGAAAGGACCTGAGAATTCAGTGTTCCTAAAAATACAGAAAATCAGATTTGTGTTAAGGAAGGACTTGGCACAACACATTAAACTTCTACATCCTTTTTGTCCAATTTTAAACTTCATTAAAACCAAAGCTCACTTTGCAAGATCCAGAAAGTCTGATGGAAATTTTTTTTAAACATTTTGAAACTGTTGACTTCTTCAATTCCGTACCTAGCGGACAGCATCAGAGAATTCCCATTTCCCTTAAGGGCAAAGCTCAGGGCAATAAACAAGAAAATTGCTTCAAGGCTTCACACCACTCTCCAGACATAAACAGCACTAATTTAATTTTCCTTCCAATTGGATCTACACGAGAACAACCAATAGGCTCAAAGGCTGTGCTGCTTAGTCACATTCCTGTCAGTACCCAAGGACAGCCAGTCAAAACAAGCAGCTGACTTTAGAGCTAGTTAAGAAATACGACAAAAATGAGACTTTGATGCATTTCTCCTCACAGGCTCTAAATCCAGGTTCTATCCTTGACTTCAGGAAACTGGGTAAATCCCAGTCACCAAGAGATTGACATGGAAAGCAGAACAGACAAATATCGGAAATTCTTGTCTTCTGCAGCTCAGCCCTCAGACTCCCCTGTGGGAACCCTGCAGACCCTCCCAAGCCTCTTCCTTGGGATTTCCTTACAAGCCATTCTGAGGATTTCCATTAATGGAAGGAAGTCCATGGATTTTTCAGTATTTGCAGAACGCTTCTATTTTGTCACTATTGTCAATGTCAAACCCTGAGGTGCAAATCCCCTTTTTCTAAACCACAGAGGTTTCAAGGCAGAACTTTACTGATTATGACCCAATCCACTGAAACAAAAAATATACACTTATTTTGAATTCCTAGAGTTTTTTTAACTTTTACTTTTCATTTTACAAAAGCAGCTTCAGTCTAACAGGCAAGGGATCTTACAGGTTGACATTTTGTAGTACTCTATAAACACAGACCTTAAGAAAATTAATTTACAAAATAGTGTGAAAAAGAAATAAAAAGGCATATATCTTCATGTTTTATGTACCATTTTATATCTCTCAAGCAGTGCTGGTAAAAAAGAAACACTGCCAGCGAATTGCCTGTACCATTGCTACACTGATCTTGCAGTATGCAAGCCAAGCATTTGTTGCAACAAAGCTGAGCATGCTTCGTTGTATCTTTTATGTGATTCTGCAAGTCAGTTTAAAAACAAGAGCTTCCAAGAACAATATGCAGTACACCATTTCTGCCATCAAAATATTAGTACACACACTGTTCTACTTATGCCACATAATGCTTTTTATGTTCTAGATCTGCATGGTTTTCCCCTAGAGTTTTCCTTTCCCTTTCTGAAAGAAAAACATTAACTATATCTTCAACTTTCATATACCAGATGATCACTTAGCTTAGCAATTAAATTCTAACTGAGCATAATGATTTGTCTTAAAAAAAGCCAAATTAAAAAGGTAGACAACAAAACATATGAGCCAGCTTTCCACCACATTAAAGCCCAGAGGGTACTTTTAAGAGCATATGTAGTAATTCCTTACGTACAATTCAGCAGGATCAGCTCTTGAGAAGAGTAGCAGGAGAAAAAGGGAGTCTCCTTTTCTCTCATGTATATTTCTGTGATAAAATAATAATGCCACTAAAAATTTAGAATGGATCCACTGGCTCACTATTTGCCCCCCTTAAAAAGAAACTGCATAAACATTTGGAAGGTATTGTTAACCTACAGAGGTGTGAAAGAGGTGGGAAAAGTCCAAAAAGCAGAGAGATAATGGGAAATCACAAAAGTTTTCACAAAGCAAATTAAAACATGTTCTCATATTCCTTTCTCAGACACAGCCTAGTCTGTGACCAGGCAATTTCTCACTGAAGTTGACAGGAAAGAAATTATGAAGTAAGCCTCATAACCAGAGGGCAGGGGCAGGTCTGTGTGCATGAACTTGCAAACATTAAGTGAAAGTGAAGTTTTTACTTTCTGTCAACTTTCCCCTTAGACATTACCTATCTTGCATCAGTTTTTCAGGAGGATAAATTCATGTTGGGCTTGAATAAAGCATTCAGGGTCACCTCTTTGTTTCTCCTAAATAATCCAAATATTTCTATCTTTAGAAATCCACTATCTTTATTTCCTTTCCCTGCCATCAAAGTAAGAAATACTTCAGTTCAACCAGCTAGCAATGCAATTACTCTCACAGCTTAATTGATAACTCATTTGAAAGGAAAGCATTGTGGGTATGGATAGAAAAGATTCTAGCATTGGAAACACAAGATGACTCACTTCATAATGAAAAGACATAGCGTCCATACCACAGTCAAATAAACAACCTGTTTCCTGAGCTACATGCTTTAAAGCTGCAAGAAAGGCTGTTTCCACAGCAGGAGGAATGTATTCCTGCCCAAGAACAAAGCCTATATCAAAAAACCTCTTGCACAAAAAAAATTATAGATAGAATAAAAATATTCTTTACCCAGCAATGCTAGAGAAGCTTTACGAGACAATTTTAAGGGCTAGAAAACAACAGAGTATTTCTAGTATCTATAATAAGGACCGTCCTTAAGCATTTAGGAAGGCAAGATCTGTAAGTATTTGGGGTTTATTTATTCTTCCATTAATGTCAGTTGGACAAAGCTTCAAACCCTAGAAATTATCTATTACTTCTCTGTTGTCACTTTGCTTTTCCATGTTTTCACAATCATTTGGGAAAAAATCATATTTTTAATGTTAAATAAATATTTTAATTTGTTTAGGAGTGACAGAACTTCTCCCACTAATACCCTACAAATATCTCAAGAAAGAATCACAAATAACACACGATATTGGGGAGGAAGAGAACTGTCTGAATGAATAAAAAAGTGACAATGTACAGACAGCCTGGGCGAAGAGGAGCTGCAGAGGTCCATAGCCATAGAACAGGCTGGAAAAGTTGGAAGAGACCTCTACAATCATCAATTCCAACCATTACCCCAGCACGACCACACCCACCACGAAACTTTCTCCATATGCCCAAGTACCACATCCACATGGCTTTTGAACACTTCCAGGGATGGAGATTCCAGCACTTCCCTGGGCAGCCTATTCCAATGCCTCATCACCCTCTCAATGAAGAGATGTGCTCCTAATTTCTATTTAAACCTCCACTGGTGATCCTGTCCTTGTTGGAGATGGACTGGAGTCACAGTCACCCAATCACTCAGTACTGTCTGATCTGCAGTGTCTGAAGGAATCTGACTGGAGGCAAAAGAAGACACAATGCATTGCTTTTGTGTCATTCTTTTTATATCACCTTTGTTAAAGTGACTTATTCTGTGTATCACTCTGAAGGAGTAAACTAAACAGCTATGATCAGAAAAATCAAAATTAATGAATTCGCAATATATCTACCAAATAGAAATATATAATTTGCAATTACCTTTTTCTTTTATGTTGGCAAATAAATTGCAAGGGCTATTGTGTTCAACCACCTTTCAGGAGGAAGATGGAAGAAAAAATCAAGTCTCCATTTTATTTCTCATTACTTCTGCAAATGCACACCTCTGGTAAAAGGTGGATTCAATTTTATTTCCAATTCACTAATGAACTTTAAATCCTAAAAGAAACTGCTACCACTTACTCCATCCTGCTTCTCTTCCTCTCTTTCCATGCAGTGAAGCAGATGGGAATACAGCTGGCCACATCTCTCCAGCACAAGAGTCTTCCTCCCCTCATACTCATGTCCTGATTTCAGTCATCACCAGGTAACCCCTGAGCAGATTCACCACATCCTTTCCATCCTACCCCACCCCTGTAACTTTGGGAGCCCAGACCTCCTGAGGGGCAGCACGCAGGTCCAGGGCAGCAGGAGATGGCGCAGAACCTCCAAAGCATCTCCAGTTCATTCCACTGTTCCTCTATTTCACCTCACCCAATTCCAGAATGAATCCCTAAGAAAGAGGGAGCTCTGCTGTTTCCAAAAGCACACCCACAGAACCTGTGCTGGGCTCTGCACTGTGGGCACACAGGGAACCTCCATCCTCAGGGAGCCTCAACCCAAACTGCAACTCAGCAATTCCTCTCACACATCAACCAATCCCACAGCACCAGAGACACAAGCAACTTGTGCTAGAAAGCACCATGCCACAAAGCAGATTGTGAATTAACACCATAACAATTATAATAATAAACATTCTCTCACAGAATACATGAATGTGTGTTACACCCTGATGTCTGTCATTGAAACTGGGGAGGATGAAGGACCTTCTGGAGTTTTTCCATGTGAGTGTATTACTCCCTGAGATTTTTCAGCAACAACTTTACCATTTAAAGTGTTTAGATAGCCAGGAAAGACAGCTTCCCTAAAATAACCATCCAAAAATGGTTATGCCATGTATGACATTTTCCAAAGATGGCTATGCAGTGTATGATATTTTCAAGTAAGAAATGCCTGAACAAGTGTCATATCTAGGAAACAGGAAGAATTCCCTTATCTCAAACAATAGAATGAATGCCAAACTGACTTACTTTTTAATATCAAACACAGAATTTAAAAACTTAACCACGTGAAATAAACAAGGAAAGATTATGAATGGCAAGTTTATTTTGGTGAGGTTTTCAGAATTTGATTTCTTGAGATGGCAACTTCAAAATTGAAAAAAATAAAACCAATCCACATTGTCTGTGAAAGTCACTGATACCTATTTGAAACAAAATACTTGTTTCATAGTTTAATTCTGTATGTAACATCTAAATTTAAAAATCAAAAAGCAAATAATTATGACAGAAAACCAGAAGCACATTATTCTGAAAATGCCATTTTCTCACATGACTGGAAACCTGCCTTCCTTACTTTTTCTCTCCAAAACAAACAATCTCATTGTCTTCTGATGGCACTGCATTATTAGAAAAGCCTTTACGCAAATTTTTCCAAACACCACAAGTAAACATAGATAACAAAAACTCTATTTATGCTTCCCCTGAAGCCTCTGGTAAAGGGCTATATGTCAATCTCAGGCCTCCTTCCTTCCCTGGTTCCTACCATTACTGCCCATTTCTTCTCCAGCACTTTCCTGTTGAGAGTATCTCAGCTCCCTGATTTCTGTGAGAGGGAGGTAAACACTTGAATTACAAATATAGCCACAATTACTATAGACTTTCTAAGCACTCTGTGATGTGCTGGCCCATGCTTATAAACATTTCTGTTAAAATTATTCATGTTTCTCAGAAAGGAGAAGGTCTGTAAGATCTCTATGTACTGTAAAAAGATGACAATAGGAAGAGACCAATTCTGAACACCAAAATAGCACTTTTAAAATTCAGTATAAATTTAGGTAGGTATCTTCTAAAATTAATGTCACTCCACTTCTCATGTAACCTGGTGGAATTAGACAGCTGTGCCACTTAAGAATACAAAATTAAAGAAAGTTCTCTACCATCAATACTAAGAACATCTTACCCAAAGGTTTCATAGAAACACATCTGAACAGGTGGGTTGGACTTTCAAACACATTGTATTAAACTTTGTTATTCTCTCTGACAACACATGCAAATTCTTTCCAGGACTATTTTCTTGGGGAAAAACAGCACACTCAAATTGTCTGAACTGCTGAATAAATCTTATTCCATGGGAAACTAAGCTGTAAAGAAACTTCTGTCTTGAGACTAACAAAAACTTCCATCAAAATGAGTGTTCTCTTTCCTCTTAACCTGTAAAATGAGTTATGTATTTCAAAATACCATTTGGGTCATAATATTAGCAAAGATAGTGATAGTTTTCAGCAATTCAACCTTGAGTTATCAGATGCTAGGAGAAACTCAAGCAAGAACAGCAATTGAATTTGCAGAGCTAATGGATCTATTGAGAAACTCAGCAAACAATCAAAGGACCACGACAGGAGTGGGAGCCCTCCCTCTAATTTGGCTCAACAAGACAATCAAACTCAGGAATTCTTTTTTGGAGGAACTCAGGGAGCATTTTATTCATTCAAACTGGCACTCCTGATCTCCTCCGACACAGCAAGGTCTGGAAGAGAAATAACCACCTACAGTCAACAACAGCTATCCCTGCATCAGGGCTGCAGGCAGAGGTAAGGAGGTGGATCCAGCAGGCCTGCTGCTGGCTAAAAGCTGTTTTTCCTTTCTCCATGACACTGGTTCATTTATTTAAAGCATTGTGACAGCAGTGGGCTCCTGACATGGGCCTGCACCCAGCCTCAGAGATGCACTGACAGTGCCCAAGAGTTCTCTCTCCCACGGGAGACCTGCCCTACCCCAGGCAGGTGAGAGATGTTCCCACACCCCACATCAACCTCTCCTGCTGACAAGGCATCCTGTCTTTGTGTGGTATCAGCACACAAACCTTCCAGCAAGAACTCAATGACAAAAGCCAGCACAAGCACAGTAATTATCACTGATTATCTTCTTTAAAATCTGAGCCCTGAAAAGGACAGGTAAGTGTTGTTCTCCCCTCTGAAAGTCTTGAAACGGCACTAAAAGCTGCAAGGTTAGTTGAACATATTTAGTGTATCTCCTTCACTCTTCAGAAACAGACCTGTGGAAATTGAAAGCCTAATTTATTCTTTTTCAAAAGAAAAGATCACTCTCCCTGTTGACAGCGCCTGTGCAGGCACAACAAGCTTACAGCTATAGCTTTGACTAATAAATAGTAAGGTAATAACACACTTCTACAGCTTTGACTAATAAACAGGAACGTAATACACTTCTTCAGAGCAGCCCCACATGAGAAGTGAATCCTCACATGGACCTGCATCTTGGGACATCTCCCTGCTTCTACTCAGCTGCACTTTTTGATTCTGAGAAATCACCAGTTACAAGAGCACAAGGGATAAATTTTTAGTAACTCTTAAGCTGTAGGGACAATACAACAGCAATGAAGGCATACAAACAGCAATAATAAAGCGACCAGCTCATATATATGATGTCCACTGCACATATAAGGCAGTGCAACAGCAATTAAACAGTCACCTTAATAAAGAAGACAGAAAACAGGAATGGAGGGAGAGACTTCAAGAGTAACACAGGTATGAACACCTGACAAAGTGTATACAAGGCTATACATGCAAAAACAAAGGAGATGTAGAGGATTGCCTTGTTCAACCAACTACCTCATAATGGACACAAGGACGTGGCCCAGGAGTGAGTTAGTGTAAAACGTGCAACAAACTGACCTCCCTCAGCAGATACAGCCCTGAGCCTGGCTCAGCACCCAAACTGCTGGTGGAGCAGCCAGGCTGGGATGGGGTAAGGGCATTCCAGTGAAAGCCTCCCTGTTAGTACATCAGCTTCTCACCAGCTCCAGAGCACATCATCTGACAGCACCACTCAGAGCAGCTCCTGCAGCCTCTGAGTTGCAGTGATTCAATAAATCACAAGCTGAACACAGCCCTAGGTGCACAAAAAGCAGCCATCAAGCCCCACTGCATGAGACAGTCTGAGGGCAAGAAAAAGTCAGAGCGAGTTCAGGGAGACACAATTGGCATAACAAATTGGAAGGAGACGAGATTACATGGGAAGGGGCTGATAAAAATTAATCTCAGCAGTAAAAAAGCAACTGAATAACAGTTGATTTATTCCTATGAAATAAACAGAGTTCTTTCCAATAAAAACAGGAATGGCTATTTCCAGCAGTAGAGGGGAGGTAAAACTGGAATGAAATTAATCAGTTAACTGCATGGAAAAAAGATTTTAACAAGAATAATTTGAATGTAAAAGTACTTTTCTCAGGCTGTGTTTCACACATGAAAAAGATTAGAAATTTCTCCGTATCACAATAAATTCACTCTGTAAATAAATTCACTCTGAAATAAATCTCTCCTGTCCATAGTTACAGACAGTTCTCTTTGCTACTCCAAAAAAACAAATTTTATAATATGTTTATCCCTTGAGCCCCACAGAATACGACACAAGGATGTCAGAATTTGCTCATACAAGCACAGCTCCAAACCAAGCTGTTTCATGACACGCCAGACGTCAAGTGACAGCCAAAAAACAGCTTTATATAATAATGTATTTCATCAGAGGTGTAGTCACAAAATGCTCCTGCCAGCTATTTGCTTTGGGAATCCAACCCCTAGGGACCAAATTCATCCAGCAAAATTGGCATACCCTTAGCAAATGAATGAAGAAAGCTGAGAAGTTGAAGTTGGTACATTCAGAACATATTTACCTGGAATTACCCATCACAAAACAAAATTATTTGGACTGTCAGAAAAAATGTGCCTCTGCAAACCACTGATTACATATATTATTATAAAACACATGAATTTCACTTTTTGGGATTTTTTTGGTGAATTTTCTCCTGCTGTCAACTCCTCAAAAGGCATCAGTGCTCCCCCATAAGGGAAGAAGCAGGGAGTACCTCTCATACTTCATTAGGGGGAGATTCTCTCAAAGTGGCAGAAAATGTGAAAAAGCTGCTTATTCTTGAAAAACAGATGAGATGGAGTTTTGGGAAAGAAATCCAAAGGAAAAATAAGAAATCAGAAGGAGGTCCCTGTCCAAGAACCATGGGGAGAGCTCCACATCACCATGCCATGGGCTCTGCTTTTGAAAAATGCTCCATCCATGTCTTCAGGAATCTTAAGACAGAGGTGGTGATTGATTAGAATACTACATATTATTATTTATAATATTAAGTGTTAGCTATTGAAACATTTACATACATATATAAATAGGCATCGAAACAACTTCACTATCACTGAGCAGATGCAGAAGTCAAGTTCAGCTCCACATCAGTCACCATAAAGAACAATCCAGGGTCTCGTCATCTGAAAATGATTTTATCACAGGAGAGTGACAATGTCTGAATATTAACTCCACTTGGAAAAAAAAAATAAAATTAATTTAAAATCTAATAGTGAAGTAAATCTGCAGTTGGATTACAGCATTGGACAGACTCGGCTGTGGTAGCCCTACACATATGTCAATGGACATACCAGACTAGATTGAAAACAGAAGGGAAATAAATAAATTAAACCCCCCCAACACCAAATGAATCCAAACTCTTGTATCTGCAAACCACATGTGCTATAAAACGCATTGCCTTCCTCCACTTTCTCTTCCAGAAGTTTGTTTGGTTTCTAGTAACTCTGGTTTACTTTGAGGCAATTGACTCTCATGAAACATTTTGTTCTGTATACTCTTTGGGACAGAGAACACAGGTAGAATTCACAATTCAAATGCTAGACTTCAAATTCTGACTTTTAGATTTAGCTTGGAGAAAGAAAATGAAAGAAGCAAATCACAGAACAAGCATGTATTTATGTCCTCTTCCAGAGAATTTCACCTATGAACATCTACTCATATTTATGTCAAGAAATACTTATTTTGGTATATGCTGATTATATTATAGAATTTAAACCACTCTTTTCACAAATTAAAAGCCCTGAGACCTTTCAGAATCAGAAGGTTTGAATCAGCAGTTAATCATAAAGCATGTAACTTGATAAGCCCTGGATCACTTCAATGTAGCACATGAGCAGTATGCTCCAGACAAAACTTTATTCTACTGCAGGTCAAAAAACTTGCTAAATTAACAACACACGTGTAATTCTGTTTGTAGTCTGTTGCTATCAAAACAAGCAATGGGTAAATAAATCATCAAATTAACTGGTATAAACTTTATGATCCTAACATCTACAAAAGGAAATACCCACAGAGGACCCTGTCCCATTGCATTCCCCACTGAAACTCTCTGGCTAAAACACTGACTGTTCACTTCCTTGAAACTTCATTCCAAGAATCTAATCCCCCACTACATCTACTTTTTTTTGTTTTTAAACCCTTCCTTTCTAACCTAAATTTGTCCACATTGCAGAACTATTTTTCATAATGCCAGGCTGAGTTTGGCTCACCTCATTTCAAAAGAAATCTAGAGGCACAGCATCACAAGCCCAGCAGGCACAAAAGGCACCATCAGATTTGCCACCCAATGAAATCAGAATTCCTTGAGAACCAACTTCCCTCTGCAACACAGTCCCACAAAATACCAAGTCCAAAATTAAGCAAGACCTGGTTCACTGGCCTGCATCAGCTAATGCAAACACTAACTCCAAAAAGGGTCTGAAGAAAAAATTCCTGCTAGACCAATAATTCATCTTCAACAACCACTTAGATGAAGTTAAATATTTTAACAAAAGTAGTGCTGTGATTTCATTAGATTGCCACAATTTCTAAAACTATAATTTTATATACTTTTAATATATATCATAATTAAAACTGAATGGCATAACAAAATCAACCATAGTAGTTGCAATTTAGTGTTCCTTAATGTGTTGAATAAATGAAGTGTCTCTTTTGAACTAAAAAAGTTTACAGCTCTTCTGACACTCAAGGGTTTCTCAAAACCAAATTAATCTCTGCTTTTAAGAACAATTAATTTAAATGAAAATAAATGTTACCAGAAGATACTAATGCTGCTTTATCATGGAAAGTAAAGTCATCATATGAGATCTTTTTTTGAAAACCATTCTGTGGCATGCCCCAAACTTCAGATGGTGTCTGAAATAACTATAAAGTTCCCTACAAAACTTGCTCTGCTGCTCTGACAACTTTGTTTATGCTCCACACACTACAGCCACAACACTGACAGAAGCCAGCATGAATTTAAACTATGCTGCAGAGCAAGACTAGAAAAATTCTCCATTATTTGAACAAAAATGAAGGAGTATTTGTGCATTTCAGTGACTGCAGACATTCGTACCTACACTCACCTTGAGGCCAATGATACTGGATTAATTAAATGCTACCTGCCAGACACCAAACTGCTGCAGCCAGGCCAGTGTCAGTATCTAATTTTTAACTAACTCAGGTAACTTCAGACTGTACCATAGGCAGTGAGCAGATGGAATACAGCTGGATATGATACAGATCTTAGACTTAAATGTCAGCATTTGTTAGTTCAATCCAGAATTCCTCATTTATATCAATGGAAAACTAAAGGACCCTGCCTCTAGGGAAGAAATTAAGATTCCACATTACTTGTGATTTAAACCCTCTAGCAAAAAAAACCTAAATTTCTTCAGACAAGTTTGCTACACTAAAAGCTAACACCAGCTTTCTAATGCCATGATAGAGTTGGAGCTGTCAAATTCTTTCCCATACCACAATCCCACCTCCTGGGACCCTGCTCACTGAGAGAGCAGGCACTACCAGCACTGATCCATCTCACAGCAGGGACAGTCCCATACCAGCTCTGCTGCTCCTCTGTCCACATTACAAACCCAGCTTGCTTAGGTCTAAAGCAAATGTTGATTTCAACCCACTGCCAACCACTGGTTTTCAATACGACCCTAAAGCTAAGCCCTTAACACCCTGAAAATGGAGGGGAGGATTTTTAGGTTCTTAACTGTTACCTGCCCTAAGTTCACAAGGAGCAGTAAACAGTTGAAATAACAGCAAACAGACTGCCATAAATAAAAGAATTATTTACACTGTACAGAGTAAAAAGACTTCCCAATCCTAGATGTCACTGAATTGTTGGAAGAGCTCAAAATGTGTTCTGAATTATTCGAGCCGTGATTCTTCTATCACTGTCTGCTCCACAGCTCTGGAAATGCAGTCCTGACAATCACTATGTATTTAGTTTACTGTGTTATTTATCAGAAGTGGAGAATAACTACAAGTTTTTTATAGATGCATAAGTACATACATTATAGGCAATATGCTATAAAATGAATATCAGCTGAGTGGGTGGAGCTGTTATCACAACTTAAGTGCTTTAAAACCTGGAGACAAAAAAGTGTAACTTTTATACAGTGATGTGCATTAAACATTGGCAAATACATTATGCTCTTACCAGGAATGGGCTCCAGCAAATGCAAGAAACACACATTATAGCCAAGAGCTGAATGATCATTTCAAAATGATGAGATCTGCCTTGTCTTTGTTGACTTTTAAATTTGACTCTTAAGAGGGTAATTCCTGTGACAGCATTGCACAGGAATGAAATAGCAAGGGCCAGGAACCCAAGGCAAGAAAAAAGTAAGAGATAAAATCTGTCTTCCCAGTCCTCAACATGTTCTGTTTTATAGAAGCACCAGGTCCTCGATGCTTGAATTTGGTAGGCTCTAAACCTAAGAATAGGCAGCAAAGCTATAAGAACAGCAAACAGACATACCATAGTCAACATCATTTTCACATGTCTAGAAGTCATTTTTGTAGAGTGAAATATTGGCTTGGTGACTCCAATGCACCGTTCAACAGCCATCACACTGCCCAGGAAGAGTGGGCACAAACCAAAGAAAACCATGCAGATGCCAAAAACACTGCACAGAATGTTGGACTGGTTAAACCGAATCCAGTCTTTATCTGAGGCATACACAAACACTGCAATGGCTCCATTGATGAGGTGGCCGAAGAGATCTGTGACAACCAAACTGCTGGCAAGAAGCAAAAAGGAGGCTTTGGATTTCTGTCTGAACCTCTGGTATGCCTTCATGAGAATTACTATTGCAAGACTGTTGGACAAAATTCCTGCCGTCATGAAGATTATTGAGAAGAAAACTGAAATCTTTTTCTCCGTGTGGCACGTTGTGTTTTTCAAGACTCCAAATCCAACCAGCCCCGGTGATTTTGAACTGTTCATGGTTAGGAAAGGAGACGCAGCCCTCAAAGCATTTCAGCAGTCTTGCAATCAAAAGGCATCTGCAATTATAAAAACAAATATACACAACGCTGTAAAAGGCATACCACTGTTCAAATGGCATTTCAAGCAGAAATTCCATAATATTAGTCTGCGGTACAAATCTAATTTTCCACTTTTCTGAGTGATATGATATGGCATCACATTTTAAGTTCATCAATCACATTGTAAAACAATTATCCGCAGGCATTACACAATGCAAATATAGCCTACAAGAAATTCAGTTTCAGCATGCATAATACATACAAAACAATGTATACAATATATCATGTTAATGTACATCAAGTAAGATAAACAATACCAACAGTTCTGTTGCTTAAACTAAGCTAAACAAATGTTTTTGCAACAAACTCCAAGAATGACAGTACTTAACCAGCCCAACCACAAAAGTGAAATACTGAAACTGGAGCATTTTGAGATCATAATCACGCTCCATTTTTAAACATTTATTTTCAAAACAATGTCTTAGTACCTCTAAACAATTCTCCTCCCACAAATTCATGTTTCAAAGCTTTAACCTAACCAGCACTGAAGCCTTCAAGTTCCCAGTACCCTCGCTGAAGCACAAACTTGGTTTTCAGACGCACCGTAATTCAGAAACCAATTCTGGAAGTTACTTTACGCTTTATCTCCCATCTCTACTCCAAGGACATTCCTAATACCAAAACCTCCCCAGGTACGGAAAAAAAAAAAAAAAGTAAAAAGTAGGGAGAAAAAAATAAAAAGCGGGCGCTAACAGCCCGTATTACAAACTGCCGCTGAAGCCCCTCGGTTCCTGAGCTACATCGGGAACGGGGCACGCCGGACCAGGCAGCTCTGCCGCTCGGGAGCGCTCAGCGGAGCGCGGCCGGCCAGCTCCTCCGACGGAGCGGGGCACCGCAACCGCACCGCAGCCGCACCGCGGGCACACACGGGGCGCACACCGACAGGCACACACCGCCAGCAGCCCCGGTGCCGGAGCAGCGGCGCTCCGCTCTCTCTTAAGCGCTGCCGCCACCGGGGGCGGGGCGAGCCCGGCTCGCCGGGCACAAGTGCCCCGGTGCCCGCCGGCCCGGGCCAGCCCCGCCGCGCCGCCGCTCCTTCCCTACCCCGGTCTCGGTGTCCGCCCGGCCCCGCCGCCGCTCACGTTCGCGTCGCCCCGCGGGGCCGGAGAGAAGCGCAGCGCGGAGCTCCGCCGGCCGCCAGCGCTGCCGAGCCCCCTCCCGCCGGCGCCGCCCGCGCCCGCCCTGCCTCCGCCTCCCCACACGGCCTCCCCAGCCGGCCTCCCCACACGGCCTCCCCAGCCGGCCTCCCGCCCGCCGCCCCCGGGACGGGCTCCGGCTCCGTGGCGGGGCCGCGGTTCCGATGCCCCGGGCACACGCACCTCGCCCCGCCGTCCCGGGAGGCGCAGCCCGCGGTGTCCCTGCGGCCCGCGATGTCCCCGCAAAGAGAGCCGCGCTGCCGTGTCACATCACAGCCACGGGCGAGTTCCCGCCCGCCGGGCTGCAGCCACAGCCGGAGCAACTCATGGGGCAGCCGAGAGGCCGCATCTGTCCTCAGGCACCGCTTCACCTCCTCTTCACTTTCCACACGCTGCTTCCCAACTGCGCCCGTCAGCGGCACGCAGGGAGCTCGGGAAGGGGCAGCCCCAGCAATACTGTCAGGGATGCGGCTGGCACAGCCCCAGACACACGGCCCTCGTTCTCCCGGGTCAAGTAGAGCTAACAGTGCTCCTTGGACCATTTCTCTACTGGAGAAACACCGTGAGAGCACATCCAAATGAGGCATTAATGATACGACCCATAGGCTGGAAATTCAGAGGTTGTTGCCCATCATGCACTCAAGCTCTTACCAGTTGAAGTTATAGATGACTTTCAAGTTCTTGCATCCATCAATGCCCAGGACTACCAAACAGGCCTGAATGGGAATTTTAGTCACAACTCTTACTGTAGAAGTAAACCAAAATATAAAATCAATGTCAAATTATGAAAAAAAACTGTAAAATACTACAGAATTTATCATGGCTACAATGATGAACTTAAATTTTTCATTGAGACACAGTCTTGAGTGGTACTGTTCCTGGCGCCACAAGACTATTACTTAAAAATTAACATTCTCAAATGTACTAGTTTTTGCTTACCTTCATATCTTGAATAGTACAGGTGCAAGTTGCCTTTCTGTAATCCACCAGTGAGGAAACACAGGCTAGATTTATCTATTTCTTCAAACAGTATTTAGAGTCACTTGCATAAACAGTTAAGAGCACCACACGATGACCTTCTTCAAAATTGTTGTCAGATTTTGGCATTTTAGCATACAATGAGCAAAAATGCTCAGTTTGGTCTAATTGGGACCTATAAATTCCCATAAGTTCTTTTTTAAGACAACAGTAAAACATAAAAATATCTCAAAATACATTATTACCTATTAAAGATCAGAGAAGGAGAGTTTATTTTATGTTCCCCTGCCTAGGAATAAATGGAGATGGAGATCTCAAACTACAAACAGCTCCATGCCTCTCTTCCCTAGCCAGATTTTTTCACACAAAGATCCTGAAATGGGGAGCAATTTTGCTTGAAAAGAAGCAATGAAGTTCATACTTCAAGACTGCAGCCTGGGTGGTAGAAGCTGAAACAGCATTATCAGGTAGATCAAGACAAAGGGAAGAACAGAAAAACCTCAAGACAGCTGTTTCAGTGTGCTTGTAAAATGTAGTAAGGGAAAGGCAAACACCCTGAGTAAAGCAGTAGCCTGCCAAAAGGAGGGGCAGTATTTCAGTTGCTGCAGAGATGGAGAAAAAAGGCAAGAAATAGTGTTAGGAAAGTAAATACAAGCTTCCAACTTGCTTTTCAGACAAGAGGCATTGAAGAGTGCTCCTGCACCTGTGCAGCTGTAAGAGCACAAAGTGCCACATCCCAGTTTTGTGCTGTGAGCAAGCAGCTTGTTAAGCATTGGCATAAGCAGGACAGGTATGTCTGGTGCTCAGCCCTGTACACATCTGTGTGCTCCTGATACAGGAATAACTTAAATAGTGGCTTCTCTGGAATGGAATGGGTTTGTAGGATTATGGCTAAGTGGGATGGAGATTTCAGAAGGTGTTGGAGGGGTGAAAACTGGCAGTGACACCAGCAGAACTGTTTTTCATACTGACCCATGATCAGCTCCTTCATCTCCTATTACTAATGAAAACAGGAGTGACCAAAGTTGTCCCACCACAGCCTCTGATGTGTGTTGTGAATGAGCAGCCACTGCTTTCTTAGGGGCCAGCAGTCCTTTCACAGACCAAGAGCTGAGGGAAAGGAGAGGAAGGATTAATGTCATTTTCAGCAGGGCAGTGGCTTTTCCTCTCAACCATTTGACAGTCAACCATTATGGAGCTGGGTTTGATTCAACTCCTTTTTATGTCTGAGAACAAATGCTGTAGATGCAGGAGCCACAGTGGAGTGTTTCCTGACCCTTTCTCGTTCCACCTATTCGAAGACTGCAGAACTGAGGTGGTCCCTTGGCTTAGCTCACTGACTTCAGCACTTCTTGATGTGTTGGGCTGCTTGTGTTTGTTCCTTGACTCCTGTGTACTCCAAGAATCAGGAGGGTAAATACACTTTTTGCCACAGGTTTCAACTTGAATGAAGGAACCAGAATTCCCTGCTCACATTCAGTGAGTTTAAATCAAGAGGAGTAGTTTAACATATAGAGAGAGAAAGAGATACAGAGATAAAAAGACATCTCTTGTTCTGTGATAATTGCAGTCCACACACTGGTCACCAGAGAGTGGAAAGAAAATGTGACAAAATCTTCTGGATGGAGAACTTTTGGATGTTGCTGGTTTGCAACTGAAGTGTACAGTAATCAAGTCCTCAAAGCCTTCTGCTGCAAATCCAGGAACCTACTCAAGTGTTGCACTGATTTTTCAGTGAATACCAGCTTCAAAGAACCTTGCTGTAAATGAACAGGTAGACATTCCAGTGGCAACAACAAAGTTGGTAGAATGCAAATAAAACAATATCTCTTCATCCTTTTTCATCAAGTCATAAATTCCTCATGCAGCCTTCAATGATAGTTACTATGTACTTTTATTATATTCACAGTTCTTGGTGCAAAACATTGGAAACCTTTTCCTTTTTGTGCATAACAAGAGCTAAGTGTCATCTTTCCATTTAGTGAAATAGCAGTGATATAAAAGCCTTTAAATTTCACAGACAAAAGTAGTAAATCAAAATAACTCTAGAGGGAAACTGTGAATATAGGATCAGATTTGGGGCACCTCAGTCAAATAAAGCTGTCAGTGAGAATCCTTCAGTTAAATGCCACCTTGTTCAGCCCATAATTGTTTGAGACAAAAGAGACTTCTGAGGCCACAGACACTGAATGCTACAGTACCCATCCCCATAGAGGGTTAGGGTTACTGACTTCCATTTCTCCAAAACCAGCAATCCTTCAGGACTTCCTTCTCCTCTGGAATTAGTGCCCTGCCACCCAAAAAACAGCTTCTATCAAAGGTTCAACTGTATGTGATGAATGAGCTATTCAAATGTAGAAAAAAAGCTGATATCCAGCTGAAGGTACCAAAGGAGATTTAGACTAGGTGGGATTTACATCAGAAAGATTGCACATATTTTTATGCATATATACCATTCTAAGTATTATATGGCTGAGAAGAAAAATCATGGAAATGATGAGTTTCAAAAGGTTAATAAGCAATGCTGAGAGGTTGGGCAGAGGCTTGCTGTGTTCTGAAGTTAGCAATAGTCAGACAGCAGAAACATGGAGATAAAAAAATTATAGTCTTGGAAAATCTGAGTCACTTGTTAAGAACACCAGCATTACTAATTCTTCTTGGATTTTTAGTAGTCTTTTTTAGTATTCTCATTATGAAATGGGGAATTATTCCCATGTCTTTTTTAAGATTGTTAACCTAATTTTACAGCAGATTTTCAAAGAGACTGATTTTAAATCGTATAGTAGTGAAGGACAAGTTGCAATCTCATTTCATTAAGCAGATAAGACTGATAAGGGCCAATTTTGCTTGAGAAATTAATTATGCCTCCTGTCTAGAAAATGCAATCAGAAAATTAGGTCAGTAATGTGGAAGGTGATCATGTACATAGTAAAATGGCAGTAAGTGCACAATAAAGGATGTCACAAATTCCTGGCCTTTTAAAGTCTCATATAAATTTAGCAAATAAGGCTTCCTTTAAGTGTTATGTGACTGCAGCATATCCTCAACATCCTGGCTTGATAGTGTTAAGACAAAACAGTAAATTTCTGCCCAGGCTAGGAAATGGATTTTGTGAGAACACATGCACAGTCATCCTGGTGTGCAGTCAGACCATGTAGGTATCTGAAACAAGAAATGGAGGTCAGAATATGTCTCCTTAAAGATGTGTCTCAGGATCCTGGGTTTGCTTGATTCTTGAGGAGGGTGCATAAAATACTTGCTGCATCCTGTCATATTCAAAATACGCATTTTAAAATATGTTAAGGCAATTCACCAAGTTAAAAGAAGTGTGGTTCAGCAGAATGCAGCTTACAACTCACCCATGGCTTTGTCATTCTGATAACCACCACTCTGACCTTCATAGCTCACCATGAAGCTGTAAAACAGTCACAAATTGTGGCTTAAGTGCTGCCTGAATTGGGACACAGCCAAGGCAGCTAAAAGAGGAAATTCCTAGGTAGTTAAATATAAATTAATAGTGTTTTGCAACCAGCCCCAGATCAGTTCAGGAGGTTAAAACCACCAACATGCCAGTAAGCATTCACTATCAAAGCAAAATAAAACCAAGAAAGGTCATCAGGAATGATAACAACAAGCATGCATCTTTCTACTGAGATTTCCACCTGCTGATATTGGAACAGGAACTGTTTACTCTTACTGGAAGTACAGCTGTGAATAATGGTGTTTTATTTTCTAAACATCCCTATCAGCAAGTAAGTTAAATTCTTTGCTTCTTGATAATGAGACACAGGTCCTGGCAAATGAGGTAAGAGTTGCTGTAGACAGAACAAGGAGGAAATATTCTCAATTTCCCTGGTGAGGTTTGGAGGTGGGATAGGGGACACAGAGGTTTGCTACAATTTGTGAAATATGTTTGCATTATAGTTCTTTTCACTAGAAGGAGCAAAGACAGATTTTCTGTCTTAATGTGATCTCACAAAGAGGGTCCAAGAAGACCATTGAGAGGCAATCCTTTAACCAAGGAATTGATCATCAAATGGCTCATGGTACTATTGATACCAAGCAGATTGTTTCTGAGATACCGACAGACCTGCAAAGCAATTCCTTGATAAGCAAACCCAAAACTCAGGTGCTAAACTGCTGAAACAACTGCATCTGACTAAGTCATCCTTGCCAAACTGTGTTAGCAGAGGAGGAGAGAGCTCAAGTATCCATCATCCAGCTATCAAAGACAGACAAAATTTCCAAATGGAAAAAAATTACTAAACCCAGAAGTTTCTAGTCTAAGAACATTTACAATCTGTCCCCCTGGTTTTCTAGGATTTTCTAAGCCTTCTGATGTTGACATTCTTGTAGTGAACTTTCCCACACACTTTTTCTGTAAACAACTCATTGTTTTTCATTCCTTTTGGAGGAAGAGAGATTTGATAGACTGTTGGTTTGACCTGTAGCATTGCAGAAGTAGTACTGTCACCTTCCAATCCACTGTCACCCTTGTAAAACTATAAATAGTGGAGTCAGAGAATAAAACTTCCCTTTTTTCCTTTCACCTGAAAGCGGTGTGTACCTGTGTCCTTTCGTGTCGATCTGCAACAACAATCTGCCAGGATATTCAAAACAGCCACAAAAAAAAAAAAATCTATACTGCCTTATTCACATTTGTTCTGAGCAATATTTACATTAGCATAAAAACTAAGATGCCTCATATTGGTCAAATGATTCCCTAATGGATCATGACAAATGCTAAATATTAGAAGTGGCTTTTGAAACCTTTCATTACATCAGTTTATTGATTTGCATTTATTCCTGCTTAGAGATACACTTTCATCTTAATCACATACTGTTGCTCTAAAATTATCTGATTGCTACAAATAGTGACTAAATTGGCTGTATCAGAAAGAACTGCAGGGCAGTAATTCCCTTTTCTCATTTGCAAACCTTGTACTTTCTTGAACCCTTGTTTTTTGATATGACAATACAAGGCATACATGGGAGATCATTAGGATCCTTCAGGGTGTGGGTTGATTCTTTTTTATGTGCAGTTTTATGTGTTGCTTTGTACAAGTACAGCCCTTAGGAGTGAGGGAAGATGAACAGAATAATAGCAATGTGATTATAGAGCAGTGTATCACTGAGCATGTTCTTCCTATAAACCCATGAATGTGAAAGCATTCCCTTCAATGATTTATAGGAAGCTTCATGTAGCAGTTCTGTACCCATTTATCTGGATAATGAATAGCAGATTAAACATTTTTAAACATATGTTTTAAAGTTAAATTTGATGTTTCAGAACTAAGGGTTCTGAATCTCCTTTATGATTATATAAAGTATCCATTTTTTGTACTACCATAGACCCAAATTTTTAAAAGGCCAGAGGAGACAGATATTGCCATTACTGACTGAATCTTGCCTGTTCAGGCTGGGGTAATTTGTAGTAAGTGGGCTTAATCAGGAGTGGAAGTACAGTTCTATACATAAAAATAACAATGGAATTTTCTCTTATTTTAAATATATGGGACAGAATGTTCTCTTTTATTACTTACCTCTTTAGTATTTGGGGACATAAGAACAAGCATCTTACAAATTGTACTAAATTAACTGCTTTTAACTTCATAGTAGCTCCTTTTCTCTTCTTCCATTCTCCAGGATGGAGACCATGGAAAAACAAACTTCTTGATGAAGAAGTCTTTCATCAAGTATTCTTTTTGATCAGTTTGCTCAAGTAAAATTAAATAAAGAAATAATTTCCTTCAAATTATTCCAACTTATTTTATTTATTTATTCCTCAATCGATGCTTGATACCCCAAATTTATCAATAACTAACTCATGTGGAAACGTCCTTAAAAAGATGCTTGAACTTGGTCAGTCCTGAAGTGGTCGGGCAGTTGGACTTTATGATCATTTTATGCCCCTTCCAGTTTCTGTTCCATTCTGTTCTATTCTACTGAAATATTCTATTCTGTCCTGTTCTGATATATCCTGATAAGTGGGAAAGTTCATTTAGTTTTCTGATGGTTTTTTGACCTCTGATTCTCCTCTTATAATTTTTCATGCTCCAAAGTAAAACAATTTCATTGTTATTCTTAAAGTGTACCATGAAATATAAATCTAAAGTCCATTTCAAAGCAGTGGGAAGCTTTTAAGTAACATCAAGAGGTTTTAGGCTACAAACAAAGTAAATACCATCTGGTTAGCAGAAAAAGCCGCCCCAGAATAGCCAACGAGTACATTTCAAATAAACAGTTCTCTCCCTGAGCCATGCCACCACAGCTAGAGATTGATACGGATACAAAAATACACGATTGCTCCAGATAAATAATAAAAAGTTACCTGAATGTCTTATCATCTAAAAGTGAGGAAAAATAATTTTTATGATATGCCAAAGTAAACTAAATGAAATTAGAGTAAGACAACAACTTAGGCAAGCAAATCTAATTTTAGAAAATCTTCATGTTTCCATAACATTATTTTTTCCGTAGAATCAGACTTATCTCAAAGTGTAGTAGGAGCTTTAGACTCAACAACAAACCACAGCCAGAAGCAGGAATTCAGCCTCAAGGCTTTCAACTAAGTGAAAGTGTTCGAATTTCCTGGCAGAAGATAATTTTTTGATGAAGAAATAACTTCACATTAATGAAAAGGAAGAGCACTCATTTATGATGTGGAGAGGTATCTCTGTGGAAAGACTTAATTAAGAATGATCTAATTTTTTGTAAGTAGTTCTCACAGTGCTGGCTTACCACAAGTAATATCTGTGCTAGAGAAATCTGGTAAACAAATTTATATCCTTAATTAGAATATAATATTATGATGGGCAGCCATGTAACCATTCAGCTCTTACTAAATTAATACAATCTGTATAGATATAGGCTTGAGCCAAGCAGAAGAACTACCTGTGAAATCTCAGTAAGCCAGTTACTCTTGATGAACAGCAGGATTTGATAAGCAGAGAGCTAATGGAAGATAATGATATTTTCAGTAATTTCAATAGTGGAGTTTCACTGGAGAGGAGAAAGAAGAACAAGAAGGTGCTTGGAGAGGAACCAGAGTGTCAAAGCCTGAGAGCAAAGGGGAATTCACATGCAGTACATGTCAACACACTGGTTTTCTTTGGCTTTGTTTCCTGAAGGGCAGAGGGCTGGATTTCTAAGTCAAAGGAAGTGTTCAGGTTCAGTGAGGGACCCCTACAGAACAGGACTGACCAAGGAAATTACAGATGCAAGGATTTAGTAATGATTGTGGGCCTCTGAAGGTCCAGGGGCAGAGACAGAACATCTGTGAGCCCCAGATTTGTGACCACTCTCTCCAGGTACAGGTGCTTGATGAGAAACTTTGGCTTTATGGACTCAGAACACAAAGTGGCCTAAGGGTTCTTAGAGGCCAGCAACACAAATTTGTACATAGATAGAAGTGAGAGCAAGCACAGAAAGAGTGAGTCTGGCTTCTGACTTTTAAATTAGTAACTGGCCTTCTTCAGCAGCTTGTGAGTCCATGAGTAACACTACAGGTTGCAAAAATAAATGAGAAAGGCTTATTTATTTAAAATCTCCAATTAGTAGCAAAACAATTAATAGCATTTTAACATTCTGCTTGCCTGGGGTCACAGCTGGTTAATAGTAAACCAAGGAGATATGCATCAAACTTCTACTTTCTAGCTCAGGGAACTGGGCTAGGCAGGGCTGTTTACTTAGTACATGTAAAACAGTAAAAACCATTTTCCTTCCAGAATTAAAATGAAAACCACTACAGAATTAATCCATAATACTAGCACTGTGCAGCACTGCAGTGGAAACAAGACAGCCATTGAATAGCCTGATTTGGGTTAGAAAAGTAACCCAAATGGATACTAAATGGATGAGTCTGTAAGGCTGCTGGACAAGTCTCATTTCTGCTGAAATTTGCCTAAGTAATCAATTATCAAGACCTTTATAAGAAGACATTTCCTCCCATCCTGAGTAATAGCTTTGATTTTACTTTCCTTTTTAACTTTCCTTTGCCAGTGTGAGATCAGAGTTGTTTCCTTCTGAGTTACTCAGCCTGTAGGATGAAGGGGAAACATTCAGCCCTTACTGCTGTGGGTCCTGCTGCACCTGAGCTGTACCAAGGAGTGAAAACTGACAGTGAACCTCCCTGTTTCATTTTGAATACTTCCCAGACTTTGGTTTATTTTTCAAGAAAATCAGTCTTTCCTATATTTTTTCTTAGCTTTCACAGCTAATTATCCTCTCCCTTCTGAGGTCTTCTGAAGATCTTCCATTATCTCAGATAAAAGCTGATAAGGAATTTTTTAGGAAAATATGTTACTGTTTCCTCACATCTAGAAAATTTTAGATAGCTCTGCCTTGCTACTACAGAAGATAAAGAGTTTGGAAAGAATTAAATAAGGATAAGAATTAAGGAGTTGGACTGAAAAATGTGAATTTGGAGGGAATGCTGTAAATGAATCAGACCTGGCTAAGCAGAAATTAAGTGGGAGATGAAGTTATATTCTACATGAGCATAAATACCAAAATAAGAAAGAAAATGTTAAGAGTGAAGCCCAAGGAGACAAAACTGGTGCTGACTGGACTAGATTGAGCAATAGGAAGTATCAGAAGAATGCAGTAAAATGAGAGGTGGGTGGCTGTGATGCATTCTGGTGCTGATGCAACACTGAACAGGAGAGCCAAACCTGACAGCCCAGTTCAAGCACACAAATTTCATTTCAGTGGTTTTTTTCAGTTTATTTAATTAAGAGAAAATATTTTTTACCTTATGTTTCCCACTTTCTGAAAACAAGCATTATCAGTTTTTTAAATCTACTTCTTAAATAAAAACAGCTACATCCTAAATTAGAAATATAAAATCACCCATAACAATATTATAATTTTAGATTGATTACAGAACTTGTATTTTTTCTAAGAGCTTATCAATTTTAAATTGGCTATTTGTTGTTCACTGAGTATATTAATGTGAAATATTTTTCCTTGGCAGCTCTGTTTTTCAGATGTGTTGACTAATTGATCACAATGAATGAAATCATGGGGCTTTAATTTAACTGAACTGTTAAGTCTCTGGGACTGAACATCCCATGAAAACATCATACTTCATACAGATCAATGAGTAATAATTCTTTTTAAAATTCCATACTTGAATGAAATAAATAAAAATGGAAAACACATGGCTGCATGAAACCACTGACTCTTTTATGATACCTTCAATGATCAAAGGCCAGGAAAACTTGCTGTTTTCAAATCACATTTCCATGTTTTACTGTGAAAAAAAAAAATTTCATTATTTGAATGTGAAAGCAGAATATCCCAGCAAGGCCAGTACAGTAAAAGTCACAGGAAGAGGAGCAGATATCATAAGCAATGTACAGTATTAAAAGAGAAAAGGCCAAAGGGACTCAGAGGTTTGTAAGATCACTGAGCACAGTGTCCTTTGTTTACCAGAACCTACTCTTTGATTAAATTCAGTGTGGTTTTTTAGTCAGCTGTTTACAGCAAGTAATATTTAATGTTTTGCTTAAGTTCTCTGTGCTTGGTTTTGGTGAGGCATATTGACAACAGAATAAAACATGGAGGTAAATTGCTGAGGCCCTCAGCAATTAGTTATGTAGCAGTTTAGCTGTATTCAGAGTCACATGTGAATGGAATGCATCAATATCCATGAGTTGTTAACACCTTCACAAAATGTATGTTATCTTTTTTGGGAGCAGATAAATTGTAGCTGAATCCATGAAGAGAGAAAAGTTTTCCTAACTGAGCCAACATTAAAAAAAAATAAATCAAAGAAACAAACATTCTAATAGTAATAGGTTGTGGGACTATCTTCTTTTTGAAAATTCAGCAATGACCCAAAACATAATGATCCAAACAAATGGTCCTGATGATGCCTCATCATCTTGAGCAAACAGCAAATTAGTCTGCACTGTCTATAAAGAGGACCCCTAATTGCAGACAGAATTTGTGCTGGGACACGTGGTGACAATCTTGTGTTGTGCATGGCAAAGCCCTCTTGTCACAGACTGCCACACTGTCACACAGCTGAGTCAGGCTTTCAGGTTAACCACGGCAGGTTCAGACTTGCTAACAGAAAAAAAAAATCTATTAAAAATACTAAATTCTGTTAAATAACTATTTTCCTTAGAATTAGTGGTTTTCTGAGTCAGAGGGAAAATGAGTTACAGATTGGAGCACAGAATCTAACCATGCAGCAGCATCACCATTTGCTAAAGGAGCAATTAAGTTATTTACCATTGCACAATTAAGCCCTCAGTAAAATAGAGGAAAATCGTGTTACATTTCCCTAGAATGTTTCTGGGGACAAGCTGTACCCAAGAGCCTTGCTGGTGCAAAGGTAAAAGGGAGAAGCTATGATTAAAACTTGCTTCATTGAAATACGAGCAAAGTCAGCCATGCTGCTGAATTTCAGGTGTGGATACAGGCAATAAAATGGGGCCTACAGAAACAATTTAGTTTAACAATGCAGGACATCAACAACAACTTTTTAACAGCAGAAATTTAGGCAGTGAATCAGCAATAAAATTATTATAGCTTGTGGGTCATATTCATTTAAATGAGAAATTATGGGCATGCAGAATCTGTATTTCACTCTATTGTTGAAATAAAAAAACTTGCTTGACATATTTCTGTACAGGGTTCAAGAACTTAATCAGCTATTCTCTAGAAAAATCATACTCCAAGCTAATGGATATGGGCTAATGAGAACAATTCTGTAGCAGAGTATTTTGTTACATTTTTCATGCTTTCATACATAATCACAATGAGGTTACTATATGCTAGTGACTTTATAAACTACAAGATTGAAGTATATAATTTTTGGCTAGATTTAGGACCAGGGTTTTCCCAAGGAAAGTGTTCCAGCTGTGCAGTTCAATTTCCCCTTCCCTGGGCTGGCATCCATCTCCCAGCACTGGGTGGGTTTCCCTCACCCATTCCAAAGGTGCTCGTTCAGTACCACCATTTCCAGCACCATCTGTGACTCTCATTTATTAATGAAAGTATTTTCTTCAATTAAATCTTCTCGGCTCAGAAAATAAGAAAATCCTTCTACCTGCTTTGCAGCATAAGAATTCTTAGCAAAGGGTGGGAGAGGGCAGGAATAGAAAATCAGGAGTGATACAAGTGTGGGAACTGCACCTTGTGCTTGATTTGAATGTCAGCAGTGCTACAGGGTTCTGTGCAGACTCAGCATTTAGATCAGCTAGGTTACATCCAGCTGTAAAGCAGAACTGCCTCTAGATCCCTCCCTCTGGATGTTCAAGTCAAGCACTTTCGACCACTTAGGACCCTGCTCAAGTTCTCCTGGTGACCAGTTAGACATAGCAGAAAGAAAAGTTACAAATCTGGGGAAAACTGTAATAGTAAGAAGCAATTGGGGTTTTGTTTTGTAGGAGAATTCAGGCTTCAAGATAAAAAAAAAAAAAAAAAAAAAAAAAAAAAAAAAAAAGAGAGAGAGAGAAAGAAAAAAAAAAAGCAGCACCAAAAATCACTTCTACCAAGCAATACACCAAACCCCCTCCCTCTTTGAGAAAACTGATCTAAAAATAAAGGTCAAAAATACATTACTTGCTTTAGTAACCTTTAAGGGGTATTTCTTCATTAAATATTATACCTAAATCAGCTCACATTTGCAATTATGCTGATATATAGTTAATTAAAGCTCAAAGTCATGCTACTACATATTTTTCTCATGTGTATGATGTTGACAGGTGCATATCTGCATCAGAAATTTGATTCCTGCCTTCTTTTTTCCAGTGGGCTTGAATCTGACTGAGTAATTCACTCAGGAAGGAATTAAAATTCTAACACAGCATCAGTTTTTTCTACAACCAGACACTGTTACAGCTGACATTCATATTTCATGCTCCTTGTCTTCTTGTACTTCACACAAAACCTTATTCTTAGAATGCAAGAGCCCTAAACACTTGAATCACATTGAGGATGTTGTGAATCAGACTCTCAGCAGAGAGCCTGATTGCATTTGGAAAGGAGTAATTCCAACAGGTTTGAGCAGCTGTGGTCTACATCTCATCCTTTTCCCTGGAATTCTGATGAAATGTCACAGAGTGCACTGTGTCTGGTGCTCTGCACTGAGCACAGAATTAACCTCCACCAGGGCTCACAGCTCAGCAGGCTGAGATTTTGCTGTCTCCAACACTTTACCATGAGACATGAAAGCAGGATCAGGACCCTTCATCAATAAATGCAAACAGTGCTCACCTCCTGCTTCTGAACCTCCTGCCAAAAGAACTGCAGGTCATCTGGGTCAGACACTTGTCTGGTTTCGTCCTTTCTGCAGGGAAAAAAGTTACATCCAATGCTTTGCCTTGGCCACAAACTAATAAGAGAGCAAACAGTTCCCATGGATCATCTGACTCAGCCATTTTTATTCTGTTTAAATGTCCAGATTGCCTCCTTGTCATCACTTCAGACATAGTCATTGAGACAGCCTCAGAATAAATACTGTACTTCTTATTTAACAAATTCATTTACTTGACTATTTCTTTGTTGCAGTTCAGTACTGAACACACTATCCATCTTTACCTGATTTTTTTCTTAAAAAATTACCCCCTCTTGATAACAGTAACAAGCAATGTTGAGGCATGAAAGCATTTTTGATTCTACCTCAGTATTTATTTCAATGGATGTTAAATAGTTCTGAGCATCACCTGCCTACTGAAGTAATCAGTGTCACAGCTGGCTCTAGAATAGCTGGTTGAATCTTATGGGAAGTCAATTGTTTCTTTAAAATAAGTGTTTCTCTTATTGTTTGCCTATCCAAAGCTAAAAATATTCTTTTTTCTAATGAAATCTCCATCATTTCTTGGATGATCAAGAAATGGTACATGTAAGAGCTACAGCAGCCTTTTTTACAATGCAGTTCATTCTTCCATTAACTCCTCTGTCTCCATAAGTGGCACTTAATTCTGCTGAGAGCTGATGAGAAGTTCGTCTTCTGTGAAATTATTTCTGACCAAGATTTTTTTTTTGAAGGAGGAGAGAATAAAATCCTTAATAACAGCCTCAGTGAAGCCTCTTTTCCCATGAAGGTTCTTTAGAGCCCACAAGAATACACAACTACTGAGACATCAAACTGCCTGGATTGTGGTGTGGATTTCTTGTGAGTTTCTGTGGCAATCACTTAGAGATTCCTTATTTATTTTCTTTGAGGGGGAAATTCTCCAAACTGACTATTCACTATCTACCTGAAAACTGCACCACAAAATTCTGAGAGATTAGGCATGAGCTCAACCTTATTTTGATATACCTGAGCAGAATCTCAAATCTCCATCAGCAGCACAGGACCAAGCAATAGGCACAAAATCTCCAAAGAAGTCTTACCAGAAAAATTGAAAGTAGTCTCACTTTCAAAAGGGGTCAAGTAAACCAAAGACCTGGCTTTCATCACAGTCGATAGCAATAAAGCAGTGAAATCATTGAAACACTTGAAAAACAAGCTAGTAATTTGCCAGTGCCATTCTAGGGAGAAAAATCCTGTATATTTACTAAAACAGGGTTTGCAATATGCGCCCCCTATTATCCCTGTTCGCAGTTCTGGGAAGTCAAATTGCAGTACATTGTGTGGGAACTCACTGAGCTGAAGAGCACGAGGGAGGTCACTGCTGGGAGGATTTTGTTGGCCAACAAAAACTGCACCTTTCGGATTCCAGCCCAACCTGTTTGGGGCCAGTGTTGCTTTGCAGGTTCCACAGAGCAGAGCCCTTGTGTGAGCTGAGATTTCATGCCACAACTGAAAACAGACTATCCAATTACAACATCAGTGTCTTGGTTGATAATTAATCTTTATCATGAGCTCCTGTTTTGACCTTGTCAACAATATAGAGAAAAATCTGATTAAAGAACAGGTATGGACATAGGATTGGGATTTATTTTTTTCCAACAAAAAATGCATGCCATTTTCAAGAATTATTAGAAATATCACCTTTAAACACAGCAGAAGACTCATCTTGACAGATTCAGCAGCACTGTAAATTATTGGCAAGATTGATATAAAAGAAGATGATGGGTAAATTGAGAAATAATATTCTGATATTGCAGCCTATATTAGTCTTGGAGATAAATTATGCATGTCAAGAATTCTTATGCTTTGTTGAAGAGCTGGGAGAGAGAAATTGTGTAGGTAGCAAAACTGTTGATAAGGAAATGGGGAAAAGAGCCAGCCTAGAATAATCACTGTTCACCTGCCAGAAGACAAAACAGTATATTCCTAGGCCAAATACATCATCCTGCCTTTCTCAAAAGATTTGTAAGAATTGCTTTAGGATAAAGCTGTTCCCTTCTGATTTCTGTTCAAATACATTTTTTTTTTAAATTATATGAAGTGATAAGTCTGAAAAAGAAAAAAAATCATTCCCAAAGGAAAGAGAAGAGGGATTGAAGGACAAGTGACCACATTAATAGGATAGGAGTGATGCAAGGTGGTGTTTAACTGAAGAGTAACAGAGAACAGGAAGGTTACAGAATTTTGGTAAGGAGGGACATGGGTGGCAATAATGAAGACTATTATGGGAGCCTTACTCCAGCTTCACTCTTCCCTATGTTCCAATGTTGAATATAAAGGAATGTATGCAAATCTAAAAGAAGTTTAATATCTGTATTTACTTGAAAGACATTAAACAAGCATTTAATGTTCTTTTGAGAAGCAAGAGGAATGCAGACATTAATTTTCCAAACAACACATGTTTTCATGATTATGAAATAGCAACAAGGGCCCAGGCAAAGTACTTTTTCAACTGTTTCTTTATGCCTAGATTTTGGCTGCAGAATAACACAAAAATTGAACAAAAAATTTATAAATGGTTTAGATGAAGATTATTATTTTCTATTGTAGTCAATTCATGGGCAGCCCTGTGTTTGGACATGTGGATGTGGCTGCCACTGGACACCAGAAGACACATTCAGACACATTCACCTGTCTCATCCCATAAGCAGAGCTGGCTGAGTTACCAGCCAGATTTGCAGACAGATTTAGTCACATCCATGGCTTTAGCTGCTGTCCCTGGGAACTTTCTGACCCTATTTGAGGCACAGGCTGAAAGTCAGGACTCATGGAAATCATAGACAGAACCTCCATTGACTTCAGCAGGATTGGCCTCAGGCAGATAAATGAATGGCTGTTCACCCACAGGCCAAACACAGAGCAGGCTGTATGTCTGTCACTGCAGCAGAGCATGGAAGGAATAATGCTGGCAAGATGTAGGCCTAAATTTAGTGCAGCTTAGAAAACCTTCATTGAAAAGTGAGGAAAAACCCAGAAATTATTGTGGAATTAATCTGATGGTAACTGAAGTATATAAGTACCTAGAAATAAAAATAATTGAAAGAAGATCGAAGACAAATTGTGTCTGTACAGTCACTGTACTGAAAATGTATCCTGACTTATGTCCAGGAGCTGTTGGTCCTGGAACCAAGGTGAGGAATGCACTGTCACTGTAAAAATGAAGAAATCACTACAGTGTATTCAAGGTGTTAAACAATACTTACAATCCAGTAAGGATCCATAATACTAAGCACAAACAGTTTCATTTTATTTGATTTTAAAGCAGAGGTTTTTTTCCATTACTTACTTGAGCAACATCTTTTGCAGATGATGGCAGCTCAGCGACACTTGGCTCTTGCAAAGGGACAATCTCTGTAAGTTTAAGAATGTTGCAGAAAAGTGGTTTTCTTTCTTTTCCTTTTTTTTTCCTTAAGAAAGAACTGGGAAATGAGGGAAGTGAGTAAAATTTTTAACATTAGCAGATTGTTTTCTTTTATGTAAACAGCCTCGAGGGATTAGTTGAGATGCAGTATTCAAACAAACAGATTTGGTTTCATAATAAATGGGCTTTTAAATTATTCTGACATATTCAATCACACAAACAAGTTTTTTCCCCAATTCAGAAAAGCTTCTCTGAGTTTTTTCAATTCATTTGCCTTACATCAGCAAATAACCTTACTCTTCTCCTCAGAAAACTTACTTGCTTTTGTCTTGAGTCTTGTGATCTCATTTTCATTTACATGAGCCAATCCTATCCTTTGGATTTAGAGATTTCTAAACAGTTCTTGGTAATCTTGATAATGTATTTGTGATGTATTGAATCCAGTCCTAATGAAGGTTTGTTTTAAAGAAATGTAAACAGGGACTTGTTCTCATCTAATGCAATTTGGCAGCAGAGTCTCCTACAGAGAGGAAATGAGCTGTCCCATGGTTAGTGTCCTGGTCTGGAACTCAGAAATTCCTGATCTCCTCTGTTCTGCTGTAGATTTCCTGAATGACCTTAAACAAATTTCTCTCTAGTTTTGATCCCCCTGTATAAAATGAAATAATAATAATAATACCTGTTTCCTGGTTAACAGATGAAGGAAAATTAAACACAGCTGAAAAGCGCTCGAAGTCTCTCAGCCCAGTTTGTGATTGCTCCATAACAGAGATCCAATCTTGAGAGACACATACTTTGTTCCATTCTAGACTTTGGTCCATGTCCATGAATGATGAGTTTTTGGGATGTTTTTAACATTTCTAATCCCAGCTTCAAAGCCTCTGTGTCTGTTAGATCTGTTAGCCATGTACCAAAGGCTGTACATACGGTTACTGCCAACAGAGTTCACAATTATAGTGGAAAGTGATGACTCAGACCAAAGGTCAATATTCCAATCACAGAATACCAGGCTGGAAGGGATTTTAAGGATCATCTGGTCCAACTTTTTGTGGCAAAACACAGTGTAGACAAGATGGCCTAGCACCCTGTCCTGTTAAATCATAAACTGTCCAAATTTAATTAAAAGTCCTAGGTAATTTTTTATATTGCTTTCCCTTTAAGCTGTTACCTCGTTTAGATAACAGGTAATTAGACAAAGTAGGAAGATAGAAATTTATACTGTTTCCTGTTACAGGTACTGAGAGAAAAAAAATCTCAGTTAGTTATGGTAGAATAGTTACATTATTCTATTGACATTTTATGAAAAATGAAGTTGGACAAGTTAAAGAGAAGACATTGGAAATATATTGGAAAAAATATCATATTTTTACTCCCTCTGTACCATGTTTGGCCTCCTAGTCAGGACTTCACTTTTGTCTAACAGTGAAAATAGGAAATAAAGCAGAGACTGATAGACTTATTGAGTTACAGTAGCATAACCATAAGGGAAAAAATAAATAAACTAATTGTGTGATTTACTTTGGGGATAGAAAGTTTGAGAAGTAGGACTGAGGAAATCATAACTAAGGAGGGGATGATAAATTGGTATTACTACATTGCCTTGCCAGTTGTAGTTGTAAATGTCACAGCACCACTTTGAGCAAAGCTGTGGGAATAGGAAGGCAGAGGAACAGTGGATAATGCTGCATCAGGGCCTCTTATCTTACAAACCAAGTGTGTACACAACTAGAGTTAGAGCTGTGAAACCAAGGCTTGCCAGAGTTTAGCTCTGCAGCCAGATTAGCAAAGCCATCAGACAGGCAGTGCTGTGCCCCTGCTCTGGGGACACACCAGACACAAGCAGTGCCTGCAAACATTTCTGTGTGATCATAAAGCCAGCACCACAAACACACCTGCTTAGGCAAATTTCATTTCCTTACAGTATAAGACTCTTTTCGCTGACTAGTTTCTCCTTTCATTTACAAAAGCTTTCCCAGAAAGCGCAGCAACTCACTTATTCGCTATTTTCCACAGAGATGAGTTTTGTTTTGCTTCAGTGACATTCCAAGCCCCATTTGCTGTTCAGAAAACCTCAGTGTGATCCGACACGCTGTACTTGGAGACTGACATGAGTGGGTCTGACAGGAACTCTTCCAAAGTGTAATTGAGACTGTTACATTTTGCAGTGTAGCCTTTTCAAAGATATGCAGCATTGAGTAAAGGAAAAAAAAAAGTTTGCTAATTTACCAAAAGCAACCCCTGAATTGACCCTAATCACATACCTAGCCTACCCAAAACATCACCTTCTAACTTTACCACATTCTTCATATGAGCTACTCTTGGCAGCTCTGCTTACCTAATCAAAGCTGTGTTTACTGGGTAACTGCTTTAACATTGTTCCTGTGACAGCAATGCAAAATAACAGTAGTTGTATGTGTTTAATTTGGTGGTCAGCATATCAAATGACAGCTTGAAATGACAAAGTGCTTGAAGAGGAAGGGAAAGAAGAGAGGGAGAGTGCCCTCATAGCCAGCACCTAAGTGAGCTATTTCCATTTCCCCAATGCCACAGCAGACAAAGAAAATTAGATTTATTTAATTTGTGTGTGGACAAACAAGAATGGAATTTTTTTAATTCTTATTTTCCATCTGAGAGCCAAACACTTCTGACGCAGATGCAGCAGAAACCACAGCCTTTGCTTTGCTCCACAGGAGAGGCAGCATGGGCCTCCAATCCCACCTTGGACTCCTTTCTGCAGCAACCAAAGGTCTTGTTCATCTCTCTAAATCCTGTTTGTGTTGGGTAGTTTCTAACAACATTATTTCCATTTCTATTCTTTACCACATTATTGTAAGACAAACATGAAAAATTATTTCCCTGTCTTTCATATGCTTTCTCCTTCTCCACATGGTGTTTTACCTTCCCTTGAGACGGAGCTGATCTGGAGATCCCAATGGAAGATTTTGAAGCTCATACTGTCTGGAAATTGTAATTTTGATGATGACATAAAATATGAAGTCCTGGTCCAGGAAAACCACTGATTTTAACGAGTTTGAAATCTGTCATTATGTCCTGATCTAAACCACCTGCTCACATTATATAGTGACAAGTGAACACGATCCTGAAACAGAACAGTGCATCACCTGTAGCTCTATTTCTCTACCAAATCAAAGGAAATAATGAATTCCCAAATAATATCAACTTTAAAGATATTCCAATATTAATTCAGTTTGAATTCAAGTTTTTCATAAAGAAAGAAATACACCTGAAAAAGCAAAGTACTCTGTCTTCTCTATCCCAATTGTTCCTCCAAGTCTGCTTTGATTTTGATCACATTTCACATTGATTTTCAGGTTCAGATAAAGGCATAATCCTACGGAGTTCTTCTGCAGCTGATGTTTAAACAGAAAACATGCAAATAATTGATATTTTTTTGTTGCTCAGTAGCCAACAGAAAAAAAAACCAAAACCAACAACAACCAAAAAGAACAAGTCAGTGGTTATTGTTTTGGGTCTGTCCCAAACTGAAATGTTTCCACATACTCAGCCAATTAAGACAGATCATTTGAGATTAAACAAAACATTTCATTCAAAGAGAAATAAATCTGACATACTTAGTAATACCAGCCAGCCAGAGTCAGAGAGCATTAAGAAAAAAAGCCTTTGTGTAGCAGAGGTGCTGATCCCGTGGCTCCCGGGTCACAGAGAGCCCACAGGCAGTGCAGGGCCCATTCCTGTGCCAGCCCTGGCTACGCAAAGCAGCAGGGCTGGGATTTGTGGGAACGTGCTGCTGTGTCCTCTGAGCCCTTCTCTGGAGGAAAGGAGCCAGCTGTGGCCAGCACTCTGCCTGGATCAGGGACAAGTGACACGCTCAGCCTCAGGGAGCTGTTGTCACCTCCTGCCTGTGACCTTCTCAGAGCTTCCTCTTCTCAGCTTCTGAGTTGCAGCATTTTGCTCCTTGATCAAGTGAAATGAGGAACACCACTCACAAGTTTCACCTTTTTCTGTTGGAAAATCATCCAAACGATGGGTTACTTGAGCATTAACACTGCCCTGCACACTCCTAGAGGAAATTTCACCCATCCCATGAGTAGACCAGAGCAATAGGTTGGGACATCATGGGAGCAACTCCTGGTTAGCACATGTCCCATGACATATTCTTAATCTTGTATTGCCTGAAGTAGTGTACTTTGAGAAGTAAATTGTTCACCTAAAAACAGTAGGTCAAAGGTATTAAAGAAAAATTCCTGTATGTCTTGAACTTCTGTGGGGTTTAGTGTAGACCAATGTGATAGTCCAGACTTCCTCCAGAAGTTATAAAAAATTTCTAAATAATTTCATGTTTCTGCTTTTTTGGGAAAAAATCTGTTCATGTTGTATCTCCTCCTCAAAAAAATAAAAAATTTTTAAGCTTTAGGAGAACTATGAGAACGATCCTCTTCCTATGCAGCTTTTTCTTGAAAAGAAAAGCCTTGAATTTTAACCAGTAAATGAATTACCACATAGACAAAAAGTAACACAGTAAGAGCAGTAATGGAATCACCATCCACATGAGGGGTACATGCAGTACATCTGGTTTTTCAGCGTGATAAAGGACACCATTCTTTACTGGTCACTTCTTTCAAAAGTACTTTTGACAGCCAAGTTTTGTCAAACTGCTGAATTTAATAAAAACAGAGGGTACTGCATTTTCAATTTTCACTTAATGCTTGAAGTGAAATGCAGATGTTCAACTTACCACAGGCATCAATATTTTGTTTATTTAACAAAGAGGTTGAGGAATTCAGGCTCCTCTTCTAGAGCCACATTGCACACTGCTTTCAGAGACTGCTCCTGCTCGTGTCAAACCCCCTGGCTTGTAAATATTTGGGTCAACACTGATTGCACTGCAGTAATTGCAAGGAGGATTGGGAAATTGCAGGCCTGTGAACAAAACAAGGTGTGCCTTCACAGCTGTAGGTAGCAGCTGCCTAAATAAAACACAGCAGGGATATGAAGGAAAGAACCTGAATTTCTGCAAGAGGTTAAACAGAATTAATTCCCTTCAGAAATAAAATTCAATAGCAGAGTTCAATTCAAATTCAGAGTTGTATAATTAGAATTATCTAGTATCAGGGTAAGTCAAAAGTCACAAAGAAAAGATTAAGGTTTCTGAAAGCAGGCAAATTTTCCATTACATTTCAGCTGTTGAAATCTTTTTGACCCTTTGCTCCTGTAGTTTTTCTCTTAAAACCTTATGTAGGAAAAAGCAAGTCCTACTCACCCTTCTTTTGAACAAACTACTTCTGTTCAGAAGAAAAAGTATGTGAATCACATATCATGGAGCCATATCACATATGAATATCACATATTCAGCCTGGGACATTAAGCTACCAAAATAAATACTAAGTCAAAGGAAAATGTTAGTGGGATTTTCATCATTTAAAATCAGTGATGGTCCCTGATCAGGACAGCCTTCAACTACCCAAAGTATTTCTGCAATGAGATACCACACTGGTTGGATAGCAGGGCCTTAGTCCTGCTGAAACGTATGAAAACCCCTAATAAGGTGAAAATGCCACTTCACAGGTGTGAGGATCAGTCACAGGATTGTGTCCCTAATTCACGTTGACCCTACAAAGCAGTAACCTCACACAGCTACACCAGCTAGGGAATGCACTCTGGAACTCTACAAGCTTTTGTGTTGGCTTTGCACATAATGGAAATGTTGCTTAAGAGCTGTTGAGCAATCTCCTGCAAGGAAATTTGTAATTATGAGAAACCTTTTCCTAAGGGATTTTCTGTTTTGAAAGATGTTATGCACTATGATTTGTGAGGTGTTTGAACTTGAAAATCCTTGGGGTTGGGAGTAAAGGCTCTTTGTTTGAGAGCTTGGTTATTTGAGGGTTTGTTGGTTGGGAATTTTTCTGCACTGTACGCCCAATAAACAGTTAATTCCCCATTTTCTCCTCAAACGCTCTTTGTAGCTTCTGTTTTGTTATCACCTCCTTGACTGAACTGATAATCCAAACCCAACATAAGGTGCATGTTAGTGCATTGCACAACTCCAGGCCCTTTTGGCATGCCACCAGACAGCAGCTGATTCACACAGAAGTGGAGTCATTGGGAACATTTTCCTTGACCCCACAGGGCTGCAGGAAGGCCTGAGAAGAGCAGCTCATTAATCCAGTCATTTCCGTGCTGAATGTCTCAAAAAGAAAAGTGAACAGATAGCAAGGTTAACTCAAGAAATCACGGCAGGGTCACAGTTAAAGGGTAACACACACACTCACACTCTTGCACACCTGCTCACACTCAGGCACACACTGGCACGCTCTTGCACACCCACTCCAAATATTGTGATATTTTCCAGCATTGATTTTCTGTCAATAAACATTGGATGCTGTTTCCTTAACCAAGATGAAACACTTCTGTGGGAATTGCAGCGAGGATGCCCTGCATGGCTCCTCATCCTGCACCCCAGCTGAGCACAGCCCGTGGGGACATCCCTGAGCCCAGGGCTGAGCACACACCTCCATCCAGGGACACCCACCTGTGACATCCCTGACTCAGGGCTGAGCACACACCTCCATCCAGGGACACCCCTGGGGACATCCCTGAGCTCAGGGCTGAGCACACTCCTCCATCCAGGGACACCCCTGGGGACATCCCTGAGCTCAGGGCTGAGCACACACCTCCATCCAGGGACACCCCTGGGGACATCCCTGAGCTCAGGGCTGAGCACACACCTCCATCCAGGGACACCCACCTGTGACATCCCTGAGCCCAGGCTGAGCACACACCTCCATCCAGGGACACCCACCTGTGACATCCCTGAGCCCGGGCTGAGCACACACCTCCATCCAGGGACACCCACCTGTGACATCCCTGAGCCCGGGCTGAGCACACACCTCCATCCAGGGACACCCCTGGGGACATCTCTGAGCCCAGGCTGAGCACACACCTCCATCCAGGGACACCCACCTGTGACATCCCTGAGCCCAGGCTGAGCACACACCTCCATCGAGGGACATCCAAGGGGGGCCTGGTTTTGTGTTTTTTGTAATTCCAGGGTTAAGTCCCATTTGAGAATTGTCCAACATGAAAGCACTTAAACAAAAGATACTTGTTCTTAGTCTAGCATGTTCTTCATCTCAATATCATTCATCCTCTGCTTTGTTTTCTTACATTAATTTAAAAAAAATGCAGAGTATTATTTTACCTCTCAAATTGTTTTAATTACTTCCTTTCCAATAGGAAATAGAATCGATAGCATCTTTCCCTTCCCATAACACAGCAGAGTTCATAAAACTGTAAATAAACTGTCTCTTGTCTGCTTGGTAGAAAAAAATATTGGATTGCTGCCATCTTTTGGTTACGCTCTAAGATAACTGCTGTCAATTACATGCTGTTTTTCTAAACCAAACACAAGAATAAAGTATTCTAAAGACATTTGTGACTTTGTGGTAATAAAGTGAATTCTCTTTATAAATACAAATCCGGGAACATTTTCTCTTTCGTCACTAAAGTTTCAGAAGCAACTTAAGTGTATTTGTACAAGGATCTGTGGGAAGGCCTGCTTGAGGCAACAAAATTTCAGGATGCTTGAAAATAGTACATTTTAGATTTTCTAATTACAGACTTATCATTAAATAACTTGTGATCTTTGGTTTTTGAATTTCATTGTTTGTTTGAGAAGTTATTTAAATTTCACCACAGCCATGATTATACATAGCTGTACTTCTGGAGACTTTATCAATTTTTCCATATAATTTTTGGGATTTAATATGCCCCCACGGACCTGAATTATCAGAAGTTTTGAATAATGACTTCTCTGAGCCATCCAAATTAAATGGCAACACATGGGCATAATTAAAGACTAGAGAGCATGTAAGCACATGCTCCCCATTGGTTTTGCCTTTACGTCAGCTGATGAGCAATGACTAAAACTGCAGACTTCCATCACTGCTCCAGCCCTCTCAGACTGTAAATACATCCACAGCTGTTTCATTTAGGAGACCAGAGCACAATGAATGGAAGGAATATAGTTGACAAACAATTTAGCAGCTGAATTTTAGGCAAGCTAGAATAGCTCACAAATTATCACGCCAGCTGGAATGTTTCAGAAAGCGTTCAGGAAGACGTACACAAACTACTTCTCTTAATTTCAGTGAGAAATCAAGATGAGAGCCTCCTACTTCTTGGCAGCCACTTGATAAACAGCAGAACAGATAAAATAAAATATTGCAATGACCCTGTGGTTTCTTGACGTTGTGTGTAATTCCTCAAGTCCACACTATCTGCAGCTGGAATTTCACAATAGAGGGATAGAACATATTTGTCATGCTCAAGGTGTGGAATATTTCCCACTTAGCTTTAGCAGTAATAGTCCAGCATGCAGGCAGCAGGCAGCTCTGGTTGATCCAGAAAGATGTGAAGATGTGTATCTGATTCCTATAGCCCAGCTGAGACAGCAATGGCCCCAGATAACTGTAGGCACCTGTGGCCACCTGAGACACCTTTTGCACCCAAAACCAGCAGGACAAGTTAACACTATTCAGTGCAGAAAATCATTTATATCATTATGGAGCAGTTCAAAAGAGCTGGTCAATGCCAAAAGTGTTCCCAAGCTACCTTTTTAGTGTGGCTGGAATATGATGGAGTTAGTTTTATCACTTTTATCAAATGTTTATGTTAAGTTAGTGCCCAAAGGTACTAATCCAATCAGTTGTAGAGATACTTCTGTTTGGTGGTGCATAAACACACATTACCTGCATCCTATATCCTGCCAGGCTTACAGTCTGCTTGATCAGGACATGTTTATTTCATTCATGAAGCTATAAAATTTATATTAACTAAACCTTTATGTCTCCAATGGGCAACCTGTTGCACGCAGGTCAGATATGACAAACAGTGCTACAGTCAGTGGTACACAAGCACAGATAAAATGGCAATAACTGTGGAAAAGCTTCTGAATGCCAATAGGAGCAAAGGTACAGAAAATAACTGGGAGGAATGGGTAAGAGGCAGAGGAATATTTTGCACAGACATAAAAAGTCTTTTCCATCTCCAATTAATTCTCTTACATCTATCTGGAAGCTTTCCCAAAACTGATATTTAATTTCAAGGCTCAGAAATTATGTTTCTTCCTAGGTAATTGCTTTCTCTAGCAATAAATTTAATAGTAATAAAATAAAACACAGCAAAAGACCTTTAAATATCCCAAAAAATTAGCAGGAAGCAGGCTCTAGATACAAAGCACTGCTCTATCCCAGCCTGTGTGGAGATATGGAACTCACTCAAAGAAATTTTCAATGTGTATTACAGTTCTATAATGTGTTACTTGTAGTTATTTCAGTGTATATGAACTCATGTATTTAAAATGCATCATCTACCTGACCCATTTAATGGCTCCATGTGCCCCAGCCAGACCAAGGTGGCTGCTGATGAATTGAAAACAGGAGAGAACTCCAGATCCAGATGTTCATGCCCAGCAGCAACACCAGCTGTTTAGAAAATAACATCTTTTCCCCTTTGAAATGGACAAAATATGTTGTACACTGATCAAGGACATGAAATAAATGTATTTCATGAGAAGTTTTCAGTGTCACTTCCCAGGGTATAATTGTGATTTACATCATTGAAAAAAGTTCCACCAATGGAAGAACAGCACTTTGAGATGGCAGCTTGTGATGCTACAGAGGAATAAACAGTCCAGGCTCACTGTCAAATGCAAAATGATACTGCATGGCATTGAAAAAGCAGAAAGCAGACTTGCTGCTAATTTCAAACTTAAAGAATGAGGAGTTGAATTTATCTCAATATGGAATTAAGGCTTTGATGATTTTCCTCTTTGATTTCAAGAACGACTTCTATGAATTTTCATGTGATAGAAAAGAAGCCTTTTGATATCAAAGTGGCACTTAAATTGAAGTATTATCTAACTTAAAGCATTACTCAGGCAGACATCATGTTTGCTTCAATACAAGAGTGTGTGTGAATTTAGCAGATTTTGTTGTGGGTTTCCTTGTAGTGCACACCCACAGCACTCACTGGCCACAGCTGGTGCAATGGCCTATGCCCTCAGCATGGAAATAAGTTTGATGTGTGTTGAACACTAGAAATTAGATGGTTTATAATACAATTTTCACTACTTTAAACTATGCAAGTATTGCCTACAACATCCTAGGTCTATAATGAATCGCTGAGTCAATAAAACAGAGTGACTTTGTGGCATGTCTGCAAACAGGGCAGGCTTGGCCACTGTTTTGAGTAATGACAGCTGACATTGATGGCATTGCTGCGAGGGAAAGCTACCCAGACCCACAGGCGCAGGAAATGCTGAACACAGCTTAGGATAAAATGGGGAAGCTGGAGAGCCATTTGCAGCTCTCAAATCTTTAATGTAGCCTGATTTGAAGTGACGGCTGCATTCCTCTCCCTTCCCCACAGATCCCAGACTGAGTTCAGGAAAAACGTGATTTAAGGAAAAATATTTTTGGTATTATTGTGTGAACAACCTGTTACCCCTGTTGGGAGGACTTGTCAATGTTCCAGACCTCAGTGGTGCAAAAGGACTGGCTGGCGCTCCCAAGCATATCCTAGATCTATACAAAACAAACAGAAAAAAGCAAAGAGCACTACACAGATACACAATATTTTCCTTCTCAATATTTCCCATATTCATATCCTCTAGACCGAGTAAAGCTCTAGACACACAGGCACTATTCTATGTGACAGTGCTTTTATTTGGTCTGCTGCTACTCATGGCTTTGCTGCCAGTGGCTGATCTAATATTATCTATTTAGGGGGCATATAAGCACTAGTTCAACTCCTTCCAGCCTACTTTTCTCCCTCTACATCTAGAGTGCACAGGTTCCCTTGAAGATTTTGGCTCATTTGTCTACATTTATAACAGAGCAAATACAAGTGTCATCTGTTACATGTAATCTAAAAGAGATTTTCTTTTGCAAATGGGATTTGAACCTGTTTAGTTTGTTTCCTCTAGAAGCTCTCTCTTAGAGAAAGTCCAAAATAAGCACAAGTTTGACTATTTGTAGATTGGGGTACTGGAGTTCCAGTATCTTTCCACTGACATGATACACATAAGAAGCAGCTTCAGAATTTAACCCAACCAGCAACAGCTGCAGAGCAAAACTGCTCCTGATTGTGACCCAGAATTAAAAGGAAAATGGAAATTACTCCATCTATGTCCCTCAGAGCACTTAAGTTTTGTGGAAACCTTTTCCTATATGAAATGTGTCCTGAGAGTAAACCACAAGCCGTGCTACAAAATCACAGTGATATACAATGATGTATGAACAAAAAAATTTCCAGGAAAGAAAAGCATCATGCAAACTTCAAAGCTCTTTCTGACCACAAGTGAAACCCCACGTTTTTCCTGGTGACAGCAGTGTTATGCATCTGTACTTGCAGAGAAGTGCAAGAAAAACTGTCAAATGTGGCTGACACTGAAGCAAAGGTTCCAAATACAGGGGGTGGGAGGGAGGAGAGCAGAGGAACATCCAAACCTCTGTAACTGTTGGAAGTGCCAAAAAAACCCAGTTCTGTATCCCCCAGAAATATATGTCAGGTCTCAGCTAATAGGAAAATGACAGAAAATGGAGCCTGGGAGGACCACAAGCAGCAGTCTAGACCTTTGCTCTGTTTGCCAGCTCTGCAGTGACTCATAGCACAAATAGCTGCTTCCTAAAGGTGTCCCAGTCACAGCCTAGAATTAGCAAGTTCTGAGCTTGCTAACTCTAAAATATTTTAAACAGAACTATTGAGCTATAAAGAGCAGAATTATAGCCTGCCTCTAGCAAGCAGCTCTCCTTTTTTTCAAACCTATGTCTTTTAAAAGATGAAGGCTTGCTAGCCTCTTTATATAACTAGCACTGATGGGGCATCATTCCTATTTTTTACTGATATAACTGGTTTCCAGTTATATCAGTAAAAAATAGGAATGATGCCCCATCATTGCTAGTGAGCACAGCATGCAGCCCTTTCACAGAGTCAGAGTTGTTCCTTCCATCATCTTGAGTGAACACAGGGTTTGTAGAAGCTGACTGTACTGAAAAACTCAAAATATTGCAGAGAACACCACAGTTTCTAAAGGATGCCATTAATATGGCATTACAAGAGTACAAAAAAAAAAAAAAAGAGGAAGAAAATTAAGAAATACTCTTGCAAAAAAATCAACAAAGAAATATGGAAGAAAATTACTGTCAGAGAATGAAGTATTAAAGGATCATATTTATTCCCACTTGCTTCTGAGCAAACCAAGGTCTCCTGTGCTCCTTTGCAGTGGTGCCTGCAGAACTGTGGGGCATTTGCCAGAATTGGGCTCCTTGGAGCTCTTGGGTGGGAACCAGCACAGCAGAAGGCAGAGGGGATCCGGGGCCTGAGCAAGCATCCAGTGCTTGATCCATCTCACACCAAAGGCTGCAGCAGCCTCTGGAGCAGAGCACAGGCAGCCAGAAACACCTTGGGTTTGTCATGTTTGCAGAGGATTGTCACACATCTTCCAAAAGCACACGCGGGGCTGCTGCTCTCTCCTGGCGCTGTGTGGCAGCCCTTGCCTGTAATGCGCCGTGAAATGGAACTGGTCTGAGAGCAGAACATTGCACAACAGCATTCCTCTGCTGTGGTACTGGTTGGGTGCCAATTATGTATCATTAATATTGTGTTTGGATAGCAAATCAGGCAGACTCAGCTAAAATAACACAGCTTGTTTTATTAAGTCTTTGTGTAAATAAAACTATTGTACTGTTCGTATTCCATACTTATTGCTTCTCCCTGTGGGCCTGATTCTGCTTTTCCTCTACTCAGTAAAAACCAGTTCCATAAGTTTTTCATTAGTTTCACAATGTATATTTCACAAGATACAATAGTCACAAATTTGACCTTTCTCTAGCCATTTTCTGCAAAAGGTCTCTCATTCCCTGCAAGATACAACCATTTGTTCATCACTTTCCTTGAAGGCTGAGTAAAAAAGACAGGGATCATATGCCATTTACTTCTGTATATACAAAATCCTTCCCCAACTCCTAAAAGCAATGCCATGGCACCCCAGGGATCCAGGAGGACTAGTGGTGCTCTTGTCTACCAAGGTGTAAATGGAGTCCAGAGTCAGAGCAAGATAAAGATACATAATATCCCAACCAATTAACAACTGAACAATTAGACATCAATGGGGAAATAAAAAATCTAAGTAAATTTAAATTATGAAGTCACTAGTAACTATTATCAAACCAAGAACTTTGTCATACATTGCTAAAAAACCAACAGGCATGCATACCTAATGTCTGTACTGACCATTTACCCCAAATCTGGACAGAGTAATAAGCATAGCTGGCTTTTTGGAGGGGCTACCTGCAGGTCAGTAGGCTGGATCAGCCAACCAGCACAGAAAATATCTTCTGACCATGAAACCTGCCTGTGCAGATTTCAGGAGGTAGCATCTACAGACAGTTCAGAAGGTGTGCATTATTCTTGCAGAATTCCAAAAGGGAACAAGGAACACAGTGCAGAGAAATCTAATATCAACTGACTCCAATCACAGAGTTAGCACACTCAATAACCGTGAAGAACTGGTGACTACAAATATTTCAAAAATATTTGTTAAACAGACATGGGAGAAATAAACAAACATTGCAGAAACAGTTTGCCTTTGTCCTACAGCACACAGAGAGTTGCTGAGCATGTTCCCACCTTGTAATTTGGTAACTGTTGTGGCAAGAGGTGATTAACCTCTCACTGCATGGGCACTGCTTTCCAAAGGGAGAGTTTGCTGCAAGGAGTTTAAAGATGGGAATGCTGGAGGCTGACCATAAAGCACACAGTGAAATCCTTCAGCACAAGCATACGCTAAAAATTGCAAACCAAGTGGCCACTCTAGGGAGTGCATGGGACTTGGCAAGAGCAACATTTATAGTGGTGATATAAAATTAGACCCCAGGCAGACTCTGGTTTGTATCAGGAATCATTTGTTCCATTTTTTCCACTGACAAGAATTGAAACATAAGCATTGAGTCAGGCTTGCTCAATCAACTCCCAAATCTTACAATATACAAAAAACTGAAAAACTCATTGAAAAACTCAGATCAAAACAATTTGAGAGCTATATTAGGTTGTCCAATCAGCCTTGGATGTACTTACTGTTCAAGCAAGAGCATGGGAATTCATCCTGCCTAAATATGATTAATGAATAGTAATGGAATCTCCCAAAAAAACAAAGTTGGTCAGACTCAATGGACAATAATCTAAAAAAGAAAGAGATGAAGAAAAGAAATGTCATAATCTTTAAAATACCAAATTCCAAATTATTGTGCACCTGTTCAGATTTAGCATTACACAGGTAAAAGGTAAAGTTACTTTTACTTCTGCATGTTTCTGTCTCAAATCCTTCCCCCTGTCCTGACCACCAAATCTCCAGGATTTTTTCTTTCAATCTCCTCCATATAATTAATTTTCAAATAATTTTCCATATATGTTTTTTTAACTTCTTTTTACCACTAACCAGCCTTTTTTCTCCCATACATTACAAAAGAAGTTATGCCACCTGTAAGGCAGTAAACAACTTATGCATCAAATGCAACTTGAAAGGGAATAAAAAACTTCACTATCTATTAAAATTAAACTTTTGGACAAAATAAACTGCTACAGAAATTAGACTTGTTCACTGACACACCATCCTGAGCAACATCCTGAGTAGATATAAAATATCTTCTGTCTAAAATTCAGTCAAAAGCATGTTGAATTTGCTTCCTGTGTCACAAAATTTATTCCAGGAGCCTACAGAGCACTGGAGAAGTCTGTTTTTTAAATATGCTTTCATTTTGTTTGACAAACATAATCCTCCTGCAGTGACGTGTTGTAACACACAAATGCAACTAGTGAAGCAGAAGGAGGCTCTTTTCATTAGGAAATGTGGGAAAAAAGTTCAGCTGAAGAAAAATACTCAGCTGAAGAAAAATATTCAGACAGCATGATAAAATCCATATTCAAAGGGAAAATAAGACCAAGGAACAGAAAAGGTTAAAATGAAGTTAAAATCTAGCAGGAAAATTCAGCATCGCTACCTTCAGGACGTGTGTTAAATATATATGAAATTCAAATGCATTTTTTAATGACTATATTAACTGTATGTAGGGATTTTTTAAGTTTTTTTTTTTGTTGTTGTTTGTTTGGGGTTTTTTTTGTTTTGTTTTTTTGTTTTGAGGTTTTTTTGAGTGGAACATTTGTAAACAAAATCCCAGACTTAGCAAAAAGATCCATCTGGATCCCACACTGCCCAATTTGCCTTCTCAAATTAGACATTTGCTTCTAATCACAGTTGTCAAGCTGTAACAAAGATAGAAAAATAAGAACTTTTAAACAATACATATGGCCACGTAAGAATTTTCTTTTACCTATAGAACCTTCCCTTCAAATCCTCCCAGGTAAGGAAAATGAGCCTGGAGTTTTTAGTGGCCTCTCAGAATAACCACTTGTGTAATTTTTCTACCACACAAGTTAGTTTCTAAATTTGTGCCTCTGTTCCCCAAGTTGTAGCACCCTCACATGGCATTTGTGACAGATCTGATGAGTTTTTGTGTTATTTAGAGTTACACTTGATGAACAAAGAAAAGGCACAGGACCAACAAGGTCCATCCATGTGCAAGAACAGGATGCAGCAGTGGATGGAGCTCTTTCATGGCCATGAAGAAGCACAGGTTAAGGAAATTATAATTCAAACTGAGCTACACTTTTGCTTTGCATATCTCTTGCAGTGAGAACAAGTGTAGCTTGGGACCTTGGCATTCTGTCACATTCTAGGAAGAAAAAGGTACTAAATTATGTAAAAGGAATTAAAATTAAAATATTAGGTGCAGGACTGAGAAAAAACATGTTAATATTTCCTCAGAAATACTGTGGAATATTAGCACTTGTGGCAGAGCAGAAGTCAGACTACAGTTAATTTGTTTTTAGTTGTTCACTTCCATGGCTTGTAATGGCAGAAGGATTCAACCTAGCGGACACACATCCTAAAATATGCAACTCCACGCAGTATCCTTGCTACAGCCACCTGAGGAATAAGCAGCAATTTCCTTGAACATGGCACAACTGTAAATTAACATATAGTAGCCAAGCACAACAGTAACACAGCAATAACTATCTCTTTCCCCATCCCAGTTAATGAATTCCTGAGGGCAAGCAAAATAGCTTCCAGCTGATGGAGTTCTGAGGGCTGGACATGAATCATCCCCTGCCTCATCAGCATCCTGACTCATCCTCATTGTGCACAAAACAATGTTATTTATTTATTGCCCCTCTCTGCAGCACACGGGTGCCAGTTTACAGTCGGTGCTGGCAGGCAGACCTGGCCAGGCTCTGCCCATGTCAGAGAGATGTCAGATGTGTCCTTGTTGTCAGCACCAGCTCCTCCTGCTCTGCTTTGTCCCTTCCCTCTGCTGCTGCCACTCTGGCAGTTGCTGCGAGTGCCTGAATTTGTCACTGCTCTCCCATTGTTCAGGACTCTGGGTGAAGTCAGTAATGATGCAGAGTGGGAGCCCAGCCTTAGAGATAAGCAGCAGGCAGGAGGGGAAATGGGATGGGATTTGTGAGTAGCGCAGCTCCAAATGCCCTCATTGTTATCAACTACCAGTTTTGTACCATCAAAGCCAGTTTCTTTTGTTTCTAGGTGTATCATTCACATGTATTTTAATGGGAACTGGGCTTTTGAGCCTTTCCAATGCATTTACCTTTCACCAGACAATTGCATTCTGCATTGAACCATTCACATAATTACTACTCATAAGCAGTTAGAGAGCTGCTTTTTCTCTGTACAAATCCTTTTGCATTTCCTTTGGCAATGCTGCTTTCCTATGTAAACAAAGATACCCACAAAGAGAACATTTTACTTACTAAAAAATGGGCAACACACCCTACCAAGGCTGGATTTCAAGCCTTTTCTACAATTAGCATCTTTTGTTTCTTTTGGTTTTTTTTTGAGTTAAGCTCCTCGGCCATCAAATTTCAATTCAGTTGAGATACAAACTTCAAGGTAGAGATGTCTTGAATAAACATGCTAAGTATCTGGAAAAAAAAAACCACAACACAAAACAGGCAGCAAAGGACAACAGGAATAATAAAATAATTTCAGTTGGGAAAGACCTGTAAGATCATTGAGTCCAATCATGAACCCAGAACTGCCACATCCACCACTAAAAGTGCCAAATCTACACATCTTATAAAAACCTGCAAGGGTGGTGACTGAACCACTTCCTAGGCTGCCTGTTCCAATGCTTGACAACTCTTCCAGTTAAGATATTTTTCCTGATATCCAATCTGAAACTCTTCAGTAGCTCATATTCTTGGGGTATCTGAATTTTGGAGTGCTCTGCATAGATAGTGCTGATCTGTTTCTAGACCTGGTAAATCCTGCTGAGATTATTGGAAATCTTTAAGCATCACATTCAAAAATCTCAACAGATACTGTAGTTAGTCACACACATGCACATTTAAAAATGCAATACACTCTAGACTGGAAGACTCTCAAAATTCTGCATGTAAAGTCATCCAGTCCTTAGCAGAGACACTGACAACCCACAAATATGAGTTCACTGGAAGTGGTGTATATGCAAGTAATTATTTCCCACATAGAAAATGCAAGAAATCTTACTGACTGTTCTCTGTGATTCTGAAGCCTGGAAATGAAGCAACTATTTAAAACTGTTGAACAAAACCAAAATTTCAACAACAAAAGAAAGAATCCTCTAAGATTCACTGTGTGACATTTTTGCATTTTTTTCTTTTGATTTCCTTTTCTCCTTACTTACTTGCTTCAAACAGCATGGCCTCCATTCTCATATTTTATTACAAAAAACTAAGAGCCAAAGGGATATTCTAGTTATCTCAGCTAAAAGATTTTAAAGGGCACCCAAAAAATCCCAGTTGGAGGAGCCCTGAAATTCCTGTGGTGAAATGGCAGCAATCTGGAAAGGGACTATTGGCAGATAGCTCCATTAAATCTCTCTGGTCCCCCATCAATGCATCATTATTTAATTTCTCCCACAGAGGCAAGTACATGGCTCTAAATGTGGAATTTATTTGTTTTAAGAATGGCTTCTGTCTGAATTTAATTACTTTAGCACACAAAATGTCCTGTCCCCTGGAGAGTGTCACCCTATCTGCTGGTTCTAAAGGCAATATAGGGCGAGCTGTTTGGAAATAAACATTAATAAACATTTCTGCAGCAAGCTGTTAGGGAAGGAAGTGGGAAGTAGAGGATTCTCAGGAACACAGGTTGTACAGTCTCTTCCATCCTTTTTCGATGTGTTGTACTTTCATGAAGGTAAAACAATACAAAGGGAGCACACCAAACACCCACAAGAACCTTCTGACTTACAACCACTCATGCTGTGAGCTCTCTCTTATTTTCAGAGCAAGGGGACCCCACTGGGACCCTAATGCCAGAATTTATAGAGCCAATTTCTTTGCAGCCTTTCAGCTGTCTCAGTACTTACTGAGATATATCCCCAATACCTGCCTGATACTTTGGAACAAACAAAAACTGACCAGGACATTTTCTGACTACAATTCAATCACAATACAATTTAAAGGTAATCTTGCAATAAAAGTTTAACCTACTCCCTTTCAGCAGGAGGCAGACTGTTCTCTCCCATTCAAGCCACTGGCAAAATTCAGAATTCAGAAAATTAAATAGCATTTAAAAGAGTGCATTTTTTTTCTTCTCTTCAATTATTTTATTTTTTTTACTATTTTTACTATCATATTTTCACAATAAGAAAACCACAGTGTACAGAAAAAAACTACAGCTATAGAAATTTAAATTTGCCTATTGGGCTACTATAGGTTCAGAGTTTGGTATTATATGGCATTATATACATAGTTATTATATGGTATTACATACACAGTGGCAGACAAAAATTGAACCCAGTAATCCTGTGCAGTCTTCAGACACTGAAAAAGGTTATGGATCTCTTGAATCAACAGTTCAAAGTCTATTTTTCATTCAGTTTCAAGTACAGGTTAATGAAACCTCTCATTTGGGATATCACAAAGTAAATTTCTTTTCTTCATGAGTAAAGAACTTCCTGTACACATTAAAATATGCCATAACTCCAGTAACTCATTTATCCTATTCCTGAAGTTTGGAGAATTTCTTTTTCTTACTGTTGTTTAGGAATGTGTTTTCTTTCAATTGTTTAATTCCAACCAGAGGAACCACATCTTGGCAGTTTTAATTCCCTGGTTTCTTCAGTCATTTTTTACATGACACACCAGTGGAGAGAAAATAAATAATACTTTTTTTTAAAAAAAAGCTAACATACCATTATGTGACAGGAGTTAATGCAGAGTAAAGGGACAGAATTGATGTGTGTCTAAGTGAACTCAAAGGCGCAGACAGGGAAGTTCATGTAATGAGAATTATTAAAAAATACATGTGGTCCTCAAGAGCTTAACAACAGTCAACAGCTCTTACCAATCTGAGGTGAAGCTTCAAATGAAGATTTATTGAGCAGTTTCTTGGGGAAAATTTCCAAGAGCCAGAGAACACAAATATTTATGCCAATTTGTGAAGATAAACCAATGATTTGCTTATTGTCCAAAAAAGTAATTTCCCATCACATGAATCATGCTAAAGTATTCTAATAGAGACAGGGAGGTAAAACAATTGTATTATTTCGCAGAATAAAATTTTAAAATTTGAGGTTGATCTAAAACTTTCAGTTTCATTTTCATCCATTTTTACTTGGTAATAAATATATTCCTATTAGCTGACAAAAGCAAATTTGGAATGTCCTCTTTTATAAAGGTTGAAAAGGTGACAACATTTCAAGCTGTGAGTTTTTGGGACTGTCTGAGAAATGCTCAGAGCTCAGCAGCTCCAGGGTAAGGTGCTCAATCACTCACAGGAACGAGCTGATGTAAATTGGGCTGCACGAGCCGTGTGTTCCAAGAGCCTGGCTCAAAGCATTTCTGCCCAGGACTGTTTGTACTGGCACGTAATTAGTTTGTTATATTGCTCCTCATCCAAACACCGTGTCTGCTGCAGAGTTATGCCCTCCACACTCAGGGTTTCCTTATCTGCTGTGCTCTCGTTCCTTATTGCCGAGTCCTGAGCGCTCCATTCCATCTGCCAGCACTAAATATCATTTGTGTTGTGTGGACCATAAAAGCAGGTTCAGTCCCTTCTGCACTCAGTGTCTGCCTTCACCTGCTGATCTATGGTTCCACTCAGAAGAGAATTGCTACTGAAGAGGTTCCTGGCTTGTGCTGTAGCACCTATAAATATATATACATGCACTACGTATCTATATATACATATATCATGCACCTTTCAAGGTAACTGGGTGGATATTTCAGTGCATAGTTTGCAAATATTAGTTATGATAAATCATGCAAGATGAATACTTCTTTTAAAGAGGAATTTTAAGAGTATTCAAATGCAAAAATTACAAACAACTATTTAAATTTTAGCCATTAGCAGACCAAAAAAATTTAAGCATAAGGTGCTGGAAGTGTTTTATCCATAGAATTTTAGCATTTTATGTAAAATATCATCCTTACAAGATGTTACTTTAAATTGTTTAGGAAAATTAATTTTATTTTTTAAATCACTGAGTATTTTCAAAATTATTATTTTTTGCTCCTTTTTTGTATAAAAAGGGCAACTTTGACATAGTAACATTAAAAATTTGGTGAATGGCTTAATAATATAAAGGAAAGAGTGCTCAGGATTTTGTACTTCTTTATGTTTGATATTGTGGATTTGAAATTGCCAAATCAACTAAAAAAAGCTTCAGTGAGCAACACAGAGTTATGTGTATAGAAAAAAACTAACACAAGGTCACATTTCCACTTGATTTAGTCAGACCATCTTTAAAAGTCACTTGACTTTCAGTTAACAAGTGTAGGCAGTGTATGGTCACTTAATTGCACAGGAACTGAGCAGATTAGCATTGGCAGGACTTGATTATGAAATCAAGTCATGAAATAGCATTAACCCTTATTAAGTGCTCTTAAAGAAGAGTGGAAAAATAGGTAGTTTAGCAACAAGGCAAATGCTGCCAGATAGAACACAGACAAATATTCCAGCAGTCCATCATCAGCCTTTACATTATCAGGACTGTGCAATCTAGGAGGAATAGCCAGTATTGGAAAGAAACAATAAAGGTTTATACACCTATATAAAACTGTTCTGCAGCATCTCTTTAGACATTTGCAAATAAAAGCCAAATAGTAGTGAAAAGTTGCCACAAGGATATTTTTGAAATTTGCCTGGAACCGACTCCTTAGTAATTGAGGTAAGTAAGAAAGCAATAAAAAAGGCAATGAATTCATTTAGAAAGTGCATCAAAATTTAAATGATTAATTTAAAAACTGATGTTTCTCTGTATGTTTCCTAATTTAGTCAGAAGGACTTATAATAAAAGGAAATCTGCATTGTGAAGAGTTAGAGGTTGCAAGGAGCACTGTGACACTGTTGCCCATACTGTGCTTCATTTTGCATTATTTCAGCTTAAAGACACAAGTCATTACTAAAGCACTAATAATGAAAAGATGTCTCTAAATTGTAATATACTTCCCTCTGACAGAGAAATTCCATCCTCAACCCCAGCAAACCACACTATGAAGGCCAGCTGCCCTGCAGCACCCTCCCCAGCCAGTCAGCACATCTGGCTCTTACTCATACTTAGTAGCTACTAGTTTTAGGGAGTTTTTTCACTCTGATGAAAAAAGTGCTTCAGCACTGAGCAGGCATCCCTCCAGACAGAATTCTGTTAGAAGAAAGGGACCAAGCTTTGCTTTTTGTGCTTTTTGTGCTAATCCTCTTCCACAGCTGTGTCCCAGTGTGCAGGCTGGCATCAGTGTGCTCCCACCCATGGGGTCAGCTATGCTGCATCACCCAGCCCTTCCTCAGGGCTGGTTCCCCAGTTCTGCAGCTCCCTTGTCACAGGTGAGTGCAGCACACCAGTGCTGACTGCTGCAGAGGCCAGAGAATCAGACAGAGCCAAGCTGGATGTCCCTGAGAGCTGCAGAGAGAGCTGGGTGCAGGAAAGAGTAATTCTGCAGCGGAGGAGCCAGAGGAGGAGCTGTGGCAGCACCATTCTGTGCCTCCCAGCAGCTCCCAGCTCTCTCAGAACCAGGATGGTCCATCTGACAGGATGCCTACAGCATTATGCTGCACTGCTGGCCACTGAAATTCCACAAACTCCCTCAAATCCACAAACGTATCAACTTACAGCCAAACATTTTAATTTGGGCAGATCTTAGGAAGGAATTGCATCCAAATACTATGGAGGATGAACAACTACAGATTTCTTGGCTATTCACACTATTCTGCATTCAGGAATTCTCCGCAGGAATAGACAATTTAAACCAGTGTTTCATTAATAAAATTGAACACAAAGAAAGAAAAACAAAACCACAAGAAGGACAGAAATACTTTGCTAGCCTAAAAATGCATGTATCCTAGACTGACCGGTTAAAGCTTCTTTTTCTTAGCTTCTGGTGTATTATTAAATAAAAAGGCATCAGTCTTTTTGTGTTAAAAGGAGGTTTGTCATCAGGAGAAACCTCCTTGGGTGCAGCTATCACATCATTGAAGATGTAGCCATAGACATCAGTGTGTGCTAGCAACTCTTAGATGATATAAGCTCTCCAAGAATAATGAATACATAACCTTGGTACTGGACATGTCAAAACCTGGGCTTTGCTCTTATTTTGTAAGCTGGGCTAATTAGATGAAACTACTCTGTATACACAAAGCCTTTTTACCTCACTTCACATCGTTTTACTGGGTAGACAGTTCAGATTATCTGTGTTTATAATGCCTGAAACAAGAACATTATTTGATATTCTTTCCCTTTTCCCTGTAACAGATCCCAAGTATCCTCCTGGTACTATTAACATTGCCTCTCCTAACAGCCACAAAGAGGACAGTGGAAAATAACCAAGTTGTTTACTGGGTATAAAGGACTTGTTGGCTCTGTTTTGCTTGTAAAAAAAGAGAATTGCCTGATCCAGACATGGCTCATCATTATTTTATTTTACACACAGGCTGTGTATGTCAGAAAATCAAAGAGGTTTGAAAACCCCAGCCAGAGCTCCCATCTGATCAGGGCAGCCTAGTTGTCCTTCTGGACAGCTTCCCTCACAACACTTGGTGTGAAGAGCACAAAGGAGAAGGGCTTTACTTAACACATTTTGGCCATAATAACAAGTCCTTTAAGTAGCAGCTTCTACCTGGAAATGGTAGTCTGGAAATGGAACAGGTGTAGATTTACCACTTTATAATGTCTCTGGGAGAAGGATGATAGCAGAGACATTTGCTCTGCACAGATGCCACCTCCTGTAACAGAAGGACAATGATGGGATGGTGACCTCTAGGCTGACACATGTCCCATGAAGTCCATTAGCAGCCACACAGCATCTTTAGGAGGTGCTGCTCTGGTTTCTGGAGCAGGCCCCAACATCCCCGTGTAGTTTCATATCAAATGGAGCTACATAAAAACTGTGAAGTGAGTTCAACCTCTGAAATCACTCTCCTCAGAGTGACATGAAGTATTTGCACTTCAGCTTTCCAGCAATATCATTCAGCATTTCTCATTCTCAGTGATAATGTTTAGCGGTTTAGGGGTTGCAGTGATAGTGCTGGGTTGTTGGCTGCACTTTATCTTAAAGGTCTCTTCCAACCTGATAATTCTATAATTTTATTATGCTCTCCTCACCTTTATGTTTGATTCTTTTAATTTCTGGACGATTTGCCAGTCTAGGTACAAATCAGATTACATCTCACTATCATAGCAGTTTCCCATTCCCTATCTGAAGCACAGATATTTCTTTTAGCCTTTAAAATTTTAGAGAAGCATCTTCCTTTGATGCCTGAAAATTCATGTGATATAAAAGTGCCCACCTTTCCCAAACAAAGATGAATTTTCACTGAAAAGACACCCTACAAAACTGCAATTTTCAATACAGTTGGGAATCTGAAATAACAAGATGAGTACAGCAGATTAGACTACAAGTTACTATCAGCAATCTGCACAGTTTAATATCTACACAGCAAACCAAATGGTCAGCAGCAGCAGGCTGCAGACTCAGACTAACTCCAAGAGCCCTTGGGTGCTGCTCCTGAGGAGCTGGCATCACACAGCAGCACTTTGTCACAATCCTGCACAAACTTTACACACAGGATATTTTCCAACAAAGACTTATTTAGAAAGCCTCAAAAATTACGCTAGCTTTCATCAATCAAGTACTTCATTTATGTAGCTAGTTTACCTTGCATGATGTAATAATAATGGCCATAAATTAAGTCAGAGGCATGTTAAAGATAGAAATATCAGACTGCATGTGAAATATTGAGATAATACATTTATTACTACAGACTGGAAGTCTAGACAGCAGTAAAGATAGATTCAAATAGTACATCTCTCAAAGAAAAACAATGTGCTCATAAAACCTGTGCAACCAAGGAACAAAGGCCTTTGAATGAGTTACAGAATGCAGCTACCAATAAATTTCACAGGAACATCAAAAAAAGAACAAGATTTCAAATCACTATAGCCACTAAAAGTAACAAATAAAGAAAAAAAGTAAAGAATTGCAACTATATTTTCAAGCAAAATTGCCACTTAAATCAGTGGGAAAGTTTGCCTAGGGAAAAATTTGAAGTACTGGAACAAATTTAGTGGTTTTTTTGAAAAGGTCAGCAAGAAAGCAGGAAGAAATTAGTTGGCATTTTCAAGGTACTAACAAAATCCTTTCACAAAATTGTTTTAAAACTTCAAATTATGGGTTTTTTCCTTCATTGCAGAGTTTGCATAAGGACTTAGGGAAATGAAGGGCATAATGACTCATTAACGGAAGATGGAAGAATAAAAACAGGCTGCAAAAACCTTTTATTCCCAGTCTAAGTAATATTTTAAAACAAGGACTCACAACTGAATTAGAGTGTTATTAAGGTAAAGGGCATTCCTGTGAGGCAGATGTTTATAATAAATATGGCCCTGAAAAAGGGTTGTCAAGTAAATTGTGTATATCTCTGAAGACCAAAAGAGTTATTAGCATTGCTCTTGAACCACTCACTCCAACTACAGTTGTGGTACAATTCCCACTTTAATTCAGACAATTGCCCTGCACTTCCTTCTTTATGGCTTGACCTTGCAGAAAATCGCTGGGGTCTGCAGTGTAGGGAATTGCTGCCACTCCTAGCCCAGCCCAAATATGAGCTCCAACTTTGATCTTACACGTGCCACAATTATTTTGGTAATTAACCTCTGGATGGCATCATAAATGGGAGATGAACAAGCCACACCAGTACATTAATAAGGTACAGGAAGTGAAAGTTTCAAGAACAGACACTGCCAAAGAGAATATAAAGATTTCAAAGTCATCCCTGAGCCTTCAATATACAGTTGACTTAAGTGTCTGATGTGCAGCCCTTGACTCTTGTGATGAAGCCATGATTCCTCATCTTCTTCAGAAGGTAATTATTTTTTTTTAAGTCTTTCCTGCTTTTCCATTTAAAAACCCAAGGGAAAAAAAAAAAAAAAGTTGTAGAAGTGTTTACAAACTGGCCTATCTTCAAGCTACTAAAAGTTGTCCCTTATATGCCTGAGGTTAAATATGTACTAAATATCTGTGGGATTAGGGATTCAGGGAACTGCTGTTCTGCAGAACAGCTATAAAATTGTTTTAGAACTTAGTGAAAAATAAGCTTTAACAACAAGGTGGAAAAGAACATTCTAGATCATGGCTTGCATTTTTGAAATAAGAGAAGATATTTCCCATTTGGATGTTATGAGGCAATTATCTGATTTTTGAGCAAGGGTTTGACATTCTAAATCTGCATCATAAAGTCTCACTGTTATGGCTGAGAATTTGTTTTCATTTCTTTTCCATTCACATGTTTTTTAAGAAGAAAGGATTCTTTAGCAAAAGGACTACAGTATAAAATTTTAAATGTTCAGCTATTAGACTGTGTTGACAGCAAGTCACTTTTTATCTTTTATTTTCTCCATGGAGCTGCAGTTTGATGGGTGCAGAATTTTTCTTGGGACATCTCAGAAATACCAGTGGAAAGAATTACTGGACTCTTCAAGGGCTTAATAAATGCCTTGTGAATTCAGTTTTTAAATGGTGGTCTATCTAAACCAAGTGCTCCAGCTGAGACAAATTACATCTTCTCAGCCTAGGGGTGAACATTCAAGATTAAATTTGAATTCCGTTACAATTATCCAATATTTTAACCTGTAAAATTAATGGTCTATTAAACAGATATAGCTCACATGTGGAGCCATTTTAATAATGCATAGTTACAAAACAATACACAGAGTACCTAAGGCCATAAGTTATGAAAGGTATTTTTACCAATATAAAAAATTAAATGTCTGATAGATTTGTGTAGATACATCCATTACACAAGTTCAGATACCATTAAAATGTATTTCTGTAGTCAGTGATTAACAAAAATAAAACTAACAGACAGGAACATCAAATAAACAAACAAGCAAAAACTAACACTACAACCAAAAAAATCAGTAAATTATCTGTCTAGGGAGCTGGTTAAAACAGCTGAGGATATTGCTCCAAGCTAGTTTCCATTTCACCACACCCTGATCTGCCATAGCAGGCTGCGTGAGCATTTCTTACCTACTTCACTGGAAAGATACCGCTGCTTAAACAACCTGAAGATGAACTTAAAGGCTGTGGAGGCAAACTTAAGCAAAGCCATGTAAATTTGCACAGTACCAGATGAGAAGCTTTCACACAATCCCCTTGCCAAGATCCAGTTAATAAGTGCGGTGATCTCCATCTGGCCATTTTATACCATGGCAGATGCTTCTAAGCAATTGCTTTTTGTAGTTCCCCTTTACAAACATGCACCAAAATACTGTAACTGCAGCAGCTGTAATTTATATCTTCTATTTTCCCAATGAAAGTCTGCAGATAAACATTTAATTCAGATTAACTTTTTCCAGTTCTTGTCCAGCTTAGTTTAGTGCATTCAAAAATTACATTATTATAGAATCAAATAGTACACACAAACTTAGCCCAAAATAAGAAAATTAATGAATAATAATCGAATACATTAGTAAAAGTTTTTAAAAGGACAATTACAAACTTTTTAGACAGTGATGATGTTGAGTATAGCAAAACCAGACACTGCTTGAAAATATCAACCTATCAACTCTTCCTCAGATTTGAAAATTATAATTACACTTGTAGGAAACAGAATTGTTTGAGCATCATTCTCCTTCTCCTATCAGTTTACAATACCAGATACAGATTTACTGCAGATGAAGGGATAGGAAGAGTAAAGGACAAACTAAGGAGAAAATGGGTGAAATTCAGTATATTTTTAACAACATAGCTGCAGGCTGAACATCTCATAGTACACAACAAGCAGTGAACACGTAAGAAATAATTATAGCAGTGAAAGTAGAATGCAGTATAAAAATAGGCAACATGTGGTTCTCCACATAATAGTGTCATTGTTGAAAAGAAGCAAAATGCTTCAGAAGAGCATTTCCCCTCAATGGAGTTGAATTCAAACTTTCAGAATACACAGATCACAGCTGCAGACGTGATCCAGCCAGAAAAATGAAATTAATCATTGCAGTAATAACTACTATAATCTCCTTTACAGAGTTCATGAAGTTCCAAAAACTGGGGTCTGATAATATTTTAAATAATGTTATTTTTAAAACTTCTGCTTCACTTGTATTAACCAATGGCTTGCTTTTTCCTTACTCAACCATATAGCTGGGGTTGTTTCCAGTCTCTCAATTCTCTCCTAAACAAAACCCAGTTATTTACACTCTCATTAAAAGTTGTACCTCTGACATCCTCTGTGAGGCTCCCAGCATTTCACAGCCAGACCTGTGACAGCCAGGCTGTGTTTCTGTGGCTACAGAGGTGCGGGGAGGCAGGGGTGGATGGCTCTCTGTGCACAGAGAATGTCCCCAACACAGGGACAGGGGCAACAAAACTGCACACACAAACCCAGGAAACAGAGCAAAGGACCAAGCCAGGCCTAACCATGGTTAATGCGTGCTCCCATGGAGTTTTCTGAGCCTGTGAGAGTTCAAGAAGCATTTGGACAATGCTCTCAGGCACACGGTGTGTGATTCCTGGGGTGTCCTGTGTAGGACCAGGAGCTGGACTTGATGATCCTCATGGATCCATTCCAACTCAGCATAGTCTGTGATTCTATGATTTCTTAATCAATGCATCAAGTATATACTAATTTTAAAACACAGTCAAAAGAAAGCCTACACTTCACTGAATTAAGTTTGTAGAACATAAAATGAGATTTTGCTACACTGTTCCCCAAGTTTTCTGTCAAAGGTCCTTCCACAATCATGGAAAGAATGAGACCCATCAGAGGGGATCCAAACCAACCAGCAAACGATGAGCCTGGCTTCTGGTGGAGCCAGGATGAGTTCTGGGAAAGAAACCCTCCACACACATGGGTTGCATAATAAAATCCATTCAAAGGAAAGGAATTCCTAGCAACTGATGCCATTAAGACTCAGACATTTGGAAAAGAGTATAAGGAGATGCAAATGGGTCCATCTCCTTTTAGAGCACCCCTATCTCTCCTCCAACACTTGCTGAGGACAAGGCACAACCAGGAGGGCTGTCAGGCTCTGTGCAGGCTGAGACCATGAAAGAACAAGTTGTGTTGAGAAAGCAGAGACCTTCACACACTGAGGAGCAGCAGGTGAAGGCAGAGGTGACTGCTGCTCTGGGGAGAGCAGCACGTGAGATGCACACTCCTTTTACACAGGCTCAGCTTTCTGTCAGACACCAGCTTTGGTAAATTCTCCCAGAAGCTGCCCCAACTCAAATTCCAGGACACATCAGTAATGTCCTGCCTTTGATGCAGCCAAGGTCCCTTGGAGCCCTGCCCTGAAGTTTCTCCACATGTTATCTATCTGGTTTCGTAACCTGGAGGAGGAACAGCACTACTTTATCCTTGGCTAATCAAACAAACTAGTTCCAGAAGTGGTGGTCACCAGAAATAGAGCTAGTGAGGAACAGCCAATGCTTCCTGTCTGATCAAAGAACCCATGAAAGGAGGAAATTAAAAGATGTAGGTACAACCATCTGCAGGGTTCTGAAGAAGGCACTTATATTCCCCTCCAGTCCCATTTTAGGAAGACAAGCTTTTGTGGAAACTCAGCTGTACTCCCTAAAAATCATAAAATATACATGATATTCCCCACAAAGCTTAGCAGGAGTGTTGAGTCAGGCTTCTCCCAGACCAGAGTCAGCCAGCCATCCTCCTTTGGCAGTGTGAAAATGCTGAACATATTCATGGAAATTCTTCCCTTCAAGGTCAGCACAGATAGCACATGAGCTTTGTCCAGGTGTGTGAAAATGTGAAGTATTTGACACAACAACATCATCCTTCTGCATCCTCAACTGTGCTTTATAAAAACTCCAGTTTTATACATGTTTTTTCAGCAGACCTTAGATATGAATTGTACTGCACCAGGACAATATGCACACTAATTTGGGACTGGTTTCCAACAGGCCATGAAATTACCAGAACTACTATAATTCATCTCAAAGAAGGCGAACTCTCGATCACAAAACATTACTTTAAACTGAAAGTCTCTAGGCAGAAATTTTACTGAACCTTGAAGCTTTCGTGGGCAAACTTGCACAGTGATTGTGACACAGATGAGTTGCATTTATTTAAAGCTGAACCCAGGCTCTCTCAGCCCCACAGCAGCACTCTGCCTCTCCCAGCAGCTCTGAGCTTTTCAGATTGCAACATGGTGGCTGAGAAAATGCCAAAAATCTCCCTTCCTCCCTTGGCTGAAGTGAAATCATGTCATGAATATGAAGCTCTAGCTGATGTGCTACCCACTCAAAATGTCAAGAACAAAAATGCTAATAGTAATCATTTAAAACAGTACACTTTAAGACTAGATCCCAGTTAATTTCTCTAATTGGAGGAGAGAGGGGCTCTCTGAAAGGAGATGATCCATCTGAATCTCCTTATCCTGTGTTCTAGAAGTTGGGGTTTGTCCCATGTATTTAATCAACATTTTGGCTAGGCTGCTCTTCCCCAGACAAGTTTAATCTTTTCCTACCACTCAGATGCATTTATCACCTAAGATAACATCTGAGTTTTACAGCAGAATGTTGCAACATCACTGAGGTCACAGCTGATGGAAACCCCTGCTTGTTCATTGAAGGTCTCTGTGCTGGCCTCAGAGTGTAAGCCCAGAAATGTATTTTAATTATAAGTTTAAAGAATTTTAAAAATGCAGAGGTTATTCTGATAAAGCTGCCTCTCAAGGATAACTTGTTTACCTTCATTCAGCAATCTATTTTCTTCTCAAAGCAGACCTCAAGATTAAAGGAAGAGTAAAGTAAGATATAGTTTGGAGGGAGTAGGCTTTACTAGGCATTTTTCCTAAGATATAAGGAAAAATAGGGAAAAAAATCTCAACCCAGTAAGTTTAGTAATTTACCTTGCTCAGAGATACTGACAGAGACCAGCCACCTCTGCTGTAAATTCTGTATTATGTGAAGCTTTGAGTGCCATGAAAATGGAATTTAACAACTGTTCTGGTAGTGCAGTGACAGAAAGCCACTGCAAATAATCTTTAATTATTCTGGTTTTTAAACTTTGAATTTTACAGTGTTGTCTACCTGCTGCTGTAATTATTAGCTCATCTGATTTTTTACCCCTTTGTTAGAAATTTATTACAACTCATCCATCTGTCATTGCAGTGGTCCCTGTGCTTTTTGAGAATTCTGCAGCATGGCCATTCTATCATTTTCAATACACAGTTACATTTTGGTCTGAGCATTTTAACATGGACTTGCTTTTCATATTTTATTAGTACTCACAAAGCTTTTATCATACTCACCTAAACACAGTTTGAGGTCTAAAAAACTGGATCAATCCTTGGGCCAGCACATCTTCTAACTGTACACAATAGGAATGATTTGGAAGAATGGGACAACCTCCTTAGAGAAGCACAGTGTAATCAGCCTTAAGATAGTAATAACCTGTCATCATAACAAATAAACCAAGCTTTTTCTCCCTCTGAGATAGTTTAAGAAGGACTTTTTAACAAAGACTGCAGCTAAGGCTCAGAGCAGCCCACACTGGACTGCAGAGCACTGTCACTCTCTCTTGGGTTAAACAAGGCTGGAAATTCACTTTGCTCCTACTATAGCTCCAGCCATGGCTCCAAAGGCAAAGGGATGAGGAAGATTGGCAAGTCTGCTGACTACAGGGGGAGTGGAAAAGAAAAGGAATAATCCAGCCATGAATCTGCAGCACTGACTCCACCACAGCCCCAAGGTCTGATCCTTCCTGCAGCGCCTCCTCTGCTGGGTAACCCACAGCCCAGGCAGGGCTCTGACCATGGATACCAGCACAGCTTTAAAGCTCCACTCTCCTGCCCTTCTCTGTCCTACAAGGAGCTCATTTCCCACAACACAGACTACATCCCCAGAGGATAAGAGGAAAGATTTTTCCCTTGTGAATACGCTCCCTACAAGTTGTCCTCTTGCTGAAAATTTTAAAGCTGAAAATATGTCTCTTTCTTCATTCCCAGACACCCCACATACACAATTCAATTGGGAAAAAAAAAAAAAAAAAAAAAAGGAAAAAATAAAAGGGAACAACCTACTACATTTCACATTTCTGACCTGTTTTTTCCTTTAAAAAATTAAAAAGCACAAACTGCAGCTTTCAGGATTGGAGGATACTGTCAGTGTGACAGTCAGATACATGGAACAGTATTATATCCAAGTAATAGCGTGTTTGAGGCTTTATCAGGAAACTACATGATAATTAATAGGCCACAATGTGGAGTTCTGAAACATGGGTTGGGTCATGTTACAAGAAGGAAACTGGGCTAGTTACAGCTCCAGAGAGCCCTTAAGTCAGTAGGAGACTTTAGATCCTTATTCCTATAACATAAAATTGATTTCCCACAAGTTGTACATGAAGACTGTTCTGTGAAATTGGTAGAGAGTATTTATGTGTTACACTGATATTTTCCAGATGTAGATTTTGATACTTCCAAGTAAAAAAAACCAAAACCCAGCTAGTTTAGGGGATCCTCAAAGTAAACCTCAGTGCCGTTTATTTTCTCTCATCGTATTCCTTTTGGCAATGCTGACTTGAGCTCATAAACCACAGGGCTGGAGCCCAGCGAATGCAGCAGGCCCTCCACCACAACTGAAAGCAAGGGGAGCGGAGCCCACTGAGCACCTGGCAAGGAAGTCCTTCATTAGCACCACTTGGAAAGTCTTACATGAGATCACTCCCTCCTGGCCCTTAACAAAGAATATGAGGTGGTCCAGAGCAGAAAACGCACCCAAATCAAACGCATGTGTTGGCACATACCTTTACCCTCTGGTTTTAATAAAAAGGCAAAGAATTCACGTTGCAGTTGAGACAGGCACGATATACAGAGCCACACCACTTCAGAAGGCTGCAAACCTCTGCCCTCCTTGTTCTTTAGCCCAACTTTTTATGTTCTTCGTCTTGCATGCTTTACACCTGGGTGCCCTCTGTTCCCTTCGGTGCCCCTGGGCACTCCAAGGCTCATTGCTGTCAGTGCTGCTCAGCTGCTGCTCACAGCTGTGCCCACTGGGGATGAGGCTTGGCCTCAGCCACACTCCCAACCACCACAAACTCTGTGCCCACTAATTTGTTCTTAAAACCATTCCAGAATTGCCCTGTATTTCGGGTATAATTGACTGCTTGTGTTTGGTTGTATGGATTAGAACCATGATAAAAACCTGTACTTAGGTTTTGTCCTAAAAAACCCACAGTTGATTTGGCATGACTGTCCTTTTAAAGTTAATGGCACTGCTTGTGCTCCTACGTAAATAAGAAACAGAAATAAAGAATCATTTGCAGAGTCACTCTTTGCATAAATGACATGACCCTTTCTTTTTAAAAAAAGAGAAGGATAATTTGAAAGCAAGAAGCAATTTGAAGTAAACCATAAACAGACAATGTCTAGAATTTCTTCCTCATAATCAGTTTGTAATTGAAAGCTTTACAAATAGGACAGGCTGCCTGTATTTTGAAGAAAATGTCAATTTCTCTTTAGTGCATGGCATATAATTCAGTGAAAGAAAATACCTCTGACAGTCTCAGATGCTTTCTTCTAACACTTCATCTTTGGTTGCATTTTATTTTCATTGAATAACCACTTTCCATCCGTTTGCTGAGGCCTTTTATTCCTCCTTTTACTCAGAGTTCAAATTCCCTGCCAGGAATGCAGCACACTACTCAGAAGTTATACACCAATTTAAGTGTCCAGTGTTCAGTTCTAGCTGGGAAATTTCCACCATTCATTGAACTTATTAATGCACATATGTTGTATAAAAGAAAGTTACCATTTCTTCCAGGCTAACAAAACTTACATGATTCTAAAGCCCTGGAATAGAAAGAAAGAATTCTTTAATTGCTTACAGCTTTAAAAAATAGCTAATCTGAAGTATTTTAATTAATAACACCTCTCATTGGCCAGGGTTTTTAAGAAAAAAAATGTAATTTTTTCAATTACATTTTCTTAGAGGATATAGAGGACAAAGCACAGTCACTCTAGTTGCAATTTTGTCTCCCTCAAACCTTCAATATAACGATTCTACTGTGCCACATTTCCGCTTTCTACTGTAACCACTATTATCACATGGATAATAAAACAATATTACTTGAAGTAATGGGGTAATTTTTTCAAGATGCTGCTTATTTGTGCCAACAGACTGCAGTAAGGCCAGTTCCTCTATAGGGTATGTGATGACTGGTTCTGTGCAATAATGAAATGATTCACTGTGACTCTCTTCCTGAAGCAGTTAAATAAATTAAAAAATAGAAAATAAATTGAAAACACCGCTCATTTTCATGAATGTTCGTTTGCCAAAATAGGCCATCTTTTGTAAATGCAGCCAAATCCTCCTGCCGAAAAATGTTCTCTTACACCATCACACTGCAACAGTATCAGCAGATCCAACCCCACACCTAAGCTCTTATCAGCTCTTTGCATTAATGCTGACCAGTGTCCATTTTGTTGGTAATACTATGAAAAGGCAGTAGAAATGCATACGGGGCCATTTGGAAAAAAAAAAAAAAAAACAAAAACAAAAAAAAAAAAACAACCAAACAAGTATGTAAGTCAGTTCAGCAAACAATAATTTCAAAATATAAAATGTAACAAGCTCAACAAGCAGACCAGTCCTGTAAAACTCATGGTCTGTTAGAGCTTCAGGAGATCACTAAAATTGCCATCTTAAAGATCCCAGCAGAGGCTCCACACTGCCATTCATAAGGGTTTTTTGGTTTGGTTTGGTTTGTGTTTGGTTTGGTTTGGGGGTTTTTTGAAAGAAAATTACCAATAATCAAAAGTAGCATATTCCAGTTCCAATCAGGAATACTGTCGGCACAGTATTGTTGAATCCAGTCTGGGAAGTTACTTTTCATAAAAATACTTGAAACTTTATTTACCATTGCCTTACTCAGTCAGTTGGCATCTATTGCATCAACTGCTGCAAAAGCAAGAATAAAGCAGGACTCTCATCATCATCATCATCATCTTGGAAATTTCTGTACTGCTTCATCAATTTACTATGAAGAGCTAGTCATGAAACCTACCTAAGAGTCAGCTAAATACTGAACGTCCTAGAAACAGCTGAGAGAACAGATTCACTTCTGAAGACAATGTAAGGATGATGAAAAAAAAAGAGAATGGTACATATCAAATCTTATGTCATGAAAGAAAAGAGTTACCAGATCTACAAACTGATGTTACTGTGGGAGCAGGACACCCTGAATTCACTTGGTCTCTTCCACAGAAAGAGTACACAGGAAACAGAGTAAATAACTGATTTATAAGGATTCTTCACATTACACTGCAGTAAAAAAACAGTGGAAGAGATGAGAAAGTAGAGCAGTTTTGTGTGTCAGCTGTGCTGCTGGACAGCCGTGACTCATCCAGGACCCTGTAGGCTATTTACTGAGCAATTCATTAACCACTGCTGATTTTCTTCTTGAAAGTCACTTATTTTCCTGTATAAAACAGGGAGGCAATTGTTCTTTGCACTGGCCAGTCTAGCACACACACACACACACACACACTGGGCTCTGTTGGTGTTTTGGTTACGTAGCACTCTTGTGCTGCTGAGACAGCTCGGGCCAGGCTGGTGTTTCACATTTCAGAGCTGTGGGCACTCAGCTCAGCTGGCCAGATGTTTCATGGTTCCTTCTGGGTAAGGTCCCCAGTCAAACCAAGACAGCCAAAAAGAAGAAACCTTTTCTTTGCTTTGTCCTTCCTTTTTTATTCTTTAATAAGTAAAACGTCCTTTAACTGTGTATCCCTTTTCATAACTGGCTTTTAATTGTGGAGGTAGCTGATTGCAGCGCATATTAACTGTGAGTGAAAGCATCCCATCTATTTTAACCAACTTGCTCCTCATATTCCTGCTCTGGAAATCTTAGCCAACCTTAGTCTTGTTGTTGATTATCTGATTTCCACCATTCCTGTGCCCAGAAATAGTTTTCAGCCATTTCATCCTGCATGCTTTGATTTTATTTATTTTGTCTCAGCAGCTCTCCCACCCTGCAATAAGGTGTTCTGAAGCACTGGTGGCCCAGGTGTGAGAGGTGTGGAGGGAGCAGCGTTATTGCAGGGCAGTGCTCACCTTGGAGAGCCTTTGCAGCCCCAGTGGCTCTGCAGCTGAAGGTTTTGTGCCCCCCTGAGCCCTGACCCTTTGGGCCAGCTGCTCACCCATCACAGGATGTGTTTATCCAGCTGTGTGCTGGGCATTTCATCCAGAAAGATCCTGTGAGAGACGGCATTGAAAGCTTCACTTAAAAATGGACACATGGCAATTTATCCATGTGAGATAACATGGATAAATTTATCCATGTGAGATAACATATCCAGCTGAGAATTCACACTGTTAGTTTGTTACTTTGCATTCAATCTTCAGAATATATGTTTTTAACACAAGTAGCAGAAGTTTGCTGATTTCCTTCCAATGCTCTCAGCTGTGTGGATAAGAAAGAGGACAAAACAGACACAAGCATTTTATGCTGGATATTACCGTAATTTAGCTTTTCTTTACTTCAGTTAGCTTTACTGGAAGGAACCCTGGACTCCATTCTGGTTAAACATCTGTTGTATCATAATTCTCTCCTTGTTAGGTGACAACAGGAGGTGACCTACACACAGAGGTTGCAAACTCTCAAAAGTTAAGAAATGCCAGACTCAGGGTTGCCTAATTCAGCTTCTGTATTGTGATACATGCTGTAACTATGCAACTGCATTTTTTTCCCCAGGCCTCATGAACATCACAGCACAGATAGTTCTTCTGTCAGAATTTCTTCAATAATATTTTTATACATATTTTTTCCAATATCTGACCTCATGACTTCAAATATTTAATGAAATAACATCTACTGGACTCTAAAAAGAAATGTCGTTTTACAAAGACAGACATATTAAGAAAGAGGAAATATAACAAGAGACAGACCTGCAAAGCAATTTCACTCATTTAAATAAATAGGAATTTAAGCAAGTAAAGTAGGCAACTCAGAATTATAAAAAGAAAATATTTATTAAAGAACAACAATGAAAACTTCAGAGTATTTGGGGACATTTCTGGAAAATAAACCATGCTATCTTGTCTTTAAAAGAGATATATAAGAGCTGCCTTCCCAGTGCAGTTCAGTGCTCAGAAGTAACATCAATAATTCTGTCTCTGGCCTGCTGCTGAGCTCTGCTTCCTCTGCATTTTGTGAGATAAGAGACAAGTCTGAAGCACCAGGCAGGTTTCCCAAGTGTTTTTCATGCAGCCTAAATGGCCCTGTGATAGAACAGAAACCACCTTTGAGCTGCCTTTGAGTTGGATTGGGTTGTGAATTGGATTTTGAATTGTCTTTCTTTTTACCAGTGCTAAATGTAGCCATATCTTGAACAATGTTTTGTACCTTCAATATGTAAATCACAGTAGCCTTTCAAGAGACAGCCCAATTAGGCAGGAAGAGAGTCAATATTAGCATTTGTTGATCCAGTGCTTCCAGCTGAGAGCAGCACAGCTGGTCAAACACCGTGGGAAGTTGAGCCAGAGTGAGGGAGGATGAAGCAGCAAGGCATTTGTCTCCTGAAAATGCACATTAGATCCTGTCTTCACCCATCATTCTGAGATCCATCTTGCTTTCCACTCAAAAAAAGCTTAGCAGAAGCAATTAAATACTATTATATTGAGCATTTATGGTGAAAAAATAACCCTTCAGAAAGTTATGCCACCTGCTGAGCTCTGAGCTTTCTGCTGGTCATGGAGGGTGAAGCAATGAAAGAAGCTTGTCTTCTCTGGAAGGCAAACAAATCATTTGCCGTTCAAAGTAGATGTTCCAAAGGTAAATATATCTGCAGTTTTGCTTTCAGTTCTAAAACCTTTGTATCTTATCAATAAATCAATGGAAAAGAATAAAGTAAGAAAATACAACCTTAAAAAATAACCTGGATGCATAGAATACAGCAATTTGTGGGTATGCTCTTCTTTTGTAGGAATAAATCAGAGGTAGTTTTGCCATTGCAGTACTGAATGCTAAGGAAAAAATGAGAAGAAATCTTCTTGTAGTGAGTCAGCTCATCCACCATGTCCCTTTCTTTGCTCTTCAGGTAAGTAAAGTATATTTGCACATCTGACTAAATAGGAAAGTCTGATTTATTGACTTCATTGCTACCTGAATATATAGCACCATTAGAGGAGGAAACTAAGACAATTATTAAAAGAAGAGCTATGATAAGACCAAGGAAGTTTCAGTGATATAAACAGAGCCATTTTCTTTAGACTAGCAATTTTTTGTGCTGTATTTAAAGGATGTGACACTATGGTTCAGTATCATTGCCAAATTGGAATGATTGTGCCTGTGAATCACCCATTTCAAAACATAATTCTTGCTTACCTTGAATTGGAAAGAATGGAAAATCTAAACAAATAAAGGCATGTGGTTTCCTGGTGTTTGCTCCATAACATGTAGTGCATTGGTAATTAAAGCCATGGCAAATCACAGGAACACAGAATTTAACCCTGGCAAATCACAGGAACACAGAATTTAACCCGGAGTCAAATTTCAAACAGGCATGGAGGATGCAGTCTGCCAGCTGTAACCACTTAGGAGAACAAACATTCCTAACTAAAGGCTTCCAAAATCACAACCTGATGCACTACTAACAATTCTACCAATTTATTTTGCATGTTGTGGAGTTCTACAAGGATTACAAGCACATAGGCAGAAGATGAGGTAGTCACTGAGCGCAGATTAGAGCATCTGCTCACCAGGTATAGAAGGAAAAAACCCCAAAAAACTACAACAACAATAACAGCAGGGTTCATTAGAAATGAGACAGCAAGAAAGGAATAGCTTTATTGGAGGAGAAATAAAGAGAACTCCCTCTAGGTGTGAAATGCCTGGCAGCAATGTCTCCTGCATGCTGACACATGTCTAGTTCAGAAAGTTAAGGAAAATGCAAATGTGTGAGAATCACTAGTATTAAATATTAGTTCCTAAAGTAACATGAATTCAGAATTGCATTAAACTGTGCTTAGAGTATCAAATCAAGTGTATTTCAAGTAATTATATATATTTTAGACATTAATTAGCCCATTCTAAGTAAATTTATCCAAATAAAAAGTCCTTAACATTTATTTAGCATAACCATCTCTCTTCCAAATTTGCCACAGTGTCCTCTGTTTTGAGGAATTTCTCTAGTATCACTTCCATTTGAGCTCTGCAACAGCACAGCTTTATTTTAGTATCCACCTATTCTCTATATTCCAATAGAGAAACCAAGCAGAGATGAGCAGCAATGCATTAAGGAAGGGTGAAATACTGTGTACATCTGCATTGTGCCACAGCAGCAACCTGCTCTTTCCCTACGACTTTGCAGTCAGGAAGAGCTCACAGACCAGCAATTAACTTTATGCACAAAGCAGCTCTATGAAGCCTCATTTATATTGCCTCAAATCAAAAGCACAACAGTCCCACTGCCGTAGATTTTTAAAATTCGAAAATAAAACTAGTAATTGCCTTTTTCATTATTGCCTCATGCTGGCTCAAGATACATGAGCAACATTAAACACATTAGCAGCTCTTGGTCTGATTAACTAACTCAAGGCAACAAAAACCAAAGGAATTGTGGCCACCATTCCTTCTAGGACAAAAGCTGGAGTCCCCAAAGTGGACTTGAGAGCTCTCTGTTGAATTGATATGGTTTGGGTCTGCTAGAGAATTAATCCTTTCATACAATGTTAGTGCACAGACCAACCACTGAACGATTTCTTTTGCACAATAGAAGGATAAGACTGGATCATACAATCCTCCTGTGTGACCCCTGGAACAAATTGTGCTATAAGACTTATGTATTCATCTTGTTTGAATTGGAGCATTTCCTTCCAAAAAGCACCCAGTTCAGATTTTAGAATGTTCAATAAGGAGAAATTTATTACAATCTTTATTAAATCATTCCACTGGCAAATCACTCACACTGTTTAAGATGTGCCTGCTTGGAATCTAAACTGCCTAGTCTCAAATTTAATTGCATGGCTCCCATTTTACCTCTTTCAGCCAGACAGGAGAGCTGCTGTTATCAAATCTATGCTGCACATAAAGGCAAGCTGCTCCTTTATTTTCTCTTTAATAAACTTTGCTGAATCCTGCTGCAGAGAAAGGTTTCTAAATCTCTTAGTTCCTCTTACACCTCCCTGACTAAAAAACTTCCAGATCTGAATGTGGTATTCTGGTAATCTTTGTACCATGGGTAATTACAGCTTGAACAATTTCCTACTCCTTGGTTCAGACGGGGAAGGACTGGGAGCTCCCTCACCCCCAGAGCTCTTTTCTGTCATTGCTCCCCAAAACAGCTTTCCCTCACAGAAAAACCCTTCCCTGTTCAGCCTCCAGCAGCGTGGGTTCAGCTCCAGCCCTACCAAATAATGCCTAACACAGGTTTATATACAGAGTCACAACGGGATGGGACTGCTGGGGAACAGGTCTTGAGCTGTTTATTTTCCAGCATCAGTCTCATGACATGGTTATGACAATGGGAAGATGCCAGCAGCAGCTGAAGAACTCAGTTACAACTCACTTTGAAAGTTTTTTGACCAATCACACAAAGCAAAAGCACATTGACAGTAGTTCCATCCAATCACCATAAGCACACATACCTTTGTTTAAAACAATGCTTGCTTATTTTGAATACAGTACCTGCTTGTAAGCCTTAAACTATAATGCACAGAGCTCCATTAAGCTTAGAACTCTCTAATATCTAATAGATATACTTTTCTGTAGCTTAGGGAGCTATTCTAGCCAAGGGCTAACACACAGAGCATTGTTCTATTTGTCCTTTCTACATCTCACAGAACATTTCTGCTGACCAATCTCATGGCTACTGCTCAGCTCCAATCACAGTTCTGCTCTTTCTGAGGACTGCCTTCTGCAGCTTCCCCAAAACCCTCTGATTTTAAGGATTCCCTGACCAAACCCCAATTGTTTGGTGCCACCAAGGGCAAAACACAAGAATTTGGTGCCTGTGAAGGAGCAGCCCCACGCACATCAGCCCAGGCTGGGGGCACAGCTCACCCTGGGCTGGGCAGAGGCTGCTCAGGGACACAGCCATGCCCCCAGATACTCTCCTGGCTGCAGGAAACGCAATTCCCAATCCTTCCCTCACTCTTTGGTGTAGCCCCAGCAGAAGGAAAGTTCAGAGGGCTCTCATAAGCACACAAGTGTAATTCAAACAGCATTTAGAACCATTGTTGTTCTGATACGAGATGGTTTGGGATCTGCTGCAAAGTGTTTACTGAAGACAGAGCTGATAGAAATAGGTAACTCAAGCATGAGCTCAGCAAGCTTTTCCTCAACTACAATCTTAAAAACCTACAAGTAAATGAAAATGCATTTCTGCAAGAATGGGAAAAAATATGGGAGTGAGAAAAAGAATTTGGAAAGAAAATGCAGCATCTGCAGTAGACTGGTTGGCATTTTTGTTAATTACTTACTAAATCTCAGTTTATTTGCTTCAAATGCATTCTGACTAATGAATCAGCACACAGTCCTGATATATTTATGAAATAGCCAAATACCTAGTCCTTCCATTCAATTAATGGCCAGTGTATTTGTCATTCTAGATAAAGCTGCACAGCATGTTAATGTATTTATATGTTGTTTGGTGTATTAACATTTCTTTTGAAAAAGAAGAGAAGAAAGGATTGAAAATAGTAAAACAAGATTTATTGTCTTTAAACATTTAGGAAAGAGATATAAAATGGGCTTAAGAAGTAATTGGAAATTCTGCAGAATAAAAATGTCTGGAACATGAAGAGACTCTCAGTCTCCACTACCATTTAAATTAGCTTTTATATATTCATTGTTTTGTAGATATCCACAACATTATTTTAAGACCTGACAAACAAAGCCACTCTTCATGACTAATGGAAATCATTCTGTGGAAGACAAATGCTCCTCCAATAATAATTTTAATGGTCTTTAAATTCTCTAAGTATTGCTCCTGAGAGAAAATACTTAAAATATTTTTAAATATTTTAAATCCTCAGTCTTTCAAATAATGTCCAGCTTTTACATACATAGTCTTGGGCTAAATAATACCAGGGATGTACATATCTGTGAGTGCTCCCTGTGAGGAGAGAGGGGGGAGAGAGGGGGACATCCATGGGAACAGAACGGCCTGGCTGGAAACAGCACTGGGAACGGAGAGCAGGGAATTCACCCGGCCAGTGCAGAGGGCCGGGAGCGGCTGAGACGCGGCACGGGGGGATGCTGGCACACGGGGACACCGGGGCACAATCGCTGCTCACACTCATTCACACTCTGGCACACCACGCACACTCTTGCACACTACTCACACTCACGCACACTCTTGCACACCCCCACACTACTCACATGCACACCTGTGCACACTCTCGCACACCTGCTCACACTCTTGCACACTACTCACACCCACTAACACTCATGCACACCTGCGCATGCACACACTCTTGCACACCTGCTCATACTCTTGCACACTCACACACACTCTTGCACACCTGCTCACACTCACACCCACTCACACTCGTTCACACTCTTGCACACTCACACGCACTATCGTTTCAGCCAGGCTGCACTCCACCCCTCAGCCTGTTTCGGATCTGTTCCCAAATCGCCATTGCCTCTGGAGCATACAGGGAATTGCCCTGCCTGTACACCGTAGTTACATGCATGCATTTTAAACATTCTGCTGCCTTAACATCTATAATCCATCCATAACCTCTTTTGCTTTCATATTTCTAGAAATAGGTTCATAATTTGGCAGTAAAAATTCATGTTTGATCTGTCTATAGTAAAAGTTGCTTTGCCTCTGCTTCCTCCTGCTTGCCTCTGTGAGATTGTTAATGGACTATTCACTCCCTCACTGCCTGTGCACAATAATGAGTGTTTAACAAGATTTCCTATAGAGCAACACCTTATAACGTAACCTCATTCATGCTTTCAGGCTCACAACAGCCAAAACCACATTATTTGGAACTCTCATTATGAATAAAAATGAAAAAAGTGCTCAAAAGATCTGTGCAGATTGTGCAGGTTAACCCAGTAGAGAAGACTTGAGACTTTTATTTTTTTCAGAAAAACAGATGTCATTGGCTTCTCAGTTCCATGAGCTATGCTGAAAACAGATTCAGGCAAAGAGGGAAAAATTTTATTCTTGTGAGGATGAACTCCCAAAGAATAAGTAAATCCACAGAAAAACTACAGGCAGGTCTGATTTCAAGGAAAAGCAAGAAAGTGCAAATGAGGACACTGTGGAAAACACTGATGCTTCTTGCACTGAGCCTAGAGCTCAGGGGAAACATTCACACAGGGACATACTTAGTTTAGCCATTTTTGTACTTTTTCACCAGGCTTGTTGAAGAAAGAAGAAAGGCTTTTTTTTTTTAACTTTTTTATTTCCTTTTAATAATACTTTTTTATTCCTTTGCTCTCCTGGAAGCAAGGCAGACATTCCACTGCAAATAAAAGGACATAAAAAATAAAAAAAAAGAGAGGTGAGATCTCAGATCAAGGTTAAAATAAATGAGGAGAGTGGAGTCAGTGGAGAGACCAGCCAGGTGATAACTGCAGATCAGCTCTAATGAGCTGAGATTTTTTTTCCTGCAGGGTATGAGTTACTCTGTGAGTCAAAGGAATATTTTTAAGTGACAAATAAAATGCCACAGAGGAATTAATTGTTGCATTGTTGACTACTGGTTAGTCATACATATCACAATATGTGTCTGAGTGATGTCATCTTTTAAACTCCCACCCCACATGAACATAATGGGGAGATAATTGCAAGAAGCTGGTTGGAATTAATCCAAGGGAAGAAGCAGGAAGCAGAAACTGCTGAAAAGCTTGTTTTAATCTTGAAAAGAGAAGTGTCATTCCACATTTTCCAGGACAAATCCTTCCCTGTCTCTCCATGGTCTCTGACAAAGCAGAGCTCATGTCTTTGTCCCCACATTGCTTGTAGGCAAATACAAAACCTTTTTTCTTGTAAATCCTACCAAGAGCTGATCATACAAATGACTTTTTCTACACTTAGCTAAGATAAGATGCTTTTCAGGACAGATACTTGAGAGTAGATTTAGGTACTTCCTCAGACAGTGAAAACCTGCTATGAAAATCCAGGTTTATTAACTGCAGTCAATAAAGAATCCTTTCAGAGAAAGGAAATACATTCCTGTCCATAAATTGAAGTGTGTAAATAGAAATTTTTTTTTCTCCTTACTTAACCCTCTCAGCAATCATGACGCCCTTCATTCACAGTGATGGGCTGGAGAAAATAAACTTATTAAATTAATGAAATCTGCACTGTCTGTCCACTTAAATGTATCACAGGACTTGTTTTCTATCTACCACAATGACAGTATCAGGTAGAAATAATTCCAGTTTGTTTTTAAGCCTTTTGAGCCAGTTGCCCTGGATTCTAAAGAACTTTCTGTGATGATTTTGAGGGTAGTGTTTTGAGAACTGTTTATGATGGATGAGGATCCCTTGCAACAATTCTACACAAATATTTCTCTTACCTGCCTGTTTGTTTGTGTTACCTGCCTCTGTTCCTGTGTAAATTAGCAAACAGCAATTTGGTAAAGGGGAAAGCCCAGGAATCCTGGGTATGAGATGGAGCATTGGGAAGAAAGATGGCAACCCTGCAAGATTCACAGTCCAACTGGTTCAAGGTTATTCATTATTTTATTCAGGTGTTCTTACTAATAGAAGATTAAAATCCTTCTGCAGTGAAACAATTCAATAAAAGGGGTTTAGTGCTATGAGTAAAATGACTGAATTATGCACATAACACTACTTGTCTCATACTAATCCTGGTGAGCTTATTATCTGTTAGGCTTTATTACTGGCTCTGGATAAGGGAATGAAGATTTAGAGATCTTCTTAAACTCTTCTAAACTTGCTCTAGAAATGAAGTAAATAATATAGCAGGATGGTAATTTTGGTGGTTTTTTTTTTAATCAGTCAACTTCTATGCTATAAAGTCAGGGTGACTTTTGCCCTTGCATTTGTTATGGTGGAAATATTAATGGACACCAGGCAGTCTATTGCTCCCACAGAAGGAACAACATCTGTAAAAAGAGTGTGATAAGACCATTCTTTCAGACTCATAGGCAGGAACATGAGGCCCCAGATACAAGATACAGCTGGAAAGAATGGAAGAATGAGCTGGAGTGCGGAGTCTGACAAAAGCTGAGCTGGCTGGAAAAGTGACTCCCTTATTGTTCAGTGTTGTTTGGCAAAGCTAACAGGCACAGAGAAGAATGTAAGCTGCAAGCAAATGAAACTGCCAAAGGCATCATTCTGACTTGGAGCAAAGATGAAGAAAATAAAGCAGTTTGGAAACAATGAGGGAAGCAAATGCCCCCAACTCTCAAGCCATCGGAATAAACAGCGATTTTACACACTTCACTCATGCCATCAAAATTTCTTTTACAAATAACTCTGCAAAACTGTAATTATGCATTTAGGACCTTTTGCAAGCATTAACCATGTTCTTACTAAACCAGGCACTGACTCCAGACTTGTTCATCAAGTTATAAAGCTGGTATTTATGCATTGAAAATTGTCGTCATTAAAAAGTGTTGCAAAGGGCTGATTATCACACATTCCACTTGCAAGCAATAAAGCAGCATGCTGGCAATTCCACTCTCATATTTCCAAATGCCATATTAAAAAAAGGCATAATAATGATTTGCCACAAATCTTGAAAAATATTCTTTTCCCTATAAATACTACTGAGACAGGCTATTTTCTTGCATATGTATTAATGCATTTAATTGAAAACCCAAGGCAGCTGTTACACTGCTACTCATTTTATTATAATCATAAAAATAATGGATGTTCAACACAGAGCTGAATACAGATTAATGCCAAAGCTATTTACTAATCCCTTTTCCCCTGATCATTCAAGAGACTAACCACAAATTTGAAAGGCCAGAAATACAGGAGGAGAGCGTTTTGCAGTGAGTTCAGCAGGGTACAAATCACAGGCATTTTTTTATTTACTAGGGACTAGAAATCAAGACAATGGAGAAAATAGAGTCCCAACCAACAGTCTGCAGCACAACCCACAGACATCATTTTGTCTGCAGCCTTTCTTCAGTCAAGCACAGCTAGAAGATGAACAGAGCTTAGCTCTGCCCCCTCCCATGTTCTGGGCAACTCAGTGCCTACACCTAATTCTAGATGAAGACTAGAACTTCTCTCACCTGGTCCTGGGGATAGGATGAAACCTTGGCAGCCTCCCTCTCCACACTCAAAAGTTGTAGTGATGGCTTTAAACACAGTTCAAAGATAGAAAAATTAGTTTAGCACACTGAATCCACACAAAAACCAAGACCTCTCTCTCAACACCAAAAGAAAAGTCCAGTAGCTGTGGATGGAAATGATTCTTCTTGACTTCCAGCAGCAGTAGCAAGCTCAGCATTCCAGAGATATCTCCTCCCCTGACACAGCTTCCATACATTTAGCATACAAAAGAAAAGCAAGAAAAGCCAACATTCAAAACCACCTACTCTGAAGAGAGACCTCAGGAGGGCTTTGGCATAGCTTTTCAGTCAAAAAGGCAAGTTCCCGCATTCCAGCTTTAAAAAATTCTCTACAGTCCTACCTGCCTTTTCCAAATCTGTCCACATTTCAGTTCAAACTGTGAGAGTTCAAAACACCTGGCAATTAAATACAGATAAAACAATTCTTGGGACCAAAAGGAACCTACTGTGGGACCACACCTTGTTTGCTGGTGCTCCAGCAACCATTTCATACAGCCTCTCTTTATAAAAGTTAGAGTTCTGCCCTAAAATCAGCCTGGATTTTGTCTCCATACTCTTCCCTTGTGCTGTTCCATTTGTGTTAGAAATCCTCCTCAGTGTTTCCAGACCGAAGGCAGCTTGTGGCCACACCTGTATTCTTGGCAGTGCAGTTGGTTGGTTTGAAAAACTCCTCTCTCCAAGATCCTTGTCACCCTAACCAACTCTTTTTAGCTGTACCAAAGAACTCAGGATGTTCAGTCTGATGTTTCAAGATTCTCATAATCATTTTATTAGGCCTTTTTTCCAAATCTGTCCAATGCTTAAACAACAGGGGAAGCCTGCACTGAGCACAGGGTTGAAAATAAAAATAAAAATTGCTCTGGGTTGCAACATTGCCTCCAAGTTTCTCCTGGTCTTCCCCCCTGTGATGCACAGCAGTCACTTTTTCCCAGATGCAGCCCTCAGGTGGGTTAGTCATTCAATGACTAGAGCATCAAGGTATTTTCCATGTAGCATCTCCAATTAAGAACTTCCCTCAGTCCCTAAAATTTGAAGTTATGACCTTTCATTTTAAAATATTGAACTATTAAAATACTATTGGTCAAGTTTTAAAGGCAAACTTGTTGGACAAGTTTTAACCACAATCTTTTTTGTCATGTCATCTTTCCCAGTTTGTATCCTCAGCAATCTCATTAACATAAGCCTATTTTTTGTGCCATAGTCTTTTTTCTGCCTCTTTAAAAAAGAAATCATCCCTCAGGTAAGTTCTATGAAAGTCTTCTGGTAAATTCACTATCTCAATAGTGTGACAATTAGCACAGCTCAAGAAAAGAGCTGGTTCTCTCACAGGCAATGTATTATCTGCCTTGGACTTGATGAGCCAAACCACCAATCTGAGCCAAGTTTCATGAACCTTTCCCTTGCAGCAATTCACTCTAACCAAGAACCCTGCCAAGAAAATTGCCCATTCAGTTGGTAGCACGGAATTCTAAAAGACAAATATTGTCATAGCTATATTCACTTATCCTTGACATTGAAGGGAATTAGCTTGTTCTTTACCAAAGGAGAAAGTAGTTATAGCATATTTATCCAGAGATTCACCTCAATTCACAATGCTCCTATTCCTGGAAAGTGGTCATACTTGTAACTCCCTTTCTTTTCTGGTTTGCTTTATAGATAATGAAATGAAAACATCTCAACTGTGAAACAACATGCACTTTTAATTTGTTGACATAGGAAGGACAAGGTTAACCCCACTTTTGTAGTCCTGCAATTAGGATTTTGTCACTATCAAATTTGTACATGCTAATGGCAAACATCCATTGGGCATTTCAGGTATTGTTACCAACAGAGCTGAGATTTATGTCATTCTGTTGATCGGTTTCTGTATCTGATCATTAAAAATTTAGCTTATTTAGGTTAGAGATGCTTCAAAAAAGCTTACTGGTTTCAAAACTTAAGCTCAGCAAGTAAAATTATCTCTTAAAACACTCATTGGAAACAAAATCCACATTGTAAAAATGAGAATGTTTGGAAAGTATGTGTGAAGGCTTTTAAAAGAGATTTCAATACTATGATATGAATGCCTGGAGACTGAGACTTGCAATGGATTTACCATGCTTGCTTTCCCATTTCAAGCCAGAGAAGGTTTATATATATAAAGTACAAATCTGTGCCTTTACTGGAAGAGCTGTCAAGTGAAAGGATTACACAAATCACTGTCAGGTCATCTGTGTTACAAGCACAACTTGTAATTCTAAGTCTGTCATTAAAAGCTTTTTCCACTAAACTAAGAAGTCTCCTCCCTCACTGTTCACCATTATTTTCCTGTTAAAAAGTAAAGATTTGGAAAAACTTAAAAAAAACAATATTTTTTGTAAGCAGAAAATTGCATTATTAGATATTGTGGTGCAATACGTTTCTTCAGCTAGATCTCATCTAAAATTCAAATACCTTATTTCCTTCTTATAGTTAATTAATGCAGTTCATGCTAAAAACCTTACCCCTAAAAAATTACAATAAAATATTTTATTATTCATCCCAAAAAGAAGGCAATCATTTCTATACTACATTCATGAGCCCACATTCCTATCAAACATTATCAGGGCAGGAGAGCTCCTTGGCAAACATGCCAAGAACCACAGCAGCAGTTCCGCTGACCAGAACCACTGGGGCCATGCACCCAACCTCCACACTGATCCTGACAGGGATTTACATTGAATTGCTGCCGCTAGTCTGACCTGCAGACTTCATTTCAAAGAAAAGTAGACATTTATTACTCCCTGATTCTCCCTCTCCTTCAAATACTATAGTAAAATCAGTTTATAACAAGTTGGAAACCTGCATTAGTTCTCAGGGGACTGGGAGAACCCCAGGAAATAATGATCCAGGTACAAAACCAACAGCTACATTTCTCTGTAAGAGCTCAGACATCACAATAGAGATTTAGGTAAGGAGTGCCATTAAAGAAAACTGAAAAAGCTGTTCCCAACCTCTCTGTTTACTAACAGCAGGAGAGATAAAGACAATATCAATATATCAGGAGATTGCTTCTATTCAATCTACGGAAACTCTGTTGCTGCATTCAGACACTGTGTTCTATTTAATGACAGTGCATGTTGCAATAGGTGAAAAAAATATTTTTTCTGTACATTTATGCAGTCTCAATCTATTTTAGTTGTCAGTGCCTGAATCTCACACATTAAACATTCCTTTTCTGAGGACAAAGTCTGCACTGCAGGCTGCATACTTTTCATTCAAAGTTGTTACTATGTACAAGTATCCTCGTGAAACGTTGAGGATTTTCTCTTTGACTTCCAAGTCTGTAAATTCATTCACATTTTCATAAACCAAATCAGACATCTTTTAATGCATTACAACATCTAAATGCAGAATGCCTTATAAACATTGAGTCAGAGAATTGGACAAGAAAACAATACTGAATATAAATTTCAGATGAAGCTCTTATGGCTAGAGTTGAGTTCTGAAATTCATGGCAAAGATGCCTTTCTTTCAAAGAGTCAAGGCTCTGATTTTTAATTGTTCTGAAATATCTCCTGGCAAAAAAAAAAAATAAAAGGAAAAATAAAAGCATAATATATCATCTTACTACAATACTCAGACTTTGGAAGAGACATTCTCAGAACTCTTTTCATCAAAAACAGTATTTAATTTGAAAAATAGGATAAGTTCCCATTAAAAAGCAGGAAGAAAAAATCTAACAAAATATTACAAATTAGCTTAATTTTAACATTAATATTGCACTTTCAAATTCACAAAAACCAAGGTTTTCAAAGCTTTATATTACATTTATCTCAAAAAAAAGAGAAATTAGACAAATTGTGATGAAAATTATATAAAGAAATAAGAGTATATGCATTATTCAAATCTGACTAGCAGACGCGATTTTCCTAATTAGACTGATTATATTAATAGCTCTTTGAATAATAGCTGAATGAATAGGGTTGCATAAAATCAGGTTTAACTGAAGCATAATTTGGCATATTAAAGGTGTCACAAAAGATGTACCTGTAATTTGCAAAATTTGTTCCTTTAAAAGTGTAAAATATTCATCGCTCATCATATTTTTTAAATGATGAGCTCAGAACTTTATGAACACCAGATTTCATTAAATCCCCTTGTTGCATCTAAAGACTACCTAACGACTCTGCAAAAATAGAAGAAAATAGAGCTGTGTTTTCCATTGTCTTGAACATAGCAGCAAGTCTGGAAGCAAAGGCACAAATTGCATCTGTCTGCCAGCTCTCTGCTGGCTCCGCACCAAATTATAAAAGTAAGGAATCAGTCGCTTTTAGAACAGCTGAGTTTGGGCTGAGTTACTGTTCTGGGCCATTGCACCTCAGATTTTGAGTGGATTATTCCCCAACATTCACCTCCATGTGCAGCACACACTAACAAGATGTTTATAGTCCCTCTCTGATCAGCACTTAAATAGAGCTCATGTCTTAGAATTAGTTTGTCTAACTAACCTGGGAGACTTTTGTAGTGACATTTAATGACATTTTCACTGTACAAAGCATTAGTGCCATTATTGCTTAGGTTTTAAAGGCTGTATTTTATTAGTAAAACAACGTTAATTTGCTACACAAATCACTACAAAGAGAGAGAAGTATTTATCATGCTTTATAAGGCAGTGTGATTCTCATGTGACAATTTATTCATGCATGGATGGAAAATGCAAATAATCTACCAGATTAGGTAGTGGTACCTGTCTTATGTGCTGAAAATAGTGAGTGCTTTGAGAACACTGAAAAAGTAAGATATAGTGACATGTTTTATTGCAGTAAATGCTAGTAAAATTGCAATCACTATTTAAATCTTGGGCCTGAAATAAACTCCACAAAAATAGGCCACTGTGACAAGAGGCAGCCCTCTGTAGAATTAGAGCTTCAGAGATTAAATTTATCTTAGTATTTTATCAGTGTAATGAGACAAATTATTCCCTCAGTATAAATTGATTGAACAACATTAATTTCTCAAAATAAAATGAATGGCCAAAACACAAGTGGTTATCTACTACAGGCAACATTTTGTGCATTATCCATAGTACTTTTTCTCTTTTTTTTTAAGGAATTCTTCATTTTAATACATTTTATAACCAGTGGCATGTTGGTAACTAACAGTAGAGTACATAAACACGTCCACAAAATTTGACATTTGAGTTTTATGTTTTGAAACCAACAAGGAATTCTTGGAATTTCCTTTTTGCTTTTCACCTAGAAGTTTAAAGAACAAATTATATGGCCCACAACACTTTAACCCCTCATTACCATGAGTAAATCACCTAAAGCAGCCCTGCACAAGACAGAGAGTGTGCTCGACTGCAACAGAAGACTGTGGGCTCAGACTTGCAATTATTGAAAAAGAAGAAATGCTCAAACTCCTTTTGCAAAGTAATACATCCTTGAGGGCTCAAATGAGCAACGATATGTACAAAATTTTACCATCTCCTTAGAGTTTCTTCAATTTTATTTTCACGTTTTACAAAAATTTGCTGAAGTGGAGTTTAGAATCCTTCTTCAATAACCTAGTAATGAGAACAAGAACCTGTTCACTCAATGCTACTTCAAAGTGTCACAGATTCAGACAAAAAAAAAACACTGACATAGAACATGTAAATTTATTGGCATAATCTTTATTTTAAAGAGATCTCTGCAATTCATTGAAAGACATTTTCTTCAGGTAATGATTTAGAAAAAAACTTTGTAGTAATTATTACTTTATATTCTTATGCAAATATAAAAATACTAAAAAGATATGACACCTTCCCAGGCCAGAGCCCACATTCTCATTCAATTTCATTTGCAATAATCTCAGATTTAAAAGTAAAAAATTAGTAGTCAAAATAAACATTTATGTACAATATCATTGGAAAACCTAACATCTAAGATTAGTTTAACGTATTTTTCAGGGTCTAGGCATGCACTGTCATCCAAACTACAATTCTTTGTGACTTTACAATAATATCTTTTGGGTTTTAACACCTTCAGTATCTCTCTTGTGTAGCCATGTTGAAAAAACACAGAGACAAGAGAGGAACTCCATGGGATCTCAAGAAATCATTTAGCATATGCAAAGATCAATTAAGCACTTAGTGATATACTGTAGTCTCCAGTGCAGTCTCCAGATATTATTCAAATGCATTAATATTAATCAAAATTAACATTTATTTCTTTCTGTGCAGTTCCTATTGCAATATTATGGCATCTGAATAAAGCAGCAGCTTCCTGGTTTAAGCATTTCTACTCATCTCAGTAACAACCCAGACAGAGCACATTATGACTCAAATGCAAGCAAGCCTTTCTCATCCAAATATCTTAGTTTTCATGTTTCAGAGGAAATTTTTTTCCCTGAATACTGGTTCTAAAGAAACAGAGTAGCTTCTTCTCAGCTTTGCCTACAGTAAAAACACTGTCCAGGCCAAACTGTAAGAAAACATAAGGCTCTAGGCTAATACATAGAAACAGCAGAAAACCAGGGAACTGCAGCATGAAGCTAGGTACTTTCTCAACAGCTTTATAAACCTCTCTAAAGAGATAAAATAATCCAAACTCCTAGTTGCATATGTCTAACGCTTTTCAGACTATTGGTATCAAAGTGTATGTACAATAAAAATTACCTCATTTTCATAAATTTCTGAACAAATATATCACCTTGACACTCTCCTCACAGTGACTTCTATACGTAAATTAAATGTTTTAAATTGCCAGATGAATTTGTCAGAAGTTCAGGTTTACCTTCATTTCTATTAGAAACCTTCCTTTGCAAAGGAAAATCTCAGGTCAGAATACTTGTGCAGAGCACTCTGAATTCACATCAACAAAATTAGTAACATTCTGATGTATTTGCAAATCATTTTGTATTTCCAAACAGGGGTTGATAAACTGCACAGTTCTCATTCCAGTCGTCCTTGCTTGGCATCACCTATTGCTCCCCACACATCAAATACAAACTCATCCGGAAATGCAAAGTCTCCAAGAGTTTCATCCAAGGCCACTGCAAACTCATCTGGGTTTTTCTTGTCTCTTCCAGCTTCCACAATTGTTGCAGCTAAAAAGCAACAAAACAAAAGAATGTAATTATCATGAAAGTGACAGCTAACACACAGAACCAAGATAGGGATGGATGGGATTTGAGATGTCTGTTTTCAACAGCTGGTGAGGTCAGCTTAGGGACATGCAAATTTTACCAGGTGAATTTAGGATTCAAGAGGAAATTATGCACTTAAAGTTTGTGCTTATGCCTCTATAAAATGAAAAAGTTATTTCTGAAAATCTCAGCCAGGTGTGTCAAATTGTGCAGAATGAAGAGAAAGGCTTTGCTGCTGTGCACAAGAAACTGGAGTCACCAAGGAACATCTTGGCATCCAGGAGAATGAAAACAGAGGAGTGATAGAATGGAGTTAAACTGTGGTATCTTGTATACCAATATTGTCTAGAATTTTCTCTTATTTACCAGAGAAGTATCAGAATTTATCAAGTGCCAGAGCACACTTTAGAAATGGCTAAACTGGAGCTGCAGCTTAGGATTCACTCCTTCCTTAGTTGCTGTGCTCATCCCTCGCCTTTTGCCACTACAGTTTCTCAGACTCTGGGAGATCACAGAAATCCATCCCAAACACTGGATGCTGCCAACCCATGGATATTAGAGCAAATGCAAACCTCTCTTGATCATGACACCTGCACCTCCATGAAGGGTGAAAAGAGTCAGCACAGAAATTTCTCCTGTTTAAGCTGGGCCCAGAGAACCACTGGCAGCAAGCTACAATGGTTTGAGGGCAGAATGCTCTGTAAGACACACTCAGCACAAACAGCACTGCTGAACACAGTTTATTTTCTGAGCTGTAGCTCTGCTGCACAGCCTCTCTTCACAGGAAAATGATGGTATAGTACAATAAATGAAACATCAAAGTCTGCTTCATTTTGTGATTATTTTATACCCTTGCCTTGAACTGCTAGATGTCCTCCATCTTTTGTTAAACACCAAATACCTGCCACTTTCTTCACAAGCTTATCAAATTCAAGTGTCAAAGTGAAGGATTTGGTAGCTTCTAGCCTTTTCTTAGAGAAATGTCCAAATGTAAAATGCATAATATAGTGCCTGAGAAAGGGAAGGAAGTTTTGAAGCCACAGAAAACATCTTTACTGGGACAGTCTGCTATCTACCACATACACTGTATTGAATCAACACGGCAAAATCTCTCTGAGAAAAATAAAAACAAACATTCCCTGTTCTGAAGTTTTACTAAATTTATTTTATTTTGTTGACCTAAAACTCAGCTCAACTTTATTGACAGTTCTGAACTTCTGGCAAACAGCACTTGCTGTTGTGCAAACATGTAACAAGATGTAAGCAAGCGTGAGCCATACTCCACATTGTAAATGTCAACAACAGTAACTCTGAGGAAACTTGATGTTTTGGTTTTAACTGTGTTCAGCTGTGAGGCTCCAATCCCAGTGTGTCAAACTACACAAAGCTGTGCAAGGAAAATTTATGTAATTCTTGACAAATAAACTGCTGTGTACCCCAAACAAGTGTACCCCAGCTTCCCAGGCAACACTAGTGGTTCTCAAGGACCCTCAAGGCCCTGCCAGAAGAAACCCTATTCCCATTGCATTGATTCCCTCTGTGTCCCCTGTGAAGTTCCTCTGACTCTGATTCAGTCAAGTCTGGATGGGAAATGGGCATTAAAGAGGGGACTCTTGTTCCTGGTAAGTAGAACACAAGGATTTGTTCTACAACACCACTCTCTATTTTCTGACAATGGGGCACAAGAAGGTACTTACAGGGAAGCAAGCCTGGAGATAATGAGGAGAAGGGTATAATTGAAACTTCACAGATTTCTGGATATGAAGCTGGATGTAAATTTACTTGTTATAGACACTGGGAGAAGGGTGGAGAGAAAAGAGCTGTGCAAGGTGGAGTAAGAACAAACACACCAAGAGATTGTTACATCAGATATTTAGAAATCAAAAGAGTAAGGATCTAGACAAGTGTTCAAGCAGGGTGGGAGCAGGAATGTAGCCAGTTTTAAGATAAATTGGCCAAGAGATATGGAAGAACCCTATGACACAGACAGCAGCAATAACACAAGACAACAAGGCATTATATCACAGTCCAGCTGCTCTGGCTGAAGCTTCAGAATTGCACATAACAAACTGTCATTAACAAAGTGGAACTTCAAATGCAACTTTCTTTAAAGATTTACATTCCCAAATAACTAAATAGAATCTAAAACTGGTTTATTACAGATTTACAAAACTTGAAAACAAAATCCACTAAAAACTTAGCGGATCAACTTTCAACCCAATCAAGCAAGAATCAGAACATCGCCGCGCTAAAGCAGCCTCAAAAAAACCCCCATTTTCACCTGTACTGAGTAAGTGTGACCAGCACTGCAGGGCACATTTAATGCAGCGTATTGACTGAGGCACAGCGGCATTCCCAGCCACTCCTGCAGCCGGAGCCAGGCTCGCTGGCAGTGCGGTGCTGACCTCCAGTGCCGCCCGCCCGCACTGCCGGAGCATCCCGGGCACAGCGGCACCGCCGGGCTCTGCCATGGACCGAGCCCCTGCACTGCCCTCCTGCGGGCCAGCTGCCGAGCCAGCCCGAGAGCTCAGCCCCCATTCCCTGCCTGATTCCCCAGCAGCTGCCACAGCTGCGGGACAGTGCTCCCAGGGCGGCAGAATGCGCCCGGTCGCACAGTGACATTGGCAGAATCGATGGCAGAACGCGCCCGGTCACACGGTGACATTGGCGGAGTTGATGGCAGAACGCACCCGGTCACACGGTGACATTGGCGGAATCGATGCGCAATTCCCAGGGCAAATCAAAGCCCGCTGACTGCCAAGGCATTCAGCAGATACTTGCCAGCTTGAAGGAAACGTTGCTGGTTCTCAGAGGGTGACAGCTTCGTGCCAGATTGTCTCCACTCCCCTCCCTTTTCCCCACTGCTTCTTGTAATCACTTATTGTGCAGCTCTTACAGGAATTTTATTCCAATAGAATATTTTTCCACAGTCAAGAGAGCCTCAATTGTTTTCAGATTTTCCTTTTTTCAGTTCACTTCAGGCAATGTTAGTGTCTGATTGATTTTTACATAAAATGTGAAAAGTTCAGCAATTTTAAAAAGTGATGAAAGGAATTAGAAGTCTCATCAACTTTAACTGAGAAGTTAATGTCAAGCTTCCCAGAACATGAACAAAGTAATATGTTGGCTTTTCAAATACAGTTCCTTTAAATAATCTCAATGATCTTTCACAAAATCCTTATTTTCATTTTTAATGAACACATGGGGCACAAGCCATGGAATCTACCTTCTGCCTGCCATTCTTATTATCTACCTTACACAGTCGTTTTGCTACCTATATCCTGTACTGTAACTTCTGAAAAAGCTTTTATCAGAAGTCCTGACAGGAGCCTCAATGTTTATTTAGCTGTAATGCCATTAGAAGTTTTGTCTTCATCAAAAGGTAACAAATATTGTTCTGTCCTGTCACTCTAAATCAGAAAATGAAGCATGTTATTGCAGTTTACAGTATTTAACATTACTTGGTTTAAGTTTCATGTTGAACATTGTCAGATCTGGTACTCAATAACTATCAGAAATATTTCTGCTTGTTCCTTTTTCTTAAGTACTAATTCTTCTTGAAGTTTATTTTGTTTAACTGGACTTGCTGCCCTACCTTTTATCAAAAAAACTCCCATTATTCTCTCAGAGTAAATGAACAGCTGTAAACAATATACTCCTGGATGTATGCAATAAAATCCTGTGGGAAAGGAAGTCTGGTGACAGAAGGAGAAGAAAACAACAGATTCAGGGAGAATATCACTTCAGTTAAAGCATTTAGAGATAAAAACATCTACTGAATATTGATGGGCTGGATTTGCGGGCCAAGAGAAAAAGCTTGGGTAACAGAAAAGGTTTAAACCTGTTAAGATATTTTGACTAGATGGTAAGTTTGAAAACTGAATTCAAAAATGGAGAAGTTGAGTCCAATTTTTTTAAACAGACAAGACAGAATATGCAAGGATATTTCAGCCTGGTCTCAGTGATGGAAGATTATGAAACAGATTATCTTGTTTGCGATCACATAGCATGGACAGGACAAACAGGGGTCAGGCCCAGCCAGCATGGGTTTAGGAAAGGCAGGTCCTGCCTGACCAACCTGATCTCCTTTTATGACCAGATGAGCCACCCACAGGATGAGGAGAAGGCTGTGGATGTGCCCACCTGGACTTCAGCAATGCCTTGGATACTGCTCCCCACACCTTTCTCCCAGAGGAGCTGGCAGCCCATGACTGCACCAGGGGATGTCCAGGTTGGACATTTCTTCACTGAAAGGGTGATTAAGCACTGAATGGGCTGCACAGGGAAGTGGTGGAGTCACCACAGCTGGAAGTACCCAAGAAACGACTGGGTGTGACAGTCTATGTTTAGTTGGCATGGTGGTGTTTGGTCAAAGCCTGGACTCAGTGATATCAGAGCTCTTTTCCAACCCTAATGATGCTGTGATACATCATGCCTGATAATATTATAGAGAGCAACAGAAAGGAAATAATCAGCCAAAAGCAGAAAAACAGAACAAAGGGGAACAAAATACTGGTGGATGAAGCCAAAAGGTGCTAAAAAAAACTGTGGACAGGAAGCCCTTTTGCCATGATTTACCATCGGTAGCATTCTGGGGTTAGATCCAGGCTTCCTCCCACCCAGAATTTTTGGGATTAAATACAGTCCATAGCAATTCAAGTCTTACTGATTTAAAAAAATAAATGTCAATATTTTTAACTAGCACTGTTTCCTGAGTAGCTCCTATTAACCAACTGCTCAAATTCCTTTACCAGAAAGCACTCGTAGAATTTAAAATAACCTGAATTATCTCTCAGCTGTGTATTTAAGTTTCAAAGAATGCTGAAGTCAAACCTTGGCTCAATTTCTATTATGCCCATAAAATGGCTGAAGAATATATTTCCAGAGCCAACTGCCCCTTCTCTGGATTACATACAGTTTTCAGTACAAAGGGGTAAGGAAGTAAAAAGGTAAAAATGCATCCAAAAGCAGGTATGTAAATTTCAATAGCATTTAGATCTCTGAAAATAAAAACTAAAAACTGTGCCAGAAAAAAAGTGCATGCATTTTCTTTAACAATTTCCAAGTACTTTGGTCCAGCCTAGGGATTTGTGTGTAGATTTAGTCAGCCATTCTTGAAACTGTCAAGATACTTAACAAAGCAAAAATTAAGGGCTTTATCTGACCTTTAATCTTGTCTGCAATTTAACATTAGTTTTTCCTTCCTTTCTTTCTAACTTATGTCTTAAAACTGGGGCACTGCTTCAGAATTCAATCACACCATGGAAGTGTCATTTTAATGGAGATGAAAGAGTAACATTAACTGACATTCAAAGATTCTGACAAACAGAAGTGCATGGAAGTGAGCAATGATTGAGATCTTAATCACTTGTCAGCTGCACTTTGTGATGACTTGCATTTTCAACTAATCTGGCCTGAGTAATGAGAGAAATTTCGAGCTAAGTGGTGATTGGCATCCTCTGAATGAATCTTTTCCTCATATTTCACTTTCATGGGTGACTGATCACATCCAGTACGTAAAAAACTGACATGTGTTAATTGAACAGATTTGTGACAGGTGATTAGCTCTCCTTTCCTAAAGAATCCTTGAGCTGTTTAATTGTTTTAAAATGGTAAAGTTGGGGGATTTGAGTCATCAACACTGGCTGTTGTCTCTTAGATTTGAACTTCAAGATATGGCTTCAAAGGTGCAAACTAAAGCTACACGAACCCTACAGTCTTTGATTTCTGACGGCTTCTCTTGGTTTCACTACCTTTTGGGGAGGAAAAGAAGAGGTAAGGGACAAAACAACCACCCAGTAGGGAAGAAAAGAGCCTCTCTATGAACAAAGACCTCTTCCTTCTTTGAGTATTCTTCTAAGGCTTTTTTTTTAAGTTTCCAAACTACATACTGAAAGATGAAGGGCATTAGATCTTTTGAGGGGAAAAAAAAATTCAAGGAATTCATGGGAAAACTCTGCCAGGTGCTTGGCCATTAACTCAACTATATGTGTTGAAAGCTGAACTTCTCAGTCTAGTGTGCAAGAGCCATCCTGTTTACAGTACTGAGAGCCAAAAATACAGGGAACACCAGTTCCCACAGGACTGTTCCCATGGACACCAGAAGCAGAGCACCCACAGCTGCTGATTCCTGTAGGGCAAGGAGCCTGGGGGCCTTGGAGGTAACCTGCAAGGACAGGAGCTTCCAGAAGCCCAGGCTGAGCCAGGAATGCAACAGCTGCAGGACAAAAACAGCTCCCAGAGGGACAGCTGGCAGGGCACCCAGAGCTTTGAAGCCTGAGCCAGACTGAGGCACAGAGGCTGCAGGAATGAGATGGGACATGGAATCCTCCCTAACCTAAACATGGCTCAGCAGCACACAGGCCTCCCAGGAGTGCACTGCATGGCAGCAGCATCACATATTGGAGTGGCTGGGAACAGAAATGTTGAGAACTTCTAGATTCCCGGGAATTGGAAAGTTTAGATAGAACCTACAAAACAGAACTCGAGTTTTGGGCAGCTCTGCCCTCTCTTCTATGCCATGAAGCCCAATTCTGCCTTAGACTGAAGTACAAATACTGTTTTACCTACATTTTTTCCTGTGAGAAAACTAGTGATATCTGCCAAACAGATGCTTGCTGGTAGGAGCACCCAACAAAGGCCTTTTGGCTATTGAGATAACCACCTTTTGTTCTCATTCCATGCTGCCCCTCCAGCCCTGGAGCTTCATGCCAGACCTATTTTCTCTTCTGCTTTGCCTTTTCCACTTCTCTCTCATGAAAGGTTTCTTTTCAAGATCTCTTTCTATTTAGCCAATTTTTTCCTTTTTCTTGGCTGGTTCTTTTAAGATATTACCATAAGAATAAATACCTTCCTCTTTGTCTCAGTACCAGCAGTTCCACAAGATCCTAGGAGGATTACACCAGCCACAGCAGGCTAAAACAGTCAGACTGCAGCTTCTTCCCACACAGATATAAACTCCTATTTAGTTGTTGTCAGAATAACAAAGAAAGGCAACAGCTGCAAGGACAAGTTTGGTGCATCTTTATGGAACTTATGACACTGGGGTTACATAATGTCTTTCATTATAAATCAATGATTCTTATAACTAGTAAATATTCTATAAGTTTTCTCATGTTCATCAGAACACAGGTTTTAGAGATTTTGATAAATTTGTGTAATTATTCTGTCAGTTGCCTTGCTAAATAGCTACTTGTTCACTGATGAAGACCTCAGGATCAAACCTTAGCAATCAACTTTGATGGGTCTATGCCAAAGGGCAAAAAAGCAAATAAACATACTTATCCTGAAGAATTCTTAACCATGGCACACACAAGATCCACTAGAAAATATATGCCAGAAAGAATACAGTGGTGACAGTTATAGCAAACAACTAAAAATTCATGCAACAGTGTATAGCTAATGTGCAGAAAGAATAGAGGATTGATTGAGTAATTACATCAAAAGGCTTGAAGTGGGAGGGAGATTCTTTTATCAGAAAAACACATTTGCAGAAATACAGGCAAGTTTTTGAGACTGCAGGCTGGACAAATTTTGCTTCGCTTACATCCAGAGACTAAAGTACTCAATAAACATCAGACTACAGAAAATGAGAAATTATTTACTCTTGTAGTAATGTATCTGCTAAAAACTCACCTAATTCAATATCTCTTATGCCCATGTATGTTTCAAGGAGCTCATCCACTTTTTTAATTGCTTTTTCTTCAACTTCAGTTGGCTTTGTTGGAATAAAGGGAGAGAAGAACAAAGGTATGATTATATCCATGCAGATTTCAAAATAAAGAGCAATGTGCCAGTGATTATCCTTACTCCCACCTTGGCCCCCTAGACTTACAGAATCTACAGATAAGACACACTATTCCACTCCCTTTCCCTCTTCTCACAAACATGAGCTTTCCTCCTAATACCAAGCCACACAACTCATGCATTCAAACTGAACAGGGGCCTTGTATCTCCTGACAATACAGATCTCCATCAAATCCTTATCAGCTTTAGAAGAGCCCAGAATAAATAATATTTATTCACTAAACTCTAATCCTAGTTTTGCACAAATTCATGTCAGTGTATCTAATCAGCCTCTCCTAACAACAACCCTTACACCAACCCTGTACACTTCAGTGTCAGAAACAGAACAAATTCTTCACAACCATCCCATCTCTTTTTCCCCCCTTCCCTCTTTTCAGCACCCCTTGGTCTAATCTAAATTCATCCATGCAGTCCATGAACTCGAAATCTGGGTTTTGTGCTTCCAGGTTCCTCAGCCCCATCCTGTCCCTGCTAGTCATCAACTTTAGTTGTTCTCTTCAGTCCCACAAGCTTTGTAACATCCCATTTTTCCTTCCTACTTATCATCCTTGGGGAAGAATAAATCAGAAGCTGGGTGATTAAACTGCTGAGGGGCATTCCCCACCATACCATCTCCTCCACAGTAGCAGGGCCTTTGGCTCTCAGGCGAAGTGTTTCTCTCCCTTTGGAGATTTTAGCCTCTGACAGAGTTTTGCCTTTGGACCTTGGCTCCAGCTTTTCTAAAGATAAAACAAATCCAACAAAAATAAAATATCAACCAAAACTACATATACAGTACAACAGAATATGAGGTATCTGTTTTGGTTATTACAGTATCTTCACATTTAGCCTGATCGAGATCTAGACTATGTAAAAATCTAATTATAAATTAACTATTCTAAGTATAGCTTTGCTGACAATTTCTTGTCTTCAAATTGTAAATCTGCTCAACTGCACTGAGGCTAGAACAATTGACCAATATATCTAAGCAGGCCTGTGGCATTCATTTCATATATGTACCTTGTATAATTTGATTTCCCTATTGTGCAGAGAAGCATTTATACCTTTAAATTAGATAGCAGCTGAAGTCACTGGCCAACTGCTGATTTATTCGGGTCTTTACAGACAGAACACATTGCAGGTTCAGCACTACAACATTTCTATCTTTCACTGATGCAATGGTGCCAGCACTGCTGCTAAGCAGGTGATGATGAGCCACCCTGAGCTGAGTTACCAATCTGCTTATCAGCACTCACAGAGCTGCAGTGGCCATAAGCAGATCTGCAGGAGGTTTGCCACTGGTTTCACCAAATTTATTTCACAGCTGATAAATCTCTACAAGAGTATCTGGTTTACACAAAGTTTCCTTTACCTGAATTCAGCCTTTCTTGTCTCATTCTGGGCAAGGGCACTCCAGTTAGTGGATGGAGCACGGAATCATTTAAGATTTGGGTTTCTTATTTCAGGATGCAATTTTACATTCAAGAGTGGCAAGGCTTTAATTTACTTACTGACATGGGAATTACATAGTGAATCTGGAAAGTGCTAGAAGAGAGGAGACAACTCTGCAGAACTGCTTTTATTTGTCCTGTATTCTCTAACAGATTATTCCTCCTCTTAATAGCAGGCCTTTCTAATAAGCTCTTCTTTAACGTGTTATATTAATTTTGCTCAGATAGACTTCAGCTCATCATTATTGCATAAGTGGTCACAAATCTAGATTATTATGCTGAACAGTATGTTTGAAAAGTAAAGTTTATTAGCTTTCATGATACGACTAGGTATGTCAAAGTCTCATATATATCCTTAGGATCAACACTTTTTCTTTATCCTTCTATTGCTTCAAGGACAGTTTAAAACATCCTTAAGATTGTCATCATTTCTGCTAGACTTGTTTCAAAAAGTCATTCTTGATAAAAACCTCCTATATTTTTCAAATTCTGTCACCATTATCACCTTAGAACTCATGATTTGAGATAACCTTCATTTGCAGTACTTTAGACCAAAACACTCTGGTATCACTAAACTATTTTTCATGTTCACATAATTAAAATGCAGAGTTTGTGTTATGCTGCCTTTACTTCGTTTCTATTAATTTTTCACAATTCACAGACACTTGTGACTGGTACAAATCTTTTATTCTGTGCTACAAGCCTTGCCTAGGGGAGCTGAGACAGCCTGTGTGTACATGGTAGAAGGATGTCCAACCAGTAAATTATGCTTATTTCACATTTCACTGAGAGGAAGAAAAATCGAAATAATTTCACACAGAGGTTTGTCTCTTTATTTCTGTACCCTCACCAAATGCTCTTGAAATTAACAGGAATTCAGCACCTATTTGTTGAGCAGGATCTGGACCTTGTCTGTCATCTCCTCTGGGGCTATTCTTAGTGCTTAAGCTGCAGCTTAAGCATTATCTTTGTGCCTGAAGCCTAACTGTACCTAAGGCTAAAGGCAGGACTTTTAACCTACTGAGCACTGCAACTTGCGAGTGAATTTCTGTAGGGTAAAAAATAATGTGCATATTCAAAAAATCTCTCCACAAAGCTCTTTAAATCAATGGCAGAAAAAGGGTATTGCCATGAAATTACTGCATTTTCTCCTCTACATCAACAGGCAGACTAAAAGGTATCTTAGTCACCTGACTAAAGTAAAAACTATTAAATTATGACTGAAGTCATCAATCAAATGCTGATTTACCCCGCTCTTTACAAACAGACTGTGTAACACTTCTAGCATTGAACACAAATTACAGGCCCATATTAAAAAGAGGTATTGCTGCATTACTAATTGTGATGGACAACACATGCAATTCTTTAGCATAATGTATAACATACACATTTACTTAACAGCAGTACCAACTTACATGTAAACACATTAGAGATCAACTCATAACTCCCTTTCTTCACAGAAGCACCAAAAGCAAAAAAAAAAAAAAATATCTTTGCATTTCTCTCATTTTCAATTTCTGCTACTATTCTGACACCAAGTGTCAAGACTGGTGTATGACAGTAGCTGTAAACTACTAACACATAAAAAAATTTGTAAAACAAACATTAAAAATTTTTGCTGCTGTAGTGAACACAGTGATATTGAATTGACTGTCACTGCAGGTGTGCAGAAGGCCTCATACAGATTTGTGATTTAGCATTATTTTGAAGTTTTTATTACAGGAAAATGCTATATGGTTTGGGGAGAGAATCCAAACAATTGAGATAATAAAATTTGTAACTCGGTCTCTATTCTGACTGCCTGAGCAAAACTTCCCTTTTTTGTTTGTTTTCTACATTGATAAGAGTTTATATATACAAGAATTAACAGTAGGTATGCATTCCTCCTATTTAAGCAGCACTTCTCATTGCATGCAAGCAGCAAGCAAAGACAGAACTTTGCAATTCTGCTTTCTTCCAGTTCTGAGTTACCTGCTGCATGACTGGAGATCCACAAAAGGCTGGGGAGGGGGAGAGGGAGAACAGGCAGGCAGCAAAGGAGGTGCTCTGGGGAACCCCAGACAGTGCTTGCTGCAGACTCCGTCTGCATCAGAGAGCACAGACCCCAGTAAAGGGTACAGAAATAGAAAAGTCTGACACACAGAACAACAGGGATTGTGTACCAATAGAGGAAAAAAGGAGTTTTGAGGATCCAGACATTAAGGAAGTGATCCATGCTTTAAAACCATACCTATGAAACAATCCCTGTTCTAATTTTGCAACATCATGTAGTGGCAGAAGAGACTGAGTAAGGCTCAGGTGAGGTAACCCACACCAGGATGACTGCTGGACAAAACAAGATGGAAGACAATCCATTCATAAATCTTCCACTTCAAAGAAAAAAAACTAAATGTACTTTCTTGTACTAGTTATGCTACCACATGTGGACACCTGGCTGCTCTCTGAAAACAAAACCACAAAGTAATGCAAGGATGGGATTTTATTATCAAGGTGTTTTCCTGAACAAGGTGGACAGTCAGGGCACTCACCAAATGCCTTCAAAGGCTCTACCAACTCCAGCTTAAACTTCTGACCTTTCTCCAGATCTTTTAGCATTTTGGCAACTTCATAATGCCGACACTCTGACACATTTTTCCCATTTATGGTCTCTATGTGATCACCCACGCAGACAGTTTTGGTTTGGTCCATAATGCTGCCTTCTTTGATTCGCTATTTAAAAAAAAAAAAAAAAAAACCACCACCAGAAATAGAAACATTTTTTTAAAAGGTGACACCACCAAGTTTCAAGAATGTTAGTTAGCAATATCAGTATTACTGAGCTTATTATTCCAGCAGTGTGTTTTGTCTATGAGATTATCATAAAACATATTTTGAAAAGCATTATTTTTCAAAGTGTTTTAATAAGCATTGAATATACAATCAGACAGGGAAAAAAAGAATGCGACCACACTTTAGAAATAAGGAATTCTGAATAACCTAATATTTTTGTGCTTTAAAACTGTTTACAGACATCTCAGCAATGTGAATGGTTATTCAAGTTTTTGGGGGTTTTCTATTTAATAGCTTGACAAGCATAGGAACCAAATTTTTCTCTTCTCAAGTTTAGTCCAGGGACTTAGTAAAAAAATTACATACTGTAAAGGGCTGATCTTAATAAGACCCATCCTAAGTGCTGAAACTACTGTTCTCCTCATTAAGCTATACTGTAAGCTGTATATTAAAGGATATCCTCTGAAATAATAAAGAATAAGAAAATCTTTTAGCTGCTATCTCATGGAAAACACAAATAGTCTAAAAGTCATAACAGAAGTTACAACTTTAATGAAGTGTAATTTAAAAAGTATGGGGAAAAACCTTTAAAATATCTCTATGATTTATGACAGTTTAAATTTCAGTGAATCTGTCTATTGTTGTTACATACTGCCATATTGGTTCATTGTGTGCATACATCACTTAAGCCATTATTATATAGCTATGGGATAGACAAGCCATGACATAGTAAAATACCTTTTATTTTGCAGGTACAAATTTCACTCTAACGTGTTCCTGAAGAACAATCTTTCCAACCGAGCCTGGCGTGGCTCAGCTAACCGTGTGTGAGATAACAGTGAGACAAGGCAGATAAGCAGCTGCCACCTCCCACTGCAGCAGCCAGCCCGGCCGTGCAAGGCTCAGGAGCTGCTCCTGTCCCTGCGTGGGGCTGAGCCCACACATGAGCCTCCATCTGAGAGTCAGTGGGAGTGTGAGTGCTCACTGCCACACACTGCACTGCCAGCATCTGAAGCTTCAGGCTCAGTTTAACTCTTTCTAGCCCCAAACAGAAGCCTGGTGGTGACTGTGGATGTGGTACTGTACACACCAAAAACCAAATGTGCCAAATGCGGTCCTGTTACCAAGACTCAAAACCTGTCCCACACAGCTTCAATCAATGTTTAGTCTACATGTCAAATATTCATTTAGCTTTTCTTCTTAGCACTTGGATCCACACACTAAAACTGTTGAAATAATATTCACTGGCTGTTATTTGTGTCACTTTTTATCACCACTCCAAGTTAACTGGCTGAGACAGTCGAGCTACACTGTTACAGTAATTAAGATGCAATTGCCTGTATTTCAAGTGCTCTACAGTCCATTGAGAAGCTATGAGGATCTATATTTCCTATGCAATGCCTACTCCATTTGATAATGTCTCCTTGTACACCACTCAGTCATACTTCAAGTTCTACTGCTGTTCTTTGAATGCTAATTTGACTCCATAATACCTTTTCCCACCTGCCTGTGTACCCCAAAAACAAATTTGTGAAAGCAGAACAACACCAGGTTTTGTTCTTAGTAGGGCAAAACAAGATTAAATTTCATAGGAACAAGCCCTGCAGTTCAGTGTCAGGTTTAAAATTGGTTGGGTTACCACATCAAACCTAGAAACTTCTGTGTTATTCAAAATGCAGTAAAATAACTACAACCCGTAGCAACCTTCAACAACCTGCCAATCAGTAAATTCAGTCTTAATTTTTAATTAAGAACGGGACACAGCCACAATTTTTTAAGGAAAATATATGTATATAAGCAAAAAAAAAAATCAATAACACTTTAGAGACAGTCTCTGTTTAGTCATTTACCTAGAAAATATAGTAATAAAAAAGATGCAGACTTTACTTTTGTATATATGTGTCTATATATAAATCAGCATTTTCTATGCTGATTTAAAAGATCCATTAGCTAAATCTGCAACAACAACAAAGTATGATCCTAGAAACTCCTTTAAACTTCACCTTCATTCCCATGAAGACCGCATCATTTTCATTACAATGCTTATTATTAGACCAGTACAAGGAAAAATAATATATATTTGCTCAGAGGACTTTTACACAATTAACTGGAAGTTACAGCCTGTCTGGCTAATGTTGTGAGGGTTTTCCAGTGTGCTCCAATTGTGCAGTAGCCTATGTGAGGGCTGTTACCAAGCAAGCACAAAGGCAGTGTCACTGCACAGGGCTGCACTCGTGAACGCTGCTCACTGAAGCATTGCTTCAATGCCTTCTTTTAAAATGCCACATAAGCAGCAGCATGGCTGAATGTTATGGGCTGTATAGATGCCACCACTAGAAATTCACAGTTCTTTATAAACATAAAAGTTAGGCTATGATTTTGCCAAAATGCTTAGTGAAACCTTTATTGCATCTTGACTTTCTCAAACATGACCTCAGTCACATTTTTCCACAACAAAGACAAGCAAACCGATTCCTAAACCCTGTCTTGTTTTATAGCCATGGTAGCTAAGGAATGAACAGAAAATACAATTTCTCCATACAAAAACTCTGCTTACAGTGAGAACAACGATTGGGGCAGCAGTAATCAAAGATAATTGCTAATGCCTCACTAATAATGGGTAACTGGAATATATAAGAGCAAAGAATCTCAAAAAGGCAGAAAATGTGATTAAGGTTCCTAATACCTAGTCTAGTAAGAAGGGCAGCATCATTTCATAAGCCACTACTTGTCTCAAAACATACTGCCTCTAGGTCATACAGAAGAGGAGAAGGAAAGCCATTATGATTAATATACTGAGTATGTTACTGCCCATACTTGCTACTCAAGCTCATTGTGGTAAATTGTGGTAATCCACATCCTTGTAAATTCACCCTATCCAAGGCAACAACACAGGAAAGCTAAAAAACCACTGTACTTGCCCCTACTCTTGTACAGCACAAAGGCTTCTGCCCTAGGAACAGCCAAAGACTGAAAGAACATGATCTCATTATCACATGAGTGACAGAAGTTCTATAAGCATCTAATAAATGACATCAGAAAATCAGTTTAAAACAGGAGGGGGCAGATGCAAGCAGTATCTAACACCTACCATCTCAGGGTAGCTCAAGAGACACAATGGTCTCATTGTAAAGCTGATACACATTACAGAAGCAATGAACAAATGAACTGATTTTGAATGACATGCAGTACAGATTAGCTGAACTAATTTTGAATTATGTACCTAAAGAAAAGCAATTTTATTCTTTACTTACCATATATATGATAATAAAAGATCTTATAGTTATAAAGGATCATGAAACCAATAATTAACCAATTATAGTAACAGAAGCTTCCATAGAACAAAGTATTTCATTGGTAATTAAGTTTACCTTTATAAAGGCACAGCCAGTTCCATTGTCTGTAATGGTAAGTCCCAGCATATCATCAGTTTTAAGAACTTCCACTTCTTTTCTCTGTCCTTTCACATGGGCAAATATGAAATCTTCAAGGCCAATTTGTGCACCTAAGAGTTTGTCCATATCAACTTTGTGAGTGTTCAAAGTGCAAAACATGATCTGTGCAGAGGGAAAGCAAACACATTAACAGTGCATTAGGCTTGGTGAGTTTGACAGGAAGCCAAAATGAGAGCACAGTTCAGGCCCTGTGACAGGTCCATAGCTTAAGTGATCCCCCTTCTTCTCCAGCTGTGCCAGGAGAAGGAACAGTCTCCATGCACACAGAAAGCATCAGTAGCTCAAAGTGCAGGTGAGAGCTGGCAGGGAACACAGGAAAGAGCCCTCCCTGAGCCTCTCAAGGCCTCTCTGAGCACACCAGCCCTGAGAGAGGCATCTTGAGCTGCTACAGCTTGCACCAGGTCAGAGTAAGCAAACTGAAGAGCCATCACCATCTTTTGCCTCATCATTCACCCACCTCAAATTCCACCTGATCCAAAGATCACTAGGGACTAGTTTAAAACTTATTAGTTGAAAGGAGTTTAATGGGAAGGAAAAAAAAGAGAGCTTATCAAAACAAAAGAGTCATAAGAGAGCATGAAATGGTTTGTATTGCCCATGTGTTCCCTCATGAGCTCAGAGCACATTGTCTCCAGTGGGCTTCATTAGTTCCTGCTCTTCCCCAGCATGAGCTGGGGTCATCCCTGTTCCAGCGTAAGCAAGGCTTAATAAAAAAGTCAAATTGCTTCCTTATAAACCAGCTTTTCTGAGGGATTTCCAGTCCTTTTTCTGCCGACGCTGATGCCAGCTCCTCAGCAGGGAGGTTTCTTGTCCTGGCCATAGGCAGGGTGAGAGCAATCCATCTGTGCTGCCTGGGACCAGAGATGCTCCTGCCCACCAGGAGCTGCATGAAGGAATGTGCCAAGCCCAGCTCAGCCATCACAGCTGCAGTAACGACAGTGCCCAAGCCTTTCCAAGCTGCAGCAGGAGAGGAGTGAGGGCCAAGGGAAGCCCAGCTCCTCCTGGGCAGCACGGAGAGCACAGGGCAGCAGCCAAACCAGAGACTCTGTGCTCCACGAGAAACTTGGGGAGTCCCTAAAATCTACTTGACTGAGGCAAAGACATGGGGTTTCCACACCACAACACTACACATTCCCTTTTCTTTCCTCCTGGCATCACTGGATGAAAGCAGAAAAACTGAAATGAAAGTAACCAACCTGTTTACATTGATTCCAGGTCAAAAGAAGAGTGGATACTCTTACTAATGTATTTCACAAAGAGCATTTAAGCTTCTGGAGCTTTCTAGGACTTAGACTCTGTAACTATGGGGATTTTAATCTTAAAAGACTGAAAGTTAGTAGAGAGATTGTGTTTCTTGATAGAGGTCTTGTTTAGTTGCTGTTTTTGAAAACAAAACAAATAAAAACCCTCCAGCAAACAGCCTCACTTCAATGGCTACTTGCTTATCTCATCTAATCCATCAAACATCCACTGCAATCTAACACCTTACTTAACAATGAAAGTCGGAACAGCACACCCTTAACAGACATTAGTTTTATTTGCTTGGGTAATGCAAAGGTTTTTAGTTAAACAATACTCCAGATATAACAACACCTAGAGAAATTAATCTGGTTTTAAGTAGAAATTTGAATATAATAATAATGATAATAATAATCTCTAATTACAAGCTCTTTTTTAAAATAAAAAAATTAAAAACAGATTATATCAAGTTCACATACACATTTTCAGCTCTCTCAAGCTACATAACTGCCAGTTTAAAAGGGTAACTCAGTTCTCTGTTCATTGTTCCTGTGATGAATAACAAGCACTGTCTTTACATTTTAGACATTAGCATCCTTCATCTGACCTTGTCAAACAGACAATCTAGTAAATACTGTCACACCTTTGAATAGATAAAATTGGCAACAGAGCAGAAATGTGATATTTAGAAACTTGATCCAGAGTTTCTCTTTATAGATCTTCATCTGGATGGCATTCCTACTACAGCCTATAAGTCTGCAGAATTTTTTGTGAGTCAGTTCTGTGTTAGCCACAAGGCTGAGAGAGCATCAGTTAGTCAAAAATAAAACTTAAATCATTCTTCATCCTCTTTAGTGAACAACTGCTTTTTCTCAGAAGAGATATATGCAAAGAGTAATGTACTAAAGATGTATCTACCCAGAAGGATATACCAGTACACCATCAACCAGTTATAGCATAGCTTTATTTGTACACAGCTGAGACCTATTCATTCAGAAATGGTATTTTTCATAGATTTTACATAGGTTAAATATTGGGACCTAATGCCAGATTATATACCTGAATACTTAAACAACAGGTTTCCACTCCCTCAGACTTTTGCATATTTTTAATAGTAATTTTCATATTCAAAAATGAAACAAGAAAAAAAATCAATGTGCAGTTCTCATGGTTAAGTCTTTTCTGTCCTTACCCAAACCTTCATAGGCATTTGGTCCCTAACTCAGTATACCAGTGCTGTGAATATTTCATGCCAACTTTAGCAAGATATTATAAATCAGAACTGTTACATCAGTCACAAAGTATCTAGGATACCTCCTTCACCAAGAGTTATCATCTTCTGCAGCACTCAGAAGAAGGAAATTCCATGTTGCTGGACACTAGGGGCTTATGCACAACTTTATAAAATAGATTTGTCCAATAAGATTACTAACAGATCATTCCCTGTACCCATATTTTCAATTGGAAGAGACCACATTAGCCAACAAAACCAGGGCTATATAAAGAAATATAAACATGTGTTATGTAAAGAAATGGTATTAGCTAAGAAAAAGAGGGTTACATGATGTGTTATATAAACTATATATGCAGTACCATATTGCATGTTCTATACATTAACTGTACTCTCATCTTCCATACTGAGCTGACACCTTGAGAAGAACTCAAAAATGAGTTGGTTGATAGATTACATACTCAGAAGCTATTGAAAATGTATTAAAAATCTCAGATAACTTTACAGAGAACCATAATCACTTTCTGTTTAAGAGGCAGGGAACTGGGAATTTTAATTCTGAGCAAGATATAACACCCACTGACAGACTTCCCTATATATGTAGATGTCATATCAAGAAATCACCAACACAATTTTCTAGGTATTACTCACTTTATCTTCCCCAAGGAAAATGTGAGCTATGACCAGCTTCAGCAACAGGAAGAGAGTAACCAGCTCCTCCAAGTTCTAGTGAGCTTTTGGTACTGTCAGATATTCAGCCTGGTCAATACATTCAAAGGCTTATAAAACAAGCATTCAGTGTTTTGCTGTTTGTTTTGGGATTTGGTTGGGGTTTTTTTCCTTTCGGTTTTTGGTCTTTTTATACACAAGTATTACAATGTAATACAGTGAACACAAGTAATTACAGTGTAAATTTTTCCATCCAATTATTTCCACATTAATATTTCAAATACTTTCAATGAAAGTATTGGAAAAGACACAGCAAACATCACATGCAATATGGGTGAGACATTTAAGCACTGCTTAGGGAAACAGCAAGCAAACAATTCTTGCCATAGGGATGGGAGGAGGTGTTTTGTAGGGAGTGTTAAGTTTGCTCATTTAAAGTATTCCATCTGTAGGCGTGATTATGAGCAATTTCTTTCAACAGATAAGCTTAACAATAAAACTTTCAACATTTTGGTGATGAGGGTTTCACAAGCTAACCCTTTTCTCTAAAACACACTTCAGATTTTTTATTATTAAAAGGGCAGTTTTGTTCAGAAAGACAAGTTTCAGCAGTGGCTTGTTTGTCAGCAGCCTTTCATAAAACTTTAAACTGAACAGGTTTAAATCAAATACTTTTATGAAAGTTTAATGTGGCACAGCCTCACTGTATACTTGACTGTTTTAGCATGAGGAGGCAAGGCCTGTGCAACTACAGCCCACACAAAGCTCAGCAGCTGAACTCCTGCTACTGGAAGAGAAAGAGGGAGCTGCATTTCTGCTGCCAGAAAGGTCTGAATTACCCTTGCAATACAAAATTCCTCCCACTGTGAAAGAAACCCCAACCTCCAAGGGCTCTGGACAGGCACAGCCATCGAGCATTAAGTTTAGTTCACCAGCCCCACCACATTTCACCTTTCAAAGCAAACAAAATAATCAAAAGGCAAATTGCAAGTAGGCAAACCAGAAGTCCTCACAGTTTCTATGGGTTACCATTCCCTTCTCGTCTGATCAAGAAATAGCCCAGCTACAGCTGGACTTTAATATCCACGTTCTCAGTGCCTGATTAGCTATTCTGAATACTTTAAAGCCCTACCATGTGCTCTCGCAGGAGCACACCACCACCAAATGCCTTAACAGACCCACATTGTCCTTCAGTCAGTGCTCATTTATTTATCATACAGGCTGCACTCAGCACTTTCACCCTCATGGGGAACATTCCCTGCTACATTCCCAACAGTCAGAGTGGAGTAGTAATCCTAAAAGGCCAAAGCTACACATAAATACTTTTTCCAACTATTTTTCCTACTTCAACCTCCATAGAAAAAATAAGGGAAGATATTTCTATTATTTATGCAAACAGAAACATACACGTAATGGTGTGTGGGTTGTGTTTTTAGTTAAGAGTTGCATCTATCTAACTTTTTTTTAGCTCTGTGCTTTCTTTTTGAAAGCTTGTTGAAGTAATCAAGTTAAATGTGATGTACCTCAAACAACACATAATAATGATGCTGGAAATTATAAAACTTACTTTTTTTTTTTAACGTAACTTTAGCAAGGGGTTTGTTCTCCTTTGCCCAGGGAGAAGGGAATTGAAGTTTCTCTTTACAAGACTCTTCACCGGGGTTTAAAATTTAAAATTTTAACATTCACAGATGGGGAGTAGCCAGAAGGTACACAGGAGATAAGAGAACATTATCGACCATTACCCCCCATCATCACCTCCTGGTGAGGCCTGAGATACCTGGTCTGGGAAAAGACTGATAAGAGAACTGAAGAATGAGGACCAACTTAGCAAAGGGATCAATCGAATCAATTGAAGGCAAGAGGAGATCGAATAGTAAGCATTGCCTAATTTAAGACCAGTAAACAAGAATTTCTTTGGGTTTGTCTGTATCTTTTTTCCTGCAGTTTTGGTGTCAATGACACAGGCAATGTATTGCCAGAAGCGATATTCACTCCTCCTCCCTGGGGAAAGAATAATCACCTTGGACAGAGAAAGTGCTGGATGTTGTAAAAGTCAGAGAGGTGGGCAGAAAGGGAGACCTCTGCCTACCCCTCAGCTCAAAAGGGGTAAGAGATCTATAAAATACCTACAAGAAAGGATGAGTGCAGGAAAAGCCTCAGGAAGCAGCTGTTATGTCTCACTCCTTCATAGACACCCAGCAAACATACGTCCCCTTTGAAGCTATACCCATCCTGTCCCCATCCTCCCCTACTCATGATCCAGGTCTGCACAGAAGTTTCTGTCAGCGTCTGTCCAACAAATACTGTGTTTTATATAAACTTCTGTCACTGTTGGCAGTAAATCCCAGAACCTGGAATGGATTCTCCAGCAGAAACTGAACTCAGCTGGTCCCGGGAGGTGTGATCCAAAGAGGAAAAGAAGCGCTGTAAGCATGTGGAGTCAAAAGGAGAAGTGACAGATTACAAGTACAGCTCATTCAGAATGGTATTAAAACACTTAGGCAGGAATTCATCCAAGAATCCATTCTGCTGCCTGCCCTGCGGTAACCTCACATCCCATATTAAATGTATTCACTTCTGCAAAAGGCATCTGAATGCTGTCTGCACAGAGCTGAGCTCTTCCCCTCCACTCCCCCCCAGCATTTTCCAGCCCAGGCACTGCGGGGCGGAGATCCCTGCGATAGGAGCTGTTTCCAAAGGCTGTCACGTGTGGGTACCACACTGCCCGCAGCCTTCAGCAGAGCGGGGTCACTGAAACTTTCCTAGACAGGTAACGCCTACAAATGGCATTTGAGTACCTGAGCGTCCTGCAGTTCGCTGAGATGTAGCTCCTGGCATTATTCTTTACACCAGACTATCTGTCCAAAAGCAGTTTTAATGAACAGATAATACAATTTTAAATAAATTCTAATAAATTCACATTTCTTGGCTGTTCACGGATCTATCCTGTTTCTGTGCATGACTCTCTGATCTGAATTCTTCACTCTGCCACCTTTACATCAGGAAATATTTTTCTTCACTATTTTCACATCATACGACTTTCTTAAAGCCAACTAAATTTCTGGAGTAGAAGATTTTATGTTCAGTGCCCCCAGCAATAATTCTCCATCCATTTTTAGCAATAAGCCACATTAAAGAAAAAATTTAAAGGAATGGAGCACTAGGGAGAAAAAGGAAATAAGAAAATTCTCCAGTCTGGCACATGGCTGGCAATATATGCCATGATATGTGGTGCTTCCTCTAAGACCTCTGAGAGTGTCAGATTATACATCTAGCAGGAGAAACAGGAGCACACCATTCATACAAAATTAAATTTCTCTGTGAAAGCTGTTCTTTCTCAAGTCAGTGGAGCCAAAAGTTCAACAGTGAAAGGAAGAAAACTAAAATAGAAGACAATCTGGTGATTATGATAACTTGAGAATACAAGGTATAACTGAGATGGAACAGAACAAAAGGCAAACAGCAGCACAGGATGAAAAGAAAACAAAGGAGCAGAAGGTCAGAAAGCAGCTGGGGAGGTCTGGGACACTGATGCATTGCCTCTTAATTACTTAATGCAACACTGACTGATTAAACTGTATTCACTGCTACTGCCACTTCCCCTTTACAATTTACCATTTGAAATGCTACGTCAGGCCACAGCAAACTCAGAACAAAGCTTGTAGTATTAGTAGTCTTTACAACTTTTTCAAAAGTCATCTACAAAGAAGAAAACAAGTAAAGCTGTACAGTCACACGTAGGCATAATGAAATGTTAGCCCTCTGTTTCAACTTGCCACTCGGAGGTTAAGGTTCAAAGAACCACATAGGAAGAACTTGATATGGCCACTACCTTTTAACTAAGAGAAAACAATGCATTTACAAACACAAATGAATCATTATCCAAACAAATGTTTAGAACATGGCTTAGAAAAAAAAAAAAGATCAAAAAGGCAGCAGAGCTTAAAAAGGAATCCTGTTACAGACTTAAATTTAACTCCATTGGAACAGTGAACACTTTAAAAATAATTACCTGACAAAGCAGAAAACTTTCCAAACATCACTTTCGGCCGAAATTTTAAAAGGCAGTACGATTCAGGGCATTATACCACATGCCTTACCCTTCCAATGCATTCGTTCTGGGTATTTAGCCCCATAAATCCGCTGTCCCTTTTTTAACTAGAATGAAGTAGGGCCTAAGAGCTGTCTCCAACAGCAGCTGCCAACAAGTTAACCGAGACCCTGGAGTTTGGGTCAAGAGGACCATTGTTTCTACCATGCAAGAGTTAAATGCAGCCACATTTATGCCTTTTCCCGCAGGGTAACGCTCATTTGGAATAGCCAAAGGGGGTTTTTCCTCCCCAGCAGTGTAAAGCAGTGCCGTCCCCACAGGCACCCGCAGAGGCCGGGCCGGGCGCCGGGGCAGGGCGCGGGGCCGGGCGCTGGTGCAGGGGGCCGGGGCAGGGCGCCGGGGCCGGGCGCTGGTGCAGGGGGCCGGGGCAGGGCGCCGGGGCAGGGCGCCGGGGCAGGGCGCGGGGCCGGGCGCTGGTGCAGGGGGCCGGGGCAGGGGGCCGGGGCCGGGCGCTGAACAGCCCCGGCGCCCGCTGGTGCCCCCGGAGGCCCGGCGGTGGCGGCCGCGGCGGTGCCGGCCCTACCTGGGCGGGGTGGATGCCGAAGGCCGCCGCGATGCGGGCGTACAGCTCGCGGGCGCTGCCGAAGCCCTCCACGCGGCCCGTGGGGCTGCCGTGCGCCAGCTGCGTGTGGAACTGCAGCCGCGCCGCGCTGGCCGACGGCGCCGGGGCCGCCGCGGGCGCCGGGGCCGCCGCCTCGCTCTCCACCAGCTTGAAGGTCTCCTTGGACTTGTCCTTCTTCTTGTGCCTCAGCCCCAGCGGCATCTTCCGCGCCGGCCCCGGGCTCCTGCGACCGCCGCCGCCCGCGCTGGACTCTGCCCCCGGCGCGGCGCCGCCCCGACCCCGCGGCCATCGCGGCCGCCAGGTGCGGCCCGGCCCCGCCCCGGCCCCGCCCCGGCCAGCCCGGCCCGGCCCGGCTCGGCCCGGCCGCCCAAGGCACGGAGCGCTGCGGGCCGGGAGAGCCCGAACCGCCCCTGCCCCCTCTGGGCAGCCCGGGGCCAGCGGCGCTGCCCTCAGACCGCTCCTGCCGCCACCACACAGGGGTCCTGTACCCACCTTCCACTCGCTCGTTCATTTCTGCTAAGAGCAAAGTACTGAGTACCGACTAGTATAGATTTATATCCAGCACATAAAAGAAAACCAGAAGTATACAAGGACTTCAGGCTACTCCTTCTCATTTATCACAGACTATAAATCTCTAAGGGTTCATGAAGCAACAGTAACATAACTTAAGAGACTTCCTATTGTACTGGGCAACAGCTCTGAAATACTGAGATTTACTAGAGAAAATACACTTTTCAAGTACTTCTAACACTTAACGAATTCAAAATATTTCCTCTACTGTGAAATAGAGCTCCATATTGTAGTCGGAAGTTCACATTAGAGGAGATATCTGTGCTCCCAAGTAACCACGCTCACCTCAGTGGAACTGCTCCATTTTCAGTAGTGCACTGAATCCACCCAGGATGTGATGAGTGCAAAATTCATGAGCAACATTCAGCACTTCTAAAGGAAACTGCTCGAAAGGCACAGGGAGAAGCAGCAGTGCCTTGCCACATCTTCTGACTTGCACAATAAAAAAAGACTAACAGGATTCTGGCACATGGAGTCAGAGCAGGCAGGCAGAGACAATGAATTACTGTGAGGCAGCCCTGAGTCAAAAGTTCTTAGCAGATCTAATCAGAGCATCTCTGATTACATGAAATTACGTACAGATTTCAAACTGCTTATGCTGTGAGGTAAAAAACGTTTGAAGCCAATTTGACTTCAGCTTTTCCAAGATAGCATGTAGTAGATTTAAATGAATACTCAAAAATTTATCCAGTTCTGGCTTTTATCCAGTTCTAGTTGAAGACAATCAAATTCAACATTGTTACTAATTTTGTAGGAATTTCCATCAATAAAAAATCTAACAAAACTGCACAATAAACTTGTATCCACACTTTAGTAGTTGATTGTCCAGTTCAGCTGGAAACCGCAGAACTTAAACTGAAGGTTTCTCTGAAATTGCAGAACTGTGTGTACTTTTTCCCCATTACTAGAATCAAATTCACACAGCATGTTGGCATTCACTGGATCACATCGCAGTGAGATGAGATGATATTAAGTAACAGTACCAAACTCTTCGTGTTCATCTTGATATTCAGGGGGTTTTGCTGGTTTTTAATTTTTAAAAAGCAACTTCTTTTAAAAGAAGAAGACTTTTCCCATTTACTAACATGTACTATAAAGGAATTGGTGACAAGTATTTATGTCTTGTCTTGACTCATTCCTTTTCTTGTGAAAAGGTAATTGCCTCTTACAACCCAGTTAATACTGTTTATTAATAATTTTGTTAATGAGATTTATACTACATGAGATTAATACTAAATGAACACAGTCAAGTTTCCATATATACAGAGGTTGTGCAGATTCATTTAAAAAATAATTCATGGACATGAAGAGTCCTAATTTAGCTATCTGTTGCAAACCTTTCTTCAGTGCAAGTGTACTTCCATGCTTCATGTGGAGGTGGATGGAGAAAAACAGCTGAAGTTGGTACAAAATCTATGCTGATCCTACCTAGAGCTTGGAGCCATGACATCAGCTTTTAACTATGGAAAGAAAAAAATGATGAGGCCAATGGAGCTGATCAAATAAACTGAAGATACAAACAGTATGGAGCATGTATATGCCATCATTTGTTACATGATGTAACAAGTGAAATGAAACCTTTTGTGTGACATTTAAATCAGAGGAAGATGACACTGCACACATGCCTATTTTCAAAACCCAAACCTAGAAAAGCACATACATGGAATTGCCATAGCAGTCCCCTGCTTTGGAAGGAAGGGTAAAGAAGTGTTCAACAGTCATTTTCATCTCTGCTACTGAAAAGGTTTATTACCATGGAGTTCTTTTTCCTAATCTACAAGTACTACTTATTAATATTGCTCAGATGATGGATTAGCAGTTTCAATGACTTACATTTGATCACCATAACACAATGCTGAGTGGATTGCAGACCTGTAAATTAGTTTCCTGAAGGAGGACCTCAATGAAAAGGCTGTAATGGACAGAAGACACTTTCTCCAACTACAAGAAATCCTATTTTCAGACTCCCTTGAATGTGCACCTTCTAAGGAATCATCTGCCAACACAAATTAATGCACACTAGACCAACCAATCCAAACAAGCCTCCAGCAACTCAGGATACTAAGGACCCAAAAATTACTTCAAATTAACTTTTTGAAGAGAGTTAACAACTGAAATAAAATTGCTATTAGCCTTGGTTTTAGAAAGAAAAATAAACCGTGTACTTGAAAAAAAGAAAAATTGATTTAATCCTTTCATCCCAAGTATATTGCACACCACAGGCTACCCCATTGTTCAGTTTCTCACACGTAATACTTGGGATGCAAAAATCGTGGCATGCAACAACCATAGTTTGTGGAGAATGTATGTGGAACAATCACCTTGCTGGCTATGAAATGCCACTATCAGTGAGTGTTTCACTACACATGGGCTACCTACCCTTACTCAGGTAGGTATTTCAGGTGCTGGTTGGGTGGTGCTAGGGGTTTTTGAATGCAGGGCAGCAGGGTGTGAACGTGGCAGTTTGTCCTTGATAAAGCAATCAGGCATGACTAAACAAGATTGTTTGTACAGCTCCTCCCTTGGGTAAGCCAGAATTTCCAGGGCAACAAGCACAAGGCATTTCCCCTTCCACACCCAAGGGGATCAACAACAGATCTCTATTTTCACTGTTCATATAATAGAGCAATTAACTGGAGAAGCCCGAAGGAAACAAATCATGCCATCCAAGAGTCAATTGCTGAGCAATCTGACAAATGAAGGGTTGAGATTCTGCACCTCATGAGGAGATTAGTGTTGCTATCTGCCCAGTTTGGGTGCTGAACAGTAAGTGGCTGTACAACAAACTCCCTGGTTCTGTAGGATGTGTTCAGTAAGCAATACAGTAAGAACTACTCATGTCAGCTGCAAAAGAGGACTAGCACTTACTGACTGGAAAAGTAAACCTGTTTCTTGATTATATTTACTGTATCATGTTCATGGCACATGTTTTTAGGTCTAGCACATGAATTCAAGTGTACAGAATTTCACCCTAAGTTATAGCAAATTTCACCGTTTAAGGAAAACCTATCTGATCCCAAAAAAGTCTGCTTCTGGTGAGTCAGACTAGCATATAAGATGCACATACTAGAAAAGAACAAGAGTGCATTTCTTCAAATAGGCCTCAGGAAGCTTCCAGCACTACAAAATGGCTGAGTGAAAGAACGGATTGCTAACCCCCCCTCAGGACAGCAGAAAGCTGTGGAGCAAGCAGAGCACCACTGCATGGCAGGAAGGACAAAGGGTTGCAATGTAGCTTGACCTACTCTTCCAACAGCTTGAGGGTATCCTAAGGCTTCATGTTGGTGAGATTAAAAAAGGATCTTTAGAAGCAGAGGTTTTCAGACTTGCTGGATGAATTCCAAAGCAAGTAATGACTTCTACTTTCTGTGGCACCTAAGCAACCTTCAAGAGATCAAAAACCCATCCCAGTTTCATGAATGACCATTTTATTTTCATGTATTTCAGTAGTTACAAATATAGTAGTTGACTGAGTATTTGCTTCCTTCTCCCAAGTAGCTTTATTAAATAATCAAGTGGGTTTTAAAACATAGCTTTTAAGCACATTTTTGATTAGAAAAATATTTTTTGTGAATCCTGGATTAGACAGATATTAATGCTTCCTCTCATATTTTGAAGTAATTTAACATGCTGGTTTCTGAAACATATACTTTATCTCTCCATAAGAAAAGAAATACAAGCATTTATTTCATACCAGTTCTTTAAGTTTTGTATTTTGAGCTTGAAAACAGTTGGAAAAGTTTAGTTTGCTATACACATATATATATATATATATATACACACCTCTAAATACACAAGATACTGCAATTCCTCAATTTAACACTACTCCTCTTACCTGAAGATGGTTACAAAAAAAATAGTCTTAGTTGCTGTAACTTTTTTTTACAAGTTGGATATGGTTACAAGATCCTGGATTACAAAATGCTTGATTCCATTAGCTTTTGAATGGACAAATAGGTTTTTTAGGTTGATATGCTTTAAAGTCGTGTAGCTTGTAGCATTTGCCATCATAACAAAATATAAGAGAAAGTTAAAAACCAACTTTACACTTTTTACTTAAAAACCACATAAGAAATGCAATACGGAACATACTGAAATGGAAATTTTTCAACAAACAATATATAGTATTAACAATATGTAGAAGCACTAAGCAGCAATTTTTTTTCTTTGTAATACTGCTCCAGCAATTGTTTACTTCCTGTAGATTTAGGACTACAACTAACTGGTACTGCATGAAGAGATCTGCAGTTGAAAAATTGACTTGAACAATAACCCACAGAAATTCTACTCCTTTAAAAAAATGGGATTATTCTTACACTCATGTAAAAATTACTGTAAATTAAATCCCAACTTCCATATGATTTACTTTCTGCAGTCACATATACAACACTGCTATTTCGTAGGCTACCCAACAGAGCAGGTAACCTCTAAATTTCCACAGGCAAAAGGCTGACAGCAAATCTTGAAATACTTTCTTATGAAAAACAACAACAAAAAAATCCCAAACCCCAAACCCTTTGAAAAGTGTTGTTAAAGCACTGTATTATGGTTTTAAACTCAAGTAATAAAGCATGCCCACAAGGCATTTCTTCCACCAATCCATGCTGCAACCAAGGGAACCAGCCCTATTACTGTATAATAAAACTAGACTATTACAGAGGGCTCTCTCTATGCACTTTTGAACTCTAAAGACAACTGACTAATATTTGAATTTTAAAACAGTAACTCAATTCAAGCATAGAAAGTTTCTGGGCAACCCCTATCCCACACTGACTCCTAAACTTTGCTTTAGATACGACCTAGCTCTTTTTTTTTCTTCATGGGAGTAAAGTTTGGCCTTTGAAAATAAAGAATACCTGTGATCAGCATGATCCTTAAATATCTGCCCTAGCCAAATGTTTTTACAGGGTTTTTTGTGCATCTTTCCAATCTGGCACAGACCTGCTCCCTAGGGGACTGTCACATGAGCATCATCTTTAGGCTAAAACTCATTTACAGAACATGACCCATAGCAAAAAATGCCAAGCCCAAGTTCAAAGAATGATTTTGCTTACAAGAAACCTCCTGGCATCATGTAGTGCAACGGCCCTGCTCACACATGGTCAGCTGGAGCAGGCTGCCCTGCACAATGTCCAGTCAGGCTGAGTATCCAGGGATAGCAACTCAAACTCTTTAGGAAACCTGTTCCAGTGTTTGATCATCCTCTCACTAAAAATCTGTTTCCTTGTGTTCAGATGGAACCCCTAACTGTGTCCATTTAGTCCATTCACTGAAAGCTGCTGAGAAGAGCCTGACTCCTCCATCTTCATTCCCTCCTGCCAGGAGCCAAGATCTCCCCCAACTCTTTTCTTCCCAACGCCTGCAAGTTCCAGCTCTCTCAGCCACTCACACGTGGTTCTGTGCTAGAGCTGCTCCACTAAGTTTGTATCCTTCAAGTACCAGGGAGTCCAGCACTCCAGATGGATGCTCATCAGTGCTGAATAACGAGGAAGGACCATCTCCCCACACCTGCTAGCAAAGCTTTGGCCTCTGCTGCCACAAGGCTGCATTGCCAGCTCACAGTCAGTTTACTGACAGTCTGCTGGCCAGTTACTCCCCAGTGGAGGATTGCCCCTTACAGAACTTTGTGAGATTCCTGTGTCCAGTTCTTCAGCCTGTCAGGGCCCCTCAGAAAGGCAGTACCATCAGCTGGTGGCACTGCTACTCCTCCCAGTTGATATGGTTTGTAAACTCCATCCCATAATTCAGGTCATTAATGATGATGACTAGTGTTGGCCCCAGTACTCAGCCAGAGGGTACACCACCACTGAGTTGCCTCCAGCTGGACTTAGTGCCACTGATTAAACCCCCTGTGCCCCCTCATGCAGCCAGCTTTTAATCCATCTCACTTCCCACTTATCCAACCTGTACTTCACCAGTCTGCCTACTGATGTAAAAGGTAAACAACACAGACTGTTCTCCCAAATCCCCAAAGCTTATTGGAGATGGCAGTAAGACTGGTCCAGCAAGATTTCCCTGCTGTACAACTATGCTGACTAGCCCGACCACCTTTTAGAAATGCTCTCCAGGAGGATTCTTTTCCATCATATTATCAAGGGCTTGGGTGAAGCTGATTAGCCTGTGGATTCCCAAATCCTCTTTCTTGGTTTTCTTGAAGAGTGGTATTTTCTCTTTTCTAGTCTACTGGAACATCTCTTAATCCCCCTGGCCATTCAAAGATAACCAAGAGTGGCCCTGCAATGGCATTAGCCAGCTCCCTCAACACTTTGGGTGCAATCTGTCAGGCTCAAGAACTCCAGGTAAAGTGCACCCTAACCCAATCCTCCACCACCAACCAAGGCTCCAGATTTCCCCACTAGTCTCAGGGGCCTGGAATTCCTGCACGGTTGTTTTACTGGTAGTGACTGATGCAAAGGCAGCACAGAGTACCTCAGCCATGTCATTGGTCACCACCTTCCCTGCCCCATTCAACAGCAGGCTCATCTTTCTTGTTCTTGTCCCTGAAGAACCCTTCTTGCTATTCTGCCTGAAGGCTGAGGAACTACCCCACAGCAAATGGCTACTCTGGCTCCTCAGGCCATGTGCCCTTTGCCACACCCACAATGCAGTCCTGACACTTCTGGAGGCAATAAAGAACATGCTTTCATTGCACAGGGGAGCTGGTCAGGAGTCCAAGCTGATTTTTCTGGCCTATGCTTTGTGCAGTGGAAGGCAACATACTGAAATGATCTCTCTCATGTGCTCTTTAAAATATTTATACCTTTGTGTATCTCTACTATGATTTAAAATTTCTGTATAAATGTGTAATGTTATAGACATGGTGAAGATATAAGAAATAATGTACTTGAAGGCTCAAGTACTGTATCAGAAATATGCACTGACTTTGTAAAAAAATTACTGTAATTATATTAAGCAAAATAATGACTAAACATTGCTGATTAGGAAGATGTAAAACAAAATGAGTGGTTTTCCCTGTAATTTTTACTGCAGAATTCATCTGTAGGACTTCTACTTAAACCCTTTTCTTCTCATGCAGCATTACAGTATTTTCCCCCCACCCATCCCACAAAACAAAAAAAAAACCAAAGATTCCACTAGGTGTTACAGATTGCACTTTTAAAGCAGACTCGCCAGTCTTCTGCATTTCCAGTGTCCTATTTTAATCTGTTGACATACACAGTCTTCCATTTTATGAAACTGGAAGATTTCGCCTAAGTACTTCTTTTGATGCTGGAGAAATGTTATCTGGGAAAATTACTTCAAACTCTATAATTAAGTCTCCCCGTTGGTCAGGATTTTTGGGAAATGGCAAACCATATCCTATAATTCTTCTTCTCATCCCAGGCTTTACCACTTCATTGACTGTCATGGGTATGGTTCTTCCTTCTATCGTTGGCACGTTGAAAGAGCTGCCACACAAAGCCTAAAGAAAGATTGTAATATGAGGAAAAAAAATTGGTCAGAACTTTTTTGTACCTATAAATGAATTTAGATTATATAAAAGTGACTAGCGTTCTAAATACCATTTCTCCTATGCACTTCCCAGATTTCAAAATTTTAATACTGTGTTCCTCTCTTAAAAAGAGAAAACTTTAATTTGTCATTGAATATCAGTGAATTTATGAATGTTACACAATGGTTACTGGAGGGTAATTGAGCTTTTATGTCCTTCAAAGACGTTATCAAATAATAAAGAGAGCTAAGCAAAATGAATTCCTCACTCATACCTCTCTACAGATGTCAGTCTTCTAAATTTCCACTGGAAATTTAGAATCCCATTTCACTTTTTGTTTGTTTACATTGCACAGGACTTTTTTCCTAATACATTATCAACCTCTATTATATCAAATTTCAGAACATTTAAGTGTCTATAAGCAGAGGCATTTAGAATCACAGCTGTCTTAAGTGAATATCTGTGGTGCCTAAAGAAATTCAAACAACAATATTGTTGCACCAAAATTTGACCATTACAGACCTTCTGCTTTATCCAACAGTTTATTTTCATTACTAGGATCTCTGAGAGTAAGACTCTGATTCCTGCAACTTCACCTGATTCAGCACACTTAGTATACATTGATAATGCCCAATTTACATAACAATGCAATGAGTCTAAACAGGCTTTTATCTGTGAAGGAACTGTATTACCCACATTAATATTAAATATTGTCTTTTCTTCCTCCCTCACTACTTTAAGTGCTTCACCTCACTTCACACTTATTGTAGAATTCCTTAAGGTAGCTTAATTTACACGAAGTTCATAATGAAATCAAGAGTTTATTTCTCTACCTGATACTAATTAAGAAGAAAAAAATACCTTACACACACAGCTACCATGCAGCTTTAACCATTGTATCATATTGTAATAACATCAAACACTTGGAGTTCTACCACAAGAGAAACTTACCTCCCTTAAGCTGATCTTAACAGGATAGACAATATTTGATCCATCTCTCTTGAAATGAGAGTGAGGTTTATCTTTAATGATAAAAACAATATCAGCTGGAATCGTGTTGGGTGTTTCATCGCCTTCTTTTGGAAAAGTGATCTTGGTGCCTTCTTTCCATCCTCTTTTGATCTCAATAGTGAGGATTTTGTCCTCTGTTCGGACGCTTCTGCCATCTGGGTTAAGCCTTTTGCGTGAAATCCTCATTCTTTTCGTGCAGCCATGATAGATCTCTTCCAGGGACACTTTCAGTTCATGGATTACAGGGGGATCTTGTTTACGACGTAACTGGCTGCCAACTGTATTCCTTTCCCTTGGAAAACCATTCATACTGAAACTAGTGAAGGATCCAAATGGGTCACCATCCACCTCCATGTCTTCAGTGTCTCTGCCACCAGGCATCCTCCTCCCAAAGAAGATCTCAAAAGGATTTGTGCCACCAAAGAAAGCTGCAAATGTAGCATGTGGGTCTCCATGGAAGGAGTACCGGAAGGTGCCACCCTGGCCATCAGATCCTCCAGCTCCTCCTTTAAGACCTAAACAGGAAAAACAAGGCAAGTTAAAAACAAATTGGGACTTAGTATAAGCTTTCCTGCTGTACAGTGTAATGATATCAGGACTGATGAGTCAGAAAGATATTTGCAGTAGAGTGAAAGGTCTGCTTTTCAGGGAGGATTCCCCATGAGAATGCGAGGTACTAACTAGCAATTCAACAGCTTGAACAGCAAGGTTTCTGAAGCTCTAGAATGACTTCAGAAGAACAGGTATTCTGACACTGGCAATTTCATTTCATGTGATTAAAACCAGTTATTTTAATCAATTAGCATCTTAAGGGCAGAAGACAGGTTTGCTTGATTTGAACTCTTCTTGTTCTGCAAAGTGTTTTGGGAATTGCATCCTTCTACAAGGTCACTGCTGGGGAAAATTACTCACTATCATATGCAACATATTCCATAGCCTCCACAGCTCAGCTGTAACTCAGTGTTAATTAGTTTTACCCATTTTCCTGCAAATTGTTCTGAGTAAAAGGTAACATGCCAACAGTCAAGTACATATATGCTTCCTTAATATTAAATTTAGAACCCCAAAACTATCACATAGCTTGTGTTCCTATAGTACAAAGCATAGGAAGCCTCTTCAATGCAGCCACAAATAAAAGCATCATGGAACTTACTAAGATCCATTTGATACAAAACCCCTTGTATACACTATCACCATGTCCGTGCTAAAAATCAGAAGGTTCTCAACAGTTTTGTTCTATCTTTCACATGGTGAGATCTAAATCTCATTTCTTCATGCCAACAACTCTCACTGAAAATTCTCTTGTACTTCCTGCGCTCCCATTTCAAATCAAGCTAAAATCAATTTTTTTCAATGCCTCTTTCCCAATCAGTGATCAATTACTTCCTTGTAATGGTGCTCTTCTGCACTAACCATTTCAGGGTGCTTTCTCAGACTATTAGAAGGCTGAAAGTCTTCTTAAGATACTTTTGTCCTAAAGTAAACAGTTTTAAAGTCTTAAACTTAAAATGCTTGTTGTTTAAACTTTTTTTTCAGCCTTAGACAACTCAAAACTACAGCTGCTATCATACTTTTATAACCATAGAAAAACGAAGGCTTACATTATGAGGGAGGCATTCTATAAATTTGAAAGAGGGGTTTGTAGGGGTTTTTTTTAGCTCAGTGTTCTCATGCATAACCTTAATGTTAGGTACCAACACTAACCAGCTAAAACATCAGACACTTCAATACCAGAGCAAAAGTACTTAAACTGAAGTTTGTTGATGTCAAACATCCTTCTGACACACTACTGTTGATGCCAAATATGCAGATCAGGGGATTCAGTCTGTGACAGCAGAAGGACACCTCCTGGAATAGCTGGCCAGAAGTTACTGAAGGTACATCCAGTTCCTGGCTGCAAAAACACTGAAGATTCCTCGTTCTTACAAACCCCAACCCTCTGCATTTCCATTAAAACCCTCTCAGAAGAGCTTAGAGAGCAACTGAGGCATCAGGAGATATTCCCACATTCAACATTTTAAAAGATCATACTTTATATCTTTGCCAAAAATACTAAATAATGCTATTTAACTGTAAAATAATTGTAAAAAGCATGGCCCCAAGCAAATAGCAATGAGCAGGCCTACTTGTCACAACGGAAGTTGTTATTTTAAAAGGAATTTCTGATACCATACACATTTATGGAAAGGGATGTTAATGACTTCCTCTGTTGCTCAATCATAACACTGAAAGTCATGTCGGTCAAAAATTTAAAAAAATAAAAAAAATCATCCTCTCCAGATAACCATTTTAGGATAAATGTGACATTTCTGAGGCCTCATTCTCTTGGCATGTTATCACTGTTTACAATTAAAGCTAAAAAATTGTTCTGGTATTTCATGACATCAGCCAAATTCTTTCCTCTCTAGGCACAAAGCCAAGGACAACTACAGGCTGGACACCTGGGCTTTTGCTCAGAAGGACTGCTTTGCCTAGATCAAGCAGATTGGCCTTAAGCAAAATTTTTTAAAAAGAATACAAGCCTTTTGAACTGCATCTCAAAAACTGCTCTGGCAGAGGAAGGCAGCAGTCAGAGATCACAGAAAGCTATCCATGTGTGATAGAAACTTATTCTGTTTAGTAACTTTTTGCCTGTCATGTATTTGGGGTTTGTACTAAGCCCCATTAAATTAGGAAATTAAACTTTACCAGCATTAAAGCCCAGCAATGCATTTTATACTTAAAATCTTATGAGCAGAACAAATACATTGTAAATATGCTGTCTAAAGAGAACACATACTATGTCTTCGTATTTTTACTTTGCTTCATTCAACATGATGAAAGTGACCAACCAAAGCATAACAAAGACATACATACCTTCCTCCCCAAACTGATCATAAATATCTCTCTTTTTGGGATCACTCAGCACTTCATAAGCTTCTGCAACCTCTTTGAACTTTTCTTCTGCATGGGGAGATTTGTTTTTATCTGGATGCCATTTCAGCGCTTGTTTTCTGTAAGCCTTTTTGATATCCTCGTCAGAAGCCCCTTTTTCAATTCCCAGGATAGAATAGTAATCTTTCCCCATCCTGAGTGCTGGAGGAATTCAGATTTTCTTTGCTGTAAAGGAAGCAGCGTCCAGTGTCTTAGCAAGGTGGAGATGCTAGAGAAGGAAAAATAAAAATCAAACTTTGAATCGAAACAAACAAGAGCTGCTACAAAACAACAAACTCTAGGCTACATGAAGAAAGCCCGGAGAGGCTGTCCTGTTTCATTCCGTGCCCCGTGGCTCATTTATAAAGCATTACGGAGCGGGCACGCAGCGCCCTCCCCCGCAGGCCGCTCTTTCTAGAACGCCCAAGCCCTCACGTCACTTCCCCGCCGCCGGCCTCGGCTCGCGCCGTCCCGCGCCTGCGCAGCAGCGCCAGCCCGGCCCCGGAGCGCCCGAGCGGAGCTGAGGGGGAACGCGGAGCGGGAACTGCGCCTTGCACCAGCCCGGCGCACCCAGCCCCGGCGCACCCAGCCCCGGCGCACCCAGCCCCGGCGCACCCAGCCCCGGCGCACCCAGCCCCGGCGCACCCAGCCCCGGCGCATCCAGCCGCTCCCGGGGCTCCTCTGGCCCCGGCGACAGCCTGAAACCCACCCAGAGTAATTATAGCGTTTTATTTCACTGTTCTGTTTCTATAGAGACAGCTGTACACAACTCTTTTCCAAATATATCAACATGGAGCTGTACCCTTTCCAGCAAAGGCTATGAAGAATTTTACACCCGTATCAACGACAAAGCTTCTGAAAGCAAAATTTCCTTTCTTTAAAAATAAAATTAAGCCACTGTCAACCACAGCTGACCATAGCAATGTACTATTAAGCAGTAAGAATGAATCTGAGCAAAAAAATACCACTTTGTTTACCACAACTCAAGCTACTAAATTAAAGCAGATCAAAATGTAAATCCTGTCTCAGCCTTCTTTTATGGAATAGGAAATACCAAGATTATTATACAAGTATGGCAATATACCAAACAAATATCTTTCATCTGATGAGATGCTAATAACAGAAAAATACTTGGTTCTTACACATTTGTTTTTTAAAATATATAAAACAAATTCTACTACTGAAGTATTTCTCGTGCTCCATAGAGAAAATGCTATGAAGTTTTAGCCTGCAAGATTTCTTTTGTACCTCTGTTAAGAGCTATGGGTCAAAAAATCAGCTACGTTTATCAGTAGGGCAATGAACCACATGACAGATTAACACAACTGAAAAATTACTCCTCTCTGGAACAAAGTATTAGAATACAACACTTTGGGTCATATCCAGACGTTGTCTGTATGAAAACAATTCTAGGCTGAATTATGAAGGAGGTAATTAAGCTCAGCTGCCTTCCTTCTAACAATAAACTCACTAATCCTCTGACTCAGGGAGCATATTTGAAGCCATTTTCTAGAACCTGCTCAAACTTACAAGAGACTGATAAGAAGGGACAGAAAATGCTTCCTTAGCCAGAAAGTACTAGAAAAAGATTTGGGACTTTACTTTCACTTTCTTAGTTTGCGTCATCCTCCTAATCCTCATACCATTATCTTTTCTTTTCCAACGTCTAGTAAATAGAATTTACTAGATTCCTTCCCGTGTTTCTACCTTGATGTGTTCCATCAGTATGCCCATTTCCCAGAATCCTTGCATTTCAGAGCCTGCTGCTTTGTGTCCAAGTCCCACAGGTCCCTGCAGTGTTTGTAACCGCGGCCCCTGGGCTGGGAGCTCACGGCTTTGCCCCGGCAGGAGTCAGAGCACAGAGCCCCCGGCGGGCCCCGCACAGCCCCAGCGATCCCGCACAGCCCCCGGCGGGCCCGCACAGCCCCAGCGATCCCGCACAGCCCCCGGCGATCCCACACAGCCCCAGCGATCCCGCACAGCCCCAGCGATCCCGCACAGCCCCAGCGATCCCGCACAGCCCCCGGCGGGCCCCGCACAGCCCCCGGCGGGCCCCGCACAGCCCCCGGCGGGCCCCGCACAGCCCCCGGCGGGCCCCGCACAGCCCCCGGCGGGCCCCGCACAGCCCCAGCGATCCCACACAGCCCCAGCGATCCCGCACAGCCCCCGGCGGGCCCGCACAGCCCCCGGCGATCCCACACAGCCCCCGGCGATCCCGCACAGCCCCAGCGATCCCGCACAGCCCCCGGCGGGCCCCGCACAGCCCCCGGCGGGCCCCGCACAGCCCCCGGCGGGCCCCGCACAGCCCCCGGCGGGCCCCGCACAGCCCCCGGCGATCCCGCACAGCCCCCGGCGGGCCCCGCACAGCCCCAGCGATCCCGCACAGCCCCCGGCGATCCCGCACAGCCCCCGGCGATCCCGCACAGCCCCCGGCGATCCCGCACAGCCCCCGGCGGGCCCCGCACAGCCCCCGGCGGGCCCCGCACAGCCCTCACAAACCAGCAGCAGTGAGTCCTGTAAATCACTCAAGCCTTCCAGAAGCACTAAACTACACAGCTAGAAAATTAGTAAAGCCATAAGCCAAGCCTTGATTAAGCATGATTCTGTAAGAAAGCTAAGGAAATTCTCAGATGTACAAATCCAGTAACATACCAGGCCAGGAAGCCACCTCAAAAACATAACAGAAACCCTCCCCCACCATCACTTAACTTTCCTCCTCACTCTACCACATTAATTCTCCAACTGATATATCACATTATGACTCAATTAACCTTTTACATAATCAGTTGTTTATACAGTCTTCAAATACAACAGCTACATTCCATTTCAAGCATACACAAAGAAGTTATCATCCTTCCAGTATCAAGTGGGATCTCTGAAGCTCTTGGTTATAGTCAACCCTGTAAAACAATTTTCCACCAAAGCAGGCAGTCTCAGACGTGACTTTCTGTTCTTACAAGCTACTTCAGGGTAATGCCATGGTGCTCCTATTCTGTACTGACGAAGCCAACAGCCTGTATTTGTCCAGTGCTTTTTTACATCACTGGGTTTTGTTACAGTATAAACTGGGGGGGAAGGAATTTCAGTTCAAGCTTTTTAACGTTGACTAGGGGGAAAAATGGTACATTTTCAAATGTAACAAGCTACTAAAATGCCAAATAGACTATTAAAAATGTTATTGTCAGGAAAACAGAATAAAATTTTGAAAACATGCAAAACTTGTCTAATATAACCAAGCTCTTACCTAGAAGATTTTCTATGTGCTTTGATCAAAACCTATGACATTCACTTGTAATACTAGACTTCCTTTTTTCATCTAAAGTGTGTATGAAATACATACTAGGAAACTGAAAATTCTTCCTTCAGCAGCTGCACTTCAGAGACAGAGCCTGACTAATGCATTCCACTTGAGAATTGTTGCTTTAAAATGTCTTTTCCATTATTCTCTCAGAACAACTATAGTTTAACTCACATACATAGGCCAAGAGCTATAAGTCTTGTTTGGCAGAAAGTGGGGGCAGGGTCACAGGAACAGCAGTGCTGATATCAGCTTTGAATCAGCTGATTTCTTTAAAAAAGCCTTCACAACAAGTAAGAGAAATTATGTAAGCATTCATAATAACATACTGAACTCAAATTATAGATTAATCATGAATTAGCACCAGCGTGTTAAGGAAAAGCTTCTTGGCTGAACAGTGTCAATATTCCCTCAAGCTGAATAAAAATGCTCATTATTTGCTTTAAATTAAACCATTTCTTCTGTACTGCTTACTTATTAAACCACAGAAACAAAACTGAGAAAGACAGGACTAGATCACAGAACAAATTAAAGAGCAAACAAAACCACAAAGGCAAATTCCAGACAGATCACAACTATAAATACACATGTGCACATAAATGTCAAGGCACAGGAGCCAAATCCCTCCCCAGGAAAAGCTTTCACAATTAAGTGCACAATATTTGCAAACCCACATTAATGAATGGAATAAATTCATACTCATCTACAATGGTTTGAAGCACACCCATATACAAGAAAATAATTTCCTGTAACATTATCCATTGTTTACCTGGAAAAAAAATCCTACAACTCTTCTCCCCACCATCTTGAACTGGATGTAGCTGCTGCCTGAGCTATGTTTGTCTTTATATACAATTTATACTGTGAATAAGACCTGGTACATGCAAGCCCCATTCATGAACTCTATAATTAAATCGAGTTTCACCACAGAACTATTCAGTAGCTGGTATCATACACAGAAATAAGTTTTGGAGTCTACAACAGAAGCAATAATTAGTATAAAAAATATATCTAACATAAAATGCAAAATAAAACCTGCAGAGCATCACAGTTCTTTCTAGTGGATGGCCCTAAAAGAAAAGCTTAATTTAGTAATGCCCTTCATACCACAGTAAGAACCAAATTTATCAAATTTTTACTTGAGTTCTCTGTGGAAATTGCTACTGTGACAGAAGTAAAAAGTTAACTGTACATAAGGATTCTGGGGCTGACTTTACAGCTAAATGAATAATCATAAAAGCAAAGTGAAATGCCACATGACTTACAATAAATTCATTATATTTAGGTTACACCAGTCCTAGTGTCAACAAATATGTTTTATATTTTTCATTGGCAGTATGTCTTTTAAAACAGTGTCTATAATATTACTGGAACATACATTAAATTCTGCCAACAGGCCAAAGGATATATTTTAAGGTCTTTTATGGAAAAGCTTACTTAAAATATACATTCCAGAAATTACATGAATTATTGAGTGTAAAATCTCAAACCAGAGATACACTGTTACCACTTCTGAATCCCAAAAATGTATTTTTAAGGATGTGATTCACATAAGTCTTCAATTTCATTTGGAAAAGACTACATGACAAGATGTTAGTAATTTTTTTTAAATTAGTTTTAACTTTCTTATTACTTTTTGTAACAATAGACCAAAAGTCAGAAAGAAAATGTACAACTGAAAATATTCATCACACTTTAAAACTTACTATAGTTTATAATATGCTAAGTTATGGGTTGGGTTCCTGTCCTCAGGAAATTATTATTTCCATTACACACTGATCAGAACATAGCAAACTTATATCTCATACCTGATTCCTGTTTACTAAGTCACAATCTTTACTATGGCTGGAAAACAAAAATACTCTTGGAATAAACATCCATATTTCAACTTTTCACAACGAAGAGGGAATGAACAACTATGTGAAAGCAAGCAGAGCTCTAGGGATTCAGCAGTGATGTACAGATTGATGAAAACACAGGACTGCACTTGGAAACTCAAAAGGAACCATCCAAAGTATGGCCACACAAAGCAACACCAAGAATTTCCATCTACAAGTTAAGACTTCCCCCTTCTAAAAGAATACACATTCCAAACAAGAATACACATTCTATAGGTGCTTTTCAATTCCTTAGATTCTGTGTCCATTTCAATCCCTACCCACGCATTTCTGTGAAGGGATTCTTGCTCAGTTTGAGTGGTGATCAGCAAAAATGCCAATCATGCAAAACATTCACCAGGTTCTCTCCCATAACTGACTGTGCCTGTCTGACACACTGCTGGGAACTTCAAGTAGTTAAGAATGTTCTCACAATCTTCTGTAAATATCTGTATGGAAAAGTGCAGTGTTTTGGTACAGAGAAATGCCTCCTGTTATTAGCAAAAAATCCCCCCCATTCACAACAAAGCTGAAGTTCTCTTTCCTCCATGAAAATGTATGATTTTAACAAGTTCTGCATAATTCACTAGTTAAGTTGTAAGTCAGTGCCAACACACTGAATGTTTTCAATACCATCACAAAGGACTGATTTACTGCATTTACTGGATGTACATATAGTTTATACATAGCCAGGGGCTTCCATGCCCCACACTGTTTTCTCAGCATGAAGACTACACCACTTCATAGAATATATGTTGTTTATAAAAGGTTTTAAAAGTACTGATTAATTCTGATCAGTGACAAAAAGACTACAAGATTGCTTGGTAGCCAGAAAAAAAAAAAAACCACAAAAAAACCCCAAGTATTAGTTGATACTAGGACACAAAAATCCCAGAAAACATTACTCATGTAAACACTACAGTACCAAGAGTCCATCTACACTGTTAACACTCAGCTATTCTGCCCCCCCCACCATGTGTATTATTTAAAATAAAAAATGTTCAGATAACCATAACAGATAAAAAAAATGTAAGCATTTCCATGTGAGAAACTGAAGATGATTGAATTCTTCAGTCTCCAAAAAACACAGAAGTCACTAAGGTCTGCAAGGTCAACAAATGATGGAGGAAGGAGGAAATGAATCGTTTAAGGTCTATATCCATTGCCAGAGGCAAAGTGTAATCAGAAGAAGCTAGTTTAAATAATAAAATGAAGAAATTCTGTGATAGGTTTCCATGTCAAAGGACACTGGAGACTCAATAATGATGTCAGTGGGACACTGAATAAATAAGAATATTCACTGGGACACTGAATAAATAAAAAAGACATGCACTGCAAGTTTCTTAACAAAAAAAACAGAGCAGGAATGTCAGAATACTGCAAAAATGTGTGGACCCCTACTCTTTTGTCCTGCAGATGTGCTTATTATACAAATACTGGAAAATAATGAATGAGTATACTATACTATAATAAGTATATCTGTAATGTTTTCCACCTAAATAGAGAGGTGGAGTTTACAAGAAATACACTTTTTATAAACAGGCATTTAGTTGCACTTGCGAAGATGTTTTCAGTAAACTGAGGCTTAATTTGACATTCACAGTCAAGAGGTTCAGCCCCCCTCCTGCAACACAAAAGAGGCAGAAATATCTCTAAAAATATAAGGACAGGATGGGCAGCTCATTGTGCAGCCCAGCACTCCCCAGGGCACAGCCCAGAGCTCCATTTGCTCGGGGCTGGACACGAGGGCAGCAGCTCAGACCTGAGAACTGCATTGGCTCCCGACCACATCTTCCACCAATGAATCCCGGGGCAGGAGAACTTCTGTGACCTCATACCCGTGCTATGCACTGATTAACAGCAAAAGGACAATGGAAAACCCAGCACCAGTTTCCACAATAAGCCCTGCTGACTTTCCTTGAAGAAACTCGAGTTGAAGAAAGTGTTTAGAAGGCATTTATTGCAACACCCTACATAAGGTTAGTTATTACAGTTCTGACCCCCAGGAAACATTAGGATGGGCAGTGTGTTTTATTTAATATCTACTTCGATGGCTGGAGTATAGCACATCATCTCTTTTGGCCTAGAAAAAGGAGGGTATCTACCACCTGGAACTATTTACTGTTTACCTTAAGCACAGTAGCAACTCCTTCATGCATAACAAAGTAACCCAGTGGGGTTTTTCCACCAAACAATACAAGTAATAACTTGCTGTCTTAAAAAAGATATGGAAATAATGAATCAGGGCACCTGTAGAATAAAGATACTCCTCACTGATTAGCTCTTGCAAAAACGTCTCTGTGACTGGCACAGACACAATTCAGATGTGACCTGATCTGAACCTGAAGTCTGTCCTTCCAGTGGTTCTCAGCCTACCATTAGGTACTTGGATTTGTTCTATTAAAAATAAACCAAAAAAAAAAAAAAAAAAAAAAAAAACCAAAAAAAACACTGTCCCACCACACTGCCGGTTTGGAACATTCATTAGTGAAACATAACACATTATAGAAATATTTTCCTAACGATGAATATACTCTACAGGTTTACACAGAAGGCTGACAAACTCATGTAGTATTTTATCACTACTTCTGTCATGTTCCATAACTAAGGAACAGACAGAAGTCATGTCTGCAAATCATTTTTTCTTCTTGCAAAAGCATTAGGGGTTTTTTTGACATAATTAAAAAGCTATCAATAAGAAACAACTGATGGATACGGGCCACACACAAGATAGTGTGGGTGGAAGGTAGGTGGAAGATGCTTGCACAATCCCCATGCAAATTTTCTTTGTTTTCTTGAGGTTTCTTCCCCTTTAATAATGTCAGAAGTTATTAGTTTCCAGAAGAAAATGAACTATTTTTTCAGCCTTGATGAAGATATGAACTGCAAACACAATAAATCCAGCTGAAAAGCGGCTCAGCTACACTGTATTGTTTTAATTGCTGTTACACTCATGCAAGATCAAGGTTATTAATGCACTACCAAAAAAAGAACTGCCCACATTTTTGCTGTGGACATGTGATCCCACTGCTCTTACATAAGCAAAAGAAGGTGCTCACACGAGATGCTTTTTCCAGAGTGTGCTCGTCAAAATCCCACCCAGCAGCTCTGATTCATGCAGCCAGTTTTACATGCAAGGCTGAAAACACACACACTGAACGGTGGTACAAAGACAGGAATTTAAAAAGGAGATGTCAGCACAATGCTGCTCAACGTGAAAGGAGAACAGATGTCAGTAAGAATGTATTTCACCTACAGGAGACAGAAAGACAAGCAGCTCTAGTTATATTTACTACAATCTGCTGGAAGAGAAGTCAAAATAGTTGCTCACTACTCTTTGCAATGTTTTAACCACATCCCATAGCTAAGTTATGTTTCATAACTGGTTTCCCCCTTCTCTATCAGCCTAGGAAAGTTTCAAGATAAAAAGCAACTACTTTGCAGTTAATATCTTAAATTACTTTATTCCTCTAGATTACAGAGTGCTTAGCTAGCTAAGAGGTAAAGAAGGCATGACATGGAAGGTACAACTCAGCAGGAAAATACCTAGGTGTTCTGAAGGGATACCAAATTTCAGTATCTATTCTACTAAGAAACTATCGGAATGCAGACTCAGAAAAGATTTACTTTTCTATGTTTGGGATTTTTTAAAATTTATGCTATGATCCACCAACAGTTTGTTTAAAAAGAAGATGCTCTGACTCACAAATCAAGAAGTAAAATTGTTAGCTTAATTAAACAGTATCAGAAAGAATACTACCAGACATCAGGCCCGGGTAATAAGGAAGTACACCAATCAAGCTTTGGAGCAATCAAGCTTTTCCCACTTCAAGAAGAGAATTCTGAATATTAATTATGCCTTAAATACAGTACTTACTCACTAATTAACAGGTCTTAAATGCACTTTCTTCAGTGCATTGCTGCAGAGGGATATTTTAAGACACTTCCATCCTCTACAGCTACTGCTGCATTAATCATTTGTTCTCCTTTCAGAGTCTCTCAGTCCCCACCTCAGCCTCTCTTAATCCCTATTCATATGCAACTTCCAGGACAGCCCCACCGCCCAACTTTTCATGCAAGGCCTTTCACTATTCTCCCCCATCAGGGAAGAATTTTTCAGATGCTTACAGCAAATTCTCTGTGCTCTCCAAGCTTTCTTTCCCATGACATGGCCACAAAAACACCCAATCCCCTGGAACAAGTCAGTGCTGAGCACTGATGACACGATCACGCTGACTAATATTATCCAGCTGCCTTTGGCACAGCATTCCTTCTACAGAACGATCCCGTCTCTTTGCACAGCAGCTGTATCTAAGGAAGGAGTGAGTGTTCTCTGACTTATCCTCCTACATCGGACATACCCAGTGCAACGGGGGCTTGATGCCATTTGAGAGCCTCCTGGAAGGTAACCAAAATTTTATATCAAATACATATCAAACGAGATGCACAAGAGTAAAACGTGCAAGGGAAGAGCTCTAAAGATTCTACATTTACTCAGCTTCTATATGAAGTTTTGATACACTAAAACCTTTTTCTAGGAAAGGCAGAATGACTAAATGTAAGCCAAAACCACCAGCTATGACATTCCCCCCCCCAAACTCTCTATGTAAAAATTATCCAAATACTACAAAATTGTGGATCTGAAAACTGTAATTACTACTTCAGTGCACATGTATTAAATACAAAAACTCATGACAGATCAACAGTTGTTTCTCTCAGCAGTTATTTAAGGGAGTTTCCCACTGATAATGTTGCAGATCCTGGACACACTTTGCCCAGTGCAGGAGCAGCAGCTGACAGGATCTGAATCCATTGATCCACACCTCCCAAAGTGAGGAAATCATCAGATTTCAGCCGAGCAGCAATGCCTTGCAGAAAGCATGGCAGGCACAGGTCATCCTTCTCTCAGAGAACATCAGCACTTCTATACAGGCGTTCAGGGTACTGAGGCAGAGCTAAACAAAACATCCTACCCAGAGGGTTGCACAGGCAGCTTCATGAGAAATGCAATTCTTTACTTATTTGCCTTGTGAGATGCCTCCTTACTTGTACCAGAGAAGCACTTCTTTCAGGACAGCCTTACCTTCTGGTCTGATCACCACAGAGCAAAGTTGAAGTGAATTGTAAAAGAGAAAAAAAACCCAATCAACCCAGCAGAACTCAAAGCATGCATGCACTGAAGTGGCTTTGGTTATGCAGAGGATTTGTGTCAGTTCCACACTTTTACACTGATGCTTTTGCAATACCTGAACTAATATAGAAATACCCTGAGGACCTTTTGATAAAATGATTCTTTCACACACAGCATACGATTACTTTTTTCCTCAAAACCATCCATTACTTAAATCTCTGATAACCCACACAAATAAAAGGTTTTCTGACTTGTCAGATATTTACACTCACTGTTTCTCAGTGAATACATCCAGTAGAATATTTTAGTCTGATGATTACTGCAAAAAACAACCATTACGTCCTGAAAACCACGGGGGATGTCATAATCTGGTAAATTCAGTTAAGGGAGACATCATCCTCCAATCTCTAAAAGAAACAGTGAAGAGACTTTAAAAAAATCCATATTCCTCTGTTTCTTACACTGCCAGCTATCTATCTATCTATCTAGACTCTGAAAGGTAAGATGTTCACTTTTCTACTATTCATCCTTCTTTAGTAAGAGTAGTTACTGTATGAAGCGAACCTTATTTTGCACAACAAATGCTCTCAGGCTCTGGCAGCCCAAGCAAACAACTACTTACATCAAGCACATGGAACTTCCTAGAAGGCATCTAGGAAAGAGGCAGTGCAGGCAACCCCTGCAGGTAAGAAGGCAGGACATCCTGCTGTGACATGCCAGCAACATCGAACAAATACTGCAGTGAGCACTGTGAAGGGGTTAGATCCTCACCCCACTCCATTCACAGATTAAACAGAATCAATTAATCCTACAGGGATCATTTTCTTAACAGAAATATCATCTAATAGAGGGAAATGAAGACAAGAGTGCTTAAGAGATGTGGTTTTCTAACAGATAGGTTCTAAGTGCCATCATGGGAAATACAGACAGATTAAAGTGTTAATAAAGGTCATTAGATCAACTTAGGAACAGTGAAAGTAAAGGCAAAATATTTGTATAGTGTACAATACTGTGAGATCGTTCTCCTCTTCAGTTTGCTAAATCTCATATTCTGACTGCAAAGCCTACAGTGACTTCAAGAACTGAGAAGATCGAGGAATAACAGACATACTAAATATCACTCTCAGCCTTCAAATAAAGCATCACCTCAAAGAGTAGCAAAAAGCTGATAAAAAACCCTGAAAATTAACATTCACCTATCATCTGTTGTTTATGAATTCACCTAGAACACTTTCCATAGCAGACAAGAGTGTTTGTATTAGCCCAAGGTGTTATGACTGCTTAAAAATTACCAGCACTGCATGGCTACTGGCTTGTCCCACAGAACTTAGCAAAGAAACAGCAGCACATTTTGTAACTGTAAAACGCAAAGCACACTGATGCTGCCCTTCATCCAGGCAGGAGAGAGCCAGAAAACACATAGCCACTGGCCAGGAGTGGTTTCAATGTGTCACAGTCAACTACTATTGCTCAACTCAAATTATACAAGTAACTACTTGCTACACAGTCAAACTATTAGTAGCTAAAAGAATGAACAAAGAGTGTTTAGCAACAGCAGCAAAGAGCCAAGCATAAGAATTAGATTCCCGCACTCCAAGAGTAATTTAACTTTTTCCCCAATCCCTCCAGCTAACACAGCTACATTAATGGAAAGTATAAGCTAATTCTTATGTACAGGCTTTTGCAGCAAAAGTCTCAGGGCAGCAAGTTTCACCTGGCTGTAGCAATACACTATCATCTGCCTAGAAGCATACAGGAATTTTTAACTTTGTGGAATATATTACTCCTATAACCTTTCTTAACTGCACTACCTCGATAGTATTATGGGAGTTAAAAATCTAGCAATTTCTTAGCTTCCTTTAGTGAAGTTACCTGCACTAGAGAATGCAGGATAATCTGAGCTCAGCAACACTGTGACTTATAGTCTATTGAATTCATCCCAATTACAATCGCCTTAAGGCAGCCAGGAGCTACAAGGCAGCACTGAAGGACAGGGAAGGGAAAACACTGAGAGCTATTTTCTTATGCGAATCCAAGAGTCCCTACACACAGCCCCAAGCAGACCAAGCCCAAAACAACAGCTTCCCAGGTAAAAGCACTGACCACAAACAGACCACACTCACTTCAGGCTGGAAGAGATCTGCCACGCTTCACTTTCAAAGCAGGTATGCTTTAAAAAAAGGCATGACGTTTATATCGTGATGAAAAAGGAACGGATGAATGCATAGAAATATTCTTTAAAAACTGTAAGGCATCTCCTCAGAATGGTTCAGAACGCCGTCGTACAGCCGTTCCGCTCCGGTATGATGCAGTCTCTATTGCTAGGATTCCTAAGGAGATGTTCTACGACCTTATCCTGATGAGAAGCCTTTACAACACCGTCATCCCTGTTCAGCACGACAGTTCATCCCCACCGGGTCACAGGACCTTAACAGGACCCAGATTAAAGCATTACACACTCCAGTTTTTCATTAAAGCTTGTGCTTGCGCAGCCAAGACCACAATCCCCCAGCTCTAAATCGTACATTAACAACGAACATTTTCGGCTATGGAATAAACAACCATGGACAACCGCAGGACGAAGCAAGCGAAGCTCCGCTAAAGTAGAGAGCTGGTCCCGTTTCGCGGGGTGTGGAACGACCCAAAAATCCGTTCGAAACGAGCGGCCGCGCCCGCAGGATGGCAGCGGGCCGCGAGCAGCGGCGGGACGGGCCGGCTGCGGGCCCTGCCCCGGGCCCAACGGCTCGGCCGCTCCGCCGCCTCGGCACCGGCCGGCGAGCCGCCTCCCGCCCCTGCCGCCCGGGCTGCCCCGCCAGGCGCCGAGGCGGCTCCCCCGTAAACGGCGCTCGCGTTATTGTCTGTGACAACGCCCGGCGGCCGCGCACCGCGGGAGCCTATCCCCGGGGCACCGTCGCGCTCCGGCGGGAAGAGAGCCCGGCGCTCCGGACCCCGCCTCAGCCCAGGGCAGCGACGCCGCTGCCACCGCCACAGCCCGGGCAGCAGCCGGGAAGGCAGAGCACCCCTAAAGCGCAGTGCGGCGCGGGCAGGCGGCGCTGCCGCAGCCCCGGGCCGGTCCCGCGCGCCCCCCGCACTCACCGAGCGTCGCCGCCGCCTCAGCCCGGGCCCGACCGCGCTCCCGGCAACCCCCGCAGCGCAGCCTCCGCTCCCCCGCGCGCACCCGCGGCTCCACGGCAAATGACGCGAGAACTGCGCGCTGCCTCCCCCCACCCCCCCGCGCGCTGCCCTCCCTTCGCCCCACGTGACTCTCCCGGCCCTATCAGCAGCGTCTCCAAGCGCTCGCGCCTCCCGTGGAAACATCGCGATCTCACCCCACCCCCTGCGAGGCGGCCCCGGAGGCCCCGCGGGGCCGGCTGGGCGGGGCCGGCAGAAACGCCGCGAGGCTTCTCCGCCGTTCTCCGGCGCCCACAATGAAATCCCGCCCGAGATCTCGCGAGGTTTCGGCGCGCTCCCCCCGAGCACGATGCCGCGCAGGAATGTGAAAGGCGCGCGCCCGCCGCCATTTTCTCTCTTTCTTGGCAGACGGCGGCAGCGGCCGGAGCGGCGCCGGGGAGGCCATGGCGGACTATTCCACGGTGCCCCCTCCTGCCGCGGGCGCGCCCGGGGGAGGTGGCGGCGGGGCTGGAGGAGTGAACGATGCCTTTAAAGACGCGCTGCAGAGGGCTAGGCAGGTGTGTGTGGCTCTATCGAATCAATGGGGTCCCGGGGCCTGGAGGCCGCGGTCTCGGAGCCGCGGGAACAGCGAACAGTGAGGGCGCCGCGCACTGGGCTGCGGGGAGCGGGACCCCTCCGCCAGTGTGCGTGCGCGCGTGTGTGTCAGTGTGTATGCGAGTGTGAGTGAGTGTGAATTGGGGGGAGCCTTGTCCCGTCCCCACGCCCCCTTTGCGCCACCCGCCCGCCCTGGGCCGCGAGGTATTTGTGGCCCCGCTCCGCCATTGCCCGCGAACGGCGCCGGGAGCGGCCCGAGGGCATTCGGCGGTGAGCGGAGCGGCCCCGCGGGCTCCGTCCCCGGCGGCGGGGAGGCCAAATCTCGACGGGCGAGTAGCGGCGCGTTATCGGGCCGGGCCCGGCGCGGCGGAGGGACGGGCGGAGGGCGGCGGCTCCGCGGCGCGGGCCGGGCTGTGTTGCCCGCGGCGCCCGCAGCCTGCTCGGACCGGTTGGGCGGCCTGCGGGGCCAGGGCGGCCCTTGCGGAAGCTTTTTATCCCCCAGCTTTATTTGCGGCTTCTGCACCACGGGCCGTGTTTTCGTCGCTTCTCGGGCGAAATGTTCGCCTTGCCTGTTAATAAGCGGTCGCGGTTTTGGCAGTATTCGAGGACGCGGTGTGGTCGGGTTTTGAAATTGTTTGGCCGGTGAGGCCTTGCCGTGAGATACCGCGGTGTTTGGCGAAGAAAGCGTAGAGAAAGAAAATTCCCGTGTAGGAAAAAGGTTGTGGTGTTTCCAGGCCAAGTTTTCGGTTGGGATTTTTTTTGTAGGTGAGGACAATTGAGGCGGCTTTGCTGCTGAAGTATGAGCACAAGTCCTTAAATCGCAAAAGAAAACCTCTATGAACAAAACTGGTTTTGGCCTTTTGTTTAATGATTTGGGGTCTTTTTATTGCGCGTTGTTTAAATCCCTGAAATCTTTTAGAAAACGTGGAATTAACATGGGCCGAATTAAATACTTTTTTTCCTTGGCTCACATCTGCCTTTTGTTTAGATTGCAGCGAAAATTGGAGGAGATGCTGGCACAGCAATGAATTCAAACGACTACGGTTATGGAGGGCAGAAAAGACCTCTCGAGGATGGAGGTACGCACTCATTCCTGCTGCATTTCTTTTCGTGGCGCATGGCCACTGTGCTAGAAAGATTGTTTGTGGATGCGGGGTTTTTTTTCCATAGCAGAGCATTAAAACATTTTGTTCCCCTCTAGATCATGACATATTTTTTCATTTTCGGTTTAGTGGGGAAGTTTTAAATCGTTGTGCTGTAACCTGAAGTGAATGTAAGACTATTTTACAGTATTTTAAATGTGGTTTAAGTGCTGCAAATAGAAAAATGCATGCTGGGGAAAGGGACAGAAATATTCAGGTTGCAAAATGCCTATGCAGGTGTCATTGAAGTCTTTTGTGGTTTTGTGGGATTGGTTACAACTCATAAATTGCAATTAGGGCAGGAAGTGCTGGATTGTTTCATTAGCTGCATTACTGCACTGTTTCAGATAAAAGTATTAATGCATTTCATTGTAAAAGCATAGGATTTTAAAAAACACAGGGAAGTGAATTTTCTACCTTGAAGACACTTTTGTATAGGGTAATAGTTCAGCCTACAGCACGTGTGAACCCTGATAAGATCATGCTTAAATCCTCTGACTTGTTGCAGCTTTTTCGATTTGCCTTGCACTGCAGTAAATTTTCTCCTGACATGTGTGTGTGTCCTCTTCTGTCTCTTACAGAGCATCCACTTTGAACTTAGCAGGGTTTGATATGGTTAATGTACACACCAAATCCTATCTAAATTACGGGAAGAAATCTTTGAACTTGCTGAAATGTTCTCATAGGTCTCACAAAAGAGAAATGCCTTTTTTTTTTTTTTTCTTTTAAGAGGATTGAAACTCAGTCTACAGAATGTAACTAAGGCTTTATATCAGGATTTCTTGTGTCCTACAGTAAAGGGTTTTTTTCTATTAAAGGTGAGGTTTTTAATATACAAAAATGAGCTAATGATGCTTCAGATGATATATGTAATGTATTCTTTTTATTTTATGTGTAGATGGCTCTTGGACAAGTCCGAGCAGTACAACACACTGGGAGGGAATGCCCTCTCCTTTTAAAGGCAGGAATTTTTATTTATTACCTGTGTTTAGTATGTAAACATGACATAAACTAGTGGATCTTTCTGGATTGACACAAATATTTCTTGGAATATGTGGCTGAGTTTTTGCTGCATATAAATTATGGTGGTTCATGTAGCCTTTATTTTGGGGTGGGAAGGAAGCATCTGAAGTGTTATTTTTACAGATACAGGTTCATGATGCCTTTTATTTCTCTACTGTACAGAGAGGATTTGGACAGTAGTGATCTAGTTACTGTGAATCTGCTTTTTTTTTTTTTTTTGAAGTTTTATACTATGAAATGCTTGATATTTGGATAGGGATTTCATATCAGCGTTCAGATTGAGATTGCATTGCCATGTGATACTGTTGTATTTTCAGATATTTGGTCTAGATTTGTGGTCATTGTCTGAATTATTTCTTAAGTTATTGTTGATTTTTGTATGGATTTGATTTTTTTTTTTTCTTTTTTTACTATAGAAGCATCATTAGCTTGAGCAGCCAACAAAGCTGGACTTTGTTCCTTGTCTTAGTTGAGTTTCAGTGACTGGGTATCTGTGAGCTATCTACACACAGTGCGTTCTGAAAGCTGCCTTTTGTTAAACTGAGAGACACATGGAAAAACCTAACACCTTTTCAGCTATACTAACCAAGTGCTGAGTGCTCGTCAGATTCTTTCTTTTATTCAGATGATCAACTCCCTGAAATTGGAGGAGGAAAAAGAAAGAGAGGAAAAAAAAAGGGGGTTAAAATGCACTGGAAATTTACTATTCACACTAAAAGGCTTAAAGAGTTCCTGAATTTCTTGGCAAAAAAAATTTAAAAAATCTTAATTTTGCAGATCAACCAGATGCTAAGAAAGTTGCTCCCCAGAATGACTGTAAGTAAATTTTATTTTGTTGCCAAAAAAACCTAAACAAGTGTAACATTGTCAGAACAACAGTTTGAAAGTGTTCTGGTAGGTGACACTTAAATAAGGGAGATCCAGAGTGTGGCTGGGGGTTTGTCTTGCATTGTTGAGGCAGCACGAGTCTGCTTGGTAAAACTGACAGTGGGGGTAGCAACAATAGGGAGTCTTTATAGCTTTTAAACCTTTTGATAACACTTCCTAAAAGTAAACTTGGACTGAAGTTAGTTTGATACAATTGAGTTTTGTTATCAAAGGAAAAGCTTAGTTGTAAGCTGTACCACTTGTTTGAATTTAATTTTAACAATGTTTGTTTATAGCTTTTGGAAATCAGCTACCACCGATGCATCAGCAGCAAAGGTAAGGGTTTTACACTGCATCTTACAGAGAATTTTTATTGAAACAAAGCAGTTTCAAGCAATTTTTTTGAAAAAATAGTATCAACACATGAAGCATTTATTCTGTGTTTTTATGATCTGTTGAAGTTCAGCTTTAGCAAGTCCCAAGTCAGACAGTTAAAATGTACCTACATTGCTCTCCCTTTCTTTCTCCACGGCCTAGGCTGTGGATTGAGCTCAATAAAAGAAAAATATATTGGCTGATTTCTCTACTTCAGCCTATGTAGCATAGCTAGAAGTTGGAAGCAGATCTGAAGTTTAGAAAGGTGATGCCATCTTGTAAACAAAAAGCAAAGCTGAATGACCTAAAACCAAACAAAATAATTCAGACTACAACTTCATTGTTTTCTCCACTCATTTCTTACCTAAACAGCTACATCCAGATGTTACTCTTTTGCTTTGGACACTTCTGAGATACCAAAATTTGCAACATCCTTTGATGATATACAGATGAAACTTAAAATGCTGCAGAAAAGTAACCTTTTCTGTACTGCATGTCTGTTAATGAAGAGAGTGAAGGAAACTTCTGACTGATTTGTACAACACTTAAACTTTTTGTGGTTTTTTTCTGTGTATTGTCAGCTTATGTAGAACTGTGCTTGCGTAATGACTTTTAAGTTACTGGGAGGCAAGTAAGCCAGGCTGATGGTGGGGCAGTAGCTTGCTTTAGTTTAATGGGAGGATAAATGTAAGTATGATGCTGGTTTGTTCTCTGCATGGTCATGGCTTTGTTTGCCGTTGGCTGTAGGTCTGTGATGACAGAGGAGTACAAAGTTCCAGATGGGATGGTTGGATTCAGTAAGTAGCATGGCTGTGCTCATGTGGCATGGTGGGGGATGTTGGCAGGTGCTGTTGGTACAAATCACCTTTGTGTTTTCTTTCCCCAAGTCATTGGCAGAGGTGGAGAGCAGATCTCACGCATACAGCAGGAGTCTGGCTGCAAAATACAGATTGCACCTGGTAACTGTTTGTTATGTGGGGGGTGTAATTGTCTGTCTGGGGGAATGGGGAGGTGCTTGGTAGGAGGTCCAGAAGATTGCTCATTGCTTCTCATTGCTTCTCATTGCCTGAACCTTCATTTAAGATACAAGTGAACTTTTTTGTGCTAATCATGACTGTGATGGGCTAAAGAAATGCAAAATGGGATACAATGATTATTCTACTTCATTGAGTATAAAAATCCAGTAGTTTGTGTATTATGGTTAATTTCATAATCTCTTTCTGATTTAACACTGCTGATAAGTTGGCTTTATTTTATGTTTGCAGATAGTGGAGGCCTGCCTGAAAGATCATGTATGCTAACTGGGACACCAGAGTCTGTTCAGTAAGTATTTTTAACTGATATCAGGACTGTAATCATGATTTTACTCTCATGGCAGCTGACCTGACACATGTGGTGAATGTATACTTGCTTTTGTCCGTTGTTGTAGTGGATACAAGTACAAATGTCCTTTGCATGCTGAATCAAGCAGCAGCTTTTGTTCTAAATTAAGCTTTGATGAGTGTAACTGTGTTCAAGATCCTTGAGGAGGTAACTTCATTAAATACAGTTGGTAAAGGACCATCTTTTAAATTCCAATATTGGGGTGGTTTTATTATTTTGCAGTTAGTTTAAGTTACTTTTGCAGATTGATTGAGATTGCTTCATATTTCTTAGTGATAATAGCCATAATTCTTTTGCAGACACTATTCAAATTTTAAAAATTGCCAAGCAGAATAGATAGGGGCAAGAGATACTTGCAGGGATGCACATTTATGAATGTGTATTTTCTTTCACAGGTCAGCAAAAAGATTGCTTGATCAGATAGTTGAAAAGGGAAGACCTGCACCTGGATTTCATCATGGTGATGGACCTGGAAATGCAGTCCAAGAAATTATGATTCCAGCAAGTAAAGCAGGATTAGTTATTGGGAAAGGTGGAGAGACAATTAAACAATTACAGGTATATATGTATCATCTTTTAAATATGATGGTTCTGAATGTGGGTTTGAGTGAGTATTGACCTCCCTTTTGTCAAATAGGAGCGGGCAGGTGTCAAAATGGTCATGATTCAGGATGGCCCACAGAACACTGGTGCAGACAAGCCCCTTAGGATAACTGGAGACCCTTATAAAGTTCAGGTAAGAAGTGCCTCACAATTAAATGCATTTTAAAATCTGTTTGGATGTTGCAGTACCTGAACAAACTTCTGTTGTTCTTTTAGCAAGCCAAGGAAATGGTGCTGGAGTTAATTCGTGACCAAGGTGGCTTTAGAGAGGTGCGCAACGAATATGGGTCAAGAATAGGAGGAAATGAAGGGATAGACGTAAGCATGGTTGAAAAACTTGTTCACTGTATTTTGAGATGTTCACTTTGAAATGTTAAATTGGGTAATACCACTGACAGCTTTTAACCAGATTCCAAAAGTTGGTTGTGGCATGTAAGTATTACTTGGTCATTGCTGAATTTACAACACTAAAATGATGGGCAGCATTCACTTTACATTGCCAGCAGCTATGAATAATTTCAAGTAGCTGGAGTTTTTTATCAAGTAAGCAAGTAAATTTTATGGTCAAGTATATCATGTTACAACATTATTGAAAATTAACTTTGGCCTTTACAGATCTTATTTAAGGCCAGCGTTAATGCAAGTCACAAGCTAGTAACTTCGTCAGGGAGAGGCTTAAAGCTTCATCTGCTGGAATCTGCCTTTTAGATACTCTATAAATTCTTTCTTTTTTCTATTCTGAGAGGCATAAAATCCTCTGCAATTGCCACCACTATGAGAACTTCTAAAGCTTCTAGGATCACTTTCATTTTAATGGTTTAGTCCAGTATGTGCTAGGCTTGTGACTTGATAATAAAAAATCCATCCTTAAAAAAGCCTGAAGTGGCATTGGTCTTGCCCTACTTAACAACTCTAACCCTTTCATTATGTGGATTTTTTTAGTAATATCTATGCCATCAACATCTTGTTTGGGTTTGGGTTTTTTTTAGGTTCCAATACCACGATTTGCTGTAGGTATTGTAATTGGAAGAAATGGAGAGATGATTAAGAAGATCCAGAATGATGCTGGTGTTAGGATCCAGTTCAAGCCAGGTTTGTAACAGGTTCATAAGTTTTTGTGACTTTACTGTGAATTTACTGAATTGCATATACTGGAATAGTTTGTTTTTATTCCAGATGATGGAACAACTCCAGATAGAATAGCCCAGATCACAGGGCCTCCTGACAGATGTCAGCATGCTGCAGAAATTATTACAGATCTCCTTCGCAGTGTTCAGGTTGGGTAACGTTGTTCAGTGTTTAAAATCTCCTGCCCACCTTTTGGAAAGACCCAAAGTTTTCAAAAAGTGTGTGTAACTAGAAAAAATAATTTAGTTGTGCCATTTGAATCTACTTCAAAGTTTGGTCTGGAATGTGAATGTTTACAGTTACAGTTTTGCAAGTGACCATACTGATTCAAAGTCATGGCATTTCTTGATGTGTCTGATTTTAGAGCTGGTCCTTGTTTTGTGTTAATTGCTAATATGCTCTTACTTTTGGTTGTAATCAGTGTTTAAAAGCTTGTTGTTAGATGGGCCCCACTGCTGCATTTACAGAAGGCAGACAAAAATGACATCTTTGTATGTGTGAAATTTCTGCTTGCTTCTATATCCTTTCCTCCTTCATCTTTCATATGCAGAATTGTACAGAACGTTTTTTAGAATTTAATTTATGCCTTCCATAAAAGGTACTGCTTCAACTACCAAACTTGAGTAGTGAATCTGTTATTTCTTAACAATAATGTAATGTAACTTGTTTGCATTTGTTTGCAGTAATTTTATAGAACATGCTCATTTGTTGCTGCTGTTTTTTAGGCTGGTAACCCTGGTGGGCCAGGACCTGGTGGTCGAGGACGGGGTAGGGGCCAAGGCAACTGGAACATGGGGCCTCCTGGTGGATTACAGGAGTTCAATTTTATTGTCCCTACTGGCAAAACTGGATTAATCATTGGAAAAGGTAATATATCTTATATATGTACCTTGTATGTTACTTTAAAAACCACTCAGCTTCTCGGTTTGGACAAATGCCGTGCTACAGAGATGCAAGATGAGTCTGATGCTAATAATGCTGAATTTATATGTTCAGTCCCCATATGGGCCTTTCCCTTAAAGAGTTGGACTCCATGATCTTTGTGGGGCCCTTCCAACTCAGAATATTTTGTAATTCTATGACTTTTTAAAAAAATTTTGATTGCCCAATTTCCCCTGTTTTGGAGACTTTGTATATATTAATGGTACACATAACTTTTCTGGATCCTGTAAGAGAAGGAGCCAGTTACCTTGTGGCCAGTACCTCTGTGGGGCTTTTTTGTCATTTGGGCTTCCTTGCCCCTTTTATTGGGAGGTTGGGTTGTAAGTTTATATTTACTGATAACCATGTGTGTCAGTTGTCATTAATGTTTAATATTAGATGTTTACATAAATAAAAAATATATACAAGATTGTAGGAATTCTTTACTGACATTTCTGAGTAATTTTTTTATAACCATTTAAAAATTTATTTTACTTATTTATTGCCATTAAATCTCTGTGCTGCACTGAAGAGATTTTATTTGAGTTGTTGGAATGTTCTTGAACAGCTCATAAGAATAGGTGCCTTTTCATGTCTTTTTGGCTTCCATGCAGTTGACTTTTTCTCTGATATGAATCAGTATTTTTTGCTTTGATGCACCTCATAAAAACTCCGTATTGCATTGCAGGTGGTGAAACTATTAAAAGTATAAGCCAACAGTCTGGTGCTAGAATAGAACTTCAGAGAAATCCTCCACCTAATGCAGATCCAAACATGAAGATGTTTACTATCCGTGGGACACCCCAGCAAATAGATTATGCAAGACAACTTATAGAGGAAAAGATTGGAGTGAGTGGAGAACTGACTGCTTTTTTGTTTATTGTTAGAGCTAAACGGAGCAGAAAGCAAGTCTCCTTTGTGGAGATTTCTTTCCTTTCACTTCCCAGATTAAATTAATCAGATAATAAATGGATAATAATGGTCATCTGGATTTAAAGTAACAAAATATTGAAATGGAAACCGTTTATCTCTTCGGCATCATACAGTGTGCTCTTGAAAATGCCAATTCTGTGTATATGAAAAAATTCTTAAGTTCAAAGATGTTAGTGACATGTTTTGTTTTTCAGTCCAGTTATGTTTGGGTAAAGTTCTTATCAAAGTTACACTTTCAGTTTCACAGTGTTTTTGTTTGCCTGTGTGTGTGCATGTAATTAAATTTACAAGAGGCTTTTTGTGCCTAATCTTAAAAGCAGGTTTAGTTAGTCAAGTTTAGATGTATTGATTTATTTTAAAACTGATAGTCTTGTTCGAGTGTGGGGAGTTTAGTGCAACTTGTGGAAAAATCTGTGGGTTTTTTTGTAAAATCCTTTACTTTCTCAAGAAGGAGCTGAAATAACTGCAGTTTTTTAGTTGCTATTACTGCTACAGCTGCCTCTAACTACCTCTAAGCCTAATCAAACTTTAAGTAGCCTGTTTTCTGCAGGGAACTGTCTTTAAAACCAATCAAACCTTTTAGGTGTTCTTTGAGTGTTTAGACAAATGCTTTTAAAATGCTGAAAAATAGAGATTCTCAAGGTGTATTTTCATCTGTGTCCCACCCTTGTTACAGGGTCCAGTGAATCCATTGGGTCCCCCGGTTCCCCATGGTCCCCATGGTGTTGTTCCTGGCCCACATGGACCTCCTGGGCCACCAGGTCCTGGTGCTCCCATGGGACCATACAACCCAGCTCCTTACAACCCAGGCCCTCCTGGTCCTGCCCCTCAGTGAGTATTGCCTCAGCTGACTTTGTTCTGTGTGGGGTGGCCCTGGGGCTGCCTCTCACTGTGGGTGTGATCTTTTCTAGTGGTCCTCCAGCTCCATATGCTCCACAGGGATGGGGAAATGCTTATCCACACTGGCAGCCACCAAACCCACCAGACCCAGGTAAGAAATGCACAGCTGTGCTGTAGTGTTGGAATATTTCAGGTACATCCATTCTGTCCTTACAAGTATATGCATTGTACAGTTACTTGTGTTACGCTCCTAAAGCTGAAAAGCTCCTGTTTTTTCTGGCTTTTTTTCACTGATTGTCACTTTACTTATGTTTTGCACTTTCCATATGTGCCTTGTGAAATGTTGAAATTTAATTGTTACAGTTGGAGTATGTTTTTTTACAAATGTTACTGATACTGCATCACTATTTATGATACTTTTTGCAAGTCTTGGTTCACTGATTTTGTGCAATTCAGTTTTCTTAAAATCAATGTTTTTGCATAAAGTTCTGTAGTAAGGCTGTCTTTAATAGTAAATGACTTTTGTATTTTATTTTAAACAGTCTTTACTGATTTGTCTTTTTGCAGTAAATGCTATGATATTTCTAGGTTTTGTTCTATTACAATTTTAAGAGTCTGATGCTCCAGTGTATTTTGTTGACTACCTTTTGAGGGCTAAAACCTTGGTGAATTGCTGTTAATAGAGTAAAACTAGTTAGGGTTGTGTAGTTTGAGCTTTTGCTTATCATAGTTTTGTATTTTCTTCTGAAACCTATCTTTGTAGAATTTGTTTCTTCTATTTCTGTTTATCTTTGTCGAGATTGGGAGTTCTTACTTAAGTACAACTTCCAAAGTTGTAGCATCCTGCTTTTCTTAAAGTTTACATCCTTTGGTTGGACTAGAGGATATGGGGAAATGGAACATCAGCCACAGAAGGCATGGTAAGGCTAGATGCTTGAGTTTGTTGTACCTCATTGGTTTGAGGTGGAATTGTAATTCCTCACAATTTGAGCCAAAAGATCTCAATTCTGTTTATGTTATCAATGACAGATATTTTATGGTAGCCACTGTTCCTGCCATGGATTCTGTTAGTGGAGAAGGGACTCCATGTCTGTATCACGTTATCTCTTTGCAAAGAGCCCTTGCTGGTTTTAGTTCCCAGACTTCTGCACAAGGTAGCTCTGCATGTGCTCAGTTCAGTGTTTAAAATGCTGCTGACTTCATTTAGAAGTAGAATGGCTCAAAGTGACTCAGTATCAGCATAGCAAAGTATTTCATGCAAAACCACTGCTGAAAAGCTACAGCCTGTTTCACACCACCTTTTTTACTCTTCACTTCTCTACATAAAGGCTGGGTAAGAAACAATGGCAAATACTCCCTTGATGTCATCTTGATGATTCTGTAACTGTTTTTTATGAACACTTCTCTTCAAAATCTAATGAAGTTCTCATATGTGCAGTTGAAGTTGGTGTTTCTTTTGACTAGCATTTATTTGAATGATTTTTCTACAGTTTTCACTTAGTTACTCATTCCAGTGTAACAAATGGGTTATTTCAGTACTTTTTTCAGAGGTGCTTTCTCCAGAACTGTGCTTGCCCTTGTCATGTGAAAGTGGAGCTAGTTACTACAGTCAAATTTCTTTGGAAATTAATGAACCCAGCTCTGTGTTCTTCTACTCTAGAGAAGTAGCTAAGGAGGAGGGGGAGGAATTGAGCAATGGCTTGTTTGATATTTGCAGGTAACCTTAGAATATAGGAAGTGTTAATTTAAATCCACTATTGTTGATGGAAGTAGTGCAATTTAAACAGAAAGTAGAGTGTTAACATTTTTTCTGTGTGCATTTGGAGTGATTATATCTGACTTTTGTCACAGGATTTCGTTTAGCATTAATTTGTTGCTCTGGGTTCTTCTTGAATGCATTTTTCAGGGGAATTCTTCATCTTCCATTGCTCACTGCCTTACCTGTTTCATGTTTAGGGAGGATTGTATTTCCATTCCCATGTATAGTTACTCTAAAGTGTCAGTTCTGTCCATGTCCTTTTGTGAATTCTCTCCTCACTTGGATGAGTTTCTTTGCAGATACTTTTATTCTTTAAGACTGCAAATACTGTTTGCAATTATATGCTGGATGTGTAAAATGTATTATTTTGTCTGATAGTAGATTTTCAGGTATTGTCAATTGCCAATCTTGTAATTAATCTGTGATCCGCAAGAATAAGCCATTCCTAAAGTGTGAGAAACAGAGCAATAAAACCCTAGGAAGCAGCATCATTGGCCTACCTAGATGTAGATGAATAATGAGTCATGGAGATAGATGCGACTGTTTCTATTATTTTTTTATACTAAAAAGTTGTAAGTAAACAGTGATGCTTAATAGCCATGTATGTGGATTCAGGTTCTTAAAATGCTGTGTGTTTCTCTATTTTACTGTTACCTTAAAGTTTAAGTGACAAGCATTGCAAACACCTAGTAAGTCTTGTATTCTTCTGTTTCAGAAATATGTATTTGGCATGCCTCCTCCACCGGTGCCAGTGTCATTAGCGTGAGGTTCTAACAAAAGTAAAACCACTGAAATCCTTTGGTGCTAGAGTGATTCATTGCTGCTGCCATTTATTGACATGACTGTTTATTTAAACTTTAAAAATCTGTTTCTATTTACCATATGTAAGATTAATAAGTGGCATTGTAGTAGTAAAGGTTCTAAAGTTATTTTATCTCTCCAGCTCTATGAAAGTACAGTTTGTATAGTACATTGGTCTTAAACCTGATCAAAAGTTTATGCTAGAAAGAAAAAATACTAGAAGGATGTACATGGATATTTTGTTTAGATGGATTTTTCCTTGGAGGATAATAAGAATGCCTAGGACAGGATTAATTGAGGGCAGCATTCTGTTCATAGTAGTGCTATTATAAATGCTTCTGTTCTGTTTTCATAGGTAAGCCAGGAACAGATCCCAATTCAGCAGCGTGGGCAGCTTATTATGCTCACTATTACCAGCAGCAAGCACAGCCACCACCTGCAGCCCCTCCTGGTGGACCAGCTACAACCCAAACCAATGGACAAGGTAGATATTGAGTGAAAGGGACACATTTCTCATTGCTGGAGGTGTAAATACCCCATTCTTTTTTATTGTTGTCCTCCTGTGTCAGGTAAATTTATTTTATCCAGCTGGTTTTCTTGGAAAACTATTGCTTGTAGCTTTCAATATTGCTTTTCACAGTTTCAGTAGTAACAAGGGTCATGTATTTATCTTGGAATATACTCCAGGGAGAATTTTGCTGCAATGTGGGCTGACTTAATGACTACACAGAGCAGTCATAAATAAAAATGTAATGAGCTAAGCTGTTGATTGTCATTTCCTTAAATGGTTGCATCACTTCCAGTGGGTTTAGGACAATTACAGTTGTGGTATGTAGCTGTATAATTTTAATTTTTGTGCCTGGCTGAGGCTTACCACTTGAATTTTGGTATTTTGAATTGCCAGTGGTATGCACTTCCTGAATCTTGAAAACATGTCTTCTTTTACTAGTAGTTTGTAATTGTAGTAGCTTGTACCACAAAGGTTTATAGTATCAGATTTGAGTCATGTCACATATTTCAGTGGATTATTATTTGGATTATGTGTGAAACAAACCCCGGTAATTTTAGTTTAACTATTTTTAATGTAACTCAGGAGATCAGCCAAATCCAGCACCAGCAGGGCAGGTTGACTATACCAAGGCCTGGGAGGAGTACTACAAAAAAATGGGTAAGTGTGCAGGGGGTTTTCTGTTGTTTTTTCTGTTCCACGTTCACAGTGGAATGTTTTAGGAGACTTGTCTGTTTTGCTGGATGAGATGAGGGCTTCTACCCCAAAAAAAAATGAAATGCACAGTCATGTCTTCTGAACCAAATACTGCTGAGAAACAGACGAAATTTTGTGTTGTTTTTAGGCACTTCATGGTACTCAGACTAGTAATCAGCTTTACAAAAATGCTTCAGACTTAATGAGATATCTTTGATCATTGGGAAACAGCAACTTTTAAATGTTTCATTCTGAATATTATAAAGTACATTTCCTCTGTTTTGAAGTTCACTTTTACCTACTTTATGAAGCTATCTTTTTATGTTTGGTAATTGTTTTCCAATTCTCTTCAGATTACATATGATTTTTTTCCTTGTGCTTTGCTTTCTGTGTTTCCAGTTACTATACTAAAGCATCATCATTAGCTATCATTTATACTGTGCCTTTTTTAAAATAATATTTGCTTTGCAGCACTTGAGAGCTGTTTTTAAACTGCAGATTATATGTTGTGGGTAGCTTTCTTTATAAAACTGAAATTAATGTGCTGGTTTATTATTTCATTATTTTGTGTATAAGGAAAGTATGTGGCAGAAGGTGTCATTACCTTTTAAATCATGGTTGTGCTCTGTCTGTGGTGTCCTGCCCTGGATACTGCAGGACACACAGGAATGCCAGAGCTTCCCCAGTGTCTCTGACTACACATACAGCACCATTGGGATCAATCTTTGTTTGCAGGGGAGGGTTTGGTGCCTGTTCTGCCATCTTCCTACTGCACTGTTTTCTCATGGAATATTAAAAGCATTCAGATTTAAGATCAATAACATGCATAATTCCTCTTACCAGCCTTCTGCAGTATTGATAACGCTTTGCCAAGACATAACTATCTTTATTTTTTATTTTGGCACAGTATAAGTGATCAATTCTACAGAAAATACATAACGAGTATTTAGTTCAACAGCTGTGTATCAGACTAAGAAAATTACACCTCCCAAACATGTGATTTCTAAGATAATATGCCTTCCCATTTTTCTTCTTTCTGGTTCATTCAGCTATTTCTTTTCAATTTATTGTCTCTCTTAGTTTGGCTCACATTCTGAAATGCAGACTTGTGGGTGGCTTTCACTTTTTTTTAAATAATGTAATTTGTTGGTAGGCTCTCTGCTATCTTTCTAATTTGCTGTCTTGGAAAGCAGAGTCTGGATTGCACTAGTCTTGCACTTGCACAGATTAAAAAATAGCAATAGAGTTAATGGGAGCAATTCCAAAGAGGAGTTGGAAAAAACACATTGGGAGATAAAAAATAGTTGGTCTTAAAATGTAAAATGTGAAAAATGCCAAGACAGTCAAATAAGAGGAAAAACACAAGGGCAGTTCTCATCTTAATTCCTTTTTCTAGTTCAGATTGAGTTGTTTGCCTGAAGGAGAGCTTTTGATGGCTGGACCTACATAACTTAACTTAAAATCATGAGAACTTTTTGCTGCAGAGTCTTGTTGTGGTAGATACCCTTTATCTTCAAAGCCACTTGCAAAAGAGGAGTTCAGCTGGAGTTGACATAATGCTAAATGGTGCAGTTTTCCCCACCTCATGAACAGTAGAAGGTCAGTAGAAGACCTGATGGACAAGAAGGCTGCCCACCAGCAAGTTCTGGTGCTCTCCAGGCTTTCCAGTACCATTTGTGCTTCCTGTAGTGCTGTTACTTCTGTTCCCATGAACTTGTGCCAGAGGATGGCAATTACAAGTCACTTGCTCTTTGAAGACTCAGGTTTTTCACAACACAGATGAATGATTTCACCAAACATTGTTAAGGAGAGCTGAACTGAAATTCAGACTTGCTGAGCCCTGTCAGTTCTGGTTTTGTTGCTGAAAAAAACTGGTTTGATAATCCTTGTGGGAAGCTGAACAAGTTGCCATTGATATTGCAGTTGGGGTTTTGGATTTTCTTGTACTTAGTTAAGTATGAGTGACCTGAAAATGCTAAAAAACTCCAGAATATGCCCATCCAAACAATAATAGGATTTTCAAAGTGGCTTCCTACTGGTGTGATATGACTTTGCTAGTCATGGGGAACACCTCACTGTATTTTTCTCTGAACAGTGACTTGAATATTAACCTGAGTCAGAAATACAGTGGCAAAGTCCATCTCCCTTTTCAGACCCTTGTTTCAGGGGCTGCTGCTTTGAGTAGCAAATACTCCAAAAAGTCTCTCATGGGTAACAGTTCCCTTTAAACATGAAGTCATGATCATTAGTAAATGATCCATATGCCACTATCAGAATTTTTAACTTTATTATTTAAAGTCATTCCCATATATTGTGGGCTTGACATACAGTTAAAGGATTCAATAATAAAATAGGAGTTTTTGAAAGGTTGCTTATCATTGTAGTGGAAAGAAGAAACAAAGCAGTTTACTTTTACTAGAATCACCCTTGATAATGTTGAACTATAAAATCTCTGTTGTTTCCTTTCTCAGCCCTCCTTAAAGGGGATGTGTTCTGTGTTTCTCATGTTTCCTCTTGTGGTGACAGTAATTTATAAGTACAGATATTATCTCACAGTAATGGTGAAATTAGAAAGAGTGTACCCTGTTAAAGGTAGTTTTTGTTAAAATAATTGATCAAAAGTGTAAATTGTAAGCTGTTGTACATTAAAAGTTGTAAAATGTGAAAACAGATCTAAAGATTTTAAAAAATGTAACTTTTTTTTGGAAATTCCGTTACTGTATAAATGAAAATAAAAGATGGATAGACTTCAGAGCTGACCTACAGTGTAAGTAGAAAAAACTAAGTTGTAAGGAGAGTTGGAAAATGAAAGGTTGTATTTTGATGATTTTCAGGATCATGCTTTGCCAAATACATTCTCTGCTCACACTTTGTTTTTGAGAGGATTAAAAGATTACACGTGTGTAGGCATAGTGTGAGTAGCTAGGATTCTTTGTTTAAGTATTTAAAGAAAAACAACTAAACAAAGCCAACCTTCAGTCTGATACTCTAGAAAACACTTCCTTAGAATTTCTGATACTGTGTTCCTTAGAAAGTTGCTCAGTGGACTTGTATTCAAATAAAAAGTGAGTTGGTTTCAGGTAGAACAGGAAACTTTAAGCCCTCATCATGTGGGAGCTGCCCCTTTCTATCCATAACAGAATAGACAGTTTGGGTGCATGTGGAATTGTACAGGGTGCAGGTTTGCATTTTGCTTGGGTTTATTTCCTGTGGGGTGATGTGATGTGGTGATTTGTTTTTATTGGGTTTGAGGGTTTTATTCCTAGTATCTTAGAAAAAAATTGCAGAGGTAGTGGTTTTTTTGGTAATATCTTAATTCTGACTAGAACTTTTGATTTGAATAATAATCCGTTAAGAATATAAATCAGTAAGTTTCATAGGACAGTAATAAAAGTTCTGATTTGGAAGTTCAGGAAACTTGAAATAAAGCCCTACATATAAAACCCTTTTGTTTGGGTGCCTGCAAGTGTGTGTGGACAGATATATAGAGTGTGTTGCTTTGCTTGGAGTCTTGCACATTTTGTAGTGGTAATTGCAAAAACACCTCTCCGAAATTGTAAAGATTAGTGGTACTAAGAGGGGTGTGTTTGGTGTTTCTGAAGTTGGAGGAAAAAGGAAGTAAAGATGTCTGTGACAGATCTCCTGCAGAAGAGCAGCATAACTAAAAGGTTGGCTGTAATTCTCTTTTATTGTTTTGCTTGTTTTTTTAGTATGCTGTAGAGTCCCTGTGTATCAGTCTGGCACTGGGATTGTAGTCTGTCAGTTGATTATATTGAAAGGAGAGGTAATTCTGAGCTCTCTTTGAGAGTGTATCTGTACATGCTCTTGTTTCTAGAGATTAGAACTTCCACAAAGTGTGGAAGCACATTTCAGGACTGTATTCTGTAGTGGAGTAAATGTTTACAAAAATTATTGCACTTTTTGAAAAATGTAACCTGCAATAACTTTGAAATTGAATGAAGTATGCCAGCATTGGGGAAGTAAATGAATTGGCATCTGCTGAGCTAATGAATGCAGTCTGTAAAATAAGGTAAAATTACTCTAGGTGGATTGCAAAAAGTTTTGCCTCTTGGTGTGTATTTAAATACTACTGTTGTTTAGGCCAGCAGGCTTTAAACATGATTCATGATTATGAATCAAGAGGCTGAAAAACCGTCCTTAATTTTGATTTACATGGGAGTCATTACATTAAAGTAATAGAATGAGTGTTTAGGTTGAAAGAGGCAGCCACAAGTTTATTCAGAGCCTTGGAGGAATATTGCGAAGTGATGTTTGTTGAGATTCTCTCATTTCTATTGCAACAACAAAGCTGTGCAATTGCAATTCCTTGCAGGTCAAGCTGTGCCTGCCCCTGCTGGGGCTCCTCCGGGCGGGCAGCCAGATTACAGCGCGGCGTGGGCCGAGTACTACCGGCAGCAGGCAGCGTACTACGCTCAGACAAGTCCCCAGGGAATGCCACAGCATCCTCCAGCACCACAGGTACAGTCCTGAAGTGGTTTTTGGCTGGCTTCTGTCTCAGTGGTTGTAGATATTTTTTTGCATGTCTCCTGCTTTGTTCCTTTGGGGTATGCATCTTTTTTTCTAGCAAAGTAGCTATCAGAATAATGAGTAGATGACTTTGTTTACCTGATAACTTGAGTTCTGTATCTATCCATATGTTTGGTGATTGTTTCTTTTATTAAAAAAAAAGAAGAAAAACTTTCTCCTCCCAGGGTTTTGAAAACCATGCAAGAAGCCACCACCATTTACATTAACCAATTTTTCTTTCTTAAAGGCTTCACTCCTGAGTTAGCTCGATTTAAAGGATTTTCTTTAACTTTTTGTGTATCTCTTATGTATCTCTTCTGCACAGGGCCAATAATAAGAAGTGGACAATACAGTATTTGCTTCATTGTGTGGGGGAAAAAACCTTTGTTAAATGTATGGATGCAGACGCCTTGATGAAGATCTTAAATTTGGTTTAAAAAATAGTGTTTTTGACAATGTACAAAATATCTATCACTACTGATAGGAGGTAATATTTCTGTGTAGAAATGAAAAAATGGTTTGTTTTTAGTATTAGTGTAGATGTACACATTCCAGCAAATGTATTTGCAATTATGTGGTCAATGCTTTGTGATATAAATGTACTTTTTCAATGTATACTTTATCACTTTTAAAATGCCTGTTTTGTGCTTTACAATAAATAATATGAAACCTCCTGTGTCGGTAAGTTGGATATGTGGGTATATGCAGTATTGATTATAGGATTGATTTGCAACGCTGAATCAAGGTACCGCTACACAAATGAGTTGGGTTTTTCCCCCCCCATAAGCCTTGCTGAGTTTAAAAACTTGTCATTAGCATGTTTTTCCCCTCTTGCAGAATAGCTGTAGATGGAGGATCTCTTTCATTCATTGTATTTTGCTGCCCAGCACCAGTAATCTCGATACCTTAATTTTTTTTCTACTTGATTAAAACTGCATGTGTTTAAGAAGATGATCTTTTGGCATACTTCCATTGCATTAACAGTGAAATTTCCTTTTATACATGACCACTGTTTCAGACCTGTGCAGCTGTTATAACAGAACTTTTGTTGTTAATTGAATACTTCAAAACTGTTCCTGCATAACTATTCTATGGATTTTTTCAGACTAGTATAAAACTACTTTAAGTGTAATGTGCTTAAGCCTTCAGTTTAAAGTAGTCCACTTCAAAACTCAGTGTAGAAAAGTCAATGTGGTAATGCATAGTAGTTACAAAAATTGCGTCTGTCCTTAAAACACTGTTTTGTTTGAGTGATGGGAGTGGTTGAGAACTTCCTGCAGAGCAGATAACTTCTCTTTTTGTAAATATTCAAGTATTTGAATCAACTGATTATTTTTTTATATATACTTGAAGCTTCTTATTGCTCTAATGCTCATACTAAAAAGCTGATTCTCTTGAAATCCTGTGTTTGCTCTTTGCATATTTATTGGCTCTTTGCATATATTAGACTACATGCACTACAGTCTGTCTTGCCATTGTCTGTTGAAGTGCAGGTTTGATCCAGCCAGTATAGAACTAGCTCTATAGGGGTGAGGAGGACTGTGCTGTGTATCATCCTTGATTGTTCCTTCAAGGAGCATTGCACTGTAAGTACATCAGAATGACAAATTGATGAACTGCAACAGTATCTTTTTGTCAATGTTCCACATAATGCAAATGCTGTGCTTGTGTGATATTATGTTGGAATACAGTGCTGGTATCTTAGGAAATCATAATTGCTTCTTAATTCAGAAACATAGGTTTGCTTATATATATACATACACATAATCTGAGTTTTGTGGGTAAGTATTTCTGAAACTTCTAGCAATAGCTAAAGAAAATCATGTTTCTGTTTATCTAAGAGTTTCTTTCATTAGTACTCATGAGACAGCTGTCATTCAGTGTTATAAAGTATGCATATCATAACATTGAAGTCTTTGAGAACCACTTGTTAGACAGAGTTGTCTTTGTCTCCAGATAGTTTGCAGATATGTAGTGATGTAGGTATGTTTTAAATAATTCTATAACTGTTAATTGCTTTAATTTTTGGAACACATGTTGTTGCTTTGAGAATTAAATTTTTTTAGGGTGGCTGCACAGAGAAGTAAAAGTTAAGGCTTGAAAACTGAAGTAGTTTTTTCAGGTAATCAGCAATGTATGCATTGTGCTGTAGAAATAGAAGGAATTATTTTTATCCTTTTAAAGCTAGGAATTGCTGGTAGCTTGAAGAAGGCTAGGACAGTATTTGCTATCTTTAGTGTAGGGTATTAAGTTTAATAGTTCAGGTATTTTGCATGGTATTTTGTAGATAACCTTACAGAATGGTGCATTTATTATGTACTAAAGTGAGCAAAATTAAATTCACTGGATTCTTTATCATTCGCAAAATGGAGGCTGTTGATTTTGATTCATTTAAGGTATAAAATCTTTATTAATTGCAAACAGTGCAATTATTTATACTTCACAGTGCCTTCCCAGACCTTCCACCTTAGGTTCTGCTGCAAAAAAGCAACAGGTAAGCACAACCTAAGGAAGTATATAAATTAATATATTTCAGTACATTAATGTTGTCCCTGTGAGATCTTTGTGGTTGTGTATTGAAAAGCAATCTGCTGCTTCCCCAAATGCATTGTTACTCACGGTTCCATTTGAGTGGAAAATCTTAAGTTTTTAAACAACTGTTTATATTTCTAGGTCAATATGTATTTTTTTCTTTTTTCTTTTTTTTTTTTTTTTAAGAAAAGAATGTTAGATTGCAGTAATTGAACTTGATCAGAATAAGTAATTTTTGTTATTTTACCCAAATAGATAATTGTTGCAATTAAAGAATCAAAACCTTTAAAATGTGCAGGAATTGCTTTGGTTAGAAATGTCAACAGCCTTCACAAATGTTTTTTTTATGATAGGGCACTATTCCCATTAATCCGTAAGACCTAAATGTGAAGAATGACTTCTTGTTGTTATCACTGAACTTGATAACTTGTCTTACAGTTCTAGTGTGTTAGTGGAGTTTGCTTATTAATACTTGACATGGTAGGACAAGAGATTTTGCAGTTTGAGATGAGTATGTTTTAACTGAAAAAGCATGAGCACCAGTTAACAGTACAGCAAATAATATTTTATCGCTATAGCAGTCAGTGTATGCTGTTTCTTGATATTTTTAACTGAATTGCTGAATATTTTGATAGTATAAAATGTTAAATGTCTTACAGATGGTCTGGTACAGGTTTTTATTCTGAGCTTTTGTTGTTGGTTTTTTTTAGCTTAACATAAAGCAGCATCTGTTTGGTTTTTGTTCATTATTCTGCTTCTAAAATGTGCTGCTCCTCTTTCAAAAGTCCTGCTTATCTGTACATCAAAGAAAAATATTCAAAAATACTGCCTTCATTTTCACACACAGTGCTGAAGATGCTGCAAGCACCAAATCATAGCTCATAGAATCAGGTCCTGAGATAGTTACTACCAGTAAAGAGGAATCCTTTGAGTGTATGCCATTGGTGAGCCGATGAGCATGGACCGTAGAAGGGCTCCATGTAGAAGGTAAAATTGGCAAAAGCATAACAGATTTGAAATGTATCCCATACATAATGATATAGGGTATAATTTTTGTTTTGATCACTTTTCATTCTTTAAAGTATTCTTTGTTTCACCATTAATGTTCCATAATCTGTTAAAGTTTTTTAAACTGTGATTTAATAATATAAACCATCTGTTTTACTTTATATTCTTCTAAACAGTCAAGCTAATTTTTGAACTGAATTAATAGTTGTTATTCAGTTTCTCAAGCCACTTAGTATTTCATCTGTAGCTTAACATGTAACTTCATTTTTGATGTGAGAAGAGGGTAGGTGTGTACCATTTGGATACTGTGGATTTAGTGTGGGGGTGAGTCATTTGTTCACTTCCTTTTTACATGGTACTTTTTCCTTCAACTGTTGCTCCTGAAATATCTTGAACAGTCTTTCAGTTGCTAATTTAGCCTGTGGGAGGAGATAGAGAAGAAAAAGCCAGTGTATTGGGATGTTGCTAGTGTGGAAGGTGAGATTTCTTCTGTGTAGCATTTGAGGTGTATTGGCTTCCAGCTTTCTCACTGCAGGGCTTACAGGCATGCTGGTCTGTGCAGAGCACCGTGTTCCTTTTCTGTTTCAACTCTTGTCTCCAAACTCAGAGTTCCTGGGACAGCAGTAGATTATTGGAGTTACCCCAGTAGCAAAAAAGATAACTGAATTTGCTTAGAAATGTAGTGGACTTGTCCAAAAGGTGTCTTGAAATGTTTCCTGCTTACCCCACCCATCACCTCTTAGTGTCCCACAGTGAATGTGAAGAGAAGAAAAGTTTTAAAAGCAAGCATTATGTTCCAAGTAGGAAAAGAATTTTCATATCACTTTCTGCAGCCTATACTTAATTAGGACATTGAATAAGATACCAGGTGGATTCTCTTTCGGGTGGCTTTATTGTAAGTCATCTGTTTCACTTGTCAGGCAGATAGGATCACGATTCACTTGCACAGCCTATCTTGAATTATTTCATCTTTATACTAGTGATATTTTACTGGATGGTAGAAACTGTTTCTCCCCATTTCTTTCCAGAGTAATTCTTAAGTTTTCCATTGCATGCTAAAAGTTTTTCCATTTTACTTTTTCTCCAGAAGTGGGGGGAGGAAGGGAGGACTGGGCTTTTAAGAAAGCAAACAGTTGACAGGATTCCCTCTTCCCTAGTACTAGCTTATGAAACTCTTGTGTATGCACAAATATTTCTCTTGCGTGCATGTGAAATGCCTTTTCGTCCTGAGAAAAGTGTTCTCTGCAGAAACTACCCGTGTGTAAACAGAAGATTGGCTTTAAAAGGCAACTGTGATGGGAACAGTGTCTTAGGGAGATGCAGCTTGGACTTGAGGTAAATTGAATGCTTTACAAAAATGTGGTTTTGAGCTTGCATTGACATTGTATGTAATATGGGTACACATTAACTGTATAATGGTTTTGTATGGTTTTTCTCAATAAATGTAAACTGATGAATAATAATAGCAATGGTTTTGTCTTTTTTTATGCTCCTATCCCTGCCTTTGTTATTTTGAGCTTACAGCTTCAGAGCAAAATTATTGTATCAACCTGTACTTCTGTGAATGACTATCACCCACAAAAAATGAAGTTAAATGTTCATGTAGTTATTAGAGTAAATACTAATTCAAAACACCGTGCAGCTCGTTACCCTTTGTTAATGAGGCCAGAGAGTGACTTGCAGCAGGTAACTGTAGAAAGAAAGCAGATTCAGCCACAGTACTATACACAAGTACTCGAAAATGTGACCTTTTTGTGTAAAGTTACTCCTCCCAAAGCTTCATCTCTGTGGTTCAGGTGGGTGTTAGCAGAGTGACATCAGTGTTGTTGTCAGGAGGTCTTAGAAAAAAGTATTACAGTAGGCTTCAGAAAATAGTGTTTATAGATATGGCAATTAACTTGCTGCATGAAGATTGAGGAAATAGGCACTTTGTGAAAATATTCTCATAGATGTCACCGCCTGTTTCGGTGTCATTTGATCAATGAAAAAAAATCCTGAGTCTTACAAGCAGGTGTTGGTACTTTGAAGACTGCTATAAACCTAAAGGAGATGGTTTTATTTGAGATTATCAGCTGCATAGGTTAATCAGAGCAGAACATTTTCAATGTAAACCCATTTTAAAACAAAAGAAGTTATGCTGCTTCAAACAATGGTGAGCATTTATGTCATCTTTTATTCTTTAAAAATAGTACACTTGGGTTTTTGAAAATCATCAGGAAGTATTTCCTTTGCCAGTTCAGTGCCTCTGGGATAAGGTAAAACAGCTTAAATATTCAGTGCTCATGCAGGATACACCAACAGATTTACACTACTACACAAGTTCCAGATCGTGTATTCAGCTTTATTCTCTTATACAAGAGTTGGTCTTCAAATGCTGGAGCACTGTGATAATTCAGCTTTTTCCTTCAGTTGATCTTTCATACATTGATTCCTTTTAGTTTCAGCCTTTGATACTAGTTTTTGCATTGAGTAGGGAATTCTCACAATTTGAAGGGTATATTCTTATCTGATGCAGGAATGACAAATTAATGCACATCCTTGCTTTCTTTAGTTGGCCCCATCAGAGAAAGAGATGATGCAGTAAGAAAGTTGAGGGGAAGAAAGATTCCAGCTAAAGTACAGCATTAGTAGTCATCAGCTAGAAAACAGAAAGAGGGTTAAGAGAGAGAGGAAATTAGATTTTCATAACAGGAAAGATAATGAGACTGAGATATAAGCAAATTAAAATGCTAGCTCTTACTTTCAATGGTGAGAATACAGGTGCTAGCAGCTGAGCCTCTATTGTTGACTGCTTTACACATATATTCCCCTTCATCTTCTGGGAAGGTTTCTGGCAAGTAAAGGCAGTAGGTTTCTCCTCTTTCAATATATTGATAGTCCTCAGAGTCCTGCAACATTTCCCCTTCAAACCACCATGTAACTTCAGGTTTTGGTTCTCCAGTAATTTTAACTGTAAATCTCACTGGCTCGCCGTCAACAACTGATGTGTTTTTCAGTGACTTCTTGAACCAGGGAGCTCCAGATCGAGCCTGATCCTCATCTTCACAAGTAGAACCATTAATAATGCTTCCTTCTTCTTCTTCTTCCTCTTCCCTTTTCTGTTTTAAAATAAGTTGAATTTAAAGTAGCAATAGCACTATGACTGATAGTGACACACATTTCATTACAAGTTACTGTGTTTCTGAGAAGAGGAAATTCCACATCTGTCCTCAATACATAACAATGCACCCAATCTGGGCATGCCACGGGCAGTAAAATGCATTTTAATGAGGCTGGAATGTTGGTGTAAAAAACAGACAGGAATGTCAATTCCATTTTCAGACTATTCACAGGATGTCACATACTCTGACACAGGATGTCAGCAGTGTCTCACGCTCTTCTGCAAGTGTTCAGGTTGGATGGAGCTTTGAGCAGCCTGATCTCATGGGAGGTGTCCCTGCCTACATCAGGGGAGTCAGAACTAGATGATTTTAAGGCCCCTTCAACCCAAACCATTCTTTGATTCCATGGAGAGTATGTGCAAACACCAAAAGCAATTTTATATTATTTCAGCAATTCCTAGCACCTGCTAAAAGAAGCAGAACTTTCCTTTTGTATCTGGTAGTGTTGCCTACAGTGGTAATTTAGAAGCTAAGTTAAATGACACAACTGGAGAAGATTATTTTGCAATTTATACCTTTTGTAATGCTGCATCGATTTCTTTTTGCTCAAACTGCATGCGTAGTAATTTCTGCTCCTCAATCCTCCTCTGCTCCTCTTCTTCTCTGGCTCTTGCCATTTGCTCAAAACGAGCCTTCATGTTCACTTTGTGAGTAAATGGAGCCTCAGATTTCATGGCTGGTGTCACATCTACATCATCATCCTTGGGAAATAATAATTAAAAACATGGCTTAACTATTATTTATTGCCTTAGACATATATATGATAGCAAAACCAGTTTTGTGTTCCCAGAGTTTTTTTTTTAACTTAGCAGAGCCACACAGAGACCTGGTTTTATCAGAAGTTTGTTTGAGTGTAGGGTGAGTTTTGTAATAGTTCATCCAAGGATAGGACAAGATTTTTGCAAAAGTAATTTCAAAAATTCTGTGTAAAAAAATATTGCAGAAGTTTTATTCATATAAAAGTTGAGCACTTGTTGGCAATTTTACATCCTCAGTGACTGGATTATTTTGCCATGATGTTGGATTGGGTTTAACACTGAAACAGTTGACCTTATGAAAACAATGAGTGTCAATCATTAAATTAAAAGCTCACAAATAGGACAGACTTTGAGCTGATGCTGAAGTGACTCCTGTGGAGAAGAGCCAGAATGAAGTTCAGATCAGGATTAGTACTCTTAAGGTTTTACATTTCATCACAAAAGCTCACACTGAGCATATGGATTCCAGACCACTTTGGCACTGATAGCTCCATTTCTTGGGGTTTCCCCTCTGAAAAACTGAAGGTTCTGGTCTGAAATACAGATGAATAAGAACCCTCTTCTGCTCTACCCTGAGGAGTGAGTGTACATCACAGAGACTTGATCTTTAAATGGTATTGTCTGGATTGGGTAATTGAGTTTTTTATTCCATTCATGTAGTGGAGAATGAATTAAGAGTCAGAAGGAGAAGCAGTTCAAGTGATGATTAATAGGTAATTCTCAGATATGATGTTTTAAGCCCTCAGACTGGCAGGTTTCAGGTTAAAATGCTGAGCTGTAGGGCTTTGAGCAGAAAAGCAGAACTCTGCTTGACCAAATCACTGATAATAAACTGGTGCTGTCTCTTTAAGGGATGCTGAGGTGTGATGTCCTTAAGCATCCAAAGGAAGGAACAGGAAAGAAGGAAAAACATAATTTTGGAAACAGCAAAATTTTATCAAAGCAGCAGCATTTTCCACTGCTGGATCATTAGTGTGCTGGTTAAGTAGATCATTAACATACACAGAATGCATCTTACCTCTTGAAATTTTTCAGCTTCCCTTTCTCTGATTTCTTTATCCATGGCTCTTCTCTTTGCCCGCTCTTCTTCAATCTTCTTCTGTATTTCTTCTTGAGACAGTTGTCCTATTTTTTCAAACTTGCTTTTTAAGTTCTTTGCCTGGATAGAACCACTTCTTTTTAGCTTCATCAATTCTTCATATTCTTTGCTTAACTCAAAAGTTTCAGCCTCTTCTTCCAGCTGTTCAGAAATGACAGAATGTGTAAGATGGAAAATACCCTCATTATTTTTACCACCTATTCTCCCTCCAGATGGTATAATTCAATACATTACAGCTCTGTTAGTTATTTGAAATTTCCCCTGTAATTTTTTTTTACTTTGCTATCTCATGATGAATGCATTTGTATCATATCTCAACTAGATACAGATTTTAAAATACCTTGCTTGAATATCCCATTTATTCAAGGGTTGCTGTCAATAAACTGCCCTTCTTGGATTCAGAAAACCAGACACAATACAAAAAACTTACCTGGAGTCCAGAATTCACCTCTACTTGCTTGTAATATGATATGAAGTAATCCTCTAAAATACAGCTGTTTTGTTAAAAATAAAATACTGCCTTTTTTATCTTTTCCTAATTCAATGAAAAAGTAAATGACATTTCAAGATGTCGTGGCTGGAAAAGAAAGGGCAGTTGTGGATCCTGCAGTCAAACCACATGGGAAGCTGTAATTACTGATCTTTTTCTCCTTCCTTTTATGTAAAGATGTAATGCATTTTTAGCTGGATGTCCCTGTCTCTCCCTGCTTCCCCAGGATTAGTTGAGAACATCACAAGCTAGAGCCTTTACTATTTGCTCAAGCTTTGCAACAAAAATAATAAAACAATAAATTAATGTTGTTCTCTAACATTCAAAAGGGAACAATAAAAGAATTGCCACCCACAGCCACACTGAAGTGCAAAGTTCATCAGTGTGATGTTTTAAACATTGGCATGTAAAGCAGATTTTGTGTGTGATTTTTGAAATCAACTGTGCCAGTCTTCAAACCCTTGAAACACCAATTAGAAAAAAATTGAGCCCACTGTATTTTTCTCATTAGGTAGCACAGTATCTCTCTAAGGAAAAGCAAGAATATTGCCCTTTCTCTTACTTCTGTTTTTGTATTGTCTTTTGGGAACTAGATATTCTCCCAAGATCATAAATATTATCTAATCATTTTACTAATCATCCAGAAATTCAGAAATTATTGCAAAACCAAACTACAAATTCATAACTGTACTTGCTTCCAAGGTGGGAGTGGATAAACACATTTTCCTGATAGATTAGTGACAAAAAAGTCATTATATAAAATGTTTTACAAATAACATTTTCTATTTTTCTTTCCTTTCACATAATATTGAATGCATTAATTTAAAACTTCTTTCAAAGGAATTATTCTTTCCAGTCTTAAACTTTTAGTAACAAAGTGATAAATTTTATTTTTACTCAGAGCACACTTAACATACAGTTTGATGTACAAACCTGTCCCATTTCTTGTCTCAGCTGTTTAAATTCTTGCCTTTCCATTTCCAACTTTTGCCTACGCTCTTCTTCTGTGCGCCTCTTTTCCTCCTCCATTTTTTGTTTCAGCAACTCCTCAAAATTAATTTCCAGTTTACCAGGTATGAGAGATTCTTGAGAAAAGGTTTTAAACATTTCTGGTGATTCATCATCCAGCACCTGCTGGAAATTCAGAGCATTAATTATATCTGTGATGAAATCACAGCATTGTTCAGACACTTGTGGTACATAAAGCTGAGTGAGTGTTTGTCACATCTGCCCCAGCACAGACAGGGGCACTGTGCCAGTGTGGCCATTCCTCTGATGCTGTGGGAGCAGTGCTTTGGGGGTTGGTATTTCACTTTAGTTACAACACTAAACTTCTGTCATGAAGATTAGGTGGTTTTTTAAAGTGCAGTATTTTCCCTCTGTAGGGGAGGGTGTCCTCTAAATGCACCTTTAGAACCTAAAGCAATTAATTCTTGTTTACTTCAGACAAAGTGTTTGTGTTTAAATGTCATTGCTCTTAATATTGAAGTACATTTATCTGTAAGCTTTCTCTTAAGCAATCTGAATTACACTTGTGTTCTAAAGCAGTATTAGTATTCCCAGTAAGGATAAAGGAACAGAACATTCAGAAGAAGCTCTTCTTTTTGCAACAATTGTTTATGTTAAGCTATGTGGCTAGTTTATTGATTTATACACCCACTAGCAGGGGTTTCCTCCTTTCCCTGTCCCTGAATGGCTTCAGAGCATGGTTAGGCCTGGTTGGCTTTGGGAGCAGCTGGCCTATCTTTTAGACTAATCTGTAAGATAGTAGGGCCTAGGAAAGGCATTTTTCATTATGTCCAAAGCAGCAAGTGCAAGAACTAATATTTTATCAGACTGAATTTGTTGAAGTACTAAAATATTAATCTGAACACTACAAAAGCAGCCAGTAGTTGACAGTGAGTTATGCAGGAATTTTAATGTCAGTTTATGAATAAGAATATATGTGCATGTAACTAAATAAACTTACTACCAGATTGTCTCAACAGGAATGTGGGTAAAGGTGAGGTCAGGCACTGGTCAGGTATTGAACTGGGGGATGATGTGGCTTTTGGCACTGTTTGATCAGCACAGGTTTGAAAAGCCTTGTGGCAAACATGGGAGAGCTCAATGTGCCTTAAGTTGTAGACATTTCCAGCAGCAGTAATCAGTCAAATGATAGCAATAATTAAAGGAGCAATATTTCCTTTTGAGAAAGTGCTCTGACTATAAAGGGACAGAGAATAAGCATTTCTGTAAGAGCCTCTGGCACTACCTATATTTATTGCTGCTTACTGCCACTGTAACCCACACCTTGCTCTGCTGCTGCTGTTACCTTGGTTCATACCACACTCTTGACCTACTTTGCCCATATCTCTTTATTTGCCACAGCTCTTTCAGTAGTTTTTTAGCCCAATCCCACTCAAATTCTACACATTTTACTCAGATTTTCCCTCTAACTTACAACTGGACTTCAGCACCACCATTCCTTCCATTCTTCATTTGTTTTGTGTAATATGAGCATAATTGTTGAAATTGTGTTAATAGAGAAGTGAAGTCAAAAACCAAAGCTGTGAACTCCTCCCTACAGTGAAAATGATGCCCCAACAGTTTTTAGAGGCTACTCATAACTAAATTAGCAAAGCAACATGAAATTCTTTTGTTGGTGGTGCATTAGTTCATAAGCTCATGACTTCAAGAAGATACCAAACCTAAGTGACCACGAGAAGCATCAATTCAGAATTTGCCCTAAGGAATTCAGAATCTGTGCATGCACTAGCAGCTGTCTCTGTATTTCTAACTAAGTTATGAAAACACAGCCACCTTCTCCCTGGTTAAAAACCACAAAGATTTAGTTGAGCTATGTCACGCACAAAACCTCTGTGGTTAGTTCAGTAAACATTTTAGCCATATTTTGTGAAATTAGGCCATACTTTTTTTTTCTGCAAAGTGGAAATGGTTGGTAGTGAGAAACTTTCCTGTAACAATCATGGTTTGTAGCACAGTCAACAGGAAAAGTTTTTTTGTTTTGTTTTGGGGGTTTTGTGCTAAGACAGGGTTTTTTTGCAGTCTCTACCAGAAAAAGATTGATGAGCGTGAAAGATTTCATTATAGAAGTGATCACACTGATGCTGGGGAGCATGGAAATAGCACAGGGAAATGTGAAAGAGGGAGATCCAAAAGGAGGTGGCATTTGTGTTTTCCAGCCACACAACTACCATTTCTACCACTTCCAAAACAAAATTTAAATGAATGAACATTAAAAAGTTCCTGGAATAACAATTTAATGTTCATTTTTACTGCCTTTGAAAGGGAGGACTATTATATTTTTAAACATTTTAGGACAATCTTCACTGCTGCTACATTTTGTAGCAGTGGGAAATAAGGAAAACAGAGGATTATATTCTGTTAATAGTAGAAAATGTAGTATTCATATTCAGGATGCTACTTAACAGAGAACTGTCAAGTGCATAAATGCTAAAAATGTATTTCAGTTTTTTTTTTAGTTACAGACCACTTTGACTGTCTGCAAGTAGAGCAGTCACAGCCACTGTGCTGGTATGATGGATTACACCCTGTTGATCAGTGAGGTTTTTCTTGCCTGGACACTTGAGTTTAGGTTCTTGCTACACTGACGCCAAAAAAAGAGTTTCTCAAGAAAGCGGGAAAAAACAGAAGAAGCACGTGCTTTCTGGGCTTCCTTTAGTTCTCTACTGCCTTTTCATAAAAAGTCTCCAGTAGCATTCTTTTGTTGGATTGAGGGTATTTTTAAGTGGCTTTAGGTTTTGTTTTCTGTCTTTGGAGATACAGACAGACACTATTTTTCAGTACAGCATCAAATATAAATTCACATTGTAGCTTCTCTAGGTAGTCTTTCAGCACAAGTCTTTGGCCCAGTTTCTAGGCAGAGGGAGCCCTGCTGGCTGTATCAGTACTCATACAAAGTTTTCAAAGTATTGCTTTGAATGATTGAGAAAATGTTACTGGGCACACAGTTGGCCTTCCCCAGTTCAGCCACAGAGGATGCAGGAAGGTGCTACCAGATGCCTGGGTTATTCCACAGTTCTAGACTGGCAGGTCCTGCCCTCCCTTTTGAAACAAACACTACTTCATTCTAGTTTGTATTTTTGTAATTTAATGCTGTATTTCCTGATATCCACCAATAAGTAACTGGCTTATACCCAAAAGCCTGCTGAATCTTGAAGTGGTTTAACTGTATATGAAGACCACAGTTAAAAGCTCTGTGGCCACTTTTTTTTTTTTTTTTTTTTTTTTTTTAATTATAAATAGTAGTTGCCAACCCCTGAAATCAGGCATCTTTCTGTGCTTTCAGGTAGAGTATGTCAGTCCTAACCCCCTGAAAATTTCTCTCCAGTTTAATCCTAACCCAAATTTTAGAAGTCCTTGCATATGACAGAAATCTGTGTTTGTCAAGGGAAGATAGTATTACAAAGTGTTCTAATGGTAAACACCACAAGTTATTTTTTGTTTTTCCCTGAGCAAGCATTAAAAAGATCAAGTAGCAGAGCTCAACCTTTTCATTTTTTCTCCCTGAAGAGCCACAGATGATTGGAAGTTACATAGTTGCAGTGAGCATTTTTCTACTATGTCATTAATTAGTAGTGCTTTTAGTAGTAAGAGTGGACACCCTGTCGAGGTAAGGGAATAAACTTGGAGCTGTAAAAGAAATTTCTCTTCCCAAAAAAAAACTCAAAACAATGAACCCTCCTTGTGGAAACATTTTGGTTCCCAAGTATGTTGCATCTAGTGTAATAATACCCACTGGATATGATACCTGGTTTGGACTGAATTATCTGAAATCCTCTCTAGGCTGGCTGTGAGGAGGGATTGTTCTCTGATTACTTTTGGTAAATGAACCTGACTAGTTTACCCCATCACCTTAGAATAAATAGTAAAGTGAACTAATTAATGAAGGAGTTGAAGCATGTACTCCTGACTTTATTTAAATGTTTTTCCCAGAGTTTCTTTCCAGATTGGGATTTAGGTAAAAATTAAATTCTGTGCTAAACCAAAATACCATACCATGTTCTTCCTTGCTTCAGCAAATGCTCTTTTCTCCTCTTCTATGCGTCGTCGTGCATCCTCTTCTGCTTTCCTCTTTTCCTCTTCTCTCCTCTGCCTTTCTATCTCCTCAAAACTGAGTCTGAGTTTACCAGGGCGGAATTCTTTAACAGCATTTTCAGATTCTTCATCACCACCTTCATTTATCTTAAGAGAATAGGGAGAGGAAAACGTAGAAAGCACTTACCCAAACAAGAAAAAATATTCTTTATTGCAAATAAATACTCCATTCCTTTCTGATCTTTTATAAGTACTGTTTTCTCTTTGGGGGGAAAAATGCATCAAGACTTAGGTTCCTGTGAGCATCATTTAAACCTTTGTTCTAGCCAGGGGAGCAAGAAAAGAAATTTTCAGTATCATACACATAGCTTTTATAATTTTTAAAACTGTGTTGAGTGTGTAATTCAAAGAACAGTGTGTTACCAGGAAGAGACTGAACAGTTAAGAATATACTTTATGGTCTCATTGTTGGATCATTTACTGTAAATCACTCTCTATTCTCTTTATTTACATCATTTTCGTAGATGTTTATATCATCAGGTCTTTTTGTTTGTATAGAAATTGCTTTCATCAGTGCACCACTTAAAGAAATGCTGTACAGTCTTATAGCAAATCTGAATCAGTTAGCATTTTACTGTTATTCCAGACTGAGATTTTTGTTTCTTTTCTTTTTAGACATTTAATCATCACTGAAGAAAAGGAATTGAGATACTCTGGTCTCCTCACTGTAGCTTCTCTCCAGTGAACTCTTACGTGCTAAGAGAAGCCTGTGCTTTGCAAGCTGCAATCAAGAGCCCCTTTCAGAGGACATCCCAGAGTATTTTATCTGTTCATGGAGGGAGTGACTGGGAGCTGTCAGAGTGCTGATAATCCAGATCTCTGTACTCTGAGCAGCCCTGGGACTGGTATGTGGGATAGCCTATTAAGGGAATTAGAGAAATCTTTATTTGAAATTTGTAAGGGAAAAAAAAAGAGAATTTAAGGAAATTAACTGCTGGATTCTTAAGAAAAATGTTCACTTCAAATTTTGACAACCACTGGTCGGTAGGTACAGCTTCATGTTAAAAAAAAATTCTTGTGATGTAGAGAATTTGTAAGTTAATTCATATGACTTGATAAATAAATGCATAAGCATAAGGAAGGGAGATGTGAATTAATCTTCAGTTAGAACACCTAAGTGACTTCATGGAATTTACTCTCCTTCAGTTTCTTCACTCTTCTCCTTCACTAGAATCTCTTGCCCCAAAAAAAAACCAAAAATGTCCATTATTGACATAATGGCAAGGTTATTGGTGTGAAACAACAGCAGTTTATTGGAGGTGGAGATGAAAAAGTAAACCACAGTTTGGGTATCTGCCTAAACCTAGAACTCTCTCAATATGGACCAGTTGGAAATTTGTGTGTTTCTGTTTTCCAGAAGTTCTGTGTTGTTGGTTTTGTTTAAGTTTGTTTCTGTAGAATATAAATATCCTAAATATTTTGGAAATATAATTGAAATAGTGATCTAGAGCTGTTTTCCAAAACTGTCCATGCATAATTATACTCTGTTAAAGCTAGCAAATTTCCTATAGACAATATTTTCCAAGTTTTTATGGAAGATTAAAATCTCATTTCTTGTTAATCTTGTTTGTACGTGACTTTTGTGTGCGAATTAAGAAAGTCATAGTGATCATGACTATACAGGGGAAATGGAGTATGGAAAAATAAGCTAAGCTAAACTATCTGGTTAGCTTAGGTTAATACTAAGTGTTTGATTCCTTCAGTGTGATCCAAGAACAAACTATAGTGAGCTCTGGGTATAGCTGATCTAGCTGACTTATGATAAAGAACACATATAACAGCTTGAAATAGAGATAAGGAAGAAGAAAAGAGAAGAATCACATACAGGAAAGAATGTGCAGATTGTGTACCAGCATGAACAGAACGTGTGCTTACCATTCTCTGCCTGGCTTCTTCAAAGGCACGCTTCTCCTCTTCCAAACGCTGCCTTGCTTCTTCCTCTGCTTGCCGCCTTTGGTTCTCCTGTCTTTGTCTTTCCAGTTCTTCAAATGTCACTTTCAGCTTACCAGGAGACAGAGCATCTTGAGTTTCACTGTTTTCATTTTCACCCTGGGTAAGAAAAATGAAACAGTTGTATCTTAAGCCAATAAATATCTATTATATAGGTATTTTTGGATGACTGCTTTACCTGGACTAATGAAAGGCACTTGGGTTCCTTAAGGAGTTGGTTTTGTTTCTCATCTTTTAGTGCCATTTCTTCATCCTGTGTCTTTCCTTGTTCTGCTCTCTCCTTTCCTGTGTTCTCAGAGTTTATTTTCATCTTCCCAGATGTCCTGGTGCTTTTTACAGGCACTACTGTAACTAGCAGTGAATCATCCCCTTCCTGTCCAAAAAGATATTTATTACATTTTCATGGCACTTGACTTGTAGGTAGCCTCAGTTCTTAATGAAGCTGCTGTTTAACGTGTGTGCACCAAAGCTTCCAAAAGATTTACTTGTATTGAATATTACCCACGAGAATAAAGTCACTAGTTTTCTTCTAATATCTGAAGAGTATCAAGAACTGAATTATATTTTAAAAATAATGGCTGGCAAGCTCCTTAATTCCTTTATGGATTTTCATTAACTGTTTGCCATAAAAACGCAAGGTTTGGGAAAGAACAGGTGTAATTTTGAATATACAACAATTGTAACCACACTCTACTTCCAGTTTTGTATTTATTATGTAAATGATAATAAACTGCAGCTGGAATAACCCAATAGCTCAACACAGAAATATGTAATTTGTAATTTCTAATATGTCATTTGTCAGGTACAGTAATTGTTTCTTGAAGGATGTTGCTGCTTCAACTCTTTATTTACAACTTATTTGCCAAAATATAATTTACTCATATTTTTCCCTCCTGCCAAATAAGTTAAAACTGATGAATTTGCAGGTTTAGTTTTTCTTTCCAAAACTGTAGTAGGAGTGTGATTTTCTTGTGTTAGTGAAAGACAATAGGACCTTTGGGCCCAGTTTTTGAAATGAAACATTTATTTGCAAGATAAATCAAAACCCGTATGGTATATTAGTAAAAAAAATAACAAAGTTAACTGAGTGAGGTGTTCAAACATCTGTATATTGTCAGAATCCCCCTTTAATTTCAAGTTTAAGGCAAAGAGCTTTTAAGATAATTCTTTGCAAAGCCAGCGGACTTAAAAGAATCCCTAATATATATATATATTAGGAAAAGAATTCCTAATATATATAAAATAATTCTGGTGGCTTTGAATATTTACATTTTAGATGTTCTTAATTAGCCACAAAATATTCATAGTGCAGGCTCTGTTTCAGACTTCATTATATTGACTTCAAGTATAGAGATAGTTCCATATACATTAAAAATTTGTTAACTCCTTGGTTGAACTTTAATTAGGTATTTCTGTGCTGTTTTCTAAGTTTTCCCAACCCAAATTACAATAATAAAACAAAGTGAATAAAAATGTAGGTGAACATTTCTTTAAAAAAATCTGATTACCTCAGCTGCTGATTCAGTTCCCGTATTGTTAAAGTCATCAATCTATTAAATGAGAATTTCATATGATTACATTAATTTGGCTCTTTGCCTTAGAGTTGCAAACATAGAACTGGAAATTCTTTTTGTATCAGTGGTATGTATGTAGCACATAAATTCACAGAGGTGGTAAGGAGCGAGGCTCTGCTGGAATACTTCAGATAGGTCAGCTTGTCGAGGAAGAGGCAACAAGACATAAAACATCCCACACAAAGTCTGCTAAAGCATTCTCTACACTGCTGAACCAAGAACAGTACTTCAGATGTCCATTCTTCATTTAAACATTCCAGAATTATGTAAAAAAAAAAAATTAAAAAAACCCCTAAAGCTAAGTCATTGATTATATCTGATTCAAGTGACATTGTCTTCCCCTCAGCTCCTGAAAAAAGCCTAATGCTGTGTTTGCTTCCCATGCTGTGCCTATGCTATGACCTAAAACTGACACACTTTTTAAAATTCTACATGTAAGCACTTCTGCCTTGCAGGGTAGATTAAATATATGCTAGATACAATGCCATTTAAAAGTACAATTTTAACCATGTTGGAAGTTCTAGTAGAAAAGACTATCCAAAAACTGACTTCTCCTATAGCACTGCTTTTCATTTCTTACAAATTCAACCTAAATGAAGTACTACTGTCATTTGGTTAAACAGAAATTTGCATATGTTTTTAGTCTATAATTTAAATGCTTACTCTCACTGCAGTACTTGCAGCACTGAAGAAAACTTGCAAAAGGAATTAAGTTTGATATCCTACAAAAGACAGAATTTGCTTTATTGGCATCAATAAAAGTTGGAGTCTGTTCATATGTTATATATATATGCAATGATGATTCACAAAATGGCAAAGGAATAAAACATGACCTGGATCTTCATGATTTATTATTTTTACTGCATTGGTGTTGTCTCATTTTTACCTGCCAATGGTGTTTTACTACTTCTTGCTTGCCTTAGTTCATGTATCACTGAGCTCTATCCACTAACTTACAAGGAAAGGTTGTCTAAAGTAAGAGTTTATAAAATACAAGAAATATTTTCAAATTAGTTTAGTAAACTTATATGCATATGACACCAAAATTTGTGCATGGTTTCTAACAGGTTTATGCCTGTGCAGTTTCATCTGCAACTCAACTTTGGAGCTTACAAGAAAATTGTTACTGTAAAGAAACAAAGACTGAACATTATATCTCACTTCCACCCCACTGAGCATCTCCCATGTAAATCTCTACTATGAGAAATCTTAAGATCAATCTTTCTGATCAATACAAAACATTTTTAGTGTTTGTTGTTTACAATTACATCATGACTGTTGGGATCAGATAAACATACCTCCTGTGCCTTTTTTGCCAATTCTCTTTGAATTTTTCTTTTCTCAATCATATCTTGTTCAATTCTGCGCTTTCTTTCTTCTTCCGTTCTTTTTCTTTCTTCTTCTTGCCTTTGCTTCTCCATTTCTGCAAACTTGCCTTTAACAGTTCCTGTGGACATGAAATGCACAGCTCAGCAGTTCCATCACCCAGGGAGTTCTGTGGCCATTAAAGTCAGGCCTCTCTTACCTATGAGCTTTGGAACATAACCCTTTTCTGTTTTAGATAGTTTGGTGTCATCATCTTCATCAGATCCAAGCAGTTCTTTCATCTAGTTGATGAAACATAGAAAGTAAAATGTCTTTATAACTTAAATGAAATCCCAGTATTATTGTATTCAAATAATGTGAATAGATTTTCAGATATAATAATAAATATTATAACACAAAAATATTAGCAAAGAAAATAACCTCCTGCTTTCTCCTGTTCCATTCTCTCTCTCTAACATATTGTTCTTTTCTTCTTTGCTTTTCATCTCTAGATCTCCTTTGATTTCTTTCTTCCCTTGCTTTCTGCATTGCTTCAAATTTATCCTTTACATCACCCTTGTGAAGCTTGGGCACATAGGACTTTTGGACGGGTTTAGATGAAGAAAGCAGAATCTTGGTGAAGATATAGAAGAAATGAAGATAAGAAAAAGAAAGGTGAAACAGATGGACAGAATACTTCTGATAGATTGGATTAGAAAGAATGTAAGAACATAAAAAAAGAAGTGCAATTGAGATTATGAACTTGGTGCCATGAGCCGTCATCAGTTAAGCATCATTATATTTGTTCATAAATAGTCATAAATTGTAAAATATCCAAAACAACATTCAGCATTATATTAAACTATTAAATTAGATACAGATTTTTATTGTTGCTTTCAATCTTAAGCAGTCACCAAAGAGACTCTCTACCCCCAACATTTAAAAGAGATAAAAAGACATAGATACATAATACAATACATATGAGAGTTTCCCTGCAACACTTCAACAGCCATCTATAGTTTTTAAATAAGCAGTAGTGTTTCTTAATTTAAAACTTGCAATATGCTTACTTTTTCAATATCTGGAAAAAAACAGGAGCCCAGAGATTTTATGTTACAAAGTGCAAAGATCACTGGACCACCAGGGCTCTGATGGTGATACAGCAAATGGAACTTCTTTGCCAATGGTTACTCTGTGGGTGTCCAAACACCAAAGGCTCCCACTTTCAGAGCTACTGTGAAGTTTTGTCTTTCTACAGTGATGACAACGGGAATGTTCTCAATAAAATAACACTGAGAAAACTGGCTAAAAACATGCTTTGTTTCATATTTTCCCAGCTACACCAGAAGTTTTTGTTCCTGCTACTCAGTAAGTCTATGTAGAAGAGGAAATACTTGAAGTAGCCTAGTATTTACATTTTAGCATCAGATGTAAATGTTGCCCAGAATTTCGCCACCAACATTTAAAACCTTTTCCATATTTCACCTTCCTCCTTCATGTTTTTCTAATAAGAACATAATTCACAGATTCCATCACATCTTAAGCTACTTAACAAAACCCCTTTCATTGTCTAAAAATACCAGCAGATTTCCAGTATAATTGTCTTTTACAATTATTTGTAATTATTACTTCTGCAAGCATCAGTTGTAAATTATTACATTGCCTTGATTACTTTAAAATTGGTACATACCTCAGTTTTCTGTGCAATGTCATTCATGGTTACTGTACTGTGCTCTGCACCTGGTATGTTTAAGATGGCTTTCAGTTTCTACCTAAAAGAAACAGTTGTAGTTACATTCCTTTCTTTTCCTTTTAAATGATGCTTTAACCATCTTCCTGTAAATAAGTTTGCATAGGCTGAAATTGATGGATCACAATTTCACTTGGTCCGCTGGGGCTTTTGCAGACATGAATAGGTTCTAAGTATGCCACAGTAATTAAAAGAACAAGCTTATGATTCACTATTCATGCTCATAACTCGTCTATATAGTCCTAGATATTGGGTTCTAATTTCCATTTTAAAAACAACAAAACTCGGAGCCAAGCTCAGGCTGCCCGTGCTGCTCGCTGCCAAGCTGCGGCTCCCGGGGCTCGTCCCGCAGCTCCGGGTCCCGCCCGGCCCGAGCGCGATGGGGCTGCGGCAGCGGGAGGGGAGAGGGGCTGGGGCAGCGCCTGCTGCCATCCCGGCCTTCACCCGGCACACGGCACCGAGTCACGCTGGCCTTCTCCAGGGAAAAGGAGTGGCAAAAGCTATGAAATGGGATAGGTAAGCCAATTGTATAATGTAGTTGTGTTCTGGAAATTACATAGCATTTTTCAGGAGAAAATTGTTCAAAATTTTAAAGTACACTGTATACTAGGAAGCTAACAGAAAGGCACTTTCTCTTCTTTTTCTCTTCTTTTCAGCTTCAGATCTGTCAGAGCCCATGGGAGGAAGGAAATCATGATGTGACTCCAGTGCTACTACTGTTGTATTGTATTGATCCTCTGAGTCCCAGGAAAGCCTAAACTCAGTGTGCCAAACATGGTGCAAATAAGGGGCTCAAAGATTTTAAGCAGAAGTGCTGGAAAAGCAGCTTAGCACTGCAAGGGACCTCTCACTCATGGTTTAGAGGAGCTGAAGTCAGGGATTTTCATGATACAGAAAGTTAAGCTCTTATTTTTCAAATTCTCTAAGTGTTAATTGCAAACAGATTATAAACATAGAAATATTTATGCACTTTTAAAAATAATTAATAGTAAGAGTTTTTTCATGTAAACTCCTCAAAAATACACCAACATCACCAGTGCTCGCTGGCACTGCTGTAGCTACACAAAAGGAATGGGATTCTTGGAGATCTTGGGATGTTTTTCCCAATGAAAGCAGTCACAACATATGAAACGAGAGCATTTAGCTTCCAACACTTGCCCTGATTTACAAGCTCTAAACTCCTCAATTTTGGCTTCAATAGGGATGTTCTGGAGAGCACTTTCGTGTTCCCTTTCAACCAGTTAGCAGGGAAAGTCACACCATCCTCACCCCACTCCTTCATTTGTAGACTGATAGGAATCCAAGGCATTTCAGTTTCTCACTTGTGAACACATGAACATATAATCACTAAGTAGCAGTTCCTATTGAGATTGTTTCAGGTCAGCAATTGCATGTTAGAATTGTGTGGAGTCTAGAAAGGCAGATAACTGCATCAGCATCCTGTGGACTCGGTCTCCCCAGGCTTTGCCATCCATTTGTACACTGTGCAGGATTTTCCCAGCTCTGTAAGCTTTAGCTGACTTCTATCCATGTAAGTAAAATCCCCACTGTGATCAGTGGAACCTTAAAACTACTGCAAATCTTTTAACTCCTTTATTTCTCTAAGCAGGTCTTAGAGAAAGTTCTCTGCTCTCATCTTTTGCTACTCTGCTCATTTAAAGGCTCCTTCCCCACTTGGGGCTGGCAACCTTTAGCCTTGTACTAAACATCCAGCAGCTGACTCAAAGCTTGACTGCAGGAACCCATCAGAAAACAAAGGAATGTCATGAATTGGTGCAATCCTGCATTGAAGTGACCTGGGACACAGACACATTTTACCCTTGACATGGGGCTGGAGCAGAGAACACTCAAAGATAATCTGTCACAAGGAATTCCACCTCACCTCAACACCTCAAGGTAAGGTTGCCACAAATTGTGACAACAGCAATGTACCCCATGGATAGGGCTTCATCTTAAAGTCATCTGAAAAATGACTATTCCAAAGTCTGGTTTATTAGTGCAATTAATTGTAAGAAAATGTTCCTGAGTCAAGACTTTTTCTTGAACCTTTCTGATAGTTCAAATTACCTGAACCTCAACAGTGGGATAACAAATCTGAAATTTTTCTTAGAAGTGCAAAAAAAGTTGGAAGAAATCTTTGCAAATTCCTGCTGTCTGAACTTCCAAAATAGTGCCAGTCCAACAGGCTGTGGGCCTCCAAGATGGCAGATATGTTTCTGCCATTTGGAATACTGCCATATCTGCTATTACTTTAGGCTACTTTCCAGTTCATTGGCATCACTAACTCTAATATGTTTGAAGGTTAGCCAGCTGGCTCTAAGGCATTTTGCCTCTGCAAGTCATCCTACCTCCACCTCTGATGCTAAAAGATATTGATATAAAGCACCAGCACACTGCTGAACATGATAGCACCCACGTGTGCACTTCCAGCCCCCTGCATGGCCATTAAACCTTGAGCAGGATGAGCAGCTGGACCCTGCCTCGGGCACCCCTCAGGGCAGATGGGTCATTTCCAATAAAGACAATCAAAATATTGAAGAAAAAAAGAAGCACTCTTGAGTTTTGGGTTGGGTCTGTGAGGCAGTGACCACAGCTTCAGGAACAACCACTGCAGACAGAAGCTCCTCTGCATCTGCCTCAGCATCAGGAGAGGCTCACAGTCCATGAATTGGTGCTGAGAAAGTGGCTGCATCCCTGACACCTACAAATCATGGAAGAACAGTGCCTTCCCATCTGCCAATAGCTCTGCAGAAATATGCAGTAATAGATTTTCCAACCCAAGAAACCTTGACCTACTAATTTCCTTTTGAGATGAACTAGTTATATTAAATCACCCATTTATATGTATGTATTCTTGTTTTGTATTTTCATCTAATAAAGGCCATTCTTATTTTTTGAGGCAACACGAGCCTGCCTGTTTAGCTCCTTACTTCAGAAACTGTTTATCCTATTACAAAGCTGTCCAATCTTAATATTCAGTCTCACCTTTTCTTTTCTTTCCCAAGATCAACATTCCCCAGCAGAAGCTGTAAGAGCTCCTCATTGAAGCTTCCCACTCAAAAAGAATCCCAGATGATAATTTTGAACATAACCATGATCAAAAAATCAAGTTCACCTTGTTACCCTTTGCCGTCCCAAACTCATCACTCCAGCATTCACCTGAAAATAGTGTAATTTTTTCTTCTCTCCACATTTTATCTTTCCTACAATTGTCATATCTTTGATAAAGTTAGTCTGGTGTTGGGAGGTTTATACTGAAAGTACCAGACTGCAGGGTCCCTTTGAAGGGTCCTCTCCTCAAGAAAAATTTAACCTGCACCCAGTGATCAATGGTCCTAACTCTGGAATTGGAAAAAAGAGAAAATGCCACTTAATTTGACTGGCTGTTATGCAGAGAGAGTGAAAAGTTTAAGTGAAAATTTAACACAAAAGCAATAATACATAGGAAACCAGGAACAGATCAGAAACGTTCTGTAAAATATAAATTACTGCTCTCAAACATCTTACTCATTTACTGTAAATGGACAAGCAATCAGCTCAGATATGCCTTGACCTGTTATGATCACAGCACTTCTTCAACTTTTCCTGCAGCCTCCCTAAAATCTTTGGGGAAGAAAAGTAAAAAAAGAAAACCATTAAGGGGACACAGAAGTTTGATGGCTTACAAGTCCCAAAATCTATCTCCTTAAATTTAATTAATTTCCATTTCTGAAAGCAGGTCATAGTCCTCAATTGATAAAAAAAAGTTGTACAGCTTTAACCAGATTAAAAAATAAAAAACCTTCCCATAAATAATAAAATTTGCTTTCTTTTAAAAAAAATCTTGTTTTTCAGGGGCTTGATAAGCATCTTCACAGACACAAAAAATGCCATCATTTCCCTGAACCAAACAGCACTCTTTACAATAGGAGTATGAAGTCAGGACTTGAAAAAAAGGGCCCCCTGCTCTCCTCCTGGGTACTGTGGGTTATAAATAAGCCCTTCATGGCACGGTCTCAGCTACGTTTACCATCTGTCCCCTCTTTGTGATCCACTTGCAGGGAAGTCTCCATTATATATAAGAAAACCAAACTGTGAGAGTTGGAAACTCACTGCTTGCAGCCAAAGCACCAAGCAGAGGCAAACACAGTCCACAGCACTGGAATATTTAATAAAATATTAAACAGAACTGGATAGAGGAGGGGAAATGGCCATCATTTATGTCCTGCCTGTAACTGCTCTGGAATGACACTGCCAGTTGTTGTACCAAATTACAGATACTGAAGTAGATACTAAAATTATCATGCACAGAGGAACATCCTGAGCTGGCATCAACCATCAGCTTCACGGCAGCCAGTGAGTTATGACAATTAATACCAGCTGTCTAAACTTCTCATTTTGTATAAACACAAAATGCAAGACTACTTCCACTTACTTGTATTTCCTTCATTAAGCCTTCATAATTAAAGACCAGAATGCTTACCAACAAGTGGCCCAGTTAATTTTACAATCTTTTCCTCAACCTTTGAATTTATCAAACTTTGACATTTATTGAGAGTCTTATTTTGTTGTAGAATACTCCTTGCAGATAGGGTGTTCTTTATAAAAACATATGCATTGTAAAGGATGCTTATGTTTTACACAGCTGTAAACACTCTTAAAGCAGCAGTGCCAATCAGCCCAACTGTTAAAAAATGTGATCACCCTTCTCTGCACAAAAGGTCTGCTGATCCCTTGCTCTATTCTGCTGTTATGGGGTACACAGGCTCCACAGCAAACATAGTGGGGGTTCAGAGACTGCTCTGGTAGTGGGGAAGTCCTGCTGGCATCTTCTGGCCCATGATTTCATGTTCCATGGTATCTGCTCATCCAAATGGAAGTGGCAGTAAATTGTGAACTGAGATTCCCGCGAGATAAACCAGGATATTTTGTCCCATGCCACAGTTTCTCCATTCCCCGCTGTGTCCGGCAGCTGAAGATGAACCAAGTGCTCTGTTGACTTCAATGACAGGACTCCAGAGACCAAGGAAACACAAATGCTGGCCACGAGGTGCTATTGCAATCTGTATCTTCCCTGCTGACAGGACACAGCCTTTCTGCCTCTTGTCAGAAATGCTCTTGGCCAGCTCAGACTGAAGCAGGGCTGGTCAGCCACAGTGGCCATGGCCTGAGCTCTGCCTCTGCCCCCAAGGAGAGGTCTCCAGGGCTTTCCAGAGACAGGCTGCTGCTTCCCCTGGAGCAGCCCTACCCCGCTGCTGCTGGTGCTGATGCCTGTAAAGAGCTGCATCGTGTGTACCACCCTCGCCTGAGCAGGCACAGCTGCCCTCAGTGCACAGCAAGGGTCGCTTCCATCGCCTCCTGCACCGCTCTCCCAGCGCCATGAGCTTTCCCACTGCCTCCCCTCAGCCAGCTTGACCACAGCACCGGTTCTCCTTAAAGGAGTTTCAAAGCTTGATAACCACATCAATGCTTGCCTGGCTTCTTTCACTGAGAAAACTACTCATCTAATACATTCCAAATGCAGTCAAAGTGTTCCTTACTAATGTCTTACCATCTACCCAGGTCTTCTATTTCACCATACTGTGCTTTCTGCATAGACCAGTCATGTTGTCATAATTCTGCATGCTCTTTAAATGATACAGTTAGCCCTCCTACAGGACTAATTATAATTCATAATTTCGTTTACTTGGACAATTTTCTAGGAGATCTAATGTCTCTTAAGACCTGAGATCTAAGGTTAAGAGTACAGTGTTTTCTACCATGCAACTATTTGCTGATTAACTCTTGAAATTCTAACATGCTTGAAATTAAACATGCTTTTTTCAATACTTGTCAGCTTAAAAGAAGCCCTTATTTACCTAAAACAAACGGGATAACAACTAATTTGCAACCTGTCACAGAAGCCAAATATTTCTTCCAAGCCCCTCTGTTTTACAGCCATCACTCCATAGTGAAGCAGAACCAATGGAGCATCCAGTACGCCCTCGCTGCTGATACCACACCAACAAAACTGAACTCCGCGCCTAGAGACACGCGGCTTCCGAAAATCGGGGATTTCGGGGATTTTCAGCTAACTTTAATGAACCGCACATCACTCACCGCGGGTCCCTCACGGCAGGGCGGGACGGCCCTCCCGGGCTCCGCGTCCCCCGGGCCGCCTCACGGGGCCGGGCGGGCAGAGCCCCGCGCACGGCGGCGCCTTCGGTTAAACCGCTGCGGCCGCGCCCGCCCGGCCCGCGCCCTCAGGGCCCCGCTCCCTCACGGCTGCGGCCGCACCGCCCCCGGCGCTGCCCGGCCCGGGCCCTCCCGCCGCGGCCGCGGTGCGAACGGGTGGCTGCCCCGCAGCCCTGCGGGCAGTGCTGGGATCGGCGGCCGGCGGGGCGGAGCGGTCTCGGCGGCGAGAGGAGACAGCGCTCCCGCCGCGGCTCCGGCCGAGGGGCGCCGCGGGCAGCCCCAGCCCCAGCCCCGCCGCAAGCCGGGGCAGCGGGGCCGGCTGAGGGGCGGCGGGGAAGGGAGCGGGGCGGGGGGGCCGGGCCGCGCTGTGCCCCGCGGCGGCGGAGCCGCTCTTACCTGTGCGCTGCCCGCGCTGCGGCTCGGGGCGCTCCGGCGGCGGGCGGGCTGCGCTGCCGAGCGCCCCTTGGCTGCGGCCACCGCTCCGCCGCTGCAACTTTCCATAAAAGTCGCGACGCGCGCCCGGCGCCCGCATTCCAGGCGAGCCCCGCGCCGCGGCAGCTGGCCCGGCCCGGCCCGGCTCGTCCCCGGCCCTGCGGCTCGGCGCGCCGTGCCCGGCCCCTCGCTGGCCGCGCGGGGGGCGCAGCCAACCCCCCTCCCGCAGGCAGTAACTCGGCCAACAGGCTAATTTTGGGCTGGAAGCAGCACCGAGCTATAAATAACCGGGGCGGCGAGGCTCAGCTGCGCGTCCCTGGCCGTGCCGGCCCTCCCACAGGGCAGCGGCCGAGCGGCGGCGGGGGCTCCGCGGGCGGACCGGGACCCACCGCGACCCGCCGCCCCCACCAGGACCCGCCGCCCGCTTTCGCCCTGCCCGTGCTCGTCCCGAGGACCGCGGCTTCCCCCGGCCCGGTACCGGCGGGTCTGCGCCGGCTCGCCAGCCCCGGGTCAGCCCCACTCACCGCAGCCCCGGCCCCGCACGCAGGGAGCGCTCCGCTGCCCCGGCTCGGCCGGCCCGCGGGGTTTTATACCTACGGCGGTCCGGAGCCGGGTCGGTTAATGGCACATGGAGAGCGATCAACTAATAATAGTAATGTGACAGTCCGCTGATGGAGCGGGGAGGAATCTCCCTAGTGCCAGACTGCGAGAGGCAGAGCGCGGTAGCTCAAAGCAGCGCCTGTCGCTGGGAACTTTACAAAGCAGCGGCAGAAACGTGATTTTATTACATCTGAGCACATTCCTTTTCCTGCTTGAAGATGACTTTTTTCCTACATGTTCAGCTGCAAGGTTTCCAGTGCAGAACTTTCCTCTTCCTATCTCCCTGGTATTGTGTCTGCCGGACCGGAGCCCAACTTCCAGCCGGGTTATCAGCATTAGGACAATAAGCACACGACCTTAGGCTGTGCAGATCTGAAGCACGGCCGTCACAGCTCAGACACGAAAGGCGTTTGCCTTTTGAAGGACAGAGCAGGCACTTTCCCCCAGTGCCACCCCCGTTCTGAAGCACAGGAGCGGCGTGGGGGCTCCTGACTGCCAGGGACCCACCCGCCGTCAGCAGATGAACACATAAACATGCAACACACAAAACAAATCTGGGCAGGTCAAAGCACGGCCACATGGCCCTTCCATAGCAATAGGGGTTAGACTCTTTATGTCCTCTATTTCATTATTTACATTACTCCATAAAGGAGGTCTTAATCCACAACTGGAACTCAGTACGGCAGTTTGGCTTGGAAATAAGCCTGAAAAAATTGATCTCCTAAAAACAAGTGGAGAGACAACAGCTTGGCTGTTACAACACAACAGCTGTATACAATGAAAGTGGACAGCCCAAAAGCTGCTCCCATACAATATTTTTTTAATTTATATAATAAAATTTTTAATAGTTCTTGGTTGATTGCAGGCAGAAAACTCCAATTTCAGGATGACTAACTGGTATCAAAATTCCTCCCATATTAAATGATTTTGCATTAGATTTCAAGAACTGTTCAGATTTAAGTTTCAGATACAGTTATATGAGCAACAGTTGTTTCACTGAAATATTTTATTTTATATACACAGCTGCAGTTCATTTAGGCAATAGAAAGGTCACAAATACTCTTACTGACACTTGATTTGACACATTTACTTTGACAGAAACCAAACACTACAAAAAGGAAGAATAATAATCATTAAGAACACAATTAAAGTAAAATTATTATTACAACTAAATTACAAATGATATAAATATTTGATTCTTTATAATCCCAATGCATTCAACATTTCTAATCTTAGGAGTACCATTATGGAAGAAGAGGATGGCTTTTAAATTTAGTTTGTTCTTATTAGGATGGAAAGTATCATTCAAAACTACCTAAATTTAGACACTATAAAGTAAATTCTGAGTCTGATTATGAATTAACTAGAGTAGAACTGCATCATGCTATCACTGCTGTGGTGCAGCTCTGGCACTTGTGTTTGCAGAGATGGTGCACTTCTGAATTCTTTAGCCACAGGGCTGGTTATCAACAAATGCTGTGTCCAGCTCAAGGGGCAGGCTGTGAGAGCTGACTGCAGTTCTGTGCTGCAAGGACAGAGCCTTCCCCCACTGAAACTGGCATCTCTCTGAGTTACACACTCAGAATAGATTTTTTAGAAAAAGATTGAAAAAGACTCAGAGGAGATCAAAAGCCTTCCCACCTGTACCTGGACATTTCCCTGTTTCTCTATTGCCTTCCTTTTTGGTTTCTTTGCCGTTTCTCAATCAAATGTTTGTTGGTGGCATCTTACAACAACCAAATCCTGTATTTCTTATTTTGTATGGGAAATTCATTGGTTCAATTTCTACTCCAACTCTGTGGACTTTTGAGCTCTGTGAGTGCACAGAAGTGCTCCTGTTTGAAAGGGACACAAATGCTGAAATCAGATATTATGAAATTCTCCCCATTTTCTAAATAGTTGGGTGTTTGATTAGACCTTTCTTATTCTTCTGTTTAAAACAATCCTTTTGTTTTTGACATAAGACCAAGTTTCCAGGTTTAATTTTTTTCCAAGTGTCTGGAAATATTTATAATCTCATCTGCAACTCCATTTCTTCAAGAGCTTTTTGTAAATAATACGAAAATCTCAATATACCTCTAATTCCATAAAGAAGTGCATTTCTGTTTCTTTGTGATACATTTTAAGGTATAGTTTTCTTCATACAAATTAATTAGACCAGACAAATCACAGCAGACACTTTGCTCTGTTACCTACAGGTCATACATTTGCTGTAGAATATGCAGAACACTTACTCTGTTCCTTCTATTTCCAGCTATTCCTATCAATTTCTGAATCCAACAAGACACCCTTATTGTTAAATATAATTTCTTTCATAACTTGCAAAAAGCTGCCAAAATGCACATAGCTTAAACATATTTATCTTCTCAAAACTTAAGTGAGGTGGGTGAAAAAAACTTCACATGCCTCTATTGAAGACACATTGATGAGAAAAAAAAAAATACAGCAAGGAGGATGGTGCCAAGCTCAGCAAGTTAAACAGTGGAAATAGGCCAAGAATAGCATTTGGAATTTCTGGTTTATTACATATAGAGTATACTCTTTTTTGTTAAATAAACTATAATCATTTGGCATTTCACACAAGTAATATGACACATTTTCATCGCTTTTTGTATTTATCAAGTGAGTACAACAAAGGAGCAAAATGCTGGCTCCAGTGAAATCTGTGAATTACACAGGCCCTCATTTTGAATAGCATCCTTTTGGGTTGTGTTTGACATGAAATTCGAAATGTTTCTAGTCAAAGTTTGTTTTGATATCCTAGATTTTAACAACATGCTTCTCAAGTATCTGAGTATTTGGAATTACTCTGTATTTCTTGACATGGGATAGATTCTTGTGGGCTGGCTTTGTGTAGCAAAGGCATGGAAGAGCAGTTTTAGAGCCTAAACTAACTGTGAAGCATTGCTTCAGTTGACAGAAATTCAAAGATCATCATAATTAATCACCTCTGGAACAGGAAAAGCCATTGCTGCAAGGTGCCTCATACCTCCTGAAGGTGCTGTGCTCCTGTCTGAAGTTCAGGGTTCCATGGCCTGAGCCACAGTTTTACACTGCACAGAGATGGCCACAATTGCACAAATCTCCTCTTAAACAGACACCTGACTTCCCACAAAGAAGGGAGGAAGACACAAATTATTAAATTATAAAACACTGCCTTCAATTCTGTTTCATTATTAATAAATCTTATAATACATACTTATTAAAAATATATTTTGAAATGCTACATATGAACTGAGATTAACATTGGTTCATTTACCACCATATTGAGTAGTAATGGTTTTAGAACAACAAAGTTTTAAATTAATTGGTGAAGCTAGCTTTTCAAATATAAAGAAGTATTTTAAAACACCTTAGTGATGTTTAGATATTTTAAATAAAAATAAAGTAAAAATTGCATACTGGCAGTCATTCCTGCCCAAATGGTGCTTGCATTTCCTGCACTGCTCCATCACACTGTAGTACAAAATGGCTGCTGACACCCACACAAATGGAATTCTGGGGCAGGGGCAACATGTTCAGTTCTGTGCGTGTGATTACTTTATTGCACGTGTCACATGAATCAGAGACTGCAGACACCCCAGTCAAAACACCTTCTAGATCTAGACACCTAATGCTGTGGAGACTGCAATGAACATTTTGTACTATAAGCTTTTAAAGGAAACAACTCCATCAGCTTCACTTACGAATTATTTGTGCAAAAGTACAGTATTTCATAAATAAACTTTACCCGAATATTACAGAAAAAAGCTTTGGGATACATGAAATATAAATACAGCGACAGCTGAGCTGCAAAATTAATTTAGGTATATACAGTAGTACACTCCCCAGCTCTTTTCACAGATGTACATTTAACCTCCCTGAGTCCTTTTCCATACTTAGCAACACGATGCATTCCCAGATGTTTGCTCAGTAACAGCCACAGTAGAAAAGGGTGGAAAAGAGCACATCTGTGTGCACTCCCTGCCGTGTGCCAGGGATTGAAGCTTACTGTACTTTTGCTTCCAGGAGCCCCGTGGTCAGGACAGGCCTGTGGCCACTGACACAGGCCCCAACGTGCCTCAGGGAGTCTGCCCCCAGGTAGGCCAGCAGCAGCTCCGTGTGCCGCATCAGCAGCTGCGTCAGGTCCTCGGCCAGGCTCTCCATGGTTGAGTACCTCACCTTCTCAAAATCAAAAATGTCTTTGAGGAAGAAAAGCACTTGATCCTAGCGGGGGGGAAAAAAAAGGAAGAACTTGTTTTCAGTTACAAAAAGGAAAAAAAAAGTATGCAATGCTAACAGCTCTTTCTTTAACATGTTTCCAAAAAGCATCCAATTATGTATTATTTTGGTGCTGAGAGAGAAGTGTGCTAAAACAGCCTTTGCAAAACAGTTCCAGGCTTAAAATGTTCATATGAAAGTACTTACTTGCTTCTTATGGTTTCTTACTGTTAGCCTTAATCTTAGGAAAATGCAAATGTATACTAATAAATAAAATCTCAATTTATTTTAATCTGAAAGATTAAAAAAAAAATAAATAAAAGTGGTAATCAAAAAAAGTTTCAAACCTTGAAGAAGCAGCATAGATCATACAGCGAATTTCTAGGGCCCAAAAAGCCCCAAGCCAAAACAGGGCTGATATGTTCACATATAGCATAGAAATGTGCAAAAAATCCATCAGGCACCTAGTGATGTAAAAATTGTAGACAAAAGTTACACAGTAAATTTAGTATACAGCTCTATTGTTCAGCATTAAGTCTTCATAAAAGCCCAACACTTCCCGCCTTGGTCTAATAAAATCCCCCAAATGTGTGGAGCTGTGGCACAGAGTTCTACTGCGCAGAGAGGTCAGGATGCAGAAGGGGCTGAGGGGAGGCTGCAGCAGAATTCCTGGTGCTGGTGAGGAACCTGGTGCTTCAAGCAGGGAACAGGGCAGGACTGGATGGGATTTGGCTGCGGGATCGTGGGGGGAGCTGGGGCTGACAATCCCAGCACAAGCAGGTGAGATACAAGAATCACAACCTGGGTGTGCAGAACTCTGATATCTGCATGAGGGGCAGGAAGTCAGAGAGGTGACTGACACCACCACCAAGAGAACCTAAACTAGGTTTGGGAAAACCTTTCAGTTAAGGCTTTTTGCTAAAAATAGGTTTTAGGGCCCCAGGAGCTAAACTTCTGCAACTGGCAAACCTCTTGTCTAAATTAACAAGTCTACAGGACTAAAGGTTGATCACTCATTTATTTTGCCAAAGCTACAAAAAGAACTTCAAATTTTTAGGAGATGATCAATACCTTTGTTCCATATAATTTGAGAGGCAGCTTACCTTCATTTGCTGTCTTTTTTGCTTCAGTACTGACCAACAACTTGAAGCCACAGCCTAATTGTAAAAATAAAAAAAATAAAGCAAGCCTCAAATAATTTTCCATGTCAAAAGAACTCATCTGCAGAATACTGTATTTCTATATTCTACATTTCAGGGACATGTATATTCTTCAGTTTCAATCTTGTGACAACACAAAGTTTCAAACCATAAAACAGCAGGTGATATAAATAACAAGTTTATATGTACTTCATACTTGCTATTCCAGATCCATCTTTGCAACATTTTTCTTAGTTCAATTCAAATGTAATTTGGCATCCTTGACTGATTTTACAGCTACCACAGTTAGCAACACTCACTGGGTTTAAGTGAGGACCAGTCTTGTATATTAAAATGTGTGCTCAGACATCAGTAACTATTTTAGATATTAAGTGGCATGTGAACACATTGAAATGTACTTTTTCACTTTAGCAAAAACATTCTTGCAATAGCTTCAGATTCAGCTATGGAGCTTTGTCCAAATATGGACTGTGAAATACAATATACCAACATCAATACTGGACTTTTTCCCCTCCCAGCCTCTGACTATCCTCATCCGACTCCCCTCAGTACTGCAAAGAGAGTTTAATACACACAAAGCACACTGTATCCATGAAACTACAAAAATATATACATGTTATCTTTATTCTTTTCCTCTACAGGGAATATTTCAATTGTAAAAGAAAACTAAAAGGAAAACTTGCAGTGTACAGATGAAAATGGATGAAATGACAGTAGTCTCTGTACCAGCTGACCATGGCACTAGCCTGTGTCTCTAACAGAGGGATGAGATCTATCTGGCAAATAAACAGCCACACATGAAAAAACATTAATTGCAATCAACAGCTGAATACCTGGATTGTATTAATTTACTTTTGTTTCCTTGTCCCTTATTGCTAAATCTCTGTCTATGAACCAAAACCTGGACCTGATGTCTAAGATGTGGCTAACAGAAACTTCCCTTCTAAAATTCAGGAAGGACAAGGTTAAGTATTTTCTCCAACACATTCAATCATTCTCTGTTTTGGGCCAACCTGTAACTTTTAAATTCCTATTATGAAAAACCTGATAATACAATCTTTTAAATTCTTTTGAGGAAGATCTCAGGTACATACTCAGTACACTGCAATGTACTACAGATCAATTAAGATAATTACACATGAATACTTACAGTTTCTTTAAAAGAGGAATTTAACCAGCGGTTATTTACTACATTCTGTATAGATATTGGTGGATTTTCTAAATCTTCAAATGAATCCATTAATATGAAGTCCAGGACAACATCATAAAAATTCAGATTTTTCACCTATATTAAATGAGAACATGATCTAAGTAACCTAGTTTCTCTTTCAGCAGTGGAATTCAGCATGCACCATATTGTAATTTGCAGATTTGCAATTGTTTTTAATGAATATTAAAAATACTTTGTCAGTAAAGGAGAAGTTTAAAAAAAGGTAGTTTCTGGTACTAAACTGGTGAATGCCATTTCTCTAAATCAGCAATATAAACAATAAAGAGTTGCCTTTCCCACAATTCTGAACTGTAAAAAATTATTTTTAGATCCTATGGCATTAGTAAGGGTAAAAACACTTTTCAGAAATGCAACTCACTCCTCTAGCAGCAAGTTCCATTTCAGTATTATCCCAGTGATCTGTTTGCTCCAAAAAATATATCATTTCATCAAAGACATCTTCAAATTTCTTTGGATTCTGTAAAGTAAAAGCAATGAGTATCAAGCAAATGTAAAAAGAGATATGGTTGATTTCCCCTGGACAGTGAATTCAGGTAGAAGTTACATAAACAACAAAACATTGGTAAAAAAGGGATTTTACCTTTCGTGCTTTCACAATTAAAGCAGACAAAATTTTTCTTCCACTTTCAGCAAGAAATATTCTGTTTGATGTTTCTGAAAGAATGATCTAGAAAAAGGTTCAGAAAATATAGACAGGTTCATTCACAGGTTATACCAAATGACCTTAAACATTTCAATCAATTTTAATTATCACCTTTAGTATAGTTAACAAGTTCCTAATAAGCCTTGGGTGCAAAGGTTACAAAGCTAATCATAAAATCTGGACTCCTCTGCAAATACATCTCATTTTAGAATGATAAAAACGTAAAAGCAACAAGAAAATATTTAAATACAGATTACATTATAAAAATGCTTGTACAAAGACTAACAGTCAGTTTCAATGCCATGCACAAGACAGACAAATCACTCCTTCCAGTTTACCTGAAAAGCTTGTCGAATACAATGAAGCTTAGCAAGGAAGTCACTGTCTCCTAGACATTCAAACATTTCAGTCCTGTGCAAATAGAAAAGTTTTCAGAGACTATTAAAAAAAAGCAGCACAAGAATATCTATCTAAATCTAATTGCTAGAAAAAATACCTAGTACAAGTAACTTCTAAAAAGTGATTTCTAGACAGAATATTAAACTTTAATTCTTGCTTTTCCTGGAAATACTTAAATAGACAAAAATCAATACCTTAACACCCGTGAATAAATTTTGCCTTCTTCTGCTAAGTGCATGGCTTCTTCATACAGGGGGCAGTGGCAAAGGGAATCCAGACCATACGTGCTACGAATCTCTCTGTGCTCTGAAAGCTGAAACAACATGTTTTGGAAGTTCACTAAAGAGCTTGCTGATATAATTTTTGTGAAGATAAAACAAATTAAAGAAGTTTTCCTAATGTTCTAATGAAAGATGCATCCTTTACTGCATCTGCTTAAAATACAGGGGTAACAATTAACAAGTGAACAGAACATATACACCAGGTCATAAGACTTAACTTAGTAACTCCTAAAATCTGAAAGCTACAGTTTCAAGTTTCAAAACCTTTAATTAATGAAATAAAAGCATCTTACTTTTGTATTTCATTTGTATAGTTAAGTTTTTGAATTGTCTAGTTAAAATAAATGATACCATAATGGGTCTCAAAGCTGTTAAAAGAAAATAATTGCCAGGACATGAAGTACAGAATGCTTGCACCATACAATTCCTTAGGAAGCTGGAAATAGTAACATCCTTCCACCTCTGTTTTAGTCTCACTGGTAAATAAGACTCCCAGTTACCAAACATACTGTATGAAACACGAATATTCAGTGCTTTATACTACAGGCTCCCTAAATGGTTTTCATTATTGACAGTGTTAATTCTATGGTTAACATAGAAATAAACATGAACTTGTAGACATTTTTAGAGAAAGAAAAAAAGCAGATCCATAAATCAAAGCACAAAAATAATACAGAAAACTCCTGTTTACAGGGTATCATGTTCAACCCACAAAACAATGTCTAGCTACAATTTCACTATAAAGATTACATTATATTATTAATAATAAAACCAAAATCTGATGTTTACACATAATTCAGTTTACTTAATGACCAGAAAACTAATTCTACCTTTTTTTTTTTTCAATATCCTGCATGAGGCAAACAAACCTGTGTTTCTAGGTTTCTGTGTTTCTGGCCTTCGAGGTCACAGATTAGCACAGGAACTGATACATGGGAATTGGGTGAGGCCCTTGATTATATTTAGCTTTTTTTTAAAAGAAAACAACAATTCCTCTCAGGCTACCAGATGAAATAAAATATCATGAGAGAAAGGTCTACTGTTCCTCCCCAGAGAAGATGATTTTAATTACAGATTAATTCCAACAAATAATATTTTGAAAGGGGGAGCAAATTCCTCTACCACTGACTTCTCTTGGCACATAAAAAGTGAAGGGGAGAAAAAACAAACAGTAAACCAGAAATTAAATGTTTAACTAGAAAAGGTGATCTAGACAGGCTCTGAAGTTGCACCATTAATGCTCATGGAGACATTATAAATTTTCTTTTGATGCTTTCTAGTATTTAGAAATATATTGCTATATCACTATTTTATATGTAAACATATAAAGTATATAGATGTAACAATATAGAGATGTAACACAGATTATTATGCTTAAAATGATCTTGCAACCAGTAGGGGACATTCTTTGAGATTAAATAAGGTGAATGCTTGCCTATATAAACATCCTGCTTAAAGTAAAACTCATTAGAGATGATTTGTAAAGATACATCCACATTTCTATTGTAGAAGAGTTCAGCTACTAGGAAAATTCACAAATTATATTCAATATTTAACAGGATTCAGAGCACACAACATTTTCTAGACAAGCACCTCCCAAGATGGCATCAAAAGGAAAATGAACTCTTCATTGCAGAAGTCTCTGAGGACTTGCTGCCTTTGAGGATAAGGTGGGCAGAGGGGCTGGTTTTCAGTTAGATGGCTCACTGTAAGTGCCTTGTATCAACTGGCATGTGCTCATGATATTTATTGAGGTACCTGATTTTACCTCACTGTGTACCCCTAAGCACCACATAACTCTCCTCACCAGGGCTTTGGTACTAACCACAAGTTCCCAGAAAGCTCCAGCATCCAACATCTTGGCATCACAAGCAAGCTGGACACTTGAAAGCTCCCAGAGTCCCTTCCTGCCATTCTGTAGTGGCCACCTCTGTGCACACACAGCCACTGCCACTCTGAGGCTCCTTACACCCCTCCAGGGATGACAAGGAGCTGTGTCACAGCTACCCCCAGTGCTGGCAGCAGCCAGGAACACAGAGGCTTGTGATGGTGCACTGGATGTGCCAGCCCCAAGTGTCTGCTTCTTCCTCAGTGTCAGGAGGTACATGGAGAAGAAAATGAAAATGCAGACATAGAAGAGATAGAAGATGACTGACACTAGAGCAGCAATCTCATCTTGTAAGGCTTTGCTTGTATCCATTCAAGGCTTCAGAAAGAGAGACCTGTTGGTGACCACCAAAAGGACATTTCTGATGGCCTGCCCTAAGATCATTACATCAAAATAACACATCCTTCAAAACTCCAAAGCTTGTAGTTCTAACTTGTGTCTAACCAGCTCTGCTGTGCTGCAGAGCAGCCTCTGAGGATTCCAACATGGACACGGTTCAGATGCCCATCAGTTTTCTCTGGAACTTCAGCTTTAGGGCTGTATCTGCAGTAAGGAGATGCTGAAATCATTGCTCTAAAGCATCCAACCTTTGCCACTTGCAATCATTTTTAGGTCTGGGATGCTCTGACTGCTTTGGTTTAAGGAACAGGCTCAGTACTCTCATTTGCCCCTCACAAGTTGTTTCTTAATAAATAGAAAAAATTCTCAGCTGTGCATCAAGACCTTGTTGACTACTAAAATAACCACCTACATGAATGTAACAAAAATAAACAATGCTAGACCTTTCAGGAATTCTTGCTTGCTTCCCCTAATAGAGAGGTCACTTTACTGGCACATTCAGCATTCCTTACATTCTGAGAAATTATGTTTGCCATATATTAAAAAAGCTGATGATAATCTCTTTAAAATATAAAGACATTCAGAGAAAAGATTTCCTCAAAAAATGTAAGTAGCTGCAGAATGAAAGTGAAACATATCTGGGGAGTTGGAAGATGTGATGGTGATTAGTAACAAAAACCTTTGAGATGGCATTTTAATAAATTGAAATGATGAAGTGATGTGTTCCACCTAAGGTCTGGAAGAAAACAGGAAGGCTGTTACTGATAAAAAGCAGCAAAGGCTTTATTCACAAGTCTAAAAAATCTCCCAAGCTTTGGACTAAGGAAAGCAAAGTTTATTTGATAATAGACCTACAGATTCAGTACTAGTCAAAACACAAAAATTAGACATGATAAATGCATGTGCACTGACAATGAAGAAGCAGCAACAAAGCTCACTGTCAGGGAGAGCAGGAGAGAGGTTCTGTTAGGAAGATGGAAAAGAAGCCAGGAAAGAGAGGGCAGAGGCCTTTATCTGGCACACTCACTGCTGCATTGTTGCCAAAGGTGGCAGCTATTTTGGTCACAGTAGATGGGAAAGCAAGACTATGAAAAGCATACTAACCCTCATCAACACAAGCTGAAGGCAGCCAGGCTCAAATGGGGAAGAAAATACCACTATTTATCACACAAGTGTTATTAATAACTTAATTAGGGCAATAGTTGTGCTTACCACCCATTCTGCAATGCTTCTAGAGCCTAAGTGTGTTTAAGACTAGAAGCCTGTCTGGTCATGGGGAGGGCAACTGTGTCTAAATTGTCTCTACAAAGATTCAGGCACCTGTGTATATTGTAGCTGCCAGACAGGCACAACTCTGTATGACAAATCACCAAATAAGTGACCCTCAGCACCCTCTTGATCACCAGCCACAGCCAGATGAAGTTTTGGCTCACCCTCCTGCTATCTGTAGAGCTCATCAAAAGGGCACGTGACGCAAGCCCTGCCAAACTGTCCCAGTTTTGTACAGCTCTTTCCTATATTTTGTTCTAATATAACAGCACGACATTCCTGTTGCCTCCTGAGCAGTATCCCTATCAATTTCCATTCAAGCATCTATCTGTGTCTTGTTTCATTTATGTTCTCTCTCCTGCAGGGCAGGGAGCTAAATCTGACTGACTGTGTCAGTGCTGAAACATGAACACAGTTTCCAGTCTCCAAAATCAGAGTCACACAAAATACTTAGTCCTGCTCCTTGGGACAGGATACAGTGTAGAAGGAAGCCAAGGAACTGTCAACAGAGCTTGCAGCATGATGAGGCCACAAAAAATGGTGCCACGTTCTAATTTCCTGGAAGGTGAAATTATTAATTCCAGTAGGGCATAATCACACCTATGAAAGATTTAAAAATGTTGCTAAACACTTCAATCAAGACATGGAGTTTAGGACAGTTACTGCTATTGTAACTGCAATCAGGGAGCTTATGATGAAGGAACTGCCTTATTTGGCCCTTAGGTGAGACAAATCTGAAGATGGAAAAGCCCCAGACCACTTAGCCTAAATTAAAACATTCCACTGTTTCCCTAGTGCAAGAAAAAAAATTAAGAAGTAGATAAGCAAGAGGAAGCTACTTGTCATCATGTCTAGAATAAAAGAATTTGGTATGTCAATTGTAATTCTGTTAAATCAAAGCAATTACTGCTCTCTGCTAACAGCTGAATACACTGGGAAGTTGCTGCTGCTCCTTCTCATTGCCATAATGTGAAGCATTTCTCCACCACACACCCTCCTGAGGATGGACAAAATAATAAATCAAGGTAGCAGAGGTTTTGTACCAGAACACCAATTCACAGCTCTTTTTTTGCACCACACAACGATGCCCTGTAGCTACAACTCCCGAGCTAGCTGACCCTCTAGTTTAGGCCCAGTGGCTCCCATTTAACCCAGAACACTGATGGTGCTCTGGCTCAAACACCAAACTGCAAGTTGCTCATGTTCTATTAATCTTCAGGACTTCTGTCACCTAAGAACTTCACTAGATTCTTCAATAAAATCTGAGAAAAGTGAATTTGTTCTATTGGCAAAGGTTAGAACAGCTGGAAAGGATGAGAGAATCTTCATAACTTTATCCTGGAAGAACAAGTTGACAGAAGTGGCTTTGATGTATCAAAATGTGGAGAATATTTTCAGGATACTTGAAGACAATTACATGTCCAATTTTGGTTCCAATGGTTTTTTTTGCAGACACTGGGACAATATAGCTTTAGGAGAGGATGATGATTCCACTGATACATCCTGGGGTTTCTGTTTGCTTGGTTTTCCCTTTCTTTAAAGCCAAGCAGCACAAATAAGCATAAGGGGTTGTTCCCATCCTCACATACTTGCAAAAGCATTATGAAAGTTCATGTGAAAAAATCCCCCAAAAACAAACCAGATACAAAATGTACAAACTACAATGGTTTACAGCTCCTCTCATGAGCTGGTAGAGCTGAAGCAAGCTTGAATTGTGGTGGTGTCCAAATTACAGCAAAGAGAAACCAGTGTCTATGGATACAGTCCTTGTTAGGAATGTTGGGCACCACAACTCAATGTGAGTTACTAAATCAAGGAAATCACTATTTAATGTGAATTACTAAATCAAGGTAACTGTGTTATGGAAAAACAAGCCCCATAAGAGACAGTCAAAACAACTGCAAAGAATGTGTGTGCAATTCTTTCTTTTTGCAACTGACTTCAGTAGCTTAGTTGTGGTGTGTATAGGAGAGCAATATCTATCACAAAATGATCTTCTGAGGCCAGCTGCCTCTCCTGGTTTTTGGAGAACAGTGCTATTCAATATCACTGCAGCTCCTCAGATACTACAGAAGGAGATATTCCTCATTCAACTAAGTGTGTCACTGCTCATGAGTCTCTTTCAAACACCTCAAGGGAGCTGTGGCAGACTCCAGCTAACAGGCTGTTACCCAGAGATTACCACGTGTCCTTTGTGCTCTTGTCCCACAGGATTACAGTGAGTTAGATCAGGTACTTTACGTTGCCAAGGAAGCCTCCCAGTGTGGCCAGTCCCTGCAGCCCCACTGCACCTCCAGGGACTGTCACTGCCAGCCCAAGGTCCCTTCCCGTGGTGGCTGCAGGGAGCTGGGGGGTCCCTGCACACCCACAGGGCCACACAAGCTCCCCCAGCTCGGCCCAGGGCCCCAGAGCAGCCTCAGACCTCTGGTTCCTGCTAAGTCATTTCATCACATGCAACAACAGAGCAACAGCTCAACCTGCTGCCCTCATATTGTGCATGGAGTGTGCTAACACAGGTAGCTGTCAACTTCTTACAATTTTCTCCCAAAAAAAACTCCTCCAGGTCTAAACAACACAAAGCCTTCTTCATACATCTTTATAGTATGGTAAAGCAATAGGAAAAAAGAACAGAAAAATATAAATCATGGTGAAAGGAACTACTATAGCCTCAACTGACTGCTTCTTCACTCATGAAAATGTGATCTGTTTTTCAAAAGCAACTTCTGTTTAGGAGTTGGGGATGCATTATGTCAGTACACAAAAATAAACCCAAAACAACTGGGTCCAATGAAGCCTGGAAAAGCTCTATTTTCCCCACAAGAGAAATATATTTTTGCTTACAATGATTAGCAAAAAATAAGGATTCTTCTGTTCACTGTTGAAATAGATCAATAAATCTTTAAAAAAGCAATCTTTAAGAGTCTTACCTCAGCTGTGGAAACAAAGGAATCCGTGGATGCAATGCTTAATGTATCTCGAAGGCAGAAATCATCCCCATTATCCTTTACAGTAATGTCTGTATTTTTATCTTTAAAATTAAAAAAAAAAGTTTATTAGACAATCAGAAAATTCCATTTACATCTTGAAAACGTGTTTCATCTGTACTTTAACACAGTATTTCTTTTGGAAGGCACAACATTATACTACTGTAAGGGTAAATTCTTTTATGACCCACTAACATATATAAATGTGACTCTCTCTTTTCTGCCTTTAAAGTGGATTTTCAAATATCATCCACAATGAACTGGAAGAAGACAAAAAGACTTGGCCAAGGTTTTGGCCTTTCTTTTATAGACTACTGATGATCTCTTTATATTATGATATTACTTTGCTACATTGAGCTAGATCCTCAGTCAAGTTTTTGACTTGGCTGTGTTATGTAACTGCACCATGTCCTAGCCACCACTTTTACTTTTCTAAATAAAAGTTTATTAATAAAAAAAACACCACCACATTTTAGTTTTACTTGAATTTGCTTAACTTTCTAATTTTCATGCCTTTTTTCACTTGCTGGTTCTTCTGGAGAGCAAGTGAAGCTTTTAATCTTCACTGTATCCTCTTTCCTCAAAAAGCTTCATCACTGAAATAACACATCCAGAAGTATTTCCTACAGTACAAGAAGTCTTAAAGCCTTTAAAATAACTGTTATTTTTTCTTCGAATCTTCTGCAATACAGTTTCTCTCAGTTCTGCTTTACTTCATTCTCAGATTTCAACTCTTGCACTTCTGGGATGGTTTCATTTTAACCATACAGAAACACTTTCACAGAAGGATTAAATTTGTAAGTCGGTAAGTCAGGCTTTGGCTTGATGTGACCCATCCTACATTCCCAGTAGAGTAGATACATTTATTTCGGGTTACTTTACCTTCAGACATTACACATGTGTTCCTAAAAGCCTGTTTTATCTCCAAGAGTCAGCAGCAACCAGCTACCCAATGTCATCCAGGCTTGTTGCTAAGGCAATACTTCACTAAAAACTCCATTACACAGCGGAGTGGCCAAATGCCAATTTACTGGGACGGTTTACTCATCACTTGAAATGCTACAAAGCCACATTACTTAACTATTACTTTGGTGGTTGTTATGGTTTTATTAGTTATGGACTTGGAATGACAGCTCAAAACCTGCACAGAACAAATATCTGTCCTTGGGAGTATTCACTGAGGGAAAAAATGATTCAGAGTTTGGACAAGGATTTTACTAGAGCGAGTTAGGCAAATTGCAATCACGACTTCACCACTATTCATATGCAGTCTGATTTTTTTTAGCTCATTCTTACTATTTCTTTCTTCTGACCTCTTAAAACCAAGAGGAAAAGTACTGGAGCTTAAAAGTTGGTCGAGAAACAATCACATTCTGAAATGTGAAGTGCTGGAACAGAAAAGCAAACTGTGGTTTGTAAAGCACTAGCTTGAGGTCTGCTTAGAGTGGATGGGTAACATGACGTTTCTTTCTTATTTCTAACTCACTATTTGCATTAATTCTCTTCTAATATTACATTAGATGATTTTCTAATATCCCTTTTTCACAAAAGAGTTTGCTGCACTTGCAATAATACTGTTAAACCCAGGAGAGTACAAGCATTATAGACTGACTGCAGATTTTTTGGCTCTCCTTTTTTCAACCTCTCCTTTTGCCTAAGCTGCTTTTACTGTTATATGTGAGTTTATAGCTCAATAATAAGAACATATCCCCACACTGATTCTAAATAGTTTAACTCTGGGTTATGTGGTTGATTACATATAAATGGGAATAATGCTGTTTAACTAAAATGTATTCCACATATGTTAAAAAAGTAATTGGTGCAAATGAAGGAATCACAGCCCAGAACAACACAGAATCAGGGGTTCTTCCATAGATCTTGTACTCAGCCTGTTAAAGACTAAATGAAGCTCTAGAGTTAACAAATTTTTTATTTAATCTATCTTTGTTGAAAAAGTCATACTTCCAAGTTTTCTAATATGGCCTAAAACTATCATCAAGCCAGTATGCTTTTAACATGTTAATTAGTTGAATATGGAGTATCTGTGTTTTCACTCAAAATAAAAAATCTCACTGCTACAGAAACAGACACAAAATTCGCATTTTATGAGGAAGAAAAAGATTAAAAATAAGGTTGGAAATGCTGAGTGAAATAATACCTTTGACAAGTGATATGTGCACACAAAGCACAGCCTCCCTAAAGAAAACCAAACAGCCTTGTCAGCTATTTCTGGCTTTCAGGCCAGCACCACCCTAATACCCTGAAACATCCTTAGCCAAGCAGGTGCTTATCAATACCCAGGCTGTGAAGGGAGCACGCTCTTATGAAAATTCACCATGGAATTTCACTGGGGTGAAAATTAACTTACAGCTGGAGTACATACCAAGCAAGTACCAGCAGAACATTCTTAGACACAAGAACATGAAAAAAAAAGAGACAGTGGCACAAAGACTCCTGGAATGAACAGCTGCAAGAGGAACCCACCCACCAGCGCCTGCAACTGCTCACACACTCATCGGTGCTTCTTATGGACTCTAATAACTTCAGGAGGGGAGTACTAGCAAGTATGTGAGCTTCAAATATACTTCACCTATTTGAGGAGCCAAGGAGTTATTTTGGGTTCACTTCTATTTGTAAAGGGGATGAAGTAGAGTGTCAGATGTTACAATCATGGCTCTTGATTGTAGCACCTTAAAATGTATCTATGGTCCCTAAATTATATTACAGTGTTAAAAACATGGAAAAGTATGGGGGACTGCTAAAGCTTGTGAAATTACTCCTAGCTTTATTATGTTTTGCAAACAACTATCTATTTAAAACTAAACAAGATTTAAAAAAGAGACCAGAACCAAGCTATTTTCACATCTATTTACAAATACTAATCCAGAATAATTATTTGTCTTTGTGCTGGTACATTTTCACGGTAATACAGAGCACAGAGCCAACCCCTTAAACTCTCAGAGCAAAATCTGACCTTCATAACTGCACAGAAATCAGCTTTTTAGTATTTAACTGGGAAGCATTCACCTTCACATAACGTTTTAAAACTCTGAAAACCGTTTCCATGTTATCTTCCTGCCAACCCTGAATGAAACATGGCAGGAAGTTCACAAGTGAGTTTGGCACTTAGCTGACACATTTAAAAAAGGAAAGCACTTACCCACTAGTAAAGAACTCACTGGGAGTTACAGATTTTAGTTCCAAGTACCACCATTAAAGTCATGGTTCCCCATTCTGCCCAGCCCTCCCACTTCAGTGGAAAATCAGTGCAGTTAAAACATCACAAGCAGAAAAGCAAGATGAGAAAGTAGAAACTTTATAGAGTCTGAAGAGGAAAAAACCTTGCAAAGGAACCACTTATGAAAAGTCATGGCACCCTCAGAGCAGCAGGGGCCCAGTGTTCTGCCAGCCCACGTTGTGTGCTCAGAGCCCTTCTGTATGTGCCTTCCTGTCCAGTGAAAGGAATTACAATAATCCAGTTCAGACAGCAGCATGAATCAGTTCAGTTCCATGAGAGTGTGCCACAGTCTTCTAGCTAATCACAAGTGGCACAGTGGTTTGTCACCCCTTGCTGAAACATCCAAAAGCAGCTTTATTTACCTTTATAAATAGTTCATAACTCTGAGAGTGCTGATTATCACTTCTACCAAGTAGCTGCTAAAGCATTACATGAAGTCTTAGAGGATGCACCCAGAAAACAGCGAATTTTACATCATGTCATATTTATAAAAAGAAAACAATCCCAGCCTTCAGGTGCCCCCTTCTGATGACTGGGTCCTACAGCCACAAATTCAAAAAGCAAGCCAATATTGGAGCAGGGTACCCACACTGTGGGTCTGCTGTTGCAGTATGTGTTTACATTCTCCAGTAACACAAATATCTGGGGGAGCTGGAGGCACCTCATCTAACCACATGAAACCAAAGCTGTTAGTGACTTCAGCATGAAAATATATTTCAGGTCAGGGTATTTTAAAAATATCTCCCCAGATCTTGCACTCTACCAGTACATCAGCATGTATCAAAGTTCAACATGTCTCATGGTTCTTTGTTGCTACTGCTCTGATGCAAACTGAAGTGCCAGATTCCTTTAGGAAACAAAGCCACACTCTTTCCATGCCCACCAAGCCACAGAAGATACTCCAGCCTGGCTCTCAGTGGGTGCTCACACCTCCAGCAGGACCCTCTTCTAACTCTGAGCTTCTGCTCACCAGGGTGAGGCCAGAACTCAGCAGCCAAAGCTGCCTAGAGGGGAAGAGCACAGGAGAGCATCAGACACTCAGTGTTTGCAACTTCACCCTCCTCCTAGAACTCTCAGACCTTTGTCAAGGTAAGCTGTGGCTGGGGCTACTGCTGAGCCTTCAAATGCATCCTTAACAGAAACCTCAGTGGTTTCCATGCAGGGAATTATCTTCTGCTTATGGGTGAATAGAGAGCCAAATCTTACTTCCTTGGAAAAAGTCGACTTAACAGAACTTTCATAATTATTTCCAAGCACAACTATAATATTCAGGGTTCACATAAAAGCCTTCTACTTAAAACACACTCACACAGGTATGAAAAGGTCAATTTTCCAAGACACTGGGTTCTCACCTAATTATCATTATGCAAAACCCAAGATGTTGTTCTTGGGTTTTGCATAATGATAATTATGCAAAGTCACTGTGTTCTGTATCACTTGGATGTTATTAAGACAAAAGTAGTACAGTTGACTAAAAGCTGAATTAAAAGCACATGTATAGATGACAGTAATATATTCTTCATACGTAGAGAATGCTTATAAAAATTTAATAGTACAATCCATTCAGTTTACATACATAAGCAATAAAATGCACCTGAAAACTGTGATGCACTGATTTGCAATATTTGTCATGTGGAAAAAGATACAATTTGCCTAAAATAATCTCATAATCTTCAAGAGATTTTCCAAATACTTTGGAAAGAAATAATAACAATTTCTGTGATGTTGATAATACTTTGACTATTTTCAGACATTTAAGATGCTGACTTTGTCCATAAAGTTATATTACCTGCAGAATACCACATTTAATGGTGTATAAAGCAAAACAACATGGCTACTGCTCTTATATCCTACTGCTCTCATTCTGCAAAGGTAAATAAACAGCACAAAGTTACATGTGTAATAATTTTAGTCTCTTCATGTAAAAATCAAGTGTACCTGAGAAAGGAATGTAAGTTCAATTTATTTCCCATAATCCATGCACACAGGTACATCAAATTAGAGAAAAGTATTAGGAAATACTATATAAATTTGATATTCTGGAATGGTGATAAATAAAATGATCCTTTCAAGATTTAAATCTGCTAAAGCATTCTTCCATAAATTTGATAACAGAGTTGGAATATTTTCTGACAGTTATTTTTTTAAGCAAAGAAAATACCAAATGGCTAAAAATATAGTTTTATTATAGAGAATATGGCTTGTGAAAGCTGTGTCTGAATCATCATAGCAGATTTATTGTAAAACCAACATTTCAAAATGGAAAGACCTCATCATGAGAAACTCTATGATCTCAAGGAAGAGGCAGAGTAAACACACGTGGTGCTACATTGCCGAAATCTGAATTTTAAGAAAACAAAGCAGCATCTGATATGTATTTTATACCCTGAATTAACAAATCATGTGTGCTGACAGCTGAGAAATCAGCTTAGTAAACATAAAATAGATGTATGCATGCGTTTTTCTCTCTGATTTACCTCTCTGACTCTCTACTTTGCAGACATATGATCCTGAAGCAGATTTGAGACATGTGTCTTGTGTAAACTACATGTCACTGAGAGGTCTTTCCCTATCACACAGCCTTTCATTTCACTGAAAATGCAAACACTGTACATTATATGGTTCTACACTTACAAAGGGTTACAGTTTTTCACAATTTCTTTACTCTGAACCTAAATATCTTCCCCGATTTTAAGGTTTCAATCCCTATTCTTTATAGAAAAGTTTTGCTTCTGAGCACTCTGCTGTTTCCAACTCCAGTAGTTTAGGTAACAGCTTCTGTACTTTGATTTGATTTGAGAGAAAAGATCTGGCAACCGAGTGAATTTGCTCAGCTGTCTAATCCAGACAGAGTCTGTTTGGGTGGATGTGCAGCACAAAGTTGTCACTGCTCTTCACTCCATTCTCCTGCAGCTCAGAAAGCACCACATCTCTGCTGTCCACAGCAAAGACCAGTTTGAATTCCAGCACTGCTTATTTCAAAGCTGAGACTTTGAGGCCCCAGGCTTTACAGCACAGCCCTGTGGAGCCTGCCAGACACCTCAGTCATCAGATTTAAATGTCACTGCCTTTTCTAAGCTCTTCACTTCTCCCAGCCAAGTGCAACCTACTGCTATTTTTGTCAAGCCACCTTCTAGTGACAATGGGATGGTCTGTTCAACCCCATTCAGTGTGACAGTACATTAACTCATAGGGATGCAGAGCAGATTGAAGATACAATGCCACATTTAGAGAAAAAGGAAGCACAAGGTTAACTTTCAGGCTTCCACATCTAGCAATTACTACCTTCAGTACCTTTCCTATGCCAGAGGCCTGCATAACCAGGTTAGGTAGAAAGATCTTCTCACCAGACTGACAGAGGAATCTCAAAAGTGAATTTCTCCCTTTGGTCTCAATCTTCCACACCTGTGAGTCAGTGGGTACTTAAAAGCAGGATGTTTGCACCAGTGCTTTACCAATGTTATCCCTTCCTTTTTTCCAAGGCAATTCTCATTGCCCCTTTCTTGCCTTTCCCACCACACATTTCTTCAAAGAGAGATATTACCACACATAGTGATGGAAAGGGACAATAATAAGCAGCAACTGTTACTCAGCTCCTGAAACCTGTTGTGTTTCTAACTGTTTCTTCAATTTCCTTTCTTTTTCAAATCAGTTTCTTAACATGTTATATGAAACCCAAAAGAGCAAACATTGCAGTATTCTGGCACAAAACCTACTTTTCTGGACACAGCATAAGAGTATGGGACCATCCAAGATGGTCTTGTCAAACTAAGATTTCTGGGAAGGTTTTTCTTTGGCCAGTACATCATGCCATAGGGATGCTGATATTTCAAAGCAAGAAAGACAGCCTGACAAAAGGAAAACCCACACATTCATTTGTTCTTCCATTAAAATAAACATATGCTGCCCAGCAGTTGATAATTCCACTTATGAAGACAGTATCAGAAGAATCTGATACCTTCTCATCCCTGAATTATCAAACAAAGACAGAACCAGCTATACAGGTGGTGATCCTCAATGAAATAAACACCAAAAGATACAGGCATACATGTGTGTTTTGGGCTCAGACTGTATTCAGAATGTTTGACACAGAAAAACTCTGTAAGAACAGCCTAATAATCTCAGTCTTCCCTTCAATTTCAGGGCAGAACTATTTAACAGAACACTGCAGACTCCAGTGACACTGCTCAGGAATGTGACTGGCTTCTGCAAACCCAGCTGCACACAGACATGGTTTGACAACTTAAAATTTCTAAGACACATGCTTAACTTTAAGCAATAAGACTTAAAGAATATCTGGAGTGCCCCACTGACTGGGACCTACTTGTATTCCACTTGTCCCCAACAATGGGAAAGAGTGAGATAAGAATCCCTATAAGGCTGTACTCTATGTAGAGTTCTGAATCTTTAGTTTACTAAATAAGACAAATTATCAAACTTAAACTAAAAAACCAAATTAATAACACTATAAGGTTGCCAAATGCAGTGGTAACGACATATTAATGCTTGAATCATAATGCAAGTAATTATTAAAGCAACCTGACCATTGCCAATCACCTAAGCTATGTACATTATTATTCAAGCCTTGCTTTATTTTCCCTTACTCTGGTTTACCACAGATAACTAATACATTAACTAGACAGCAACTTTAACTGCATCTGTTTGAGCAGCTGCTAATCAGTGCCAAGCCATGTGGAAATATGCATACATTTACCTTTAAATACTCACAGCCTTTCTCCATGTAGAACAAGGGCAGCTTTAAATAGCAGGAGAGAGAATAAAGCCTGGTGTGATCGACATGTGCTCTTGAATCAGTTACACCACAGCTCTTTGCTACAAAACTGGATTATTAGGTAAGGTGGGACATGCGCACAGTCCAGAGAGCTCACAGAGAATTAGAGACAGTAATTTATTTTAAAAACACCCTGTAGTTTGAACCATCAAAAGGGAAATCAGACACATCTCAAACCCAGTTACTTTTTCTAAGAGTTTTAGCAATTACTGCACAAATAGAAGCATGAGAGAAAAATAACACATAAATAATAAATGTTACTCCCTCCATTGTTACTGTTCACTTTTGCTATAACTTGCCACAAAAATAAATTCACTCCCACATAATTTCAACTTTGAAGCATTCAAGCTGAAACAGAAGTTTAAGAAAATTGTAAGATATTAAAAGGCCATTAGGAATGAAATGCTTACACAAGCTACTTGAGCCTTCCAGGTATAGGGTAAACAATTAAAAAAAAAAATCACACTCCAAAGTAAATGCTTGGCAAATAAATGTGCAGAGCTGTAGTGATGGGGCATGGCTAGTGTTAGATAATAATTTAACAGCAATTCTTGAAGACTGTGCTGTGTGGATATACCACAATCTTTTATGCCACCTTGATGGGTCAGAGTTTTCCACTTAAAGAGCAGCAAGATTTAAACATAGTAGACACATTCATTAAGAAAAGTTCTTAGCTTTTGGGTATGTGTACATACACACAATGTTTTAATTTCATTTCAAGTCCTTGAAAATAAATTGCAGACAGAAGTGTACCTATTTTAGTTCTAACTACTGAATTAATAAAACTATAGTGCAGAGATCTGTATTTGCTGATTTTATGATTCTGTCAATACTCCATTTTGATATTGCTCTCCAAAGCAATTGGAAAGCTCAAAGTGTTTTTTCTGCACGTCCAAGACTAAGCTACCAAGCCAAGAGAGTTGATTTCTTTAGAAGTCTCTTCAAATTCGGAACTATCACTGCCTTTATCTCCCTGAGCCTGTTCTGGCTCCCCTTTCTTCATTTTGCCCAAAAATGTTTCAGACAAGCCTCTCTTAAAAGCATACTGCAATGCAAAAAAGAGATTGTTCAGAGAAGATCTAAAGGGGAATTGGCTCTGTGGACCAAAACACGTTCCTGATCATGAGTTTCTATAACCTCACACTGCCAGTACTCCAGCCAGAAAAATAAACACTTATCCCACCCTCACTCATTGCCATCTATTTGATTTTTCCTACCTCTAGACAATATATACAAACTAATAGAAGTTAAGTGCATGTACACCTTTTCTAGTAAGAAAAAGAATCTGCAAACTATAACTTGTTAAGAATGTATCATAAAAACATGAGAGAGGAGAAATAAAAAAACCCAACCTCCTGCATTTGCAGGCCTTTTACCACTTTTATGTAACTTCAAAATGCAAGCAAGCAGTTATTAATTCAAGCTCTGACACGTGAGGAAAATTATTACATTTCTTTACTCAAATAGAAGGTAAATATGTACTTTTAAAATAGTTTTTTAAAAAATGAGAAACAGAAAATTGCATCTGTACACATATTGTAAAGAACAAGCAGAATTAGTTGAGATGCATTTTGTGTTAGGAGGCCTGAGCAGGGATGCACAGGAACAGCTAACTGAACAAAGTCTGGGAAATAAAATCATGTTGGGGGATTGTGGCTCCATAGTAAGCAGCTTTTAGAGCTAAAAGGAGGACCAGCTTGTATTTCATTTGAAGAGAAGTTCCCAAGGGGAAGAGACCTCTTAAGAGAGGAATAATCTGGTCAGAAAAATGAGCAAAGGTGATTTTTATAAACAACAGTTAAGTCCATGTCAGACAAGCAAGTTTTAAATGGACAAGGCAAGACAAAACATGGCAGGAGTCAAGAAGTGAGAGAGACAAGGGCTTAGACAGGAGTTTTGGTGTGGACAGAAAGAAGACAGGGCTCGGGGATGCCATTTAAGGGAAAGCAGTGGGGTGTATAAATAGCCTGCACTGCTGGATCTAATGGCAAAGCTGCTGGGCAAACAGTAAGGAGAGTCCTCAAAAACCAGAAACATTCTTTCTCATCTTATTGGAAGTGCTTTTGGAAAAATCTCCAAGCTAATTGACCATAGTAAGTGACCTTGACTTCTCCATTGCTGGGTCAGTGAAGAGTACAATAGAAATTCTTGAGCCACTGTTGAAAAGATTTCAGTTTCTAGGATTAACATAAAAATACACTCCATGTTAGCAAATAGCTATGATACATATTATGAATACCAATATTTTCCAGCAGCACTAACTTCTCTGCATGTCTATGCAAAGCCACTTTGCATTTTTAGTAGAGTACTGCCAAAACTAACAGTATCACTGAGAAAGCCAAGCATTATAGTATTTTTATAGACAAAACGTTTGCAAAAGTATTTTTGCTTCAGTATTAGACTGAACTTCTAATGACCAATCTTACTCTGTTCAAGCATTGTACCTCAGTGCTTTGTGATTAGGAATTTTATGGACAGCCATTTAGAAAGGAAGTGTTATTAATATTGGACAAAATGCCTTTAAAGGGAAGATTTAAATATTACTGATTAGGGAAGAAATGCAATCCAATTCAAATATTTGCACTTTGAGTGTCTCTTGGGTGTCAGAAATAAGGAGTTGCAGCAGTAAGTTGTAATATAAGAGACCTCATGTTTTAGCAGTTACTGAACTTCAACAAACTGCAATAGGTAAAAATTATGTTCAAAATATGCATTTTTTTAAAAAAATAGGAATGGAATAACTTCTCTGGGCTTTTCCTCAGACTTAGAAATATTGTTTTCTTTCCTTTTCCCTCATTTGTTGGGATGAATACATTTTCACACTTAGAGAAAAAGCTGTTTTCTTTTGTTTCAATTTCAATCCCGTTTGAGCCACTAGAAAAATGGTTAGGTCATCTCCAAGAAATTAAGAAATTATTTAATGGAAATTTATCTTGAAGGAACAAAGCAAGCAAAAGTTTCCAAGCTAACATAAAAAGTTACACAACTCTAAGTTATTTCATAGTATGTAACACTAGAGCTCACCTAAGTGAAGTATTAAACTGCTCCTGGAGATTAGGAATTATAACTAGAAACATTTATTGTATATAGGCAAATAAAATACACTCAAAATATTTTTTTTTCCAATAACATTGAGAGGAAGGAAGAAAATACAGGCTGTAGATATTAATCCATTGACAGGAAGACATTAGAGAAGTCTGTGTTAATAAATTATATAAAAATGAGTTTTCAACAGCTTCAGTGATTATGCAAAGATTTTTGTTGGTTTTAAGAGCTGCTGAAGAAAAGGTTCCTAATATGTAAATCAGTTCTCCAAACAGTTTTGAGACTAGGTTAAAGGCTGTGCTTATTCTCTCCAAAATGCCAGGCATATCTTTGAGTGTGAGAAGAAAATTAAAAAAAGAAACAGACAAACCTTTCAACAAAATCATCCAACAGCACAGACCTTCGTGACAGATTTTACTGTGGTAGCTCAAACACTTAATTTGTTTTAAGCTGTGTAACTGATACACAATAAAAAGTAAGTATTATAAAAATTAAAATGTATTAACACTAAAACATTTTAATATTGGCAAAAAGTTTAAGGGCCAGTGTACACAAGTCCCCATCAGTTTGAATGCCTGCATTCCTTTCTACAGTAGAAATTAAAATAATAATATGAAGTATTAGGAATTTAGCACTGACAAGGAACAATTTGAGAATTTTCCTCTCTGACCTGAAATTCTGCTTGTAAGTAAAACTTTTGTTTCTCTCCCAACTCTTTGCATTCCTCCCAAGTTAACTCGACTAACATTTCAGTCTGCTAGAAAAGTTCTATATAGGAAAAAAAATTGGAGAGAGCTTTCTTCAAGGGCAGAGTACTGAAAGTCCTGGAAGCTTTTAACCCTCTACACACCTTTACATTCATCACTCAGAAATAACAGGATGAATATTTTGTTTCACGGTTTTGTGCCAACTGCCTCCTTTCTGGGAGTGCAGCCTCATGCCTGCCTCAGGACAGCCTGTCTTTGACTTTCCATGCTGGTTCACAGTACTAAAAGAGGCACAGCATAGAAACAACCACAGTTCAGCCCTACATATTTATTTATTTTCATGTCCAGAAGTACTTTTTCCACAGAAATCCTATTATAGCTCACTGATTTATAGGATAACACTAAAAGTCCAGCGGAGAATGCAACAGTGAACACAATGGCATTCCATTATTTCATCTATTTAAAATGCAAGTCTTTTCCAGAGTGGTTTTAATAATTTACAACTCAACAACAGCTTACCAAGTTGAAAATTATTATTTGTAATTATTTTTATTATTATTACTCTTAATAGTATTCTACTCACAGGGAGAAAACTTATTTATTTATACCTCTGTCTTCTGCACTGCCGAAAGCTGAATATTTAGAAATATCAGAAGTAGCTGTCCTAGCAGGCAGAAGAGAGGCACTTCAGGCACAGACAGACAGTGGCTGCAGTGATGAGCTCCTGTATCCCAACAGGCCCCCAGGTAACTCATTCCTGACTCTCCCTTGTGACATGTTACCACAGCCTCCTCTAGAAGGCTCCTGCTTGGCAAATTGTTTATCATGCACAACCATCTTAAAATAGTAAGTGGGATCACAAAGTGAAAAGCAAGTCCGTGGTATGATTTATCAATGGCAGCACTAAGATCCAAATTTGATTTGGTAGAGGGAAATGTTGGGAAGAGTAACATTTAAAGGTTTTGGGAAGGAGCAGCATCTCTGAACCATATATAAATAGCAGGAGAGAGGTTTCAGGAGCTCCAGAAGTTTGATAGAAGAGTTTACAGAGAAAGCCAAAATTTAGAAATTGCTAAAAATTTTCCCCTCTAAAAATTTTCACCTCTCTAAGTTTCCTTCTGAACAAATTTGGAGTTCCTTATAAATCAAATTATAAACATCTTCCATTCTTATAAGGAAGAACAAGAAGTGCCTGTCAGGCATTTATGTAGCACCTGATAACATCTGTCCAACTGTCAGAGCCTCAACTCCAGCTGTGGCTGATCACAAGCACTTCAGGTAGAGGGAACAGAAGAAAAATCCACAAACCATATCTATCCTTCCTATGTATAAGAGAAAAAAAACAGAGCTAAACATTCTCTGATTATTGGAGCTGGTGAACAGTTGAAACCCTGAAGCACATGAGCTGGTTATAAATGTTTTTAATGAGCTGTAAGTGTCATCACAGAATGGTTTGGGTTGGAAGGGACATTAAAAACCATCCAGTTCCAACCCTGCCAACACTAGATCAAGTGGCTCAAAGCCCTGTCCAGCCTGACCTTGAGCACTTCCATGGATGGGGCAATGAATTAATATATTAAGGACAAAGGTTTTATCTTATTCACTCCAAGGCTTGCAGAAGAAGGAAAAACAGTAGCAAAGGGAAATGCTGAAATGCCAGAAAGACCACACTGACCATTTAACCCCAGGTTTCTATCTTCCCCAAAGAATGAAACATCCCTCAAAACAGCACTAAAAACAAATCTTGCCTCTGAAGTGTGTTGAGGGTAGCTTGCTTCAGAACTTCACTTGTTTCACTTGAACAACAAGAAATTTGATCTAGTTATGACTCTGACAACAAGGTCTGCAAGTCCCCCAGCACCACATACCTTTTCCATGTGTAAGCAGCTATTGAGAACAAGTCAGTCACCTCTCAGTGTTTTCTTCAATAAGGAGCTGACATGCTCAACATGAACCACAGATTACCTTGTTTTTCCAAAACATGGGAAATTTTTATGGCTTGTTTTGAGCTGTCTACAATCTCCAATCTTCTGAAATATGACCAAGAGACTGGACACAGTATTCTAAAACCACACCAACCAAGACTGCATCTCTGCCTCTATGCTGCTGCTGTCCTTTGCACACAGCCAAAGGTTAGAAAAGTTTTTTTCTGCAGCAATGTGCCAAGAGCTTACACTGATTATGATGTGTAACTTTCCTTAAGTGTTTCTTCATGATTTTTCTTTTAAAATCTCTCACTTATATGTACAGTTCATATCTGAAGGATTGGTAGTACAAATGTAGTTAGTTACTATTTAAAGAGACTATTCAGATCCTTATTAGTAATCTTTGCTTTTTGTCCATTCAATATTTTAAATGCCCTAAATTATAAATTTTATCAACTTCCAGCTCTACAATGATTTCATAATCAATAATATAGTTGATAAAATTACAGCATTTAACTAAGTATCTTCCCTAAAAGGTAAATCTTTCTCTTAAGAGTAGGCAGAAATATAAATAAATGTTCACATCAGTGAGCTAAATATTATCACCTAATTTATGCTATACCAATACATCAAACTGCAGATCTCAAAAACCTACAGTCCAAGAAAACTTACCTGCTTTGAAATTGTATCAACTGGCACTAATTAAATACTGGATTATTTTGGCTGTGGTAGCAGAACTGCAAATTAGCAACTCTTGTTTCACAGGCATGACATGCTGGAGATTGTTCCAAATTACTGGGAAATGCCCATTTATCTCAAAATCTTAACAAACAAACAACCAACTCCCATTCTCTTTTTCCAAGATAATGAATAGTAAATGGTAGATAAGGATGCTTTCTTTATCTAATTTCTTTAAGAAGTTTTAGATATAAATCTACCAAGAAAATTTTAGGTATAAATCATCCTTTTGCCACATTATAGTCATAATTATAGTCATTCCTACATAGCATAGGACCTCCATTTCTGTTTCTGTTCAGAACCATAGTTTGTATTTTGCAGTAGAGTATTATTCTTATTCTTAGTAGCGCAAAGAAAGCTGTACTATCTTTATTTCTTTTGACCACTGTGATTTCATCATTTTCTTGGACTTGCTTATTCTTGTGACTCTTGAACCCTTCAAGGCATCACAAGAGCTTCACAGGAGATGGTCCTTCTGATTTTTTATTAAAACATTCTGAAAAAGTGAAGCATCCTTTAATATACTTGCTGTTCAAGTCAAAAACTAAAGAAAGATAATGATGAAAAGCTCCAAATCCTAAACAAAGGTAACAGTATTCATTAAACCAGTTTATTACTTTTTTCCTCTCTCATCTGGGCCAGCACAAATAAAATTTAAATAATAAAGTAACTCAAGAGATCACAAATTACTTATATAAAGAACGTTTGAAAGGAATCAGATTCTCAGAACATTCTTGGTAAACAAGAATTTAGTTATCACATCTGAAAAATGAAATATTAATTGTAAATACTCCCAGGGTAAACAACAAAACACATTGGTAATAACTAAACACATTGAGCAATCACATAAAGTCCTTTGAGTACCATTTTATTAATTTGGCCTGAAGACAGAAATCACAAATGAAATTCTAATTATAATGGATATACAATGCAACTTGACTGATGGCTTCAGATGAAACCAAACTGAAATGTTCAAATGCTTGTTTGCTTTAAGGGTTACATTTCCAGGTGTGTGCAGATGTAACTCCCCCCTTGTCAAGGCTGTGTTTGGTCGGTGCAGGAGAGGAGGCCAAGCGAGGGCAGCACAGCACAGCACTGCACTGCCACCTCGTGCCGGGCACCACGGCTCCTGCCAGACTGAGCCACAACGTGCTCTGCCTTCAAACTCTACACTCACTCCAGAACAGATGCTTCATCTTGAATTATGAAAGGGTACAACAGCATCCATCTTTAATATCCAATTCTTTCAATAAAAATAATCAAACTATCTGTAGTTAATCAGCATGTCAGGCAGCAACTACTGATTATATTCACTGTTGTAACAGCTTAGGCACTCAGAACTGATACACTTCACCACCGGAGATAAGACCTTTGCTAATGGACATCTGCTTCAGATTAAGTCTTTCTAGTTTAATTTTCCATTTTGATAAAAAAATTATGATAAAAGCATATCAAATTTCATAGTTCAGAGGATGCATAAGACCTCTGAACACCCATGCTATAAAAAGGGCCATATATTCTTGCTGTATAAATGTTTAAATACTGATAAGTTACAAAGAAAACAATTTCCTTTCAATCCATTGTTATCTAAAATAGAACCACTTCATCAAACACAACATAATAACATAAAGAATGTGATTTTTTGTTGTTGTTGATTTACTGATAAATATAATTTTGCTCAGTGGATTTCTCACTCCTCCCCTCAAGAGCCATAATTACAAGCAAAAGGGATGTAAAGTAGCAGTACTCACCAATATCATTAGCTAGAGCAGCAGGATCAGAGACCCCAAGGGTGGCTTCAAACTCCTCCTGAAGACGATAAGCTCTTTGAAGAAGGGATTCAAGCTTATGAATGAATTCAGCACTAATGATATCCTGCAAGAAGACAGACATTAGCAGCTTTTCTATTTGCTTTCAGCCTGTAAGATTCCTTTGTAAAGTCCAAGGATATTAAGCCTTCACAGAACAAACCGTGACACATTAATTTCCTACAAACCACAAAGGGACACTGTCAGATGAAAACTTCAACATCCACAATAGATACACTTTTCAGAACACACACATATTTTATTTAGAGTAATAAAAAATAAAATCTAAATTTAAAAATAATTTAAAATTATCTGTGATGTTTGCTGCACTAGGAATAATGAAAGTAGCACATACCTGTTTATTTCAAAATATTTTTTAGCATTTCGTTTATAAGAAAGGAGGAAAACAATGAAAGTTTAAGCACATTGTTTGTGAATATGCACAAATTGATTATTTTCCCTGAGACATTTATCTTTGGCAAGCAGATACCCTCTCACATAATCATAAAAGAAAGAGAGGACCCAAGGGATTACGGGCAGGGAAGTTGTCTGCTTGATAGCTCGATAATACTGTCCAGAAGCAAACACTGATGCATCAGCAATTGCCAAAAGATAAATAATGTTGGCTCCCTTCCCATACCCTCCTCCACATAACCAACCAAAAAAGTCAGAAGAAATGAACTCAGATCTCCTTTAAATACAATACCATTAAACTGGAAATTGAATCAATTGTCTAGTTTGGTAACTGAATTTGCAAAGATTCAGGCAATAACACAGAACAAATTGTCAGGGCAGCACCAGTAGATTACAGATGGGATGTACTCACTTCTACACTTTCTTCTGCAATTGCATCTCCTGCTCCCAGCTTAATGGAACCACAGATTGCTTCATCCTCAACTTGCCTGTTACGGAAAGTCAGGGCCTGCTCCCAGCGCCTCAGGGCCTCCTCAAACAGCTCCATACCTAGGGCAGAGCAGCAACAGCTCCAGCTGCACCCACGTGTTACAGACACAGGAAAATATGTAACTAAAACAAGCATCATTATCACAGAGATGTAAGCTGAAACAACATCACTTCCCAGTCTGTATCAGTATATAGCCAGTACATATTTACCTTCTTTTTGTGTAAAGAAACATGGCCATTTTCCCCATGTGTCATGGCTTGATTTTAAGGATTACTACTGCAAATAGTGGAGGAAAAAGTGTTCTAGAAAACTAACTTTAGATCAAGTATGATTTCATTATTTTATGGAAATGTTCTCAGACACTTGCCAACAGGACACTGAGAAAGAACACAGTAATATTTTGTGTCACTTTACCATAAAGCCAAGAAATAATTTACATTCATTGTAAGCAGATGCTGGATGTTCTTATTACAACTTACCCATCAAATACAAATTTTCAGGTGTAGTCACTGGAATATTGACAAGCTTAAGGTCATCTTCATCTGCTTTATCCCAGGAATTAGAATTGGCACAAGCACAACTGTGACAAGAGGTGGCACTCTGAACCTTGAAAAATAAAAGAGAGTATCCTTAAAATCACGTTCCTGCCTGAGTACACCACATCCAAGCCATGTGCCTAGAAACTGCTTTCACTCTGTGGGAAGGACAGTGGTTTCTCAGCATCTCTGGCTGCCTGTGCAGTTCATTCAGGAAGCTTCCTTCAGCTCAGTGAAGCCTTTAGATGCATATCCAATACAAGTTAACAGACATTCAAGAGCCTTAAAACACTTTTACTTACCGAGGCCAGGCTCTGAACTGAACCAGAGTATTTACTGAAAAGTCCTCCATTTGCATAGATACAGGACTGAGATCCTTTTTCCTTGGCAGAGCTCAGAGAAAGAGTCAAGTTTTGTCGACTACTGGAACAACTAGAACCTAAGAGACAAATTTGTTTTAAAGTTCTTGCAAACTCAATACTGCTTCTTGTGCAAATCTATCAAGAATTGCATTTACTCTTTTCAATAAAATCCAGTTTAGAAGCAAACAACAATTAGTCTTTTATTTACAGTTCTACTTGAGAAACTACACATTAGAATTCATTGTCTGTAACAATAACTATGCATTTTACCTTAATAATTTGCCTATTCTATAAAAAATCAGATGTGAATTTCTCCATATTGAGATACGCATGTAAGAATGGCAAAACCCATTGTTAACATACTATTGATAAAAATAGTTTTAATCCTGGTTCATGATTAAAACTTCACCTTTGACAAGAAGCCCAGCTTCTTTAAAAGAAAGATACTGTAATTTAGTTTCTAATTTGACATATTCAAAATTCAAAGTCTAAAAATTTGAACCAACTCAGATGTTCCATCCTATGGAGATGATTAGAGGGATGGAGCACCTCCCCTCTGAGCAAATGCTAGAAGTTGGGGTTATTCAGCCTGGAGAAAGCTCCAGGGAGACCTTACTGCAGCCTCTCAGTACTTGAAGGGGCCTATAAGAAAGATGGAAACAGACTTTTCAGCAGGGTCTGCTGCAATAGGATCAGGGGTTATGGTTTTAAAACTAAAAGAGGGCTGATTTACATTGGATAACAAGGAAGAAAGGTTTTACAATGAGAGTGCTAAAACACTGGAATGGATCGCCCAGAGAAGTCATGGATGCTCCATCCCTGGAAACACTCAATGCCAGGTTGGATGGATCTATGATCAACCTGGTCTAACTGAAGACATCCCTGCTCAATGCAGGGGTTGGACTGGATAACTTTAAAGGTCCTTTCCAACCCAAACTATCCCATGGTCAAAGGAAACTAGTTTGGTTTACTACTACAGTTATGCATACCCATCCCCTCACACAACTTTCTTCCCTCTCCAAGAAAACAACAAAAAACCCCAACTTGGGGGTTCCATGCCTTACCTTTTTCTGAAGCAGCTGCTTTGGTACACTCTAATACGAGATGAGCTGGCTCCCATGGTGGCACTTTCTTGTTTTTCTTTCCACGTCTTCTTTTAAAGTGATGGGCCAGAAAAATCACAGATATTGCACTCACTGCTGTTACTGTGAAAAGTTTCTTTAACCCTGGGGAAAGCTTTATCTGAAAAGAAAAATGTGATTTAATTGCAAATATACATACTGAGAGACAGACTGCAGCACAAAGAACTATAAGGTATATTGCAAACCCACAGACTATGGGGATCTAAGCAAATGACTTTCAAATAAAGATTTGGGTTTTTAAATTTCTTCTTAATTTGCCAGGACAACGCAGGACTTCAATTAAATCTCTAACAGCAAAAAAATACTGAGAAGGAACCTGCCTTTCCCAACTACAGTACTTCTTGCACTGTGAAAGAGTGGAAGATTCTAATGCCAACATTCCTCTGGTGTTTCAATTTGAATAGAACATGTATTTAAACACATTTCTCTAAATTAGGTTTTGAAAAAAAAAATTGCATTTTATTTTGGATCTCTTTCAGTCATAGGTGTATAGGTGTTTTAAATTAGTAAATAAGAGCCACAAACACAAACAACTTGTATCAAAAGCTATTAACAAAATTTGTAACATGCAAAATAACAAGGAAAGTGCCATTTAACTGGAAACCACAGTTCACATTCATAAAATCTTCTGGAAACTTATGCTGCTTGAGGAACAGAATGCTGAGAGAAAAACAGATCCACAGTCCTCGGGCCTCATATGGTGTTTGTGTAACATGATTCCTCATACCAGAGAGAGCACACAGAGCACTCTGGCACTCCTGCCTGCTGTGCAGTTGCTAAAGACTATCACCACTGTGCAATGTGAAGAAACACTGAAAGCTTCTCTCTGCACTGAGTTTACAGTCAACAAGTCAAGCACCTTTGGTTTGTAGAGAACCCTGCCCTTCCTGGTACCATGCCTTGACTGAGGTCTACAACTACCACTGTGCTCCATGGGGAAAAGGAAATGCCTGGAACACAGCACCAACACAGAGCTTACAAAATTTACAAAAGACTACTGCATTTCACAGAAGAGAGTCAACAACCAAATACCTGAGATTAAAATCTCCAAGATCACAAAATTAAATGTTAGCACACTGCAGTTTCAAAGAACTGCAAAATAATTCTTCTACATTTGTGTGTGCCTACAAACATGATCATAAATTGATTAACAGTGAAATGAAAACCTCTAAAAAGAGGAATGTTAATAGTTGCACATAAGGGTATTTAAAAAGGACATGAAAAGAGTGATCTTGCAGTGAGAGTTTTGAAGTATTTAATATATAGAAAAAAAGTGGAAATGAGCATATGCAGCTAAGACTGAGAATATCTTACCCTGGTTTTATATGCAGTAAAGTACTTACAGGGAACTGTGAAATATGACATAACTTTTGATTATAAGTGTGTGATTCAATACAATCATATTAAAGACCTGATTTGAAAAGCAGAACTCAATACTATTATTCAAAGTTTAATGACAGTTATGTTTAGCTTGTAAATACAAAAAAATCTACAAGGAAAAAAAGACAATTTGAGAATTTTGATATCTTGAGAATCACTGCACTGTTACAAAATGGAGATACACAGACACTTCAGGTAAAGCAGATGTATGATGATGTGCTAAGCATTTATTAGCAGAAAAAGACAAAAAGTCACACTTAATTTAGTGCAGTGTTATAAACCAACTAAACCCCAATGTATTCTGTACAAATTTAATTCAGTCACAAGAGCACATACAACACTGCAATAAACTTTTAAACGTATAACAAAAGCAACAAAATTTAGATGCATTTATTACCTGGTTAAGAGAATAATACCAGGAAAGGGGAAGATGAAACACCCGTAGAGCTACTGTCTTCAGAGAAAATCGTGTCTCAGTAACAGCCTCTTCTGACATGGCTCCTTCTCTCCCATACCTCATTAAGCGAAACTATCTTGAAAACAATCACAGATGGTCTCTGGAATATTCTGGCAAAAGAAGGATACATACTATGAAGATGTAAAGGATGCATAACCATGGAAGGATGCATCCTTCCTAAAAGAAGGACGCATAACTATAGCAGCCCAGGACATTTTTCTTCTACAAGCTTTAATCTCTTCAATCACAGTACATGACTTGTTTGATTGATGTTTTTAACTAGAGGCAAGACTTGATGTGGTGACAGCAGATTTGCTGGTTCAGCTCAGGCCCCGTGTGTCCAGCTGCTGTGTGCAGATGTGCAGCTGCCCAACGCCCAGCACTAAGGAGGGCTCGCTCTGCTTTCATTAGCGGCCGCTCCCGTACTACAGCCTCTAAACCACGCACGGCAACAACCCTGCCTCTGAAACCGCGACTGCTGGAAGAACAAATCTGTCGCCTGAAAGAATTAAAAGATTTGTGAGCGGCTAGAAAAAGTTTATCTCATTCAGCGCCTCGTTTATTTGCAGACACACCACGAGACACAACCACTACAGCCTGACGTAATCTCCCCGCCGCAGGCACACCTCTCTCGCTCCCTGATGCTCAACACAAGGCGAAGCCTCCGAACCGCGACCCCGGCACCGCAACCGCGGCACGGCGGGAGGCCGCGGAGCAGAAGCCACCTCCGCCCAGCCCGCCCGAGCCCTCTCCAGCCTGGGCAGCCCCGGCATCACGGGCGGGCAGAACCGGGTGCCCTGCGCGCTCCTCAGCCCCCTCACCGCACCCGCCCGGGTCACAGCGGGCGCGCCTCTCCCCGTGCCCGGGCCGCTGCAGCTGCCGCACGCAGTTGTCACCTACCTGCCCGCCGAGCACCGGGGCACGGGCAGCTCCCTCGGCTCCAGTCCCGGCGCTGCCCGGAGACCGGCGGGATCCGCTTCCGGCAGAGGGAGACGCGGCCGCTGTCGGCCGGGAGGAGCGGCTACCACGTGAGGGAAACCTGCGGCGTCAGAACCCCGCGCCCGCCATCTTTGCTGCGGGCAGCTCCCGCTGAGGGCAGCCGGGCGGGGGCGGGGTGCGCGCCTGGCGCCGCCATCTTTGTGCGGGGCAGCGCTCACATGAGCGGCTGAGGCTCTCGGCGCCGCCATCTTTGTGCGGGGCAGCGCTCACATGAGCGGCTGAGGCTCTCGGCGCCGCCATCTTTGTGCGGGGCAGCGCTCACATGAGCGGCTGAGGCTCTCGGCGCCGCCATCTTTGTGCGGGGCAGCGCTCACATGAGCGGCTGAGGCTCTCGGCGCCGCCATCTTTGTGCGGGGCGCGTCCGCGGCGGCGTCGCGGCAGCCGCGCCCGCCCGGCCGCGCGTGTGCGGGGCGGCACCGGCGGAGCCGCGGCCCGGGCGCGCCCAGCTCCGCCACGGCAGCCCCGCTGCAGCGCCGCTGTCCCCGCAGGCAAGGGCGAGACGCGGTGCTGGTCACGGCCCGGCTGAGCTCTGGGATCCGTGCGCGGCGCATCCTCCCGGCTGCTCCGGTAAGAGAGGAAGGGCCCGCTGGGCAGCGGCGGAGGGTTCGGTCTGGCGGGGGCTGGCAGCGCGGCGGGCCGTGTGCCTGGCCGGTCGCACAGCCCGAGGCGCGTTGGTGCGGCGATGGCGGCCGCCCGGGAGCCGTCCCGGCGGTCCCGCAGGGCTGTGCGGGGGCCCGAGGTCGGCGGTGCCCGGCCCGGGGCAGCGGGGCCGTGTGGGGCGGGACCGGCCTGCCCCCGGCTGGAAGCGGCCACAGAGCTCCGCAGGTCCCTGCTGAAGGTGCGGCTGTGCGGCAGCGGTACCGGGGGCACCGCGCAGTCCCTAAAGCCGGGAATTGACCGAGAAATGGCCCCGTTCGCTCCCCGAGTCACCCGTGCGGATGGGTCGTCGGTATGAGGGCTGGAACAGCCTGCGGGAAGAGTCCGGGGATCACCTAGTGGAAAATCACTGTAGGCTTCTGCGCTTAGGCAAAGCCCGAGTAGGAAAATCCTCTTAGAAATATAGAGGTTAGCTAATGGGTTTCGTGGTTAGGATTTAGCGTGGTGGAAGGAAGAAAGGAAAGAGTGGCCCGTATGCCCTGAAAGCCAATATAAAATAAAAACTATCTAACCTTGTAAGAGGATATACCCTCAACTCCAGAATATTTTCAAATGTCTTTTCTCTGTGGGAACAGTACATAAGTGCAGAAAAGAAATGTAATGCAAGTGACTTATCAATTTGTGTCTTGCTTGAGTGGGTAGCTCTTGGTGCCTGAGGAGAAAGAGCAGGTACCTTTGACCAGGTTATTGAGTACACTTTTGTCATCCAGTGGGAAAATACCAGGTTTTATGCTAAATATATATAAAGTAAGTTCTCTACCAGAGCTGGAATTGGTGGTGTCATTTTTTCAAGAAATGGGCTGCACTTGTTTATTGTTGATAGGTTAAAAAAAAGATAAAAATACGGAGGGATGGGAGATAAAATTCAAAACTGCCTATTGATTGATGGAATATAAAGGAACTTAGGTCAAGAAATAGGAAAGATGAACCTTAATTTGACACAGTAAAAAGACTCATTTAAGTTTGGTAAAAATGTCATTCATGTACAAAAGCAATTGAAGGAATTTCCGTAAAGTTTAATTAAAACAATGCAGATTTTTAGAAAAGTGATAAAAATTATGTATCTTAACCATTGGTATATGCCTAAGGCTATCACTTCAGTGGGCTTTTATAGCTCTGAGTGAATGCTGGTGGGTTTTTTGTGAATGTGAAGAATATTAATAGGATAAGTAATTACTGAACTTCCAGACCTCCTTAGTATTCTAAGTAATTAAGTGTTCAGGTACAAAGTTGCACTCTGTGTCACTCTTGCTTTGTTGCTATAAAATATAAATAAATGTGAAATGAAATTGTTCCAGTGCATCACTGGTAAAATAACCATGAGTGCAATGAAGGAGCCTGAGCTTACAGATTACTGGTTTGAGATGCTGTTATTCAGAGCTGTACTGACACAATAATAAAAGCCTGTAATGAAGACACAATTGCTGCTTCATATAATTGATGTCTTCAGAATAATCCTTTTATTCTTAAAATCTTCCATCAACATTCCCTTACTGAACTCTGTAAAATGATCTCTTAAAACAGCTCCATATTTAGAATATCAGTGGAATACATAAAACATACAATTGTTTTTTTCAGTATCTGTTGAGGTGTTAACTACTGTAACTAGGGCAGATGAAATCATTAATCCAAAACTTTTTGAAATAATTTAAATTTTGTTTTGTTTCTTTAGGAGATATAGGGTTCCTTACATGACCCAAAGATAATTTTGGAGATCAGGTGAATTCCATAGTGTTTGATGGGAGTTTTCTGTGGGTGTGATAGGCTTTCCATGGTAGGCACCACACAAGTCTGATGCTGTGGAATTCTACTGAATAATAAGCAGGTTGCTGGTCATGATGTTTTGAATTGTAGTCCACATTTCTCTGATGGCTCAATTTTGTTTTACTTGGGGAATGAAAAGACTTGTCAAGAACACAAAAAACCCTCCAAGACTGGACTTGAAGAGCATTTTTTCTTTGAAGTGTGAGTCTGTGCGTGCTCAAAGCAAAATTCTGTTGATGAGTCCTTCTTTGGAGCATGAATTGGTTCACTTCATGGGATGGGGTAGTGTGAAGCATTGAGATAGGTGAGCTGCAACCTCTGAGGGGAAGCAATGGGGAGAGCTGGCAATAGACTGGGAGAGAAATCCTCTCCCAGACCTGTGGGAAGCATTTGTTGAAAACCTTATTGCATGAGTGTGATCATGAGCAGTTGGTGTGGAAACAGGCTGAGAGAGCTGGGGCTGATCAGCCAGGGGGGAGAGGGAGACCTTACACAAAGACTTGGAGCAGGACTTGAACAAGGGCAGGGATAGGACAGGGGGAATGCCTTTGAACTCAGAGGGCAGGTTTAGTTAGATAGTAGGAAGAAATTCTCTATTGTGAGGGTGGTGAGACACTGGAACAGGCTGTTCAGAGGAGCTGTGGATGCTCCATCCCTGGAAGTGTCTGAGGCCAGCCTGGATGGGGCCCTGGGCACCCTGATCTGATGAGTGGCACCCCTGCCCATGGTGGGGCTTTGGAACCAGATGATCTCCAAGGTTCCTTCCACCCAAACCGTGCTATGATTGTGTGATCTCATGGGATCATGAAATGGAGATATGCTCCAGCCTCAGAACAGGAGTACAACGTGGAATGCAAAGGAAACTACAAATCCTATTGGATTATTTTGGGTTTTTTTTCAAGTACTGAAAATGCAGAAAAACAGTTTTTGGATGATGCCAATGCAATGCAGAAGCTGGTGTAAAAGCAGATGTGCTAATGAGCTGCAGGGGAAGAAAAGCAATCTCTTCACATAGAGTAGGAAGTGGTGAAATGGAGGAAGGTCACTGAGCAAGGGAGGGGCTACCCTGGGCTGGCTAGGACTTAGGTGAAGGATGAGTCATGGCTTTTGAATTAATTTGACAGTTTTAGACTTTAATATAAAATTCTACAAAATGTGTTTCTGCAGCTATGTGTATTAAGCTACCAAGGTTATGGCAGAGTTATCACAGTGCAGCAAGATGGAAGGAGGTGTGTAAAGAAATTGTTAACAAAAGGTGAAAGAATGGTCACTCAGCTTTGTTCATATAATGACAAGTGAAGAATTTGTAACATGAACTACACTTCCACAAGGGATGCTCTCCATAAGACAGGAATAGGGACCACATCCACAGGGACATGAGTTTGAACAGCTTTGGCCTTTCTGATCATTGTTAGATGCAGATTGCACCAAGAAGCAGAAACTGGCATGAGCAGAGCTCCTGGGTCTGGGTTTGTTCAGGACTGCAGGTTTGGATTTGTGGAGTTTTGTGTATGAAAAGTTAAATACAAATTAAATACAAATCTGGCAGCATGAGGTGAAGTCTCCATTCATTGCTTGTATTACTTGTAATAGTGCATTCAGAAAGCTTCTGCCATAAAAAAAAAGCCTAAAGCTTTACTAATCCATTATATCAGTCTTTTTAAAGCATTTGTATTAAGTCATCTCACTGCATTTAACGTGCTCAGGGCTTTATTTGAAACTCACTTGTCCTTTTTAAACATTTTAACAGACCTTGCAAACTGTGGGAGATGTAACATGCATTCATGTTGCCATTTCTGTTCTGGAAGGGAACCTTACAGTTCAAAGAGGAATTGCTAATATGATGGAAGTTGAGGAGGTTTGGCTTGAAAAACTGTTGCCTGATTTGAAGTGTCTTTCAGTAACAGTGCATATAGATTATAGTTAGTCACTGAACTGGGGAAGTGCTTCTCCAGCTGGAGCTTATGTTTTAGAATAATGCATTTTAAATGTCATGCCACTGGTCCTGGGAGAGAATTCAGATCTCATTTAGAAAAAAAATCGTAAATGTAGTATTTTCAGTCTTGTGAGATAATTTCTGAAATACCTTATTGAACAACTGTTAACATGATATTAAAAAGACTGAAGCATATATACTCATACTTATGAGTCCATATATACAATTAGGTATCTAATAATTATATTATTATATAGGTGATTATTTTTATATAAAATGTATTTGTATATATATATGTGTGTGTGTACATACATGCATGTAATAGGACATGAAGAAATTTTCCATAACAAATAAGATGTAATACTTCAATAATATTACCTGTGTAATAATGTTTATAGCAATAAAACAGACTATTTACACACATACACACACTTATATAGAAAAATGACCAAAGGGAGCTGAAATGGCTCTTGATTCAAAGGGATTTACTGCAAGGCAACAGAAGGAAAAAGTCAGACATGATAAGGTGAGAGTTTACCTGGGAGTGTGTCTGAGATGTCCATTAGGCAAGGTTTGATTTCCCCACTCTGTCAGAGCTGTAGGGTGCTTGATACTGAAATGAGTGCTTGGTCCTGTAAGTGGAAGGAGCAAACCTAAAGCTGCCAAAGCACACAGGCAAAGTGGAAAGAGGTGTTGATAGCAGTGCCAAAGGCTGCAGACAGAACAAGGAGAGTACATCACTGAGTTGAAGTTTAGTTGTAAGTCTTGATAAAGGAGTGCTACATTGGACAGATATTGGGCAGAATAATTGAGCAGAACAAGTTAAATTTTTTTGGCCTTTAGAGAGATTGAGTCATCAATAGTAATTGCTTAAGTGACAAAACTGAAACAAAGTTATTGGATAGTCCCTGTCTGAATGAGTCAGTTGGAGTATTTATATAAAAAGAACGTTACAGAGTTAGTATTTTTATTTTCCTTCTGTTGTTTTCTGTGCAACTATTGAAATAATAGTAACAAAGTGATTGTATGTAGCATTCTTTATTTCTGGTAAGTTTCTATGTCTACACCAGAGACCTTGGATGGGCAAAGAGAACAAGATAAAAGTGTTGCTGAGTGTTTAGTGCTACATGTGAGTCACAAGTTTGTCTCCTTTTGATATATAATATGTCTGAATCTAGAATGTGTCTTTGTAAATAAATAAAACCAAGATAAAGTTTCTGTATCCTGTGATAAACGAGTCTTGTGTTTCTGCAGTTCAGCTTTCACAGCTTCAGCAGTGTTGCAAAGATCCTTTTCCAGAACGTACAGGCAAAGCCACTGTCAGTTCTAGGTTGGCTTGAAAACCAATGTTTATAGCATTTGGGTGCCATAGCAGAGTCCACAAAGTTAAATAATTGACCCAAATCACCTCTGCTCCATTCAGAATTCTTTTTGTTTGACTTATAAGTCATAGGATTTCATTTTAGAAGTCAGCAATAGTTTTGGGCTATTGGAGTCTCTTTATAAAGTTGTTTATACTAACTTAGTCTAAAGAGGCACATTGTTTTAAAAGTTATGTATATGTTGCATATTAGATATCTAGTATTGCTGTCTAGTCTAAGGAGTTGGGTTTTACTCATTCTTACTTCTCTTGACAGGTGATTCTCTGGTGTTGAAAATTACAGCTACAGCATCTCAGAAAATACAGCTTCAGCCATGTCATCACCCAGCAGCAATTGCCCACACCTGGAATCAGTTGGTGAGATAACAAAGGAGGAATTGATACAGAAATCTCATGTGAGTTGTAGCAATTCATTTTCTTCCTATCACTGTTAACTGATCAGGTTTTTTAGGTCCACATGTTAGTGTATTATTAGTTATAAGGTTCATTTAAGTGTCAAGCATGGGTAAAAGCTCCTCTGCTGGAATAGCAGGGTTTAAATAAAGTATGAGAAGAATTGTGGGATTGATGAAGCTGTAAATCTGTTTTTCAGCACTTGAAGAGCACCTTTGCCACAATTGATGTTTTATTGTAATCATTAGTTAGAGTTAGCAGAACACCAAGCTGAACTTCATTTTCATTGCCATTGCAGCATTTGGTTATTCAGACTGTCCATGTAAGATAGCACAACTGACTTCAAGTAGAAACTGTAACAAAGAAATTTATGCTTGAATTTACTTGGGTCACAGTTCTCTTTTTGATGGAGAAGCCACAGTATGAGAAGCCTCCCCTCCCTGAAATCTTTGTTTCAAGCTAGTATTAATAAATGGAACAAGGAAGGATCTTGTAGCTTATTTAGGTAGCTGGGAGGTGATGAAAAGTGAGAACTTTTCTGTCCATGGTGCTTAATTTCTGTAACAGTTCATTTTCTGCTGAGGAGAACAGCATTTCCCTCCTGTTACATCTTGTTTCTATAAACCTTTGCAGGTGGTGTCTGCAAGAAGCAATATGAATTTACTAAAAGTTCTATCACTATAATTTCTTTTTATGTTAAATTTATAGGAAAGACCAATTATGGGGATTGTGATAGGGTAATATTTATGCCTTAGAAAAGCAATTTTTGGTTTAAGATGAAAACTCAGATATAAATCTGATATTTTAGTCAAAAAATACGCTGATTTTGAGATTATGGGAAGCAAAAACTGGATTGGTTATCAAAATATCCCTTTTTAAAATCTAACTTTAAAGTCTTAAAGGTATTAATCTGATACTAAGCTTTACAGTATTTTTTCTCATTTTGTCTTGAAGTTGTGGTTTACTGGTGAAAGTAAGTGAAATAAAACTTGCTTTTGTGTTGAACTTTACCAGGGCACTTGTCAGGACTGTAAAGTCAGAGGACCCAACCTTTGGGCATGCTTAGAGGTAAGTTGTTCTCTTGTTCTGCAGCACAGTCATTTTCTAGTAAAGATAAAGTTGGTAGAGTTTTTTTAAAGAAACATCTGCGATGAAGTTCTTGAAGTTAGTTTGTTTAACTTATCATTTAAAAACAAAATTTCTTCTGTAGTTCTTTTTTTTTTTTAGATAACTTGCCTTCTATTGGGTGCATACTTCTTATAATTTAAGAATAATATGCTTAAAATGAGGGTTTTTTATAAGAAGGAAGATAGCCTATTAGTGTTTTTACTTGAGTTATGATACTTTTTAGCTCTTAAGTTTTGAAGGTTTTTTTAATCTTTTCCATGGGTTGGTAGATCTAAAAAATAATATATTATCCCTGAGTTAATTAAATTACTTTTTATAAGCCTTTTTTAGCAGTTGTAGTCATAACATCTAGTAGTAAATGCAGACATTTTACAGAATAATGCATACTCTAACTTTTATTCTTAAGGAAAACAAATAAAAATTCCTTTTTTTGAAACTTGCATAATCTTGTATGAGCATTCTCTTTACTTTGTACAAATTTCATACAGTCTTTGCCCTGGGTATAGCTCTGCCATAAACATGCTTTTGCCTGACTATCCTTGCTGTCTACAAAAAACTGTAATTTTCACTGTGTTTAAAGAAAATACAAAGATGTTGCATGAGGGATCTATGATCCCAACTGGAAAACATATAGTTAACTTAGTTTTTAAAATGTCCTGTGAGTTCTTTGGACTTTTTGCAGATGTTTACAGAGACTGAAATTTTGCCCTGTAGGCTTGACTTCATTTAATGGCAATTTTTCTTTAAGTACTGTCAGAAGGATCTCTAGGCTAATGCCCCCTGTAAGTGTATGTGTGAGCATCTTAAACTGCCCTTCATTTGTGTCCTTTGAGGTGGACAGTGGCAACAATTAAGAGATCATCTTATTTTGCTCCTTCTTTCAATAACAGTGATGAAGGGGGAAAGAAGCAGTGTTTAATGTCTTTTGTTAGATGGCCTGAAGTTTTAATTATGTTTAAACAAACCTCTTGGGAGTGGGGAAGAGGTGTTCAGGGATGCATCTACCTGGCAGGTGGGAAAATGCTGTGAAACTTAAACCAATGTTTTTTATCTTTCACATAGAGCTCTTAGGCTTATTACTGCAAAACTAAATTTTATACTCACATTTCCATAGGAGAGTCTTGTAGTTGCAGTAGGACACTTAATGTCATGCTGTGATGTTTCTCCTCTTGGATGAATTGGCATCTTGTCTTCAGCTTTTTCAGTAGACAAACCTGGTGAGATCCCAGCATGTAAACAATCTGTAACTTATCAAATAGCTGAGATCATTTAATAGAAATTGGCCGTGTTCAGTGACTATTTGATTGTATACATTAACATGCTTAGAGTTACACAGATAACCTGCTGTACCCTCCTGTGTGATTGGCCTGACTCATGCAAATGAGGAATTAGCAAAAATTGCTTGAAGATAGCAGCTGCAAGATTCCACACTCAACTCAGCCAAATATGTTTTGTAATGAGCATTGCAAAATGATTAAAATAGGCAATTATTTTGCATGTTATAACTAGAACATGGCAAGTTCTTAGCCATATAGTGCTGAAAACTTATGTAAAGGTGAAGAGGCTTATTAGTTGTGAAGTAATGCTCTGATGAGTAGGCACTGCAGATAGGGACATGCAGGGATTTCTGTATAAAGGTGTCTGAGGCTGTTGCCATTCAGTATTTCACCACTCAGACACTGGATTAACTTTGTGTTTTCTGTAACAATATTTACCAAATAAGGAATTGTAAAAATACATGTTGTGTAATATGAATAAATATATAGGAATTGCCAAAAAAATTAGATTCTACACATTGCTCATCAGTAGGAGAAGTTGAGTTAAATCTTGCAGCATTCTTTTTTGCTTTAAGTGATATTTATTCCACTGTTTTCTGTGCATGTCTCTTGGTTTGTGTCGGACTCAAGTCCTACAAGTTTGAAATTTGAGTGGATTTAAAGGGACTGGCAATATGTTCCTATTCTGTAAGCCTGTTTGAGACCACTTTTTAATTCTCTATATTCTGTGTATCTTGCCCAACAGAACAGGTGTACATATGTTGGCTGTGGTGAATCCCATGATGATCACAGTACCACCCATTCCCAGGTATGTGTTTGCTGGTAACACAGTTCCTTGAAGCAATGGAGTTAAAGAACTTTTATTTCAATGAAGTCAATAATCTATGTTAGCTAGCTGTGTGGAGGTTTGATTAGCTGTAATTGTTTCTCATGTTCTAGAAGCAGATCTTGCTAATTTAGGAGTACGTGAGTTTGCAGGTTTTGTACATCTGCATAATTATCCAGTTCTTCTAAAGAAGATGGTGCAAATTAAAATTAAAAAGGACAATTAATACTGATGATTTTCAAGATGCACAGATGAAAGATGTGCTGAGTACCTCAGCTTATGTCTAGTACTTCACTACTTCAGTTTAAATTTCTGGGACTGAGGCTGCCTGATGGGTAGGAGGAGGAAAGTTGCAATAATGGGCAGCTGAAGAGGTGTAAGATAGGGAGTATAAATTACCAGAGAGAGTTGCTTTGTTTCTGCAATATGCTCCTTGTTTCAGATGAAGTAACTGTAGGCTGAGCTGAGCATTTGCTTTCCTGCTCTGTCCTGATCTTGGATGCAGCTTGGTGGGAGCAGTGGAGTGTGTGCACTCTGTCCCCAGCATGCCAAGTTCTGCCAGGGCTGGGCATTCTCTGCATAGGTTTGGGTCTAAACTCACTGTGTGTTCTGGGCACACACGTGTGCAAGGGCAACACTTGCCAAAACAAGGTATTCTGGGCACAGAGAGGTGGCAGTGTTATAAACATGGCATTTCTGAGTTGCTGACTTTGAGACTAATGAAAGTCTTGCCATCAGTTTACAGTTGGTCAGTAAATGCATCTAAAGTTCCACACAGAACAATTTTTGATCCCTACAATTACTGAAAAGCCTTGGTGAATATTAAAATGAAAGAATAGTTTATACAGGGGTTTTACAAGAAGTTGTGGTGTTATGACTGGGTTTTACCACCTATTGATCCGTACGGCGGGTTAAATACAGTTAATAATGAGCTTCATACATATTGCAAAAGTTGAGCTCAGGATTGGTCAGTTACATATCAGCACCTACGCCTGCTTCTTCACTGCTGACCTTTCCTTTCAGCTTGCTGACTGCTGACTTTCTTCCTTCAGCTTAACCAGCGGCATTATGTCAGTATGGCCTTTCTCAGCTAACCAATTATCAATAAATCTCTCCACAACCACCACTCCTGATTTTGTTTTGTTTTGAAGCAGAAACTTGAGAAGAAAGAGTATTTATACAAATAGATAGTGCATTAATGTAAATCTATATGAATACCTTCACGGGTTCTTTATCCGCTGTTAACGCTGAATCACAGTTCTAAAGCCTTTACAATAGACTGAGAAATGAGGTGTTTCTAGAGTAGGTGGAGACCAGATGGTCCCTGAATTTTTGCAGCAAACCAGTAGAAATAAACATGGTAGAGATGGTAGCTCCCATTGTGGCCAGTTACAGATATTCCTTGAAAACTGGTTCATTGTGAATTGTAGCATTTCTAACAAGAATAAGAAGGCTTTCTTCTTATTTTTTTAATTACAGAGAGGCATGTTAGATATTGCAGTGTCTTGATTCTGATTGCATCTTATTACTAGTTTGAGTGATTTGTACTAAAAATGAATGTTTGTGTTAGAATTTAGTAACTGAATTGTTCTTTTTCAATATCCTAATGTGCATACTTGTTTCATTGTTGAAAAACCTAGAATTTTGAAATATCTGTTCTAGCTTGCATGTAGCAGTGTTTAGTTTTTCCCAGTTTCTGAATCCCAGTTGTGGTTTTTGTTCTGTTTCAGGAGACAAAGCACTGTCTGACTGTCAACCTTACCACTCTCCGTGTTTGGTGTTACGCCTGTAGTAAGGAAGTATTCCTGGACAGAAAATTGGGATCTCATTCTCCACTACCGAGTACAAGATTGTCTCACCAAGCACAAGAAAACAGTGTGCAGGTATTTTTTAACCCAAGGGAGCAAAGGCAGCTGTAGTTTTGCAGTAAAAATTATGTTTTCTCTTAAGTGAGAGACTAACTTTTCCTCCATTCTTGTGGTTGAACTTTCTGTTAATTCCTCTATATTTTCATAAAACTTTTTTAGCTTTACTGGCATCAGTAGTGTTCACTCTGATCTTTTTTTTTCTTAGATAAGTGTTGTCTTGGGAAAAGTTACACTGCAATTGTTTGGAATAATGCTTGTAGCTGAAAAAAGAAGTGCTATTTCTTTATTGTGTGTGTGTGTGTGTAATGTAGTTACATAACCTAACAGGTAACTAGGTTAAAAGTCACAGGCAGAAGCACAGGATTTCTAAATGTGTTCTGTTTGAGACATAGAGCAGTAGAAGAGAGATCATCATGCACAGGTTGAACAGAAAGATGGGCCATTTTTCAGTCTGTATAATAAATATATTTACTTCAAAGTTTTGTATTTAATATTAATGTAATCTGATCATTTTCTCATAAACTGCCAGCAGCTCAATTGGAATGTCACGACTGGAATTTAAAAAATCCTGTTGTCTAAAAATTCTTGTCCCTTGATATAAAGCTGAGTTCAGACTTCTGAATTTCTGTTCTATTATATTTAACCTTCTTTAGTTTTCCAAGGAAACAGGTATAATATGCAGAAAAATCAGTGGAACTTACGAAGTTTGTGAAGCATTTTGTTCAGGATTTTTATTTATGTGCTCACAAAAGGAGCCTGTAATTCAATAAATGGCTGCCTGTCTACTAGTTTGTTTCTCTATTTGTACATTTTTCTTTCAAGAGTTTAATTTGTCTTCATTAACTGTAGTGAGCCATCTGGTGGCACATCAAAAACACCTACATGAGCTTAGGTGATAACTCCTGCCTTAGCTCTTCCATGCTGGCTGCTTTGTTATCCAGGGGGAATAAATCCCATCCCTGGCTTTGTTTTGGTTCTTCAGCTGTTGTTCTAAAAATCACTCAGGGATCTGGTAACAAAAACATGAGGGAGTTCTTAGTAAACCTTCTGAGGGTACCTGTGAAATCCTGGTGTTCTCACTTCTGTGCAGTGAGATTTCAAAATACATTCACATAATTTTCCAGTTCTTGATTTGTTGGTAAAATTACACATAGGCTTAATTAAGTAGAAAAGTGATGAATTAAAGTAAATATTCTTTTCCTCCTTTTAAGGATTTTAAAATACCCAGTAATCCCACACTGAAGATTCCTTTAGCAGCTGTATTTGATGACTTAGATATAGAAGTGGAAGAAGATGAATTGAAGACCAGAGGTAATAAAAGCAAAACCCCATGCATTATTTTTCTGCTCCAGCTCAGGTGTTTATTTTTAGTTTTGCTCTTCTTGGAGCAATCTTTCTTACCTTCAGAGCAGAGGCTGTTGCCTGAGTTTTGCTATTGCCAAAGCGTGTTCAGTGCAGTTGGTATTGTAGCCACTCTAGTTCAAGTAGGCTTTTTAAAAATCTGTTCTACTGGTTTTGCCTCTTTGCCCTAAAAGATTCCTGATTTAAATACTTTCCTTCATTTTGAGTAATCCTTTTGTGAGCCTGTAGTATCCTAGTGTGGGGTTTTGGTTATTTGTTTTCTTCTTGACGTAATTGATTTCATGCACTGCCAAACTTTCTCATATCAGAGATTACCCCACCCTAATACTAAATCTAGTGTAAAAATGAAAATTAAAGTGATGAAATCCTAAGCAGCAAAGCTAATCCCAAGCAGTGAAGCTTTAATCTTTCATTTCATAAGAGAACATAATAATTACTATTTCTTTAAAGCCTCTAATTATTATTGATCATTCTAAGAACTGTCTGTGTATTTCATGGTAAAGAAAATACTGCTAAGTACCATTTTTCAGAAAAATATGACTAGCAGATTGTTGAGCTGTTATTTTTGAGATACCATTGCATATGTCAAGGCAGTTTGTTTTCCATCAGTGATGAGAGAAAAGTTATTCTAATTTATGCATATGCCACTTTTGGCTGGGCAAGAGTTAGTTATCTGCAGAGTAGCTGCTGTGGGGTTGTGTTTTTGGATTTGTGCTGAAAACAGGTTGATAATGTAGAGATGTTTCAGTTATTGCTTAGCAGGGCTTACACACAGTCAACCTTTTCTCTTTCCCACACCACCCACCAGGGAGTGGGTTGGGGGTGCACAAGAAGTTGGGAGGGGACACAACTGGGACAGCTGACCCAAGTGATCAAGGGGATAGTCCATAGCATGTGGCATCCTGGGAGAGGAAGAAGGAAGATGGGGACTTTCAGAGTTAGGGTGTTTGTCTTGACAATTATTCATGATGGAGCCCTGCTTTCCTGGAGATGGCAGGGCACCTTCCTGTCTGGGGGAAGTGGTGGATGAATGCCTTGCTTTGCTTTGCTTGTGCAAACAGCTTTTGCTTCACCTGTTAAATTGTCTTTCTCTCAACCCATGAGTTTTCTCCCTTGTACAACTCCCTGCCCATCCCAGCATTAGGGAGTGAGTGAGTGAGTGAGCAGCTCTGGGGTGTTGTGTTGCTGGCTGGAGTTAAACCACAGCAATGGCTCTCATTTCTCCTTCACTCACCTACTACCAGCTTTCCCTCTGCTGAGTCTGCTGGCATTGGTCAGAAAACCTGCCTTGTCCCTTCTGTTGTCTGGCACGGCCTTACAGGATGTGACACCACCCTACTAATTTGCCATCTGCCCTTACATCATTACCCCATGTGTTCTATTCCTAGTTAGTTTCTCCAACCAATGTGTCTTTTGTATATTTTTATCTCTTCTTATATTATTATTATTTTGGGGAATGTAGCTTACCTTGCAATAATATGCAATTAGAATTGCAATAAAGTTCCCAGTAATGATGATGGAACTGTTAAGAAACTTATTCAAACTGAAAGGAAGAATCTTCTTTAGCTTTGTTTTAACTTTATTCCTAAAATTTCTTTTGAAATGCTTTTGATGAAGCAACGATTAGAATATATCTTCACAAGAAGTCTGTTTGAAAACTTTCCTTTTATTACTACAGGCTGGAAAAATGCAGCGAGAGTATCTTCCTGAAGCATGTGCTGCTTCTAAAAAACTGAAAGAAAATCAAAATCTTCAAACTGTTCTTGCTTTCCAATTTCAGTATAAGAATAATTGTTCTCTTTGTAGCAGAGTTTGGAATGCATGTTCTGATACAGGAAGCAAGACTGTACTTTCATTCAGACAGAAGGACATTGTAAAACTTAACTTTGAAGTCCTGTCTATTAGAAATTGTAACTGAAGTAACCCAAGTGGTTTTCAGATGTAGAAAGATTTTATTAGTAACTTTTCTTTTTCTGCCATATACAAAACTACCAGGAGCGTTCCTAGACTTCAGGAATTGCATAGTCATGAGTACTGATTGCTGAGTGTTTGTCATGATTTTTAATTTTTGGGTCTTACTGATTCTTTGCTTAGAAATGTTACTGTTCCCTCACACAAAATCAATTTTATTTTGATATATTACTTAAATAATGTAATGCTTTAGTAGCCATGAATAGCATAATTCATAATTATGGAAAGAATATATGTCAGTTACAACTTTCATGTGTGTGGAAAAGGTATATGTGACTATCTGTAAAGAATGTAAATAGTGTGACTTAGAAAATAAACAATGCAGGAAAGTCTGAATTGAGCAATCTGTTAATAAAAACAAAGGTGTATCATTGGAATAGAAAAGGACTAATTGCAGGACTAGCCTGGGATAATCACATGTTGAGTAAGTTTTGAATATTGAATATAATCTGATTTAGTGTGAATTTGGACCAGAAGAGTGAAATCTTAGAGAAGCTTTTGGTGATGTGATTAGTTACAAATACAGCATAGCAACAGTTTAACTGAACAGGTAAGTCATTTGGCTGAAGTAAAACTTTGGTGTTTTAAAATTTAAATTAAAATCTGCAGATGTCATAAACCACGAAAAGTGAGAAGGATGAAATACAGTCCACTTTTCTGAAGTGTTCTTTAGTTCAGTTGAGATCAGAACACTTCATTACTACTTCTAGTTAGATTGGTATTTGTTTAGGAGTCCTGTGTTTCTTTTAGTTGCAATTCTGCATTGTAATTGGCATCCCAAGTGTTCCATGAGTATTCTGATCAGTATATATTTTATAGGAATTATTGGATTAACAGATTTGTATTTATTCTGTTTTCCAGGTCTAACAGGATTAAAAAATATTGGAAACACTTGTTACATGAATGCAGCTTTACAAGCTCTTTCCAACTGGTAAGGAAAATGATAGTTAATGCAATTTTATATTTGCTTATGCATGCTTTTTTTCCAGATGGATTTAAGAAGTGCAGTACCATGGAGAAAGACATATATTTGTTGAATCTGTCTTGTATACTGGAAACAATTTATTATGGTATATGGGCCACTCAGCTTTTTCTCTCTTTCATTCTAATGCTTCCTAAATAAGAATATATGCAGTTTTAGAGATTAGAAGAAAATCTGAAAAAATCTACAGAAAAATCAGAGGAAATGCATAAGAATAAACTCTTAATTCAAGAAAAGAAATATTAGGATCAGAGTGTGGCTGTACTGCTGAAGTTGTCCTACCAGGAAATGTTTGGTTGCAGCATTTATGAACGTAGGAAGTGGAGTTGTTCAGTCATAGAACAGCATTACTTTTATGATATAATCCTGTATGAAATGCAGATTTCCTCTTGTATTTTAACAACCTGAAAAAATGACTGTTTTCTTCTTTTCATCCAGCCCACCTTTGACACACTTTTTTCTTGACTGCGGCGGCTTAGCCCGAACAGATAAGAAACCTGCAATTTGTAAAAGTTACCTCAAGCTGATGACAGAACTCTGGCACAAAAGCAGGTATTAAATCATTTTGGTGATGAAATGATAACAAATAAATTCCAGAGTCATGAGGGATGCATTAATCTGTCCTAGGTTTCTAATTTTATTTTATGTATACACAGAATTCCTCTTAAAAAAAATTAGGAAGGAAAGACTGGCTTGCAGGGCTTAGGCACTCCTTATAACCTGCTATTTTTCATACATACCAAAGATAGGACAAGAAATAGATTGGATTGCAAGCATTTAGCTCTTAAAAATACTTATATTTGCCAGAAATGCATCTAAAATATTTAGCTATTTTATCCTCTCTGTATCCTTTGTTCCATATCAATATGTTATCAGTTTCTCTTATTTCCTTATATGGAATTTGTGCAATATCTGGCTAAGAAAATACTTCAAAATATAAAAACAAAGGTAAAGCAGTAATTACGCACAGAGGCAAGAGTATGTCTGATTTGTTGTCTGATTGTCTGACAAGAAATATGCCATAAAAGGCCTGATACAGTCACTGTTTCAGTTGGGTGACTGGTGTTTAAAAATCATGTATTAATAATTCAATGCCAATATTATGTTTTGTGAAGATTAATTTATTGGTGTTCAGCTGCAGGTAACGGTATGATCCCAGTAAAGATTAAAAAATCCATTTAAAATCTTTATTTTTCAGTGTTTATATATTTAAAACTTTTTTTTGTAGGCCTGGATCTGTTGTCCCTACTGGCTTATTTCAAGGAATTAAAACTGTTAATCCAATGTTTCGAGGCTACTCTCAACAGGTAAAACTTTCTGATGCCTTTTAAATCTGCCTAAGCCATAAAATTATCTCTTAATCAGAAATCTAATGCTTAAAATACCATACTTCCTGTATTTGTTTAAAGCAAATGCAACATAAACTTTAGTTAATATAACTTGAATGTAGATCACTTGAAATGGAATAATCAGTAGTTAGGTCATGTTTTATATTTACTTATATCAAATTCTCAAAAAGCCTTCAGTGTAGAATAACTCCTTTTCTTTCAGAAAAATTCAAGTAATAATATCTGAGCTTCTCCTTTGTGGGAAATAATGCTGCTAATATTTGAGCAGTCTCAGAAAATAAAGATGCTAAAAAAAAGTTAATATAACAGATTTTTAATATATGTCTGTTAATGATGTTTTAAAAAAAATACACAGTATGCAGTTTCCATTTAGTGTCTTTGAAAAAAGCCCCACCATTTGTGTGTTACGGGAACCTCAGGTTGGTAGCTTGTTAAATGGGCAGGGTTCATTTTATAGGAAAGGCATTCTTCAGTTGCTGCTTCATACAATATCTGGTGCATTCATACAGTGTGGAGCACTATCATTAAAAGCTTTAGGACTAGGTGAAAAATTTAAACCTTGTAATTAGAAAAGCTTACTAGTGTCTTCTGGGAATCTGCATTTATTAATAGGAATTTTGCTGTTCCATTATGTTTCATATTTGTGGAGTGAAGGATTAGGACATGTTTTAATGTTCAATTGCTGCATGAAGCTGTAAAGTCAATGTTTAAATACTAAGCTTAAAGTTCTGTAATCTGCTCATGAATTTTTGACGTGCCACCTAGCTTTCTGAAAAAGCAGAAATTCAGCCTTGAAAACCAAAAAGAAACTGTATGGAAACTTAATTCTTGCAGCTTTGAATGCTGATGAAAACATCTTTTTCCATGCAGAGCAACACTTAATGAGAGCCTTTTTTAGTTATGCCTGGATCATAGTTCAGTTGTGTGTTCAGCAGGTTTCATGGCAACAATTAAAGTACAGCAGGGCTTTCATAGCCAGCACTCTCCTAGAGCAAGCTGGGCAACCATGTCCAATCTTCAGGGAGAAAATTACATTGATCAATGAAGAATGTTTATCTCTTAATTGGTGTCTAGATGTTTTTGTTAATTTTGGTTTTTTGTGAAAGGATTGCCAGCAAGTGGGCATACTGGGGTTTTTTTTCATTACCCAAATCCAAACTCAGTTCTGTAAGTTGCAATTTTTAAGAAAAGAAATGTTTTTGTAGTCAGCAGTTTTGAGCTGAATGAGTATTTGTTATGATAGATGGGAACGTTGAGCAGCAAAAATTACTGTTATGAACAACCAGAATACAAAAAGGAAAACAGAAGAAAATAAAAGCACTAGTAGTTGCCAACAAGAGGCTTTTGTTTTCTCACATACCTGCTTTATTGGATACTTTCTATTGCCAAGATAGAAATAGATACTGCACTGATTGATGAAATTTGGTGGCTTTTAGGATGTTTTCAAACACAGATTAGACTTGTAGTATTACAGCTCTTTGTGGGAACACATTTGGGAAATCTTGTTGAGGCTTTAGAAGAATTGTATTATTGTTGTCAGTGTGATGCATTGGAAAGTCAGGCTAAGTCACATCTTAGTAATTTTACTTCATACCCAGTGAAAGCAAGGCTCTGGTTGATTTTAATGGAGCATTTTATCTCTAAAATGCTCCAGTACAAGCAGAGCTGGGGTCTGACCATGCTGCTGGTACTTGTTTGAGTTATGTTTATTGTTCCAGTAACCTATGACAACATTTTTGCTGGTGTTGTGAAAATAGTTTATTTTGGGAGGAAATTTGTGTTGTAAGATTATTTGTGACGTGCAAGAAATGTATGCAGGAAACAGACATGGTCTGGAAGTGAAAAGTGGTTTTGAACATTCGACCTGGGACAGAGGAACTTTCTTCATTCTTCATTAACAGCCAGCTTTCATTTTACTTATCTGTATCTTTTCTGTTGTGAATATCTTCCAGATAAAATAGAGTAATATGGTCAAACTTGTTTAAAATTCTAGGATGCACAAGAATTTTTACGTTGTCTCATGGATTTGCTGCATGAGGAACTTAAAGAACCAGTTGTAGAACTGGAAGATGCCCAGCCTATGAGTGTTGAAGAGAGTATGGAAGAAGATAAGAGCCAGTCAGACTTAAGCTTTCAGCCCTGTGAATCCTGTGGAAACTGTGATAAAACAGAAAATGACACAATTTTCAAACCTGTCTTAGAGGATCCTGCAGAAACAACCATGTTGATTCAGGATGATGATAACAGTTCAGTCACTTCCAAAGACTGGCAGAAAGAAAAAAGCAACAAACTTAAACGAGCAAATTCTATGGAAGACTTGGAAAAAGACACAAACACTGCTTCAGAGACCACTGAATTTTTAAATAACCAAGGAACTGTCAAAGTACAGATACACAGCAGATTCTCAGGTAATGCATTGCTAAAGTGCAGTTGAAATAGTCAAAATCTTAGCCAGAATATCTGTGGGAGTAGAAGTGAGTTATAGAATGTAGTAGAGGTATAGGCCAAATAAGGTAGGTAGTTTTACTTGTAAACCATGTCCTTACTTAGTTAATTTTTTCAGTTTAGATCTTCTGAATTTGATTTTAATTCCCTTGATGAGCTAACTGTTTGTGCTTGGTAAGGTTTCAGATAGAGTGGGTTTTTTGTTTTGTTCTTAACTTCAAAGGAACTGAAGCTACATACCTGAATGTTCAGTGGCCTGACAGTGGGGTTAAATAAGTTACATGACCACTGTGTCTGTTCATTGTGCAGTAATTTTTTTCACAGAATTTGTGCAACTCTGAATTGCAGATTACATCAATGACGTTCACATGAATGATGTATCTGCTGCCCAAACACCATCCTCAGTTGAAGGGATGAACACACGCTTATCAAACAGCCCTCCAAAGTCATTCCCATCGTGCTCTTCACTGGCACAGGTCCACAAAAAAGGTAGAGGCTCTTTATTTGCTCCTTCCTGGTACTGAATTATTCCACATTATAGTTCTCATTGTGTTTCTTATGTCTTGTGTAACAATGCAGGGTTGTTCCTAAGGGGCTTTTAGCTGGTGGGGAAAAGGGAGTGTTATGTAAGCTGGACATGCAAGATTATTCCCTGTATTTCTATAATCTTCTGATTCTTTTGAAGCATGAATAGTATTTGCCTCTATTTTAGGAAGGCAGAATATTATTTTTAGAGAATTTTCTCAGTAGTACCAGTTTGGAGAGAAGAGAAAGGTATGAGAAGTTAGTACCCCCAAAGGTAATGCTCTCCAGAGAATAAGCTCATTGGTTATTCAGCAGAAGTTCAGTAAATCACCATTTTAGTCAATTAAGGTTTAAGGAGCAAAGTGTAATTGTACTGTAGATAAACCTGTAAATGCTGGCTGCTTCATGGTAGTTAAAGTCCCTGCAGTGCTGAGTATTTCTCTTGGCACTGCAGCAGGATGCCTTTATGAGCATCTGGAATATTTAGACTTTTACTGCCTTTACATATAAGACAGTGCTGCCTTAGGGCATGAGGAACAATATATAATTTTATTTTCCCTGATTTGTCTAACAGTACATTACTTGAAGCAAAGCTTGTCTTTCAGAGCTTGCTTTTAAGGCATTGCACCAAACCAAATCAAAAAACAAATACAACTTTAATATTATGATCCTGCTTCATTTGATAGCCTTTGCAGATAAGTTCTGAACATTTTATTATCTTTTTAATGCTTTAGCATTGGTGTTGCATGACAGTGATTAAATGGACTTAAATCATTGACCTGCTAGGTTTGTTTGTTCAGCAGCTTTGACGCTGCATCTGTGCTAGTGTCTCCAGTTGTGGCTTTGCCATTACAGGAGGGTTTTAGACAACCTGAAGTGAGTCTGTCAGAAGAGGTGCTCGGTCACTGGTGCTTGCCCAGGAGAGGTTGAGAGACTTTGGGTTTTTTAATAAGCAGCTGTTAGGCTGGACTCCAGTTGTACCTTTAGTGTACTTCAATCCTCTGTCATCAGTGTTTTGATACAGTAATATTGAGATGCTGTCTTTCAGCCCAGCATGGTTGAAACTTCCCAAGAAGATTCGATCAAATTAAGTGTCAAATAAAATGTTCCTTTTTATACCTTGAGGGATTCCTGCCAAGATAAATCCATCATGTCGCAATAGGCTGTAGACTTCAAGACTGGCAGCTTGAGTTTTACTTTCAGAGGCAAGTGTTTCTGGTGATTGTCCCCAATGGCTTGAGGAACCCACATTAATTGCCTATAATGGCAGTAATGTGATCTCATAATTCCTAAGAAATATTTAGTAAATAGAAAACAGGGCTTGGCTTATAATTTTACTCTGAACATGAGACTTCTAATTATATTACACAAAGTTGAAATGTAATCAGAATCCACTGTACTTTGCCTTACTGCAGCATTTTACTTTTGTCATTTTATAGTTTCAACGGTATCGTCCCCAAAAAGGAAGAAGCGCAAGAAGTACAGGAGTGTTATCTCTGATATATTTGATGGCACTATAATAAGTTCAGTCCAGTGCTTGACCTGTGATCGGGTAAGAAGAGAAAGTTCTGGCTTTTAACATGTTCTTTTCTTACTGCTTTATGAATACAGTCATTCTCTGGTAACTTTATATTCTTTTGTGGCAGATTTCCTCAGAAGGTTGGGGTGTTTCATACTCGTTCTCTCAAATTGTAATAGTAGCTTCTACCAGCACTTTGTGTTTAGAATAGCTTGTATTCATTGAGCTGAATATTTACTCATAGCTAAAAAAAACATTCTGAGAATTGGTTTACAGCAAGGATGAAGAGAGAAGCTTGCTTTTCAACTTCATTTAGGTCTCATTAGTTTTTAATAATGCTCTGAATATCCTAATGCATACATGCTACCTGATGTTTCAAAGAAAAGATGAGACAGTGATCTAATATAGTGCTGTAACTGTCCTGTCAGATAGATTGAGACTTACAAAATAAGGTCTTTCAAAAAATCCAAGTAAAGACACTAATTTTTGCAATGATATGAATCATTGACTGCTTTGTGAAGTTGTCTTAAGGTAATCTGGTGAAGAAATTCAAAAAACAAACAAAAATTTCTAGAATGTGTTTGATGTTTGACTCTGTGACTATGTGATCACTAAATGAAGCACAGGAGCAAGAAAATGCACAGATGGGTCTCCCTTGCAGCATGTCCAGTTGCATCAGGTCAATATAATGTCAGAGTAAAATGCTGTAGAAACAATGGAGTGAAGCTTTCTGAAACTATTACGTGTAACACAGCCTGAAGCAAAAATCATAGTGCTTTGTATGACTGATATGAAGCAAAATAATAGTGACCTAAAAAAATGTTTCCGTGCTAACAATGTGCAAGTTAATTTTAAAATGCTATGTTTTGGTTCCGATTTTTAAAAAATGAATTCTTGTAAATGTGCTTTTTTATGGTAATTTCCTACCTAGTGGAATTTTCAGTGATGCAGTGACTTGGTAGTTACTAGTGAATTGTACAGAATTCAGTTTAATTAACCATTTCTCTTCAAGCTTAACTCCACTGTGTTTCATTTATTTTCTTCCTTAGCTGTCTGTAACCCTGGAGACCTTTCAGGATCTGTCCTTGCCTATTCCAGGTAAGGAAGATCTTGCTAAACTCCATTCTGCAAGTCATCAGACATCTCTGGTCAAGGCAGGGTCATGTGGAGAAGCATATGCCCCCCAGGGATGGATAGCCTTTTTTATGGAATACTTCAAAAGGTAGATAATATTTACCTTGTTTGATTCAATTATCTATTTTGAACTTCTAGTTTCTGCTCTTCTGGCAGAACATTTGTTGGTTTTCTTTCTTTTCTGTCAATGATGTTTCAGGTTTGTTGTCTCATGTGTTCCTAGCTGGTTTTGGGGTCCAGTTGTAACCTTACAAGATTGTCTTGCTGCCTTTTTCGCCAGAGATGAGCTCAAGGGTAAGAGGTTAATTACCTGAACATGTTTCTTCTGTGTTTTTTTCCTCCTGTCACAATGAGATGATTAATATCTTCTTAGCTTAATGCAGTTAAGCAGAGGCCACCTGTTAAGGTGTAATACAGTCAGTCCTTGTTCATTTGGGATCATTCATTTCAGAAAGGTAAGCTTCTCATTCAACTGAGTTTTTGAGAGAAATGCCTATGAAAGCTGCTTTAGAAATGTCAAGTCAGTCTGAATTTGGTTTAGTGAAATTGTATCAACTGAAGGCTCATAAAAATTTCAAACCCACCATATTAATAATCATTCTTATAACCTCAATTTGGACATAGTAAATTATTTCCCTTTTGAATTATATAGCATCATCTCTTCAGATTATACTGTACTGCTTCATAGTTGAAGACAAAACCTAAGAACCTCTCCTGTAGTTGCTATGTCAACACTATTATGACTATTAAATACTGAATGCAGCTTAAATTCCCTTGACACTTTTTTCTATCAAATGTACACACTTAAAGGATAACTGTTTGGATTTAGAGAATGATGGCTGGTTTTCTTCTCCCTGATCTTTTCAGGTGATAACATGTACAGCTGTGGAAGGTGTAAAAAGTAAGCTGGCTTTTACCTTTGTTTTACTTTGTCTTAATTTGAGGTTTTATTGTTTCTGTTACTCAAGAGACATTTATTTCTGTTGGGTAGGTCCCAATATTGTTCATCTTTTGATATGATCCTGTGTTCTGACTGTCAGAAATTCAGTATTCCCAAGGAATACTTCCCAAGGAAGCACCGACTTACCCTACCACATGTGCTTAATTCTTTCTCATGCCATTCCAATTTAGATGTAAATTGGTTTTGTTTGACAAAATTAAAGTCTTTAGCCCTCTCTAGTACTAGCAGCTTTCCCCTGATATGCAGTAGGACACTAAGGTGTGTTAAATAAATAATATATGGCTTTAAATACTAAAAAACCAAGAAACAGAAGTGGTGTGAAGACTGCTTGAAGCCCTTTACGGTACAGGAACGTTATTCCTTCTTGTATGTGCTGTAGATAATTTATTAGAAGTAAACTTAGTTCATTTTTTTTTGTTTTTTGCTGGATTATCAGCTTTCATGAAGCCTCAAGTTTTTTCCTCTATGTTAATAGAAACTGTTAGCTAGTTGGGACTTGATAGTACTTGCTGTTTTGAATTTTTCAGCAGTACAGATTGTCTTGTCTTATGAACCATCATTGTTTGTATCATTTTGGCTAGTCCATGTCTAGTCTACATTCCAGAAATATTTTGGGTTTACTAATGCAATGTTCAGCTTAGGCTTTTGCTGATCTAGTGCAATAAAGTAAAACTTTTTCAGAATTAATCATTGGTTGTTTTGGTTTGGTTTTTCCTTTGCTTAGGTTAAGAAATGGAGTGAAATTCTGCAAAGTACAAAAATTTCCTGAGGTACTGTTACAATATGCACTTTAAAGCATTTTTTCTGCATGATTATGAATGTGGTAAGAGTAAATGAGTTGCACAGAGTAAATTGTCTATATAATACTGTGTGATGGAAGTCTACCTTTGTATTGGCATTTGTTAAGAATGTGAGCAACGTGGTTGTTCACCCTGTAAGAAAATGAATCTTGTACATGACAAGTGCAGGAATGGGATTTCCCTATGTTACTGCTGTTGGTCTGCAGGCAGTAACAGCATTTCTGTTCTGTGTTAGTATATATTCTACTGTTTATACTGTGTTCACAGAATTAAACACCACAGCCAGACTGAAAAGCTTTTCTATAGTAACATTTGTAACTTTGCATTTAGAAAGTAATCCAGTGTTACACTTCAAAGCATGAGTTGATATGTGCAATAATCAGGAGGAATTAGTGTCCCCATTACAAGATTGTGCAATATGTGCATTGAGAAAAGGTACATTTTTCAGTGCTGCATCAGTGTTAGTAGCCACAGCTGATTAAAACACAGAGTTTAATATGCTTGAAGTCATAAGGAAAACTATCCTTTTTGGGATTATAAAAGGAAAAGATGGTGCACACAGTTTTTAGGTATTTAATATCAAATAGCATGTATAGTTCTTGACTGAATCTGTCAATCCTTACAGATTCTGTGCATTCATCTCAAAAGATTCAGACATGAACTCATGTTTTCCACAAAAATTGGGACCCATGTGTCCTTTCCCTTGGAAGGCCTTGACCTTCAGCCTTTCCTTGCAAAGGACAGTCCTGCTCAAATCGTGACTTACGATCTCCTGTCTGTCATCTGCCACCATGGGACTGCCAGCAGTGAGTATGGGCTGATGGTTTTATCTTTGCAGCTGCTACATCAACACTCTTCTTCAAGGGTGATAACTGTATACTGAAGGGTAAATAGATAAACAGAGGTAATTAGAAAGTGGAAGATGAATGCTGTGATTTTTACCTCGATCTGGAAGATTTAAGGCTTGCTCTGAAAGTGTTGGCACATCTTTGAAATTACGTGGTACACCTAAATAAAAGTGAAGGTGGAAAAAATTTAACAGGTCCAGGAATATTAAGAAAGAAAACTATTGAACAACATAAATGTACAAATAAACTTGCCAGCAGATGACCAGTTGATCAGCTACTCTATGTGACTGCTGTTTGTGTCAATGCTTTAATATTTGGAAATTGTTTACAAAGAACTATAAAGATACCAGTCATTTTTTAAAAATATGTTCTTTTGGATGATCACTGCCATTTAACCCCAAAACAGGTGGTAACTGCTATTTGTGGGTAATGAAGAGTAGCTGAGTAACATCTTATTGCTATATGTCGAGGTAATTTCTGCCTAAGTGATTTCAGTATTTATAAGATTTGGAAAATAGGAGAAAGAAAACATTTAAGCCAGAAATTATATAGGTTTTTATGGAAGTTACCCCCTCATACTTCTCAGACTTAAAGTATCCATTGTTTGAGGTTTTTTCCCTTTATTTTTGTTCTACTGGATAGTTTTTCAACTTCTATTTAGTCCTTGCTAAGTCATGCTTTACCTAATCAGTTTAGCAGATATTTGATTATTTACTTACTAGCAGTTAAATATGAATTCAAAAATAGTAATAATTTTAAATATATTAAGAGTAGTCTTTGAAACACAGTTAGTTATGATCATGGTATCATGTAGCTGTTCTATATCTGTGCTATTTTCTATTCTAAAGCATACAAAGATTTGAAAAGAGTTTGTTGTGAAAACTGACAAGAGTAAATTGTTCAGATAATCTTACACTGAATGTTATGGTTCAGGACTGTTTTAAACATCATGCTGCCTGAAGAGTGCAGGAATGTGCTGAAAGTAGTTCAATTCACCACTAGCTAATAGAAATTTAGATAAAAGCTGATGTTGAGTTTAACAGGAGTTAATTTCGAAGTCATATCTGCTAACAATTCTGTTTCTCCCATTTAAGACTTGGGGATTTTATTATGACATAGTTAATTTTCATGTGTTACAGAGTAAAATGGCAGCTCTAGACCCTCTTTGCTAACTCTTGCTTCCTGCACCCTAGGTGGACATTACATAGCTTATTGTCGCAACAATTTAAATAACTTGTGGTATGAGTTTGATGACCAGAGTGTCACAGAAGTATCAGAATCCACAGTGCAAAATGCAGAAGCTTATGTTCTCTTCTACAGGTAAGGAAGACATCAAAAGTACAATCATACCCCTATGAGTTATGTATGTAAATACCTTTTAAGCTTTCAGATTTAGCTGCCCTGTGGGAATTATAATGGAACAATTTGACCAATGAGAAAAGCCTATGCTGGAGAAAAACTTAATCCTTCAGTTATGTCCTTAACACTTGCTCTGTGAGAGCTAAAGTGTTAATGTTAAAATGAAAATGAAATCTGCATAGTAAGAGAACTTGAGGCATCAATAAAGAACTAGACACTTTATTTCCAGTTAGAGGAAGGGAATTCTGCACACAGGGAGCTTTTGCACACAGAAAGTTTTTAACTGTTAGAGCTCTAACCGGAATTGTCCAAAGTATTTATCAGATGGATGGGATGTAGGAAAATAGAGGTTTTAATGTATTGTAATTTAATCCATTGTATTATACATTTTATTATGCATTTAATTTAATGCTCTTTATATGCTATTCTGTTTCTGAGAATTTAAATGAAAGGTGAAAAGTCATGTTATTACCATCTTCAGCCTAGGGAACTTCTGTGCTTGAGATAATAAAAGCAACACAGTGTTCAGATTTTAAATTTCTGGTACTAAGATCAAATTTCCACTAAAAGTTGGCTGCAAAATACATTGTGTTAGAGTTGCATAAAAGTTATCTGCACTGTACACAGGATCTGTATTTGTTTAATGATTTCTGTTTCTGTAATAGAAAGAGCAGTGAAGAAGCACAGAGAGAGAGACGGAGGATATCAGGGCTGCTGAATATGATGGAACCAAGTCTTCTGCAGTTCTATGTTTCCAGGCAGTGGTTAAATAAATTCAAGACTTTTGCAGAGCCAGGACCAATTTCAAATAACGACTTTCTCTGTATTCATGGAGGTGAGACTGTAACTGTGAATCATTTAAGAATAATTTGTCAACTTCTAGCTATAGCAGTGGTGTATACTTGTTTTAATAAAAGGAATTCGACTATGCTAAGTTCATATTATAATTTCTTTGGTAAATTATAACTTCTGAGTAAATTCTTTCTTATTTTAGTAGCTGACTAAGTAGAAATTATACTGTGTGAAGTTGTCCTATTTTTTTTTTTCTTTTCTCTGCACATTTGATTTTGTTTATAAACTTTCTTGATTCTTAAGGAGGAACAGTTCCTCTTGTCTGCTTGCTTCTTAAACATGTATATTCACGTTTTAAAACATCCTGTCACTATATCATCGTCCTTAATACTTTCATCTGCAAATTGAAATTATTTTCTCAGCTTGGGGCTATAAGCAGTGAGAAGGTTTGAAAGCTGCTTTGGAAGAAATTGAGCTGATGCAGCATATCCAGTACATAGCAGTGTGACAATCAAGTAGTAATTCTGTGTATTTTGTATAGGAGCATAAAAATTTTACCTTGTGCTACATGTAAAAAAAAAAAAAAAAAACAAAACAAAAATAAGAGCATTGCACTAAGCAAAACACATTTGGGGAAATAGCCATATTTGAGTGCTAACAATCCAAGAAATCATTACTGTGTAGTACCTATTTTCTAATAAAAGTACAATTGCAGTGGATTGGATGGTGGAGGTGCTGCCCCTGTTGCTGAACCAAAATTTTAACACAGGATGATTGTGTCCCTGTAGCCATCTGCAGAGTACCTGTGAGCCCTTTGGCTTTCCCTCTGCAGGGCTGCAGCAGATGACTCTTGATGTACAAGTGCCCAAGTACTTGATTTTCCCTGTTCCCAAGAATTCCTGCATAGTCCACTGTTGTTTACCATGTGCTTCAACTCAACACTGCTAATTCTGCAAGCCCCTCCATTTCTGCCTTCCTCAAAATTTCTCTCAAGTATTCATGCTGTTTGAAGTAATTCCAAAAGGTCTGCAGCAAATAAGTGAATTTTGAGTAGACAGTTTGTTAGTGTTTACATGCATAATCAAGATATTTAATCATCCTGACATTTTAACTGTATACCTGAAGAAGCTTTTTGAACTCATTATGTAAAATGGATTCTAGCCCTTTAACTTCAGCCATTCATATAGTTTGCTTCTGCTTTTTATAAGTTTTTCAGCCTCATAAAAGACTAAAATCAGTGGTGTCTCTAAATACAGTAATAGATTCTGCCTAGGTAAAATTTATTTAATGTAATTTCTCTGAATTCCTTGAAAGGTTCTGTTTGCTATTTATTTATGGACTTGTAACATAGTCTCCTCCCCTCACTAAAACCCACAAGTGTTTTTTCATTGTTTGGGGGGGTTTGTTTGTTTTTGTTCCTTTTGCAGGTGTTCCTCCACACAAAGCTAACTTCATAGAGGACCTTGTTGTAATGCTACCTCAGAATATATGGGACAATCTGTACAGCAGGTAACTTTGGAGCTGTAATTGGGAAAAATCCAGTGATAGTTTGAGAGCCAAGCATCAGACTTTAGAATTAGTGGCTCAGGAAAAAGACAGTCCTCTGGGCACCCAGCTGAGTGAAGGGGCTGCAAACAGCCAATTTATATCATTTCCTTATGCAAAGTAAAAGACTGCAGAGAGTAGTATGTTATTGGGTTAGTGCTTCAATATTAAAGCAGTAAACATGGATGGTATGTATGAAATAACACAAAGTAGGTCAGCAAAAGTACACTTTGCAGAGGTTTTTTGAAAGAGCTCTCTGTATCAGCTTCCTGTTCTCTTGTTGGCTGCAGACAGCTTTTCTTTTATGTTGGCTTTGAATCCATAGCCTCAGCTGCCAGTACTGCTTCAAAATAACTTATATCTAAGTGTTCTGTGTTACTGCCCCACACTTTAATGTCAGTCAGGTTTGAGTGCTTGCTTACAAAGCAAGAATTCTTACAAGCTATGCCTTATTCCAAAGTAACAAAAAGCTGCAGAAGAGCTTTGCTGATGGCTTTCAACACTCTGTATTCCCCTTGCATAAAATATTTTTAGCTGTAATATCCTGCTACCTGAACGATACATCTGAGGGTTTGGGGAGTTTTTTATTGATGTTTTAAAGTTTTGATGCACACAAGTAAAAAATAAAAACAATGGTATTTGCAGTTTATTTCCCTTTTCCTAGATGTACTGGATTTTTCTTCCATTATCCATTTTCTGTATGTAAAAATAGCCTTCACAGGAGCAGTGCCCCTGCAGATTTCCATGGATATAATTTCACACAACAAAAACCTGAGGGAAGGGTCAAGAATAACCTATTAAGAACAAGACTATAAATAAGTTTATAGGCTGGGGTCAGGGAGGTAGCAAAGCTAATGAGGAGTCTGCAGTGGGATTTAGGAACATGTTTAAGGCAGAACTGGCTGGAATTTCCATAGGTTGTTTCTTAGAATAGAATTGGAATCTTCTTTGGTAAAATCTCGCCTGGTGTATATTGAACAATACTTGCTCACTGACATGTTTAACCATAGCAGCTCCTTCTGAAGTCTGTGATGAGTTTGAGATGGTTTGTGCTGGCATGAGGCAGTCAGAACTTGCAAGATGGTCTTAGGATGGAGAACAGAATATTACTAAGAAAATAAACTATGGCTATTGGCATCACTGTGACTGGCATGTGTCAGCCTTCTGTTCATACTAACATTTGCCACGTCTGCAGGTGCATGATCTTTTTACATGATGTTTTCCACAAGGCTGATTGTTTGGGGTTTTTTACTTTTTCTGCAGATATGGAGGAGGACCAGCTGTTAACCATCTGTATGTTTGTCACACCTGCCAAATAGAGTCTGAAAGAATTGAAAAAAGAAGGAAAAATGAATTGGAAATGTTTATACGGGTAAAACAGTACACATTTATTCATTCTGCTACTGGCCAGCACCTGACATTCATGACTAGACCCAAGGGATTACTAGAATTGCACAAGGGATTCCTGTAACAAATGGACTTTATTAAATATCTCTATACCTGTATACCACCCTACCTCTCTTAATGGCAGCAGTAGTGTTCTTGTGAAATCCCAGATAACTCTTAGGTGAAAATGTACTTAGAGAAAATTTTTCATGTATTTCTTAAATTGCTTTTTTATAGTATGGAAACAGCCATGTGAGCAGTTACACTGCCAGTGCTCTGTTCTGTGCAGCCTGATATGGTTTAAGTGTAATAATACTGTGCCAAGAAAAATGTAATGGAAATCATTAGTTCTAATTTTAAAGAAAAGGCATTAGAAATATAAACAAACGTAAGTGATTCAGTGTGAAGTAAATATGTTGGTATTGTCATGGATCTGTAAAATTAATATCAAGGAGCTACTATATTTTCCCTGGTTAGAGGATTATGTGCTTGAGTCTGAATAGTAAAATAACTAGAGGTAATGATTTTGATGTTCTTAAACCAAAATGTGTTTTGAAGTTTTCATTGAAAATAACTGCAGAGATACTGGAGTTCCATTTCTGCTATCTCAACTCATGAAAGGAAGAAAAACAGAACTGACTCTGTTTTTTCAGTTCTGTTTGTCCTTTAATCATGCTTCAGAGATTCTCATATTTTCCATGTTTTTCTAAAATTTTTAGAAATTTTCATTACTCTGGATTATCATGGGATAGAAATTATTATTCATGACATTGAGTCAACCCCATTTGCTTTTTAGCAGTCAGTGTCTTCCCAGTAAAAGCAGTGATTATATGTGCACTGTTGTGCAACTATTGTTACTGGTTAGTACACAGAAAATTCTATTGTTCTCTATAAAGATGGCTTTAGGGAATGATTGCAACACTTACTCTATATGAAACCTCAAGAAGTTGTGTTGATGCTTTAAGTTTATGACTTCAAAGGGGAAGTGTAGCTGTGTTATTACAGAGCTAAAAAGATAATGGTTTGAAGGTTTAAGTGACTTTTTGCTTGTTTCTTCTTAACGTTGTAAAAAGATCTGTAAGTCATGAAAAATCCCAGTGTGTTAGTTCACTGTGCCTTGCTTGGAATTGTAGTGCCATCTGCTCAGAATACTTGAGGAAAAAGAAACACAGATGAAGATACAGTTCATCACACAAAGAGTTTTCCATAAAATTATGGAAGAAGATTTTCAAACCACTTTCATTTTACAAAAATAAGATCTCTGCTTTTTTTGCGACTTGAAAGTTCAGCCTTCACAGTAATTATCTATTAGTGTTTGATGAGTAAGCACTTGTGCTTAAGAAGAACTTGTTGCTGTTTTTAGGAAACAAAAGTAATTTCTCAACAAAACAGTAAATCAGCTTTTAATATGAAGGTTACCACTGCTTCAGAATCTCATCTCACCTGTTCACCAGGTGTTTACTTTTTTTATGGTCAGTGATTCTTTAAAATGTTCTGTTACAGTGTAATGGTATGGTGTTAGCACAGTTCAAAGAATTCAGTAGTTTAAAGAAATGAAAGGGCAGAAAACCTGAGGGTTTTTTTTTCTCCCTGTAGCTTAATAGAGCATTCCAAGAAGAAGAATCTCCATCAATGTTTTACTGCATCAGCATGCACTGGTTCAGAGAATGGGAAGGCTTTGTAAAGGGTAAAGACAGTGGTAAGTTGTGCTCCATTTCAAAATCTAGGTAATCTTCTGTTGTATTGTTGTTTGTTCCTGCTTTGGTAGAAAACTGTAGGAAGAGCAGATAGCAAAGGCAAAGAAAGCTCTTAAATATCTAAGCACAGGTTTTATAGGTTACAGTGCATCCAGGTTACAGAACTTAGTAAAATACTTGACAGCAGTGGGATAATGGGATGGTGTTGGGAGGAATATTGCTTGTTTGCAGGATGTTTGCTGTTAGTGGCAGCAGGAAAATTGGCTCTAAGTACAGGAGGGAATGGATTTTGTTGTGCAAACTGATGGATGATGCTGCAGCTTCTGGAGGAAAGGTGACCTTGTCAAATGTAAACTCAGCTCAGTAACAACTGTACTGATGTCAGTTTAGCTGACTTCAGATGCCTCTAAAGTTTTAAATGGAAACTGATAAATTGTTCTACAATCTTATCAGAGTGTGCTCTGGGACAGCTTTGGTAAGGGTAAGAATTAGGATTAATTTTTGTTTTATGTTGCTTGAAGACTTAACTGTAATCAGGAATGCTTTGGAAAACTTGTTCTTAATTAAAATGTGATTAGCTTTTAACAACTTAGAATGTACTGTTAAACTGTAGAAGAAGCAAATGATCTGTTTTTCCTTTCCTTTGCAAATAGAACCTCCAACCTGCTGTTTGTTTTCAGCTCTCCCAATTTTAATAATTTTTCTATTGCACTAGATCCTCCTGGCCCCATTGATAATGCTAAGATTGCAGTAACAAAATGTGGCAATGCTGTGCTGAAACAAGGTAGGTGTCCAATATTGCTGCAGCCTTATGCATTTGCTGGAAGTTTGGGAAATTTATGATTTTTAAAAATTTATTTATTGTTACAATAAAATGAATGGCAGTTTCTAATTAATCTGTGTTGTGCCCATTTTTGGGTAACCATTTTATTCTGAAAATGAATAATTACTATATGCAATAGACTAATCCAAGTGCAGTTGAGAGTGTAGGAGGTGTTTAAAGAGTAACTTGAAAATGGAGAAAGTGTGCTTTGGCTTTGCATCACTTGGTTTGATGGGGGTTTTCTTAACAAAATTGGGAGACTGTTCTATATCTGTATCTGTATGTAGTTATTTGAATCTTGAAACCTAATTTGAATAGAAAAACATCTCACAGAGAGAGAAAAACCACTGTACATAAAGTCTGTTGCTCATTTTTCTGCAAGTCATTTGATACTGTACATTGCATGTTAGTGAAGTTTTTGCAAATATACAGATTTCTTCATTAATCTTCAGATTTAAATGCTCAATGTCATTTATTTGGAATTCATAGCTACAGAGGAAAACATTCTTATATGTCCTGCTTTAGGAAGTCTTTAGACGTTCTAGGAAGCTTTAAATTCATTGCAGCTCAGCCTAAAAGAAGAATCTGCATCAATAAGATTAACATTTATTTAACTGGATTTTTTCCCAATTTTGCTTAATGCATCAGCATACACTAGATATACCAATAAACCTACCATAAACCTCACCAACTGTAGAATGTCAAGAGTTTATTTTAAAAACAATGAGTTTTGGGACTCATGAGTTTTTTAGAGCATTTGAATGATTTAATTAATTGAATCAATTTGAAATATAATTAAATTTGAAGCAAATTGGCCAGTTGTTGGTTTACTTTCAGCTACATTGGTACAAATTAGAGCTTGCGTAGAAATAAAAATGAATAGGATGTAGAAAATCTTTCTGATAACTTGTAAGAGGTGGGAATGCCCCTAAATAGGGTCCAGTACTACACATTTCTGTGACTCAGTGCCTGAGTTCACTGTGCCTGTTCAGTTTAACCTGACTGGCTGCAGTCTGGATGAGTGAGTGAAGATCTACTCCTATGCCTGCAGAGGTGGAGTTGTTTCCTGAGAGCCTGAAGGTAAAAGAGTAGAAGTGAGGCATAACATCATCAGTACTGGCATGGGATCTGCATGGTGACTTCCAGAGGAAGCTTTGCATAGCTGAGTTTGTGTAGCTAAACAAACATGCAGCTCTTTGTACCCTTCCCCTGTAGAAACTCTAAACATACAAAGCACCACTGCAGCAGGTGATGAGGACAGAGAAGTACAGGAGGTAGGAGGAGAAGTTTGTAGGGCTGACTTCCTTTTTTTAAAGTATGAGGGTGCTGAAACAAGCTTAACAAGACAAATTAATAATGTCTAATAAGGCTGTCAAGGAAAACTGTCAAGTAGGGTTTTGATTTGCTAAAAGAAAAGGCTTATTCTGGTAGAGCAGAAATGTGATCTCTCTGTGGGTTAATGTGAGGAAATCCCTCAGTATCTGACAGATCATTGTATTAAAACTTAGAGGGGGGATGTGCTGATGCATCTTGTCTTTGCCACTGGAAAAAGTTGTGGACAATCAGCAATGCTTGTTGGATGCTGGCTTGAGACAGGAGACAAACCTCTAGCCAGAGCATGGGATCATAAGCAAAGACTTTAACCAGTGAATGAAATCAGGCTGACCCATCAGTGCTACAGGAGCATTGCTGGAGCTCTCATTGTCCTAATAATAGTCCTTTGTCTCTGGGAATTTCACTGTGCTTCTCATAATTTTGTTCTTTAATATCAGTATTAATTTCTGTGATGAAGCAAGAATCTTGAGTCCTTGAACTTTACTGTGTAAGTGATGTGATTGATGTCCTTATAATAATATGAGTCATTGTTTCCTGAGTCCCAAGATTTACTGGCTGTGAGCTTGATTGGTAGATATTAGATAAGATATTTATCATAGAATTTTCATGTGTTTTCTGCAATTACTGCATAATTTAGAGCAGATAGTTGTAAGAATTAAGAAGTACAAAACTAACACAAAATAGGTAATTTGTTTTGGCAGCTGGTGCAAGATAAAGCAAAAATAAAGGTTATGGTGTTAAATTTGGATCTGAATGCTTACAGTTTTAAATTTTAATCTGTTTTTTTTTTTGCATTTTGTATCTGTTCTGGACTTAAATCAATAAAGATTTAAATAGTAATAAAATTTTAAAAATTTTTCAGGTGCAGATTCTGGACAAATATCAGAAGAAACTTGGAATTTTCTTCAGTCAATATATGGTGGAGGTCCAGAGATTATACTCAGACCACCTGTTCCTCCAGTAGAACCTGATATATTGCAAACAGAAGAGAAGATTGAATTAGAAACTCATGGTCTGTAGCTATTGAGGAAAAGATGAACTTGTAAGGAATCCAGCTTCCTTACAAAATGCCCAAAACACATTCCTAAAAGTTTTATTCTCTTATGTCTGTTGGAGGCACAGCTCACTGGGCATTACATTAACTACAGAATAGTAAGTTGAAATATGTATTGCAATTTGTTTAAATAGCGACTGTTTCTCTGTTTTGGAAGGCATGTGGTTTGTACATTTTGGAATGTTTGGTCTATGGGAAAAATGTAATTTCTGAATTTTTTGCTAAGACTCAAAATCCTATTATATCCTTAGACTTGAAAAACAGGGACAAATTTTAGAGATGTTCAGTAACCCTTCTGATTCCTGATTGGGCTTCTGATATCTACAAACTTTTGCCTGTCTTAATTGTACAGTCTTGACAAGCCTAGGTATGTGAGGAGTATATTTTAAATGGACTGTGATCAAACATAAAGAAAAAGGATTTTCATTTCCTAAATGCTCAGGAAAAAATTGTCTTTTACTTTGCACTGTAAGTATATGAAATGGGTAGTATATAACATCGAAATACTTATTGTATTTGAGTGGCTCAAACATTAGGGTAGACTGAATAATGGTTTAGTCAGCAAATGTCATAACTTATTACTACTAAATTTTACATCTTATTATAGTCTTCTGTAACTCTATAAACATGGCTAGTGTCTTTAATAGTATATGTGGCAAAAAGATTTAATCTTCTCTGGGGTAACATTTGAGAGCATGAAGTGTGAAATGTAAAATTATTATGGATATGAGTGATATAAATTTCAGAAAATTAAATTGTCTGGTCTCTTGAATTACATTCGTAAGCATTTATATTTGAAGGACTTTATTGTATTGTTAAGAATTTTCATTGGCATGATGACCTTTAATGTCAGAAGCTGGATAAAATGTATATATTGCAAAACTTTATTGAATGATTCATATTGGAATGCAGAATGACACTTGCTCATGTTTTTGCCTGATATTGTTACCAAATAAGCAGCATTATTCAAGACTGGATCAATAAAAAAACCAAAATTAACTGTGGAATAGGTGGGGGGAGCTTTCCTAGATGTTTTTCATTTATTATATAAATACAAAATCCTTTGAAGTAATGCTGTGGTACTGCTCTCACACCCATACAATTATTTTTTGACCATTTTAAGTTTAGACAATGATGTTGACAGTTCTAGTTCCAAAGTAAGAAAATGCTGACATAACCTTCCTCTGAATAATTCTATATGTAGTTTAAAAACATACTGGTTTGTATGACTTCATGCTATTCTAGTTCAAAAGTCATCTATAACAGCCCTAGAGAGAATATCCTCTAACAGTAAGTATTTGTAAATGTGATTTGATGTTAGGAGATAAAGCAACTTGAAGCTAATATCACATTACCCCTGCAAAGCATCAAGTGCTTACTGCTGACTTGTGTTACTGATTAAGGTAAAGTTAACTTGCTTATGGACAGACATTAATAACTTGCTGATGTTGGCCTGTGAGCTACTGTCTGACTGTCTGATTTCAAGTCTATTTCAAGTCTTTTTTTTTTTTTTTTTTTTTTTTTGGTAAATTCTTTGATTTAAGTTTCTCTAACATACTAAAGATAAAGAACAATGAATAGAAGATTTAGAAGATTTTTTCTTACACAACGTTCTAAATTGGAAACTCTGGAACTATTTCTCTGGTTAAAGCACAGTACAGTGATCAAGTTTACAAATTTATTCAGTGTTTTCATTAGTAGTGGATGGTAGAGCAGACTGGCTTTGTAAAATTTGTAAGGGAAAAATGGATTGAGTGTTAGGGGCATCAGCTTGTCAGGGAATGAAGCAGTTCTGTGCTGAGTATTCTGAACATTACAGCAGATCAGACTAAGACTTAAGACCCAGTGATACCAAAACAAAACCTGTTCTGGGTAATAGTAACAAAATTATCAGATGTGAGGCACAGGAGGTAATTATTCTGCTCTACTTGGTGCTGTGCTTGGTTTGAGATCTCATCTGTACTGTTCCCAGTTTTGAATGCTATATGATGATAAATACAAGTTGAGGTTATTTAAGGGAAAAGCAACAAGAATCAGTGTTGAAAAAGAAGTCGTTTTCTCCCTTAAAAGAATGCTGAAAATGCAAAACTTCCAATGTGTAAATAATTGCTGGTTAATACTGAACAGTTTTTTTCTGAGATAAGCAAAGATATTTGCCTCAGCTTTAGCAGTAGGGACATGTGCTGGGTTTAGGAAGCTGATTTCAGGAATCTGGGAGTCTTCTAGTTGGTCTTTGCTTCTGAGTGTCTGACCATAGTCAAACATAATCTGTGATGCATACAGATCAGTAAGGAGGCTCTTTACAGCAGCAGAGTTTGTGAAATGCCTTTGTCACTGTGGAAAAAGGCATCTCCCCACTGGAACTCTGTCATACTTAGAAAAAACCAAACCCCTCTGTTTGCAGAGATAAATAGATGTGTTTTAAGACAGTTCCAAAGGGATGACTGTCTTGCTTTCAGCCCTTTGAGAGCTCTACAAGGGGTATTATGTCACAGAAATGGAAGTAGTCTTTTCAAGGAAGGCAGTGTGGGAGACCTCCAGATGGATGGTCTGTGTAGCTGGAGGGAAGGCAATAATTCAGAGAATAGGTAAAGGAGAGGCCTTTACTGGGAAAAGCTGTCATGATTCGTAGCCAAGAAAGAATGCATCTCAGGAAGGGCCTGTGGAAATTATTTTTTTTCCATAAGCCTTTCACCAGACTATTTGGATTCTTTGTTCATTTGTTTCAAGTTGAGGAAACACAGCAGTGTGTTTGTGTGCCAGAGAAACTGTCACTTCAAGAAGAGAAAAATCCAGTGGACTCCTTGTAGGCCTGGAAATCTAGATATGAGCTGTTAGAAGCCTGCAGTTCAGTGTGGTAACTTGAATCCTCTCTTCTGGGGAAAACTGTGGTGGGTGTCAGGGACTTGGCAGCTCAAAGCTTCATTTCTCTAAATTTCTGAAGGTTTTTTGCAATCAATATAACTAATTGTTCATCTGAAAACCTAATATTGAGGAGACTGCTTCAGATATTGTGTAATGTAGCTGAACAGTGTAATTGGAGGGAAAAAGAATAGCAGAAGAGCTGAATTACTCAGTAGTAAAATAAGGCAGTTTTGTAATGTGTTTCAAAGGTGAGAGCTAAGTAGTCTGGCTGCTGAATGATTAAACTGAGGAGTCCAGAAAGGTGTTTCTGCAGGGATCATCCAAGTTGGTCCTGTCTATAGGGACACACATATACTTATTATTATACATACATATATAAATATATATAAAAGTTATGTGTATGTATATAAACGTGTATAAAAATGCACAACATCTACTTCTCCAGTATCTTAATTGAACTATGGCTAGAGTCACTGCAATCATTCTTTTGGGGTTTATGCTGGAATAGTGACCTGGAGTAGCTACATTTGGTAAAGGTTGGTTTACACTCAGTTCACTGCTGTAGTGGGTGTCAGCCCTCCCATCAGTAATGGCTTGTTTCAAGAGAAGATAAAAAAGCATAAAATGTTAGAAATGTGTTTGGCTGTATTATAATGTGGATGAAGAGGTTTTCATTTGTGAAGCAAAAGTTCAATATGCCCACAGTTCAATAGTCCTGAATTTTTCTTATGAAATCTAATGTAATTTGATGTGCTATGCTAATGCATTATTTAAGAATTCTTCTCAGATTCAGAACTTACATAGTGACTGGGTTTTTCCAGCACTATACATCCTACTTTTCCTAAAGCAGAAGGCACTTATTTTTGATGATACTGCTAACATTTGACTTTTTTTTTTTTTTTTAGTACCCCATTACTCATAATATAAGTTCATTTGGAAAAGCAAGCCTGGGATTTGTAAATTTTATTGAAAAACTTAGATATTATCTGCTTAAAAGGGACCAAGTGCTTTCTTCATATTTGCCATACAACTGTTTTATACTGAACTAAGAAAATTCTATTTCGTTTATTCCTTTTGAATTCCCTATATACATCTGGCTTAGTGCAGTCTAAGCAGTTTTCTCACTGAAAACCTTTCAGTCTTCATTTTGCCCAGGAAATGAGTAAAACAACTAGGCTTTCTCATTCTTCCTAACAGATGGCTTTTCTGGCTTCCCTCTATACTTAAGCCATCCAGAGCTGACAGTTAATAGCAGGAAGCAAAATGAGACTTCTGGGTTTCTGAAGTGTCACAGAGAAAGACAAACCACTTTTAGTGTTAATTCACAGAAATTAATCCAGTTACAAACAAACTTGGTTTATATTAGCCTTCAGAATCTTAGGAGATTAGAAAAGAGCCTTGTTCAGTAAAATTTTAGAAGTGCTATTCTCACTAACAATGAAAGCTGTAACTTGTTTTCTTGAATATGTTCTAGTATATAAATATTACATATATATCTCTGTTTAAAACATATGTCTTGTCTTAGAGTAAGCTTCAGGCTAGCTTTAAGCCATTCAACAAGGTGACAAGTCTGCTTCTCCATAGAAACCAGTGAACACTGCCACAGCAAGATAAAATATGCTTATGCATCTCATGTTACACGTTTGCTTACAATGGCAGAGTCGTGGTTTTTGCAGAAAGTTGGAATTATTTATTCTATCTCAGAACTTTTCTCTCTTCTGTGTGTCAGCTCAGACATGCAGCTAGCAAAAGAAAGTCCATTTGAGAGAAACACATCACTGAAGTGTCCAGTAGGTTTTCTGCACCTGGACTGATAGTGGTGCAACATGCAAAGTCACTTGATGGCAAGTTTCCCACATAGGTTGCACATGGGTGTATGTGTGGGCTTTAAAAAATGCATTAAGAACTTGATCTCTGAAATAGGATGTTGATTAGATGAATAAGCAAGTAAATAATTCATTCTCTGTTCTGACTTGTTCAAGATTGAGTTGATTACCTAAAACTTCAAGTTCTGATTGTTGAATGGACATGTAAAAATACAGCTGACACTTGACTGGCTGATTTATATACAAGTATAAAATGAACCATCAGTAAAAAAGTAAAGCTGGCATAATAGGAATACACTGGTTTGTTATGCAGTTTTGAGATGCCTTTATGCAATGGTAGTGAATCTTAAAGTACTTTTCTTCCTAGTCATTGGGAGGATGGGAGGTACAAAAGTAAAGGAGTCATCATCCACAAAATATTTTCATAACACAAATCAAGTTGAGAAGATTTCATTTCCAGATATGTTCCTCCTTCCCCACTTGGAGATCACAAACAATTTATTATACATAAAATTTAGTAAGATCTGGTTTTGGAATAACTTAGCACATGAGAAAGTAAATCTAAAAGTACTTTGTTGAGAAGAACAAAGAGGGCAGAAGAGAGGAGGCATTTGATTCATAGCTTAGAATAAACTGTCAGCTGCCAGAAATGAAAAATAACAATTTTTGTTTCATATCTCACAGGATACAGCCAAGAGCTTTTCATGTTTATTGTTCATGAATAGTTTTGCTCAGAAATGAATATTTCTCTAGGTGACTAATTTTTTTCTGTCTGGTGTGTTTAATGTTAAACATGCTAAACATGTTAAACATTATAAAAAAAGATGTCCTGGTTACCATGGGGATACACTGCCTTTTTTTTCCCCACCTCCCCTGGGTGTCTGTTAAAATGCCAAACCCAAATGAACATGCAGCACTTGCTCACACTGTGAATTCATGTTTGTTTCCACCACTGCACACTGTGTCTCTTTAGCACCAGAAGTAAGGTTTCTCTGCGATTTTCATTTATAACAAAAGAAATGCACTCATGCATGCCAAAGTGCTAATGAACTGGCAGCTACTAATTCACGTAGACAGTATTTTCAATTTAGTGTTTCATGTACTACCAAGGTTTACAATTTAACTGTAGAGGCAAGAAATAAAACATGTATTAGCTATGAACTCTGAGTGCCCTGTCTTCTGAATAATTTTTAGTAAGGGAAATATGCTCTCTTTTACCTCGTTTGCTTGTAGTATAATTAATTTGCTGTCCAACCAAGCAGGGTAGTGGAGATAATCTGTCTTTTGAACTTGATCAGTAGGAATCTGAGCTTCATATGTGACCTTACCTTAGCACACTCAAGTGCAGAGACTGGTCTTGCTAAGCTCTTTCTGTAGGTGTTGGAAAAGGTTCATGTGATAGAGGCAGTCTCTGTGCTTCTGCTCTGCCTTTAAGTTAAATCTGAAAAGGGTCTGCTGTCATTCTGGATTTGAGCCCTGAACAGCAATCTCTTAAACTGTCAGTGGTGCTGGGGTTCACTCCTATGTGATGGCAATTTGTTTGAAATTTCATTTAAATCTTTCACATCCTGTATGAGAGGGCCCAATTCACAAGCTTGTCACTGAAGAGCTTTTCTGTTTGGAGGAAATGGGCCTAAAGGCTAGGCAGAAATGTGCCAGGTCTATTTATTTATTTATTTTATTTAGACACCTCTATCTTACTTGAAAACTGCTAGTGTAATGTTTTTCTGACATTGAACATTCTACATACTGTTTAGAGTAACAACAGAGCCCTTTATTGTGTTGTAAGACCTGAAGGAATATTAAGGTAGCCAAAATAGTAACAGGCATCTTCTGTGACCTGATGCACCTTCATGTAGGTTATGCATAATTCAAAACATTAATGCAGAGCCACTATTACCTGAGAGTGCTCCCAAACATGTAACAAAGGGATGTTTCTGTGGGAGAGAGGAAAGATAAAAGGGGTTGTTTGGACAGGGGTTGATAACATCTGTAAGGACTAAAACTCCCTGACAAAACTCACTCCGAGTCTGTGTTGATGGGGATGCTCCAGGGAGATAAATGGAGGTGATGTGGGCTTCAGGCAAAACCACTGTGCCTGTACAGGTCCAGCTCACCCTTTCATCCTGTTTAGTCAAAACTTCCCTGATTCACACAGGTAAAATGTCCCAGAACATGGAACTCTCTGAATTGTTGTTTTCTTGAAGCCCAAGTCACATTTCAGACACTACAATAGTAACATGCTCGAAGAAACTGTAGTGAAGCAAATTAAAAAAGATACAGTTGGTTGAAAAAGGTAGCAGTATTTCTATTTTGAAGTATAAAAACCCACTCTTGAGTAGTAAAAGCTAAGAAGAATAATACATTCTGAAAAACAAAGATCTTCCTTTTGGTGTGCAGCTTTTATGTTTATTGGGTTGCAATCTAGAATGTTTTTTTTAATAATGCACTACAATCTTGCTGTCATTTCATATCGACCTGACATTGAAGCCTCTACTCAAATTAGAAAAAGCCATTTAAATGGGAATACCTCATATGTGAGGGGTATTTATGCATAGTACTCAATATAGTCTAATTAATTCTGTTATTAAAAACAAGTATTAGATTACTTCACTGCAGCTTCTTAGACCAATTTGAATTAGATTGGCTCTACTTTAAATATATAGACAGAAAATGTGAATAATAACTTCCAAAATTCAATTAACTTCTGTGATTGGTAACTTGCTTTTTCAACATGGAATATGACTAATTTCAGTAACTAAAGTAAAATCTGCAACAATCTGTGTCGGTTGCAAGACTTGTGAATTGTCTAATGTACTTACCCTTTATCAGTGACTGGAGATAGTTCTCTTTAATGAAGGGCTGAAATTTTATTTCCCCCTACCTTGTTCCTACCCCTCCCCAAAAAAAGGCATAAAACCCAGGCATTCCACACTTCAATGCATCAGTAGAGTATGTCTTCAGGCAGAATAGTTCTTAAAGGTTAGACACAAACCAGAATTGTTTCTCTAAAGGATTTTGCTTCGGGTAAAACCAGTGGAAACATTTCACTGAGGGCAATCTAGCCTTTCTCATATTTATTCTTTATATATGGCAGCTTTAATGGGGAAAAAAAATCAGAATGTGGAGGTCTCCAGGGAATAGAGCAGGCAGAACTGAGCAAAACAGAGGACCTATAACAATATTACATGATTGTGTAAGGATGTCATGTATTCAAGCAGAAAATTGTTTAAACTCTGTTAATTTTTTTTGTTTCCTTTTGTCTCAACAAAAACTATCCTTCAATAACTTTATCTTCTGTAACTATCTACAAGAATGCAAGTACTTTTTCTTCTCTTTCTCCAAAGTGCCGCCCCTAAAGTACCTACAGACAAAATTATTGAGGTGATGAAGTAATTAATGCAGAGATATCCAAGTGTTGTGCTGAGCCAGCTCTCATCCAGTCCAGGATGCTTTATTAGGTTTGGGCCATGGAAGTTGACCCAGCAGAACCTAATCTGGCTTTAGGAAAATTCTCACTGTCCAAGGCTTGAGTCAGATGAAATAAGCCTCTGGAGCTGAACTGAGCCATAATCTCCCTTGTCCTGCGTGCCCTCTTGAGGAGCCAGTGTAGATGCAGAGCTGTAGCCAAGGACATAAGCCCCGTTGAAGCAGAGCTGGGGCAGGAACCAGTAATAGCCTGTTAATGCTCTTTGGAGGGCACGGGGGAAAGAGCAGAGCAGCTGTCACAACTAACCTAGATGTCCTTAGGCTCAGCTTCTCCATTGTGCTGAGTTCCAACGAGTGGGTTTCATTAATCTTTTGTCAGGAAAAAAACAATCACATATTATTTGCTCTAATAATAGGAGAAGCAATCAAGCAATTTCAGGGATTGAGATGGGTGGGAACAGTGATGTTGCTGCTGAAAGCAGGAGCTGTGTCACAGCTTCATCAAAGCTGGAACTTGTAATGTTGGCAACTCTCCATGCACAAATACGAGCTGAGGCATCCCACAAACACGGAGGGATATAAAGCTTCTGCTCTTGTAGAAAATGCTTCTTTGGGAAGGGTCTGATCTACTAATTTATAGCTTGTCCCATTGTAACTTGATGAAAAGTTGTCATTAACACCATTATCCCCTGATCAGAATAGGGGGTGGTTTTGTTGTGGTTTGGGTTTTGTGGTTTGGGATTTTTTTCCCACTACCAACATCGATGAAGCCTGAGAATTTGTTATTGCCTTATAAAGCTGCCCATAATAAATGCAGTACCAGTTACTGGTACAAGATAGATGCTGTAGCACAGAGGAAGCTGCAGCCACAAGAACTGGAGAGGTGACATAGTTTGGGTAGAGTAAATGAGGAACAAGGGACACCAACTGGAAGTGAAAATGTGTTGGAGAAAGCAGTGTGGTGCTGCTAGGCAGGAGTATATTCCTTTACACTTAGGAATTATTTCAGAGCTGCTGTAGGATACTGAAGGGAAGGGGGCTGCAGGGTAGCACGAGTGGGTGAAAAAGATTTTGAACTGTGGGGACATCCGAGTAGATGTAGAGCCTGAGGCAGCTTCAAACAAAGCAGGTTTCTCCAGGTTTTAATGTAAATTCTTTTGGGTGGAGGTGTTAATGCACCTGATCTCAGGCATTACTACACATGGGCTGCTTTCTCTTCTTTGCATATTGTTAATTTTCCTCTGGAAGGTTAACAGAGCCAAACTACACAGGTACACAGGTACACAATGGCTGGATTAAATCCAGGGAAAAGCAGGGAGGGTGCAGAGGTGGGGCAAGAGCCTGAGGAGTATCCCTTTCATTAGCAGGAACCATGACCTCAAACATCCAGCATTAGCAGGTTAGCAGGTCTTTGTTAACCTTCCATCACTAGGCATCCCTGCTTCTTAGGCAAGATGGCAGAACCTAATATTTAAGTGTGAATTGAAGGCAAATCCTGGTGTAGGGTGTGGTTACAGTATAGTCGGGCTGGTTTAATCCTATTGCCAGAAAGTTACTGGTGCCAAAGGAGGGTTGCCTGGTTCCTCGCCTCTACTGGCAGCATTCCCTCCCCCGTCTCTCATGCTGGCTCTTGTCACCCCTGTGGTGTGCAGCTTAATTTCTAGATGAAAACGAACACACCAGAAACAGGAACAGATTCTTGGTGGTTTAGGAATTCCAGCTGGTTTAGTGTGTGTGTAGATGAGCAGCAGAGTGGGCAGTAGGAAGGACTGCGGGGCAGGGATGGGGGAAGTGCTGCCTCCCGTGTCAGCAGCCCCTGGAGTCGGTCAGGTCTGCTGCTCAACTGCGTCTTTGCAGGGCCACGGAAATCTGAAAAAAACCCACCATCAAAACACCCAATCGATTTTGCTGAGAAGCAGCTGAGCAGAAGCCTCAGTTCTCCTGTGGAAGCACTAAGGCTTGTCTGCAATGCAATAATATCCTCAGCCATTGCAGCTGTTCAGCTAAGTGAGCATATTTCTAAATGGATTGCGAGGCAGAGCGCTTTAGTGCACACAGGTGCTCCTGCAGCAATGAGAGCACCGCTCCTGTCGGGCACACGCACAGCAGGGCTGTGAGAGTGCAGCACAGAATCGAGAGAAAATTCTCTCTCTCTCTCTCTCTCTTGTGGGATTTCTGTTGGTTTGAATTTGATCACAGAAGACTTCCAAGTCAGCAAGATGTAGGGAAAAGTGAGAACTGCTTGGGAGGGTGGAAAAAGCTGCTGAGGTTTTTCTGCAGACTTTGCAGAAGGAATGTCTGTATGACTAGACTTGCAATTTGGATAATTAGGATTTTATTAAATGTGCTTTTTTTTTAACAAAAGTATCTATCACTTGAATACAGTCACTAGCTACCTTTAAAAGCAACTGAAAATATTCCTCAATACTTAACTCTGTTACAGAAAACTGTTTTACCTAAGGATTTTCCAGCAATCTAGAAATGTTAATTATTATTAAGAGAAAGGTTTTTGAATTTCATTAGCATTTAACAGAAAACGTGAGTCTCTGTGTTTCTTGTCTACACAAAACTCTTCCAAATGCATTTTAACTGTGGTGTTTCAGGAAAAAAGCAAAGAGAAGTTCAAGAATAGTCAGACAGACAGTAGTTTTGTTGTCTCTGTAGGAGTACAGGTAAATGATGTATTAGAGCAGGCTGTGGGCGGTAGGCAGTAGTAACTCTTGGTGATCGCACACCGGTGGGCTGAGAACCAAGCAGCACTACAGGAAGAAATTTGAAAGCACAATCGATTAATATTTAGTCATAACCCAGAGGGCTGGAGTACCCCACAGAGCCTGTTCTTGCGGCACAGCTTGAGCTCAGTCGGGACACCGTGGTGGAAATTATTCAGGAGCTGCGAACCGAGCAGTCCCGCTTTGGGGGCACGAAGCTGGCACTGGGGGCAGGATCACCTCCAGCCAGCGAGCGCTGCCCCCGAGCCGCGCTCCGTGTCCCGGCAGCCCTGGAGCGTTCCCGCTCCGCCGGCGGGCGCCCGGAGCCGCTCGCTTTCCCGCTGCCGCCGCCCGCGCGGGCGGAGCTGTCCCCGTCCCTCGAGGCGCCCCGGCGCACAGACAGACAGACAGACAGACTGACTGACACCTGCCCGGCCGCGCCGCGCTCCCGGCCCGCGCCGCCGCCGCGCTCCGCCGGCAGGGGGAGCTGCAGGGAGCGGGTCCCGCCGCAGCGCGGGGGGGAGGGGAAGGAAGCGGAAGGAGCCGCCGCCGCGCTGAGGGGAGCAGGCGCTGTGCGGAGCCGCCGCCTGGTGCGGGCGGCACGGAAGGAGCGAGCGGGGCTGCGCGGCCCGGCCGCGCCGAGGAGCGGGCGCCAGGTGAGGGCCCGGCCGGGCTCCGGGGGAAGGGGCGGGGGGGGCCCCGGGCGGCGGCGAGTTCGGAACCCGCGCGGGGAGGGGGAAGGAGGAGGAGGGAGCGAGCGGGGGAAGCCCCCACGTGACCAGCGCGTGCGGGGAGGAGGTGGCGGCTCGCGCGCCCCGTTCGAATCAGCTGGCCCGCGGTGGCGCCTCCTGCGCGTGCGCGGCGGCCCCGCCTCCCCCCCGGCTTTACGTGTGCGCGCGCCCGGCGCGGCGGCCCCGGGGCACGTGCGCGGCGCCTCGGCCGCCATGTTGTGTCTGAGCCGCGCGCGGGCACGGTGCGCGCGGGGCGGGAGACGGGGGCAGGGGCGGGCGAGGAAGGAAGGCAGGCGGGAAGTCTCGCGAGGTCGCGCGGCTCCTGCGGGAGCGTGCCGGGTGCGGGATGGCGGCGGCGCTGGGCGCGCTGGGTAATGGTACCGGGCCGGGGGCGGGACCGGGACCCGCCGCCCCTCCCGCCGCGGAACGGGCGCTCGGGAGCGGGCGGGGCGCGCGCCCCGGGGAGCGCCACTGGCTCCGCGCCGCCGCCTCCTCCCCCCGGCCCGGCCCTGCCCCGCCTCACCTCACATCACCCCGTGCCTGCCCCGCGGCCGCCCCCCCCTCCCTCCCCCGCGTCGGGCTCTCCCCGTCCCGCCGCTTCCCCCGCGCTGCTCCGTCCCCGAGGCCCGCCAGCCGCGGGTCCCACAGAGCCCCTCGGGTCTCCCCCGCCGTGCCACCCCCGCAGCGGCTGTCCCCGAGCTCCCCCCGCGCTGTCCCGGCCGTGCCCGATCCTGGCTGCCGGCCCCTGTTCGCAGCCGGGGCTCCCGGGCCCTTCCTCGGCCACCCCGCGGCCCCGGGCCCCCGGCGGTGTCCCGCCGGCTCGGCCTGCCCTGCGCCCCTGCCCCGCAGCCCTGCCCCGGCTGTGCCCTCGCTCCCGGCCGGGTTCTCCCGGGCAGCCCAAGTGGTTCCTGCCCCGCAGGGACACGGGCGCTCATGGTTGAGGATGCAGAGCTCCGAAAGAGAGCTCTTGAACATCCCAAGTCTGCTCTAGATGGAGGCTTTGATTTATGTCCCGTTACAGCACAAACTTGTAACATGCAGTTCTGTTTTCTCTTGTGTTTAGAAAAAATTATTCCAGTCGTATCCAAGTGTCCCGGCTCAGCTATATTCCCTTTGTCTCCTAATCCTGATCTTTTTTAAGGGAGAGCATATGGTTCTTCTTCTTCCTTATGGTGTTTTGTATTCTATCCTTGTTTTTATCCAGTGACGTTGGCAGGTTTTGTAGTCTTGGAGTATTTTGCTAATCTGCTAAATTTTTTTAAAGGATATGTTTTTGAGGCTTTGGCGCTCCAAATTTTATTTTGTAAATTTGTTTCCAGTTATTAAAAAAACTAGTAGTTCTTCCATGGTTGTACATATATTTGCATGTTTTCCATTGATATTGTCATACTGTACTAATCACTACATAGTGATTGTTTACTGAGGCTTTTAAGTGAAGCTCTACGTGTACCCTGTATTTTACATTAAATACCGACTTGTGCAACCTCTTAAGAACATGCTTTTTGGGTGTATTTCTAACCTGTGGTTGGATACTGGCTTCCCATGGTAGCTGCTCCAAGGATTATTAGCAGGGACTGGTAGGTTTGGGCTTAGGAAAATTTGATTCTTTACATAAGCAAGTGTAACTTCTGAGAAAAGAAGTTGCCAAGGTGCTATTGTAGTTTGTTTTCAAGCATCTTTTAATCTTACTGTACTGTCTTTTGCATTAATAGTAGTAATACTTGCTTAATCACAAGTGGAAAAAACATGGTATATGTTAAACAGCAGCAGAGAAAAATGTATCTCTCTAAAGAGTATGTAGGAAATTTGTTCAAAAAAAACCCTGTCATCTGAAAATTGTCACTCAAGTGAAGAAACTTCCCATTACCTTAGAAGGGCTTAGCAGTTAAGTCAGTTTGACATGTGACTTCTAGCAAGTCATTAAGAACCTAAACAACTTTGCTTTCAGGCTTTTTCCAGCACTGTCAGGTTTATTCCCCAGAAAAATTCTATGCTTTGAATGTACAGGCTCGAATTGAAAGGCTTTTTGTGAGGAGTGCAACCGTGTGTGTCAGTAAGGAGCAGCAGTGAATGACCTTACATTGAAATACTGCTGATCATTTCTGTTTCTGGTGTTTAGTCTGTCATAGGTAGTTGTTGCAATTCTCAGTTGTACCAGTGCTAAGTGAAATGATTTTTCCTTTGCCTTGCATTCTCCAAGTGTATCATTGCTAAGTGAGAGGCTGTATTAAATAGCTTCATTATTGAGGTATTTAGTGATGGAGCTCAATCATGTGTCTTGTCTCATCACTTTTAACATTTCTGGAAAAAGAGAAATAGCAAATGTGATTCATTGCCTTGATGTTATTATGGACTTAATGTGCAAAAAAACGAGATCTTTATTTCACAGAATTTGGGAATGTGTCCTAATAAGGGCTTTTGTTCTACAGCTGAGCAGCATGTGACTGCTCTGATGTTTATCAGTGTTTCTAACATACTTGTGTAGTGAGATTACATAGTGAGATATGCTGTCCTTAGTCTCCTACAGAATGAAGGCTTTACACTCACACCATTTCCAGGAGATTAAAGTTATTTGGGTTTTTTTTGGTTGGCTGCTTGAGTTTTTTGGTCAGTTTGTCTGTGACTGGTTCTTCCAGATCATTTTAGGTACTTAGGTTGACTTGTGATCAATAATAGTTGTGTGGTTGATACAAAGTGGAACGACTTATACTCTGCTGTTTTACCGTAAGGGAAATAAGAAATGTGTTTCTTGACATTTCTAAAAGTACTGGGGAAGCTGGAACAGAAGTCTTTGCAGTCTGCCCTGCTTCCAGTTGTGCTTTTTTTCTTGTTTTGTTTGGTTTTTTTTTTTTCTTCTTTTAAATTATCTTTCACATTTCCCAACCCCTCTTTAAGATGTCTAGGACTAATCTATTGAGGTTTGCTTTGTTTTGGTTTTCCCAAAGTCTTTGCATTGCGTGGGAACTGATGATTTAGGTCTCTCTGGTCATAAGGAACCAAATTTGCAAGAGAGAATTTATTCATCAAGTATTTGGCACTTGCATCCATATATAGAGATTGCACTCACAGTTCTAGAAATGCAGTACTGTAGGACCTATTGTTCCCTTTCTCTCAGGTTGGTTTAAAACAAATTGTATTATTCCAGACAGATATTTGTAGACCTTGTCCTTAAAAACCTTGAAGAAGAAAAATTCTGTCGATTCTGTAGGCGTGAGTGAAGTTGCAGAAACTGAGAAACTTTCTCACTTCTGTAGTAAGGCTTTTTTTTTTTAAGTTTCCAAATTAAGTGTTCTTTGCTGTAAGTCATGCTGCTGCTGATAAGAATTTGCTCCTGGTAAACTTTACTCTAACAATTAAGGGTATATTGTTCCAGTTTTAAGAACACTGTAAATATGGGTTGTGGTTGAAAAACTGCTGTGGTTGTAAAAGAACCATCATGGTAGTTGCAGTTTTCTGAAAACCTTCCTTCTGTTTGAGTAACTCTTATAGACACTTCAGAAGTGCAGAGCTGAACATGAAATGATGTGTTCTTATTGGACATTTGTGTTCCAAACAAAAAGACCTTTAAAAATATTTCCTTATGGAGTGCAGCTTTGTAATCAAAATACTTAGGGTTTGTAGGTTGATAATTTGTATGGTTTGTGTTCAAAATTTCAGTATTAGTTAACAGTTTGCATTTAATTGCTTTCCCTTATACAGGCAGTTGGTTGTATCTTCTGTCCAAAAGCTTAGTAGCTTAACTTACAATAACTGTTCTTTAGAGTTACCTCAGTGTTTTGATGCTTATAATGAATTCAGTGAAACACAGATAAACAAAAAGCTCAGTGAGTCCAATCCCCTGCCCTTGGAAGCACCCTGGGATCCTTCCCTCTGATGGCAGAGCTCCTCCTTGTGTTGCTTGTTTGAGCAGCTCCATCACTCACCCCATGGTAAAGTTTTACCTGATACTGAATTTCAGTATTTTTACTTTGCATACAGCTCACTGCTTTGTCTCTTGTTACTTCAGAAAAGAGTTGATTCTCCTTGTAGCAGTGATTTGGATTGCTATTAGCTGCTCTCCAGTTTTTCTGGTCTTTTGAACCTCATCACAGGACAAAGGAATGTGAATGTGGGCAAGATAGACAATTTGTCCAAGATTTTAAAGATGTTGCTATTAGTTCAGATTTAAATACAGTATTTAAACACAAATATTTGGTTTTTTGGGGGGTGCATATGTGCTGACCAAGTATCAGTAAGAAGTGTAAAAGCTCATCTTTATATGATGTTAGTAGCAGAGAAGTGGGATTTTAATAGTATCTTATCATGAGAAGTAGCTGATTTTTTTTGCCAAAGAAGAATGATTCTGATTTTGTTTAAAACACTTAAGTTAGAAAATTTGAAAGTCAGAGAGGAAGGGAGTGTTCCTGAGAGTTTACCTGTTGGTACATATATTATAACATCCTGCTTTTTGTTGATATTTTAGCATGTTTATTGTTGATATTATTAGCATATATACATGTCCATGAGAGCTGAATTTTTCAGAGCTAGTGGTGCAGGGTTTTTTGTGTGAACTGAAGAATCTCTAGCTTAGGAAGGAGAAACAGGGAGCCCAAATTGCATATTGGAGAAGCTATGCAACTGGGTTACTGTGCCACACAGAAATGAATTAAAGAGGGAGGAGAGTGACAGAGCCTCCTGTGTATGTTTGTGTTTGAAACATGCTCTGCCTGTGCAGTTAGGAATGTTATCTCCACAGCCAAGGAATCTGAAACACCAAAGATAGATACTGTCAGAGGAGTTCTGCCGTGCTGCTTAATTGCTTATTAAATAAATGTTTTAAGAACATTGGAGATTGAAGGCATGGGTGTGTCTTTTGCAGTTGTATTTTATGAATTTACTCCTGGTTATTTTTTTGTTTTGTGGTCTGGGTGATAGAACAAAGCAGATTTACTAATTGCCTGGGGAGTACAAATCTGGGAGTGAATGTAAGCATTGGTGTGAAATAGTCTTGGAAAACTGGATCAATGACCTGAACTGTATGGGATGCAGTTCAGTAAAGAGAAACACAAAATAGTACCTTTAGCTAGAAATAGTAAATTTAAATATGAGAAGCACTTGGCTGGGCAGCAGTTCTGTAAATAAGCAGCTGTATCACAAAATGAACACAGTGGAGTTGTGACAATTCTGTGAAAACCAGGATCCCAGTGGGATTTGTGAACAGGATTGTTGCATGTGAGAGGGAAGTTGCTCTGCAGCCCCAGTGTAAGGCCTCAGATAATGCAGTGTCTCTGTTCTTGGTGCTCTGCTTCCAACACATTTGGACCAGCTGAGAGTATTTAGAGAAGAGTTGCAATAATGACCTTTGAGAAAGAACTGAAAGAATTGGACTTGTTTAGTCTTTAGCAGAGATGGGGAGACATAATAATAGGCTTCAAATGTGGTAACGAAGTTTGCAACAGAGAATAATGTAATAAACTGTTCTCTCTAGATGGGATAAGAAATAATAGTCCTGAGGAGCATTAAAAGAGATTTTGATGTCAGGGAAAACTTTCCAGCTTCAGGAAAGATTATCTATCCAGGACAGATAATCACAGGGTTATATATCTGAGGGAAGTAATGGGATATCTATTGCTGAAAGTGCTCTAGAAAAGGTTCAATAACCTCCTTTTAGAGGTGATTGAAGTGTAGTTTTCTGTCCTTGGCATAGAAGATGACTTTTTACCATGAGATCTCTATTCGTTTTTAGATTTTTGTAATATTGTTGGCCATGATTTAAAAGAGTAAAATAACAAAACAACATGGTGGAGAAAAAAATTAGTTATGTAACAGTTGCAAGATTTAGTAAAAAACCTCTATCAAATATATTCATTAAAGGGTTTTTATTAAGTATTTATTAAAGCTTCTGTAATGTAATATTGAAGGTAACTTTAATAGACCTTTCATTGTAGATTTAATATCTTAAATTTGCCTTTAGGTGGTTTTAGTGATCCAAAAGAAAGAAACTGAGCTAAAGTCAAAGTCTTTGAGAAGACTTCATTGAGGAGAAGCAAAGCTCAGAAGGTAAATTCTAATGAGCCAGGGAGTCAGGTGCATTCCAGGCTCTGAAATAGAGCACACCATGCAGCTTCACCTCTCTGTAAAATTGAGATTACAGTGAATATCTGAGACATGCATGTTGGGGGTTCATCACCACTGATCAAGTCTTAAGGTTCCTGAAGGGTTTGTTATATAAATATATTGTTGTTTAAAATCAGTTTGTGTTCCATGTATTAGGAATAGATTTCAGTCTTTCATGCCCATTGTTATGTAATAGCAGTATAAATAAGCTTGAACAGAAATGTGCCTTGTTTACTACATATCCTATTTTTATACAAAATTTCTCCTTTGGGACTTTTGGGGTGATTTAAAATTATTTGATTATGCTGGAAGAGATAACCTTGTTACAAATGAGTTAAAGCTTTTTAGAGTTAAAAGTACTGAACAGTTTGATAGAACTTTTTGAACTAAATTCAGTTTAGTGCCTTATTCTCCATTTTTTCTGTTCAAAATCAACTGTCTGCATCCCATACGACCTTGTTCAAGCATTTCTGATTTTTGAAATTTGACAAAGCTGCCTCAGGGTTAAGGGCAAGTGAAGGATAGGCTTTGAGTCACATATGTCTGAGCTCTGGAATTAGAGAAGGGGTTAAAGGGAAACAAATGTCACATTCTCAGCCATTTCAAAAGAGTGTAGGGGGTTTAGATAAAATGATGCTTTCAGTCTATTACAGCCTAATTGTAATTAGACTTTTAGTACATTTTCCCATCTCACCATTTATACAGATTAAAGTTTATGTGTACTTCCATTGCATAGGCTATCAGCATTGTCTTTGTTATACTTGATGGCAAATTGTGACTAAACCATCAAGAAACAAAGTGTTGCTGGCAGGGCACTGGGTTTAGATCCTGGTGTAGTGTTTGCTTATATAAATCTGGAAATCAATAAAGAATGCAAACACTGTTCACCATATTAGACTGATGTCAGAAAAGGAATCGTTCCTTTTCTCAAGTATTTTATATCTTCCAGGGATTTTCCTTCTGTGTATCACTGCAGTACAGAGGCATTTTTGTAGCCTATTATAAAGGGATCGTGGTGTCTCATGTAGTAAGGGCACAAAGGCTTAAGTCTTAGGCAGATGCACCTGAGGAGCTGGAACTGAGGTGCAATTGTCAGAGCAGCTGGAAAAGGCTGCTTTAACCTGGAGTTTGGAGCAGCAGTTCCTGCAGAGTTGGCTGGAGTGGTGTTTGGGTGGTGACTGACTAAAAATGCGGAGTAGAAAGCTGTTAACATTTCAGTAGGTGCCGTGGTTTCTTTGCTTCGGGTTATTTTCCTATTTCCAATGTAAAAAAGAATTGGCAACTTCAAAAATTCTATCTTATTAGTAATTTTGAAATTAGAATATATTAGTACATGTTTTCCACCCATTACCTTCTTTTCATTAACTTGTGCTTTCTATGTACATGTCTCTAAAAGTCAGAGTACAACTAGCAGCAAGTTTTCCTGGTTAGGGATACATGATTGTATTGCTTTTGTTAGTAGCTAATCTAATTGTCACTTTGAAAGGTTTGACAGTATTTCTGTGCCTTGCTATGCTGTCAGCACTGTTCTTTGGGGGTTTCCTTAAAAGCTAGACTTCAGGAGAAAGAAAGCTAACTAGATGTTCTCAGGTCTTCTCAATCCTCACTTATCAACATTTCTGTTTTGTTTATTTATTTATTAAATTTTGGGAAAAGAGGCAAAATGAGAAGCCAGTATAGCTTATGGGGTTTTTTATTTTTAACCAGTGTTTTATTTTCAGTGGAATTGTGATGTTTATTGCATCAGTTTTCTGGAAATTCTGCTATATTCAGTGCATTCTAAAAAAAGCAGACTGAAAAAAAATCTTTATTCACAGTATTATTACAGAGGCTGCTACAGTGCAATTACTTTTCATGTGTGTGGATAGTTTTAAATGGACCTGTGAGGAAGTGGTTTCTTACAGAATAAAGTGTAGTTACATAATTTCTCCTAAGTGAGGTCAGGTGAGACTTTTTCTGGATCATGGGAATTCAATGATCCTTTGTTAGGAGGATTCCTAAAATACTTCAGATGAAAAAGGTTCTTCACATATCTGCTATCTGACAGCCAGTGCTGAAAAGGACAATGAGAAACACTTACTCCTTGTATGATGTCCTAGTGCAGATAAAGCTGCCCACACCTCCCCCATCTCAAAGTCAAGTCTGTCTTTTTCAGGTTTCTTGACTGTATTTTGGATGTATTTTGGAGATCTGAATTGTTGAACCAAAGTGAATTTTGCAAATCCTTGAGAATCCTCTATTCTCATAAATGGGTTGCTTTTTGGAGTACAGTTTGCTGTCAGGACCATTCAGGTTATACAAGTGTACAGGAACAGATTTGCTGCTGTTAAGATCTTGATAGGAAGTCTTCTGTTGTTGTTCTAACTGCACCTCAAAAAAAACCAACCAGAAACCTTCACCAACAATACTGGTAACAAATTTCTTCCTAATATTGATGAATTTCAGTTACATCTCTCATGATCTGAAAACATCTCTGGTTGATTCCAGCCCAGAAGCAGTTTTATTGGAAATTCACCTTTTACCTGAAAGGTTATTTTTTTCTTTGATCAGAATTCTGAATATATAGAGAGAATTTTTTGCCTCTCTTGGGTTCTGGAGGTAAAAGCAGGCCAGTTACTGTCATTTTATCCAGTGTGACTCATGTCTCATTGATTTTCCACTTGAGAGGTAACTCTGGTGATCAGACCTTGTGTTCTGCTTTTAGGGTGTATTTCATAACTGAATTAGTTGCAGTTAGATCAGCTACCCTTTTAAAAAACTTTTTAGATTGTTGTATGTCTGTATTTACTTGGCCAAAGAAATTCCCTTGAAGAAACCATCCCAGAAAGTGAGGAGATTGTAAGAAACAGCAGAGCTCTGGAGAAGCTTGCTCTGTGATATTCTTGGTACCATTTTCAGTTTGGATTCATGTGTCACTGCAGCTTTGTTACATGACTTGTACCAAATAATCATGTGGACATTTCTTCTCATCCTGTCTGTTCTGTCAGCAGGCCTGATTTGCAGACGTGGCATGAGCTCCAGTTTAAGTTGTGTTTGCTTCTCTTCCTTTAAATGTGCCCTTCCTTTGTCTGTGTTGTAGCCTGGCTTCCCTGCTTGGTTCACTCCTGCAACTGCCTTGAAAGGAAAGTTTGCTTTTCTAGTACTTAGAAATTAGCTTCTGTTGAAGTGTGGACAACTATTGCTTTTTTGACCTTCACTGACCATACTTTTCATGATGAAATGTCAAAAAGAGTCCAGGGGTTTGAATCAGTAACAAATAAGAATACAGAAAGTTTGCAGGGTTTTTTTTCCCCTCAGATGCCTCTCTTTTGTGCCTGAGATTCTGTTAGTGAAGACTTGCATCAGCTGGATTTCAGTTAAGTTTTCAATAGAGTTTTAACAGATTTGTATTAAATTGAACAGTTAACAGAATGAAAATAGAGTAAAACACGATGCTGTGACCTCTGCTGTGTGGAAACAGACATGAAGAATGCTTCCCCAGCATTCACAATTCCAGAATAATACAGGTTATAGCTGGATATATAGCTATGTATAGATGGAAACAATAACCTGCTGGAATTAGTGCTGTGCATCATTTAGAAAACACTTCTATCCTCAGCATGGAAGTTTAGAATTCCAAGATAAGAGGAGCACTCGTGCTGCTTAGGCTTACAAAGCATAAGGGAGAGCCTGAGAGAAGGGTTCACATTACAGCAAACCTGATCCAAGGACTGTCTGTCACCAGATGCAAAGCCCTGTTTTCCACTGGCACCTGTGCTTATTTCACCATTACAGGGAGCCTGTCTAGGAAGCTAAACTAGAGCAAAAATGGCTCTTTTTTAGGGACCTGTGATTTCCAAATCTGCTCACTGTGAGCTCGGATTGAACACAAAAGCAAATGCATGTGAAAAATAGGAATGATGTGCCTGAGTTACAGGGGAGTGGGATTGCCTCTTTTTGTAGATTAAATCACTTCATGGTACATGAAACCTCACAATTGTTGCAAAATTGAAGAGAGAATGATTGAAGGCTCGCCACCAGCCTGTGAATCCACCCTGTTGGTAAAGGAGTGGGAATGTTGATGGGTGTGGTTTTGATTGCTGTGATAGGAAGGTGGAGGGAAAGTGATGTCTTGGACAAAACAATAAAGAAGGAAATGCTCTTTTGGGAAGTATCTAAATGGATGTAATTGAGCAGGGGCAGAAAGAGCACCATTGCAGTAGTTCAGCTGCAAAATTACAAGATCCTTATGAGAGTTACCCTCTTGGAGTGACAGTGAAAACCTTTGGAAGTCAGACCAGCTGCTGAAAGAGGGTTCAGTCTGTAAAAAAGCTGTTTGCTGTCTTTGTGACCTTCATTGTTGATGGATGGGTAACCTTTGACATAGGCCCTGGACTCACCAATGTATTTTTAATTATGATTCTGGTGTCTCACACATGGATTTGCATTTTTATTTCCGTAGTGGCTTTTTAAATACACATACATTGCAGAGTTGCTCCTTTCTTATCACTTAGAGCAATTAAAAAAAAAAAAATACTTTCCTTAATTGAGCAAGGGCAATCCACACTATGCAGGCAGAACTCAGAAAGGAAGCAGTGCCCACCTTAGCTGGCATGTCATTTAAGAGGGGCATTTTAAGTCAAAATAGGCAGATGTTTAGAAGATGGAAATTTCAATTTTTATAAATACTGATAGTGATATTTCAATAATTTTATTTCAGTTATTGCAGAAGAAAACCCTTTCTCTAGTCTTGTGGTGATACGAATCTGATGACTCTTTATTTCACCACTGTCTTGAGTCAGAAGAATCTGAAAAAACTGAGCAAATGGGTATTAAAATAGAAATTCATTGTTAGGAATGTGAAGTAATGCATAAGAATAAAAGAACTTTATGCAAAAAAGCCCAACCCTGACTTGAAATCAGCTATTAGTGCTCAGGAAAGTCTTCTGATAGACATTTCTGTAAAGACATCAATTCAGTTTTCACTGTCAAATAAAGTAAATAGAGTTGAGTATTAATAGAAGGGGGTCATGAGATAAAATATTAACTATTCTGTGGTAAAAATCTATGACATACATAGGCCATGCTTTGAATATGATCATCCCTCACTGATCTGTCTGCTAGACTTAATACAGAAAAGGGCAATAAGAATAATCAAAATTTGGGATAGCTTCTTTATGCAGAACACCAAGGAGATAAACCAGATAAAGTAACCATTAATTCTGGGATCTTACAGCAAAGGTATGTCCTCAGATACTGTGAAACTTAATTGTTAAAGGTATGAGAGTTTTATGGAGAGTTTTTTCCCTACTGTTATCAAGGAAGGAATGTGTTTAATTGCTTATTGACCTAGGAGAGATAATATATCACTGAGTTATGAGGGCTTTGTGTGTTCAAGATACAGCAAAGGCTGCCTAGGAGATATATTCTTACTGTATTTATTTTTCTTCTTTTATGGCTACAGCATTGTGCTCTGAGTAATACAGTTGTTCACAGCTGAATAATTTTGTATTTTTTACAGAAATTTTAGATGTTCTCAAAGATAACTTGCGATTGGGGTTGGGGTTTTTTTCTATTCTATTTTTTAAAAGGTTAAGCAGTTTTATGGATGGTATATAAACTACATTTGTCAAACTCATCCTTACTTAATATTTCATGGTAGCTCTTCAGAGGTACTAAGTAAGGAATAAGCACAGTGCTTGTTTTGCTATAATGCTGTTAATTTCCTTAGACTATTTTGTAAAAACTGTGCCTTAGAAAGAGCCAGTTAGGCTTTTTTAGGACATCACTGGCAAACTCTAAGTTATGTATTATTAAATACAACCATCTATAAAGCCTTCTGCCTGATATCTTTACTCTAAAAATGTAAATGTGCAAAAGGAAACCATTATGATTTCTAACCTTGTAACTGCTTTTATTGATTAATTTCAAATTCATACCCTAAAGATTCCAAACTGTATCTATGGCATATTCAGAAAGCTGCTGATCATACTGGTTTTGGTCTTGTAAGACATAAACATTTGGAGTAATCCTGTCTCTGTAGGTGAATGTTTTGGAGGGATAAAGTAGGACAGAAGTCAGTTTTATATTGTATTTGTAAGTGGGTATCTAAGCCCATAGTAAATAATGTAACCGTTTAGTCTAAGCTTTATCTAATTCCTGCAAATGAGAACTTTCTAAATGTGTTGTCATTTGATACAGTGTGTGAGCAATCCTGGTGTGCAGCTCAGAGACAAAGCCATAAAGAAGAATTTAACTGCAAGTGCAGGTTTTTTACTGCAGTGATGGGTTGGCCATTTAGGGAAGTGTCTGAACTCTGGCAATCTGCTCGTGTTTGCTCAGGATAGGTATGGAAACTACATAATTCACACTCTCTGACCCACCTTCTGGCAGCTGCTTCCTGCTTCCTGAATCTGTGATAAAATGTGCTGAAGGTATCTCTTTTCTTTTTTCCTTGTGCTTCAAGAAATTCTCTAGTGGCTGAACCTGGAACTTGAATAGCCTTTTAATGTTTCTTCAGTCCTTTAACCTGATATTACAGGACAATTGCAAGGAATAGTAAAATGAGTGTCTCTCTTTTATTTATGGAAATAGATACTATCAGGAATTTTAGATACCATAACCAGACATGTATTTTTTATATAAAGGTTAAATGTTCTAATTGCTATTCTACTAAAATGTAGTCAGAGTTTGCCCTGAATTATTGAATTAATAAGTGATGAAGTATAAAGTCCATTAAGTACTACCATAGTCATGAATCCTATTGTCTTGAGACAAAAGAGGAAAGTCAAATCTGTGAAAAATTGCTTCAGTTTCAGAAAACTAAAATGAGAAAAGGCAAGATGCTATTTAAAGCCTTGAAGTTTTGTGTGTTTTATTAGGGTAGATAAAACTGCAAACATGCACCTTTGTAGAGCTGAGAGTATGTATTTACAGCATCTATGACATTACAGTTAGGAAGGCATGCTTTATGCTTGTAGTGGCTTTCCATCATTAATAATACCATGAGGCTTTTTGTTTTCATCCCTGAGAAAGTGTTTCCTAGACAAAGTCAGAAAAACTGAAGTAGAAGGGGAAGCTCTATATAAAACACAAAAAATTTATTCTGCCAATAAAAAAAGACAAAGCAAAACAGGAGAAAGCCAATTGAAGGCAGAATGGAGAAAGAATTAAAATGAAGTTGCTGTGAGAGTTGCATTGGGTATCTGTATCTAATCTTGCCTTTTCTTTTTTGCCAGGTCTTTATACCCATTTGTAAAAATGAAAATACAGAATTCTCTGTTTATAAAAACATCAGTGATAGCCTGAATGCTAAAAACTTATGGGAGCTCAAGGGAAGACAAGGAAAATTCATGGAAGAGAAATTCAGTGAAGTTTAGAAAATAGATAGTTATGACATATGACTTAGGAGGACTCTGAGCTAAAAATATTTGGAAGCTATAATGGTATTATACACAGCAGCTCTTGCCTAACCATCTGCTTACCACGGCTGTTGGAGACAAAGTACTGACTGCAGAGACGTGTGGCTTTGCTCTGTGTGAGAAAAGAGGCTTGAAGTTTAATAATGTTGAGCATAATTGATTTGCATTTAAATTTAATGAGGGAGAAGTTTTGAAAGTGAGTAGTCAATTAACATGCACGGGGAATCAAGTGTCTCTGTGCATAGGTGACAGATATGCTCATGTGCTTAGGCAGGAATAAGTATGTCCCTTTTGCTCTGTAAATGTAGTGCAACATCTCAATATCAAGAAAGATCTTTACAAAGTCCCTGATAAAGTATTCAGCTGCTGGGACAGGGTAACAGAATCAGAATAAATTTTTCGCTTCATAGGCAATCTTTCATTTTATACTTGAACAGTGAGCATAGCTTTGAAAGTAAATTGTCTCGTGTAGTTGCAAGGAATCATAAACTGAGTGTTGCAAAACAAAACCCTGAAGAACAATAAATTCAAATCAGAATATCTGGGTATTCCTTGTATCACAAAGTTGAATAAAGGAAGCCAAAAGAAAAGCATGTGTAGGGTAAACTGTAGTTGTATTTCAGCAATGTGTTGACAGGTTAATTGTGGGTTTAGAGTAACGGTGTAAAGTCTTAGAAATGCTTTGAAATGTATTTTAAATCTATCAAATATGTATATTTAGCACGTTAATAAGATACCTGGAGAAGAAACAGCTGATGAGTAGTGGTGCTGTATGAAAAGTTGTACTCTCCCAGCTTAGTCTTTCAAGGGAATAAATTTGTGACTTTGAAAGATCAAGAAAGTGTGAATCAGACTATTCTGAATTTTTACTGTGCAAGGGCTGTAGGAGCTGCAAAACCTATGAGTCAGCCTGCATCTAGGTGAAAAATGAAAGTGGAGCAAGCCAAAGGTACTTTGTCAGTGGTCATAGGAAAAGCAAAACCTGTAGGAAAAGAACTAGCAACTCCCTGCATTCTTACAGGGCAATTATGGTAGCAAGTAATAAAATTTAATACCAAAGTATTCAAATGAAAAAATACTCATACTGAGAAAATAAGAGTAACTAAAAGGCTATTATTTTAAATGTAAATGTAGGCTAGACAGAACTTCCTTTGTATTTCCAGTTGGTGCTGTAAGCATAGGCCAGACAGAACACAGAAAGTGTGGGAAATAAAAAGCAGCATATTGTTTATCAGTGAATGTGCTGGCCTATGAAGATCTTCTGAGCACAGCAAGAGAGGAAAGCAGAGTGGCAATCAAGTAAAACAAAATTACATGTGATGTGGTCATAGTTCTATTTGAATTATATTAGACTAGAAAAGTAAATTGGGCTACCAAGGTACTGCTAAATCAAGGAAATTGTGCTAACTATCCTATCTGGAAGTAGTTGGATATGAACAGTAGCAGCTAGAAAAAGGTAGTGTACTAGTTGAACTGGGAGCAGTCTTACAATAAAGTCAGTACTTTTTAAAATAAAGGCCTCTCTTAGCAGTAGATGTGCTGTGATTAAAAGGGTGGGTATGTGATATTGTTCATATTGCATCTTGGTTTGTTTCCTGTGCCTGAAGACAGGACAGCAGCAAAACAGAAAGCAGCTGCTCCCTGCCCCTTTAAGAGCTTTTAAAAACCACAGCTCCTAATGCACTTAAAACACCTTCAGTACTTGCCAGTGGAAACTCCCAAGCCAAGCAGACTGAAATATGCATAACACTCTTCTTACTCAGAAAACACAAATACAGCCTGAGCATGCAGTGAGAACATCAGGCTACAGAGTGTATTGAAACCTCTCTGCTTAACCAGCTCAGTGTCAGTCACAAAGCAGAATTTAGACAGCATCTAAGAATAAACATTTTCAGGTGCTGATATCTGCAGTTTTGTCAGGATACCCAAGCATTGGGAGAAAATTTCTGTCTGTTTTCAAGTACTTGTGGGGAGGAAGGCACATTCTTGGTGTAGATGATGCTGACATGCAGCTCACAGAGCAGGAACGTGCTCGGAGCTACTTTGAAAGGCTGCAATGCAAAGCTGTCACGGATGGCTAAATATGGCTGTAGCAGTTGTGCTGTGTATTAGACCAAACTGCAGCATGAGGCAATGAAAATAAACATCCTCTGTGGAAGGCAGGAGGAGGGATGGGTCTTTTTACTGCAGATCACTGTTTTGAGAACTGCCATAATATTGAGGTTCTAGCGTAGAGTACAGTGCTGAAACATGTCAACAGCTGTAGCACCTCAGACAATTTCTTTGGAAAACAGATGTTTCTGTGGCTGTTCACCAGAGAAATTATTTGGTGTAATACAGTATTATTAATATGTCACAGTCAGTTGTAATAGAGCCACATGAGCACTTAAAAGAGCTGGGGCACTTAAAAATAGCTGCCAATCGAAAAGTGACATAAGGCAAGTCATTTACAATTGGACACAATGATCTTAAGGGTCTTTTCCAGCCTAAATGATTCTGTGATTCTATGATAGCAGGCTACTACTGTGTTTAAATTCAAGTTTAAAGCATATTTGGCTTCTAAGCCTGTCCATTACTTTCCCTAGCCCCTTGCATGTGAGAACTCATCTGTGTGCTGGTGGTGGCTGGTGCTGTGATTGTATACACAGGATCAGCTGGTGTGCCAAGGGATGCCTGTAATTCTGGAAGCATGAAAATGCACTGGGTGAGAAGACACAGCATGGCCACAGCACAGCTGTGACAAGCTGCAGGTTTTTTTTGCTTCATTGTTTTGGGGATAGTTCTGCATGCCCTCACTGCCCCCAGTCTGTCCAGAATATATTTTCAGCATTTGGAGTGTGATTTAGATCAACTGTTTAGATGTCCCTCTATTTGTTTACTGTTGTCACTAAGTAATATTTGAATCCTTAGGCCAGCTTAGCAACTCCTCTAAATTTAGGTGAGAGTAAACATCTCAGAGCTGTGGAGAGCTTGCAGCTTTCACAAAAATTGTAGCCCCCTTTTTAAGGGGGATTTGAGCCCAATAGCCACCTGCTATACATGGTTTGCAAGCAGTCTAGTCAGTGCATATATGGGTTGGAATTTGTCTCACCATCCTTAAGGTTTGGAGATGGCCAGAGGGAGGAACATGACATTTTTCAGGACATTGGAGGTGTGGTGTGGGGTATGTGGCAGAATGGTGCCACGTTTAGGACTCCAAAGCCAGCCCATTGCTGATCTGCTTCTAGAATAGTGTGTATTCCTCTAGATAGGGGAAAAAGCCTAGACTGAGGTCATTGTCAGATGGAAAATAAGTGGTTAAAACAGTTTTCATGAATGTAGACAGCTGGAAAAACAGCCTTCTCACTTTTTGCTTCTCTGTGAAGTGAGGGCATATTTTAAATTTTGAAGAAAAAATTAGAACAAAACCACTTTAATTCTAAAACAACATTGAAAATGTTTTACAGGAACTGTTGCCTCACATGTCCCTTTTCCAAACTCTGGGTGTATGTTTGCCTTTATATAATGCAGGAGCTCTTCAGAGCACAGCCCACACAGGGCACCTGATTGTGTGTGTGGTGCTGCTCTGAGTTGGGCATCAGCCTTGTGAGGTCATGGAGCTGATGCTGTAATTTTGCATATAAAAAGCTGTATTAATTGTTGCATTTCAGATGCATGCCCTTGACTGAAAATCATCTGGGATAAAAATATGTTGTAGACAGTATTTCATAGAATATGCACTTTACAGTTTACTTCATAAGGTAGCATGTTCATAGTCACTGCTCCAAAAGTAAATCAGACAGAATAGTCATTTCCAGTGTAATATTGTACAAAAATGAGCAAATGGTTTATCCTGGCTTTTAAGAAAAAAATATAGGAGCATTGATTTTCTCCCATCAGGTTGCTTTTCATCTGTAAACTGCTAGCAGGGTTATTAAGTACTTGATGAACTCCAAAAATTGCAGCCTACCCATGGGAAAAAGCAATGTCTTTTTGTGCTAGATTTTCTGTATATTGTAATAATAACTTCTTCAGGGAATAAATAATAGTTTTCCTATTTATGTAAAACTGTGTTCTTTGCTTAAAAGATTAAATCTTACTGGAGTTTTCTCCTAGAGTAACAGTTTGATAAATGGTTGCTGTAATTAAGTTAGTGTAATTAATTTTATAATGAGCTTTCCAAGAAGCTGTGTGATTTAATGTATCTCAGAGATGTAAGTCACGTGTTTTGGTAATCCTGCACAGGAGATACTCTTTGGATAACAGGACAGCTAATTAGCAATTGAATGGTTTCACATGAAAAAGCCATATTATAATTTAGAGTGGGACTTTCACTTAGGTTGATAAAGTGGATTGGGTGGGTGTGGTGATAAGGATATAGATAATAATTGAGGCTAAGCATATTTTTTTTAAACTGAGACATGGAAGTTATTATAACTTAAATAATATAGCATAAATAGCTGCTGCTTCAGTTTTTACATAGTCTGATTTCAGTTTTTTTCATAAGTTAATTCTATCAGACAGTAGTGACTTTATAGTTGTGTTCTTTCTGTCTTCTAGCAGTTCCTCAGGATTTCCTTGTGTCTCTTTCTCCAGCCAGCATCCACTCCTTTTGCCAGTGTAGCTGCTCTCCTTACCTGTGCATTCACATTTAGCACTGCCCTCAGCCTGCCTTCGTCACAGCTCTGCCAGGATTTCTGTTCTCAGGCAAACTTCTCTATGCCAAATCCCAATTTCTTACTCCAAAATATGGAGGAAGAAAACCTTCTTGAGGAAACAGTCAGATGTATCTTAAGCAGCAAGAAGGGTTTAAAATAATTTTCATATTTGTTCACAGAAATGAGTAATTATTTTGACTGAAAATTCAGGAGAGAGACAGCAGGGTGGGAATATCAGTCTGAGACAGATGCTTCAATGTATAATTTCAGTACAAACTCTAATTTGGCCAGGATACAAGAAACTGAAAGCAGTTAAAGTGTTTCAGGCTTTAAAGAGAAGAAATTTGAAAAGCAACCACTGTTGCTTTTCTAGAGTTCTGCTGTAAAGTCACACTTGTATAATTCATATTTAGGTTTATGTGAAGTAATTTTGCAATCCTGTCCTGGAATGTCTGGCTGGAAGAGGGGTGATGCTATACCACACCCACCCTCCCAGTAAGTTTCCTCGCATAGGTAGCCCAGAAGAGTGAGGAATAGCAGAGCTGTCAGCAGTTGTGCATTGCTGGTCATTGCCATGCAACTTTCTGGTTCAGCCTTTTTTTGTGGTTTTAGAGAAAGAGTGAGACTGTGTTAGGAGGAGGCTGAGCTTTTGTTTGTTTTCATACATCCCATTATTTAACTACCAATTCATTTTCACTGCCCATTATGGGTTTTTTTCTTCCAGAAAGAAGTAGAAATAGATTTCCACAAGAAGATTCTTTCTAAAGAGTTTTTTTCCTCTTATGTAAGAATAGGTTTGTCTAGCCTAGTGAACCCATCTGTTTAAGGAAGAAAAATAGCATATTGAATTATCCATTCTGGTTCTTTGCAGTTTCAGTTTTGAGTAAAACTTTTCCCTTGCTAGTTTGCTAGCTTTTAAAACCAGTTGACTTATTTTTCCCTATGATTCTACCTTTTTCTTTTACTTTCTTTTTTTTATTTTACTAGCCTTTTATATATAAAATTAATGGAAGTAGTCCCATTCTGAAAGCCTATATTTTGACCATATGCAATATAATCCTACTGTGTCAGAGACAGCTGAAATCTCAGAATAACTCCAGTAACATTTATTAATTTTTATTGCCTTTAGGCTTTTGTTATAGCTTTCAGCTGTTTATTGTTACATATTATTTCAAGTAAGATCTTCATAATGTCTTTTTGTGGAGGTTATTTCTGTCATTTGAAAGTACTGCTTGTTTTGATTCATGTAGAATCAGAAGAATAAAATGCTGTTTCCAGAAAACTGATTTCTTGCTAATGTAGTTCTGTGAAACTTGGTGTGTGTGGGAAGAGATGCTGGCATACTCTAGATGTGATAGACTGCTGAATATGATTTGTTAAATGTAATTCATCCCTAATTTAGTAATACTACTTTGTTAGGAAGTAATGTATTTTTTATGTGGAGATAATCCAAAATCTCGATAATCTGGTGTCTGTGCAGATACTCATCTTTTCAGAGGTGCTAATTTTTTTGTCTTGGGCAAATACTTCTGTAAGAGACTAGATTCTGTTTGCATAAATAGCTGCTGCTTTCAGTTTTTGAAGATGTACTGTTGTAAGTAACATTCCATTGCTCTGCAGAGAATTTAAGAACTGCTATTTCATACCACAGAGATCCACCAGTTTATTACTTTGGGTAATTATATATGTGTGTCACATTTGCTCTTGTAAATGGTGACTTTGCCAATAGCAGATACTGTCTCTGAAGTAATTTGAGGTTTACTGAGGTATGGTACTAGAGAGTGCTCCTGCTATCAGATATCCACAAATGCCATATCTGACCACTAGGAGAAATTTGAATTTCTATCACTGCAGTATTATCACTGAGCATATTGATTGTCAGATGAGACTCAGAAGAAAGATAACACATTATTTCTCTTCAATATGAAAATGATTCATTATACTCTAGATCAGATGAACACACTATTCTGTTTCCTAGGGTTGAATTGTTGTGGAAGACTTTAGATATTGCCCATTTTCCTCAAGTGGTGACATCAAGAGACTTCATCATTGGAGACTTCTCTTGATAGTCTGTTCTCCCCCATCCCCAGTACACTTTTAAAAAAAATTTGTTTAATGTTGTATGTAATATTAATTTATCCATCCTAAGTTCCATATATATAATTCTACCACAGTTATAGCAGAGAGCAAATCTCTTGGTTTGCTGGTTTCAGGTCTGGTATACCCAGTATGTTCAGGTATTGACTGGTTCTTTTCACTGCCTCTTTTCTGCCTTAGGGCCACATGGAACATACTTGTAACTGCATCCATGTTTCTGAGTTCCTTTAAACAGTTTGGCTTGCACTTGACTCTCAGATAGACAGTACTGGCATAATCCAGAAGAAAAGTTGGTTATTCTGTCTGTTTGGGAAGGGTTTTCCTTATTCTGCTGTCTTTAACTGTTGTTTTTCATCTCCATGTAAATTTGTTTCTTTGTTGCTAGAAGTTTTCATGCACACAGTTCAGCATTCAGTAGCTTTGCTAAATAGGCTTGTGGCTAAGTAAAATAAAAATTATAGCAAAATGTGAATATGGTTATATGTATTGGTAGAGTCTGCCTAAAGCTGAGTAAGTTTAAGGGTTCTTAAGTGCAAAAAATGCATACCCAGATGTGCATCCTATATTGTCATCAAATGCTTGATTGTATGCAAGATGTGCAGACAATTTTTGCAAGCAATTGAGCTTCAGTCTCACTCTGAAGATTGTCCATGCTGATTAATGTGTGACCATTTCCTGGATGGTTTCAGCAGCAGCATTTGCTTATTGGTTCTTAGGTCCTTCCCCACAAGAGACAAATTCTGTCTGCAATACACTCTATTTAACCTGTAACTTCTTAATTTTTAGTGGGCTCTGCAGACCAGAGTGTGTTGTTTCTTAGCTGATTATCCCTCTTCAAACTTCTAGTCTTTTTTGCAGTGTTTCAATATTCTTTCTTAAATGTTGATGTGGTTCCCTGAAGAAAGTCTTTTAGAACCAAAAGCTTATTTAGTTTCCCTTGCTCTCTTTATTCCAGCTCATAAATAGCTGCTGAAATGAGTGGTGTCCAAAATATTAAATTACTCTTCCATTGAATTTCTCTGCCACAGAAGATGTGGTTGTTCTAAGTGAAAAATGTCATTGTAATTGGTTATGCAATGTAAAGGAATAATAGTTAATTTTCAAGACAGTTTTTCCAAGAAAGCTTCAGTGAAAAATTATATAATTGTTCACTTGTTAGGCTCTTGTGAATGTTGTTTTCTACGTTTTAAGCATAATTAAGGTGCTGTCATTCACTGTATGCTGATTTAAGTTTCCTGGTTTTGTAAATCGTTATTCCTTCCTTCATCCCTGCAAACTGCTACCAGACAAAAAATTCTGACTAAGTAAAACTTTTTTTACCCACCTTGGTTTCTTCTCTGAAGATATTTATGCAGTCTTTTTGCTGTGTCTAAAATGCTTCAGCTGTCCCCAAAGGCAAATGGACACAGCAGGGGTTGTGTCTTTCCTACTGTGAGCTTGTTTTGGGCAAAAGAAAATCAGGAGAGACGAGGTGTACAAATCTGACAAAATACTGACATTGCTATTCCAGCCATTCCTGAAACAACTTAGTCATAGGTTCTTTACTTAGGACTGGTAAAGTAATTAAAAATGATGAGATTTGGCCACCTTCTGATTGGCTCACTGTTAATATTTTGTTAAAATGTTTTCTTTGAATATTTTTTGTTTAAATATATTTTGTATTTTTACCAAAGTTACTGGGCTAGTATTTTTATTGGGTATGTTGGGTTTTTGCAAAAATTGGTCAAACTTTGTCATGCTTTTAGTGTCTCCAGATGCATCACTTAAAGATATCTTTAGGAAAGGCAATAATATGGATTAAGAGTACCATGCATTTTCAAGTGATTGTCTTTGCCTTCTTCTTCCACTCTTTGTTTGTCTTATTATAATGATAGTTCTCTGCTGTTTGCTAAATTGAGAAATCCCACTGAATAAATGAAACCTGATTTGATTTAGTAATCTACATAATAGAATTTGTGGCACTTCATGTAGCATCACTGAAGAAACATCTTCTGTTACTGAACTTCACTGCAATTAGACATAATTAATCTCTTCTCCCCTTATGCCGCTCAGTTTGTATTTTGAATTGCAACTTAATGGTGAATTAATTTTCTGTTCTTACCAGTACAAAATCCTAACTAGGTTGAAAGTAAAGACAATTTTCAGTAATCTAAATATAAAAACTGTGTAGAATGAAGAATATGGAGGAATATCTTGTCAGCGTGTGGTTTAGATCATGAAGATTTGAATTGTCAAGATGAAAAAAAGGTCACTTGTATGAAGTCAATAGAATATGAAGAAAGCTTCAATAACCACTATTCTGTAGTGAATTATGGTGCCTTCACAGTACTAGATGTTCTTAAATTAAATGTGATTGCTGGTGTCTTTTTTCAAGTAGTAACTTGGTCTTTGGCACGGATGCCCAGATTGGATGCTATTGAAAGCATTGTGTAACATTTGGATCTGTAGAAGTATTTTGTCTTTCAATATCCAAAATATTTCACTTCCACTACAAAGGAGGTGCTATACATTGTTTTCCTTGGATGAATAACAGGTTTAATGTGAACTCTAGAAAGCATTTTAGTCCCTTTGGTCGATGAAGGTTATTCAGGGATTTGGAGCCAATGTAAGTTTAGAGGTCTGCTCAGTTAATTAAAATTAAACAGCAGAGTTTTTCACTGTGTATCTAATTATAAGATACAGCACATTTCATAATTCATTAGTTGTAGTAATACCTGTCACAACTTGTTTTCTTACGTCTCTTCAAATACCTTCTGAAATTTGAACACTAACACGACTCCTGTGAATTCATTTGCTTGCACATCTAGTGTGATACAGTGAGTCACCAAGAAACTACTAAGGAAAGCATTTTACATTTGAAACCTAAATTAACATTTCACATACTTAATTACTTCATAGCATATTAATCTTTCGTTCAGTAGGACACTTTTAAAATTGATACTTTCTTCTCTAAAAAGCTGTTACACTTTATATGTCCTGTTGCATTCTTCTTCTTTTCCAGTGTGGTAATTTAAATGTTTTATTGATATCTTTGTCTTTTTCTCAACAGTTTTCAAAATCTGGTTAATGTGATGGCATAAACTAGTAAAGCATTTGGATTACATGATGGATATCAGCAATGGTGATTGATGTTATTTGAGTGGTACAGTAAGAGTCTGCTGTATGAAATGCCAGAAGTTTACATTTCTTCTAGTTTTGCAATGGTAAGTCTTTTTATATTTTTACTAAGGAAATAATAACTTTCTTTCTTGTCACGTAAAAGGTGTATTTCTTGAGAAAGTATCATATCAGCAAATTAGTAAAGATTTCTTTCTTTCATATGATTTCTAAAGTCTCTTGTGTTCAGAAGTAATTACTAACCAAAGTATACATTTGAATTTGGTCAAAGTTATTTTATTGGTACTAATTTGAAATGTCAGTTACTCACCCCTAATGTGTGCTAGCTTTAATTAGAACAACCTAGGGGAAATGGAATCTGTAAATAATGTTTGGGTTCAACCCCAAATGGGATCACTCTCCAGATGGTATTTGCACGCAAAGAGGGAGAATATGCAGGCAAGTCTACCCATGTGGAAAATAGGTGTAAAAACCATGATGGAAAACACGTAGTGTTTTGCTCTCTTCAGTCAGCTGCTGATGTTTGACCATTTGCTGCTTGACATATTATTTGTATTTTCTCTTAAGGCAGAGTGTGTTGGAGGGCTCACACTTATTTACTTTTAAGTGGACAGAATGAAAGTTAGTGCTGCAGCATCTCTTTACATACATTTTCAGGAATACAAACAGTGCACCTTTCCAGGCATTCATCTGAGGCTGCAGGAGTAGCTACTAAGCAGGAGGGTTGTAGCAGCACAAATAAATCACAGTTTTGAGAACATTTGAAATTTTCACTTTATAATTGTCTTTTTCTTTGTTGCACAAAATGATGTGCTGTCATACCAATTGTTTATGAGCTATACCATATATACACAAAATTAATGTGCTTTCCTCTACAGTTTTGTCCAAAACTACACCAAGCAATGCTGTTAGGGTACATTGCTTTCCTTAAGAAATACTGCTTGCATTGTGAATTTCTAAACACACAATACAGTAACTACTGGTAATTGTTAAACAGAATTGTATTGGATGAGAGTGTTCTTGTCTTGTCCCATTCCCTTTTCTGTTCTAGGACCATCTGACACTTAAATACTGGATTTGGGAGAATTTATGAATTTATGTTCTTGTTTTCCCCTTCTTCACTGAAAATGAAAAATGCCTCTTGAAACAATTTTCTCCATTTGTTATTTTCAGCATTTCTAAGTTATGTGTAAAAGGTTTGATTCCATATTTAAAATTTGTAGTCTTCACATCATATGACAGTTGAAAGGATTTGTATAATCTGGAATTTGGGTCGATGAAAAAGGGAAGATGTACCATTATGCACAAATGTGAGATGAATCTATTCATTAGCAAGGCTATTATGACAGATATGTGGCAATGTGGAGTTTGACATACTGAACTTATAAAGATTAAATTAATAGAAGGGTAAGACTGAACAGAGTTCTCCTAAAAATTATTTTGAGATGCTGGGCAGGTCAAGTACTCCTACATTTCACCCTGAAATGTGAAATACAGCCACTCTTAAATGGGATGTTTTAAACTTACCTGTGTGTCTGACTTTAATTAAATCTGATCTGAGTGGTGATCCATCTCACCAGCTGAAACAGCCTTCCAGTACCTCAGATGAGATTCCTGATAGAGTTAGGCTTTTGTTGTCAGAAGTCATAAAGAAGTAGGAGAGGCCCCACCTGAAATAAGGAAAATAAGAAAAAATATTTTTGCTTTAAGGACTGGAACAGGTTGCCCAGAGAAGTTGTGGAATATCTGTACTCAGTGTTTTGCAAGACTCAGCTGGATAATATTCCATGAAACAAAATCTCAATTTACGCCTTATGTTCATTTGAATGGGAGGTTGGATAGAATTGCCTCCCAAAGGCTTTTCCAGCTGGAATGATTTTATGATTCTGATTCAGAAATTTTGTTTTATTTCATTTTTACTAATAACTGTAAGTATTTTTTAGTGGTGTGCTTTATTTTTTTAATTCCTTGCTAAATTAGAATTGTAGTTCTGTTTTGTCATATATGAGAGATTTGTTTTTTCTTTAAGCAACAACTGAGTAAGCAAATGCAATTTTAATCGTTTACTTCTTAGTCTGTGAAACCATGTAACTGGAAACTGTGGGATATTAAAAATGCAGTTTCGTACCTTTAACTAGAACAGAAAAATGTAAATAATAATATCAATACGTTATAATATTTGTACAATACATAAAAATAGTGTATTTTAGTAACTAGTGCCTAACTGGGACATTCCAGCCTTACATAAGGCATAAGTATGAGCAATACTCACACAAGTACTAAAGCCAGAACAACCACAAATACCAAGTCAGCTACTTTGTAGCTGAGATGGAAAAATTTAGTGCACTAAAGCACAGAAAGCACAGAAAGAAGCAGTATGAATACATTGAATTTATATTCAGTTTGACGTTGGTAACATTTGTGACAATACATTCTTCACATTTGCTCTGTCTCTAGGTGTTTTTGAATATTTTTTTGACTGTTTTGTTTACATTTTTTCGAAGGTTTCCCAGTGAGTGGATCACAATGAACATACTTTAGGGACTTGCCATAGTATGGCTGCTTCTCGATCTACTCGTGTTACAAGATCTACAGTGGGTTTAAATGGTTTGGATGAAAATTTTTGTGGTAGAACATTAAGGAACCGCAGTATTGCTCATCCGGAGGAGATCTCAGCCCATCCTCAGATCCGATCCAGGTCACCAAAGAAGAGGCCAGAGTCTGTGCAAACTCACAAGGGCAGCAACGGTGGCAGAACTACTGATTTGAAACAGCAGAGTGCTCGGGAGTCATGGGTGAGCCCTAGAAAGAGAGGGCTGTCCACTTCGGAGAAAGATAATGGTGATAAACAAACTGTGGAAAATAGTGAAAAAAAGCAAGCAGAACCTGTTTCACCAGTTGTGAAAAGAATTAAACGCTGCCTACGTTCAGAGGCACCCAACAGTTCTGAGGAAGACTTGCCCACTAAGGCAGAGAAGGAGCCATTGGAGCATAAAAGCTTGGTGTCGGACAATGATGCAGCCTCCACGGGGACTAAGCGAGCTTGTCGATGTCTTATATTGGATGATTGTGAGAAAAGGGAAGTTAAAAAGGTGAATGTCTGTGCAGAAGGGTTTAATAATTCTGCAGTAGTTGAGGAGGTTGCAGGTTATCAGACTGTCAATGGAGTTGGTGAGAGAGACTCACATTCTCTTAACTGTGATGACTGTCAGGTTGATGGGAGCGCTAAGCAGAACAGTGCTGGTTCCCATACGCCCAAGGACAAAACAGTAGCAGAAAATGGAAACTCATTTGCCCATTCTTCGTTGCTGCTTAATAGCAGCAAAGAGGACAGTGTTGTAGACCATTATGTGCCTTGCACAAACTCTCAAGAACAGGTAAAGTTAGAGGACCACAAACCAATAAATGACTGCTTGCCTGAGGAGCATGCTAATCAGGCATTTGAGCCAGCTACAGCGTCCTTTTCTGAAATCCAGTCATCTTTGTTAAGGGATTCGGAGGAGGAGGTGGATGTTGTAGGAGATAGCAGTGCCTCTAAGGAACCGTGTGCTGAAAACACCAATAGCAACCTGAATACTCACCAAGACAGTGCATCAATCTCAGGTGAACCTGAACCACATTCTTCAGTGCTGAACTGTGTTTCGGCTCAGATGACAAATATGTTGGAACTCCAAGAACACAGATACACGTTGAGAACTTCACCACGAAGGGCTGCCCCTGCCAGAAGTAGCCCTCCCAAAAATAACTCTCCTTGCAGAGAAAACGGACAGGTTGAGGAAAATAATCTTAGTCCTACTGAAAAGAATGTACCTGTAGGTATTAATAATATCAATGGATCTCCCAAAAAGTCTGAAGAAATCAAACAGAATGAAAAAGAGAGAAATAGTAATACAGGGGATCATGGGAGTGATGGACTAAGAAAGCCACTTTCTGAGTCTAGGCTTGTTGCTGGATTTGTACCATCTGCCAAAGAGAGTGCCAACATCCACACTGCAGAGGAGGATGAGGAAGAGCCTGATGTGTATTACTTTGAATCAGATCATGTGGCATTGAAACACAACAAAGAGTATGTGTAACTATGGTAACCATGAATTCTGCTTTTGTTTCTTACAAGAAGTTAATATTATTACAAAAATTATTAAGTATTTAACATAGTTCCACAAAAATTTAAGTGCTTTATAATTTTCATACTCTTCAGTCTTCATTTTTCTTGTTTCTACCTCAAATGAAATTAAACTCTATTTAATATGCAGTATGGTACAGCAATGTGGTTTATACATATTTAGCAATCAGGATTCTTGAGCCAGAACTTGGGTTTTTTGAGTTTCTTTGGGTATTTGTTTCTTTGAAAATGCATCTGCTATTTATTTTCTCTTAAGAACTAGCTAGAAGGAAAAACAAAGGAATTACAACCTTTAATTAGATTTCAGTAATTTATCAGCATATCCAATGGACACTGCAGATAAAGCTTATACAGTTGTCATTCTGCTGTACATAAAAAAGTTAGATACTTTTTTCATGTCATGGGAGACAACTCAGCATTATTGTGTTCAGGAAGAGGAATTCAACAAATGCAGCAACTTTCTCCAGAGTAAATTGTGTCTACATTGCTATTTTTATTAATTACATGTCAATATAGGAATATAATTTTTGTTATTATTGTTCTTATTATGCTCTGAGTCGTTTTGATGTTAATCATCTGAATGTCTGTGAGTAGTACTGTGGTAACTGTGCCCTGTGGTAAATGTGCAAGAGCTTTTTAAACAAAGGGGAGATTCACTGAAGAAAGTTTCCATGGAGAAAACTTGTCTTCAGGTAGTAGATCAGGACCCAGTTTTTTATTTCAGTCTTTGTAATGCTGTTTTGACTCCTGTGTTTTGCTCTTTAGTAGGTGTTCTGTATTTTGTTATGAGTTCTGAAAGGCCAAGTGCAGATGAGCTTCTGTTTGCTTCGTGTGAAGGGTTGAAGCACTGGTAGTAGTTCAGTGTAAATGTTCACAGCACAGTTACTGTGACTGTGGGGCACAAATCACAGGTGATTGTTTAATCCAGTATGACTGGGTTTTTGATGTTAAAGTTGCATTGTTTATATAGTCATATTTTATTTGGTATTGGATATGGATAAATAATTGTAATGAGAAAATTTTGAATTCAAGCATGGGTTAGACAAACTATGATTTCAAAATAATGATCAAATATTTGCAGCTTCAGCCATCAGTCCAAAGTGGGCACTTTCCCAGTAGATTGAAAGAAAATTACAAATGGGGAAAATGGACTGTTGTCTTTTGACTCTCTTAGGATGATTTTGGATCTGTATGAAATATTACTTCATCAGAGATGAAGTACACAGATTCATTAGTAATGTGGTTTGGTGTAGGGAGTCATATTTATTATAAATACTATAAAAATAGCAGAAGTTTTTTATATTCTAAAACACAGATCTGAATTGTCCTTGGAAATTCCAGGTGTGTGCCCTAGTGTTAGCTTTTGAACATACCCAGTTGTGAAGAAATGGTTAGTGGTTGTTCAGATTGGCAGCCTGTCTGTGAGACCTTGTTGGGGAGCTTTTGAAATTGCAAGTAGGCCTTGGTAGCTTGCAACTAACTTGCTGCCTGAATGCAAAATCCCAAAAGTCATTATTGTTTTTATTCTGTATTGTATTTATACTTTCCCAAAGGGAAGCATGCTACTGAGGGGAGAAGGGAGTGTTAGCCTTATCTTTTCTTCATTTAAAAAAAAATTGATAGAACTGGTAAAGTACAGCCATCCTTTTTAGTTGTTTACATTTATAAGAAAATAAGCCTGGTATATTGATGGTTCTGCATGGTAATAGGATCCTTCTAAAGAACTGAAGTCAGTATTTTCACATATGAGTGCAGTTGTCATTTATCCAGAATTTCATGCTTCAAGAGTAAATCAAGTGCACTGCACTATGTCCTCTATCCACAGTTTTTAAAATAGCAAAGTTCATTAGAGGATGCTCTTAATTCATGTGTAACAGTTTTTGAATAGTGTCTTAATTATACCCTTGTTTAATCATTTGGTACTTATTTTGAAAAGTATTAAAGTAAAAAACTAAAAAAGAAAAACCAAACTCTGGCAGTTTATCTGAAATGTATTCCCTGATGGGTCAGATGCAAAAAATTCCAGGGTTCCTTTTAATGCAGGTTCAGCTGGAAGTAAAGGATATTCACTTTGCTTGTGGTAGTTCTGGCTAAGCCAGATGTTCTGGTGTTCTGCATGTCGCATCTTCAGATGGTAAGGTTTTGGTTTTCTGCCCTTCATCACTTTGGGATTATTATGGGTGATATTTTGTCTGATTTATGTTTCTGTTCTCTTTGAAAAGCCAGTTCAGACATGAGCATCTTGGCTAGGTTGAGGAGGCAGATTTCTCCGGGATGGCATTAGTATAATTCTTCAGATGTTCCATGGCAAAAAAAAATATATTCCTCTGTGTCATAGATAGTACTTTATATGGCTGTAAATTTATACTATTTCTTGTTACATTACATAGCTTGGTGACATATGTATTCATACAGTTGGTTTTCACTCTGCACGAAATTATTGTGCCATCGAGAAAATATTAATATACTGATATATTTAAGAGCTATTGATAAGACTTGCTATAAGAAAAAACCCCTTAAATGTAAACTGTTGTATTTCTGTATGTATTTTGATGCTTTTTGAATATTAATATGTTTAAGCAATATTCATATATTAATGTTTCTGGGAAAACTGGATGATATAATAGGAAAAATAACTATCACAGATTATGAAATACTATTTCTCAGAGAGAAGGCTGAAATGATGGATGTTCCCACAACTTCTTTATTAAAATAGATCTGTTCTACAAAGAGATGAGATCTCTAAGCAGAAATTTTATCACAACATAGACATTTTTGTAGATAACAGACTGATCTGGATGTTGTATAGTTGTGAAGTGTTGTTAATGTTGTCTGTTGCTACACACATAATTGGAATTTTTGTGTATTGTAACTGCTCTCAGAAAAGTATGGCTTAGTGTATATTTGAGAATTTTGCTTCTATGTTCTAGCTCAGAAATGTTTGCCTTTTCTCCTGAGATACTTTCATCAAGACTGAACTTCCTGATGTAAAACTTTCTACACTACTGAATTTTATAAGCTGTGCTTATTATTTTGCATATGTCTTTCCTCAGGCATTTCTCATATCTCTTTGCTGTATCTTTTTATGCTGTAATTCTATCTCACACTGCAGCATCTTACTTTAATTTTCTGTCTGCTGCAGCATTTTATTCCCAGTACTTTCTGCCTTTGCCCAGTGTTTCATTTAGTGCCCTTTTTTGGTTTTTTGGTTTTGTTTTTTTTTCTTCTTCTGTTTCCTTTGGAGATTTGTAATGTTTGGCAGGTATTAGCTTGCACAAAGGCACAATCTGTGTTTGACTTTTAGTCCTGGGTTCTAGATGAAATTGTGATTGAGGAATTGAGGTGTCACAAGCATATAATGCATTATAGAATGCATTTCTGTGACTCTATAAACTGCACTTGGTCTTACAGAATCCACCTAGACGTGGAGCCAGATCACTGAAAAAGAAGCCTTAGGCATGAGCAGTTCCCTGCAGACATTTAATTCTAAGAGTTAGGACCTTGTTCAGTAGATAGGTATTTTAATGTATCTTTATTACTTGATAATATTTAAAATTACAACAGCTGCACTGGCATTTAAAGTGAAGACTGATCAAATGAGGATTTTAATACATCTCTTAAAACCCAGTCTTGTAGATTCTTACCTACAATGGGTTGTACTGTTGCAGGGATCTTGGAAATACAGGCAACTGTGCAGGATCATGCAATAATCAGATTTACATATACTTAACAATTGATGATAATACTGTTTATGTCTTTGGATCCACCTTAAATATTATATGAATGTGAGAAAGAAAAACCTTTTTAGCATTTCCTGTGGCATAGGTTCTATATTTTACTCAGTCACAAACTTTCTGCCTACAGAATCAAATTAAAACAGTTCTGTATAAAAGTTCATCTGACTGCACTTGAATTGGTAGAATAGGACTTGGTGCACCTTGCCATACCAGTATATTGTAATCACAGAATCATATTTTTTTAATTACATAAGCTATTCAGTAAAAGCTAGAGCTCTTACTTTGCAAGGGGTGATGCCTTGGGCATGTGCTGCATCAGCTTTTTGCTGCCTAGGAATGGGCACACTCTGGGAGCCATTAAATATCAGGTACATTTGTCACATTCATTTTTCTGCCCTGAACAGAGGCATCTTGCTGGCAGCCACAGCATCATCCCAGTGAACAGCCCTGGCAAACACAGTGCAGTCCTCACTTTAAATAGTGCATCCTGTGGAAAGTAAAGCTTGATTTCTTTTGGATTTTATGTCCTTTACCCCTTGAACTCCTTCCTTATTTGTCTCCTTTTTCTGCCTGCATCTGTGTAGGCACACCAAGAGTCCTCTGTTGCAGCAATCCACTCCTGGAAGAGAGTGTGAGCTCTCCAGTGCAGAGATGGTTCCTTGTTGGCTGCCTTGGTGTGGTACCTCTGGATCTGTGGGGTGATGGATTGATGGGGGAATGTGACAAGTAACAGCTGAATTCTGCTTGCCTGTCTCTTTTAGTGACAGTAGTTATGGCCTCACCTCCTTTCCAAGCTGCCTGGTTTTGGAGAATGCACAGGAATTCAGTTTGTCTTTCCTATTTCTTTGGTCAACATGGACAAAAAATCATGGAGGGGGGAAAATATGTAAATATAAAGAAATTCCAACCACAAGCAACAAGAAACCCATTATTCCAATACAAGAAAATGTAAAAAAATTCTTCTTCTGCTTGTTCATTTGGAAGTGCTTAACATTTCTAAGAATGCTCATTAGTAAATTTATCTAAACTGGAAAATTAAGGATCAAGAAATAATAAAAATGGTTTTGAGGTGTAGGAAATACCACTTGGAAACAAATAACAAATGCCATAGGAATCACAGTCCTGATTTTTAAAAAAAGAGCAAGAAAGAAAGCCAAGGAAAGATGGGGCAGTAATGTATTGACCCTACACAGCTGTGTGGAGAGTGAGGCTCTGCCTGTGGTTTTGGCTGCTCACACAAGGACACTTAGAAGCAGAAGCAGTAAATTGTGGTTATGCCAGTTATGTCAGTGTAAAGTTGTGTGGTGGAACAGGGAATAAATTAATGCTACCATAATTGCCTACTTGGTAGGGATCACTAAAATATTATTAGGCATAATGATGCCATCAAGAAGACAAGAACAAAGTGACTGCCATTTGCTTTGAGAATGGATTGTCTTTATTAGTCGGTTTTAACTAACCCAGCCTGGAATTGCTTCATGACTAATTTTAAGTTCTTGTTCTGGTCTTTCGTGAAGTTTTAACAGCATTTCCAGCATGAACTGCAAAACTGACCAGCAGTATCTTTTAAAAATAAATTGCACAAGAAATGCATATTGTACTAGCTGTTTTCAGTTAGCAGGGAGTCCTGATCAATCCAGTTGTTCCTTTGGTACAACAATTCATGCATTTGAGACTTAAAAAGCTCCTTCTTTTTGGTTTCCTTAAAACTTTGTTCTTGGTAGGAATAGCCAACTGATTTTTCATTTTTTGTTATTGCACATCTTTATTTTGCTTTGGATAGCTCAAAGTAAAAACGTTGCTGCTGTTTTGTATAGCAATCTTTGAAAGTTTCATGCTTCCTAAGCCAAGGACCAGCTGTGTTAGTCCATGGTTTATTACAGTGAGTACTAATAGCACTACATATTTTATTAATTTTCTTCCTTATTTCTAACTTTTTTTGCACTTGTTTCACCAAAAAATATCGATGACTAATGCTTTGTATTGCTATTAGAAATTCAGCCACTCATGATTGTAGATCATATTCTTGTAATTTATTTCTAATATTCAGATATCACTGTAACAGATACTTCAGGGGAATTTGTTAATTTGTTCCTATAGCAAGAACGTGAGTAATTGAGTGTATGTGTGTCTTGTTTGGGTGACAACCTGCAGAAACTAATTTAGAGTGAGTTGAAGGAGTTCAATAATCAGTGTTGTCAGCTTTCTCTGCTTGTTTTACCAGAAGAGTTCTGTGCAGTTGGGTCATTTTCAAGGGAACATGGATCACTCTTACTTTGTCTCTGGAATAAAGCTCCTTCTGATTGTTTGCTTTCCCCAGCATCTTTCTAGAGAGGAATATCCAAGTGGGCATGCTGGAGGAATCTGATATTTTCCCTCAGTAAAGGAACTGAGACCATTCTCATTAAAGATGATGAGAGGGAAGGAGAAAAAGTTTGGAGTGTGCTGTCAGTCTGTCTTCGTGCCATTTGTGAAGAAAACAATTTCTGTCATTATCTCATGTCAGTTCAAGCCTGGAAAATAGAGGAATGACAGGGACCTGTATCTTCTTTCCTACTGAATGTCACTGTCCTGCAGGCAGATGGTTTAGAGTGCTGTCAATATCAAACAGCTGTATTAAACTGTGTTAACTGGGAGAGGACTGATGGGTGCTGTTTTGTTGACAAGACTAAAACAAGTTGTGTTTTTTTAGAGGCACAGAGACCTAAATTGCTACTAAAATTTTTGAAAGTTGCTGGAAATGTGAGTATTTGATAAGGGTGCTTTTGTGCAGCTAAAATGAAATCCTGTTAAGTGTGTTGGACAGCTCTTGATGAGAATGAGGCCTCTAGAAATATATGAGTGTGTACTCTTTATGGGGAAGAGTTAGAAATTTCACAAAGAAGGGGACATCACAAGTTGATGACCAATAAAATACTTTTCAGGCGGTTGAAACACAAAATCTGAAGCTGTTGAAAGAAAGGTAAAATTTGAGTGGAAAATGGGTTTTTTTGCATCCAGGTAAATTACTGCAGTACAATTTACTTTTTTGCCTTATGATCTGTTGGGTTTTAACAAATGTCCTTTAAAATGTGCTTTTTGGGTTAATTCTGTTTTGTTTTAAATAGGTGTGAGGCTGACATTCAGAAATAGTGCTTTGTGTTCTGTTCTTGGCTCAGTAGACTTGAAGAAGCCATATAATATGTACTTTAGTTGTTTAATGTATAACACAGAGATGCAGTTTAATTATTTACTTACCTTTGAACTACTTTAAGATGTCTGAAGTGTGAATATTAAATATGCATGGTGAAAGTGCAGTAAATGACAGTATGTGTAAAGAAGTTAAGCTAGAGTAGAAAGCAGTTTAATAAGGAGTTGCAGAAAAGCCTGTAAGTAGATTAGCTTGGCCATAGTGTCTAAGCATTAGGTAGGTAAAAATCCACCATGTGCTGCTTCCTCCAGGCATGGGTGCTTTTACAAGCCCTGACAGGGGTTGATATATGTATGCTCTTACTGATTATACCCTTAAACTCTTCTGTTTCTGAAGGGAGATCAAAGAAGGGCCATTCTGCATCAGTCTCTTGTGCTTTCTAATTGCTGTTGTGCTCTATACGTCCAGCATTGAATCCCAGACTCTTCCAGAGTGCAGTTAGAGATTTTTTAAAATCTTAGTTACGCGTCAGAATAATTTGCAAGAAACCCCGCAGTGTCAAAATTACTGTATTGTAATTACTGTGTTGTGACACTGGCAAAGATTTCAGGCCAGGCTTAGGAGCTGGGAGCATTTTCTGTTATTTCTGAGCTCAAACAAAATAAGCCCAAATGAAAAACCATACTTCTTTGAAATGACAGGGTTGTGTTTGATCTGATTCACAGGTTTCTCCAGGGAGCCAGTTTCTTTAACTACAGCTCCTTGGGTGACTTGGAAATTCTAAGTGCAATAATGTTTCCTTCTTCCTACATAATTTACAGTCTTTACATTTTTAATATGCAATACTTTCTCTTGGTATCTAATGAAGGATGCCAGAATTTTTTTAAACTTGCTGTTAGTAGACTAGAGTAATAAATGACCTGGGTTGAGCAGGTTGTAATCTGTACTTTGCTGGAGTGCCAGCAGATGGCAATGAAACAAAGACTTGCTCAAATCCTCCTGGTGACTAACAACCAGTTTTGTGTCAGAGCTCTTGGAAATACAAAATAACAAGGATTTTATATATATGTATATATTAGCTGTGTTTTATTACATGTACACCCTCATGTAAAACAGTTCCTACCTGCACAGGAACTACTGACTACTTCTAAATTACAGTACTCATTTTAAGTGTCATAGCCCCCCAGAATTGATGGTACTGTACATTTTAACATACTGTGAACTATATAACTGGAGAAGTGCAGTTAGTTTTGGGAGTGGAAATTGATGACCACCAGCTACACAGCATTTTAGAAGTCAAGAGGATAAATAACTTCTTTTTAATTAGGCATCAAAGTACATATATTTGCAAGGTATTGAGTGATATAAGGCAAGTGTAGCTGCCAAAGTACTTTCAACTGACTTTGGATATTGATTTAGAGTTGTTTGTTTTTTTATTGGTGTGAACATTATCGACAGCCGCTTTATTTTCCCCACTAATTTGATTTAGCTACCTAAAAGATAAAATCTTTGTTTTGTACTATCAGTTGCTCACATCACTCATTCAGCTGAGGATGGTCTTCTCTTCAAGGGAGAGGAAACCTGCAGAAAGCATGGAGAGACTGTAACTGACAGACTCTTACTGTAGAAATGAAATTATTTCTTTCAAAATCTGAATTTTGTGGCCCCTTTTATAGGTCAGTGCCAAGTTATTTAGTATAGAAAAAAAGAGTTAGCTTAAGAAACATGCAATTGTTAAGGCAGATTGATTCCATATTCATATAGTGTTTTCTAAAGGTTGCTGTTAGGTCCTGACACAGAGAAACTAAAATCTGTGATTCTGATGGGAAATGTAAATGCTATTAGAAGAATGGAGGGGAGAGGCATTTTGAAAGTAGATCTCAGCAAACTGGATCAGAATGGAAGTAGGTCTCACTAAGGCAATAGCTGTGCTGTTCTCAAGCTTTGTCACAGGCAAGAGAGGAGGCTGCTGTCTCCCTAATCACTGTTAGAACAAGATTCATGGAAATTAATTGTGTAAGAACTAATTGCTTACGGCATGACTTCCAGAAATCTGGCTCTGCTCTGTGATAATGACTTCATGGAGCAGTCCAAAAGAGTGGAACACTTGTCACTGCAAAAGAAAAACTGAATCAGCAGGAATTTCTGCTGATCACTGTCAATCTGTAAGAAGCGGCTTTCCTTTTTGAAATATCAGTCCCTCAAACCCTATGTTAATCAAGGTTTTTCAGCAGAGATTCTGAAGCTGTTTTGTGCTGTGGGGAATGATTCAAGTGTTCATCCAGAAGCTTCCTGGCAATTAGCATGATGTAAGAACTTGCAAGAGTGTTTCCATACTGGGATTGTGGAAACAGAATCACATTCTCTGGAGTGAAAGTTTTCCTGCAAAGAAAACTGCTTTGGGTTCTGTATGTGCTAACAAGTTAGTATTTAGCACTGAGGAAAGTGTAACTTCAGTCAGAGGAAGGGACCTGTCTGTGAGTTTACTCAAAACTTTGGTTTTGGCAAATTTTATGGGATAATTTTCCTTGGTAATTCCTGACAGGTCTTTCAGAGAAAATGATGGAACTGTAGAGGTGGTTGCTCTTTGAGTGCCTCATCAAGGGTGGAGCTGGTTTGCAGCAGATTAATGAGCTACTTTTTCTTTTAATAAAGACTTTTTCAGTTTTGGAGAATTTCAACACAACTGCAGGAGGTAGTTTGGATCAGAATTGTGCTTGCTTACAAAGAGTCTGGAAAGATAGAGAGTAGAATTGTTAGCCACTTTTCAGAATACTCCTGGAAATTATCAATTCACATGATCTCTTGCATAATGCAGCAGGAGCATTCTGGTAGCATTTGAGGCTAAGAAGCCAGAATTGACAGAGGCTTCAAGAAAGGGCTCGGGGTGTTCGTGTTTTTATGTAGCTTGCTGCTTTTTCAGAGAAATACTTGGCTTTGTTACAGTCATACAGGGTGAGAGAGCCTGTACAAACCTGTGGGAATAGCAGTTGTTCAAAACTTAAAAGAACATTTGCAGACATACATCTCACTGAAAGGTCCTGTGGAAGTTGAAAGGGATGTGCCGTGGTTTGGGGAGAATGCAGTTCTGCAGCAAGTACCAGAACATGGAAGGTGCAGGTTGTGTATTTCAGGACTAGCGTTTTCAGGTTTTTTTCCCTGGCAGTGAAATATCCCAAAATCCCTATTTTTGTGTATTTCAGTACTTCTGATACTCACTTGATAAAACTGCAGTCTTATTCTTGAGCTTACAGGATATATTAATGCATAAAAACTGAATATGGAAGTTAAAGTAAATAGCTCCAAGTTAATCCATGTCTTACTACAAAAAAATGCTGGGAAACCATTTATTCTGAACAATGGGTTCAAAAACCCCTTTTCTCAAATTATAGTGCTACTCTGTAGCTACAGATCAGTATCATGTGATAATGTTGTTTGAATGATCCTGACATTCTTGTATTTTTACTTAATTCCACAAAGACCTCTTCAGTGAGGTCATGTGAATGTTTTAATGAGGGAAGTGACTGAAGTTGAATATTCTTGGATTTGTGTTATTTTTCCCCAAATGTAAATTCATCTCTTTCCATTCTGACTAAATTATTTAAGGCTACCTCATTAAGATGATTTCTTTCTTCCCTTTACACATGTGAATCATTATTAAATTATCACTTCATTTAAATCTCCAACATTTAGTTACATTTATTTCTATGTATTTACATGTTTTAAATGAAATTATTACTTTTTTCAATTTCATTTAGAAAATCAATTGCTTAATACAATTTGAAGAAATGAAGTAAAATGGCTCAAGAAAGAGGAGTTAAATACCTGCCTTTTTTTAGATGCAAATTTGTGCAGCTGCTGAGCCTCTGTTACTGCAGCTCTGTTAGCACAAGTTTGGGCACCTGCTGATGGAAACAGGCCTTTTGTTGTCCAGGGTAAATCCTCTCCCCAGGTATCCGTAAGCTGTTCTGTGTTGTTACAGCTGCATCTGCTGGCATCCTGCCTGTTTGAATCCCCTGGAGCCTGCAGGGCTCACACGTGCTGTGGGCAGGGTCTGGGTACAAACCTTCATCCACAGCCACTGAACAGCCTGAGCCCTGCTGCTGTCCCAGGCAGCTCTGATCTGTGTCACCACTTCTGTAAGCTGCTGCTGCTCCTGGAGGTAGTTTTTCACCTGCTGAAAAATAGCCACATCAATTATCTTGCTTTATGCAGAGTTATTTTGATTAGAAGAAACTGGAGTACTTTCCCAGTAGTGAAAATATTCAATACTGTTCAATATTAATGGCCTAATAAACAAGCATTTTAGGTCTTGGTTCCATGAAAACCTGAATATATGCAGACAAATGTACATAGTAATAAATTCATAACAGAATGATGTCCTATTGTTTTTAACCAAGCTCAGTATTTTAGTTTCGAACTTCAAAAAGTATAGTAATGTTTTATAAATTTTTGTAAATGCTACATTTGAGTGGAAAGAAGATTACTTTCTCTCATGGAGAGGCAGCAGTTTAATGTCCAGGTAGAAACTTAAATATTTGAAGATGCAAATCCTGTCTTTTACCTTGAGACTGTTTACTTCTATCTACTTCAAGCCTTACCTAATTATTAGTGCAGTCAGTTGAAAAACTTGAATTACCTCAGTAAACTCTGGATCTTTTCTGTAGTACACATGGAATTTATTGTGCCAGGCTTGTCTTTGTTTTAACAATAAGGGAACAGAAAGAAAATATACTGAAATACTGTACTAGTGAACTGCTCTTACCTGATATTAGTATGTGTATTTTGTGCTGAAGTAAATTACAGTTGTAATATGAAATGTCAGAAAATACTGGCATGAAAAAAGTTAATACATAATAATTTGCAACAACAGGGGCCATGGGTAGCTATGGTATTTCAGAAACTGAAGTGGGCAACTGTTATTTTAAAGCTAAAAAAAGGTATTAAATGTAGTTAACTTTTTTAAAGGCTGTGTTAAAATGTCCTATGGTTGCCAGAGTCTGAGTTAGCTTCCTGAAAACCAGTTTGGAATGCACCCATTACTGGGTACAGGCATGTCGGTCCCACCAGTGATGCTGGAACATGTCTGTGAAATAGACACTCCAAATTGTCTGTGACTCTGGGGGGGCACGTTTGAGGGAACTCTGACATTTTCATTCCACTTCTGTATTCTTAGGGGAATCTGGTTTGAATTTATTTTGCCAATTACTTTTTCCTTGATTTGTTGTTACAATTCAAAAATGATTCTCATATTCTGCTCTGAGATGGGTCTTCTATAAAATGTTGTGTTTATAGACCATTCCTGTCCAGTGTTTGGATGGTTCAGGGAAATGCTAAAATTCTGTGGTAGCCACTTCTATTGGGGTAGAAGGAAGCTGATGTTGAAGAGAAATTAGTTCATTTTGTTTGTGGTATTTGTAAGCAAAGTCTGTTGGTTACAGCTATTGAGAATATGAATATAGTATGCCATCTTGTTTCAGCTGCTGTAGAATTTACAGGTTTAAAGGAAGCCACTGGAGAGTTAAATATATTTTCCCTTATGGGTTTATATAAATTCACGTAGTCTTAAAATTAATTTATTTTTACTTTAATTCAGTAAAAATGTTATGAAATGGTTCAGATAAGCTATGAAATCTGGTAGGTTCTGGCAGATAACCACGGCTAGGTGGGGGGTGTCACTTTTAAAGGCAATTGCAGTGAGATGTTTTCCTTTGTCTCTGTAGTTATCAGAGACTGTTACAGACGATTGCTGTACTCGAGGCTCAACGTACTCAAGCAGTTCAAGACCTTGAAAGTTTAGGCAGACACCAGAGAGAAGCACTGAAAGATCCTATTGGATTTGTGGAAAGACTCCAGAAGAAGGTATTTCTATGGACTTTTCCTAAGTCTTCCTTGGATTTTTTTTAATAACTAGTAATTCAGGCTCTGTAGAAATTGAAGAACATATATATATATATATACTTGCATAAAAATTATGAGCTTAGAATCTTTTAACTGCTGAGCAAAAATAGCTCTTTACTTTCTTGCTAGATCTGTAAGACATAGGTCTTCAATGATTTTATCAGCTATGCTTCCTTGCCTTTTTTTTGGTTTGTAGAAATGAAATTGTTAAATTTTGAATTATAGTGTAGCTAATTTAAGACAACTTGAAGTCTGCACATGACTGGGAGTATCAGATCAAAAAATTCTCATCTTTCTCGTTTGAGAAATGAAATGTTGTGCTTGGAATGAATTTGGTAGGGCATGTTTAAAGAGCAGGAGATGTAGCCTTTATTCCAAACTCCAAGTGAACACTAGAAAACATTCCTGATAACAGATAACAGAATTTGATATTGTCTGATAGGGGAGAATCCATTCCTGTAAGGAAACATTTTTTTTCATGCTTTAAAACCCCTGTAGTAACAGGAGTACTGAAGAAAAGTTTTCAGTTTGAATCCTGTATCACTGCAGCATCTACCACTGGAAAACACATGACCTTCTAGTGTGATAGCAACATATATTTCAGTGAAGAATGAAGTTATGGTTCTCTTTTCCTTGGTCTGTAGATACCTAGGGCATAAGTAAGCCCCTTGGTTTCAGTAGTTGTCTTTCTTTTAAGTTTTGAGATTAGTTAATGGCATAAATGAGGTAAGAATGTTGCATTTGCTAGTCTTTTATGGGGAGATACTAAGGTCACTTTCAAGTATTCTGGTGTACTTCTGTCCAAAAAGGACCAAAGGAATAATAGTCTTGCAGTTGACCTTTAAATCAAGAGGTGAGCTTTGCAACAGTTTTGTTCTAGGCAGAAGACAGCAAAATCAGTGCAAAAAAGGCATAAATTTCTCTGATGGGAGGAGTTGAGCTATCAGGTGATAAAACTCTGAATCTTTTGGGTTCCTAGGTTAAGAAAGGTGTACATTCTCAGCTAATGGTATGTTTAATAAAGGACAGTCAGAAACAGGTTATTGAAGTGTCAAACACCTGATTTCAGCTGTGAAATGCACTCCTTAAAGTTTTATGCTCAATAAGCCATCATTGACCGTGCCGCTGCATATTTTATATGCACTGTTGTGTATAATTCTTGAAAGATCTCATCTTCTCTATAAAAAAAAACTGTGCTGCATGGCAGTTCAGAAATTCTGATTTTCCATTCTTCTGTCAAATAAAAAGCAGCAATGGGTTTTGGAGCATTTCAGTATTTGTAGGTTTTAGTTTGGATATAAAGTGATTGCATTAAATATTGCTTTTTACTTTTCATTCTTATTTTTTCAGGTTGATATGGGTCTTCCATTTCCTCAGAGAGTTGTTCAGCTCCCTGAGATTGCCTGGGACCAATACACCACTAGCCTTGGAAACTTCGAGAGAGAGTTCAAAAACCGAAAACGTAACAGTAGGAGAGTGAAGCTGATTTTTGACAAAGGTAAAAGAAAGTGAGCTTCTGTTACAAGGAGGAAATGACCAGTGTGGGAGTTCAATAATTCTCCCTTTGTGTTGCTTACAGTAGGTATCCCTGCAAGACCAAAAAGTCCTTTGGATCCCAAGAAGGATGGAGAGTCTGTTTCGTACTCTGTCTTGCCTTTAAGTGATGGTCCAGAAGGTTCCACAAACAGTCGTCCACAGGTAGTTGTTCAAAAGGAAAGAAAAAAAGTTGCAAAATAGTAAATTTAATTTGTTTTTCCTCTTTTGAGTATGAAGTGTGTCTTAACTGTTACTTCAAATGTTCATGTTGGTGATGACATGCCATTCCTTTACTCAAATCTCGGAACTAAACTTTGATTTCAACAAATTTTGTTTTGAAGTCTCATGCTTTGGTTTGGGTTTGGTTTAACTTAAGTAGGAAGAGGGTTCAAATCAATTATCCCAGCTATAATTTTTCTAAACAGATATTGCATTTTATGTCCTGTATTTGAGCAGATGATAAGAGGGCGACTTTGTGATGAGACCAAACCTGAAACTTTTAACCAGCTGTGGACTGTAGAGGAACAGGTAACAGGAAACTCTTTCATTTTGTAGCTGTGGCAACATACATCAGCATAAAAGCAAATTGTGTGTTAATGTTTATAGCACTTGGGAGATCAGAAACATGTATTTAGATATTTGACAGCTCATAACTGTACTTGGAAAAATGTATTTATTCCTTTTTGCTCTTGATTTAGAAAAAACTGGAGCAATTGCTTTTGAAGTATCCACCAGAGGAGGTGGAGTCCCGACGGTGGCAGAAGATAGCAGATGAGCTGGGAAATAGAACAGCAAAGCAGGTAACATGTGAAACACTTCCAGAAGTGATCCCTTATCTTCACTTTTTTTTTTTTTTTTTTATATCACTACAGAAAATTCAGTCTATTTTCAGTAATCACTTCATTTTAAGAATGTAGCAGCAGGGCCTGCTTTTCACCAATAACAATGGATCTCAAATACAGAATGTGAAATGTGCCCCAAAGCCAAACCTAATTGTTCATTAGATCTTGACAGCATGAATTTAATTCTATACAGCAAGTGCAGTGACACCAGCTGTGCTCAGACTGAGTTACACTGTAGTGCCTAAATTCCTGAACCTCAGTACTCTAGAATGGGCAGACATGTAAATATCACAGACAGAAGAAGGACATGGATGAGGAGACACCAAGTATTTCTGCATCTAACTTGTGGGAATTTTTCCCCTAAGATTTCTCCATTTTGACCAGAAGTAAAAAATGCTGATATTCTGTGTTTACAGTATTTTAATTTCATTTATTTAATTTGTACATTTCAGATAAAAATATAATTCAGTACTTCAGTATACTGGATTTCCTAATTTCTGATCTTATCTATATTTCTCCACATGAAAAAATAGACATGCTGATTTTGTAATGGAAACTTACTTTCTGTGTGCTAACCAAGGATAATGTATTTGGCATTGCTAAGAAGGAGTTTAGCTGCAGCTGGAAGTAAACTAGTACTAAAGTTCTTTCTAGCACAGTTTTTGCAAGATCTTCTTTGTATTTTTAAAGAAGGGCAATTTTTTCTCTGAAAGCTGTCAAAGTGTCTGGAAATAGCACAAATGCAGCACTGCAAGATAGGTACCAGTTAGAGTAGTTATTGCAAAGGAGAATCCAGAGGAATTCTTTTCTTCTTATTCTGAATCAATGTAGCAACCCTGGCAAAACTTTGAAGATCAGTTACATTTCATTTGACACTGAGTTGTTGCATGTTGGTTTTTTCTAGGTTGCCAGTAGAGTGCAGAAATATTTTATTAAACTGACTAAAGCTGGTATTCCAGTTCCAGGAAGAACACCAAACTTATATTTATATTCCAAAAAGGTGAGTCAATATTACAGAATCTTGTGTTACTGTTTGCATTTATGTGGAAATTGAGTTGGAATCAGTAATACTTTAATAGATAAATAAAGTTACTTAGTGAGGTAATCCTTTTCTTTTGCCAGTAGCACTATGGAGTAAATTGGATGTTAATTCTGGTTTCACAATGGCAGCTCTTGGGAAGGTGAAGTGTTCAGGTTGCAGCTGAACAGGCAGGGTAGAGTGATGGTCTTGGGGTACTTCTTCCTCATTTGTAAGTTTACCATAACTGGTAAGGAAGTGATAATAATTCCTGTTGGAAGAAGATAAGGAGCCCTATAATTCATATTGTACAGTAATCTCCTAATTAGTAAAGCCATAGAAAATGATGTATAACTGAGCATGCTGCATTAGCTCAGGCCTAGGCTTAAGGCCAAAATGTCCATTAAAATACAGCTTTTCTGATTTTGGAATGGATGAGAAAAAATATGGTCCCAAGACATCTTAATTTACAGAAGCAAAGACTAAATTTCTGTGATCAGTCACATATTTTGATTTAAATTATCTTTAAGGTGCTCTTGGGTACTAATAAGGTCCATGTAGAGTAAAAGAGAACAGTCTCAAGTTTCATGGATGTTTTATTTATTGGATTTAGGGGTGGTTTTTTTGTTACCTCGATATTTACAAAACTTCTTCAAAACCCTTTACAGTGGCATTTTGTGAAGTAACATACTGGTTTGCATCCAGGTATCCATGATGTTTTCTGATAAATCATAAACTTTCCATTGATTCTACAGAAAGGCAGATTTGCAGATTTAGTTCTTTGCAAGGTTAGAAACAAAAGTTGCTGTCCATGGGTTGATACAAAGATTACCACAGCTGGTGTGTAATGATTAAAGTGTTACACACCCTTAGCTGTCTCCAGGTAATCTCTGAAGTTACTGCAAACAGTGAGTGCTTGTATTGGAGCCTTTCCAGTTTGCCATCCATCATGGTAATACCATTTTACTTTCACCAGGGTTTAATCTACTATTGTGCTCTGTAAACAGAGGCATGACTGTCTGCCACCTTGTCTGTTGGAAAAGTGCTTTCTGGCAGAAGAACCAAAAAACCAGCTGGAAACAGTGATACCTTAAATACTGTGGAGATTCATCTGTCAGAAATCCAAATTACATCAGTGGCTGGGGTTAATTTCTGTAGTATAGTAATACTGTATGGCTGATTTCAACAGGCATTGAAAATTTAGTTCTGGAAATTATAATTGTTTGAGTTCTTTATGTCACTCTACCACTTACAATTACCTTGGTCAAACCTTTTGTTCTTTCCTGTTAATTTTGTTTGGAAAGACCATCATTACAGAATGTGTGTAATGTTGTCAGGCAGCAGATCACTGTATTTCATAAACATTGGGAGTACTTAATCAGTTGATGTGGGACATTTTAACTGTATTTTTCACTAATTTGAATAGTAATTGCACTGTGGGCAAACCCAGTATAATCAAGAGCAAAACATATTTTGTGTAAAATTCTTAACAATCTCACATTGCAAGAGTAATAGTCCCATCACACAGATTTTTCTTAGGCTTCTATCTAGAAGATACCCAATACTTAGGTCAGTTTTTGCAGTGTGATTCACATCCTCATTGCCAGGTCATAAGAGTAAGGTTGTTCTGCCCTGGTTTCTACTAAGCAGCATCCCTGTGCTATATTTGTATCCTGTGTAAGAAATAAAGCAGATGAAAAAGTGAAACCAACAGTGTATGTGGAGAAATTGAGCTCTCAGGCTGCTGATAGAGCTGTCTGCTTAGAGCACAGATTGACAGCACCATACCAGCTTAGTTACTCCCAGGTCTCCAGTGGGGAAATAGTGTGGCAGAAAGGAAATGCAAGGGCTGTTGGAAGCCTGGGTCATGCCTGTCCTAATTTTGATATTGAGTAACTGTAACTGCAGTGGATCTGTTTTACTGCCAGTAATGGAAGTTTGAAACTGGATGCTAATACTTAAAGCACATACCTATGGGAAAATAAGAAACATAGATATCTTTCAGGTAAAGATTTGTGTCAAAAGGGATACTTCACAAGAAAATACTTGCATTTCTCCATGGGGATTGTTCAGGATGCTTATTTAAAATGGTTACTGGAGAGGTTAGAAACCTGTTCAGTTTTTGAACATCTTGTTGAAATTAACTTTGTATATCTACTCATATGACATATGTCTCTTCTAACTAATGATACTGGAAATTAAGCAGGATGCACCAGTTTATTTTCCTGTACAACCATTACCTACTGCTGGTGAAAATAAAACTGGATCAGAGACTTAGGACTCTAGTATTCAGTTCTTCAATTATAGCTTATCATTTTCAATTTAATCCTTATGTAATATCATTAGTGCACCTGCTTTTAAGCCTAATCTAGAGATATATTTCCCACAGGAAAATGATCTCTAACTGTCTAAGTAATATTTTAGTTCATTCTTCACCAAAGGAAGATAATTCAAATCCTGAGTTCAGTTTGTAGGTCACAGTACTGTCATGCTGGCAGTGCTGCAGTATAAGCATAGTCCCACTTTTCCTTTCCTGACTCCAGATCTAGTATTGAATGCAGATCTGTTTTCTGTTAACAAAAAATGTAAATCACTGTGTCAGCTCAGTCTGAAATGTCATCTGTACATGGATGTATTTTAGAAAGGTTTGAAATCTTAATGGAAATCATAAAAACACCAAAACTCAGGTAGTTGGTGATCATAAGGCAGAAAAATCCAACACAATAGATCTAGTACAGTAGTCTTAGAAGAAATTCTTGTTGTTTTTGCACTGTAGTAGCTCTGCAGATCAGAGGTACCACCTTCCAGTTGATACTACAGACTTCATCTCTTCCATTAAGACCAAACAGAGCTAATCTCAAACAGAGCTCTCCTCCTGGTACTTCTGTCTGCATAGATGCATTCCATCTAAATAATTGGTGTCATCTCTGCCTTTAGTTTTTAACTGTGCACAACTGTAAAATAAGGCTACATCCCTCTTTAGAGAAAAAGGCTTGTACTGTAATATTACAGGTTTGTAACTGATACAGGAACCTTTTGGGGTAAAAGCTCTTGCTAAAAAAGGAGAAAGTACTAACTATTGCAAGTATTCCTTTTACTTTAGCTGTATGGGCAGCTAGGCACTGTGTAAAACAATCCTCACTTTTATGATTGTTAGGAAAAACACTTTTCATGTTTACGTTTTTGAGTCACACTGTAGGGTTTCTTTAAGTAGAGGAATGTAAGTTTTGACATTAAATGTCAAACTGCTAGTCTGGAAAGCAGCTAAGTAAGGGGTTGAGTCAGTTTCATTCACCCCAAATTCTTCTTTTTGATATTTCATATTCTGTCACTGGGGAATAAGTAATAGGGGCTGAGTGCCTTTAAGTAACTTCTTTTAAAACTGTCATCATTCTACACCTTCAGACAGCATTAAAGTTGAAAGTTTCTAGATGTGCACTAATGGAGTAATTTATTTCATCTAATGTTTTTTATGTTCCTTTTTCTTGCAGTGGAAATGAAAACCTTTAGGGAGCAGTTCTTTCTAGCTCTTAGAATCCTCTTTTTATTGCAATGAATTGTTTTATCTCTCCTGCACTAGGACAATAGGTCTAGACTTGGTTTTTTTTCTAAGGCACAAGTACAAGAAGTTGATAAGTGTCAAGCTTGGACCTTTTGTCTCTTGGACCTGTGCAAAATTACTTCCTTGCTTAGTCTCACACACTGTTGAATGTTTTTTAATATTTTTGCTCTCTGGTCCTCAGTCTTCAAAACTATAACAGCCTTACTTTGTGTTTTAGTCTTGCTGTCAGTCTCACCTGTTTAGGTGGTTGGGGTTTTATGCTGCATTTTTACCAAAGTATTGCGCTGTTCATTGGATTCCACTTGTTATGGGGGAGAAGAACTGCAGCTGTGATACAGAGATATAAATATAAGTAATTGGAAACATTATAGATTATTTAATGTGAAAGAATAAATTCCAGGCAGTTTTATCAATGAGGATTATTTACATAATAGCCAAGGAATGTTTTTAAAAATATACCATTTTTTCACTGTAGTCATCAAGTAGACGGCAGCATCCTTTAAATAAACATCTTTTCAAACCTTCAACTTTCATGACATCTCATGAACCTCCAGTTTATATGGATGAAGATGATGACAGATGCAGTTTTCACAGCCATATGGACACTGCAGCAGAAGAGGAAGTATCGGTATGTCATTTAATCAGTCAGAGAATGTCTTGCTTGCTGTCACTTTGACCTTGTTTAGTGTTTAATAGATAAGGCATCTTCACCATAAAATATCATCAAGGAAGTATTAAATTGTAATAAGATTTGTGAGCCATTTTGAATTATAAATACATTATTACTATAGCAGCTTCTGACAGCAAAGAATTCAGACCAAATCAGGAAGGAAGTCTGTAAGTCATAAACAGTTTTGTCCTGAAATATCTTGAAGTTCTAGTTGCATATTTTTAGTAAGTGATCTGGTATGAGAGAGATTTGAAAATCATGTAGATGATATAGTTGGGATTCTGGTTAAAAATGTGTTTTGGAAAGGTTACATAGAGCCCTGGTAAAATTCAAATGCTATTGGTGTCACTGTTTTTTTTTTATCTTCTACTGGCTGAATTAATTATGAATTTTGTAAAATCCATTTCAAAGTGTGAACTAACAGAGTGAATTGGCAATCAGCAAGCATATTTATGTATTCTTAGAGGCACATTCTAGTAGACATCCTAACCCAGTGAATTGCTGCATCATGGAGTGTACTACTTTCCTAATTTATCCCATGCAATAATACAACAGGAATTTAGACATATGTTGTTCCCATTTCCACACAGAATCATAGAAGGCCTATGTCCTACTGCTTGGGAGCTGGGCAAGTTTCACAGCTGGTGTGAATCACTGTGGTTTTCCTGTTTTCCTTAGACTGAAGAACCTGACTAGTTAATTCTAATTTTTTTTTTGTGAGCCTAGTGACATCCTGTGTGTGAAAACCTTGTTGCATAACACAAGTACTGAGCCACCCACTATCAGTCCATTCATTTTTTTACTGACTTTTTTACCTGCACTGCATAGTCTTCCTTAAGTATTACATTTACTTATTTATTTCCTAGTCTTAAATCCCATCTGTGCTCATTTTCTGTGTTCTCTCTGTGATGGTCTTCCAGCTCATCCACAGCCATTCCTGATAACTTTGCATAATCCAATAAGAATCTTAAAAGACCTGGAAAGCAAAATGCATGTTAGAAGAGATACAATGCAGCTTTTTTTTGAGCTAACATGCTTTTATTTTGTATTGGTTTTGAATACATATTTTCTAATTCTTCTGAACAGTTTCCTGAAACATTTTGGTTTTGCCATGGCGCCCTAACTAATAATTAATGTGGGCACCATAGCAGTCATAATAGTGGTCATGTGCCACACAGTGACATGTTTTTAATTTGGCATAATCTTTTCTTCCTTCACTAGAGTAACATTTCCAGATAGATCCAGTTCTGGCTTTCAGTAAGGTAGAAAGACACAGGGGAGCTCAGTTACCAAAAAGGTCCCCACAATCAGTGCAAAATAATAGCAATTTGGAAGCAAAAAGGGATTGTAAAATATATTCAAAATGAAGGCTTCTATTCTAGTGTTACAAGTCAGATCTCTTAGTGACAGTCGTTGTCTTGGAGAAAAATACTTTGTGTCATTTAGCAGAAGAAAAGCAGTGTAGCAGGAAAAGAAGGTTTTCTTTGATTTCACAGTGGAATTACCACATGCTTTTCCTGTGTAAAGACAAAAAGATTTGCCTGATTATTACCAGTCATAACTATTCCTGAAAAATTATGTTTTGGTATAAACGAGTTATTTTCAAGTGAAGACCCACTATTGCTAACAGAGTTCATTTACCTTTCAATTATGATTTCTTAATTTTGTGAGTAATCTATAATTATTCTAGAACACAGCTGTATACTATTCCAGAATTAATTGTCCACACAGGGAGCCATTAAAGGATACTTTATTCAGTAATCAGTTCTTTTGTGACGGGTATTTTTTCTCAGAAAAGCTTTTGAGATTTGTGTGGAAGGTCAATCTCTGTTTTATATTAAAGGAAATGTAGCTTATCACTACACAACTGAATTGTGTCATTTAACCATAACTTTTTCTGATAGTTTGCAGCCTAGTCCTTTATATAGGCTCATAATTGCAATTAAATAATTGATAAAGCCGTTCAGAAATGTAGTAAAGCTTCTTTCCCTCACTTCCTTTAATAAACTTACTAAATAATACAGAATCTTCAATCTTCACAGATTCATAAAAAGAGATGGAAATTACACATTCAGGCTACATTAGAAGAATTTTAATCACTATTCTGTAGTTGTAGTTGTTTTCCCTACCTGAAGGTTTCTGTCAGTGTAGGATGTGAAAACTGCTCTACATCAGTAACGACTTGTCATCTTTGAAAACAGGTGACATCTACCAACTACAGCTGCTACAATAAAGTCATTGCCTTGAAATGAGCATCTGAACTAGAATTAGAGCTTCTGTCCTTTCTTAGCAGATCCTCAATCTTTGTTGAGGGAAGCTGTGTGAGAAAAAACAGAATTTGCATGTCTTTGAAAAGGAGAGGAGCATTTGTTGTAACTCTGGCAAAGATGTCTGCACTGGCCTGCAGGGAGACAAACTGCTTCATAATTTATGAAAAAATAGCAGTCTGTTTTTATAAGCTCTTAAGAGACAGTAAAGAGGGATAAAGGGAGTTGGATAACTGTGAGTTCTACTCTTTCAGTCATGGCATGGTGCTTCTCATTGCATTTACTCTTACCAGTAAAGGAGAGAAGTTAATACTGGATATGGGTGTTATGGTTTTAAAAATATGTTTCCAGTATGTTAGAATAATGCCATCATTTTCTTGAATACTATTAATCATACATAATGATTTATGGAACAAATTCATGTCTTACTAGTTACTGTATTCCTAAGTAAGAGTATTTTTCTGACTTTTTCTTACCTTGAACAGGATGAAGAGAGTATTCCAGTAACATACCGAGAGTTACCTGAATACAAAGAACTGTTAGAGTTTAAAAAATTGAAGAAACAGAAACTCCAGCAGATGCATGCAGAAAGTGGGTTTGTGCAGCACGTGGGATTTAAGGTGAGTGCAAGAGATGTTCTTCTGTTGCTCAGTGGAATGTAGAGGTTTTCCAAGAGAATGTGGTTTGAATTTCCTGATAAGATTTCATGGAATACAGCAAGTTTCGTTCCTTAGTTTTTGTTCACTGAATCTGTTTTCCCTCATTTTGTTTAAGAAAAACAGCCCACATAATTCAGTCTTTCTGGTAGCCCAGCTTTGACTGAATGCTGATGTTATATGGAAATTAATAAACGTGATGGTTTTTTCTCACCACATTATGAAAATACAGCTTGTATTAGAGCCTTGTTAAATCATAATAGAATTCCATTTGACACTACATTCCGTTTTGACAGTGATTAATTATAATAATTTTCTGATTATGAGTTTGGAGCAATTTTGCCTCCACCCGAGGCCAGAGAAGGGACAGAGATTTTGGGTAAGAGTAATAGATTAAAATTTTTTTTTGTTTTGTGGCAGCTTTACAATCTAATCAAGTGATAAATGACAGAAGTTGAAGCAAGGACATAAAACAATGTTCATGTAAAATTAAGAAAAAAAACATTAAGTTAAACTGATGTGTTTTCTGAGCAACAACCATTAATAGGCAACATGAAAGAAAGGGCACTCTGGAAATCTTATTTTCTGGTTTGCAAGGGATTTTGTGTCTAACTGGCTACTGTAACTGTTGGAACAGGTTTTTTTTCTTTAGTGTTATGGAGATGGATTTTTTTTCTGATACCGATTTGCATAAGAATGCAAGGACAGTTCAAGGTTCAGTTCAGATTAACTGTAAAATTAAGACAGCCTCATCAGTTGATACTGACAGATTTAAGTTATTAAACCACCAAGGTGCTTGTTATTTTTGTTGGTTTTAGTTGGCATGGTATGTTTGGTGTTTCATTTTGTGGGGATTTTTTAAATAAGCATTTTCTGTCCCCCAAAATTTGAAGCTTTAATCAGTCAGACCAGACTTCAACAAACTTCTTTTTCTACATAAAATTATCCTGAGAAGTAAATTGACATTACACAGTGTCAAGCATTTAAAGTTTGAAAGTTTCTTTGCATTTGACTTTGATTGTATTATGCATTATAGTAAGCTGAGAAATCAGGTGATTATGGGCTGTTTTCCCTCAGAAAATTCAGTCTGTGGGCTGGCCAGACCTCACCTAATAAGCAGCCATTGAGAGCAGATTTGGTTCTGCAGAGCTTTTGGCCTCATTTACTACACATTATTCAACCTGTGCTTTGAATATTGAATTATTGAATCCCTCGTGGGCTTTTTATGGCTTTCACTTCTTTTCTTCATTAACAAATGAAAGGCATAGTATTATTTCTGTTTCACAGGGCAGAGGGGAGCTGGAGCATAAAAACTGAGGTCAAGGCTTTCCACTGTCTTGGTCCTCAACTTCAGATAACTGGAGCCAATTTTTCAGTTCTAGCATTATTCTGAACTTGGTATTTTCAAAGAGCAGCTCTTGGTGTGCTCAGTCCCTGCTCACTTCCAGCCTCACCCTGGAAAAGCATCTGTGCCCAGAGGGGTGCAGCTGTGGCAGGGCTTGTGTGAGGTGTTGGTGACCCTGAGTGCCTCGGTGGTGGCAGCAGCAGCTGCTGTGCCCCACTGGCTTCACAGATGCTGAGACAGCAGTTCAGGTTCTGATGGATGGATAGAGGATGAGCTATGGGAGCACAGGCTTGTTTCCCACTGTTTTCCTTTTCAGTCCCTGTCTCTGCAGCGCTCTTCATAGTTCAGGTTTTTTAAAAGTTCTCCTTGCCTGCAAGTCCCATTTTCCTGGTTTCTTTCTTTTGATCAAATACTTTTGCCCCTTTTCTGTACCACTGTGAATTTTTCATCTAGTCTTTCATGTTTTGTTTTATCTTTGATTTTTTCTCTTCATGCCACACTCTTGCATTTGGGATTAGTTCTTGTCTCCTTGCTCAGTTTTAGTTCCAGACCTCTGTTTCCTTCTCTGAACATGGTATTCCCCTTCCTTCCTGGCTATCTGGCTTTAGTTCCAGCCCACCCATGATGTGTTACTGCATTTCCTGAGTTGGAAAGGGCATCAGTGTGCCCTGATCCACAGCCCCAGGAGCCCAACAAGCTCTGCTGGTCTGGTCTTACTGCTTCCCTCTGCCATGGAAGGGCTGGCATTGCATGTGGCTGGGCTTGTGTGAAGCATCCCGTCCCTGTGCTGTGTCACAGCAGTTTGGAGCCACCTGAGGATGAGAGAGTCTGCAGGCAGGGCTGGGCTGCTTGGCTCAAGCAGGGTGGTTGCTTGGTGGGGCATTTGGGGAGTGGGAAGCAAGGCAAAAGCTTGGTGGATCCTCATGGCTCTGGAGGGCCTCTCCTAGAGAATGAGGACTTCTTTTTCCACATGGTGAGGAGAATTCAGCTGTGGGGGCTGGCAGTGGCACAGGGACACACAGAGATTCCCATGGGTGAGTTGGTGTGCACTGTAGGCATGGGAGTGCCTCCCTCAGCTGCTGCTTTCTCAGTGCTGTTCCCTGTGCTCCACAGTGCGATAACTGCGGGATTGAACCCATCCAGGGCGTTCGGTGGCACTGCCAAGACTGCCCTCAGGAAATGTCCTTGGATTTCTGTGATTCCTGCTCTGACTGGTGAGCAGCCTGTGCTTCTACTTGCTATTTGTCATTAGATTGAATCTCTCTGCTGCAGAACTGCTGTGTAGGGTGGAAATCTTTGCTCCAGGACACATAGCCTGGTTGAGTAAAGTGGAAGATAATTTAGCATCTCTTTGTGGGAGATATATTTTGTAAGCAGATTCTGGATGTATAATTTAATTTTCTTTAATACAGTGGACAAATAGGTTTGGTACAGTTAAATAAGGGGGGAATTAGACTTTATGAATGAACTGCTATCCAGTTTGGTTTGAATCTGTTCATATGATCACTGTTTATGAAAGTTAAATATAAGGAAAGTATTTGACTTTTAAACTGTTATCTTTTTCTTTCCCTTGCAGTCTGCATGAAACAGAGATTCATAAGGAAGATCACCAGTTAGAACCTATTTACAGAGCAGAGACATTTTTAGACAGAGACTACTGCATGTCCCAGGGCACCAGTTACAATTATCTTGACCCAAACTACTTTCCAGCAAATAGATGACATGGGAAGCAGATCTACCAACTTGGGTTTACTATCCTCTTTGAAAAATAACAATGGCACCATTGTTAATTCTGTGCACATTTTGGAAAGACTCTGCTTTCCCTGAAATGTCACTCACAGCATGACAGCTTCCTGGGTGTACTTGTCAAACTACAGCTTTGAGCTGTCATGGTTCTAGATCACTGAACAGCAGCTGAACATTCCTAGTGTGCAGAAGGTTTCACTGGGAGACTTTTCTTTCACCACATTAGTCACTTTTAGGTGGTGAATCTAAACAAAAGAAACACATACAAAAGGGTGAGCCAGAAATGAGAGCACACATTAAAGATAGAGTAAATTCCAAAGGCTTTGAAGAACTTGGTTATAATGAGATCCAGAGGAGATGAAGTATTTATATAAAAACAGTTTAGTAGCTTGCAGTTTTGTTGTGAAATAGTTTTCAGCACAGTAACTGACTTCTTTAGGCAAGGTTTAACCAATGACAGTGTTTGCTTCTAGGCTGTACTCTAAAAATACTCACTGTCTCAGCAATGGTTGGCTATGGGCCTTTATTAAATCGGAGCTGCTTAATCATGTTGACCTTCAATTTTTAAAATTTTTTTTTAAAACCACAACGAACTCTATTTACCAACAGTGAAGCACTACAGGGGGCAGCTGTGGCATTGCTTCCTTAACCAGCTCATGGTGTGTGAATGTTATAAAATTGTCACTCAGATATATTTTTTAAATGTAATGTTATATAAGATGATCATGTGATGTGTACAAAATATGGTGAAAAGTGCCAGTGCTAGTAACTGTGTAAAGTCTCTAATACTCAACATTTACTCCTTTAAAATAAAATACACAGCCTTCTGCCTCTGTATTTGGAGTTGTTAGTGCAACTCATCAAAGAAAACTGCCTAATATAAATCATATATATGGTAATAATTTTTCCTCTTTTGTAGTCTGCACAAGATCCATGAAAGATTGTATTTTTATTACTATTTAAACAGTGATTAAATTTAGCCTGAGCAGTGAGCAAGGGTTCACATGCATTCTTTTATACTGCTGGATTTTGTTGTGCATCATTTAAAACATTTTGTATGTTTCTTCTTATCTGTGTATACAGTATGTTCTTAAATAATGTTCAATTGTCAGGAGAACTGTGAGAAATAAACTATGTGGATACAGTCTGTTTATATATAGAATGCTTGCTGTGACTTCCTTTCTGTGTAGTTCTGACTCTTTAATCAGGATGGAAAGTTTGGACAGGACCTTTGGATCGGTCACCCAGCGCCGCCTGTGCCGCTCTGGCCGGCCGGATTAGCATTCCAGTTCTCTCCTCCTCACTCACAGACTTCTTTGTCAGACCACAGAAAATCCAGATTTTAGTAGCCTTGGTACAGTGTATACCATTGTCTGAGAAGCTTTGTAATTATTGTGACATATTTTACTTAATATATTTTTTATTGAAATGTATAGCTTGTGATTCAGAAACACTTGATTATTTTATAACTGTAATAGACTTCCAGTTGCTTTGAAGCTAGAATACTCAGAGCAATTAGCTAGAAAACAAACTAATTTGACTTCAAAAGATGGCAATAGGAAGGATAATTGGCTGGCTGCACCTAGTAACTTTAATTATAAATTGATCAGTATTTTTGCAGTAACTTTAGGTGTAGCTATTTTTTGCTTCAGAAGAAAGAATGTAGGCATTTAATCTATTTAGAAAGTAATACAGTACAGTTACTAAAACACTTACATCATATGTAAGAGTATCTCACGTATCTCGTATACTTAGATAAATTTAATATACCTTAAAAAACACAACACAAAACTCCCGTGATGTATTTTAGTTTTAATTGGAAAAGATACTGCTCTGAGAGGCTTTCTAAGACCATGAAAATATGCTTTCCACATCATTCATGGTCTTTATAGGCAACTAGAGTTGGTGAAGGTATATTATCAGGAAGAGGATCTGTGGTAACATTAATTTTCTGTTTGTATCCTGAAAAAATTATGGCAATAAAATAAGAAAAGTAAATTAGCGAAAATACTCAGTCATCAGGTTAGGATAGCTTGGAAAGAACAAAAGATCTTGGTATCCTTGGAACAAAATTGGAAGCTAAAGGATAATTTCAAGTCTGAATCACTCAAGAGTGTCTTGGATAAGTCCTGTTTTATTGAATATGTATAAATATTAATGTTTCCCTATGCATGCATATGCAGCTATTGTTCCTGCATACATTATGAACGTATGCAAATAGGTATCTAATGCACATAACACCAAATCAAGCATGGGATTTTTTTGGTTTTTTACACAGAAAAGACAGAAGAAGCAGAAAGAAAAATTAAATTGAAAGTGTATGGATAATAATTTTTGTTATTCGATTTTAAAAACCCCAACAAAATAGCAGCTGATTGTTGCCTTTGTTCCCATCCTGCACAAGTGTGAGACTTCACACTTTATAACTTCTACTGTAATTAAATATCATAGAAAATACTCCAGAAAACCTACCCAGATGAATTTGCAACTTTGTGGTAACTGCAGAGTGTTCTACTTCTAAAAAGCAGCAGCAGCAGCTGCTGGTGCACGGGGCTGCTGTGGTACTGCAGGCACTGCTGCTGCTGCTGCTCAATGGCACTGGCTGGAGCTGCAGAAGCACTTCCAGAGCACCAGAGGTAAATGTAGGCTATAGAAGCACCCAGGAAAGAAGGAACATCCATGATTTGAAGGATAAGAACAAAACATAAAACAGACCCTAAAAAATAATTGAATTGGCATCTACAGGGCAAGTGCTAAGGAAGAAAAGGAAACAGAAGAATCTGCCCTGGTTGGAAAAACGACATACTCTGTAAGCATGCTGATTTGAGCTATATTTTCAAGTCATGTACTGTGCTTTGAAAAGGATTAAACCCACATATACTGTAACAGAAATCATTACTCCTCATTTTTGTACATGTTTTATTTGTATTATGTCTTCATTACAAGAAAGGTAACTTTAAAAATGCAAATCTGCTGCATAAAGTACACCTTTGACAGCACAAGCAATCATGCAACCCATTTTCACTGTAAATTCATCCAGTAGTTCCAGTAAGAGGATGCAGTTACTTTACAGCAATGTCAAACAAGCTTTTATTTAGCTGTCAGTATACCAAAGAAACTCCACAATATTTTAGTTAACCTAACAGAAATACAATGGCACTTTTACAGACTTTTTTGCAGATTACAGATAAATGGCTTACTAAAGGTGCAAGCAATATGAATTAAATAATCCCTGACATTTTCCTATTTTTTTTGGTTTCCCACCCCACCACACCTTCCCAAGTTTTGGCAATGCCAGTACAAGACAACAGATGACGATCTGAATTTTGCATTTGAAATACTTCCAAAGTGAAATTTAGAGATGACATGAGATGTTCTGGCTCATAACCAACTTTACATATGGACTTTAATAGCTATAGCACAAGTGCTGTTAATATGGATCATTACTGGACTGCACATTTAACTATACAATACAATAATCATTCTCAGCTCACAAAACTGGGAAGTCAGGTACAAAATCATAACATTCCCAGCAGAAGACAAGACTGTTTCAAAAATGGTGTCTGCTTCCCAATAATGGGTTGACAGACTTCCACAACATTCAGCTGTATCTTCAGTGAATTTTTCTCCTTGCAACAGTGTTCTGGGCATGTGTGAAAAGGTTATTTTAACTTGTAGCTTGAGTAATTCCAGCTCCCTTAGAGCTGCATGTTACAGAGAACAGGTTTCAGGCACTAAAGCCCAAGAACAAGCTAAGTGATACCACAAAAATTAATACTGTTAATAAAAAAAATAATAATCAATGGGAAACTCGTGTGCAATAACCCTACTGTCAGTCTGCTGGACAGTGACTGGGGTGGGTGGGGAGCTCCCTGCTGGCCAGGCACTGCCCCTTTCCCATGGAATGTGTGTGACCATGAAACACAAAACCAGAGCTGCTGCTCACCTTGCTGCTTTTAACCCATGAAGAGCAAACGCCCAAGAAATCAAAATACAGTTCTCAGAGTGGGCTTAGCATTCAGACCACTTTCTGTTGGGTGTACTTTCAGAACTAAGATTTCATCTAGGGTAACATGCCACGTGCACAAATTGCAGATACCTCTCAAGGAAGCAGCTCTGCTTTGACCAGCAAATCATGGCTGTGGGGTGCACGTGGGCAAGGCTGGGTACACACCTTACACACCATTACTGCATTTCTGGTGAAAAAAATGCTGCCTCTTCCTTTTTCAGAAACGAGTCAATTGTCTTGCAGATTTCCAGGAAAACATCCTCCTGTGTTCCTTCTGCATCAACCTGTGAAGCACAAAAAACAACAGTTTTGATTAAGCTACATAGAGTTATCTCAGAATCTAAACACTGCAATAAAAAACTGGTCTAATATAAAGTGAAAGTTGTTCTGCTTCATGGTAGAAGCATTCTAATGTAGAGGAGCAGCTTAATAAACCAGATTACTGATTTTGTTTCCACAGATTTCTGTAAGAAGGTTCTGCAGGCTGGATTGTCTGTAGCAAAGTACATCAGTCAAGTGAGGGAGTTTCAGGTATTCATGTTTTAAATTGAAGTTACACCTGATGCAGGACAGATGCCAAGGGCTCTTTGCCCATCACTCCAACCTGATGAGGTCCTTCTGAAGGGCTGCACAGCACTCTGGGTTTTGGCCACTCCACAGTAACTTAGCAAATCAATGAATTCCAGTGCATTTGTATTTGGTGAACTGGTTCTGGTTTTATGACATCCTTTGCCCCTGTCTTTTATAAGGGCACTGCTTTTGTGGTATAAGAACTCATCTTTCATTGAAGCAATTTTTTTCTTGAGCATCCCAAAGATTCAGTTAACTGACCAAGCTATTTTTCATTACTATACTTCACAAAAACAAGATGATTTTACACTCCTGTGCTGAAGATGAGAGAGCTGCATTTCAGCAGAGAGGAATGGCACTTGCAGCCAGTAATACTTGTCTGTGTTCCCTGGAAAACGTGAGGCAGAACTGAGCTGTTCTGAGCAAGGAGTTTTGTGTCCATCCCATGCTGTGCCACCTGAGGAAGGAGAGCTGTCTTCAGCCCTCACAGCAGTGACAGAAGCAGCTTTCACACTGGCTGTGTACTCCATGCAGATGCTTCTGCTGATTATTCCTTTCCTCAAATGCCTTCTCATATCTGGTCTTTACACAAAAGCAAGATTCTTCTCTGCTTCTCCATGCTTAGACTTTCATGCATGCCTGACATGAAGTTTGCACAAGATTAAATGGACCCATGACAACTTTGTGAAAGGATCTTTTCCTGAACTGCATTTTCATCTCCAAGTTGCTGACTAGAAAGCCAGACAATTGTAGTGTTTGAAGGGGACATACCTGCCCATAATACTTTCTGCCATCTCTGGTCTGCAGGAGAATTAAGGGAGTTTCATGTTCAAATAAATGTATTTTTAAATTGGCCAAGAAATTCTGCTCAGATATGATGTTGTCTTGCAGCCAGCTCCTGTACAGCTGACTGCAGTCCATGTACATCTAAGTCCCTTGGTGCTGAGTTTTGTGTGGGAGTCAGCAGCTGCGCCTTGCAGAGCTCCAGCAGGGACTGCAGGCACTCTCCAGACCTTGCCTTTCACTCCTGGTGGCACCTGCAGATGCTGAGAAGTTCAGTCCCTGTGGGAAGTGCTGGCACATCTCACCAGCCTGTTCCACAGACAGAACTCCAGCACTGGGTACCCAGCCAGGCCAGCCTTCAGGAGCCCTGCCTAGCTGGGCCTGTCCCCTTGGGCCCACTGCAGGGGTGTGTGACAGTGTGAGCTGAGCTGTGCTTGGTGCCCTGTCCCCTTTGGGATCACTGCAGGGGTGTGTGACAGTGTGAGCTGAGCTGTGCTCGGTGCCCTGTCCCCTTTGGGATCACTGCAGGGGTGTGTGACAGTGTGAGCTGAGCTGTGCTCGGTGCCCTGGCCACCTCCCTTGGCCCCCTCACTGCCCTTCATGGTGCTGGTACTGGTGCTGCTGGTACTGGTGCTGCACATCTTTCAGAAGTGTTTAGAGGTGGGGGATACTTACTAGCAGCAAAGAGAAAACGGGGGTGATGAACCATTCTGAACCAAATGTCTGCCTTCTCCAGTTAAAACAAAACCAGCAACTCCCATCTCAGCTGCTATCAAACACCTTGTTTGGCCTGTCTCAACTGCCAAGACAACTATTTTCATATGGCTATCCCACAGGAAATATACTGCATGCAGGGTGAAGTCCAGAGCCATTTCAAAGCTCTCATCTTAATATATATTATTATTATCTTTTTATTTCATAAATACTTCTGCACTGTCTAACTGATCTAATCTTACAAACACAGCTGATTGCCACTGGCTTTTTGGTGACCTCTTTAGAACTGGGACTGCTACTCATGTCTAGATCTAGGGAGTTGTGATGAAGAATTAGTTCTGTAAGCATGGAAACACCACCCTTTATGATGGGCTGGAATGCTGACTTCCTAGCAGCACAATAAAATATGGATAGGCCTGACTAATGACAGCCCCAGTGCTTCCCATGCTGGCCTCCTAAATAACAAAGGCCCAATTCATAAAACTAACTAAACATTGTGGCACAAAACTAACTTAATGTGCCAATAATTCACATCTAGTACTACAGTAATTCAACAACACTCTCAGCAGCTCCAGAGAAAAAACTGAATTTCTCTTCCTCAGATTCTAACAAACCTCATAAATTAGACATGTTTTCAAGGCTATTTAAGGCTGACTTCTCATAAAACAAGATCCATATACAGTTTTCCACTGTTTTGAAATGCAGCTATGGCGTTTGGTAACTTCCAATACAGAGAAATTTAATGAGCTCATATGAAAAACTACTGGAGTAACCATCCCTATAGTACAATATTGCTCCTTTTGTCATTAAAATCAACCAATTAAGTTTTCTGTCAACAAATCCACCTTTGTTGTAGGTTTTGAAATTTAGAGTTCTAAACATATACTGCCACTGAGGAGAATCTGAATGTCTGTAGAGAGGATGGCTGAAGACAGACTCTGGAATGAACTCAGTACTTAGAAGCCTCTTACTGAAGGTCAGTCAACTCAGCTGAGTTGTCACTAACATTTATGTGTCACTAGAGTGTGTTAGAAAATCTCTGAGAGTGTGCTGCACCTGGTTCTCACAGCAATGGATCAAGCTATGTAAATCCACACACTGCCCTAGACCTATTCATATTAGGCATGCATTTTCTGCTGTTTTATCCATGATCCCCTGCTAATGCTTGTGATGGGTCTTTCTAGATCAGTTTCTCATCTAATGGGCCACAAAGCACCAAGGGGGGGAATAGAGAACCACTTGTGCCTTTGTTCCCCACATTCTTATCTATCGGGGTTAATGGATCTCTGAGAACCTTTCAAAAGATGGAATAAACCACATAACTGCTCTCGCTATTACCATTGATTACCCCTCCTGGAAAGGGGGAGGTCGCCCCTCCCCACAGGCACTCAGAATGGCATCAGCAAGGGAAGGCTCACAAGTGGAAAACGGGAGAGGGTGGATGGTCACATGTTCTATGATAATGGTTATGGAAAATGTGACTGCAAGTGGTTTTAGAAAGAAATAGTAAAACAGCACTGAGAAAAAAAATAATGAAAGGAAATTAAGCACAGAAAAGACAAACTCCTGTTGGATTTTGTAGGCTAAGTTTTCATAGCATGTGATCTGAAAGAGTCAAAGTTTTTGGGCACCCTTAATCCTCTGCTCTGCCCTGCTTGGTTTATTTGTTATAATCATGCCCTTTTCCTCAGACTTTGAATAGGAAACTTGTATGTAAGACACCTACCAGGTGTCTTATGTTAGCTTAGGTAGGATCAGGGCTGTCTTGCTTGACTACCAGGCACTGCTCTTCTCTTTAACTTACTACCCTCCTACATACTGTCACTTCAAAAAAGCTTTAAAGAATGAGTCAGATATTAAAAACAATCTTTTTCCCCCCTCCTTTTCTTCTCAGTTGAGAGAGAGCCATATAGTCAAAAGGATTTACATTTTGCCATGTCAAAACACAAGTAGGTGTCTACTAAGTTTTCAGATGCACTTTTCTGTCCAGGTGCATTGGAACTCACTGAGAAATAGATTTAAAACCAACAGTGTCTACCTGCTCACTACTACTATAATGCATTTTGTTTCATTTCATTTAATGCCATTTATCTGAAGCACCTGATCCCCACAGAAGCAGGCAGCTTGCAGGCAGTGTTTCAGAGAGCAGTGCTTTCAGCCCTTGCACCTCCAGTACAAGGTCTTTAATGAAAAGCAGCTACGTGCAGCTCCTTAGGTGGGTGTTCTGGAACTGGCTACAAAAGAAATTATGGGATATTAAATCCCCAAAACATAAATGTAAAAAAATTTGAAAAATTTCTAATGTGTTAGTCTCAACTACTTTACCTTCCAGAACACAATTTAGAAACTGAATGCCTCAGCAGAAAAGTGAGGACACTGTTGCCTTTGCCCTTCATTCTTCAGTCAGTTCATCTTCCCTTGCAAATATGTACACAGTTCTTCATCTCAGCAGGGTGCTGGAAGGATTGCTGTTCTTTATTCCTGTCAGGTTTACAGGTGTTTCATCTGCACCCCCAGCCTTCACCCTCTGTCCGTGCATGCCTCAAGCCTCCAGTGCTGAGCAGAAACACAAAGAGGGAATCTTGGCTAAAAGGAATTTTCCAACACAATCCCGATATTTTGTCAGCTTCACCAGGTCACTGTTCTTGTTCAGAGGTCAGCAGAATGGAAAAATGTTCCATTTTCACATATCATATTAATTAGTTATGAATGCACCTATGCACAATCACTCCAGGTTGGGGAAAGTTATAAAATCCTGGAGGATTAAAGTGGGAATGCTGTTACAACCATATACCTTTGTCTCTTCTGTGCAAGTAAAGCAGGGAGAGAATTCCTAATGAGCAAGCCAGGTCAGAGTTGAGTTTTTCTGTATAAACTGTGTTTGTCAGACTCCATCCAACCATGCCTTAAAGCCTGTTCCAAATGGAGTAAAGCATTTTTTACTCTGTGTTCCAGTGCACAGAGTAAGAAAGCTCCTTTGACACTGTACTGTCACCGCACCTTTATGTGGTGTGACAAATCAGTTCCTCCTCTGCTCAGTGCACAGCCAACATCTAATTCCCACACCAGACCTTTTGCTGGCCTTCTGCCCAGGACTGAATTTTACATTTGCATATTTAATCAGCCTGAAAACCTTTGGAGTGGATAGGACAAGTTAAATACATCCCACTGTTGTCATGTGCTGTTCCCAGTCTGTGGGAAATTTTGTCCAGTCCTGAATTTAGATTTTAAACTGGAGATATTAAATTACACCAATATGCCAACCCCATTTTCTTGTTGCACAAGTCTATTTCTGATTTTCTTTTCTGTGGCCAGGTGGAGCTGGGTGTTGTAGTCAAGCTCTATAAAACATGATCACTTACACAATTGATACCTAGAATGTAGTGGTCCTTAGCCACACACTGCAGTAAGCTGGCTAGAAAAGGTTAATGCCAAATCCTTGTGGAAGTTAGAAGGATTTAGACTCCAATATTCCTCTAGAATCTCAACACCCACTCCTCTGCATGCTTAGGAAAGTGCATTGCTGCAATTCCAAGGGACATAAAGCTCACGTGGGCCTTTCACTGGAGAGCTGCTTCTGTTGAAAAACCAAACCTAGGCAGGAATCAAAGACTCTTTAAGACTCTTCTTCTCCTCCTCTCTTAAACAGCTTCTCTTTAGATGCTTTGGCCATTGCTTATCCTGGGATCACAGACTGATCTAGGTCACCAAATAGCACCTTCATGAAGGCATTGCTTCCCTGGAGCTCTTGGATCCCACCAGTGTGCCTAAGGAAAAGAGTACACTAGCCTCTGATCTGTGAGGCCCACGGGCAATTTAAAATAAATCCAGGAATGCAGATGAGAATTATTTGAAGGGGTTTTCAAATCAACATTGGTAAATTAACTGGTGACTTTGTCTGAAATGGATAGGAAACACACACAGTTCTCTCAGGGAACAGTTATAGCGGCAGCAGCATCTCCATGGCAGCACTAACATCTTCAGCCAGCTTTGGTCAGAGTTGGAGAGTGATAAACCCTCTTAGGAATGAACAAATCCTCAGCACTCAAAATATGTGATGTTTTAATTAAAATGGGAAAGAAAAATATTAAACATGTTAGACTGCCTCTAGGTAAAGTCTCATCTTCTGCGTGCATGATATTACAAATTAAAAAAAAAAAAAACAAAGACTATTTTAGCCTAGCCTGCACCAAAAAAAAAAAAAAAAAAAAAAAAAAAAAAAGCAGTCAGAAGTTATATTTGATATATTTGATCAGAAGTTATTATTATTAGTTTTTCTTCTTTCCACCTGAATTTTCTTTTCATCATTCAGAGAACATATGCAGCTTAAATGTATTCACCACTAAAATAGTTTTAAAAGACATTTCCCACAATAATGTTTATAAAGCTGATTTTACAGAGCATTCATACTCAATGGTTCCACCTGGAAGATGGATATATGGTAAGCACCACATTCACCAGAAGCAAGTTCAGACAATGTACAGACACTGTGAGTAAAAGCAGTGTAGACACAGCAAAGCACAGGTATTTTTTAATTTGCAAACACACAATATCAGCCTCCCCAAAACTAATGGTACAAGGACAAATCACATATCCAGCTGTGACCCACAGATTTGGCAGGTTCCTTGAGGAGCTAATGAGCTACTAACTTTCAAGAAAGGACAAAGGACTGCATGCTTTGCCATTATGTAGGGGACAGAGCAGGAACTTGCAGCAGAAGCATTAAGGAAGGGCAAAGAAAGTGCATGTCATGTGAAATGAGGTAGACCATGACTGCAAAATCTGTGTGAAAGTATTATTTTGGGGCTGTCACTTCCCTGATGCTTCAGAAAGGGAAACACTGTGGTAGGCACAGCTCCCTGGAATAGGATAGTGAGACAGAGAACTCTGTTTTCCTTGGCATTGTGCTGTGTTGCTGTATTGTGTATTGTACTGAATTCTTAGCACATCCTTGCAATTTTGGCAAGATAGCTTCTCAAAGCAAAAACAAATAAACCACATAATCCTTGGTAAGCCTAAAGATGAAAAGTAAGCAGGAACTTTTTTCTGATACTTAGGCTTTGTCTTATGTGCACTTATTGTTGGGGTAAGGAAAGGCCAAAAATCAGAACTCTTCCTTGGAGTATCATTTTTCTCAGCATTGTGTCATTTACCCCGTCCTCAGGTCAGGATATTGGTGCATAAATTAGCTGCACATTCCTCTTTTGGGGACTTTGCAAAGGAGAAAAGTTTGGGGCAGATGATTTTCATGTTTGCTACAGCCCTTAGAAAAAATAGATCCCATAATATTTCCAGAAACTGTTAGTGGATTCTCTCTCTTTTAGGACAAGACAGAGCAGTTGGACTAGATCGTTCTGCAGCTGAACTAAGGGACAGTTTGCCATGACAGAGCAGAGAAGCAAAGAAAGAAAAAACCCCAAAATCCTATGTAAATGGGTCTACAGATGTGCCAGCTAAGTGCACTTTTTCTTGCTTCTCTTGAAGTATTGATTATAGAATAAAAAGAATGCTTAAAATATCACATCCTGAGCAGGTGCAAACCGAGGCAATTCATTGAAATTAATATAACTATGTTATTTATTCCAGCAAAAAGATATCTCTTGTATGAAGGCCTGTTTTCTTTCAGGATATACACTGTCAGTTTTGAAAATTTTACTAAAGGGCTTTGGATTAACATAATCTTTCATCCTAATTCTGAAAGCCCTTATATAGTAATACATCCTAATACTTGAAGAAAAGCTTTCTAGAATTTATTTTAAATAAGCGATTCTACACAGGTGAGTTATTGATTCAAGATATGTTCTCTGACTAAGGATAAATCTGGGGTTTTATTCTTTCAAACTGTACTGTGGAACTCACAAGTTTGCAGAAGTTGCAAACAAACCAGGGAATTATAAAATGAGAACAACTGAAAAGTGTGGGAACAGTTCATAAATGGTGACATGTCAGTGTTTTCCAAATACTGCTAATATAATTGAAGTAAAAAGCAATAATTTAATTAAAAAGGTCAAGTATTTACCCTGCATAACTGTGTCCTGCTTTCATAGTATGCAATCAGAGGGTTTGATGCTTGATAGTAGCTTTCAATCCTGTCCTCAGTGGTTTCAGTGTTCTCAGAGCTCTGGCTGCTCATGGTTTCTGCAGAACAGTCCAGGCAGAGCACGAGCTTTGGTTCCCCAATCTAGACACCAAGGAAAACAGCAAACATTCAAAGCACTGGCCCAGCAAAAGAGATTTTGTTTGGAAAACACCAAAACAGTCACCAAGGAATTTGTGAGCAAATAGTATTTGTCTATGGGGAAATGATGTTTATCAACAACCACCCCTCACTGTGGCAGCACTAAGGGAAGCCAGCACTGAGGAGCAAGCAAGGCTGTGCTTGCCTGGACTCTGCACAGAGAGACAGAGATGGGATCTGACAAATTCTGGCTGCTTGGACTCAAGAGTGTCAGTTCATTATTTGCTGGATGCAAACAGTACAGGACTTATGCAACACTTGACTCAGTTATATTTGTAGCCTTTTTGTTGTTCAATGTGTGAAAAGGGAGTGGTAAACTTAGCTTAGTATTTCAAGATGCAGTAGCAGGAAATGTTCACATAAAAGTGTACCCACTTGAGATGGAAATGAGTAACAACAGGCTCAGGGACACCATCAAATATTCACAGGAATACATCCTGTGGATTACTTTATGTCACACAGTGTTTTATGTCCTTGTTTGTAGTGTACCCACACCATTCCTCCCCATGCTGCAAAGGAGGGATGTGATACATTTCTCTGCATTTTCAAATTGGCAAGTAATTTCCAAATTCTGTGGGAAGCTGGTCATTTAATGCTGTTTGGCTAGTGCCAAACTAGTCATGAGGGAGAGTCTGTCCTTTACTCTAATAAAAATAAATACAGATTTATTTATTTTGATTCTTGGGCCTGGAAAAGGTCATAAATAATCGTCTCTTTCTACATTTGATCATAGATATTGCAGTATATTATGGGGAAAAAAGAAATGGCAAGAAGGAGGAAAATGTTCTTTATGGTATTTCAGGAGAGAGCCAAAAGTTCTAAACACAAATCCTCATCGTTCTCTCCCTGAAATACTCAAAATTATGTATATCATTTTGCATAAATCTTGGAATGCAGTGCCATGCACCCTGCTCAGGCACAGAACTCTCTGACACAAGATTTTGTATGAGCAAAACCTGCTGGGCTGAGTCCAAAGCCATAAATTCCACTGTCTCAAGCAAAATAAAGGTGTTACAGGATCAGTGGGGAAAACAAGTTTATTTTTCCATGCCATTATGTATTTAATCCTTCAATGACATGCTCAGTCTTTTTCTCATTCCTTCCCTTTCCAGCAGGGATCTGGAAAACACTTTTTTAGGAAAAAGTGAGAAGTTTTGGAAAAAGATTACTTAACACTAGTGACAATTACAAAATCATATTTTTACCATGGCTACAGTAAAGAAAGTCTAAATGACTGATATATGGAAATTGTCATTGTTATCTTTGTTGACAGCCCCCAAAGGAAGAAATATTCTAAAGGTAAATATTTCATGTCAGGGCTTCTGCATTTGACTGAGGATGTCTGGATTGTGTTGACCTTTCTACTACCCTTAATGACTTTCTAGGAGAAGCTGAAGCCAAGGGATTATGTCAGACAGTTCAATAACAGGCTTTTATCTACCCATTTTTTCCACACAGAAAACATTAATGCAATTAGCTGTAGCAGCACTGAGTTTGGGGATTTAAAAAGCCAACAAGGCAGTTTTAATAGTGCAAGAGACATAGAGAATTAAAAAAAAAAAGATGTGGGCTTAATCAATGATTTAAACAAATGCCCTTTTTGTATAACTGGATTAGGATGGTGAGAAGTTATTTCCTCCCAGTTTTACATGAGGAATTCCATGGTCTGTTCTAAATTATAATAGAATAAATGGGAAATAATTCCTTTTATCAGTTGTATTGTCACCTTACAAGGAGGATATGAAGGACTCCCCTGACTGATAGGATCAGATAATAGCTTCTTGCTTGATACACTCAGTCTGATTTGCTTTTGAAAAATGTACATGGTTTTCTTAGAAGTTTCAGTATTGCTATCTGGAATTCAAACCATTACAGAAATATCTTTCTTCCAAACAAACCCACAAAGAGTGAAACTAATGCCCTTATCCGGTATCACACCAATTTTTGCCACTTTTTAAAAAATTATGATTTTCCTGACACAATTTAGCTTAAATAATACATACCAAACAAGTCTAATAGTTTTTGGGTTTTACTCTGTCTCACTGGGTACTTCCCACCTAGTGTTGTGGAATACATAATTTTAAAATGTTTTTTCATTTTGTAGAAAAACTGAGGAGGGAACAGAGTTTTGTGCTTCTGTAGAATTATGGCTGAGTAAAAATACAATTGCATCATAGATGGGAATCGGGTAAAACTGGCTGGAGAATCAGCTGTTTCTACATAGCTCATTCTGTTTATGAGTCAAGCTCTGAAACACAAGCATTATTCTTGATGTCTTCTAAATAGAACAGGTCTTTGTTAACAATTATAAAGCTTTTCACATATAATGTAGATATGTAGCACTATTCATCTGTACTTTGCTGCCAATAATTAGTAAGGCCTGATGCGCACCTCTTTTCATTCAGTTATAATTTAAGAACTTCTCATCACCCTTTGGAAAGAACTGCAAAGCATTATCTCAAAAATGACTCATTGTAAAAAACTTCACAGTTTTACTGAGCAGCCAGTAAAAAAAAACAGCCTCTGGAAAGTGGATACAAGGCACAACAGGGGGGACTTAGCACCTTCAAAACAGTCACTTGAAGTCCTTGTTTTTACTCCAAATGCCAAATGCAGTCCAGCATCTTTTGCTGCTTTCAGGAAATTTAAGGAACTCTGCTTCAGCCTGGGATGCATTAGGACTTACTTGCCTGCAATACCTCAGTGCAGGGCACCCCAATCTCTAATCCCCACTTCATAATATAGAGGAGTGTCCACAGGACACCAACATGTATGCCTGCCAGAGAAACAGCACTGCTGAAATAGTTCCTCCTTAGACACAAAACGAGAGAAATCTCCAGCATCTTTTTAATAATCTACAGCATTTTATTAAAGGGACTAGTAAGTCAACATTTCTGTGAATGACTTCTATGGCAAATCTCATTGCTCATTACTTTGTCTGGCTTCAGATGCCTAAATTTTGCTAGGCTTTTATGGTAATCAACTACATAAATAAAGCAGCTAAAGGCTCAGTGAGAAAAGAGGGGATTCGCTGTTTTATAAGGTAATAAAGTTTTATCACCTTATAAACTTGTTTAGGACATTTTTGGAGTGTAATGTGATGTAACATATACTAACTATTATCCCTAATTCACCACTTCTTTTCTCCCAAGCCCTGGCAGATTCATTCACATGCTCAGACAGAGTATTTCCTGCAGGCTGAGAAATGCACGGCTGAGGCTTCTCACGAGGTCTCAGCACATACTGGGGAAATCAAGAGCTCTCGGAGCTGCCACGCAGGCACTTGCAGAACGCTCTTTTTATGGCTGTGCCACCTGTTACCCACCACAAAAATTAAATCTGGGTTTGGCTGCTGCAAGTGACAGCAAGCTTTAGCAGAGCTGGCTTACTGGTAATAAATATTAACTGTGAAGATACATACTTTTATGATTGTGCATCAGATTTTCATCAGAAGTACAGCACTATCCACTAGAACCAGAAAACTGGTTCTAAAATGATGTTTTCCCCTAAATGTGAATTGTTTCTGGTTTATATTAAATTTAGATAAAATCAACCTTTACTTCTCCTTGTATTCTAGATTCTTTGTAAGTAAGAGCAACAGCCAGATTTGCTATACTGATGGGGTGCCAAAATTTCAGTGATCAGCAGCACAGCTCTCCTGGATTGGCTTGTTACACGTCCCTGCTGCAATCAGCTGAAGAGAGGGACTGAAGCAGCACCAGAATTACAGGAGTTACAGCAGCATTACAGTTATATGGTCACCTTGCTCTCAAACTCTTCTGCATCTTTCAGCTCTTGGGGAAACCCATCAATCAGAAATCCTTTTGTGTCCCCTAGCTTGGAAACCATGGCTTCCTTCAGTAGCTCCAGAACAATACCCTGTATAGGAAAGAGAGGGAATTAGTTGGTTAATTACAAAGAGAGATTGATACCTTTGTTTGTTGCACTGACTTTAGTCCTATACCCTTGACAACAGCTCTGTGAATGCAGGTGTTTTGCTTGTCCTGCAGGTAGCAGGGCACCCTGCTTTTTATTCTCTCAGGACCGGCTATGCCACACAAATCTGATGTTGCAATCCACCCAAGATTTCCCAAAATACCTTCCAGATAGGTCAGAATATTTCATAGTTTCAAAATGAATGTTAATACCTGTGAAACTCTAGAGTACCGCTGCAGCATTTTCCAATCTGATTGCATTTTGCTATGTCACTGGTGTAATTACATTACATGGAAAGTGACCCCATCTGACCAAACACACTGAAGAGCAAAGCAATCAAAATCAAGCCTGAGCACAGCTTTTAGTTTCCCCTGAGCAAAATTTCCCAGTATCTTTCATTAACAAACACATCCTCTGACCTAGCTGCAGTTGCTGAATACCCACCAAGAGTTGGGACTGTGGACCTGCCATGTGAAAGCCAGGTCCAGCTGAGAACAACACCCTCTGCCTTCACAATTTCCATTAAGCTGCAGTCCAGCTACTCTGGGATGTCAGCCAGCTCTGCAGGGAACTGCTGCAGGTACTGTAATTTAAAATAGCTGCCAGGAGGACCAGCTCTGAATCTGAAATGTAACGCTATAAAAAGGACATAAAGTTTCTGTTTCCTGTACTTACACTTACATTTTGCCATGCATCTGTCTCACTGTATTTCATGTCTGATTTATTGCCTATGTGAAACATAAAGAAATACTGGCACTGAAAAGGGAAACAAGTGCCATGGATTTGGCAAAGAGGAAATGTCTCCCTGAGGTTAGAGATTAATTTTACTGAAATGGGAACCATCAGCTCCAGCATCTATTTCACTGGTTTAGACAATATACCTACCACTGCCTTTGTTTAACCATTAGAACCCCAAATAAAACCATCACTCACGCCAGGCACAGGTTCACCACATTCCACAATGTCTTTGATCAATTTACTTCTCTCTGATAATGACAATAATTCATTTTGGAGAAGGTCACTAGTGGACAGGTGAGTAAATCCATATTTCTTGGCTAACTGTTCACATTGGCTACCTTTGCCAGAGCCAGGCCCACCTATGTGAGGGAAAAAATACCTAGAATTAGAAAAGAACAAAGATGTCGCAATTTTCAAACTATACCCACCAAGAAAATGGGAGGAAATTGATGACACTGTTTTGCAATTTTTAATTTTTTTTTTGTAGAGAAATTGTCTACAGTAGAACTAGTCATATACATATGATACAGCTTCAGTGTACCTTTCTGATACAGCTACAGTGCTGACTCAAAAATGTGTTGAAGTTGAAGGAGTCACAACAGTGTGAAATCTCTAACAGAGGAGAACCTCTTCGTAAAACACCATTAGCATGTAAAGGAAAACCATGAAAGAGCCTGTGGAAAAGGGTATTTCACTCTGCACTCGTTCAGTTTGACAGCTGCAACAAATCATAGCAAGTAATGTTCGCTGCAGCCCCGTGAGGGGAATAACGACGAGCGCCCACCTGCACCTGCCCACAGGAGCTGTGGGAGAGAGCACCAGGAGGGGAAGGGCACTGACCCGGGAATGCTGGGGGTGTCCTCCTGGCAGGAATGGCTCCTCCAGCCTCCTGCTTCCCTTGGCCAGCCAGCAGCCTCCAGCTCAGAGCCAGAGCTCTGCCTGTGCCGCTCTGCAGGTGCAGGCGCTGTCGGGCCCAGCTCCTCCATGCAGGCGGCCGCTTCTCGCTCCACCCCAAGGCCGCGGCACGGAAGCCATGGCGGGGAAGTCCATGGCATGGAAGATCTCTCTCTTCAGGCTCCTGCTGAGGCATTGCAGCCACCTCTGCCTGGCCGGAGAGAGGGACAGCCCACGGAACCTTCTGGAAGCCACTTGCCAGGTGTCCCAGCGCGGTGCCATCAGCGCCGCCAGCACAGCTGAGGTGAGGCCCTGAGGCGCCATGGCGGTGCCAGGGCATGGCGGGCAGGAAGGCCAATTCCTGCTGGGAGTTTGTGGAGAAACCCTCACTGCTGTAGCAGCAATTCTGCAGCCTCTGATGGATCTGTTCAGAAGATCTACTGCAGTAGGAGGTAATTACAGCCTTGGAGGGAGACAATGCTCAAACTCTTTTCAGTAGAGTTTTTTCAGCAGGTGACCTGTGTTATTTATCAACTGCTGGGTCTTGCGGGTAGGGCTACACAGCTGTGCTCTGTGCATTTAAGAGGCTAAAAAATATGAGGCTTTCCTGTTTCCTTATCCTTCCACAAACAAATATAGGAATAACACATTCACAATAGAACGATTTTAGCACCGTCTCTTGCCTCACTTGAACTTTCTTCTAACTTTTGCATTCAATGTAAGAAATAATTGCTCTGAGCATATAATTTTCAGAGAAATTACAGTACTGTAGCTGAGACTAAAAATTGGGTCACAAAGGAGTAGCATCAAAGGAAGGGGTTTGTGTTCTGTGATGTGCAGTTTTTTACTTCAGCTTCACAAGGAGAATAAGCAGCCTGTGGTGTGAGAATCACACCTGTGCTATAATTTTTCTACAACTATCTTTGTTGCAGGCTTATCTTCTGGCCAATGTCGGTTGCATCTTGTTTTTCTGTTGCCATAATCTGAAGAACATTATTGTTTTCTAAAAACACTAGTTGAAAGAAAACAAGGAAAAAATAGGAGTGGCTATAAAGAAACAGATGTAACAAAATTACAGGCAAATTACTAGTAATGAATCCCTTAAATATCAGAGTGGCAATTAATAGTATTTCTGGCCTGTTTTGGGCTTTTTTAGCTCAGGAAGTTTGTTTACACATTTTGTCTTCTAGCCTTGAGTATGCTAACAGTGCAGTAATTTAATTCTATTTATTTGGTGTATATATGCAGTGTTAAAAAACCTCAGCTATAAAGATTATTGTATCCTTTTCCTTATATAACTGTTTCTCTTCTGAATGCAGAGCCCAATGAGAAGTTTCTTAATTTCTACTCATACACAAAATTACTAAATCTCTTATTAGAAATAACAATACAAGGACATTTTTTTGTTTTTAGCAGGTAAATATTCAGAAAATTTGATGTGCTTCTAATACCTTTGTGTGTTAGAATTTTAAAAGAGAACATTGTCAGAGTGGCACAATATGCAGGGCATACACCACAATGAGTGTTCCTCCAAAACATTAATTAAAATGGCCATTTTTAATAGAAGAGTTCAAACAAAGCAGAGATAAACATGCTGAGCTCTTTAAAGAGTAAAAACATATTTGATTAAGTTATGTGCTAAAATTGGTAGTTTTTATGGCCACTGGTATTAATTTAGATTCATCTCATGAGTAGCAGAGCATCCCACTGCTTGACAAATGCACACAACCCACTTTATCAAGTCTTGTGCTTTCTTATCCATGAAAGAGACCACAGTTCTGGCTTGGCATGATCTGAGAAGAGACTGAATTCCCCAGGAAGTTCAGCATTGTGGGCTGAACACAACTTGGCCTTTACATCAGTATTAATTTACATGTCTGAAATGAAAATATTACCTTGTCTCCCTCTGAAGTTTCTTAGTGTGACTGGAATAGAGCTATTCAGGTGAGAAAAGATGTGATAGTGCATTTTCTTACTAATTAGGTGTTGCCTTCTTGCTCAGATTACATTCTTAAAACACTGCTACATAAGCAGCTTTAACAGCAAATTAATCCTGCAGCCATGAAGCTCACAGTGAATTTGTGGTGCTACAAAAATTGTACCTGTTCTTTTAGTGGATATTCTTCTTAAATCTATTCATTTTTTCTAAAGAAAAAAAAATAATGTTAAGAAAGTTTATCTGGAATAACAGCTGCATATGAAACGTGACAAAGGCTAGTGAAAAGATTTTTTCAGTTAAGAGTCCACTGCAACTTGTTACAGTGTTTTTCATATGGAAAATATTTGAGGCATTAAAAAAGGCAATCGAGTTTTCCCAATGGCTCAATTGTTAGCAGAAAAATATATCCCCACTTTTGTTGTGAAGGCGTAAGATTCTTTGTGAACACTGTTATTTTTTCTCTATGCTGTCATCTTGTGATCTGCCTACGTATACTTGGGAAAAAAAACTGTAGGTTCATGGTAACTTGTTATTCAGATTAATCATGTTGTTTTCTGATTTCTATGTATGTTATGCAGAGAAAAAAGTAAAGCCTAGCAAACAGCCAGAGGAACTAGGAGTGTGAGGTGACCTGTAGGACAATATAGAACTACCAGCAGTTCTTCAATATTAGCATGCTTTTGTATTTTCCTAGTATTGCTCAGTGCAGTGGACCTTGCTTTAAAGCTCATTTGGTAACTTAATAAAAACCCAAAAATTGCAGGTAAAGAAATTAAGAACATTGTATTAATCAGTGAGGTTATTCTTGGAAACAGAACTCTTTGAGTGTCCCTTTGTGCTTTTTGATACAAATGGTAAGCAAGAATATGGAACCAGAGGACTAACACAGAAATTAAATGCAGCTCTCTATATTGCTTTTCTGCAGACAAGGCCAGATTAAAAGGTCTATGCAATCCCTTAGAGCAATATTCCCTTCCATTATGTTGATTCATCGGCCTGTGAGAGGGGATCTCATGGTAAATAACTTTCTGGCAGCGCTGCTGACTTAGGTGGTTACTTTTTAAATTATTGAGTGCAGAAATGCTTCACAGAGAGTCCTTCAAGGAGAGAAAAGAGTGTCTCAGTGAGTGTGGTAACAGCCAATTGCCCAAGCAGCACTTCAGGGTGTTCAGCTGCAGCCAGCCCTGGATCAAAGGTGTCAGCTCTCCTCCCTCCTGCCCCAATGTCCCCCGGAGTGGGAAGGCTGAGCAGCCTGGGCATGTGACTGAAATGAACAGCTCTGACCCAGAGCACAGCGTCACCAGCAGAGAATGAATGATGGCACAGGGAGCCGGGACTGCTACTGTGAACGAGCATGGCCAGGAACACACAATACGAGCAGTGCATGGGCCAGCCTTGCTGCCAGAAACACTGACAGAGCAAAAGTGCCATGCAGACAGACTGAGATGCCTCTATTTTAAATCTTACAAGTTTATTATATACCAAAATATCAGGAGTATTTATATAAAAAGCCAGCAGTAGGATTTACAAGACAGTCCCACTATTTAGTTTAAAATGTTTCAATTTCAAGACCTTGCTATCATAATGAGCATCATCCCTGTATCAGGGAGAAGTGCCTACAGGGGAAATCTAGCTGCACAAGAGAGCCTCAGAAGTCTGAATTGAAACCAAAATAACCCCAGTCAGTCTATCTCTAAATTCAAGCAAAAATTTTGGACTACTTGATCAGTTTTGGCAGTTTTACCAATGCTACTTGGATTTTATAGACAAGTAAAAATAAGCCTTAACTTCAGAATATGGTATTTGAAGGCTTCTCAATAGCACCTCATCTGCTGTTCACAAATTATTTCAGTCTAAGTGAAACCATACAGGAATTGTGCTATTACTTAACAACAACAACAAAAAAGGCCTCAACACTTTCTTTGTATTTCTTTTTTCTGAGAAATTATTTTAATTAGAAAACTACATGTTGTGCATGTTGGCAGAGTGATGCAATATCCTGGGACATCACTGAGTTTTCATCCTTCTTAAAGAAAATGTGAAGTTTATTTCACAGGAAATCAGGGAAATCAGCTTTGCACAGCATCCACAGTTAGTTTGGACCGATTGGGGGCTTAATTATCAGTATTGTTCATTCTCAGCTTTTCTGATTGCAGGTATTGTAGCATAATTTACATTGGAAGGGACCTCATCTGGTTAAACCTTATAGTCAAAGCAGGCCTAAATTAATGATAAATTGAATTAGGTAGTGTCATTCAAGGTCTGACATACCTGGGACGAATAAAGAGTTTGAGTTTTGTGATATTTTTGCTTGTTGAATTTTGGTGTGTGTGCAAGCTCCTGCCTGCAGTTGATAATGTCTACTTCTAGGTGGAAGTGGTGAGAATATCTTCAGTGTCAGCTAAAAAAAGCTGGTCGTTCTTACACTGAGTTTAAGCAATTACAAGCTTTAGATCATCAGCAAGAATATAACAAAGATTCAGTAGGGGAGAGTGGTTACATTAGCTAAGCTTTAAACACCTCATTTACAAGTCAGCGGGGAGTTTGTTTCTGATCCAAAGCGCAGAAAGATTCCTGAACCTCCGGTTTTACTTTCAGCCTCAGCTGAAGCCAACTGTTTTGTGAAGCTGCTGCAGAGGCCAGGGAGGGGGAATGCTCCCAGAAACTGTGCCACGTATGACACTTCTGTGGATGCAATATGGAATATTGCCGTAGTTAAGAATTAGAAGATCATTCAACATTCATTGTGGTTAAAATTGATGGCATAGGGTTTTTTGTTTGGTTTTTTTTTTTGTTTGTTTGTTTGTCTTTTAATGACTGGCAATGATTACTTAAGTTTTGAATATTTATTAGAGCATCACCCAATTTTATCTTTGTGCCTCTTTATATTTTTTTTTCTTTGAATTTTACTTTGCTGGCCAAATTTATCTTTGTTTTTCCTCTTTCATTATCCTGCTGTTTTCTCTTATATTTTTTACTTGCTGGTACTCTTTCTCTGCTTTACAATATGGATAGAACATTAACATTGTTTCTTAATTAATCCAGCTTGACTGTTATTCCAATTAATTCCTACATTAGCTCTAATGTAAACTTTTGCTAATTAGATGATTTCTTTTTCTTTCCCTTTTTGGAAAATTTTCAAGGGTAATTAGTGGGAGAGGGAACTGCCTGTTCCTTTCCCTTTGTCACAAACAGTATCTCTGTTTGTCAGGTATGGCAGATGGTGCATTCATTTTGATTTGTTTGTAAACTTCTTCAAATGTACATGTTTAAAATTCTAGCTTCAAAACACCTTTATAAGCATCTTATTATTTCCTCATGAAATAATGCACACCTGTGTAATGAGTCAACATCCTTAAAGGCACCTGAGCCCAAGGCAGTTTTTCCCATTGCAGTATCCCACAGCAGCCTGCTCTGACCCAACTTCTCTGCTCCCTCTCTAGTCAGGGTATCATAAACTGAACATCTCCAGCACTGCTCACTGCAGCAGAGCACTTTAACCACTGACATTTTGGGCTTTTTAAACTTTTCCCCATCCCCAACAGTTTTGTTCTGCTTCTTTGAGATTTCTTCATATTTTTCTTTCACTGTCGTACCATTCCAAACGATCAGATTTCAGCTCTTGACTGACATTTCCTGCCTGCAGAAACGTGTGCATGTGGGCAGTGTGTACAAAGCTAAAGCTGCAGTGCCTGTGGATCATCAGGGGATCCCTGCAGATTTACCTGCCTGAAAAGGACTCAAGGCAAAAGAGCTGTGGCCACTCCAACTTATCTGCTGCAAGAATTCTGTCTCTGGGAATGCCATTTATTTTCACTACCTAAGTGGAATAAAGTCAAGATTTTGCAGACAAATGAGCAACCATGGGGCTCTCATTTTGTTCAAAAAACCCCAACAAACCCACAAAAAACCTCTCACTCTTCTCATAAGACTTTAAGAAACTTTTTCAGGGGTGCAAGGATGGGAGTGGAGATGGAGGTATTCTGGGAAAAAGAATAAATCATTCTAGATAATTTTTTGAAAATTAACCCACATTTGGACTCAGTAAAACTTTTCATAATAACCTTTTTCACAAAGAAAACTGAGTTTTGATTAAGGCACAATTTATGTCTGCTCCCAGGATGTATTTACTAGAAAATCAGAGCACGAATAACTAGGAAAAAGGTGTGATTTCAATTTTAAGCTGCAAGATGGCTACTGGATGTCCTATAAAAAATTATAAATGAAAATTTGAAATCACTCCTTGTAAAATAAAAAGTTTCCCAGAGGCAAATGAAAAATATGCTTTGCCACGGACAATTTCAGAGGCAAAATTCCTTGAGTGTGTTCTGATTTTTTTCTTAAAAATCTGTTTGTACAAACCAAAATGATTTTTTTTTCAATAAGATACGTGAGACAGAATTAAAATTTTTCACTGTAGCGACTAGCAGGAAAGGTGTACTTCAGTAAGCATAGATTACAGTTTGCTTAAAGGACTGAAAATTAGGTTCTATGCACCCTTCCTTTAAGAAAAAGTCTCCAGTGAACTCTTCAGTAACCTCATTTTACTTTTTCAAGCACATAAAAATTGAGTTGCAATAAATTAACTTGTATTTGGCATAAGAGAGCATGAGATATAATTGCAACATGAGAACACTCTTTTAATAGAATCTTTTAGATTGCAAGGAAGTTCTTGGAATCATTTATTCAAACAACTGTGTTACACTGGGATCAGCCACAGCAGGTTGATCTGAACTCTGTCAGATTGGGGTTTGAACATCTGTCAGCATGGAGGCTCTACAGTTTCTGGGCAACTTGTTCCAGTGTTTGACTACCCTCATAGTAAAAAAGTGGGGTTTGTGTTCAGGAGAAATTGAATGCATTTTAAGTTGTCCCATTTTCTCTTGTCCTGTCACTGGGCACTGCTGAGAAATTCAGGCTCCCTCATCTTCATTCCCTCCCATCAGGTAATTATTAATACTTAATGGTAAAATTCTCTGGAGCTTTCTCTTCTCCAGGTTGAACAGTCCCAGTTCTCTCAGCCTCTCCTCAAATGACAGATGCTCCTACTCCTCAAATATCTTTGTGGTCCTGCACCACACTCCAGTAAATCATTCTCTCTTGTACTGGGAGCCCAGACTGGACACAGTGCTCCAGATGCATCCACATCAGTGCTGAATAGGGACGAAGGATCACCCCCCTCAGCCTGCAGGTATTGGAATGTTTTTTGATGCTTCTTGAGTTCTGGTTCTGAATAAAACTTCCATTCACTTATTATTAATTTTGGAAGTTTTGTAATTTTTTTTCCCCAGGAAAAACAATGCACAAATTGATATAGTTTTATGTAAAATCCCCCATGTATCTGGTATCTGTCCTTAGGTCCTTGGAAATGTGTGTTCCTGCTCTGGATTGTAAAGCAGTTCTAAAAAACTGCTCAATACAAAAGCAATTATTCTTTCTAAGTAATTAGTACCAAGCTTTAAAATCAATCTTCTGGCTATAATTTGTTTTAGAAGACAGCTCCAAGTTTATGCTAATTATATTACTCACATTCATGTGATAAAAGGCATTAACATGGTGCTTTTACTCTGTGGATTTCCAAAAGGAATAGAAAAGTAAACCCTGAACCTGCAGAGTTTCAGTGCTAAGGATCATGCCTGGTGAGCAGCCTGTTGGCTTTTAACACAATGCTGAACAGATGTAGAATTGAAACCTGTATTTAACAGAAGTTGCCTCACAAATAAAGAAGGGAAGAGACCTGATATTTTCCAGCCAAATCTTAAACTTCTGAGTTACAATCCAATTTAGTAAAAATTTAATTAGTGCTGGTGAGGCAGCTTTGGTGTGGGAAGTCCCACAACTCAACTGTAACTGCACAAGAACTAAGGTTATTTTGAACATGTTCATGAATCAAAGGAGCTGCCTGCTCTGAGCTTTACACAACTGTTGATAGTATGGTTAGACCCAAGTTAATTACATATTATTAAATCCTAACTCCCTTTCAAAAGACTAAACCAACATTATAGAATCAATATTCTCAGCCAATCTATTTTGCTAAATAAATAAATAAATCACATAATCAAAGCTAAATAACATGGGAATATTCAAGAGTAGCAGTTAAATTAGGAATCCTACTTACCGAAAACAAAAATGATGTTTGATTTCCTTAGATCTTCTGAAAAATCTAAAATGAAAATAAAAATTCTTTAGTGGCAAGAGCTACTAATTTTTATGCCAGCTACTTACCACACCAAATTGTGTAACACTCATGCAAGGGGATCTGATTTTACTAGATTTACTTTCTGCTATAAGAATAGATATGCTTTCTCCATTCCAAAAGGAGCTATTATCCACAAGCCTATTAATCTCTCAGTTTCATAGTTGTCATATATGACAAAGACATTTTACCTGAAAATAGACCTTGCAATACACATCAGTTCTTTAAGAAAAGGAAGGAAGAGAGAAGCAGATTCATCTTGATGTAACAATGTGATGCAATGCCTCCTCAGCCACTGCAGTTTCTACTGACCTATTATTACATTATAATTGCTATAGAATCTTGTCCACCTCCCATTTACATTTTATACTCTCTGAAACGAAGTTCTAAATTCCTCTGAGGCCCAAATTCAGCCAAATAATAACCATCTTAGCTGAAATCCAGGCAATACACTCACCAAAACAATGGTGTGTATTACAGCTTTGTCTTTAACAGAAAGCGTATCTTTTGAAAAAGCAATTCCTTCTGGTCTGAGTCCCAGCCATTGCACTGATTTTACAGTCCAGAAGGTGATCTTGCACCATGTGAGCCTGCTGAAATTTTATTATGTCTTTGAGTTAATCACTTACAAGACACATGTGATTTTGTTAACCACATACAAGACACCTCATACAATTTTTGGGGTTGATTTTGTGGTGTGTAGATCTCTTATTACAAAAAATCATTAGCCATGAAAAGTCTTGCTTTATCCTTTTATTCCTCTTAGACTCTACTTTCCAAGGAGACTTTCATAACTGCCAATTTCTGAAAACAACTATGAGATTTGATGTTGATTAACAGTAGTATTTTCTAATAATTTTTTGATCCATTGGCCAAAAGAGTATAGAAACATGTTTTACAAACTTAAAATTTCATTTGAAAGAATTCACATGATAAAAATCCCTTGAGGCATAAACTTCACAATATAACTCACCTGTATTAACTTTACTTTCTAATTAACTATTTAAATAACAGGAAATCAAAGGTTTCAAAATTAAATGGCAATTGACACTGAAAAAGAAACTCACCTCCTGTGCTCTCATAACCAGAAAAACTTGACTGATCCTCCTCCTGTTAATTAAGCAATTGACAAATTGAAATGGATGTTCTGCATAGTTTGCATTTCTTCTTATATCTGCTTATCTGTATATCTTAATATGTATTTCTCTAAGGTCTCAGTTTTAATCTATGTTGAGATATGGTTTACAGTGTCACAGAAATGCTGTTAGTGCTGTTGCAGTTGCTAGAACACGAGCACAGAGAACCCAAGGTATCTTGAGATGATTCAGCGTCCCATATAATGAGTGGAGGTCCTCAGGGTTGGGAATGGAGACTGGTGTTTAACATCATTGTTGGTGACATGGACAGTGGGACCAAGTGCACCTTCAGCAAGTTTGCCAATGACACCAAGCTGTGCTCGAGGGAAGGGATGGCACCAGAGGGACCTGGACGTGCTTGAGAGGTGGGGCCGTGTGAGCCTAATGGAGTTCAGGGCCAAGTACAAGGTACTGCTCCTGTGTCAGGGCAATCCCAAGCAGTTACAGGCTGGATGGAGAACGGATCCAGTGCAGTCCAGGGAAAAAAGACTCGGAGTCATTGGCTCCACATGATCCATCAGTGTGCATGTGCAGCCCAGAAAGCCAACTGTGTCCAGGCTGCCCCAAAGGCAGCGTGGGCAGCAGGCTGAGGGAGCAGATTGCACCTCTCTGCCCTGCCCTCCTGAGACCTCACCTGGGCGCTGCACCTGGCTCTGGGGGCCCAGCACAAGGACAGGGACCTGCTGGAGCCAGTCCAGAGGAGCCCACAAAGATGCTCAGAGGGCTGGAACACCTCTCCTAGGAAGACAGGCTGAGAGAGATGGGGTTGTTCAGCCTGGAGAGGTCTCTGCAGAGACCTTACAGCAGCCTCCCAGAACCTGAAAGGGGCCTGCAAGAGAGCTGGAGAGGGACTATTTCCAAGGAGATAGAGTGACAAGGGGGAATGGCTTTAAACTGAAAGACAGTAGGATTAGATGAGATCTTGGGAAGAAATTCTTCACTGTGAGGACAGAGAGGCACTGGAACATGTTTCCCAGAGATGTTAGAGATGACCCATCCCTGGAAGTGTTCAAGGCCAGGCCAGGCTTGGGGCTTTGAACAACCTGGTCTAGTGCAACATATCCCTGCCTGCTGGGGGTTTGGAGCAAGATGATCTTTAAGGTCCCTTCCAACCCAGGCCATTCTCTGCTGCAATACTGGTTTTGTGAGGAATGGCTCTTCAGTGTCCAAATGCACAATTCCCACATGATAGATAAGCAACCAACGTGCATCCTGAATTTCTTCTGAAGTCACCATGGTATGATCAGCTGTTAATAGTGAGAAAGCAATACTGGAGAAACTTCTAAAAGTGAGCTATAACATAAAGATGACATTGGTCTTTAATCTCAAATGTGTTGACCTTCTGCATGTGACACAAGCTACAAGTTGTTATAAAGGCTGTTGAACTACAAGGAGGGACTACACCAGGGAAATGGGGGATGTAGCATGTTTTGTCTCCTGAGATTTAGCCACTTAAAATTATTTTTTTACTGTATATTACAATCAATGAGAAATTACAAATATTGGCCAGCAAGACTGTCAGAATGGGAATTCTTTATTGTTCTGATAAGTGAGAATTATATATATGCTGGACATATTCTAGATTATAAGGTGTCAATATACCCACACCACCAATGCTTTAGCTTGGTCTGTAAAATATCAATAATAGCATTGACAGTAACACATCCTCATGTGACATCATGACATCATCAGTGCCTAACATCAGCATGAAACATGTTATGTGATGTTATGTGAGTCATCTCAGTAGCATATGGCAGCACAGCTCTCAGAAATAGCCTCCTTTAAATGTGTAGAGCTGCAGGAGGAGATGAAGTGACATGAACTGCAAGGTGACTGGAATGGGTAAACTGCTGCCCACTGTAATTTGCAGGGCTCATGCACTACCCTTGCAGGTTTCTGCTTATATTCCCATCATCACTGAAAATGAAGTACTCTTCATTAGGCTGAAGTACCATTACATTGGTTACACAAATTATTTTCATTTTTTGATTCACAGTAATTCTCAGCCTATTACACTGCAGCAGAAGAACTGCCATTCTTAAAAAAAGAAAGGTGTCATTTTCAAATGAGAAATTATTCTCTTTCCTACATTTCAAGTGACAATATTAACTCTATGTCCATTATTTTTGCATGTAATAATACAATAAAATAATTGACCCTGCAAAGCATATAATGCATAGAAAAGGCTTAATTTTAGATTCTGCTTCTTATAATGCCTTTGAAAGTTTACAGATCAAAATCCTTTTAGGTACTAAGTTTAGAGTAAAATTCCTTTAAAAAACAGGATCAGAATTCCAAGTTTACAATCAAATTAAAGAATTGAAAGCAGCATTACTTCTTTCAAGTTTTGCTGTTGTTCTCCCCTATGACTGCAGAAACTGAATCCAACCAGTTTTTGTGCTAGATGTGCTGTTTGGTTTGAGGTCCCTTGCAAAGAGCGACAGTCTGGCACCCTGTTTAATGCAGTCCCCTTGTGTTTGCATTTGACAGTATTTGACAGAAAGACTCAAAGATTGAGTCTTTTTAGCAAGTAGGTCTCTAAACTGTGAATGGCTTGGCCTGTATCAGGCTGAACACTGCTCTGCCTCCTTACCAGAGCACTTTGGAAAATAACTGTGGGATTTAGCAAGTGATCACATAAGGCAAAGTCCCTCCAGTTAGATAGCAAATGCTGTTTTACACCAGACTGCCATCAGCAATACAGTGATTTAGCAGCAGTCTCTGTACTCTCCGTTTAGCTGTTTCAATGTACTTGAAAGCAAAGAGAGGAAGATTACATCTTGTAATGAGCTCTGAAGAAAGATAGGTAGTCTGTAATTTCATATGCTTTACAGTCAAGTTATATCTCCAAATATTATCTGGAAACATATCCATTAGTGGAGCACAGCTGTCTGTGTAACTACTTAAACAATATAAACAGTGCATTTAAATAATTGCTAATTAGAGAAGTTTGCTGCCTGTAAAGAATCACCTATTTGACATTTGTCTTTAGAGTTGGAAAAAAAAGGCTTTTGACTGCCATTTTACTTGCCGCTTGTGTTGTAATTAGTAAATATCTGACTGGTAGTAGATACTTCATTGGTTAATGACATTTCAGTTACTGTCATTGCTAGATTGTGAGGTAAGTCCACAAAATCACAGAATGATTTGGGTTGGAAGATCATCTAGTTCCAACCCACCTTATTCCTGTAGTAATAAACTATGACAGTAAGTCTCAGCAAATAATAATGGATTGATACAGAATTCTTCAAAAGTTTCAATTTTGCTGCCAATGAATCAGTACTCTTAAGGCATATCAATAAAATAGATTTAATTTTTTAATCTACTGAAGGGACATTTTCTTTATGAGGACTTAGTGACAGCTGTTGTGAATGTCAGTTACCTGATGAAATGAGAAAGCTTTCCTGTTACCCAGTAATAACCTCTGCTCCAGTCCTTGCGTGTTTCAGTTTGGGTTTTGTTTTTTTTTGTTTTACATGGACAAGAGTTCTCCCTTATCACCTCATTGTTGTTTGAATGCTTCTAGAAAAGAGTGGTGAGAAGTGCCTGATACATTTCATTCAGATTTCTAACAGATATAGCCAGAGTTTCTCCTCCAAATTTACCAAAGATGATAAATATCACAGACAGAGGAGAAAAGAGGCAGTAGAATGAGACTGAATTTGAAATACAGCGTGACTGCTGCTTAAAATTATGCTCAATTTTCAAGCTTGAATTTCAGAATGTAAATATTCCAAGGAATGTTTCAGACACAAATTATTTAAACAAATAAAAATTACACATTTCTTTGTTTGTTTTATGCAAGGGCAGTGCTCCCTGGGTATGGATTTTATGAGCCATACCATTAAATTTGATTTATACTTCAAATCAATTTTTCAGCCTGAGCTGCTTTCTGCAAGCTGAGTGTTAAAGTATGCCTCTGTAAAGCAGAGGTGGCTGTGCTCTGATCTTCCCTGCTCCAGAACTAATAAATAAGGTAAGACACAGTAGGAATACCCTCACACTTCAAGGCTTTTTTTCTCCATTGAAAGTCAAATTTTCTTATATACTTCATACTGCTCATCAGAGTGGAGTTATTTGAGTTAAAAAGGACTAAAGAAATTAAGATGAGCATACAGAGCTAATGTTTTTCGAGGTGATTTTTATTTGTTCACAATGCATACAACTGCCAAACCATCAGTGTTCATAATAGCATCTACAGAATTCTGACAGATGAGATCACTGTGATTCCCATTTAATTCCAGGTTTCTAGCAGAGACAAAACTCTGTGCCATGCTCTCTTGTGAGAGAGCTGAGGGAGCTGGGCATGGTCAGCCTTGAGAAGGCAGAGGAGGCACCTAATCAATGTCAGTCAGCGTCTGAAGGGAGGTGCCAGAGGATGGACCAGGCTCTGCTCCGTGCTGCTGAGCAGTGGGACAGGAAGCAACAGGCACAAACTGATGCACAGAAGTTCCACCTTGACTGTGCAGGTGACAAGCACTGGCACAGATTGCCCAGTGAGGTTCTGGAGTCTCCCTCACTGGAGATATTCAAGGGTCATCCTATGCCATGGGCTGTGGGATGACCCTCCTTGAGCAGGGAGGCTGGACCAGATGATTCACTGCAGTCCCTCTTCCCACCTTCCCCAGTCTGTGATTATTCTTTTCTGTGATTCTGTGATTATTCTTTTAAAACAAAACATTATCAATTCTAAAATAATAATAATAATAGAAAATTATACCTATTAGTTAGAGATTAACCCATTTTTAACAGTCAAAAGCCAATATCAAATTATCTAGCTTTTAAATGTGGTTGGGTTTTTTTCAGATTTTGCATCCCTGTTCTTGAAGAACATCAAGAATATCTGTAGGTACTTTAGAGAGGAAAAAGCCAGAATCTGTGTGCTATAGTTTGGGAAGATTTGGTTTTTAACTTCTCTACATATTTATAATTTTAAAAATGCATATGATTAATAATCATGAAAGTGAAAGCAAAATCTATTTAGTTTCATATTTATTTCCAGACACTGGAAAAAATTTCAAAGAAATTACCTCTGAAGGGCAACAAGGTATGCAACCAGAACACCCCTCCCAGGAGGGTAGCAGCAGTTTGCATCATCACAGCACTGTAAGAGTGTTCTGGTAAGCCAAACACCTCATTTGCAATTTTAATATTAATTTGATTTAAAAGGCTGAACTAGAGGGGTCAGCATTATATGTAACTTGAGGAAGAACTGGGGCTTGATTTTTAAATATATTTGTGTTTTAAAGACATTAGAGACATTCAGTAACTATATTATCGATACATAGTTTCTATCACTGACTTTAAAATAGTTCTGTGACATATAGCATTCAGTCAGTTTTCAGTTAGGTCTATATTTATAGAAAGCTCCCAGTGCCTACAAAATTCTTTCTGGAAGTTATCACTATTTTTCCTTTGATATTCTTGTTTTCTGTAAATCACCATCACTCCTTAAATTATTCTTCTCTATGTGGAGCATTTATGCTGTTTGGTGCAATTTCTCCCAGGGACAATTTTTTTTTTTTTTTTTTTTTTTTTTTTTTTTTTTTGTTACATCAAGCCACTGTAGCAGAGAAGTGAGGCCTCCTTGTGTACTTGAACTACAAATGTGGGGCTGCTCAACTCCTGTTTTAGATAGCTGACAACAATCCTACTGAATGGGTCCCTCACACCAGACACCTCAGCACTCTGTGCAGAACCTCTCTGCCCTGAGAGCTGTCTTCTGAGAGGTGAAAGTCAGTCATTTGGGTTTTTTGTTGTTAATGGTTTGGTTTGGGGTTTTTTTTAAATGTATGTGCATTTTGTGCTTTTTTGGGGTTTTTTAAACTTAAGATGAGAAAGGCTTTTCTGCAGGCCTGTCTCAACTCAGTTTTCAAAAAGAAAAAGATCTTGGCATGGAGAAGGACAAGAATAGAGTGTTGCAAATAAATCCCCAAACCCAGTGTGCAACCTCAGATCCTATGATTTGCTGCTATTCAGATAAAAATTGACAATTGTGTTCAAATTTTACCTCTCAAAGGCCTTCTCTGCTTAACATTTCACAAGCATATTCAAGGTTTACTATAGCATCTATTTATCTATTATTAGGCAGTTCTGTAGCTTTCAACTTCTGCAGTATTTCTAAAGGACTTCTGTGTTAAGAAGGAATTGAACTATCTGAAGAAACAGTCCACAGATTTGAGATGCACTCCTGTGAAGGAGTTGTAAAACTAGGCCACTTTTCACTCTTTATGACTGGTATTTAAGCCCAAAATGACTAACATTGACTGCACAATCCTGGGATACATAAGGAGTAAAAAACCAAGTAGGAAACATATGGCTTTCTGAAAATACATAGGGGATTTTTTTTTTTTTTTGTTTTCCAGTGTACCCAGAGAAACCACTTTTCTGCTTTGATACAATACAAATAAGTGATTTTAAGAGCAGTTTTGTATCCCATAGAGTAAAACAGCATCTTTGCAATCACTGCAGTTTTATATGTGTATGTAAAAATATACAGGATGTACTCTGACAGTGGTTCAGAAAGATAAAAGAAATAAAAAGGCACTTCCTTCTGCAGTGTTTTAAAATATAGGAATTGTTACAACAAATGTTTTCAAGAAAGGGTTTTGGTATCTGTCTTTAGGGATGCTGGGCTACGTGAACAAAACCAATCCACAGCCCTGAGTGAGGCCTCTAAATCTAGGAGGCAGAATGGGTTTAAAATACACCTTTACATTTCTTTATTAACTTTTGGTAGAAGAGGAAAAGTTCTGCTGTGGATCCTATCTGCATCAACTGTGTGGGATACCTGATATTCCCTAAGAATTATGCAAGTTCTCTGGACTGTAAAGGTAGAGCTGATAAATTTAGCTGGGAAGTTATATTTTGTCTATGAAGCATAAAGCCTCACCATGCCAGGGGAAGGGCAAGCTGGTGTGAGGAAAGAAGGGGCAGTATCCTACTGCTACTGCCTACAGCAATGATGGTGAGACACTGTAAATTGTAATGCTTTTACTACAGACACTTCCTCAAGCCACAGAGAAGGACTTCACAATTTACTGCAGAATTATTCAGTGAAGCATAAATGCAGCACCTCTTGAAGAATAATGTTGTCACTGTTGTTTAACTCTCCAGTAACTCACTTGAGCTCACCACCATTTTAACTGAATCCTTATGCCCTGTACTGCCCACCAGAGCTGCAGGCAGCAACTTTGGGTTCAAAACTAGGAAAGAATTGGAACGCAAAGACTTCAACTAACCTTGGCAGTTTAGCCTCCCCTAATATAAGTATCACCAGAAAGTAAGTTCAAATAACACCTGTGAAAGAAGAAGCAAACAATTGCTTCTGGCATTTTGCATAAGAAAGTGCAGGTTGACTCTTTGGTTATTTTTTGCCCATTTTGCCATGGTTTGCATGGGGGAAAATAAAGCCGGAGACTTTCCAACACGTGCCTTTATTACAGTGTGCAATGGTGATTTGAAAGAGAAAAAATTCTTTGCATTTACAAAATTATTTCAAAGCACCAAAATACACATGGTTTGAGCTTATTCAGGAAACATTTTGTAAGGCAAACTGTAGTACTTTGTTTCTGGAACTGTTTTTTTTTTGAAGCATTTAATAGGATAGTTTCCATGGCAATGTGAACTGAACAGATTGTTCACTGACTTCAGTACATTTCTATTAAACATCTTTTCTCTGTAGTTAGGCCTGCCTTTCCAGCTCTTTCATGTCTTTGGATGCTTATTAATTTCGCCTTTTTGCAGATATCCTTAAACTAGACTGGACTCCACCTTTGACAAAAAACAAGTGTTGAGAGAAGAGAGTTTTACAACCATTCTCTGAGTATCCTCTCTTTTCTATCCCATATTCCTGTTTTAATCAGTTTCTCTGTATAACCAGAATCTGTAATTCAAATTGATACCACTTTCTATCAGCAAAAGAGAAATGGACACTGCAGAAATGTTCAGCATTAAAAGCCCAAATGGCTTCTGGTTACTCTTGGTCATTTTATTAAGACCTGTAATGTTTAATGCTGCACAGCATATAGGAATAAAACTGCTGTTACACCAGAAGTTCCTTATGTTCTCAAGTGAAAAGAAAGCACATGATTAATATATGACATTCTAATCTGACTCCTTGAAGAGTTTAATTAATGTTTATCTGATTTTGAAAGTCTGAATGAAAATTTCTCCTGCTAATGAAGGTGTGCAGTTTGCTTTCTGTAGTATTCTAATCCTAACCCCAAAGTATTGTGTCTGAAGGGTTAAATAAACTTCTTGGACTGAATCTTCAGAGTAGGGAAAAGGGAGTCAAAACAAAGTGACAACTGATAGGAAACACAGTAAATGGAGGGAAATGGTCTTTGGTTTAATCCACAGAGCTTTAGTTAAATGAGGCTTTCACTTTGCTCATGCCCATCAGTTTTATTAATATTTGTGTTCTGCCTCTGCATTGAAAAGACTCTCAGGAACTTTTCATTATGTCTCTTGAATATTTAAGTTTCAAGCTATGCTAATCAGTCAGGCTGGAAATATTATTATAGTCTTGGTAGCAGTGGAATCTGTTTTGCATCAATTCACTAGAAGCTTTTCTCCTGCTCTCTAAAGCCTGGATTCCTCAGTGCTTTGGACAGGAAACTACACCAAGCTGCAAAATGAATTGTAACTACATGGCAAAAACTTCTAATTGAGAGCCTGTTTCCTCTTTTCCTCTTGTTAGAATGAGTAAGTGTCTTTCAGAGCTTTTTTCCTCCACTTGATTTTGGTTTTGCTTGTGAATTTTTCAAGTGAGCTGTCACATTTCTAATTATAAAACATTCTGAATTTGCAGCAAAGAGTGGGTTATTCAATTTATTTCATTGAGTTGATTGCTTGTCATTACTGAACAGAAAACCTTTTTTTTTTTTTTTTAAATCTACATTTCCTAGGTCTTTGATACATTTGTGGGGGGGCAAAAAAAAAAACAACTCGCAATCTTTTCTTTGCACTAATGCATTTATCTAATTGCATTTATCTAATTGAATCAGTAAATGCAGCATGACACTGCATGGAAATCTCTCAGTTAAGAACTGGTAACTCCCTGAAAGGCACAAAAATGCATTTCCATGTTTTGTGGATGTGAGGGTGGTGAGGCGCTGGAACAGGTTGTCCACAGAAACCGTGGATGTCTCATCTCTGGAAGCATTCAAGGCCAGGGTGAGTCAGTCTCTGAGCAACCTGGCCTAGTGGAAGGTGTTCCTGCCCATGGCAGGGAAGCTGGAACTAAATGATCTTTAACATCCCTTCCAACCCAAACCATTCTATGAAATTTGTGACTTCCTGTTCCAAATATTACTAGAGGCTAAGTATATTTTTGAGGCTTTTACTTGAAGTTGACCTGATTTTCACATTTCCCAAATTCTAAAGTTCTGTTAGTGCTTGTAGAGGATTGTATCCATTCTCCAGTTGCCTGACAGTGTGTTTTAACTTTTTCTTTAATTACTCTAAATATTCATCAGGCTAGTTAAGGTTCTCCTGAAAGGCTTGTTTTCATGAGAAAATAATTGGATGCTCTTTTCTTCTGAAACTCTTTGACAGGATTCACTGATGCCAATTCTTCAGTACTCCCTTTTGCCTGAATGCACTTGAAATAAACCAAATGGCAGGTTTCTACTAAAAATCCAATTGTTAAAAATAAAAACTTTCTGATCTCTAGAAACAAGGGCATTATATTGGTAGTCTCTCTGGCAAAGCTGAGAAATTGAATAGCAAGTAAAAATGAACACAGTGAGCATTAAAAATATTTATCACACTTGAGAGTATTCCAGCAGCAAAGAACCATCCTCATTAAACCAGACACTAGCCACCACAGCAAGTTCTGCAAATTGGGAATACTCTTTAAAGTTGTAGCACTCAAAAATGCCTGGCCCAAAATATATTCCTGAAGTCTTAATATGGATTAAAATATCTGAAACTGACCATGTTACTTTGCTTTTATGTTATCCAATCAAGTCATGAGTAATGTAATCATCATTCCAGAAAAGGCTGTAGAGATTGCTAAGACAAGAACCTTGGCTGGTTCTTCCATAAGTCATTCTCAATGAGAGGTACTATCTCCTTCATTTATTTACTTATTTCTGTTTTTCAGAAGAATGTATTTCTAAGTAATTCTAAAAACTAATATTATTCCTTTCATAATACAGGATCTCACAGATCTGAGACAAAACCAGAAAAATAGTTATTAATGATTTGGAGAAAAAACATGGGTTTTAAATTTTTTTAAAGGGTATTTCCCTCCTGCTTTTCAGTGCTGTAGAGACTTAGTGATGATTACAAGTGTTCTAGTTCTTGAAGTCTTCATGCATAGCCAGTAGAAAAGAATCAGCTTACTTTTAATTTAGTTACATAAAGTTAATTGAACCATCATTTATAACATGTACAATTTAAAGCTCAAGCTTTCTCTGCGTTGTTTTAAATTCAATTTCCCCTGCAAACTCTTCCAGAAAAGCCAGATCTTAATCTGGACTAGTGTTGCTTTGCACTGTCCCAAGGAGAGGTACCAGGTGTTTCTGGGAGTACTTGGCACTCCCACATGAGCCAAGGACTCCATCAGCGCCTGGAGCCGCAGCACTCCATGTCCTTGCTCCTGCCTACCTGTAGGAGACATTATTCTGGAAGAACTAATGTACATCTGAACAACTCAGATGCTTTTTTGGTTTAGTTTACACTGGAGATTTTCCTGGCTCATTCCAAGAATGAGAAAATGCAAAAGTATCTGTGTTAGGTCCATTTCAGCTGCACAAAGGCACCCATTGCCAGCTGTGGCTTTGTCTTCTGTGTGACCCCCAACTGCTCTTGTTCAGTGACTACCAAGATGTTCCCCTAAAATTCAGCCATTTTTAGCAGCTCAGCTGTGTAAGGTTGCTTGGAAACCAGCCTTCTTCTCCCCCACGTTCTCATGACAGATTTCCTATGCAATAACATCACTGCATGACACATTTGTATCCAGACACACATTCTTTTTCCACTTGAGATTCTCTGAGTAAAGGTTGTTGATGCTTCACACAATTCGTAAACAGCATGTGGTAAATCACTGGAGAATTAAATCACTGCCACAGTCAAAATGAGCTCAAGTTTTGAATGTGAGCAGTTCCTCACTCCTGAATTTAGTTATTGATCTTTCCATCCTGAGAGTAATTTCTCATTTTGTTTTTCAGACCAGGCAGCTAGGTGGTATTATGAATTCATGGTAATATCCACTCCCTTTTTTGCTTCTGTATATAATACTTGCTACCATAATTTCAAATTGGTTGCAATTGCTTTCTCCTGTAGATTTTCTTAATATTTGTACAAAGCATTTAATATAAACTGTGTGTACATTTATATATTAGTAATAGAAATATTTATTTTTTTAAATGTTGCAAAAAAGTATCAAGATACCAACTTGCAGTTAAAGTCAGTTGGTGTCAGCCACTTCATATTCATATAGCTGTCCCTGATTGATGGGTTGTTAGCACTGTTTTAGCTTCATTTCTCCTTCTTTGTTAACAGTATTGCACTCTTGCCAGAGTGGCAATGTGTTAGTTTAACAAAATAATGAGAAAAGCTAACTGCAACATCTGGCAGAAGGAATATTTGCCATAGACAAAAACAATAAGGTCCCATCATAGTGTTGTTCAATCTCATGTGAGAATCACATGCATTCAAAACTGCAGTGCTTTTATGGATGGTGTAATGTATCAGCAGTGAACTATATAGTTTGAAATTATTATGATATCAGTATAATTTTCACGTTTCCATTAATTTTATTTTATTTTGTAACTATAAAACTTGTGAATATTATGTAAACATTATGAACCAAGAGTATTATTTCTTTAGTGTATGTACTCTTCCAAAAGAACCTATTTTAAATGTCATTAAAATGCAAAATTTAACATCAAAATAGCCAAACATAATATAAATATAGATTCTGCTTTATTGGCCTAAAACCCCTAAATAATAAAGTGTAGTACAAAGATAATGTGAAATTTAGAAGTTTCCTGGACATAGAACATTTTAAGAAGAGTTTATGAAAGAATGTGATTTAAAAAGGGATGTGAAGACAGAGACAAGCTGCCTTCCTGAAAAACAGCCAAGCTGAAATAACTGAGCCAAAAAGAACAGTAAAGGGATCTAAAAATTAAAATAAATGAATGGAGCTAGAACATATAATATTTTGCAGGTGAGGATAAAGTGTTGCATTGAATACTGTGATAGAAAAGCAATGAATGATCCAATCATAATGAAAATTCAGTTTTGTTGGCCCTCATTTTGTCACTAGCTTTGAAATGTCACAAGAAAAGATATCTTTTGCAAGTAATGAGAAAAGAGGTGAGAACATTTGCAACTGCATTTTGTTGAATGACAACAGAAACACAAATTAGCATTCTGTGCCAAGCTGCTTACAAATCTAGAGAGATGTTTGTGGTATTCACAAAGAAAATACAAGCAGAGTCATTCAAAAGTGGAAGACAGGAAGCAAAACATACAAAACCACCACCCTTAAGTATGGTGGTGTGATAGACAGATGGCTTTCTTTCTTTCTTCTTTTTTTTTTTTTTTTTTTAATTCTAAGGCATTCTCTTAATGCTTATCCACAGCACAGTAACAAGCCCACAACTCTTATCCTTAGCACAGCATCCAAGCCTCAGGAACCTCCCATGCTTCAGTTTGTGCCCATTGCCTCTTGTCCAGTCACTGAGCACCAGAAAAAGCCTGGAACCATTTTCTCTGCATCCTCCCTTCAGACTTCTGTACACTTTGATGAGGTGCTCCTGAGCCTTCTCTTTTCCAGACTGAACACTCAGGTCTCTCAGCCCTTCCTTGTAAGAGAGATGGCCCAGTCCCTTAATTATCTTAGTGGTCCTTTGCTGGATTCTTTTAAGTATCTCCATATCCTATATTACCAAATCCACAACTGAACAGTATTCCAGGTGTGACCTTACCAATGTGGATGTGAAAATTATAGGGGAAAGATATACATAACTTCACCCCCCCTCCCCGAGGATTCTTCCTATATACAAAGAAAACTTTTATCAAAATTTAGTTTTTAGATGTGGATTGGACAGATTCAGTAGAAAGGCTGATTTCAACATACTGTATATCTTTGTTGTTTTTTTATTCTTAAAAACATTTCTTCATAGGGAGAATGTTTGATTTGGCTGTAGTTATATTTCACACTTCTTATAATTTCATACTGCTCTTTGGAAAGGTTTTACTTCTTTTTAAATATACAGCAGATTTACAGTGCATTTTAGCAATTCTATTTGTCACATTTGCCAACGTTTTAAAATTTATGGAGGAAACTCAGCAATGCACAGTAATGGAAGATACAGGGTCTTAATACTACAATAATATTAATTCTTTTTTCCTAACAGAAAGCCAACATCTGTGTATCATGAATTTACTTATGTTGCACTTAAGAATCCATTTGCCCTATCCTTTAAGTGCCATCACTTTGCTTAGACAAATTTTATAGCACAGTATACACATAAACTAGAAAACTGTCTAGAGAGAAGCCATATATACAGAAAATTACCTGGTCTTCAAAGTCAAATTCTGTATAAACAGCATCTCCAGAATCCATAATCAGACTGCAATCAAGTTCATTTGGCCCTAAAATAGGAAAGAAAATTAGAATTCAGAAATGCATTGAAAACTTTCACTTAATGTGGTAGAACATTATAATATTTCCAATTGTCTGTATCTGTGCAAAAACTGTGATCTAAGGAACCAACCATTCAGGTTTGCTGGAGTGCCCAGGTGAATGGTATTTCATTAGCAAAGCCTTCAAAATATCCATAAAAGTTACTGCAGATCTTAATAAGGAAGGGCTGTGCTGAATGGTGAATTGTTTTAGCTTGATTGCATATTTATTGGGCAGGGTGTTCTGCATGCCACGACTTGCAATTTTAAATTTCCGCACTCAAGGGGGAATACAAAGCAGTTTAAGAAAGAGAAAGGAAATACTGATTTCTGATTAGCAGATAAGGGTCCTTGAGTGGTGTGGCTAGGGGACCAAAGCAGCATGCTTCCAGCAGCAATTTCCATCCTCTTCTACCCCTTCCCAAGGGGTCTGTGTGGCTCTGCCCCTTCTCCTTGTCATCTTCCTGTGGCAGAACCAGGAAGAATGCAGTCTCTTTCACTTGGGATGACAAAATCCTGTTGCTGAGAAGCCTTGACCTGCCTGAGCTTTACAGTTTAGCTTCAACTGAACTGCTGAAGGTGCAGGACAACAGAAACTGAGCTTGATATTTCAATAAGCCATGTAAGGAAGGAATCATTGCTAAAGCACAATGGGAGGATAAACCACCAATAATGTTTCTATATAAACATAGGAAGGCTGTAACATGGTCACCATATTCTGGCAGTGTCACCCCATTCAGATTATCTCAGTCCTGGGCAATAAATAAGGAAATGTTCTCCTGAGTCCTCCAGATGGTGCAGCTCTAAACCAAATACTGCACATATTCTAAACACATAAAACTGTCAATAGGCGTGAGGCTATAGAAGTCACTTTCACAGTATTAGTAAAATGAGAATAACAAAAATATTGTAATGATACACAGAAACCTAAAAATCATAACCAGCTAGCCACAGATGACTCCAACCACTCACATCATGTGGGCAGCAACAGGTAACACCAGAGGAAGTGTCAGCTGTGTTTTGTTTGGTCTCCTCGTGTCCTCAGTGAAACAAGATCACTGATGGAGAAAACAACTCCTCCTTCCTGGGTTACAGGTGTCTCTGCCTGGTATGATGCTCCTGCAAGCACTGGCACTGAGGGTACATAGTTTTAAGCCTATTGCTGACCTGGAGTTGTTTTCTCACCATGAGAGTTGTTTGTATGGGTGGCTTGCTGTAACAAGCACTATCAATAACAGATTTTGCAGTTCAATTTGTGCCAGATGCATTTATATATTATCTGGGTTTGCTTGCTTTAGAAGTTTGCATAGTAATAATCTGTGTGGGTGGTGAAGTAAATATCCCTGACAGAGAGAATAGAAGAGAGGAGCTGGATGTCATGATGACCAAAAACTGTAACTGCATGGTACAAATGATGATTCCAGGGTGTCTTAGTTCGCAATCCTTATCACAATAACTGCCAAATTAATCTTCAATTTCACTTTCTGGACTACCAGAGAAACCAGGGAAAGACCTGCATCTACCATCTGATGGTGATTTTGTTTTGCTTCCTCACTCCACTGCCCCCATCCCCAATGCTCATGTATAGTTTTTCAGATTGCTACAGAGAAATTACAGAAAGGAATTATACTCCTGGTATGTCACACATACACACACAGCATGTTTTCTGGCATGTACACTTTATGGTCTTTTGAAAATAACTTTCTCTAAAAGATATATGCAAGGAAATAGATTTCCAGCTGCTGAAAGAATCTTTTGATTTATCTTACACAGCTGACATCTCACTCTTAACACCGTGTCATTGTTGATAATATAATTTAACTAAGTCTCAGTTGTCACTGGCACTGGCCTACTCTGACACATCAATCACTGCTAAAGGCACTTGTTGGCACTTTATTAAAGGCACTTGATTAACTGTCACTTAACTACCAAGAGCAGTACATATTCTTAGCTAGAAACGTTAGTATGAAATATGGTGCTGCAAACTTAAATGTGAAGGTCATGCTGAAAATGAATACTCATACATAATGTATCTTAAGTGATAAAAGCCATAATGGCTATACAATTTTAATATGGTCAAGCATCTTAAAGCCTTTTTCCCTTGAATTAGAATACTGGTGTCCTTGGAAAAGCATAGCTTCTTCCTAGGGTATATTCAAGAAAAACTGAAAATCGGTCTTTTCTTTCATGCTTTAATGAAAACTAACAAACCCCATAACCATCCATCTATCACTGAACAATGCTCAGACTTCTTTACCCTTCTCAAATTGCCTAAAGACAAACCCATGAGAAATGAATTGAAGCAAATGGCTACTCCCAAGACAAGATAAAGTAATTAAGGGACATATCAGAGTTCTTGCGATATCCCTGGTGCAGCATGAGTAGTTTGCTATGCTCCAGCTCAGTTCGTTGTTGGAGGGAGCATATTTTGCTAAGGTTGGACTAAATCTTCCTCTAACAGGTCTTGCAGGGGACAACAATGAGCTCACTAACTATGGCTTGTAGGCAGGCAGCAGAGGCACAGCAGGGAGCCCCTTGGCAAGGTACTGGCAGTCGGGAATCCTGCTCTAGGCAGATCTCCAGACAAGGCTAAAGCCAAAAGGAGAGCCTTGGAAAGTGCATAATTCAAAACTTGGCTCAGGTTTTCTAAATGTGAGTTTAAATCAGCAACATTTTACATAAAACCTGTGGCAACGTTTATCTATCAAAGGTGAAATGCACAATGTCATTTTAAGGAAAAGAGTTTGGAAGCAAACATGCCCTGCTGCTTTCAGTGAGACTGCAGGCTGCACATCTCATGTCTGACAACAGAACAGTTGATCATAAATAACTTTTATTGCCTTTTCTGAGCATTTTCCTTTGCTAAGTTGGTACCATGAGACCTAGGCTATAAAAACAATTCACACTTGTCAATTAGGAGGAAAGGCTTACAGTCTGATTTGTCTTAATTCCTTCAAAAGGGTGTTCCATTCCACCAAATAATCTCTTGGCTCAAATAAGCTCTTGGTTAACTTGAAGCCTTCCTGTGCTTATATGAACCTTTAGGAAGTGATCTGAGTAACTTTATCAATTGCAAAAGGGGAAACTCAAGTTAAAAATTTAAGAAAGCCCATGAAAGTTCAACTGCCATGGAGAAATAACTTGCCAGCATGCGATCTGAAAAGGTACCCTTAGGGCTTAAAATATGTTTCCTTGATTGCTTGAATAAAGTTAAGGAAAGGGACACCTGGTCACTTTCATGTGCCCTGTGTTTTCCTTAGAGGAAAAAAGAGAGGATTTTATTAGGTGCAGTACTGCACAATTAAAAAGTAAGGCAGTTGAAAGTTTTTATTAAATCCCCATTAACTGAATCATCAGGTCTCTGGGGAGGAACAGGCTGAAATGCAATCCCCTTTTTTGCCATGTTTTATGTCTTGACACTGAAGGCGTCTTTCATAAAAACTTGTCTTGAGAGGAATCCAAGAGGATCCAGTGACACAGCACAGAGGACAAGGTTAATTAAAGGTGGCTGCAGTTGTACAAGGATGTGCTGACAGGTGCTACCCCTGCCAAGTCTGACAGTCAGGGACAGAGGGTGCATGGCTGTGCTCAGTCACTTCCTTCACCATGAGGCTGCATTTCATGTTTTATGCTGTATTTTCCATAATGTTTGCTGCTCCTAAGCTGAATTGCACAATATTGATCATGGAAAGCTGAGAGTGTGGCTGTCATAGGCAGGTGTGTAATTCCTACCACAGAGATGCAGCCCAAAGCCCAGGGGATCATGGCTGTAAAGTCTCTGGTCCTATAAAAGACTTCAGTGTTTTAAGCCGGGGATCGTGGCACTTTCTCTGAAAATGTGTTCATCCTTAAGTTGTCACAAATGCAAATGTCAAGCATTGCTTTTTCACAGTTCACTAAATTAATTTATACAATGAAAATAGACTGTACTGATCTGTCTAAATTTATCTGCAGCTGACTTCACTTCCCATCACAAGGTAGCTATGACCCATCATGCAAATTAATTAAGTCTGCTCCTTGGACCATTTGTGTTTAGCAAATCAGCTAATGAATTTCCAATCTTTGCTTAAATACATTACTTATTTTGAATCCTGCTAGCAATTCTATTCAGTATGGTTCATTGGCTCAAATATGCTCATACTCATATTTTAACAATGATGGTATTCACACAGTTCAGCACTGACTGTCATGAAAGCAATCTAAGCCTATCTCATGAAACATACTGCTTCTCTTAATAACAAGTTTAAACTCAATAAAATAAACGCGTCTTTTTATGTTATGGAACATGCTCTAAAGCACCATCTAATAACTCAATTAATACATATTGCATATAAGCATTTGGGCAAGACAAATGCTTAGAAGATAAATTTCAAGTGGAATATTATAGAAATAATTTGTTGAAGCACTGATTAGCATTAGAATGATTACATTTTAATTTTCCTCTCAGTAAGATGCTTCTAATACAAATTTTATTGCAACCTTACACTGTTGAGTTTCACGACAGGTTGTTGCTCTTGGCAACAGTCTTAATATGTTGTAGAAGGCAACAATGAGAAAATTGTATTTTTATCTATAAACATTTTAGTTGTTTTCTTTTGGTACGTATTGTTACAAAGTTGATTACAACTGGATTTTACAGGTATAACATGAATTAGATTGATGTGGAGGCATGAAAATATTAGAAATACTGTGTTTATGTTTGCTACAAGGAACTACAGTATACTGCAATATAACTAATAAGATTAGAAGACAAGAAGTGAGATCAAGACATGCTGGAATTGCAACATCTGGAAATTAAACACCTGATCTCATAAAAACCTTCATAGAACCCTCAAATCTTCTTATTACTATTAGTGCTCAAAGTAGGCACTAATTAGGTGAATGTGGCATGGCATCTGCTCATGGCTACCCAATTATTTTGGTGAGGGATTTATTAAATAGATCAGACTTTTGAGGAACTGACTGGAACTCATCCAGAATCACGAACAGTTTGTGCAAATTGCTTAGCTCTTGTCAAGCTGTTTGTCAGAGCTTGCACCTTTATGACACTTCTTTCCTCTTCCTCCTGTCCAGAATTTAAATCAGTTAGGGAATCCAGAGGAAATTATCAACACAATGTTGTACAATGGGAATGCCATTTTAGGTTTGTGATCAACCTGTTGCCTCTATGAATAAGGCTAAGCACAAAATAAATAAGTGTGCCATCTAACAGAGAAAGAAAGTCATCTTTATTCTTGTGCCTCTTATCTGAAGGGTGGCCACTAGAATCCTGTGGGCTTTTTAGCTGATGCACTTCTTATAATTCTCATCATTGTCCCCAGCCCCAGCTCCCCTTGCATTCACTGCCCTCGCCCTCCCCACCTCGGTACTTCATCTTTATCTCATTTAGAACATTATCCAAAACTTCTTTTTGTGTGCTGGTTCAGAAGGCATTAATGACATCATCTACATATGTAACCCTAGTAGTTGATTTGAAAAACAACCAGGGATGCCATTGTAAAAGGAAGAAGTTGTGAAGTTACTAAGGAACACTCTTCTGCTGCCCTCAAGCAAAACATTTCTGACAGATGTTACATATTTTCAGTGCTTTGATTTTTAGCTTCAATTCTTTTGCAGTCCTTTGTCTCTCAAAGGTTTTACTTTGAAGATATTCAAGCCTCAGTAAGCATAAATAATAAATAAACAAATAAATAAAATCCCCAAACACTTGACTTATATTCACACACCAATTATTAGGTAGGAAGTACGATCATTAATCTCACAGGACTGATTTTCTGGTGAACACCAAGGTATCACTGGAACTGAAACAGCTAACAACTGAAATTGAAAACTTACATGATTTTTGTATTAATAGTATAGCTTAGTGGACTTGCCACAGTATTTCAAGGCTAACTTGCAGATAAACTGCAAGCTGTTGGATAAGCTATATGAAGTTTCCAAATATAAAGAGATTTTTGTCCCTGATTGGGAAAATGTTTTAGGTCGGTCAAGATTGCTACAGTACCCATATCCAAACTTGAAGAATATGAAAGAGGCATCCCAATGTCAAATGCAGTACAATAAATATGGTTTTTTAAATCTTACATTAACTCACCTGCTGCAGTCTCTTTGTTTGCAAATAGCTTATTGTCAACTGCAGAACTTATGTCAGAGAACACTTCTTCTTCATCTCTGTCTGCGTCAAACTAAAAAAAAAAAAAAAGTTGGCAATCAGGCACTGCTTACTACTTGGCTGAACATCAACATGTACTGTGACTTCTCAGCCCAAGCCTTCCTGATAGGAGCCTCTCTATCTTAAAGTTTGCTGTCCATTGCTTTAGGTATGAATCATTTAAATGTTGACTTTAATTTTGTAAAGTTTTTTCTAGGCTCTGTCTGACAGGTTTCTTTTTACGGCCAGGTGACGGTGGCAGGGGAGAAGTTCTGCTACAGTGACATGCTTGACAGTGGGTTTGTGATTTTCCTTATTGTATTTATGAATTTTTATTTATTTAGATCATCACCTATTCAGATAGATGAGCCTACTATAAATATCAATATATGGAGTTTTTTGACATGTTCTAGAAATGGAGTTTGAGGGTCTGACCTAAAGACCACTCAGAAGTTCATCCTGCAGCAGTCACCATCTGTCTGGGCAGACATTTATCTAATCTTGAGAAATTCTTCTGCCATCTAGTATTTGCCACAACTCAAAGCACTTAAAAAAAATCTACAGCAGAAATTTGTTTGTGTTTACCTACTAGAGGGATTACACTTTAATTTGCGTCAAAACTAAGGCTTATGGAAGAATAGCTCTTAAATAAAGCTGTTAATATAACAGCCGTTAATAAAATAAAAGTTTTGGGCAATTCACTATCAATACACAAGGAGCAGCTTTGGAATGTCCTTGTTGACAGGAAAAGAGTGCTCCTAACGTATGCTAGGGAAGACATATATCATCTTTGTGAGTATGTGTATGCATAAAACCCAGTAAATTGCAATCAGGTTGTGTCTGATCATTATTGTGTAGGTCCCACCGCACTTGAAGAGACAACAGAGTTGCTTTCTTATTAATAGCATTCCTCTGAATAATCCAGTTCACCATGAAAAAACACATGATCAATCTCAAAATGTTCTAAAGGTTCCAAGAATTTGAAACACCAACTTTCCTATTCAAAGAACACCAGCTGTGCTTCAGCATTCTGAAAAGTCTGGGCTTTGTAATGAAAGCTTATATTGTCACCCAAAGAAAACCAATTATTTGAAGCTTGCACATAGATTCAGTATTCCCCTCACAAAATGAGAATTGTAATACTCTGAGCCACAGGAAGGCAAGGTAGCTTCCATGGAAAAATTATTTTTGAAAGAAACTAAGTAACCTTGTGAGTTCTGTACTTCAATGAAATGCTAAATATTTTTAAATTAAATCCTCGGTAATTAGTGGAGGCTTGAATAAAAGATAAACGGTACTCAAACAACCCTAGTCAAAACAGCAGTAAAACTTGTATTTTTAGCAGAACCTGTCTAATCCAAAGGTTGCTTTCCTTACTGAAAACAAATCCCTACTTGCTTCAATACATAGCTCTTTGCAACTAAGTCCTCTAGGGGTTTCTTAAGGGATGTCTCAGTTTAATTATAGTCAAGGCTTATGTTTTATAGAGGTGAAACGTTATTATACATTAACTGTATTGTTGTCTGCATTGTTATATTCTTTACCAGCGATGCAGGAAGAAGCAAAGTGTTTCTTCCCTGTGGGCCAAAGGGGTTTGAGGTCTGACCTCACTTTATGGCATGTCCCTCCATGAGGCACTAATGGTGTTTTTGTTTTATGCTGTCTGTTTTGTTGGGGCAGGGAAAGATTAGGGAGGACCTCAGTGGATTAACAGCATCCCATTTGGAAACCAAGGTTTCACAAACCTTCCTAAACTATATTGGGGGGTTGTGCTTGGTTTTATTTTTTTAAGTAAACAATGACTGGCTTAATGATGAATTATCTGGAAAATGTATCTCATTTTCACATAAGCACTGTGGAATTGCAGACCCTGTCACTGGCATGGTGTTATATAAAAATGATGAAAAATATTTTCTAGATTTTCTCTATTGTAAATAAGAGCCTTAGGAAATGCAGGTGGTTGTTGCTGCTGGCAGAGAGAAAATGATTATTGTTTCTAAATAAGCACCCAACAAATCCTAGCCAACAGAAGGAGCTCCACAGAAAAATTGTCTGATTTATTGAAAATTGCAAATCTCACCAGTCCATGATGATAAATGGAGGTTTGGTAGTACCATGTATTAAGTTAAAGAAAAAAGTGCAGAATTTTTTTCTTCACATCTCTCAGGGGACAAACATCATGCAGTTAACTAGAATTTTGGGTTAGGATGTCATTCAGCCTGGCACTGCCCTTTCAGGGTTGTTTCACCTCCAATGAAACCGCTGGTTTTTGCACGTGGTTTATCTAAAACATTCCCAAAACAGGGGGAGATGCCACCTGTTTCAAACTGGAGTACAGGAAAGCTAGTAAGACTTGCAGGAAATTCTTGTTTGTGCAGCTTGAAATAAAGTTAGAAATGGAGAAAGCATAAAAAAACCACAAGCAAACTTGTAGTTAAATAACAGTTAAATAACATCTACAACAGTAGGTGAAAATTTCCTCTATTTTAGGACAGGATAGATGTCAATGAAAAGAAAATAAGCCATGTCCAAATTAAACATAACATAACATTTTGGTTTTTGGCATAGGGGTGAAAGCTCCTGGATGCTTGATGCAGTGCCAGTATCCACAGCTGATAAACTGGAGGTGCTTCCAGAGAGGCTATAACAATGATCTTTATCCTGTATCTTTCCATGGGAATGAAAAATTTTAGAAGTTTTTATATCCAGAAGACAAAATTGTAAGATGCAAGAATGAAGAGCAAATGAGATAAATTCAGAATGGAGCAAACAGCAAAATTTATTCTTTCATCACTGTCTTTACTGCTTAATTTATCACATTTTGCAATGGATTCCCCATTATTTGAAAATTTTAAATTATTCCTAAAAAGAAAAATATTAATAAAATTAAGCTAGGATCTAATTCAGGGAAGTAGCAGTATTACTCTACATAGCCAGAACGTCACTTCAGACTTCACAATCCATTAACCAGGTTCATGGAGGTGAAACACAATTGTTGTTTAGGAAGTGGAAAAATTACCCATCTATTATCACCTGCAGTGAGGAAAAATTTCTTCTTAAATTAAAAAAAAAGGTTTATCCACAGAAAAAAGAATGTGGCTTCTTGTACCATGGTTTTCCCACGCTTTTAAGAGGTATCTAGTGTAGAAGCCAGATTGCACCACTGTCCCTTAAGTGTTGGTATTTTTGGTTGAAAAGTTGGCAATCCTAGTAAAATAAGGGGAGTCATAAGATTGAGGAAGTTATAATGATTTTCAGCAGCTACAAATGCGATGAGAACACACTGTTATTATTCATCCTGATTTAGGCAGGCATTTGCTCCTGAAGGATTGAAAACAAATAAGAACTGGTTCTATCTTACCCTTGGTAATACTAAAAGGTGAAGTGAGAGACACTGTTGAGGGATAGGTGCTGCTTTACCATTTTTGGACACCCACACAGAAATTCCTGCATTATTGCTGTTCCATCCCTAGTTTGCGTCTCTTAAGAATTACAATTGACTTGTGCAGTTACCTCTGGAGAGAGTGGAAAAATCAAAAGAAAAACACCAGCAACATGGGAAAACAGCAAAGAAACATGTGAGGAAAAATATGTAAAGTAGTATAATAACCATTGGGATGGGGGGTGAGAAAAATTAGTTGAAGACTTGTATAGGGAAACCAATAAGCAGAGGCACTGAAATGAGGCTGGAATGTGCAGACTGGGAGTTCAGGGAACTATTATAATACTATAAATAGTAAAACATAATATATTATATAATAAATACTATAATATAATACTATTATAAAGTATTTTTAGTGATCCACTTTAACAAAACCAAAAAAATTTTCAAAACACCACAATATGGCAGAATGAGGACATAGGGGAGAGGTATTTCTCTCTAATCCATCCTTTATTTCTAATATTTTCATTCTTATCCATCAAATACTCCAAAATCTCAGATTAATTTTTATATTGTATTTTAACACATACACAAAAAAACCTACAACTGAAATTACACTAGAGCTCACCAATGATTTTAAAAATATTATGCAATTAGCAGAGGTCACAAATTGGTATCAGACAGAAATTTAGAACAAACTGAACTGGAGATATTGACACCATTATTACAATCCTAAGGAATACTCTGGGTTATCTAAAATAAGCACCTTTTTTTTTAACACAGGAGTTTCAAAGAGTATTCATAAATAATTGCAGAGTCCTCATATGTGTATCATTAGTTTCTCAAGTTCCACTTGTATTGAAGGATCTGCTGCTGTCGGTGTAAACAAGCATGGGGGTAAATGTTCTGCAGCCCTGAGTGGAGCTGACAGTTCTGCAGCAACTGCTGGTAGCTTTTCTGCATCCTAAACTCAGGTACTCAAAATAGGTGCAATTCAAAGCCACTAATTTTGTACTTTTCTATTCACAGACTCCTTTATACTTATTTGGCAGTCCATAAACATTGAAATTACTACAAAACACAGGCTTGGGGTTTTTTTAAAATTCTTTTCTCTTATTTCATGCCTAAACTCAACAACTTAGTGCCACGGCACACAAGTGTGGCGGCGTTGTGGCGGTTTCCCTCCCCTCACAGTAAAACTGTAAAGCCAGCTTCCAAACTTGGAATATTGAACAGAGCAACAGCAAGGAAATGGCAACTCTCACCTGAGGAAACAACAGTAGCAGAAGTAACAGCCTGTCTTTGTACATTTATGTGGAGAAGTAGCTTTTGATAGGTAGACAGAGGGAGAAATTCTGTCTTTATGCTGTGATCATTTGAGCAACACCTGACTTACAGCAGTTTGCAGCTGATAATAATGAGTGCCTCGGGCAGTGTGGTGGCAAGAGATGATGGGAAAGACATGGTGCAATTACAGGCCCTTCTAGAGCAGAAAGCAGACAAACTGAAGGAGAGTTGGATGTGACTGGGGGTGAGGAGAGAAATCAATAATTTGGTGGCGGGGTAACAGAAAATTAATGGACTTGGGAGGATGAAGCAATTGATTGTTTAATAGGGAAGCTGATGTTGCCACAGAGTGGGTTTGGAACATATACATTTTTCATAACACTAAGATGCAAAGCCTTTCTGCCTGTGCACATATTCAAGAGCACTGGTTGATTAATTTATTTTTCCCCAATAAGGATATTCATCTGGAAGGCTGGTGACCTATATGTGGAAAGCAAATGTAGTGTTCTTTTATTAACACAATCATTTTTGCATCATGTTCTCCATTCCTAAGAGGGACTCTGAACTTCCAGTAGGCATTATCCTCCACCATATTTGTATCTCTAACTCTGTTAACTGAAGTCAGTTTAACATAGTCAGTAACCAACAGTTCAAATGTTTCAGCTATTTCTTTATACTACCATGACCCCTACTGTAAGTATTATAATTATCTTGGAAATCATCAGGTATCAGAACCAAATTAGGCAGCATATGCATTACTTCACATAGCATTTAAAAGGACATGATTTGCATGTGTTTGCTCTGGGTTATTTGACTTTTCAGATAAGTTACTTCTAGTAGGAACTTCTCAAGCTATAAATACAGCCAGCATCTCTGCATATAAACTCTGTGTGCATATTCACTTTGGAAATCATTGAAAACTTTCACCCTGATATGTATTACATCTGTTCAGCAGCTTCTATAGTAAAGTCGACTATGTTAATTATTTTTGAAGATTAATTGAAATCAAAGAAATGCTTTAGTATATGAACATATAGAGATCTTTTCTACCTTGGAAGTACAAACACTTTTCCTTATTTTAAAAAACATACATTCCACTGTTGGAGTTATTTTCACTATGCATTTACTTTTTAAAGGAAATTGCTTTTAAAGAGGCAAATGATATTACAAAGAAACAGAACAGTGGTGTTGAGCATGCAGACAGATCACTTCTGAGGAGCTTGAATGGAAAACTTAATTATGGTCTGAGTTAGGAGATGCTCCATGAATTAATTTTTACTCTGTTCCTGTAGAAGCCAGGAAAACATTCAGCCTGAGGGAGAAATCATCTTACTCTCTACCTCCACTGGGTCTAGAATAAATTGTTTGATTTTTTACTTTAATGCACCTAACCCCAAAGGAAGGGGAAAGACATTACTGATTACAGAGAGTCAGGTATGACTCAAAGCTGTCCAAATCCTCACACAGCCTTAACAGCCCTCTGTGCCTTAGCTTGCCTTTCTTATTTACCAGAGCTCAGTGATGCTGCAATAATGAAGCATTAATGTAAAATTCAGTATTTGGAAATGTAGACAAAGGGCACAGAGGTACAAACAAGTGGCATGAAGCTCAGTCAATAAAAGCTGTAATTGTCACTTTGCTTTATAAAGCTCAGGAACATTATAGAAAGACTTAGAATTACCCAGCACATCCCCAGATGCCTTTGTTTTTTTCTTTCCGCAATAATAATGTTTGTCTTCCAATAGTTTTTCTTCCACCTTTATCTATGAAAACTCCTATGAGGCTTGGATGTGCCCTTGTTCTTTGGGAATAAACCAGCTAAGGATCAGTTGCTACAGCACAACTCCCTTATTTCTTCCAGTACCCCATGAGATGAATACTGGAATATTCACATTCCCAGTGCACCCAGTTCAGTGAAACAGCTCTGATCACCAATATGTTCATATGTTAATATAAATGCTTTCCTCAATACTTTTTTTTTGCTAATTTTGACTGCAAATGAGGCAGAATGAGCCCTATAACTAAATGACATTAACCAGTATGTTTGTGTGCAGAAAGACTTTTCCTGATTAAAGTTTTTAAAATATATACATTTCCCCTTGCCTACAGAGCTCCTGTGTCACTCTTGTTTAAAACATAACCAAATAATTTTCTAGCATCAGCTCCCACAGCATGTACAAATAACAGACAGGCACCCTGAATAAATATACAGTGACACTGGCTTCCCCAAAAGGTCCAATGAGCAACAACTGTAATTCAAATAAGAAAAAAAAAAAAATTAGAAAAAGTCAGAAATGAAATACATTTCTTCCTATAAATACTATTTTCTTCTATTGACAGTTTGCAAATAATTTCAAAGAAAAACACTGATGCTGCTGCCAAATATAGTCAAATATTTCCCTTTCAAGATCAATAGTATTTCTCCTGTTGGCTTTTTTGGAAGAGATTTTGAAAGCAAAATACTAAAATATTGTTGTCTGGTCTTATACTATTAGATGACTTGATAACAATTATTATCAAAAATATAATTTTTGCCTATGTATCATCACAATTTTCTAAGGAAGAATGCTACCATATGAAACCTAACAAAAAAATGCCCTGAGTTAATTTCAGCTGCAAATTTAGCCAGTTATTCAAGCACGAGGACTAATGACTCAGCTGCAAGAACAAGTATAGGGTAAACCATAGGCTTAAGCATTGGATGATGTGGGTGTCTCATATGCAAAATCTGCATTTAAATCAAGAAATAATGTGACATTTTTAGTTATCTATGACCTTAGCAAGACAAATAATTTCATCTGCAATAGTTGTAGCTTTTTAAAATGGAATTTCACACTGCAAGAATGGGAATGTTTGAAAATTTTTGACTTTTCTATTTTCCTTGGAAGACAAAAATAAATTTTAATTCTCAGTTACACAGTTCCTGTGAATAAGCAGCACTTCCACTGGGCATCTCTATATTAATAAATTTCATAAAGGATACTGGAATCCTTGATATTAAGCCCTTCCTTGGTCATCTCAAGCTAAAAAGTACTAAATTTTCATGAAATAAAAGATTTATCTCTACAAGTAGGACTTCTCTCAAAGAGGATAATATTCAGCAGATGTCAGTCTGAGTTCAGGATGGCTCATAAAGCCAACTTCCAATTGTGCTGCTGCAGGAAGGATTTGAGTTTGTTTCCTGCAGCAAGAAGTGAGCCACTGCTATTTTAATTTCTGTACCAGAAAGTTCTGTTTTGACATCTGAATTATTGGAGCATGTTGTTTCAGAGCAAAAAGGAGACTACTTGATTTATAAATGAAAGCTGGCAAGCTGAGGAGACACTGACAGAAACGATTGCTTTAGTCATCACGGAATATGACATTCTTGCATCTAGCATGTATTTTTTGGAAACAAATGTAGGACAAAATCCCACATGATTATGTAGGCTGAAAGCATTTTTTAAATATCATAAAACACATGGATGAAGTGGAACTGATTGACATAATTTGTTTAACTTTTTTAAAGCTTTTGACAATATTTCTTCCCAGAGGCTATTAAATGAAATACAATTTTATTGAAGCCCTAACTAATAAAATTAATTTATTTTTAAAAGCATTATAAATGTCCAAGAAATGTCTTGGCACAGGGAATGGCCAATAAGCTGGTCAGAAAACTGGAAAGCACAAATTAGAAAAATCACCTTCACTATGAAAATTAAATCTGAGAAGGGATAGGGATGTGGAAAAGAAATGCATGTAATGTGACAATCATGTGTGTTGCAGGAGAAAAATGAAAACAAAGACCAAAGAAAGATCAAAATGAAGACTCTGTAAGCTTTCTTTTATTAGAATTTCACAGCTTTTCTTCTGGCCGTTTGTTTGAGCTAAGTACTTTACAGAATGCCTGAAACTCCAATACTTGGGGTCTAATACCATAGTTAGTATTAATACATTGTTAACATATAAATAATTTAGAAATAATATTTATTTATATAACATATAAATAACATATAAATATTTTATAATTTATATAATATTATTATATAAATATAATAATATTTATAAGCAACCTATATTGAGTATTCATATAACATTATCTATAAAAACTGCTATAACTGACTTTTCCTTCAATATATGCAGAAAATTAGAGCTCTTGATATTCTAAACCAGAATCCACTAGTTTACATTTACTGAACAGTAATTATTTTGTCATTGGGGATTTTCTCTGTATTAAAATAGTTTTGGCTACAGCTCTGCATCAGGGCAGCTCCTTCAGCACTGCTCTGGTTTCCTGTTGGGTGAGACACACGGTGCTGCTCCTCACTCTGAGGCTGTTTGTTTGTTTTCAATGTGACCTGGTAAAAGAAATAATCTGTGAAGCTTCCACCTTTCCATTTGCTGCCTTGTGCTAGTATGGCTGGCTCTGGCTGTTTCAAAGCTTGATTGCTTTGCCTGAATAAGTTCAATCTTGCAGCTACATAGTGGCATTAATTCCTACTGGGACCCCAGCAATATATGGGCAACAAGTTACAGAATTAATTGCATTCAAAGTGTTTGTCTTTGTAATATAAACCAGCTAAAAGTACACAGAAGGTCTGCCTCTGTCAACCTTCCCCAGTGTTGTAGTAACGACTGGGACTCAAACAGTGACTAGAAATAGTAGCTATTTAGAAAAATTAGCAACCATATGTTGTTTTTAATTTACCTTAAGATAATGAATGTGTGATTTATGTTTGCCTTTATTATTAAAATTTTACTACTGATAAAAATATTACTCAAACCATTCGTGTGATCCAGAGTGAAGGGCATAGGCTGTGGACCCTGGCACTTACAGACCTTGGAAAACAGGAAGTTTAGTCTTCTGTGTTAATATATTCAGCAAATGTAAGAAGTTCTAAAAGCAATTTGTAGGGATAGAACAAGTTTATTATTAAGATTTTTGATGTTTAGTTTTGATCACTTGGATATCTTTAAGCCTTCATGTATGAAGATATCTTCCACGGAACTTTTTTTCTCTTAGAATTCTAATTAAAAAGAACGCATTAAAGAAATTGAAGGTTTGTTTACTTTTGCAGTGAAACAACTTAAAGTGGAAAAAAAGACAGTGTGAATACATCCCTTTTTTTTTTTTTTTTTTGCATATGAAAGGGATTGGGGGAATTTTATGTACCTATTCTCCCACGTAGTTTAAGCTGTAGGGAGATAGAAAACTAAATATTTTGAATGTTCCTTTCTCCCTCTATAATGTTTTTGTTTTCATTTTGAATAAAATTACTTGGATAATTTGACAGTAATAATATGTTTTAACAAAAAAATATTTAAATGGGTTCCCACCAAAAATCTCCTAATAAGTAATCACTAATACAATTCCAATTATCTCCTTTTGCAGATCCTAAATCTTATTAGCTCTTGTAACTCTTAGAGAGTATTATATCAAAGATAATTTTTTTTTTTTTCACTCTATGGGTCATCATCCTCTCCAATAGGCATGATAAATGTTAAGGAGGATTTATCAATACTCACTCCATCTAAAAGTGGACTTGTGATAATTTATAGAACCAACAACAAGATTTACAGTCTTCAAGACAGTTCAGATATGCTAGTTTTTAAAATTAGTTTTCTGAAACTGTAATTCAAACAATGAATATGTTTTATACAGCCATTATTGTAGAAAGGAAACAAAATTTCCTATAGTTTGTACTATAGTGTTCTAGTTCCCAGAAGATTTTGGAAGTCAGTGTCCACACTTCCAGAAAACTGTCATCTCTTATTTGATTCTATTAGTTTTGAGAGTAATCTCTGCTAAAATAGAAGAAAAATAATTTGGAGGCAGATCCTAATTATTTGTAAAGCTTACTCTCTATTGAAATTATGCCATGGGACATGGGGAACTGACTAAATACAAATACTTCATAAAAAAAAGATCTTGCAGACCGTTCTACGCTGATCAGAACAGCCCCCATTTCTTTAAGAGCCCTTCAGTGGATCTGAGGGGGTTGCTGGCTGCTCCTCCCTGCAGTGTGGGAACAGGAGTCTGCAGAGAGCCCATTAGCTGCTGGCTCTGCAAGCACTCGCTGCTGCATACCAGCTAATTTAGCTCAACACTCCTCTGCCTCGTGTAATGAGACCCTTGGTACTTCCCTGTATGTAATTTCCAGCAGGTTCCCTGCACACCCTCCTCTCTGGGCAGCGCAGCTTTCTGTACACACAGAAATAGTCACTGGAGAAGGCTGAGACACTCTCTGTGTGCTTGTTCTCATCCATACTCCAGTGAAGGAGCTCTCACAAGCTTCTATTCCTGATTAAGAATTTTTTATTTGTCCTTTTTCATCCTCAAGCCAAATCATGTACTCAAAAAAGGTTAGATTTAGGCCTTGTTTCATATGGCAAATATCAGTTATCTTCTAGTCAATCTTTTTCCAAGGCATTTTTTTAAAACCAATTGGCAAAGGTCCCCATGCTTGTGTAATTCATGGGGAAAAAGGGAATCTTGCAGTTTTGCTTGACATTTTCTCAATGTAAAAATATCAACTGTAACCTTTGACCCCAAAATATAATTGATATTTACAAAGTATGTTACCAGATTGGGGTTATAACAAACTGCTGTGCAGCCTTAACAAGAAGCTATGAAATAAATTCTTTCAAAAGTTCCCACTAACACAAGTGGTTGTTAAGCTCAGGGTTTCAGCAGGGGCATCTTCCCAAGAAACACTGACATGGTTTCTGTTGCCAAGTGCTGACCTAACATATGAGAAAATACCCAAATTTGTTTAACTAATTCTCTATTACAGCTACTCTACTAAATTTACTGATTTTTCTGAGGAGTGGTCTCCTGGCTGTAGTTCAAGGATATAATGAATAGTCCTTAAAACCAAGCTCATTTCAGAATTCACATGGCTCCTGACCCTGTTTCTAAAGATCAAGAGATATGACGGAACATGAAATGCATAAATGAAGAAAACCCTCTGTTCACAGTACTGGAACTGAGCTCATTTGTGTCTGGCACCCCATGAACAGGGTCAGAGATGAAAGCGAAAGTACCCACAAAACCTGTAATGGCCATTGCAGCAGACTGAGGCAACACAGAGGCAGACAGAGAGCAGACAGAATGGTCTTGCAAAAGAAACAGAAATTACCTGCCTTGGGGTGATGTGAATCTGTATTATGTAGAATCTATCAGCTGAAATTCTTGCAGTAAGGTGCAGACACAAAGAGGATTGCTGGATATTTTTTTCCAATGTCTTAGGGACCAATACATTTAATAAGCAACCTGACCAAGAGCTGTATTGCCCACATTCTAGGTTCCCTTTTAGTAAGGACTCTGCATTTACAGAGAAGTCTGTTCTTTTCAACAAAGCAGACCAAAAAAGCCCAGAAGGCAGGACATGGCAGGAACCTAGGAAAGTATATTTTCAAATTGCCAAATTGGCATCTTGCTGTGGTAAGAGAGGGAGATGACCTTGGCATTAGAAAAACTACAGTGTTACCAAAATACAGTGGATGTTATAATACAAGAAAAGATGAGACCTGGCATGCTATACAGAGCAGAGAATTTTGAAGTACTGGTATTGAAAACATGAATGTGGAGCTTCAATTTGACATTCTGATTAAAGACAGGAAGTAAAATTCAGTGGAGTACGTAACGAAGAAATGTTAAGATTTGCCTAAAAACAATGTAGTTTTAGCAATTTTTTTAGCAAAACTGATCAAGGGGTAGCATATTTATGAACAATCCTAGATATAAATAACTGATTGTAGCAAGTTACAGTGAAAAGATGTCATATTTTGTGCATCAATTCTTCATTTCTTTTACTGTGACTGGTTTGACTGACTGTTGGCACAAAAAGAGATGAACAGTTGAGAATGGGGACAGCAGCTCTTCCTTCACAGAAAATGACAATAATTTTGACTTCAGTGTTATAGCTGTTCTTGTGAGGCTTCTTTTCCTGATGTATTATTTAAGTAGATTGCTGAATTGCAGAATGTGATATGGTGACAACAAAGTAAACACATAGTTGTATTCACTGGCCATTAATGAAACAAACTGCAGTACTATGTAAGATGGAAAGATACATTTCAGTGTTAACCCTGGAAGTAATAAAGATGATAACTGAGCTGAAGGATACAGAGATATATAGTTATAGTAAAGACAAACCACACAAGATTCACAAGAGAGTCTGTAGATTGGAAAAAATATCGCTTCTCTGCGAAGACCTTTTGTATTGAATCAGGAATATTTAGGTTATTTCTACATGGTAAAAAGTGATGCTGTGCAAAGATGTTCATGCTAATACTAAATGATGTACCACAGTTAAAAGAAACACAAAATAGCCATATTAGTTGTTTTCTGATGTGTAAGTATCAGAATGTAAGGAGCAAGGATATATTACTTCAGTGAAATGCTGAGTTGACACAACAGTGGTGTTTTCCTAATTAGGAAGCATTTCATACAGTTTTTCAAAGCACTGTTTGGTAGATATTCTTTAACTGCATTAGAAAAAATAAAAAGTCTTTCAAACAGCTATCAGAAATGCTCAAAAGGAAATTCTGCAATGGGGAGAATGCCCTAGGGGAAGGCTGTAGTTCTCACTTCAGTGCTGTCTAGTGCAGTGTGTACCCTGAGTCACACAATGGATGAGTAACTTTGCAGCTTTCTCAGTTCTCCACTAACACTGTAGCTGCAGCTAACCCTGTTAAGCCTAAATAAGACTCCAGAATACAGGAGTAAGCCCATAATGTTAAGAGCATCAGACTTTCTGCTGACACTTAAATGGCTTCCATCATTACAACACCTGAGCATTCACAAATCTGAATGCATGTATCTTTATGACACATTAAAACACAAGAACATTTTAGGTCTCACTCTCAGGGTACATCTACAGGAAAGAAAGAACAGGAGCAAATGCTCAAATAATCCCTGAATGGCACTAGATTGGATTACTAGAGACCAGTTCACTCAGTCTCATTTTGCCCTTGGAATCAAAGCTGAGAATACTATGGCAGAAAAAATGTTCAGTTGCCACTTGCATAAGGAAATAGAAAGAGCTAACAACAGCTAATGACAGCAACTTAGATGCTATAAGCAATGATAGATTCAGAAAATAAGGATGTTATACACTGGGACTGTAGAGCACAAGCTATCAGATGTAGTAACATTTTTATAGGACTGTGAGTATGAGAGCTGAAAGACTGTCTTGATTCTACTGAAGTAGCAATTTTCATGAGCTAATATGCAAATTTTCTCCACCAAATGGCAACAGAGTGGCTTTGCCATAAAATCATGAAGTCACTGACGATGAATTTTTCACTGGTGGAAATATCCACTGGCGGCAATTAGAGCTGGAAATCACTAATGGAACTTTGGGTAAGAAATTGGTTTTTATTGTTTACAGCAATGCACGGCTGAAATGCAGCTTTGGTTTTTCAGTTGGATGTTCACAAAATCAGCTGTGGTTCAGGATAGGAAAATTTGCTTATGCATGATAAATATTCCTGATTCAATACAAAAGGTCTTCTCAGAGAAGAGATATTTTTTCCAATCTAGTTTCTTAATATATCTCATCTAAATAAGAAAAATTAATCTTCATTAAGCATCACTTTAACTACAAGAACGAAATGAGAAGCTGCTATTCACCCAAAGGACACAGCTTAATTACCTTAAGATGAACTGTTTAAAATAACTTGAAGAATATTTAGGACATGTTATTTTAAACATCTCCTACAGTTCATTCCTCTGCATGATAACTTGGCTTAATTACTCATCTCAGTTTTAGTTTCAGATCTGTAAAAAAACGGTCTGTTAATTTTAAACATGTATCAGCTTTCACAGTGCCAGAAATGGATAAAATCTGGGATATTATGGTTGTCAAAGCCAACATTCCCTCTCTCTTTCTGGAGTTCCTAAATCAGCTTGGCCCATGCACTCATCGCTGCCTAATTCTATAGCCAGACTGGTCAAAGTTTGTTTCTTTTTTTTTTCCAAAGTCATCTGCTTCATTCAAGTCACTGGGTGTACAAAAGGCAGGGCAGGTTTCAAATAGCTGGTTGCAGCTTAAATTATCATACTTCCAGTGTTAGAAGAGAACATAGTATTGCACTAATACTATTCACATCAGCAAAGAATTACTGCCCTCAAGGTTTCTCTGCATGCTTCTATGTACACAGATGGCAAGTTTCCATCCTTGGTCATTCTCTGGCAGACATTGGTATGTCTGATATACTTGTTGACATAGAGCATAAAATGGGAGACTGAAAATATTTTGAAACTTGGAAGTGTTTATGGTGTACATGCTTCTATATATGCACAAATTACTCATCTATCATTCCCATATAAAATGTGCATATATTTACAAACAGTTTGTTTACACTCATTTCTAGATAAAATTCATTTATGGACCTTCTTTGTATGTTCCTCAAAATCTGGCAAAACAGTAACACATAAATAATGCTGAGACGCAGTGTAAAACCAAGCAGTGATTAGAACATGGGAAACTTGATCTCTAGTTCAGCAGTTTCACAGGAAACAGCTCCAGGTTCTTGCTCTTAGCCCAGTTTTTCTGCAGAAGGGCTGTCAAATATAGAAGAGACGCAGAAAACCTTAATTTTCAGTGACTTTCTGTGACTGCAAAGCTCTGGTTACTTGTTTTAGGCTTCAACTTACCTTTCACTGCTTTGAATCACCAAAAAATGAATATGTGATTGTCCTTATTTCCCATCCCACCTCTAATTTTCCCTCTACATAAATTTTAAAATTATTATATAACCATATACATTCATGGAGCTAGATAAAGATTTACCATACAATACAACGGAGGGAGACTCCTGAATCTCAAACAAAACTTGTGGTCTCAAGGTTCCCACAAACAGCTGCCTACATTCCTTGTTTGATTTGAAAAGGTCCTAAAACATTGAAGGTTTGCTCCAGATGCTCCAGACTGTCTGGGCTCCTCTTTGCATGTCCACTTGGTCATGCCCAAGAAGCCAGAAATACTCTGAAGATCCTATGTAGTAGTCAGGTTAAAAACACATAAAAAATTTTCATTAAAGACTGCTTATGGCTGCTGTATTTTTAAAACTACTGAGAGGCTTCTGAAAATATTTTGTTGGCATTGGGCCAATTAATAGGAAATCTCAGCTCAGTTTCCTCTAGAAAACCAAGCAGTTCAAATCCCCATCTGTGACCTGTGGGGAGAAAGGCCACATTCAGATACCAATGGGGCTACATTTGAGGGAAACCATTCCTGCCAAGTCTGTATCACTTTGCAGCCGAGGATGCAAGATCCAGGCATCAGATGGCACGTAAATGAGATTCTGAGCCTGCAGCAGGGAGGTGAGAGCACACGGGGGAGGTGGTGGCTAACAGTCCCTATTCCTAGCAGCACTCCAGGGAAGGAGGAGTGGGATTTTTAAAATTCTCTTTTTAATGATTGTTTAATGCAAAGGCTGAATGGATGCGCGCAAATATCGGCACCGGCAAAACAAAGGCATCATCCTGTGCTCTGCCAAACCAAATGCATGTTCCTCCACTGAGGAGAAGATTCTCTGAGCTGGATTCTGGTTTGGAAGACATGCCTGGCAGAGGCTGCCATTAGGACCTGGAAAGCAGGGTGAGAGTTCCTATGAAGCCTTTCAGAAGAGTTTGCTATCAGTGAGATTTGAATAGACCTTGGGAGCTGCTTAAAGGACTGCAGGATCCACATTTCTCTAGGGATGGGCTTAAAATTAAATGAAGAACGAGTAAGTGCAAGTCTTTTGGAAACAGCATTCAGAAGCAAACAAATAAAAAGCCCAAACCAGCATCTCAAGTTGGGCAGCTGTATGATAACAGAGAAACTTTAGAAATAAACTATATCTTCAGCAGCATTTTGATAAGTCACAGCCTTTAAATAAAGTTCATGTCAGTGTGCAAGGTCTATAGTAAAACTCTTTTTTTAACCCAAACAAGAGAAACAATTTATATAACACAGTTCCATGGGGAATTTTTCTGTGACAGTTGACAGCCATTAGGCCTGTTTGATGCTTATGAGAGCAGACAGCTACTTCCCTCACCCGCAACTGTTTAACTTCTAAATTTGTGCTCAGAATCCATTTCCAGCTTCAGCTACTTTTTCTGGGTTCTCTTTACTTCTCTGACTAATCTGAATGTCATTTTAATGTTTTCATAAGCATGGCAAATTCCCTAAAAGGACAAGTGGAACAATGAAGATATCAGAGAAATCCAGATTTCCTGGATGCCATGGGATGCTGTCTTGTTCTGGCTGTTTAAATAAGGACCAGAGTCTTCTTTAATATTTAGTCTTTTTGTCTCACTACAGCCAGTCTTTTATTTTTTCCCCTTAAATGCACACAGACTTATTAATGTATCAAGGTTGACATTGCAGCCCTAAGATTATGTAGATTCACTGTCAATGAGGCAGACTGGACCAAATCCCGCCTCCAGTCAGAGAAACTTCTACTGCTACAACAATGAGCTCTGTAAACTTTTTTCTGTCTAGACCAAGAGATATGTTCTACGAAGAACAGCTAAGCTCTCTGAGAGCAGATTTAATAACTGTTGGCCAAAAAATTTTTGCAACCAGTGATCTCCTCTCCAAGAACTACATCATTATCTATAGTGGATTACAGTCCACATAAATTGGAGATTTGGAAATCTGTGTCCAGAACTGAAGTTCTCTGCTGAACATTAGAGTACTCGAGGTCACCTATGTACCTACATGTCCTCCCTCTTACAACTTAATCAAACTAGTATCTCCCCATCACCGCCAGGTAATTTGTGTGAAATTATTTTCTACGTAAACAATACATAATGTTTTAACATTTGTTAAAAGTTCCTGAAACAGTAAATGGCAGCATATGCATCTATTTACATACTCCCTGTCCAATATTGTGTTGTTATACTCTTGGTAACTTCTGAATTTAAATTCGAGTTAAGTCAGGTTCTCATTTGTTAGATTACTGACAGATTGTTAAAATGAATTTTAAACACAGACTGTGTGTTCATGAAAATATCACATATTTACTTCTGTTAATTATAATGAACTTTACATATCATTATCTCAAAGAGGGAGTTTTTCAGAAAGGACAGAGCTGCATTTCCCTATTTCTTAGAAGTATTGTAGGTGGGAGCCTCACCCCTTTCCTTAAAAACAGAAATCAGGATCAGACTGTGAGAGCAGGTACACCAGGCAGAGACTGAGAACATAAGGCATACAGAGCACCAAACCAGAACAACCTGGGTACTGTAGCAAATTATTACAGATCATGTGAAAAAAAAAAAATGAACGGGAACACTTACACCAAAGAAACCTAACCAGTAAGAGCTGAAATGAAGAATGTGGCTCTCAATTCTATTAACTAAAGTATGTTAAAAGCAGTATGAAATAACTGTTGGAGCATGAAAATGAATCTTCTTTGGGAATTTAGATTTTTATTTCTTGCTCATAAAGTGTTTAACAGAAGATTATAATTATATATATATAATGCCTGCATATTAATAATATTCAGTGATATTTCAGTGAATTTTTCTTTTCTTTTTTGGTCTGTTATTGATGAAGAACAACATATTTATTAAGTAGATGTATAAAATATGAGCTGTGATTCTAAAATTATAACATCCCGTAAGACAAATGGCCCTGCTTCTCATCCCTGAGTAGAATCGTGATGCTGGCTACAAGTGTCTGAGATTTTCAGCTTTAAACAGCAGTGATAAGGTGCAGGTAGGGATTTAAGAAAAATGTAAATCTTTTTATTTCCTTCTAGTGAGTGTTGACCATGTCTGACCTTGCCTCAAGGATTCACTCCTCTGGGAATCAGGCTACTGTAATTCTATTTTATGCTGTTCTAGTTCTTACACTGCTCTTATCTGCATAGTATTCCAGTGTCTTCCCAGGTTCAGCATTATTAGCAGCAGGATGAATTCTATTTTCTATCTTTCTTTCTTCCTTCCTCCTTCTCTAGGGAAGTAGCATGAATAAGTGCAATATTTTCTGTATATGCTGTTTTCTTTGTGCTGTAGTAATTTAATCTTTATATTCCATGCTGTCACTTCCATACTCATCATAAACATCTACTTTCTTCAAAAAGAAAAGAAGATATCTAAGGTGAACACTGCAATTTAAATTATTGTCAGGACTCTCAAGAAACAGAGATAAAAAGTAGATGAAACCTCCTTAAGAACAAAATCTTCTGTTTTACAGGTCCCATTACAGAAATGCAATTCTATCCAGATGCCCCACACGCTTTATGCACAAAGGCACATATTTCCTGAAGAGCTAGAAACACATTCCATAAGAGCACTTGTAAAGGCTATAGGAGCATCACTATAAAATACACACTTCCTCAACAATAAAAAAAAAACTTGCAAGAATCTTAGTTCTCTCATCCTTGAAAACCAAGTTAATCAAAATGCTTAACCCAGAGCACATACTCCCTGGAGAAGCTAATGTAATAATTTCCTGGAATTTTCATCTTGAAATTCAGAAAGATGCTGAAGTACATAATTAAGGCTATTAATATTAATTGATGACTTTGCAATTAAGGATGCTTTAACCTGTCATGAGTCTGACCAGCACAGAAAATTAGTCACATTTGCTGTGAGGAGCACATACCAATGTGAACTACTTAAGTTATCAAAGGAAAAGAAACATCTGTGCTCCAATACCACATGTGGTACCAAGTTCTGTGTGTTATTGCAACCAGACACAGTCTGTAACTTGGAACATGCCAATAATTCAACTGTTGTTAACTGCTCAATGAATTAGTTGTCTTCATTAATCACTTAAGTAGGCATGCTATTAACTTAAAACTGAATCAGACTTGTCTAGCCTGTCTTAAAGCAAAAACTACAAGAAGCCAAGTACAGCCCCAACAATTAAGGTTTTGGAGACATACACTAAAGGACTTACTGTGATAATCAGCCCTTTTTCCTGGAAATATTTAACCAGTGGGATTGCATTCTGCTTGAAATTCATTAGTCTTCTTTGAGTGGCTTTCAGGTTATCATCAGGTCTCCCTTGCTGCTCCGCACGCTTCAGTAACCTTTCTTTCAGCCTTTGACTGGAACATGCCAGAAACACCACCAAATCTGGGGTACAGATCTGTGGAAAGAGTAATTCAAGAAGTTTGATTAAGTTGATTATTCAGCACTACAAGATTCAGAAATTCCATTATTATGTGAGGCTCAGATATGTTACATTTGCGTAAATTGGAACTTGATGTAGTCATTAATTTTCTGTTGGTTTTTTTACAGAAAGTTTGCAGGTTTAAGGAGGGGCTTGTTGATCTTATGTGGAGGTTAGTCAACTTGTTTTACCTGATATGTAAGGAAAAAGTTAATGAAAAAATTTTACTTCACAGCAAAAACCTTCTCTAGGCTATATTCATCATTTGCATTACCAGATGTCTCCCCTACCTAAATTTTTTTTGAAAGAGCAAAATACAGATGTCTCATACTCTGCAGGAAAATGGATGCATGGTTTCCATCTGGAAAATCTTTAAGTAAGGTGGTATTTAAAATCCAGCAGCCACTGTGTGATGGTAAGGACCAGGTGAAAACAACCTGTTCCAAGAGCCGCAGTTTCTTATAACACTTTTCTCTAAATCTCTCTAAAACTTCAGTGCACTTTTCAAGAGGTTGGGTAGGACAGCCAGAAGGGTTTTAATTTCCCCTATCCTTTTCAGTCAGTGTGGTGAGCACTGGTATGTGTCACATCCATCCCTGCACTGTGGTTCGGTAGCTAAAGCCTTGTAGCAATGAAATAAAGAAAAAATTTTGAACTCTAGCTCTTTCCTAGTCAAATCTTATTTATAAGATGCTATCAAACATTTAAAGAAGAGATATCTCTGGTACTTGATGTGGGGTAAGCAGTGACGGACCCACTTTCTTAGGAATACGGCTAAATGTTCACAGGCAATCTTTGGAGGTCACTGCTACTTAGTACCTATGGTGAAAAACCAGAAACCTCTACTGATCCTCGGAAATCTCCACACATCTGTTAAATACCATTCCAAGGATGGTGGCTCAATCATTTCCCTGCTCCAATGCTTGACAATCCTTTCCATAAAGCAATTTTTCCTAATATTCAATCTAAGCCTCCCCTGGTGCAACCTGAGACTGCTTCCTCTCCCTGAAAGTCACTCAGACATCTGAATTTGCAGGATTTTTACAATGTGGCTATAAATGTATATAAACTTCATTCATAACATCTGATTTTGTTCTTTCCTCCATCTGGTTGCTGCAAAGACATCTACCTCTCCCTAAAGTTTTCACTAGCTTAGTGCTGTCTTTTAAAACATATTAGAATTCTCTGTAAGCAGCATTTAAGATGAAAACTGTTCAAGTTTTTATCTGATTACAGATTAGAAAGGACTTATTTTTTCTCACATACAAGCACAAAGTCATTTCTGCTGTTTTTACTTACCCGAACAAAAAACTTAATACTTTAATTTTAACTAAAAAACCAGTGGCTTCCTATTCTAGAAATGACATAATCTAGTTACAATGACAACAATTTTGGATGCTCAAGACTGTTAAACAGACATTTTTCTCATTATGTTTTCTATCTGCAGAATAATTTTGTCTTTGTTCAGCTTGATGCAATGCAAATTTGAAAGTCAAATTTGAGCTGTACACTAGTATCACAAAAACATCTACATGTATTCTAACTACTACGGTGTAAGTAGTAACTGATTCATATCTTTATGTTAATTATATAGTTGTTATATTGTTATTGAGGGCCAGAACAAACCAATTAATATTCTAAATGCTCTCTCTGTCTAGGTCTCTCTACCCAAGGATGTTAAATTGCATCAAGACAAACCATATTTCTAGCCTGAATAGTCAAAAGTTCCTATGTGGACAATCTGGAAAATTAGTAACTAAGTTTAAAACACAAAATCCCTTCTAAACTGTGTTTCTGTCATTTGAGAGAATACAACGTGAAGTATGGTCTGGCCTTTTTTACTGTCAGGCTGAGTACAAAAAGGTTCTTAGGAAGTCAAAAGAAACCAATACAACTTCTCCAGCCTGAGGTGGTGGTCATTAGCCTTTACAAATGAGGCTGCTGACAGAGAAGCATATGGATATGAGGAAGCAGAAAGTGGTGAAAAAGCAGAGCCATATTAAACAGTAAAGGACAGTCTGAAAATCAGCACTAGCAAGAAAGATGGTGGCCTCTTTATCATTACAGAAAATTAAATAGGGTTCAAATGAAAATCAAATTATTTTTTACACACATTGTAGATGATTGGAGACATGAGCACACAAACTACAAAGATAATAGTTCTGGTAATTATTTATGAGTATCTATTAGATTTTGAAACAATTAACCTTATAACCTGTTTTTTTAGAATAATTTCCAGTGGGAAAGAAGCTCTTTCTTACTTCTATCACATGTACCTCAACATCAACAAAACCAAAGTAACTTTCCCTTCCTTTTTCAGACTATCATAAACAGAGTTAGTCTGTTCATGGAATGAATTAATTATGAAAGTTAATTTTACTACCACAGAATAGCTTTAAGGCACATAATTATTCACATAAAACACTATGAAAGTAAGTTTCTGTGTAAGACTTTCATGCAATATGGACATTATTAAAAGTAGCTTGGTTAAATTAAGGTTGCTTCACAAGTAATAGAAAAATAATGAGGAATTTAGAAATTCAAAAAGCATACAGTACTAAAAACCCCCAAATTATGACACAGATAGGTTCTGAAAGAAAACGCTACAGATTTCAAAGCCTGTTAGCCATGGAACACTGTCTGATGAAAGGGAATGGCTGATGTACCTTGCAGCAGATTGAGCACAGAGACATCTCAAGTCCCTGCGTGGATATCCAGCTGATTGAAGCTTCCTAACATACATTACACAGGGATTCAGAAATTACAACTGGCAATCAGGGATCTAGTAAAGTGGAGGACAAAAGGAGTTTATACAAGTGAGTAGTTTTATTCAGTACTTCCATTTCTGTGTATCCTAATAATAGTGGCAGGAAGATGGCAAGAAATCTTCAGATGTTCCAGGCAATAGCTGGCCTCGCTTTCAATGCTCAGCACTTCAGGACAGCCCCCACGCAGGACAGCCCCACACTTCACAGCTGTGAAGTGACACCAGACCTCCCCAAAGGCAGGGCTGGAGCTTTTGTGCACCACAAGACTTCACATACAGCATCAAATCTTATAGAGAGTACCTAAGATAAAGAGATCACTCATGAAATTATCAGCCCTGATGGAAGAGGGTCTCCTTCTGTCTCACACAAACATGAGAGTGCAGCTTACCACAATCAATGTCAGTTCTCTAAAGAAACTTCCCACAGGAAGGGAAGGATCCGAGTGCCACCATGGCTCCATCAGGTGTGCAAGTTCTCATCTGCTTTTAGTTCCCACAAACTGCACTGCCTGCAGAAGTCACTTACTGTTTAAGAAAACAGGAAAACACACCCTGGGCACAGTGGGCTTAATTTCTTTATTTTTTTTTCTAATTGTACAATGAGGATAATAACAAGGTATGACTTGGACAATTCATTAATTAGGTTTAATTATCTCCTTTTGCTTTTGAAAATTGAAAGTTCTCTACAGAATCTGAGTACTGTTGTTGTTCTCTATTTTTTTACAACAGCAATAATACAAAAGACACTATCACAGGTACTAACATTACCTTTTTTCTGACACTGTGAGTTTTTTAATCTGAAATACACTTCACTCACAGAAATAACATGTCAATGAAAACAATGCTTTGAAATTCACAGATCAAGAAACCTAGTTTCAAATGAAGTATTATCAAAAAATTTTTTTGAAGTGTAAAAAAGTAATTCAAGCATATATGAGGTAGGAAGTCAAAACAGAATCTGATTACAAGATGTCTCTATGAATTCAACTTTTGCCTGCAGAATACACATCTTTATCATCAGGAAGTAGTTGAAAACCATGTAAGAAACACAAGGTGCACAGAAGGGTAACATTTGTCCTTTATGCACAGGCATACAGACCTAATAGCATTTAATATTATTATTTCTCCTACATGCATTTGCAACCTTCAGGATACACCCTTCAAATGCTATTGATATTTCACTCCTGTTTTCATGAACCACTTTGCTTCTACTTACCTCAACTGTATCTGCCTCAAGACATGCTTATAAATACTTCTAGCTGCAATGTAACAGAGTAGAGTGAATATATCGACATCTGGGATTACTTCTCTAGAAACATATCTATTCTTCTATGTAAATATGAGTATAAATTGCTTTTTTTCTAACAAAAGAGAAGTGTTTTATGACTCACTTGAAAATAAACCCATTTTTCAAACTCACAACTGTTTTTGAGTGTTATGGCTAGGGAATAAGTTTTGTTCTGAGACTCAGCTTGTAGAAAAGTTGCACAGAACCAACACAGACAGGAGAGCCGGGTTCCTTCATGCTGATTTCCCTCAGTACACATATCCTGTGCTCAAGGCAGAGGGTTTTACTCATGTCCAGCAATGCATGTGAGGTAGCACTGTGGGGCTCAGGGAAGGGAATTGACTACTTACTAACTGGAACTCAGCTGAAGGGAGAATCTTTGCCTATGGGAACAGACAGGTTTCTGGTTATTCATTTTAAATGAGATGAAGAGCATATGGCATCAACTCAGAATAAAACTGGTGGGTACATCCTCTCATTTTTTAGAATCATATTTACTAGTAAGTAAATCCTACTCTCTTTGAGTCTGAATCTCCTTCCTAAACTGGAACCAGGAGTAAATTGAGAGTAATTCTATGCAAGTTGATGGTGTTATTGACATTAAGCAGTATAAGTGGAAAGATGCTCTCTTTTCTCTGGGGATATTTTCTACATCTCTTCTTGTTAGTGAGAATAGTGTGGTTGTTTGCTAGAAATTAGATGATTACACTCTCTCTCATTATTCCTTGTTAGGCAAAAGATGAAAATGCTCTGTTTCTTAATTCCTGGTATGTTCTACCAGATACTCCTGAGAAAACTGACAGCTCATGAACAATTGCCATTAATTTAACAGTGCATCTTATTCTTGTTGGTAAAGGTTACTAGCAAGCTGGTTTATGTCCTTTGTATGTGTGCTCTCCCTTGTAATTACTTATTTGCTTTTTATAGTTCCATCTTTGCTGGGTTATTAGACCGTTTGCATAGTTTTTTCTTGGTTTAGAAATGCAAAATCATGAATCATGTTGTCAATTAATGAATCCTGCTGATAGAATCTGTTTCTGGTAGCTTCTTTTGAACCATATTCATACTGCCCAGAAAATAAATTTCCAGCAAATTGCCTAGAGTATGTAATTAGGCAGACTGGTGTCTTTGGGAACAAGTGATTCAGCTTTCCACCTGTGTCAGGCAGCTAACTAATAAAAATCCCTATCTGTTAACACAAATGCTAGTGATACTAAGAAAGGACTCTGAAGCAGACCTCTGCTCCAGAACTGCTCAGCAGGCACCTCAATCCACTCTGAACTCAGAGCATAGATCCTGTTCTGAGGACCAGCAATGGATGAGCTCTCCTTTGTCCACTCTGACTAGCAGAGAAGAGCCCTTGCCCAGAAAACCTGGAAACCTGAGGCCTAGGGTTGCTTACCCAACAGAAAACTGACCTACAGCTTGTCTTTCCCTGGAGAGTGCTCCAGCTCCAGGGCAGGAGAATTGTAAGACCATTCCACAGGCCTCCTGGTCAGGCTTGGCTTAAAGAGAGCAATGTAAAATTCACAGGGAAAAGACAGTGAACAAAGGGACCACAGCAAAGCAGACTGCTCATGTGGCAGTCCTCAAACTGCTCACACAGGTCTCTGGATACATAATCAGTAGGGGATTGTACCTGGATCAGTGAAGTAGAGATCAGGGAAAAGGGAGATAGAAATTTAGGGGGAGAAGGAATAAAGAAAACACATTTGCTGCGATACACAAAAAATATCTTTACCAGAACAAAAATCTATTGCAAAAACCAGGTCCTTTCCCCTTAAGAAGCTTCTCAACAAGGTTGCATCCACCTCCCTGGTTGCTCTGGAGGTCACACTCTTGGCCAGGAACAGCAGGTTTTCTGTGAGAAGCTCTTTGCAGAGCAGCAGCTTGGCAGTCAGACCCTCAGGCAGACCCTGCCACACACACCTGCATCACACCTGGAGGGCACTGCAGGCATCGCTTCTGCCTGGAGGTCTGTGTCAGCCTTGGAGGAACAGGACTGCTCTCCTCAGCCTCTGAGAGTCCCCAGGCATTTCTCACCATCCTATATTGTGCCACCTGCACAGTTAGTTCTACTTTATCCCAATCATTCTCGTAATAATTTTCCTAAGGAATATACCTGAGAGTTAAAAATTAACTCAGATTACAGCCAAGATGAGTAGTTATTAATTGGAGGTATATGCATTTATGAATATTCCTAAGAGCATTTTAAACAAAGAATCTGATAAAATTTATTACCTCTGTTTATTATTTAAATTAAGATTTTACTCAAATATAGTCTTGATCTAGGCCATATAAGACAAAAATTTTCTTTAAATTTTTACATAAATAGTTTTCCTCTTTTTTCAAGCAGTTGAATTACATTCATTAATGAACATCCATTGGTTCTAATACCTGTTCTACATTTATTTCACTATTAACAAAAATTACAGTGAGTATATTTGAAGCAAACTATATCTGTACTTACTCTATTGACACTAACAAAGAGGGAAGTTACATATGAATGACTGGAAGTAGTGGAAAAAAACAAACCAAAGCAATAATTGAAATTAACTGTAAAATACAGTTAATTGTTTCTCCTGGGAAGGATAAAAACCATGTGAGAGATTACACAGAAAGTCAAACTGGAATTTCTTGACAAGCCATTGGAGTTCAATACACCAGTCAGAGGCATTTTATTGCAGCATTGCAGGACAGAAGATATTTAACATGCTTCAGCATGCTGAGACTGTAGGTGGCTCGCTGAATTTCAAGATGACAGGTTAATGGTAAATAAACCATTTTCTCCTTGGCATTTTCAAGTGTGTCCTTGAAACCTAAACACCTTCTGCTATTTGCACTCAGCAGAGATCATGGATACCTATGAAATTTGTGGTTTAGGACAGCTTTATGCCTAGGCTCAAATTGAAACTCTAAATACATCAGTATTAAATCTGCACTGCTATGCAGGAGTTCAAACTGAGAAAAATACAGAAATTATCATATATTTAAAAGGAATATATAAAATGGAAGTCCTGCTTGGTTTTAAGACATTAAAATTCATGTTTTCATTTTTTCCCTACAGCTGTGACTGCTTGGAACTTCACAGCTTTATTAAAAGTACCCCTATCAAAAGTATTGGCAGTATCGACTCTGCTCTTTGGAAATAAGAAATGAGAGGGTCAGGACTTGGCAACAATCCCAGACTTCCAATAAGAGGAATTTACTTATTAAACTCAAAGAGAAAAATACAGGACTTCAACTTGGCTAAAAAGTTCAAAGAAAACTGAGATAAACTCAAAGAATACTGCAGTGCTCATGGCTGAATTCTTCCAGGCTGCAGGAAGGCTGCAATGAGTAGCTGAGCATTCAGAAATGGAGCTGGTGTAAGTGACCAGAATGGCCAATGTGCTGCTGGCTGGTGAGCACTGCTGAAACTCTGAAAACATCTCTGATGCTATCTTAAAAACTTCTTTGCTGCTCAAAAAACATGGATGACAGGAACAGTGTTAATAACAAAACTCAATTGGAAAGAAGGGGAGAAAAGCTTAAATTCAAATATAAAATTCCTCTGATGTGTAAAGTGCTTTCTAATGCACTTATTCCAGACTGACATTACTGCATGGAAGCAGTGTTTGTTACTTCTGGTTTCTAGATCTGAACAGAAAGAGAAATACTGTGTGTGCTGCAAATGATACATTGCTTTATTTTAGGCACTTTAGTCACTGAGATGCAACGTGTTTTAATACAATTCTGCCTAGCAACATGTTGAGAACTTACTGTCCACATGAGAGTCTAGCAACATAATAAGGAAGGAATCATCATCTTTTAGCTATACCTATGTATGGGAATGTTAGCATAAGTTGGTTTGCTTTGACTAGTTTACTAAAAATAACATTTTTTTCCCAGAGAAAAGTTCAGCTTCTGGATTAGTCAAAGGGATAAAAATGTGCTGGTAGTACCAAGAGCAATTGCAAGTGAAGTTTAACAAGCAGTTGTTATCATGATGCATTTCTATAACAGAATGTTATGCAGGACAGGTACTGTAACTACAGCTCAGACATACATGTATCCATTTGATTTTTCCACAAGATGAAGAAATCATGAAAGCCCAATGTCAAGTTTTAGTAACAGCTCTATGAGCCATAAGACTGAAGGAAGTAATTTAGCATACATTATTTGTTATGTTAAAGATGACTGCAAACACAGCAGAGTTAGATTTTACATGTGCTTTCAAGAGAAACCAGGCACCTCAGTTGTCCTTTTCTGTTACCCCCCACAATTCACTTTTGGTATTACTACCTATGTTCTTGGAGTTTGTGTTTGTGTAAACAATGGTAAAGAATTCATATGTGTCACATAAATTTTTCTGCTGTTTTCAGGTACTTAAGCATTTGAGACATAATGGTCTCAAAGGGACCATCTGTAGGAATAAGTATTTGCTGATGACAAAGCTAGTGATAGAAATAAGAATTAATTCTTTTTCAAAACTTCTTATCAACAGATCTCAGTGTTCTACAGGGAAAGTCTTTGTAAGAATGTGGCACAGGTGCAATTTGCATTTTGTGGGATTTCACCATTTTCTTCAAAGGATGTTCCATTGCTTAGTAGATCTAATTAAAATTGTCTTACTAGTTAATCAAAACTTTCTTTGCTGAAATTTCAACTAATTATTTCTCACTTTGTCACTTTTGGCTAATGAGAACAATTCTCCTACACAGTGCTAGAAAGAAAGCTGTAACATTTCTCAGCTGCAGAAAACCCCCTACTATCTCTAATTGCAGACCTAGACAAATTATCACAACAGTTAATTACTGAATTCTCCAAAACTCAATTGCACTTCCTATTGAGGAACCTCTGAGTGCCTGGAAAATGTTTGTATGCTTCATGTAAATTACCTGACATGCCATGGGTGACTGTGAGCCTGTGAAGGATGATCAGTACCACAACTGCTAATAGTCCCTTTTCCTTAACACAAAACCTTCCTACCAAGGTGTGTAGCATTAGGGCTTACTAAACAGAGACTTTTAAAGAAACAAGTATATTTTATTTCTTTAAAATAGAAATCCAAGATAAAGCACTGAATGTATCTCACTGGAGATGTTGATATAGGATTGAATGTTGAAATATATATAGCTTTTGTACATTTATTTCCATGGCCTCACATATGTTCATATTACAGGTCAACTGCAAAGAAAGATGGAAATGGGGGAGTCTGAACAGACAGCCTATGCTCCTGTAAAAGGCCTGGAATTCCTTCATTCCTGTACTTTTTTAGAACAGGTAAGATTGAAAGGTGTCCTTATATGAAGTGCTCCTGGACATTTTGAAAGATTTAGTGGTTTAACTTTCAGGTAGAATCAGGCTTTGAGGAGTCTGATTTATAAGTCCCAATTGACTGAGAATGAAGGAACTCTCTGTGACTATAATTAAGTGTTATTGTTGGTTTTCCTGTCCTTAATTTGAGTCTAGGATACTTAATTCCTCTCACTTCCTCCAGTTTCATATTCCCCATTCTTTCATCAAAAACAACAGCAGCATAAAATTATGCACCAAGAAATGGTCTTAACACTATCATACTGGACAAAAAAATGACACAAGGAAATGATCATTAAGTCTACATTTCTGCTGTTTAACTTCTAAAATAGTCAATCTTCCCTTTTGTTAATTATAAGGAGATAGAGCTGGCAGTCACTGCTATTTCCTATAATAACTATTTTGTCTGTTTCCTTTAATTTCCTCAATTCAGTTTTCTAAATTTTGCCCAGAATAATACCTTATAAAGCACATTAATGAAATGCCTCATTAGCTGCTTTGTTTTGTTACTTCTGCCTTGGTAATGCCACTGAGAATTCTAAGTACAGAAACAGCAGTAGACCAGCAATTGTGAAAGACTTTGAAACATTCTGCATGTAGGCATTCTAAGAATTTAGCTCTGAAACTGCAATCACTTCTTGTGACCATAACTGTTATGTTAGCAGCACTTGATCAGAAAATGACATCAGCTGTTTGTTTTTCCACTGAATTAAAGTATTTTTAGATTAGTTTAAAATACACACATGAAAACAGCATGTCAATAGTACTCAGGAATACAGTTTTAGCTCACTAAACCTTGGAATTGTAGTTTAGAATAACCACAATGACCTTATTTTCTTTAAAAAAGCACACTTTCTGGTTTATAAAAGCTTGCAAAGCATGGGTAGTTTTAGCCTTTTTTTAATTCGTCTTTTCAATGCCCTGTAATAAACTTGACACTAAAAGCACTGTGAAGACATGCATTGCTTTAACTATGCTTCTCTAAATGGAGATTATGTTGAACAAATAGATATGGAAATATAATATTTTTCTACTTCTAAATCATTAAGATACAGAAAATATTCACTGTTAGATTTCATGTGTTTTTCTTCTTCATCTTGAGAGGACTTTCATTACAAGACAAAAGGCTTGGATTCTTGGTTATATTATCACATTGTCTTTTTACAAGATAGTTTGTCTTCAGACAACAGGACATAACATAACATAAATTGTTAACATGTAATTATGTACTTGCAAAGATTTCAAGAGCAATGCTTTTTCTTGGAATCTGACTAATTATTTCAACAAACTTAACTGTTGTAGAGATGTGTAAGTCATTTTAAGAATAAAAACACTCTCTTACTTGGTCCTCAAAGGAGATTGCCTGGGCAACATCTCTGGGAAATCCATCAATCACTATCCCCTCTTCATCAGGGATCTGCATTAATCTCTGCTTTATCTCAGTGATGGTTGTTTCCTTTCACAGAGAAAATAAATTAGTTATTTAATATCGTAAAGGAAGTTTTCTTGATGGTGCACATTACTACAAGATGTATTAACCCTTGAAAGTAAATACGAACATAGGAAACACCGTACCTGAGGAGCCAGTTCTCCAGTAGTAATTATTTTGGCAATTAGGCTCCATTTTCTATTGCTGCTTGTGTTGTGGATTTTCTTCCTTAACAATTCACCAACTGATATGTAGTTAAATCCATAACGTTCTGCTATTTTCAGACTCTGGGTCCCTTTACCACTTCCTGGGCCACCTAGCATGAATCATAGGCAAAACATTAAATTAAGCTTTCATCAGAAGTACCCAGTCACAGGTGAAATCTTTGCTATTGGCACCAATTTTCCAAGCATTATTAGAGTAAATCTCACAGTGGCATGACCTGTTACCAACCATGTGTCTCATCTACTGGATCATAAACATAACAGTTTGTAAAATGAAATTTTAAAAAAGAATACAAATCCACTTGCAAAATAAAACTAAGTCCTCTTTGAGGTTGACCTCATTCTAAAGCCATTCCTGGAATGGAGCTTTTCTTGATCCACAGTAGAGGAGGAGACAAATGAACTATTCCTTTCTTAAGCTCTATGAATCCAGAGATAGAGCCAGATAGTCTGAAGTGCGTTCATGTCAGAAAGAATCAAACTTGGTTAAATAAGCCAATTAAATCAATGAACTAGTCATGAAATGGAACTAATAAAATCTGCTCCTAAATATGCTTACAAAAGATTCTGAGGTTTCCTTATTAAAAAAAAAATAATTAAATAATCATCTGAGATGTTTCCATAGTGATTTGGTACAAGGACTCTTATTGAACCATGCAATACCAGCTTTTGGTATTGATGCTTGAAGCATCTGACAGAGAAGAAATTAGGTTCAGCTGGCTAGACAACTTGAAGAATAAAGAGACCCTTCAATATATGCAGCCCAGGCTAAAAGGGAATCAAAATCACTGAAAACAGGTATATTACATAGCAGGGAAAGCTGCAGGGAAGGTGAGCTGGACAGCAGCAGCAAGAATGCATGTAAAACAATCAGAACATGTCTGAACTAAAAGGACATGTTATGATGTGATAAGCAGAAAATCTGGAACTCAATATTTAAAACTAAGAAATTGTGTTTATAAAAATAAATATTTATGTGTAGAAAAATGTATTGTACTGAAGAGTATAAAAAGCAAACCAAAACCAAATGTTTTGATAATAATACCAATCCTAAGTAGCTATCGTTTGGGGGATTCTTTTGAGAACACTGAATTTTATTTCAACAGAAAAAGAATCAAGATTTTTAAAAAATATACACTTTTTATTAATTTAAAAAATACAGCAATGCAATGAAAGAAACCTGAATACACTGAGCTTCTTGTTAGTAACTATGTAAATCTTTTTATATTATCTGTAATATTCCCATAAATAGCTTTTAAGCATTTTTATAACCAATACAGTTCTGGCTGCAGGATAAGATTTACAGCATTTGTACACGTATGCTTAGGGCACTCTCTGTAACCAGGCTCCAAGCTGCACCCCAATATTACTGTCACACAACTTTCAGTGTCACCAGCAGTCACTTGGACCTCTCTGTGCCCCAGTGCTGTGATGCTGATGCTGCACCTGCCCTTTGGAACAAAGACCAGGAGCCATTTCAAGAATGCACAGAGAATTGTGCCTTTTGCTATCATGTGCCCATACCCTGCCCACAGTTCAGTTATGTCCCTGGGGGAAAAAAAAAAAACGGTTTTATCATTATCCAATTAGTTTAAATAATGTTTCTACAAGCATTTATCTGTAATACCCAACTAGACAACACAGCTACAGACATTCATAAAACACACATGTAAAAAAATGAAAGAAAAACTGTAGCTTATATAGTAAGATCACAACTGAAAAATCTTTTCTCTCATTCAGTTCACTTGGTGTTTCTGTTGTAAAAAGACATAAGTTTCTCTCTTCTTTCAGCAGATTACAGCTACTTAGGTTCTACAGCTATTCTTCCATTTCAGTAATGCCAGGTGATCTAGATGGGTTTAGTTTTTCAGCTTGGACTCTCTATTTCATAGACAGCTTAGCTATCTATCCTCTTAGAATAAAGAATGTTCTCCTTCTGTAGGTACACCAGCATCTGATACAGTAGGAATCATCTTGTCCACTGAAGTGGCTATAAAGCACTTCTGCTCCAGTTACCCCTGCTCCCTTTCATGCTCAGCCTTCTCCATAAAAAATGCATTTCACTGAACCTTACAAGTTTGAAACAGACGTGTTGCACCCAGCAACAATAAAAATGCAAAACACGCAATGTGCAGAAACTTTAAAATTGGAAACAAGGAAAATAGTGCTCGTATTCCAACACAGATACAAAAGGTGGCAGAAAACCAGAACTGATACCTGATAAAACATCACTGTAATAGCACAAAATAGCTAAATAAAACATGTTTGAAACAAGTAGATAGACTTCACACTTCTGTTAGGGAGAGCTTTGCTTTGCCAGTAAAGAGAAACCAAAAAAAAAACAAAACAAAACAAAAAAAAAGTGTAGCTCAGCACTTCTGTTCTTTCAATCTGAATTGCAATCAGAAAATAGCTAATAAAGTGTTTGTTTAATATTCATAAACTTCCAACACATTTGTTTCTATCAATCCAAACACATCCCAAACACATAATCCAAATCAATTCAAACACATAATATCAAGATGATATTACCTGTTTACAATCTGAGGGGACACATTCAGGTAACAAAATAAGGGAAAAGTGATAGGACAAAATTACTTCCCACAGCACATCACAATTTATCATACTATGTATCTATTCCTGACTCTTTGATAAATCACACTGCCAAACCGTTCACAAGAAAGAAAAAATCAAATCCCTTTCGTTTTTTGTTCTTTTAACTTATTCTGAGGTAGATTACTCAAGGAAAGTATGATTATTTTACATATTTGAGAAGATGTCTAGACTAGGGAACACTTGTTGCATCTAAAGTTAAGTTTCCTAACAGGTTTCAAGTAAAGATTTGTGTGCCCAAAAAGTGTTATTAAAGCAATTGTTTTAATCTAATTCTGTTCATTATTTCAATTTTGCATATATTGTTGCAAATTCAGAATTAATTCAACTAAGAATAAAATTTCTGAAAATACTTCTTCCTTTAAAATCTGACTGTGGACTAGATTTAACAAATCAATAGGCAGCTGCCTGCTGACAGCACTTGATTTGATCTAGCCCTGACACTTTGATCTCAAAAGGAAGGTGTATTCTTTTAATATTAAGTAATATATTGAACAAAGTGCAGCTTAAAAAAATACTCAACTAAGGTGCTAATGACACCAGATAATTAATATTTTAAGATCTCTAAATTCAAGCTATACTAACAGTACAAATTTGTTTCTTAAAAGTATATTAGGAAGCACATTTTTAAACACAATCTCATTTACTAGTGTTATAATGCCTTAGAAACTTAATTTTTGCATTGATTCAGATGAGTGCCCTCCTGGCTGGTTCCATCTGATTTTTCTGAAATCCAGTCATACGCTCACTATGTAGCTTTATAGCTTTATCTTTCACCAGAGGTTTCTTCTGCAAACCCAGAAAAAGAACAAAGTGCCCACCTTTATAAGTGAGTTCTCTTCAGCCCTGGAGCTACCTGGTTCATTATAAGTATGATAGATTTCATAAAGTAAAGAAGTTGTAAAAACCTTTATGGAAGCATTAAAAAGATCTTGAGCTAATGCATTAATAAAGAAAAGTTCACCGAATATGCGAAGCAGAAAACAGGTCCTTAACTTCACTTCTGTCCCTGACAGTGACTGGGACCAGCACCACCTGAGCAAGGCAGGATGATCAGTTATCTCTAATTAGACAGAAATACATTATTTCACTGATTTTTTTTTGTTGTTGGCATTAGATGCAAACTCAAAATATGCAACACATTTTTTGTGTCCAATATCTCTTGAAATGAACAGTATAATTTTTTTTCTCTTTTATTCAGTTACTTTTTCTAACATGTGTTTTTATGTGCTTTCTCAATAGAAAGTTGAATTTGGGAGACATTGACTTGATACTGTACAAAAATGGACAATAGCTGCTAAGCTACATAGAGTATTGTGTTTCTATCAGATCACACTGTAATAGATTCAGAGAAACTCCGTGGGAATATAAACCTGAAATAGCCTTTGTGGAATGTTTACAACGTTCCCTATATAAATGGGAGAAAAGAAAAGCTCTGTAAAATCCATGGTCTGTTCACTGCATGCTGGTGTTCAAGGATTTCACTTCAAATACACCCGCACTCAGTTCCAGAGGTGAAAGCCAATCTCTCTTTATCTCACTTAAATCAAACCTTCATTCATCACTCTCCTGCAATTGAGCTACATAGATTTCAATGCATTAAGAGCCTTCTGTGGTCACTGAAAAGGAGCCAGTTATTCTTCTTTATGAAAAGGAAATGTAGCTAATTAATTAAGATGAAAGAAAGGTATGTGTTATTTCTCCACCTAATTGCAATCTTCACATTTCAGCAATACATAGAGAGATTTTCATATTGAAATCTATAACCCTGAAACAAAAGATTAGGAAAATTCAAATGCCTTGAGCAATTGCTTTGGCATACCACAGATACTTTAAAAAATGCCTGGTCTTCTGTTTCCAATCTATTCCAATATCTTGTTTCTGAGAGCTGCTGGATGCAGAGCCTAGAGGACATGCTGTTCCTAGAGTTTCCATTCTGTAGTACAGAGAAGACATTTCTGTTCCCTTTTATTACATGACATATATTCTCTGTTATGGAAGCAGTATCTCTCTTTATTATGAATAAAGCTTTATACACTAAAAATGTAATTCTCCATCACTGGGCACCTGTGCTCTAACTCTTTAAGCCATCCAGAGAATCAGATAATTAGGCCTGGTGGTAACATTTCTAAAGACAACTACCTAGCTGATAAGGAAACTGATGCAAAGAACTTAAATTCATGAACAGAAAAAAATATTGATTTACACTTAACCTGCAGCTATTTTTTAATAACCTATGCTTGTCTGAGGCTGGAGAGTATGAGCTGCTTAGAAAGAACACTAAACAGCTCACAAGAGAGAACTCTAGGAGAGAGCACAATTAACTAATGTGAACTGAGTGCTCGCTCTCTGTGAAGCTGGAACAGGATTCATTCGCCAAGTGGGCCTGAGGATTAATTTACCAATGCAATGAACTAGTGACAGTGTCACTCCAACTGGGCATACCAATCATTTGACAAGGGTCTAAGTATAGAGGACAACAGTTCTCTATCACCTTTTTGAGGTGGCTTACACATTATTTTAAAATACCTCATTTTTTGTGATCAGCTTTGAGTATATCTGAGTGTTTTAGTTCAATCCCGAGCATGATTTGGAAGAACACTTTGTTTCACATGGTGCTGCTGCCTTGAAATGCATGAACCAGGTTTAGATAAGATGAAATCAAACTGGCAGATGTGCTCATAAGAAAATCATGAGCTCTCCAGCTGCTAAGAGGCATCCAGTTTACAGAGCACGAGTGCAGGTGCTTGCTGTGACCCCTAAAATCCTTACAGTGGGAATGCCGTGTCCAGCACTAACAATTTCACACTCTCAATTGGCCTGCACCACTTGCTATGGCAGATGGAAAAAATGTATTGAAATTCATATAAGCATTCAATGTATTTGCACTACAAATCAAAAGGCAAAGCAGAAGTGATAAAATCTTGTCAAAATGACTGCCTTCATACCTATGACAAGGATAATTTTTGGTCGAGGTCTTGCAGGGTCAAACACATCGTACTCCTCAATTAGCTCAGCAGTTTCAGAAAGGTCAGTGTCACTTTCTATGGAGAACTGTTGGATCGGAGGCAGCCGGTCGTAGCGTCGGTAGGGGAAGTTAGAGTTATCAGGCATCACTGTAAAATAGTAAGATAAACTGGGAATTGTGGAAATAGGCAGAAAACTCAAAATCTGTTCTGTACACAGATTTAAATAAGTATCATACATAAAGTATAAACATCTCATAATTTTACATTGTGTTTGCTGTTGCTATATTAGATATTTTTGACCTCTAAATAACTAATTTATTAAATCACAACCACCCAGAGTCAGTTTTCTCTGGTGTATGTTTTCAAGCACACCAGGTTTTCTATGAACATCTGCCCATAGCACCCAGAGTTCAGCAGGGGCCTCTGAGAAGAAAAGCTTTATATTGTGCAGATAACCTCTACTATTAAGCAGGACTCTTGTAGTGATACATGTTGTACACAGAGATAGAGACAGTATTCTTGCTGATTATCTTCATGAAATGTTGGATGGCAAGGAAAAATAACTATGGCAACTGAAATAACAGCTAATTACTCTTTGTTAACATTAAAAATAAAATAATTACAGGTATTTGTATGACATCTGCTTAGATTTTATGAGATGCACTTTTTCTAAGAGTTTATAATTTATATTTTATTTAGTAAATTAGCGTATGGCTCCAATGTAAATGTAGTAAAACACGTAATGTAACTGCACTGAAGTTGGTGTGTATGTCATCCATAGGGACCAACTGAAAACACAAGCCAAGTTCACTGTGTCGTCTCTGCCCCATCTTTGCAAATGTTGTCGGTAGGATACAAGAAATCCCCCCACTGATGTGCTAAACATTTACTCAGCAAACATCCATCATTTGGCTGGAAAATGATCACAATTTCCTCTACTGCCTAGCATCCATTACAGCAGGAGAAAAACAGGTGCCAAAAAGCAAGGAAACAGAATTCTTGACTCCTTTGCCTACAGATAATCAGAATGAGGCATAATCTATAGAAGTATAAAATAATTCAATTGTGGATGTAAAACCATACACAGTTGAAGAAATAGAATAATTTTTAAATTTAATACATTACCATTCCTGAAAAACGACCTCCGGGACTGTCCTCCATTGAGTGGAGGCAGGGTCTTCTTTTCTGGGCTGACAAAAGTGTCCCATTTTACTTTTTCTGGCCCTCCAAGCTCTTTTACTTTCTGCAAACAGCTTTCCAAATATTCAATTGGGTCATCAGGTTTGTAACACATTAATCCATTCAACAGACTCTGAAATGTAAGATCAGAAACACAGACTGTAATGATAGACGCCAGGGAAAACCAAGCACCTTTACTTTGTCTTTTACTTTGCACACAGAAACACCACATCCCTTCATATTCAGACTCTCTATTGTAATTCAATGCATAAAAGGGAGGCCTGCAAAAAATCAAATTATTTTGGTTTGCCAATGTCACAAAAATTACTAGGAAAGGAAGCTCATGGCTATGTCTTTATAGTGTCTGTTTGCACTAAAATAAAACCCAAAAATACAAAAAAATCCCTCTACATTTTTCTTAGAACTGTCACTGGCAAGTATACACAGAGCAATGTGCAAGCAAGAGAGCCCCAAAATTTACACATCCTTTGTAGTCTTTGACATCACTAAAATGTATCTTTTCCTTAAAGACCACTGCACCCACAAGTATCTCATCCATATTCTTGTCAACACTTACACAAGCAATGAAAAGAGAATTTTAAAAAATCATGAGAAATACTCAAATATCACCTTGATCAGTAGCTGGAAAAATACCCCACTACCCCAAAATTCATAGGTGCTTTCTGATTTAATTGATCACAGATTTTAAGCCATTAGCAATCTCCTTTCTACAGTATTAATTGTTCACTCATCGTACTCATGAGCATTGTGGGGGGTGTGAAAGAAAGACTGCCAGGCCCTCTTCTGACACATTTCCTTGACAAAGTGATACATAAGTCATCATCTCACCTCTCCACGAGACTGCTGCATCCAACCTTCCCTTAACCATGCATGTCTTTCAGGATGATTTCTGTTCTTTTTGCTTTTCCTAATTTTTGTGTGAATAAACTTGAGGGTCATAGTTGGTATTAATAGTAAACATAAATAGCTCCAATTCAGGATTTGATCAGTTGCTATCTACAGTTTATACAGTAATTGATATTTACACACATTTGAGCTTATAAAATAAGGTACAATTTCTATGTATCCATGCCCTTACTATAGTACTTAAATGATCACAGCAACTAACAGTGTATTTTTGCAGAAGACATGCACCAATTTTTAAAAATCAGTAGCTCAAGCTTTGAGCTTCAACAGAAAACCAGTTTTGTCTGCATCTGTTGTTAAACCATTCACATTCTGTGTAATTAAAACATTAGCATTCGCCGTGTCCTGCAATTTTCAAAATATATAGAAAGATGTCTAGCTTCAGCACAGGCAAGGGAAAATACATATGTGTGTATGTTATATACGGATAACAGGATGTCTGATCCGGGAGGGAAAAAAATCCACATTGCACAGAGAAGTAATTATCAGCCATTAGCAGCAGGTAACTTGTGGGGAGCTAAACAACACCTCACTAAACATTTGCGGCTCTTTTGTTCCCCCCGACCGCTGAAAGATGCCTCTCGCCCGCATTCCAAGGCGCTCCTTTGCCCTGCGGACGCCCAAGTTCGCTGCCCGCCGGCGGCGGAGGGAGGCGGCGGCCGCGGCGGGCGGAGGGGCGCGGCCGCGGGGGCTCCGCGGGGGGCGGCGGGCAGCGCTGCCCCGGCCCCGGCCCCGCGCCCACCCGGCCCGGGCTGCGCTCCCCGCGCAGGCTGCGCCAGCCTCGGGCTGCTCCGTCCTTCCAGCCACCTTCAGCCCTGCCCGCCGCGGGGTCCCAGCGCGGAGCATCCCCCGACGGGGCGGAAAAAGCCTCCCCCCTGCGCCTCGCCTACCTCGAAAAGCTGCGGGATCTCCCTGCGGGCCAGATACTCCTTCGCCTCGCCGGCGCTCATTCCGCCGCGGGGCGGGTGGGCAGCCCGAGCCCCGCGCTGGGCTCGGCGCGGCGATGCAATGCGGGAGCCTCGGCGAGGCTTCCGCGGGCGGAGGGAGGCAGGAGGGAGGCAGCCGCCCGCCTCCCGTGCCCGCTGCTCGCAGGGAGCGAGAGAGAGCACGTTTTCCCCCGGCGGGGAGCGAGAGCGTGCGCAGGCTGCCGGGGAAAGTTTCGGGGGTGCCCGCGGTGAGGCGCCGAGCGGAGGCGGCGGGGGGCTGTGCCTGGCGCCGAGCCGCGGGCAGGCTGCCCCGGCAGAGAGCGGACCCGCTCCGCCGGCTGCGCGGGGAGCGGCGGCGGCGAGGGCTGGGCACCGGGGAGCGCAGGGTGCTGGGAGCCGCCCGCTGTAACGCGGTCCCTGCCCTTGGCACGGTGTTCGGGCGGCTCGAGGAGCGAGACGTTTCATACACTTTGGACTGGCAAAAAGCCACGAACTGCGATCAGTCATGAGCATCTCTGATCTGCGAGTCACAGGAAGAGATCTGAAATGATCTCTGGTCTAGCCTTCTGCTCAAGGCAAGGACAGCTTTGAGGTCAGACCAGGTTGCCCAGGGCTTTATTCAGTCTCATCTTGCAAAACCTTCCAAGGGTGGCAACTGCAGAGCCTTTCTGGACAATCCATGCTTGTCTGGCCTCGACATGAAGAAGGGTTTTCTCCTATTCAATTATCACCTCCCACGTCTCATTGTGTTCCTTGCCCACGATTGCGAAGACCCCGGCTCCACTTTCATGATGGTCTCCTGTCCAGCCTTGGAGAGCTGCTATTATGTGCCTTTAAGCCTGCCACAAGGCTGAACAAGCCCAGCTCCCTCTGCTCATCTCAAGAACAAGTGCTCTCCATTCTTTAACCATCTTTGTGGCTGTCCACTCAACTCAGAATCATAGAATATATCAAGTCCAACTTGTGAGTGAATGGCCTGTACAGGGATCAAATTCACTCCAGTTTGTTAACATCTCTCTTCTGCTGGGGAGCCCAAAACCAAGTGCATCATTCTAGATGTACTCTGGGAAGTGTTAAGTAGGGGGTAGCTTTTGTGGTAACTCTGTGGCACACTGGAAGTCTGAGTATTTCGATTGCTGAAGTGTCCTATATCAAGTCTGATTTTCCAAATAGTTTTAAACTTTATTATCTTTTCTAACAGAATATCCTTGTATTTGTGCTGAGGCGCACCCTAACACAAATAAATTACGTAACTGTAAGCTTATAAACAGCACTGAACAACTGCTTTCTGTATGTACATCCCTATTTTTCAGACAGATAGGAAAATAGATAGGTCTTCTCCAGTGTCTTTTAAGAAGCTTCTCCTCATTGCATATGATTTGTGGATCAATATCAGTTTGACAAGCTTCTCCCTCTCAGCTGCAGCCATGTTCCTTGTTTTGCTGTTTCTGTAGTTGAACTGCCCTTGTTTTCCTCAGCCCAGCCTCCAGCTTGTTATGCAGCTTTTTCTTTTTTTACTCCCAGAGAAGCTTCCAGTCCTTGTTCATTCCATGAACTGCTAAATTCTGCCCAGAAGGCAGTCCCATGATCTTCTAATGACAAATTGGACTGTTTGGTTTTCCAAGTCATCCAAATATTCCCAGCAACTACCACGTAAAGGGCAGCAACTGACATCCCTTCACAGCAACTGACTGATGGATGGCCCACAGAATCATAGAAGGGTTTGGGTTGGAAGGGGCTTTAGAGATCACCTTGTTCTGACCCCCTGCCATGGGCAGGGATGCCACTCGAAAGATCAGGCTATTCAGGGCCCCATCCAACCTGCCTTGGACACTTACAGGATTGGGGCACACAAACTCTCTGGGCAAATGTGTTTCAGTGCAAAGCTGCTGGAAAACCACAGCTGAAGTGTCTCTGCAGTTTGGCTTCAGAGCCTTTCAGAGCCTTTGCAGCTCCAGCTTCTATCAATCCACTGGTGTCTACTTAGAGAAGCTGGAGTCACTGAATTGACACTTGCCATATGTTCAAAGAAGACTTTGGTTTTTGCTGAAGAGTTTAATCAGCATTCTGCAGTTTTTCTCATCCTCCCATAAAATCTGGATGTGGTTTTAACCCTACTTTCTTCTGCTAAAATTTTAATCCATCCAAATGTAAATTCATTAAAAAGCACATTGCCTTAATTTTTATTGAGTAAAATGAGTAGGCTCCAATGTCCTAATAAAAAGATATGAGACATAATTGCTTTTAAATTACCTTAAATGAAGGTTGACAAAAGGAAGATGGAATTAAATTAAATAGATATTTTCTTAAAATAAGGTATTTGCTAATGAGGGCTAATAGAAGATGGCATTCTATTTAGGAGCACAGAACTGTGGTTTTGGCATTTTGTGGGTGTAATTTTTTTTATTTGTTTCTTGATACAAAAAAAAAAATCATCTGTATTATCATTGTCTTGGATAAATTCCATTTATAGGCTTTCAGAATATATATTTTTATATACTCAACATTTATGGGTAAATTAGTATCTCATCCAATGTTTGGCAAGAGAAAAATATTTCCTTTCATATGCTTTCCATAGCATCTTCCTCAGGAATGTGAAATATGTTTGTGTAAAGTCTTGTCCTACTTGTTTTGGTTTTTTTCACTTTAGGCTTCCAGGCATTTTGTTCAGTTAGATAATGCTAACAGGAAATAAAAAACCAGAAATAATTCCTGCTATAAAATTATGCATTATTATTATGCACATCTTCATTATTGTTCAAAATGTTGTTTTGTTGCACAAAATCAAATTCTGTGTTGCAGAAATTACCACCTCAGAACAAATACAGCCATTAGGAAATCTATCAGACTGAAGGTGTGAAATGTATCTGGAAAGGATATTTTTGGATCTAATAATACAGTTCCTCCTTGTAGAAGCAATGTTTTATGCGTTTGCTGTCAGAAGAATCCCCTTATTGAAGCAGGGTCGCAGGTGGAAGCTTCTCAAAGGCTCTGAAGAACATTGGCAGTGAAGGATTAAGCAGAGATGAGCCAAAGGGGCACAAAAAGCTGGGCTATTTGTTGTGCAGGTAACATAAAGGGAGCTGTTCAAGGTGAGCTCTTTGTTGGGTAAGTGTCTGATCAAGAATGCAGGTGGGAGTGAAGTGGTCTTACTGCCTTAGAAAGCAACACAGGATGTAAAAAATGCTCAAAGGAATGGGAATGCATTTGAGCTCCAGGGCACTGCCCATTCCTGAAGGTGCAGGCAGCTTTTAGGGTACTGGGTGAGGCACAAGGATCATTGGTTATTTCCTACCTTTTCTGGAGGGCAAGAAGATATAATAGAAAGAACAAAATTTTGCTGTCAAAATGATAACATTTCAGAAAATTTATCTAGAAAACTTCCTCTGGATCTTATAGCATTTGGCAGATTCCCTTCTCATTCTTCTTGTTTCCTCCAGAAGCTACATGAAGCTGCACTAAGATGAATCAGTATTTTCAGGGATCAGCTGGGATATGGTGTTCTGGGCCTTCTATTCTTCTTGGTTAAACCAATTACACAACACCCATAGCCTTCAGTCAAACCGTAATTAGGTTCTGTGTTTTCAAAAATCACTTCAGAATACCCCAGTATTTTATAAACTATTTTTTTTCTAGTGCCTGTTCAAGCACTAGTGGCTGGATCTGTCACACCAGTTGCTGCTCTGCTAGACATCTTTATTAAATCAGAACCAACATCCTTGGATTAATGTGCTTATACAGGCTGATATGAGGACAGCTTGAATTTGTAGATTCTGTAAGTAAACCAATTATGTGCAGGCTTTTTAATAGAACATGCTGAATTATATGCTTCTGATCCAGAAATGGTATGCGTTTTAATGTAAATTTGGAACTTAGTTGCAGCCTCATAGTTGCAGTTAGTGTGGTATAAATTAATCCAAGATTGCTCAAATGATAGTTTAATTTTTAGGATAAATCCCTTTCTGAACCCTTTTGCTACAGCATTAACCGTTTTTTTTAAACCTCATGTTTCCCCCACCTTTCTTTTCTACTCTAATACACCATTTTTTCTTTTCTACTCTGATAGACATTTTTCTCTTTTCTCCTGGTACCTGAACATGTTACTTAAGTGAAGTATATCACCAATTGAAAAGTAGTAAAAAATCAACCAAGAAAAATCTGATTTCTGGATCTAGATTTCAGTAAGTCCCAGAATTAACATTTTATGTAAATTTTGAGGACACCAAGATGAATAGAACACTGAGGGAAGAAAAAAAGATCATGCCACTTAAAAGTTTGAGGATGCATATTTCAATCTGCTGAGAAAAGAAACATTTTAAAGAAATGCTATGATCAAGTCCATATTTGTTGTGATAAACGAAATAGCTAAATAATCATTCTTGTGACCTTTCCCTGAACTGTCCAATTTATCTACATGCATTTTGAGTGGGATGTAGAGGCATCAAACAGGACACATTGTTCTGCTCTTCCAGCCTGCCTGTGACACCTCAGTGCCCTCATTCTGTTGTTTTCCTGCTGACAGACTGAATTTGTGCCCTGCTGTGGTGTTGCAACAGGACTCACCCCGAGCTGGGTGCCTGGCAGATTCCCAGCAGCTCTGCTTTCCACGGTTTTCTCTCCCAGGTTCCTTTGCTGGAGCATCAACACCTGCACTTTATTTTTGATGTATGACTGCCTATATTTGCTTGCACCCAGTTTACCAAGTAATCAGCATGCTCAGTGCCAGTGAGCTGTCCCCTCTGGGAGATCCCACTGCCCCAATCTTTGCTCCCTGCCACTGGCACCAGTGGTTTTCTTTGGTTTGGTAATCACTGCAAATATTATACAGCACATGGCCAAACCAGAGTTCCTAAGGGACCAAAACAGAAAGTCAGTATTTCCCATTCAACTTCACTTTTGAGGCCAGTCAATTAATTATTAAATATATATACACATTAATTTTGATTCACTCAGGTTTTTTAAAGAAAATATCTTGCAGCAGTAAGTAAATGGCATCAGATCAGCACTTTTTTTTCTTCATCAGCCAGAAGGAACCTTCTTGAACAGCTATTTGTGCACAGATCTGAGATGATCTTTATTTCAGAAGCCGGCATTGGCAGGCATCAATTCAATTTCATATAAGCTATATTCCAGTATGTTCTTATCAATTATGTTTTTTTACTAAGTTCCATGTTAGATGGCCAGGGCTATAATTCCCTATGCCACCATCATTAGAAAGTAGTGGTCTAGCATATTCCCAGAATGGAAGTATTTTAAGAGTTCTTTCCAGTTTTTCCCTTTCCTGTCCTTTCCAGCTGTTTTAAAACTCTGATACAACTTATCCAAGTTATTTTTAGTGACTACTATTTATAAAACTTACTTGACTACAGTTCTAATGGAGAATGTTTTATTATCATGATATGGTATAGTTACATCATCTGATCATTTATATACAGAATTGAAATATGCAGTGAAGTCTATCAATCACTTTTGATAAATCTGTGAAAGGATATGGCACAAATGTTGTAAGGATTGTTTTCTTTCTTTCTTCAGAAAAGCTGCTCTTTTAAATGCTGTTGCACCCCTCTGACTATTAGCTTTTATGTAATTTTGTTTCCCTTCTCATTTTTTAGCAGTTCTTAAATCTGTCACATATATTTCTTGCAGGTTCTAGTATTTGCAATAGAAGTTTTTCTTATTCTTGTATATCTTTATTTTCAAGGCAAATTGCTTGCAAATGTCTTGTTAACGTTTCTTAAATAATTCCCAATTATATATATATTTTCATATTTAAGTTTTTATCCTTGATTTGACTTATAATAATTAGATAGTATGAGGATATTGTACAGCATTATGTAACTTAATAAATTCAAGGTTTTTACCTCAGAAAGTCCTTACATCTCTGAGAGATGAAGTGCGGGAGGTGCTCTGGAGGTTTTCCTTGTCCCTAAGACAGTGGCTGTACTGGGGAGAACACAGATTGAGCATTTACCCAGACCTTCTGTCTGATCCATTACAGCCTCTTGATGTTTTTGCTTTTATTTTATGTCAGTTAAACTGGATCTCTTCCTCTCCCCACAGTGTTACAGAAATTGCTCTTTGGGAGGATTATTTCATAAATAAAATTACCATTTTTCAGTAACTGATTAATAAATACTCCAAATCCGTGGATACTGATTTTTCAAAACTTACAAATGTGGTATGGTTTTTGTCCAATAAAGTCCTAAGGATTTAACCACATATTTCAAGGTTCTAATCTATGCATTGTCCCCTGTTAATAATTTCTGTTCATCTAGTTTACTCTTTATGAGCTAAGGGAATTTGTGTAGCTGTAGGAAAAAACCACCAAAATAAAACACAAAAAAACCACAGCAAAATTCAGTCAATAAAACAGGCTTTAACTGAATAATGACTTGTGGGTGGTGGTTGTGGGAATAGAAAAGAATTCAAGCACAGCTACAGACCTCATCTTGGGAACACTGTGGAGCTCAAGATTGTTAGAAAGTACAAGTTCCTGTTCCTTCGCATTTGGGTTTCATTTCTGTGGTTAAATGGACCAGTGCCATACGACATTATTTCTATAACTTGTTATTCAGTCATACAGTGAAAATCTTCCCTATTTGAAAATCATCTTTCACAAAATACAGCTCTTGAAATGATAAACATCTTGACTATTTCTTTTTTTGCTAAATGAATTGCAAGTAATACCAACTTCCTGTATGAAAGCCTTAGAAAAGTCACATAATGATTTCAAGAATTGCTCACACTGAGAAAACTTCAACATTTTTTGATGCTTATATCTTTACAGTGGCTCAAAACATTGTGATGTTAAGTCAAAGGGAAAGAAAAAGTATAACTTCATTTGATATAATTTGTTCTTACCTAGGATCAAGAAAGATTCCTGGATGGGCTATTTTCTTGTATGAAAGGCATTTATAAGTGCAGATTTTTTTTCTCTACTCAAAAATGAGGACCATTAATTTTGGTCAGGTACATGGTTGGTACATGTATTCCAAAGAATAAAATAATTCTTAAGGAAAAAAAGGTCTTGTTTCACAACATGGCAATTTTTTATAATTAAGATTCACAGTGGAATAATGTTCTGTTTTCAAAAGTGGCCATGGTGATAACTGTAGCATTCTGGTAAAAAAAGTTTCCTGTTTTCATATTCAGTGTGTATCCAATATTCAGCACAGAGCAGTAGCTGTCAAAATGTTGGTAAGTCACTGGTGTTTTCTTCTCCCTGTTAGTTTTTCTAAAGCTAAAGCTCTTTATATTTTATATTCCATAATAAAATGAGGAATGACTGTCCAAACTTTCTTTTCTAGACACAGAAAGGCTGTAACTTTGGCAGGTATTCGCTCACAACTCTGAATTCTAATGTAAGGAACATATTTTGGGTGGGGGGGAGGATTTTAATTTTGCCCAAGTCATTTTTTAATGATCTAATGTTCTTGAACTCATCCCTTTAACTTCTTGTTCTTGCATTGCAATGAATAGAATGCAGTATCTAGAGATTAAAATATGCACATTATGTAATAATTAGATACAAATCAGAACATAGAATGTAGGCAAGATAAAGAAATTGCACCTGAAGATACAATAGGCTAAGTTGAGAGACGTGAGAGAAACTGGCAAATGTTTTAGCCATAGAAATGTTTTAATTTTAATTTGAAATTCATCCTGCCTTTCTGCTGACATACAAGAACATTGCCTGAATTTAGTCACCAACTTCAGTGAATGCTTTCTTGACAGTATAACAAATGAGAATTGGATCAAACACCTGTTTCCCATAGAAGCTGACACCCTGCCAGATGGCTTATTAGCAAAGATAACTGTTGATGGAACTATCACATGAGGGTTGAACTTGAACTCAGGTTCAACATGGCATGGGGTGAAAACTTTTGGTTAAATGGAAGAAAAGATTATAACTCAGTATTTGATAGAACCTAACGCCATGTAGTTTATAACATTGGAAATTACTAACAATCTTCAGCACTTGTCGAATCACCAAGACCTTTCTTTTTCTTGTCATGCTACCCAATAAAATGAAATAGTTGTTGAAGTGCAGGGCTGCACAGGACCCTTGGCTCTGCCTTATAATACCTTGTTAGAGATTAGGCAATTGTGCTCTGGAAAGCAAATCCACCTTGGCTGGATGTTGGAGTCATGACACAAGGCAGGGTTCAGGAGAAGTTAATTAAGGATCACTGCTTTCAGGAGAACTGACAAAGTTCTGCTCCTATATGAACTCCTTAGCTGCAGAGGCAGGTTACTGTAAAATGTACAAGTGAGAAACTCAGTGGCTGTGCTTTTCTAATTTATTAAAAAATGTTCAGGAATTAAAAAAACAAAAAACCAACCTATTTTAGCTCTTGTGTATTTGACAAAGAGGTCATTGGCTTACAGCTGAGTTGGTATTATTTGGACAAGAGTTGAGTATTTTAAGAACACTTAAATTACTCCTTTCTTTACAATATACAGCTAAATCACCCCTAAATCAGTTTTGGAAATAGTTTTTTGAATTACCCTATAGTGTAGCTGACATTTTTCTATATACATTGATTGAAAATTATTGATTACTGGCTTTCTACTGGAACCTTACTCTATCAGCCTCTGGGCTAGGGAAAAGTGAAACGTGACCTGCAGAGGTAGAATGTACAGCTTCCCTAGCTGACTTCTTTTATTGAAATATGAGCAATTTCTGGAAAAAATATCCTGGTTTTATCATTTGATAGTACCAATACACACACAGACATACTTCCTTTCCACAATAAATTTTTGATTTATGAACATATGAGGATCCCCTACGAGAGAGAAAATATATTTTGTCTCAAGAATTCACAGGCAATAAGTAGCATAACGAATGAAGAATAATTTATTTCACAAAAGGATTTGAAAACAAATATGGCAATTTTAGACCATCATAACTAGACACAGAATTACTGAAGGAAATGGAAAAGATAGTTCATACTTTTCTGGTTCCTAGATGAGGATATAAAGAAGGCAAAATATGTTCAGTCTCCTATGTGACAAAAATGGAAAAGGAAAAGTATCTGGATTAAAAATGCTTCTTACAACATGGTAATATATAGCAATTAAAAAAATTAAACTGTTTTCCTAATCCTGTGGAAATATGCAGGCAAACAGAATCAGATGAAAGCAAAAGAGAATACAAATTAGCAACACTCCAAATTTTTGAGTAGTGTTTGAAGAATCCAGGTTTGAGATGACATGAAATTAACACTGACTGCCTTGAGATCTTTCTGTGAGTTGCTTTACAGCTAAAAAGCAGTAATTATTTTTACATTTAACAATGTCAAATGATTACCATCTTCATTCTAAAGCTAAGTAGCAAGGAAAGCTATGTACCTTTGACCTCATATAATAATTTGATGTAACTATTCTGAGAGGAATAGTCTTAATTTGGTCTGTTTGCAAAACTTAGATCTGGAATCCTGACATTTCTGTACCTGATAAAGAGATGTATTATTGGGGTTTTTTTTTGAGATATATATTTAATATGCACATGCAGCTAAAATGCAAGGGGGTTTTTAAGCATTTACATAATATTATAATGAGAAAAATTGTGTTTAAGGAAATCCTTGATAACTAAGAGAGTTCAAGTGCAAGAAGGTGATTTTTGCTGAGATAATACTTTTGCAAATGCATCCATTAAAGCGCTGATTAATTGAAGTTGATTGACTGATGGGTGCCTTTTCTCCATGTAAAAATCAATCACCTTGAATGAACATGTAAATTCAAATGCCTGCCTTAAAATGTAAAAGGTCATTAACTGCAGTAAATGTAGCTTTTACATTTTCACATAATACAGATATTTAGCAGCAAAAACAACTAGTTCAGGTCACAGGACAGATACATAGAAATGACAGGCATATATTCATGTATTAGTAATTCCAATTATCACTAGGTCTTTTTCTTGATGTTCTCTTTCAGTTAGAAAAATCTCATCAGGATACAATACATAGAACAAAGATAAAAGACAGGTGAAAATGAGGGGCTTGAATTCTTCATTCATGAGTTGCAAAGCAATATAGAAAAACTTTCATAGATTTCACAACAGTGCATTCTTGTGTAGGCAATTCTTCTCAGTTTGCACAATATCATCATTAACTTAGGCCACACAATTTGGCTTTTAAGAAAGGAAGTATTTGATGGGTCAACAAGTCACTGATTTACTTTCTTGCTGAATATGTTGGTTTTTTCCCAGACTTTCTGCTTAGTAATAGCTCTTTTAATTTTTAAAGTAAAATTCCACCTTGCACTGAGTGCCAGCACTATCATGGTGAAAAGGCTTTTTACTGACCTGTGCAGAAAGAAATTTCAAAAAGACTTCATTTTTATAAATCATAGCAAAATCTGGCAGCCAAGCACTATGATTTCAATTTATGAAGTAATTCTGGCATTTGTACTTGGGAAGTGTTTCTGGTAAATGAGCTCACAGAAACAGATACTTTTAATTTCCAAGAGCATGGTCTTAGAACTTGTAGTTTATTGAAGGATAGTCTATGCTTAGTTCAGCATGAGCACTTTCCACCTAATCCACAGCAGCTTTTACACAATCCTGGTAAATGAAGCTAAAGAGAGAAGAAAATTATCTCTCTGCTTTACACAGTTTGACTAGAGTGAGAAATTATTAAGGTTTGCTGATCTGCTCTTGAGCAGCTGCTCCTAAAACTACAAGTAAAGTTTTGTCTAAAAATTTGTTGGGCTGTTTCAATCTGCTCTTCCCCAAATCTCCTGAATAAACATTAAGAAGAAGAACAACAACAACTATATATTTACATTTTAAATTATTAAGTTATTCCTTTCATTGAGAATATTTCTTTAAATTCCTTAACGGCCTAATTTTGGATTTGTCTTAAATTTTGCTTCTCAAGTCACACTTCCACTAGTCAGATTTAATGACATTTCAGTACCCATCACACATTGATCTGCATAACCTTTCCTGGCAATACACTGGATTCAGTTTTAGTGACTGTACAATTGTTTAATGTTAATCAATGTTATTGTACTTGGAGTATGAGTAACCTTATTTCTAACAAGATTTTCATAATACTAACTTTTCCCAGGTAAAGCTGATGTGCATCCAGCCTTTTTTCTTCAAATGTTTTGTTGGTTTTCTCATATAGCTGATGAGTAGTTCTCCATGGAATACAAAACCCCTTGCTTGCAAATAAGACAATTACTTGGAAGACAAAAGGTTATATTTAGATTGCAGGCTGAAGACCAGTTTGAGTACACACAATAGCTTTAAGTATTGGTTTGGGAGCTAAAATGAGTCTATCAGCAACACCGCCCTTTATTTGAGTTAATTTAACCAGCAGAGCTGAGGCCACTTCAGCTCAATCCCTATAGGGAGGACTTTGCTGAGGCACTCAGGTATTGGTGTGTTCAGTACTCAGGAGAGATTTATCATACAGATGTCAGAACTGGCAGTGGGATAAAAGTGATGGCTTCTTAATGATTCTAAACCACAATGTTCTATCCACTGCTTGAAGCCAAAGGTAAAACTGGTTCTAAATTTAGCTGTACTTAGGGCAGTTTAATTAAGATTCTTATCTTGTTTCTAATTAAGAAGCCCATGAATTTTCTATTTGAGAATGAACCCTTTTGAAATACCAATGAAAAAATACAATGGGGAGGGTAATTCTAAATAATGTTTTAAATAAATAATACATTGGGGAGGTTTACTGCTGTCTTTTTCCCGATTTTGCTCTTTTAATAATGATTTGAGAAAATATTTTCAGCTTTATCTATTGAAAAAAATACTGGTGCAGAAAGACTAAATGTGACCTAATTAACTATCTCAATAAGCTGCCACTGTTTTTCCACATTTTCTTTTCTCATATTTTACCTTTTTTTACCAACAGAATAAACAGTTGGAATGGTTGGTAACTTCTTGTCTTCTGAAGATGTAATACTTGTTTATTTCACAATTCAACAGTATGGAAATGCAATGCCTGGTAATATTTACATCATTAATGACAGAACAGAACTGATGACAAGGTAGATGGTTAATTCATTAAGAACAAATGTCAACTGAATTTCATTGCAGGCTTCAAGGTTTTTGCCTGTGTTCTATTCTGACCTCAGAAGGCCTGTAAAACATTATTTCTATAATCCCACTTTGTAAATAACAGTAACAAATACTGTCTTATTTGATTCCAATGTGGAGTTAAGCCACTTGATACTATGGTTGAACAGAAATGTGCAGTCTACTGTGTTTAGCCAGAGTACAAAGAGAATCTATTGACAAACACCCTTCAGTACAACTGTTTCAGCTCAGTAAAATTATAAACAAGGCTTCCTTCAAATAATTTTCCTTTGGAAGTTCTGTATCTATTACTCTCACTATATTAATTTTGCCTACTTTTTATCAGTATTAATTTGCTATTGTAAATCTTTTCAAAGTACGAACATTCTTTAGTCAAGCCAGCCTTCCATTAACAGAAAGGGGGAAAAACGCCAATGAGTGAGATCAATCAATAATTTAATTACTGTTGCCATTTTATCAGCTGAGATACCAAACTACAGTAGACTTGTTTAGGCATTTTTAAAATCTATGGTATTGACAGTCAAAAGAAGAAAGCAATAAATCTGCATTTTAAGTGGGATAGTAGCGTTCAGCTATTATTGATGATTCCTTAAGAATCACTCTTGTTGACTTATGTCATTGCAAGAGCTTATTTTAATTTTTCTTTTGGAAGCACAACAAATACAGCCAAAGACAGATTTTTTTCTTTTACACAGGAGACAATTATCAGACAGTACATGCGAGTCTAAAACAAACAGGAAAGCAGACACAGAACAGTGATCAAGAGTATAGAAGAAGGAAGAGATGCACTGTGATACAAATAAGTGAGACAATCAAGGTTAATGCAAACAAAATTACAGATATTTAATTGGTATTTTTGATACAGGAAAAAACCCAATTTCATGATTAGAAAGTGTCAGGTGAACTCTAGTATCATAAATTCTTGTTTTAGGAGCTTATAGGGTTACACTTGGGATTTCTGCTCCTCCTCAGTGGCTTTTTTGCTCCATGCTGGACAGGAACAAGCTGACAGATGGCTCATAAAGGGCAATTTCTAGAGGGTATAGATTAGAGGATTAGGGCCTGAGCAACCTGCTGGAGGAGGAAAGAATCTGGAAGGGCATCAAGATGTGCAGCAATGTGAACACCAGCTGCAGTTACAGCAGCTTTTTAAACAATTGTTTTAATTACAAATTATTTTGGAATACATATTTGGTGTCCTTTCTAATTACTCACCATGAAGTACAAGACACTTTAGCTTGGCAAAGGTCAAGCTAAAGGCACTCAGAGCATGAGAAGTATTGTTACTAGCACAGAAACAAAGCAGAATGAAGAAACAGGAGCAGACAGCATTGAGCTTTACTTCTAGACAAAAAAATAAATCCTGTACAGGCATGGAAGTATGTACTGAGAGCTGCCTAAGGGAATAAAGATGAAAAAAATGAGGACAAAGCTGTTGGTACTGTCTTATTGGAGGAAAAAAAAGAGAAGTGATACCACCTCCAGGAATAATGCCTGAAGCACTGGCACACTCATACATGTCTGATGAATACTAAAGCCCAGAAAGATTGAGCCTGTAAAGAAATAAGAGCCAGAAGTAGAAGGAGAATTAGATCCATTAGAAAAGACACTCCAACAGGCAAAGGGAATTCAGAAGGCAAACCAGAGACAGACCTAAGAAGGTGATGCACAATATTACACAGAATATTAATCAGAGGGAGTAATGGCCATTCTTTTGGATTATTCCAAAGAGCTTGTGCAACTGAGCTTGCCTTAACTCAGTGCTGCCTCTGCCCTGGGATGGAAAGGCAGCAACAGGACCTGAACACCCAGAGTCAAAGAGCAGCCCCTGCAGTGTGGCTGTGCTGATCCAAACACTGCTCACACACTGCAGATGACACCAGGGGACACAAGAACTGGGAGTGTGCAGCTATGTATCAGCTATGTATGCAGCTATGTTTGCAGCTTTTGCATCAGGAGCCTGCTGAGCCTTCCTGGTGATTGCAAACCCAGCTACATGTAACCATGAGAAATACAAGTGATCTTCCATGCAAGGAAAATTTGCTACGGTTTCTAAGCTGTGTTTGTATCATTTCAATGCCACATGAGGCTTTTTTCCACCTTTTCAGTTTATTTTCTGAAGTAGCAAATCAGACACAGTAACCCTTAAAGAATGCTATTAAAATTATAAAGTCTAGCATTCCAGAGAATGAAAAAAGTTACAGTCACCTCTGATACAAATTTCAGGAGGTTCAGGAGTTTGTAAGGAAATAGGATGATTTTAAATTTTATTCACAGAAAAGACGTTCATTACCTCTCATGTCAGGAATGTTTCTTGGTAAACCAAAAATCACCTTTTGGCCGTATTTGACATAACTTTTCACATGGTACAAACATCAAGACATGTCTGGTTCAAAGATGCATCATCAGGATACAGCTGCTGACATTATTTCTGTGTGAAAAGGATGTTACCAAAGGATGAATATTTGTAATAAGTGCAAAGAGCAAGGAAGTAAACTTAACTGAAAGAAGTTCAGTCACAGGCTCAGACCTCATCACATGTTTCCTGGCCAATTCCACATGGGAGCAGAAAGGTATTGCGGTGCTGTCTGAGTCAAGGCATATGAAATCAACTCATCAGTTTACCAAACTGCATGAATACATGCTTGGAGAGATCCTTTAGTATTATCCTTGTCTATCCTTTAGAATACTGACACATCATGACCACATCTGAGAATGATCAAGAGACCTAAGTGGAAGCATTTGAAGGGGCAAGAAAAAAAGCTTAAGTTTGGCCCTAAATTCATTTAGCTTTCTGGAAGAAGATAAACAGTGCAGCTTACAAGCAGGCACGAACAGACATTGACAACCATAGCACTTCTCAGTAGGTTCACAAGAGGCTCACACAGAAGGGTTCAGGCACAACAGGAGCTGGTGGCTATGGTATTCTGAAGGGAGTAAGTACCATCTAATAACAGGTGATTGTTTTTGTCAAGGAAACCAGTGATGCTTTAAAACAGCAAATGTGATGCTATTGAAATTCCAACATCAATACATGGAAATGTGCTCCTGTCTGAGAAAGTCATTACTGGTGACAAGTACATGGAGCAAGATATAGCTTCCATGGTTCAGGGCAGATTCTGCATCTTCACTGATGGAAGGCATCAGGCAATTGAACAAAGCAGTGACAAGATGAGATAGTAGAAATAAAAGAATCATACCAAGTGGTTCAAGACATTGAAATAAAAATTTGATGATGCATCAGCTCTGAGGGATGAATACACTACAGGCAAAGCTATAGCAAGGCTTCTTGAAAAGAAAAAAAATCTACCTTTAGGTCCCACTCCCTCCCTTGCCAAAGCTGGTCCCTCTCCAAGGCAGCCCTGCGGCCACCAAGACCTGGTGACACCCTCGGCTCACAGCTCGCCATGCCCTGCCCTCTTAGAGCCCAGGATTTCACGGAATTCTTGAAGGCGGCTGAGAGGAAGGGCTGCTGTTACCCCGTAGGAGCCAACCGAGCCGAAGGCGGATGCGCGGCCGGTGTTTTCCAGCCCCAGCTCACGACGGAGCCACGGCGCACTCGGGTGCCCAAGGCAACGCCAGACCGGCAGCCATTACCGCCTCTGTCCTGCCAGCCCGGCAGGCTGGGAGAGCCGGCAAAGCTCAGTGCGCGACCAGAGCCCCCGGTGCGCTCCCAGCAGCGGCGCCGCTCCCGAGGCCGTGCCGGCGGCGCTCCCGCCCGCGGAACTTGCGCACAGGCCGCCGCCCCCCTTCCGGCAGCCGCGGCCGGGCCGCGCAGGAGGCGGGCTGAGATGGCGGCTGCCGTGCCCGGCGCCTCCCGGGCCCGCGCCGCCGCCGCGCTGCTGCTCCTGCTGGGCTGCTGCGGCGCGGCGCTGCCCGGCGGCCTCCAGGTACGGGGCTGGGGGAGCCGCGGCGGGGCCGAGAGCGAGCGGGCGGGAGGGCGGCGATGGGGCTCGGTGCTGCCGTGTCCCCATCGCCGCCCCTCGGCGGGCAGGGAGAGCGCCCATGGGCTGCCCGCGGAGCTGTCCGGAGGCTGGCGGCTCGCAGGAGGAGCCCTGTCGGTACCACGGGCACCGATTCTGAGCCGCGGTCCCCAGCGCTGCCCCCCGGCGGGCGGAGCCTCCCGACGCTGCCCCGTGGGCGGAATCGCGGCGCTCTGTAACTTCTGAAAGTTGCAAACCCTCAGACTTTTCATCCTCTTGCGGGTTTCTGAAATTCACTTTCTCCCTGCCACACACTGTAACTTGTATTGGGTGTCTGTTCCCCCTTGCCGGAGCCGGTGGGCCGGGCGCGGGCGCTCCCAGGGCGGAGGAGCGGCCCGGGCTCCCCGGCCCGGTGCCCGCTCGCACACGGCAGGTGCCAGTGGGTTTGTCAGGTGGGAGTAACTTCATGTTTCAGCAATTAGCTTAATGCGCTGTGCCCACGCTGCATCTGGAGTGTTGTTTGCTTTTGAATTCTGCGTTATTAACAAGTTGTTATGCTTGAAATTAATTACAACTAGGACCAAACAACCCCCGCACCCTGAACAATAGAAATATTCTTACAATCTCTGGATGACTAATTAAACTGCAGGTTGTTTGCTGCTTGAAGTACAACAGTATTTCTGTTACTGTGTGTTTTGTGTAAGACCACGAGCATCATCCCAGAACTCCTCAGAGTTAATAGAGTGATTTAAGAGTCAGCAGATTTGGGTTGTTGTCCCATGACAGACTTATTCCCTTACCTCTGTGAAGTCTTATCCTCTTATTTTGTCCTGATTTATGCTCCCTGTTAAGGAGAAAGGGGCCTCTTATCTGCAAAGGAAAGTGGGAACTGTGGAGAACACAGATTTATACAGAAGGTTGCTGTCATAGATCCTGATTTTGGAAGATAAGTGTAACTGCCTTGGATTTAAAGTGGGTTCAAACAGCAGATTCTCTTACCTGCTTTTGAAAATTGAATTGAATGGAATCCTAGGCTCTCTTCTCATTAAGGATGAAACTGTAGGTCAATAAATCACATTATCTTGTTCTTGGAGTGTCCTTTGGCATAGAGGTGTGTGGGCTTTTTTAGCCAAGGTGCAAGTGACTAATAGTTCCTTTTTGTTCTGTAGCAAGTTTCAGGGAAATATTTGGAGCATTAACATGAAATGTGCAAATGTTAAGAAAAACACCTCTTTTTTAGCTTTTCTAAGGTCTATTCAGTATTAATGTGTGGTAAACATGTGCATTGAACACTATTGAGGAATTAACAAAATGATGAATGGTCATTTCTTTATTATTGCTGAAAAATCTAAAATTTTCATCTTTCAGGATCAAGCAGAGCAGTTTTTTAGAAGTGGACATACGAATAACTGGGCAGTTTTGGTAAGCATGGTCCAGGTTGTTTTCCTCCTATAATGTTGACAGTTTTTCATCAGGAGCTGCAATTGCAACAGTCATTCAAGAGTCATGCTCATTTGAAAGAAATAGAAAGATAAACATTTGGAAATAAATAAATTTCAAATTTTGCCTGCAAATTCATTACACTATAATGAAATTATCTTTTCAATATCACTGAATTTCAAGCACACAGTGTGTCTAGCTACATGGCAGGATTCATAAAACAAAAGTTCCAAAAGCTTTAAAATAGTTAAATAAGCATACTGCATGTTGAAAAAAAGGTGTAATTCTGATACCAGGGAAGTCTGGTCTCTTTGAGCAGAAAGGTAGAATTTGTATCATTTTTGTTCTTGTTCAATCTGTTAACTTGTGATAACAGACTGGGAATAAGATCAGTTGAGGCAATACAGTGTTTAGATTGACTGTTTGTACCCTTTCTTTTTTTTTGCCATGTAACTTTTATTAGCTTTGAATCATGCTGCACAATTGGTTCTTAATCACAATTCAGGTCTTAATGACTAATTTGTTTCAGAACACTATTGTAATTACTCAGTAGCAGCTGTTTGTTTTCCAGATACTAAAACTGAGCAATATAAAAGGAAAGTTAACAGTAACTAATTGAAGAAATAACTTTTATATTTTACAATGTACAAACTTGAAACTATTAAAACATAACATACTATTTTAATACTATTAACAAATAGATGCTTTTATTAGTACTGATAAAAACACATAAAGAAGGTGGAAAATTAGGTCCAAGAACCTATACTGTCTGTGCTGAACAGATTTTCTGCTGGTTTTATTTTCTTAGTGGTTCATTGTTGAGTTTTGTAATAGTTGCTACTAAAATTTTAAGCAGCAAACCAGGGAGAGGTTACTGCTGTCAGGCACTTCAAACCTGGGATCAAACTGCAATCCCACTTCATCAATAGCTTGAATTAATGTGCTGCAGCATGGATAGCTATATTTAAAGCTTAGACACTTTCCACTGTGTTCTAAGGGAGGGTGCAGGTGATAGTGGAGGCAGGGTGCAGGTGATAGTGCCTTGAAATGTCTCAGCTAAACTGGACACAGTTTGTTTTCAGAGCATTAAGTCTTGCTGAAAGGCAGATGTCCTCATGGACTGATTCCTGTGGGGTTTTCTGGGATTCCTAACTGACAGGGTGATAGATACACAAGGGGATCCTTTTGGGCTGAATTTTATTATTACTTGAGCTACAACTCAGTTCTTATTATGGAAAGAGTAGAGAAAGAGATGCTATGTGGTGTGACTCACAGCTCTACATTTAGGGCTGGAAAATTAAGAAACTATCTAAATGATTTTTTCCTGCATCTCTGTTTTTGTGGTTTTAAAGTCACCTTTTCTAGAAGCTTTTGGAATGTCTGAATCAGAACCTGATTTAGGGAGTGTGTAAGTAAAGGGAATGTCTGAGCCCTGACCCCTTGCCTGTTAGAACAGTAGAAATTAAACTCTGAGAATTTGTATCCAGATTCACTTGTATTTGTATTGGTTAGAGCTCACTTTGCTCTTACTTTGACTCCATAAATGCAAATGTACTCAGTGCATTTTCACCTGTGTGTGGCTTCTGCATGAATTAATTCACTTGTGCCTTTGTGGAAGAATGCTCCCAGAATGGGATGGCTATTGAGAGAGAACTCTTCCTTTGATCTCTCTTCCATTTGATAAGGAGAAAGCAAATGAAAAAATTTATTTTATCTACTTGCTGTTGCTGGATTATTCCCCAAAGTGCCACCTTCTATATTTAGTAAGGGTTTATGACAATTTTATCTTGAGTCAGTATGCTGGGAACTTTTTTTTTTAACTTTTATTTTCAGAATTTTTTGCTTTGGGACAACTAAGATTTGCATAACTTATTACCTTCTTGGTGTTACTATATTCTTTCTGAGTTGTCACTATTTTTTAAATATTCCTGTAATCATGTTGTTCTGATGCAATGTGTCAGGCCAGTTTGAATCTTTGCACTGTTTAATGTGGGGTTTTTTCTGTTTTAAGGTGTGTACATCTCGATTCTGGTTTAATTATCGTCATGTGGCAAATACTCTTTCCGTGTACAGAAGTGTCAAGAGGCTGGGCATTCCTGATAGGTGAGGAAATCTTGGTGGATCCAGTTCTTGCAAATGGTCTACTAAAGTTCTCGTGCTCTCTGAATCAGTATGGAAATACATTTTTCTTCCCAGTTTAACTGGATAAAAGTAAAAAGGAAGAATGCAAGCACATCAATGTGATGAAAAGCGCAGCAATATTGTTCCAAAGAAAAAGCAGCAAGTTGCAGATTAAAATGTTCCTTTTGGAACAGGCTAATTAGATCTAGCCACTTTGCAAATGGGTGAAAGTAATGTGAAAACTGTTAAATACACTAAGCAAAGGCAGTGCTACTGTGAGAGGTGAGTCTTGCTGTACTTTAATTTCCTTTTAGTGTGGAGATGTTGGTAACTGTGACTGTACTAAGATGTAAGACTTCCACATCTGTAACTACATTGGATCTTTAAAGGCTCTGAACTATAGGAGAAACTCCTGTATATTGACAGTTGCCTTGAAAAAATCCATTTTGCATGATTTTATTTGGCAAACCAGTTTCTTGTCTGTACAAGTTGTGTTTCCCTAGTGATGCACAAGGGTTAGAAGAGTATCTCTTCTTTGACAAAGGGAATAGGAAGGTTCTAAAGTATCTTTGTGTTCCTAGTCAGAGTTCTAGTGGTGTTGGCGCAGTTCCTTCCAGCTGTTTCAGAATGTAATTAATTTCTGTCAGAACTGTGGAAGTGAATTTAAGGCACCAGCATCCATTGTGTCATAACCTATATGTACCATAGGCTGCTATAGAATTCCTTGTGGTCCTGGTTTTAAATGGTAGTTTAGAGGACTGGTAGTTTCTCCAGCATGTCTGCCTGAAGAAGTGTGGCCTGCTTCATCACTGCAAAATGCATGTTCTGATGGATTGAATTAGTTTGGCATTTTTTTGTCCAAGGTCCAAGTCCAAAACTGCACACTTGGAGTCCCCAGTTAACTCCCACTCAACTATGAATGCACTGACAGTAACATCCTGTTCCCTGTGTTTCTTATATTTAAAAAAAAGAAAAAAAGGAGCGACTTTCTGGTTTTTGAAAGAGTAGAGTTTGAAACTCAATTTTTAGATGCATTTTGGGGTTATAAATCCAAGAGAATGCGCTGCAGAAGTGCTGTGGGCTGAAAGGCACAGAAAGATGCTTTTGTTCTTGAGGATGTAATTCAGGAGCAGCTGTCTTCTCTCCTGTGCAGCCTTTGAAGGACAGGTGCCCTTGGCACTGCCTCAGAAATTCTGTCATCAATTCTGCCCTTACCTGAGAAGTTTCATCTTCTTTGCATCCGTCTGTCTTTACCATTAAAGTCAAAATAAGTGTGAGTTTTAGAAATACTGCAAGAACTATGGTGTGACTGAGATTTCTGTGTTCAGTAGCAAGATCCATTGCTTATCCATAGCCAAAGATCTGGAATTAATCTCAAAAAGCCAGCAGTGCTTTGGACTAGAGACAAGAACACTCTCCAAGACATTGGAGAAGACCTAAAAAGAGAGCAAGAGATAGATGTTTATTTAGCCTTTACAGCAATTTTTATGTGGATTTGAACATGTTTTTTCCTTAGGCAAACTTACTTTATGTGTTTTTCTTTATTTGCTGCAAGACTTCTTTCAAAATACTGACAAGACAAAAAAAACCCTAACCAAATATTCCCAACAAACTTCAAAATCACATGCAAAAATATAAACATTTATTATGATTAGTGCCCTTTAAAAATCTGAATTATTTTATTAAGAGCTCTGGCCCCCTGGGTCCAGGCAAGCCTGTGTACTAAAGTTGCTGATGTCAAATACTCCCCTGCTCATCTTTGGCCTTAGTCCTGTGGATAAATGACAGGCAGCTGCATTTCTGTGTGTGACATCTTTGTGATACTGAGGATGCTCATAAGGAAATAGGGTATAATTCTGCAAAGTTTCACTTGCAATTCTAGGAATCTTTTTAATGATCCAAGCTATTGTTGTAATTGTTGAAGAGTGTTGTTCTAATTTCTGTTTGACTGTTATGTGAAAGCAGAATGTCTGAAATAGTTTTTTTCTTATCTTTCACAGTCACATTGTCTTGATGCTGGCAGATGATATGGCATGTAATCCCAGAAATCCCAAACCTGCTACTGTGTTTAGTCATAAAAACATGGAGCTGAATGTCTATGGAGATGATGTGGAAGTGGATTACAGAAGCTATGAGGTAACTGTGCTTTAATTAAAACACTGAGTCTTTATTTTCTAGTGTTAGTTTAAAGATTTATGCAGCATCTGTAAAGTTTGAGGAAGTCTTTCTGTTCATATTACTGGTTTTGGGCTGGGCTTTTATTATCAGTGATGAGAGTAAAATACATACCCCTCCCCTCCTTGATATTTGTTTGTATTTGAAGTTCCTTGTACTAGAATCATGTTTATTGTGTCTATTTTAAATAATGGAATAGAATCACATTACTGAAATTTCTCTGGAAATGACTGCTCAGTGTCTCATCTTGGCAACACAAAAATTACTGTGAAAATTTTGGTGTGCAGGTGAATTGTTTATTAGGTAGCTGTACTCTAATTCCTAATCTTAAGCATATGCTCCTAAAATAAAACAAAAGCCATAACTTAATCATTACTGCAAAGCAATTACTGTATAAAAACCTGCATTCTGTCACTTTTCTTTTCATGTAATATTCCTTCATACCAGGAGTGTCTTTACCAGTTGAGACAAAATTACACACCAGTTTCTTGGTTCAATAGTGCTGTAGAATTATTGCTAAAGGTTTATTGGATTGTATTTAAGTATATAGTAGATGTTTTATTTCTCTGAAGCTTTATACAAAGAAGTGAAGAGACAGAACTGGAATAGAGCTACATTCTTTTTATCATGTTTTTTCCTGGGTATGGATTTGCTGGCATTTGAGCTGTGCACGTGTACTTAAAAGGGAAGTGGTGTTTTATAGGATGTGTTGCAGTCACCACTCAGATGGATCTCATCTGATCACTCAGACTTATGTAACTGAATTGATCTTGTTTTTTCTTTCCTGAGTTGCAGAGGGAATTTAAACTTTTGTTTTTCCATGGTAACACACACTAATGTTGGAGCATTTTGTGAGTACAGGAGCGGCTTTGGCACAATGAAGCTGTACGCTGACAGGTTTTTAGATCAATGTAAATGTATTTTAAAATTGTATTTAATAATGGTGGTAGATTTATTTGATATAATTAAGCAACTAGCTGGTGTTAATAGAGTATAATAAAAAGTACCACATGATTCTTAAACTGAAGTAAAACCTTATACAAAAAATGTTTATGCAGTTTATACCGTGCCGTACTATGTCTGGTTAGATACACTGCATTATAGATACATTCCATTATTTAACTTCTATAACCCAGCCTATGGCTGATCAATATTTTTATCTTTAGAAAATGACTTTATGCTTCTATTCATAGGTTACTGTGGAAAATTTCTTGCGTGTTTTAACGGGAAGAATCCCACCAAGCACACCACGATCGAAACGTCTTCTTTCTGATGACAGAAGCAATATTTTAATATATATGACAGGTAGTTGCAACTTTCTGTGTACAGTCTGTTGATGCTTGCTCAGTTGGATGGGTTTGTTGAAAGCATCAGTAATACAAATGCACAAAAGGATCGACCAAAAGATTTTTTTTCTGGTTTTAGCATGTCATTGTAATTAAGAAAAAATGCCTGTAAAGCAGTACTAAGCCAGTATAGTTTCCTGTTGAAATGGTGTATGTGTATTTTTTTTACTGTACTGATATTTTGTTTTGTTGGACTGTTTCTGTAGAAAGAGAATTGTTTTTACCTTGTTTTAGAAAAATTATCAACAAGGCTGTGTATCTTCCTTTAACCTATATCCTTGCCCAACTTCTGATTTTTCTGTCAGGCCATGGTGGAAATGGTTTCCTAAAATTTCAGGATTCTGAAGAAATCACAAATGTAGAGCTTGCTGATGCCTTTGAACAAATGTGGCAGAAAAGAAGGTAAGAAATAAGCGTTATGCAGACATTGAATATTGAATATCCTGAACATACTCTTAAGTGTGTCTTTCTGGTATGCCTTGCTACCTGCAGCAGTGATACTGTTGGTTGTCCATAACATTTTCTGAGAGTTTGCATTCAAAGAGCAGAGTTTTAGTTTTTGCTTTCAGCTTCCAGCAGTTAGAGCTGCTCAAAGGTATTGCTGTGGGCAAATTCACATCCTGAAACTGATCAGGGTGAGCTCCTGTTCCTTAGGTTTTGAGCAGCTGCCCTGGTAACTAAAAAGCAAAGTATGTATATGGTGTTTAAGTAGAAATGGGTAAGGAGGCTGTTTTCTTTCTTTCAGGTACAATGAATTGTTGTTTATTATTGATACTTGCCAAGGAGCATCCATGTATGAACGATTTTATTCACCCAATATAATGGCCTTGGCTAGCAGCCAAGTAGGAGAAGATTCTTTATCAGTAAGTAGATTTATCTGATCCTTAAGACAGTTTTCAGAATGCCTGAATTAGAAGTACAATTCCTACTGACTTTTAACTAAAGATTTCTCTTATTCAAATTGCTGAATGTATAAGGTATTTTGTGGGGGTTTGACAAAACTTGTAAGTGTGCTGTCCCAAAGAACCAGGCTAATGAAGGATTTCTATGCTTGCTGGCCAGTTCATGCATTGTCTAGGGATAGCACAGAATCTTACAGGAAGACTGCTGAGAGTTGGGTGTGAGGAATATTCAATCTAGGACTTACTATACTTGATATAAAACAAACCAAAATGCTAACCTTCACCTGCTGTAACTATATACCAGCTGAATTACAGAAGGAGCCATAGGAGAGATTCCAGCAGCTGGTCAGGATTACCTGAACCCATGCACTGCTATAAGAAACACTGGCTCTCCCAGCCCTGTTTTGAAAGTCCACAGATCCATGCTGGACCGTTCAGAGGGGGTTCTCTGCCTTTTGGGAAACACAGATATTGCCAGAATACAGTTTATAGATAAACTGCATTGTTCAGCCTATCAGCACTAGGTTTCTTCACAGCTAGCCATTTTCCTTGCATAATTTGCCTAAGAACAAAAAGAATCAAGCTTAACTTTTGCAATATGCTATTACATTCTGAATGTAATAGCAATGTTACATTCCTTCTCCTGAATGCTGAGTTCTCTCCTGCAAATGCCCAATAACTGCTGTGTGTTGTTTTTAAAGCATCAGCCTGACCTGGGGATTGGCGTTCACCTCATGGACAGATACACCTTCTATGTCTTAGAGTTCTTGGAAGAAATCCATCCAGCCAGTCAGACAAATATGAATGACCTAGTAAGTAGAATACTCAACATTCATGAATATGCTAATGACTTTAATAGTTCCAAAACTAATCTATTTTGTCTGTAGGGTTCTTCAAATGCTTTTTATGCTCCTGCTGTTTCTCTCGGAAGCAGCTTTGGAGGGTTTTTTTGCTATTGTTAAATGTAGTTGTGTAACACTTCAAGGATTGTCTTCATTTAAAAGTGCTTTGCTGGCTCCAGAAAAAAATAACCAAAATTAACCAGATTTTGTATTTTTGCTGAAAAAAATAATAAGGTATTCATTAGATATTTGTATTAATGTAATGAAGCATTTGCATGTGAAATATTTTAGCAGGAAGCTTCTAAAATCAGGATAGCAGACACTTTGCAGATGTGGAAAAGCAGGCATTGATGTTGTTTTGCAAAACAGCATCATGTGATTAAACAGTTAAAATTCTAACAGTGCACTCACAAATTCCTGCAGAGACTAATTTATCTGTATATCTGCTTAGATTCCAGAGCAAGATAGGTACAAATCCATCAGTGTTTGAACTTAATTCTAGCTGAGGCAAACATTACTGTAGATTTCAGGTATGAAGCAGAAGGAACAAAAGAATCCAACCAGGTAAAATATGACAAAATTTATGAAAATGCATCTCTAGCTGTAAGATATATACACTGGTGAGATGACATAAAAGTAACCATATTTTATTTGCTCCATTAACCCTTAATACCTGTTCCAATGCTAGTTTTTTTTTGTAGTAATGGGTTGTACTTTGGTACCTTGTAGCAACAAATCCTGCTGTGCCACATCAGTAATCTAAGAGCTACCACTTACAGAACACATTGTCGTAGATTCTTTTCTGTAAAAGGAGCAGCTGCTCGAAAGTTTTATGCCATCCTCTGTCTACAGAGGATGGTGTTAGCCTGACTGCTACATGTGTGCTAGAATTCTCTCCAAACAACCCACACTTGGCAGATTTTATGTTGATACAGAATTGATTCAATGGCTAAGACTCAAGGTTCTTTTACTTATTTCTATGGGAATGAAATTCTGTCCTATAATATAATACCTTCTAATTATGGGATACAAGTAAGTTTAAAATAAATCTTGATAAAGAAAAACATGCCAGTTCTTTATTGATTAAGTATCTTTGCCTAGCCTGTCCATTCAAATTAATTTGTGTTAATAATAAAAGGTAATAAAAAGGAACAGTACTTTCTACTGTGTAAGATACTCTCTGGGAAGTGGTATCGGTGGGCTGGCCAGAAGGATGTTAATCTGATTATTGTGAGAAGTGTAGAAGTTTGTTAGCTGGCCAAGTACTTTTTGAGCTCTTCAGAGAAGATACCTAACTGTGGTTTTGCTTCTATGCCAAGTACTCAGGAATAGCTGAGGGAAGTTACCCATACTGGTAAATTCCTTACATCATGTAAATCATCTTATCATGCATTGATCTGCTGATTGATGCTTGTGGAGTGGAAGAGAAGGGACACAAATATATTGTGATTTGTGATGATCTGTTCAAGGCCAGGTTGGATGGGACTTCAGGGCCTGGTCTAGTGGGAGGTGTCCCTGCCCCTGCCAGGAAAGTGGAACTTGGTGATCTTTAAGGTCTCTTGCAACCCAGACCATTGTATGATGAGGTACTGAGTTGTAATCTGCACACATTTCAGTAAATGTGACCACTTGACTTTGGATTGGTGCTTTTCAAGGCTGCATCTAAGAGTTCCAAAATGACATATGGTTAGTCCATGGTAAAGATATAAACCTGTTTTTTTGCCAGCAGTTGCAGGAGGTACTCTGGCACTGAAGGTACTCTATCCAACTCTCCAACTCTGATTTTTTAAGTTTAAAATAATGCTTTTCAAGATCAGGGTAACTTGCATTGCTCACTACTTAGCTTTAAAATTAAATGATCTTCAGTTGTTTCATCTTCTGATATGTCTAATGTCTTCTCTTTTTGAAGTACTGTGTATTTGTTATACCTCTTCTATCCTGTTACCTCTTTACTTTTCTCTAACCACTCTTGAAACAGCTTCTCTTCACATGCACCTAGGATTTGGATATTGCATTCCTGCAAAGAATGACACATCATTTTTCATAATCCACTCCACCTACTCCCCACCTGCTCCATCTGTGTTGCTAAGGGATAGCATAAAGCTGTGCAAATGACTGACTATAGGTTTGATCACAATTCCCTGAAAATAAAGAATACATTGAAATTTGTACATTTGTACATGGAAATGTTGTACATTTGAACTTTTAAAATAAGATTCAAATCAATTTCTAAATGAGGTGTCATTTATCATAAAATAGCTAAATTGTTGTTAGAAAAGTTAAGATAACAAAGTCGGGGGAGTTCTTTAGCTCTGTTTGGAAAAAAAAATTAAAATTTGGAAAATTTAATATAGGAAAAAGTGTGCTTAACTCAGCCAGTCTTTGCCTTTTCCTTTTTTTGTCAGAAGACCTTGTTTATTAGTGTTAGTCTGCTGTGGTATAATTGGTTTGCTGTCCTTTCTCAGAATGGTAGTGGATGGGTAGGTTTTTAACACTGAAGTTTTGTTCTCACTGCCACTTTATATTTTTACTCAAATTCATATCAATATCTTGCAGTAAACTGTTGCAGGACAGGTTAGAATTAGTTGGGTGCAGTATCAGTTTCCCACTTTCATGCTGATGCAGTTTATTAGGACATTCATACTCAAAACCTTGGTGAGAGACTTACTTGTATAACTGCAGCATAATTTATGCTTCAAATAGTGGGATTAAAGCAAATGCTTACTTTTTATGGTTTAGTTCAGAGAATTAGTTGTTATGTTTGTGTCCTTAATTGGAGCAAAGCTGGAGAAAATGGATAGTGTTTTGGTGAAAATGAGAACTGTAGCAAATTCGTGTGTGCATTAACAAATGGCTTTTGTATGGGAAGCATGATGCTGATGAGTCTAGTTCATTTTCACCACAGGGAGGATAACAAAGGGATGATTTGCCCCATCTTTTCTTTAGCAGCTGTGTGATAGCAGCCAGCAAGAGAGTTGGGAATCTTGAAAATAAGAGCTGAGTGTATATGTGTGCTTGTCTGCTTCAGGTAAAGGTGAAAGTGAGCTGAGCTGTCCCTGGACAAGCAGCCTAATGCTGCTTATAGGCTTGGGCTAAAAAGGGATAAAAGAGAAACTGGAATAGAGCAGAAGGGAGGAATGGGGAGGTAGAATCTGTCCTCTATGAAGAAAAGCCAGATAGATTGTTTCCTCTCTGGGAAACTTTTTGTAAGGTAAGACTCTGTTGTCCAGAAAGAATGTGCAACAAAAGCCTGTGCCTTTTGTGTCAGGCTGAGCACAGTATTTCTGCTGGGAAGTATGACCTGAATCTCACAGGTTTTTGTCAGTCATAATCTGGGATAATTCCAAGTTATATTTGCACTGAGCTGTTTAGGACCTGTGGTTTTGCCATAAGGATGCAACCTTGGAAGAGCTGACCCGTGATGTAATTTAGGTATATGAGCTCTAGTTCCTGTGGTTGATGGACCTGTATGTAAAAATCACTTGGAAAATGTAAGATTAAGAAAGATGAACACCCATGTGGAGAGTGACATTCTTAGTCCTGTATGTTAAATCTCTTCTGTAAAATGTTCTGTGTGGCTGGAATGTGAAGGACTCACATAACCTGCACTGTTACCAGGTGATTTGTGTTGTGGCAAGTCTGGTAGGACTTGTGCAAAACAGCTTTGTGTCCAGCGTGCATTTGTATTGCCTTCAGTGTCTGCTGGGTACATAGCAGACCTGTTACTTAAGAGACATTCTGTCTTGCCAGGTGTTCTAAATGCTGCAACAAATCTGTCACTGTTCCTTCTGCTTTTGTTAGTGCTGGTTTTGTCTTTCAGGTGTTGCAGCGTGTGTGAGATATAGGGGATCTGATATGTAAACAAAATACATGGATAAAATAATAAATAATAAGGTTTGTAGGTGTCACAGGATGTTTGTGAACTTCATGTAAATAAAGCACTTTTGGTATTAGAAGATCCTATGCATTAATTTGTAGGCTATAAATTAGAAACAAGAGTATTGGATTGTTTTTTTCCTGATCAAAATGTAGATTTTTGCTTCTTTATGAAGACTTCAGCATAGCTACTTATTAAAGCTTGTTTAATTTTGCATGCCTCCTTTTGGTAAATATGAAGAATTTATGCCCAGTTGTGACTTCTGGAAGGTTATAGCAGCATTGCTGCATCTGTATTCAACAATATATTTGTGCATTTATTAGTTAGATGTAATTGATGGTTGGCTTTCACAGGAGCATTTTTAAACTCCAGTGGCATTAATGTAAGGAAAAAGATTTTCAGAAATGCTTAATCAAGATGTTTATGCATTTTAATGCATTTTTTCTACCATTTTTTTCAGCTATGGAGCTTATACTGAAATCATTGCAAGTTATATGTATTATTTATATTTCTTTTTAGTAGTCGTTTCATTGTGGAAGGTGTATGTAGAGAGTGTTGGATGAGGGACAGGATGTGATTGCCCATCTTGGTTTCAGTTCCAGGTCTGTCCAAAAAGCTTGTGTGTTTCCACGCCTGGGCACCGGACAGACCTGTTCCAGCGAGACCCTCAGAACGTCCTGATCACGGATTTCTTCGGCAGCGTCAGGAAGGTGGAGATCACTGCAGAGAGGCTTTCCCTGGACAGGGATGTGCCTGGCCTGGAAAGCAAGTAAGTGGGCATGATTTACACCTGATTTCTATAGCTTTGTGCCACAAAAACAAAGTAGTTGTTTAGCTGCTGAGGAAAAAGAACTCTGACTTCCTGTCATTTCCTAAAAGGAATCAGGGAGTTAATGTGGACCTCCTACTGTCACAAAGTTGTCAGCTGAAAACTTTGTTTAAGAGTGCCCACTCCTTTCCTGACCCTCGTAAATAAATGCTGCTTAAGACCAAGGTGTGGATGTCAACAGCAACAGAAGTAGTTCAGAATTTTATTTCTTCCTTAACATTTCTTCTTTAGTGCTCAAATATTTTGTTACTGCAATTCCTGCTTGTGGTTGTTTGCCCCTCCCAGATAAGCCCAGAATATAAGCAATCAGGTTAGGTGTTTGATAACAATTAGCTTTTTAATAAATGCTTTGTTTCAGTTCTCTGAATTCTCTGGCCTTTGGCATTATTCTGTCCTGAGAATTTCTGTTCCTGAGATGCAGTGATTCATTTGATTAAAATTACTAGTGCAAGTTCATTGATTGAAGTCGTAACAGGGCTTCCATTACTTTGTGGATGAAGAAAGAAATATATAAACTTCTTTGTATTTTTGGGATTCTGTTGCCACCTATTGGGAAGATGTAAAGGAAGATTGTTCTGTAGGGTTTATTTAGCATTGTACTTCCATTTCTGTCGTGTCTTTTGTGCTTGATGATACTGCCCTGTAGGAGGGGAAACAAAGGATTGAAATATTGTGTTATATCAGGGACTAAATATTTTCAACACATAAATTCATGTAAATTCTTGTCTGCCTTGTTGTTTACTGCTGCTCAAGCCAGTGGATAGCAGTTTTATTTATTTTCAAGGTAACAGTAACTCTGGTACTTGTCATTATAAATATCCTACAAGGTTTAGTGTATTTCATATTTTACTTTCATATTGTGTTTTTATCTGGATCATATGCATTAGTACATACCATATAAATCTTAAGCTAGTTTTGTGATTCCTTAGTATAGAACAGTACTTAGTGGCATTAAATTGTTTTTTTCACTGAAGAATAAAAAAGCTCTTGGCAAGTAAAAGACATTTGACATTGCTAGTCAAAAACCATGATGAAAACTCACCTATGTGGATTTCTGATTTGTGGAAAATTGAAAGGAGAAATTGATTTTGAAGGACTTTACCATTCTGAAACAGAAAATGACTGGCTGGAATTTTCAGCTTTTTTTTTTTGGTGTCAGTAATGGAGAGGTTTTTGGTGCCTGATGCTACTGCACTGCACACATGGAAGCATGTTGAGAAATGGACATTCATGCACAGAGAGGAATATTATCCTTGTGAAATGTTCTGATATTTAATGAAAGATGTATTACATTATCATGGCAATCCACTTAGGTCTGTGAAATTGGAAGGGGTGGGGGCATGCTGGTTTAATGTCTGGTTTAATAGTTCTCCTTTATAAAATTTTCTAAAAAAGTACTTAAGTTCTCAGTGTCTTGTTACCATTTGGAAAGAGTTTATAAACAGTATGTTTTTAATGGAGGAGAAAGTATGGAATTGGTTAAAAAAGTGCTGAAAAATTGTAGTATAGCTCTAACAGACAATGATGTGGAGTGCTTAATAAATTCCTTAAGCAGAATTCTGAGGTCAGTACCTCTTGATATGACAGTTCTGTTTAGCTACAAGAAACTTAGGAATTACAACAAATTACATCTTGAAGTGAATTTATTGAATGAAAATGTTATTGCCTTTTAAAAATGCAGTTTTGGAGCATCTGATCTACAAGAACTAGTTACTCTGTTTTTTTAAAAGAATGTTTTGAACATTACACACACCTGTTTCTGAGAGTGTTGAGAAGACAGAACACAAATTACATGATTTTTGAATAGGTGCTACCACTAATTGTCCCAAAATAATGTAAGAATGACTCCTGAATGAAAGAATATGAGTGCTTATTCTTAATCCTTTCAGTGTCAGTTAAACCATTCTGTGCCTTTTGGGAATGCAGTGGCTGTTGACACTGTGAGGTAAAACAGCTGGGGGAGGATGGGGCTATTCTTTATATAAACGTTTATATAAGCCTATATTCTTTATGAAGCCTGGTTTATTCTTTTTTGTTTCATTGGGAGAGAACTCAACCAAGCTTATTAAAAGTGAAATAATCCTTCCAAAGTAGTTATGACTAATCACTAATATTGTTCATGCCCAGCATTGTTTTAAAAGCCCTGATGAAGCAGAAGAAAGTAATAAAGAATTGAACTTGGGCCCTTAAGAGTTTGTAAGATTTATTGACCAAGAGGTATCTGATAGATCACAAGTATATACTACTGGTACATGAAAATTTGTATTACATTGGTTACTGAGTGTAAAGATGTTATTGGTTTAATATTTGATGAAGTCTTGAGGCTTCATTCCTTTATGAATAATGTCCTGTGTTTTATTCTTCCCTCAATGTTAGCCTGATACCTTTTTTGTTCTCCTTTTACATACTGGTGGCAGTAGAATGCTACAGAATGTTTGTGTTACAAAGTATAACCACAAAATGAAATCTGGCCCTCAGCTCTGACACAGTCTTAAGTGGTCTGTGTTGGATCTGATTTGTTTGTTTTAAAGCTGCAGGTGTCACAGGTGCAGATAAGGATGTTAAAAGCCAAATGAACAAAAGAGGTAAACCACTGATTACACAGATTATGGGTAAAGAAGATGCTGTCGTGTGAGGCATGTAGCAGGATTGTACTGCTGGCAGACTGTTCAGTTCTCGTCTTGCCCACTGCTGCGACTTTGCCAAATCTTTTCAATGGAAGTTTGTTCTTTTGTTACACAATTGCTTAGCAATTACTTGGTTGTACAGCTCCGCTCCCCGGCCCAGCGTGAGCCGTAGCTGTGCAGCCAGATCAGAACTGGCAGCTTCACGTGGAGCTCGTGCCGTGACATTTGATGAGTGAGGCCTTTGAAGTTTCCTCTGGCTTGGGCTGAGACTCATACAGAGAACAACTACTAATTAACCAGAGAAGAGGCTTTCTTTCTAGCCACGTAGTGGTAGGTGAATATTTGCGAGTAAAAGCTTTAAAAAATAAAGAGAAGGTTCCTCTGCTGTTTCCTTTCTTCATAGCTGGTTCAGTCTAAGCTGTGCTCACTTCAAAGGGCTTGTTCTGCAGCTGCCTCAGTCCTGACAGGATCTGTAGCTGTCAATTTTAGCAGAAAATCTGACAGTCTAGGGGTTCTGAGGCTTCAGATGGTTATGTTTTGTCTAAATCCCCATGCAAGTGCGAAAAGTCAACATTAAGGAGTAGAAGAAATCCTGCTTCTTTGGAGGAGGAGCCTTGCAGGTTTTGAAAATTCCAATAAATTAGGAGTGTGTCTTTCAAAGTTGGATTGTAAGTCTACAGCCAGTTGGAACATTTTCTCCTTTTCAGTTTTTGTCATGAGGAAAAGACCTGTATCAGCAGAAAGTGTTGGTAAAAATTGGGATGAATATTTCCCTTGAGTGTAGTAAGGAGTGAATTAATGACAGCATCATGTAAAACCGTCCTAATTTCATTGCTTTTGAGAATTAGGCTTTGTATTAATGCTTCTGTTATGAAGAATTGTGATTCTTCACTACTGACAGTGACTGTTTTCCTAAAAATAAATAAATTGGTGACTTGTGTTAGGAGGGACGCTTGTAACAGGCTACTAATGAGTAATTAGTTCATTGGCAGAATATTGCTAGCTAATGTTCTCTCAATCTATTTTTTCTCTGTGTGTTGGTGTCTCTTCCCTGTCCTTTCTTCTTTTCCACCACCTATTTTCAATTTGATGTGCTTAGTAATTAAAGCTTCTGTTGCGTGGGTCCTGAAGCCTTGGGGAATCCACTTTATGAACCAATATGTAATTTGATTATTTGGCAAGTAGATGCTGCTCAGCTCAGAGGGCTTTCCTTAAATAAGAATGCCCTGTACCAGGTGCCACAAGTGTGTGGTCCTTTCACGTTTCATAAGTCACTTTTAGGACTAATTCTGCCAGTTCGCGTTGCCGGGCAGGTCCCGGTTCCTGCCGGGGCTCCCGCGCTCCGCGGGCCGGGCAGCGCCAGGCGGGCCCGTGGCCGCTCCCGGCCGGCGCCGGCAGGTGGCGCCATCGCGCCATCGCGGGAGCGCGGCGGGCGGGGCTGGGACCGTAACCGGGACTGGGGCTGGGACAGTGACTGTAACCGGGACGGTGACCGTGACCGGGACCGGGGCTGGGACAGTGACTGTAACCGGGACGGTGACCGTAACCGGGACTGGGGCTGGGACAGTGACTGTAACCGGGACGGTGACCGTAACTGGGGCTGGGACAGTGACTGTAACCGGGACGGTGACCGTGACCGGGACCGGGGCTGGGACAGTGACTGTAACCGGGACGGTGACCGTAACCGGGACTGGGGCTGGGATAGTGACTGTAACCGGGACGGTGACCGTAACTGGGGCTGGGGCAGTGGCTGTAAGCGAGGCTGGGACAGTGGCTGTAACCGGGAGAGGGGCTAGGATAGTGACCGTAACCGAGGCTGGGACCGGGACAGTGACCGTAATCGGGACCGGGGCTGGGACAGTGACTGCAACCTGGGCCGGACCGTGACCGTAACCGGGGCTGGGACAGTGACCGTATCCGGGACCGGGGCTGGGATAGTGACTGTAACCGGGACGGTGACTGTAACCGGGACCGGGGCTGGGACAGTGACTGTAACCGGGACGGTGACTGTAACCGGGACCGGGGCTGGGACAGTGACTGTAACCGGGACGGTGACCGTAACTGGGGCTGGGGCAGTGGCTGTAAGCGAGGCTGGGACAGTGGCTGTAACCGGGACCGGGACCGGGAGGGCCCTGCCGTTCCCGCCCCACGCCCCGCTCTGCGGGATCCCTTCGGAATCAGGCGGGTGTGGAAACCGGGAGTTCCGCTTGGTCCTTGTTCGGTGGAAATTCAACCGGATAATGGGAGGCTTTTTATCTTATTTTTCTACTGAAAATAAGATAAACCCAACCTGATAGAGATGTAACATGTTTCCGATTCAGAGTAATGTAACAATAGAAAAAACCCTCAGAATTTAGCAGGTCTCTATGCATCAGAGTTGAATTCCCAGTGGGAATAAAAAGCTGTTATTTTTAAGACCACAAACATCTTCAGATGGGTTTCATAATTTTTCCCATGAAGAACACTAATCACTTACATACATACTGTATTTTCTCTAATGTCTTACAGATTTATTCTGTTCTAGTGGTAAGTTTGGATTTTTTAATCCATGTGCTTTTGTAATAGCCTACAAGTAATCAAAGAAGATGGCTGAGCCCATACTTGCTGTTAAATATTATTGCTGGATTTCCTAAAGTATTTTGTAAATATATTTGGGGTTTCTTTGCTTCCATAAAGATAGGTCAGCATATACATAGGCATATATACACACACTCCTATACCTACTAGTGTAAAAGAACTTTTCAAGGTAATACAAGTGAAATTATTATGAAGACTATAGAAGGAAAAATTACTTAGGAGGGCACAGTCTCACTAGTATAATGTTGGCTTAAAATAAATAAGGATGACTGACAATATCGAAAGGAACTGCAAGTATAAATTGTGTTGGGAAGTTTTTAAATCCACTAAAGTGCTGTGCTTGGTAATTACAGTCCCTGTTTAGCAAAGTATTTTTAAAAGCAGCTTGGAACAATTTAGTTTTTGTTCCTTTGAAAGGATTTTTGACCATGCATTTTGGCAGATATTGGGTTTTTTTTGGTAATAAAAAAAGGTTTTGTTTCAAAACTATAGCTCTTGACTCAGACTTTCTTTGGTGATTTTTTTCCCCCCTCTTCCTCCAAATTTTTGTTCTGTGTGTGATCCTCCATTATTTCTATAAGAAACCTTCAATTGTTGTGCTCTATCATTTCACATTTTCAGTATAACACTGCTTTGTCGAACCTATATATGGTTAATTATTTCTAGGTATAATTTTAATAGGCAAAGAAACCTCTTGGTCTGTAGAGGTACCATGAAGCACGTGCAAGTGAATGGCAGTATTTTACTGGATTCAGCTTTTGAATCAACTTCAGTACCTTTACATTCTTCACAAATGACTTTAATATGCCAGTTGACTTGGGCACGTGTGTTAGGCAGTCTACAATTGTTGCATGGCAGATTTAGTTGGAAATCTTAAGTATATCTAGTAGATTTTAACATCATCTAGACAGCTTGAGAATATCTAGGTATCAGAGGGTATTTAATGTAGGGTTTTTATTTTGTTTTTCTTTATCCACTCCTTTTTATACCTTTCCTATGTAAAATTCTTGTTTTGTTTCATTATTTCTTCTTCATCTCTTCTCCCTGTGTGATCTTTACTTGCTATTATTTTTGCAGTTGAGCAGGCTGCTTTATAATTGCAGTCTCCTGAAGTGCTTGTTATTCTTTCTAGTGCTATTTATATGGAGGTCCTGGCTTGATCTTCTTGCTTTGCTGCCCAGGTGCTAAATAAAAATTAATGTCTGTTTCTAGTGGTATTTCTGTAGCTGTGTGCTCTTATGTTGCTGCTGAAGAAGACCATGAAAACAGCTGTGGTATTTGGCATAAGTCTGACCAGGAAATATTTTCATGTAATTTTGGCATGTTTTCAGCACTGAGAGGTAACATGGGAATTTCAATAAAACTGTATTACTATTATTTGCTTCCTGTCAGAAGTACCAGAGCTGCCAATGATGTTTGTTAGGATACCCTTCTTGTATGATTTCTAGCAGAGTGAAAAAAACAGGGGTGAAGAGAAGCAGGCATCTGGAAGCAGTGACTGTGGAACTCTTAGGTCTTTGGAATTCAGAGGCCAAGCTCGCATCAACATTTGTTATGCCCTAGAAATGAATCTGTACACATAACTATTAAATTTTCAAGGCTCAAGCAGAATTATTGCTTTTTAAAAATATGGTATTAGGCCATATGCAAATTATTTTAGTCTTTGCTGCTTTTCATATTGTCAAAAAGCTTACCCTTGATTTTTTGAGCACCTGAGGGATGACCTTCTGGATGGTCAGAAATTTTTGCCTCTGAAAATTCCTGTCTTGCCCAAAACTGTGGGGTTAAAGGAGCTGTGAAGTGAAGTGCATTCACAATGTATTTATATAACAATTGTTAAAAGACCATAAACTGATCTTGGTCTACACCTTCCAGCCCTCAATAGGAGGGACCTTTCTCAAGTCAGGCATTTGCTGGACCAAAGCTCTCATCATAGAGCTCTTACATTGATTACTGAAACGCAAGTCCCTGAAGCCCTGTTGTTGGTCTTGGTGAGCTGCACGATGGTCTGGAAGATTGAGATGTGTCCCTGCTTGTTTCTGAAGGCTCTGCCACACTCAGGTTATGCTGCTCAGTGGGCATACTGACACCTAGTTCTGTAGCAAAGAGTGAAATGTAAGTTGTGAAAGAAGAGCTGAACTCCAAAAAAAAAAAAAAAAAACCCATTGTATTATTGCCGGGCATCTCTTTTCCATCCAGCTAGGTCTTTGAATAGACGAGTGCAAATTTCTGATATCAGGGGAGCAAGAAAGTCACAATTGCATCAAAGGATGGAAAGAAAACTAGAGGTGATTACAAAAGGCAATTCTGATCACATAAAGCACTGGATTTACAGATGGCTTGCTGAGTACTGTTTAGTATTACTTTATAAAATGAGATTGTTTTATGTGTTTGGTCAAGAGTATCAGAAATCTATAGAAACAGATGCTGAATACATCTACTGAAGTGCCCAAGCTACTGTTAAGATTATTTTATAAAATTTGTGGGATGGCAAAATATTAACTTTGAGGTGAGATTGATCTTTCAAGATAAGACAGTAATACTGTAAACAAAGAATTGACTGCAAAATGGGATTTATTCAGCATTTTTGCTGGCAGAAGACTGATTGCATGAAGGATTTGTTATTGGTAAATAGCAAGAGAAAGAAACAAGAAGTAATGGAGTACAATAAAGTCCTCTGTATCCCCTGAAGTGGAACAAGAAAAGAAAGGATGAGGCAGGATACCTAGGGAGCTGGAGGAATACCTGTTCAGGGGTTGGATATGTTGTATCTTTTGAATCCTAGTAAACTTAATTAGTTTGAGTTTACTTAAGTTTCCAGTTGACTATTTGGAGATTCCTGGAATGGCAACTGTGGATGCTCAGCTTCTACAGAATGGTGACAGCCAACCTCTGCTCTGCCAGTTAAATTGGGCACAAGTTTATATGATATTGAAAAAGAACTGGAAAGGTTGAAACCCCCTTGGTCATTTGTCTAGAGATCAGAGCTAATTTGGAACATAAAGGCAGGCAGGGTTTCTCTTTCACAAAATGAGCTGGGAATTGCTGCTCCCAGTGTGTGTAAGTGTGAAGATGTGTTTATATTCTCTAATGTAGCACCAGCATTTATTGCAAACTGAAATTACTATATTTTTATCTAACCAAAATATATAAGAGTTTCTTATGGATGCACGAATGGTTCAAATCAGTGGGCTCCTAAAATATGTAGATTGAAACCATGAAATTGTTTAGGGAATTCCCCTTTCACTTTGTACATACGACATGAAATTAGTGGGAGCCCTGCATTTCTTGAGCAGCATTTGGGTGACAGGCAGGAATGAGAATTTAGAAGCAAGTTTGGAGAGGGAGAATGTGTCTTCTTCCCACCCCAGCCAAGTGTCGAGACAAGAATAGTGCAGTCCACTAGTTCCCAAGAGAAGGCAAGACCACAACGGAGGCTAGAATCTCCTTTCCTGTAGGGAAGGGAAGAGTAATTGTTGAACATTGTTATTCAAAGTTGCTTTAGCATAAATTCCTTGAATTATATAATAGCCATTTAAAATTTCTCTTCTTACTAGTTAAAAAAAGTTGCTGAAGTGTAGCTGATATACCAGTTTGCTCCACTACTAAGGGAATGGTTTATCAGAAACTGAAACAATTAAAAATGTTGCACCTTCCTCCTGCCTTCTGTTGCTGGATTTTAATTTTACAGTGTTACTTTCTGTGTAATTCTCTGTGTAGTTGCTATGTGAAAAACATACCAAAAAAAATCAATTCTGGAGGGATCAGAAGCAGAGGAAGAGACTGTATAATACTGGTATATTGGTATAATTTTAGACACTGATTGAAGGATAAGGAAAAGCTCTGCTAATCTTTCGGATTAATCTTCAACAGACGATAATCTTTAAATTGATGTTATGCTTTCATTCTTTCTGTGTTTCGTATCTCAATATTTAAAAAATGTTCATTCGACTGTTGGTTTTTCAGCAGTCAGTGATAAATGACAGATGCTTGGATTCATACAGATTCAGAATGTAGATGGTGCTTTGTAGAAGTGGGTTCTCTCTTATTCTGAAAAATGTTTGACATGAGCAGTCTGAGTACCCTCATCAAGTTCACCATTACTGAAAGTGGGTTTGCTGTCCTGGGACACTGAATGTTCTCGAGCCAAAGCTGGGTGCATTTATCCCGCTTGGGCCAGCCGAGGTGGCAGTCAGAGCAGGCCCTGAGCTGCATCTCCCAGACACCGTGGCTGTGCCGTAGCGGTTCCTGGGCGCCTCTTGCACTCCTCTGTCATGGCAGATCTGCTGCCTCGCTGGGAGGGGCAGGGGCTGCGCTGCCAGGACAGAGCAGATCACAGAATCACAGAAGTTCAAGACTGGAAGAGACCTATAAGATCATCAAGTCCAGTCGATGTTCTAACTGTTCAACTAGATCATGGCAGCAAGTGCCACATCCAGTCTTTTTTTGAATTCTTCAAGGGATGATGACTCCACCACCTCACTGGGTAAATGATTCCAGTATCTGACCACTCTTTCTGTGAAATATTTCCTTCTTAATTCTAACTTACATCTCGCTTGACGCAACTTGAGACTGTGTCCTCTTGTTCTATCTGTTGTTGCCTGGAGAAAGAGACCGACCCCCAGCTCACCACAGCCACCCTTCAGGAAGTTGTAGAGAGCGATGAGGTCGCCCCTTAGTCTCCTTTTCTCCAGGCTGAACAACCCCAGCTCCCTCAGTCGCTCTTCGTATGGCTTGTGTTCCAAGCCCCTTATTAGTCTCGTTGCCCTCCTCTGGACACGCTCAAGTAACTCGATGTCCCTCCTAAAGTGAGGGGCCCAGAACTGGATACAATACTCCAAGTGAGGCCTCACCAGCGCCGAGTACAGGGGAAGAATGACCTCTCTGCTCCTGCTGGCCACTCCATTTCTGATACTGGCCAGGATGCTCTGGTGCTCCTCGCTTAGGGCTCTGTGGCAGAGGGGCAGGGCTGGGCTGTGGCTGGGCTGTCTGCCTGAGCAGCCCCGCTCGCTGTGCAGTTTGCTCACACCCCACCGGGGCTCTCAGAGGACGGGAGGCTGGGGCTGCTGGGTGCCAAGATGTTTTCCCTGTGGCTGCCTTCCTGGAACTGCAGTCCAGGGCCACTGTTCTGCTGGCAGAAGCGTTCCAAAACTGGAGCCAAATCTGGCTTGCAGATTATCCATCTGAATTTCCTCCCAAGCAGCACAGCGCTCTGAAGGATAGGAATGGTTAGATCTTCTATGCCGTCAGAAAGTGTACCTCAGTGTAAACTGTGGGAAAGGAGTAGATAAGAGCATGTTTTTCCTCTTGTTCCACAGTAGTTATTTAAACTTGGCAGGTGGGATAGTGCATATAATATTACGGTTGTACTAAATAATTTGAGTGAGCTAAAAATCAGAAAGGGTGTTCCTAGGTGATTCTTGGTCCTGTGTTATCTGCAAGTGAGACAAGTTACCATAGACGTGCTCTAAAATTTCAGTAGTATTTTTGTGTTTGAAGTAGTAGGACAAAAGTTACACCTCTGAATAGTTAACAAATTATAGCTCTTTTTAGTTTGGGAGAATATAGTGAACCCTTTAGTTGCTCCTAGGTTTATCTCAATTTAACTGTAACATAATATTTAAGCTTCATAGTTCCCCACTGGCTAGTATTTTTTTTCTGTTGGTTACTTAAGAGTCTGAACCATGACTTCCTGCTAGAATAAAATAGGAATGAAGACTTCTTGCTGTAGGTCTAAATTTTAGCTGGGGAATTGGAGCAGAACAGCCACTAAGTGAAACTGCTCTAAATCTCAGCCATAGAGGACGTAACCTCTGTTTCTTCCTCAGCTGTCAAATAGAGTGACCTAGTTCCTTTTCCTTTGTGTGTGGTTTCCCTCTGATATAGTTTTTACTAACAGGTACTTTATTACAAAATATTGTGAGCTGACTTCTATCTTATTAGATGCTTATGGATGTCTCCATAAAAATATATGGCATATCTGTAAAATGGATAAATCTGCACTCTGCTGTAATGTTTTAAAACTGGAAACTGTGTGCACACAAAATATGTGGTTAGATAGAAAATTGTCCTTAAATCCAAATTTTTCTATGTGGTTTGCAAATCTAATGGCACTACTGAAAACTATTAGGCTCTTTATTAATCTGTGAGTTTATAAAGTAATTTAAGAAGGATAAGAGAAAATATTAGCTAGCTGTGGCAGGGAGACTTCTCATGCCATAGACTCAAAGATGGTTTACATCAGTCACTCTAAATATTTTATAGTAATAATGGTTGTATTGATGTGATGTGTCTGTTCAGTTACTAACGAGCAGCTGTGTCATGAAAACAGCTTCTCCAGTTGTCATTCTTGGGGATGCTTCCAGCAACTCTGGAAGCTGTGGAAAGGTCATGGCTGAGGACTCATTTGCATTTGATAGTGGAGTGAGGGAGAAAAAAAAAGTAGTTTTTCTATGTAGCTGTACATATTCTGCAAACAGAGGGATTCTATTCTAGTCAAAAAATTCTTATTATATTGCACTATTGAGGTTTTGTGCAAACATAATTATTTCTTTAACACTGTGGCAGAGTATGCATCAGCCAGTTCCTAACTCTGTGCTGACTGTTCTTAAATTCAGATAATAGTAAATATAAAACATTTAAAATTACAGTGCAGTTCTTAAAAGATTATCATTATCCCTGCATTGAATTTGGTGTACATTTATGTGAGTTTTATGGGTGAAAATAATAGATGCAAGTCTTAGAATAATAGTGATTAGTAGTTTGATGTGGTATTTATTTATGGTCATGCATTCCCGAGGAGGTATTTAGTTGAGTTTTTAGATAGCCCAGGTGATTGTTTCTAACTGGTTTCTAACTGTTTCTTTCCGCTTTCTCTGGATGTAAAATGAAGTCCATTATGAGAGAGATTGAGGCTGGAAAGAAAAAGTGGGGGGTGGGGAAGCTCATTTTACATCTTGGTAATTATATCATAAAATGCAGCTATGGAAGAGACCTAATTGCTGTGTGACTATTGCCTGTATCTTGCTGTGAGCATAAGAGAAAGCTGTAAAAATTGTGGCTGGTGCAAATACCATTGGAAAGGAGATCCCACCTACTGAGGAAATCCAACCATCTTTAATGTACCAAATGAATATGCAACCTGCACATGGTAACAAACTGAAGTCTGAGTAAAACTAGGGTAATGCAAATTGAAACAGGGAATAATTAATGTATTAATGCCTTTTATGCCTACTGTGCTCATCTAGTAATCAGATTATTTTGTTAAATGTAATTAGAATTGTAAAAAGAATAATTATGTAATAAAACTAACTTCACCAGAAATTTGAATAGAAACAAAATTGCTGAAATGAAGTGAAGCAAATTGTAGATTATTTATTTTCACCTGTCCTTGTAAAATAGAAGTATAATTTTTAGGCAAGCTTCTTACCTACTGAATTGAAAAAAGTTATTGAGAGAGGAGGGAATCAGGAAATCAATATAATCAGTAATAAGAACAATATGCATGTTAGTTATCTACTCAAATAAAAAAAATAGTGTGCTTCTGATTATAAAACCTGAAATTAAGGCAAATTTCCATAATCATAATAAAAGACAAAAGGTGAATTATAACTGTTGAGGCAAATGGATATTGAATGCAACCCATCCCCAAAGAAAGTAATACAAAATCGTTTTCGCAGTTGAATTCTGTGGAGCAGTAATTTTCTTAGCTTGTAAAGCCTTTTTGTTTTTGTTCATGTTTCTGATACCGCTTAAGAAAATGACACCATTAAAGGTAATTAATTTTTGCAAGGGTTATTTCAATAGCCCACTCTGCTGAACTGGTTCAAACTGTCCCCAGCACAGCCCTGCCTGTAAACATTACAAGTCAGGGGCCAGGTTCAGGTAATTATCTTGGAGCAAAAGTTTAGTCCAGTAATGCTTCTTTTGGACCTTGTTTAGTGAGTGAAGTAGTTAATCTCTTTGTTCCCAAAAGTTTGGTGTAGATTTATTCTTTTGAATGTTCAGTTCTGTATATTAATTTAGTTTTGTGACATTTAATCAGCTCGGTCTGATTGAATGGCTATGTGTGTTACCTTTGGTGAGTAAGGTGGGAAGTTCTCCTGAAAGGTTTTTCCTATCTGGAGCAGAAAAAGATAACCTTGTCCTGTAGAAAATATCAAGAGTGCATCTCCTTTGCATTAATACAAGGGAAAGCAAGATTTAAGACCAAATCCACATTGAAAAATTTAGCCCTAAATTTAAGTATTCTTGGAAAAATAGATTTAAACTAGAATCTTAGGGAGGAGTGTTTGGAAATGGCTGAAACCTTTGCATATATGTCATCTATTTGTTGGCATATGCAGTTTGTTTCCTGTAGGTAGCAGATTAACTTGGTAACAGACTGTGTGCTGATCTTAAGAAATAATGGATTAAAGTGACCAGAAGTATTTTTTTCTGTGACAGGAAGATTTGGACTGGTGTTAATCCGTAGTGGAAATGCAGTAAATACCACAGTTCTCATTTAGTTTAGTTGTGTCCTTTTTAGTCTGTGTGAAACAGCAGTGATTACTTTTCTTTCAAAAAGTTTCCACAAAGTCTTCTGTTCCTCAAGCATTGCTATTTTTAAAAATTGGCTTTATCTTTACCTGTGCAATATGCAGATTAAAAGGAAGAAAGAAATGTACTCAGACATTTAAAAACAAACAAACCAACCCTCTAAAAACTCGCACTTTAATTGCTAGTTTTCAGAATTTAACAAAACTTAGCATTTTTTTCATTTGCTCTTGTGAAATACCAGGATTCTCATATGGTACAGTATCCAGCACCTTAGTCAAAGAACTATTGTTATAGAGCAGATAAGATTAAAAAAAAAAGTCATTGAGTTTGATGAAAACCTGCATGAACATTGAGGGGAAAAAAGCCAAAGTTACCATGGCAACCACCAGTGCTTTAGAAAATAGCTGAGTAAAAAGAGCAGAAATGTAACAGAAAATATGAGGGCCATTTCATAAAGCATTAAAAATAAAAATAAATTTAAGGCAAATATGATTACTGCTCAGCTTTTATCTCAGAAATCCCTGATAAGCAGCAGCTTGTCTTTATTTAAAAACAGGACCACTGTTGATAAAGTTTTAGTGTTTAGCCCCATTAGACCCTCTTAAGTAGATATTTTTGTGAATTTGGTTAAAAATGATTGAAAGTTCTATAAGCTGTTGTTGGTTGGGGTTTTTTTCTTACCTTTTTTTTCTCTGCCAATGGTTTTCTGAGCGACTACAGTCTTAATCTGTGCAGAAGAGTGGGCTCTGAAAATGTCCTTTATGGTACAAACATGACCAAAAGTCCTATTAATAAATGTGGTCCCACAGTGAAACTACCGTGAGTTCTTCTTGATCACATAGCACTGCCCTCCAGGACAGGAGTAGCAAAGGCAGCTTTAAAATTCATGGGCAAAAATTTCAGGAAACAGCTACATTGATATGTTTACGGGAGTGAACTGCCCTTTCAGCACACCTTTACTTAAAATAACAGGTACAGTCTGTCACCTGTGCCTTTGTATCTGAACCTATATTCTGATAGCAGTAATTAACTCAAAGGCTGAGCTCTCATACTTCTTTTGTCTTTTTTGTCTTTCTGAATGGAGTCAGCATTCTGCAGTGCTTTGGTATTGGGAAAGAAGTCTTGTGTTTTGCCCGTATATTGCTTCATAGTTGTGCAGGATTAGATTTTATGTGAGTGAGCATCAAATGTTCATGGGATAAAATGGCAAGCATCTTTTCTTTCCCAATTACTACATAGCTGTTGTCTTAGATTTGCTCTTAGTCCTCACAGAACAAAATGGCCCATGTTGGAACAGTAACCAAATAAGAAAACGATGAAAAAAATCACTTCAATGTTCTGTCCTGAAAAACTCCTTCATATGAGAATTGAAACAATCTAAAAGTTTGAGTACAAAAAGGAAAACAACAAACACTTTATCCTTTCTTTATAATACAGTCTGATTCAATTCTTGCCTTCTCTTCAAAGGACTGTGTTGTTGTGTGCTAGGCTGCAGCAGAGTTATCCTCTCCCATTGTTAGAAGATGATTCTGAGTAGTAGGAGATGGTACTTAACTGTCCTAGACAGAGCTGTAGCCTGGGGCTTTGCTGCACTCACAGCAGTTCTTACTGGCATCTGTTTCTTTTGGAAAAAAAGGGCATTGTTTCTGAGCAAACAGATTTTGGTTATTTTATAAACCACTGTGAAACAAAAGTATTTTCCTCTCCTCTGGTCTCATGTGGAAGTTTATAGAAGGGTAAAAAGTCTTACATCATTCCCCAAAGTCTTCCTGAGCATCCAAATGAAACAATTGTGATAAGTTCTGTATTGTAAAGTGGGTACAGCATTTTTTTTCTCATCTGCTGTTGTCAGAGTTACAAATGTATGTTTGTATGAAAGTGAGAACTGAAACTGATTAAGTTGAAATCATGAAATTATGAATTTTGTAAGAAAGAAAGGTGGTGTGAATTTCTGTAAATGCTTAAGGTCTCCTCTCTGCAAAATTCACATGAGAGATCTATAGGCACTTTTGCACTGATTTCTTGTTTAGTTTCCTCATCTAAAAATGTTCTGTAGTGCCTTTATAGCGTGATTTCTGCTCCAGATCAAATGCAACAGACTGCTTACTCCAGTATGTGAGTTCTTCCCTAGGAATTACCAGGAAAAGCATGCATTCTGGACAAGATAATTTTAGTGTTTCAATACAAACTTTACATGGCATATTTAATTAATTCTTGTCTTATTATCAGGTTGGGGTTTGACCTGATAAATGTTTGCAGTGTGGCTGGACTTCATGTAGTAGTTTTGTGCTGGGGCAGAGGATTATAAAGCAGCCAGGTAAGGAGCACAAACTGTGGTGGAACACCCTGGAGCCACGACAGAGGCAGTGGAGGTGCTTGCTCTGCTGCAGCTGGGCTGTGTCACAAGGGGCTGCTGCTCTCTGATGAGCCCTCATTCCTGCAGGCAGAACCCTTTGCACTGTGTGCCTGCCTCTGCCAGGGATTTGATTCAAAAATCCTGCAGAGGCCTTCCAAATCTCAGTGTGTGGCCTTGTTACCCCCTAACAATGGGTTCAGACTCTGGAGTTAATGTATGGTATGCTCTGACAAGGTACTGTTGACATGTACTTTGAATTTGAAACTCATAAACACCACTTTATGAAACAGTTTTCTTTGACATCTCTATTAAGTTCCTGCAGAACTTAATACAAGGAAAATAGGTATTGTTGTCTTGCATTTGTTGTGCTATGTTTTTACAGGCGTGTGGGAGCTTAGCAGTGTAGTGCTGTTAGTGGGTTGTGGAGGCTTGAATCATTATATTGTGGGAAAATGCAGTCCGTCACATGAGGTAGGAACACAACTGACTGACCTCTGACTATTTTGGTAGATGAAGCTAAACCCCACTAGGTGGTGCAAGTAAATAAACCACTTTGCAAAATACTTCTCTCCAGATGAATAAACCTGGGGAAAGGATGTCTTTCAGCAAATTAAAGTATATTACTTGATTGTTTACTTGGGATTTTTTCATTTGTGGTTTTGTACAATAGTTATTAACGTTTAATATTTAATACTGTCTTATCCTGGTCTTTTCCACATAACAGCCTTCCTATGAGCTGACTGAGGCATTTCCAAGCTTGGCATCTACTTAGAGTATTCCCTCTCAGGATCTCTCTTGTTGCAGTTTATCCTATGTTTCCCTTTGGGTTTGCTTACCTTTATAGCTCTACTGTGTACATACAGTCAAAACTATTTGTTTGTTCAACAAAAAGATTTCAAACAGTAAGTTGCAGTAAGGTACTGTCAGTTTACAGTGGAGTGAATAAGGTTCCAGTAGAAAATAATTTTGACATATCATGTATGTGGTTAGTCCGTAAGGGTCAATGTGTATGTCAAAGAGAGCAGTAGTTCTATTATGTTTTATTTAGAAAAAACCAAACAGAATACCACAAAACGAAATTCCATACCTTCATGGTACTCCTGAAGTGACTATAATATAACCGTACCAGTTCGTGTTGTGCTTGGCTTTGCCATTGTCTTAAATTCAGTCTATATTATCTTTCAATATCATCTGTTCTCCATTGAAAACACCTTTTGTACAGTGGTGGTTTTACTGAAGATGCAGTGGCCCATGCATGGTCAACATATTTTTATAGCCATAAGATCAGTAGCAAAAGTTGTTGAATAACAAGAGATCTCACATTCTTAAGATAAGTGGAAGACCTCAGGAATTTCTACCTGTAGAGAGCCATCAGCACTCTCATGTTCTAGTCAGTAATCATGTTTTAGCAGAGTTTGTATGGCTTGCCTGTAGACTGGAGGCTGCAGCTTGTGTGGGAAGACAGCAGTGCTGAGGGGCAGGTCAGTGAGTGCTGCAGGCAGTGGGTGCTGCAGGAGCTGCAGGCAGTCAGTGCTGTTCCTGCTCAGCCACCAGCCCAGCAGAGCTGTCCCTTTCCTGCTGCCACCTGCCCTGGTGTCCGTGCGGGCCTGCGCCCGCCCCGGGAGTACAGTGCATCGCTCAGTGCTGCATCATCACCTTGCAGGGCAGGACTCTGGGGTGAGACACAGCTGCAGACACTGAGCAGCTCTCTAGTGAAAGTTCAGCATATTACTGTGCAGTGTATTTACTGAAATGGAAATTTTTAATTTTAGAGTGACTTAGCTATTCATCAGCTGGGATGGGTGTGTTTGCTGCATTCATCCCAGTGTTGACAAATGCGGGGTTTGGGGTTGGTGTTTTGATTGGGGGTTTTTGAGTTTGATTTTTTTTTTTTTTTTTGCTGGGTTTCTTTTTCTAGGAAATAAGACATTAAAGTATAAAAAGCTCATGACCATGAAATCTCAGTTGACCAGCAACCATAAAGAATATATGCACTAACCACAAACAGTCAACACATACCCTGAGTTTTGCAGTAAGATTGTGTTGTACTGTATAGCCTCTACAGAGTACACATAGAAAAACTGCAACGGAGATACCAGTCTTAAAATGCAGAAAGAAAAGATTATTTTCCTTAGTTTCCTTGGGCTGAGGACCAGTGTACCCAATTGCCATCATACACTTTTGACTATTACTAACTCCAAACCCAGAGTTGAACTGTAAGTGATGCAAGCAGAAGGGCCTTGTGGTATGTCTCTTAAAATACTTTGATATTCCTGCTGTACAAAAATCCAGTGCCAATGATTTTGGTTACTTATACTGGAGTAGTGTGTGGGAGTGCCACTAATGAGTGAGGATCCACTGTAGCTGAGCAATGAACATCTGCATTTGCACACCTTACACTGTGGTGTTCTCATTCAAAGTACTCTAACGGTTTTGATGACAGGTACATTGAACATTCATGAAAATATGAGAGAAAATGGGTGATTTAAAAAGGAAGTTTGTTTTCCATGAAACACGTAAAACATGAAGTTAAGAGGTGCAAGACAGAATGTAAACTCTTTACTAGATTTCATATATTTGATAGTGGAGCATGTAAAATTCTTCAGAATGAAATCTTTCGGCTCTGGCCCACTTTGTGCTTCTCTTAATTTGAAGGCTTTTCTTTTAAGCATATTACTGTGTAATTGGAGTTGTTCCATTGTTTCTCTAACTGCTACTTATTCCATCGGAAGGTGTCAGAAGAGAAATCTGGCTTCATTATCTCTGCTAAATGAACTTTTAATTTTGCCTTAGTTTCAAAGTTCCCTTTTATGCATATGTCTCTACATGCACAGCGACACACAGACACATATATATGTTTGGGATTGTGAAAGACCTTGCAAAAGCACTAGAGAGTTTGTTCTTCTACATAACAAGATGCACTGAGAGGCTGAAATTCTAAAAACTGAGTGACAGATTGGCATTGTGATCTTTTCTGCCTTAAACAGCCTCTTGGTGCTGGTATCTACTGATAATATACATTTAACATTCAGATTACTGATGCAATGTTCTGTAGATTATAAATGTTTGCAGAAAATGACTTATAAATAATGGAAGAACAGACCATAAGAATGAGATAAAGACTGAGATTAGGTTAAAAATACTAGGCCTCCAATCTTAGTTGAAGTTATAAATCATTTTTGTGTAAACCCTTGCATTTGTTTAAAAAGAAGCAACATGGAATAATCCTCTGACAAAAGAGTGGACTTGCTGGGGTTTTTTTTGTTTTATTTTTGAAAGTAAAGCCAGGTGAACCCATTTGTTGTATGTACTCCACTGTTGTAAGGCAGTCTTAGAAAGTCATGGTCAGCTTAAGTTTGGGCATGAGTGAATACTGAAGGTTTAATTTTAAAAGTTTAAGTCCCATTTTCAAAAATAACTATTTAATGCTAGTCTTTGTTAGACTTTTTTTTAGTGTAATAGTTCTACTAACATATTTTTACTGTCAGCTGGGTCCAACCCATATAGTTGTTGTTGAAAAATGTGCTAATTAATTTTTTAGGAACTTACATTTCATAGAAGTAGCTTTTGCTTTATTGCATTATAAAGAAGGTCTTTGATGATTGCTTAAACATTGCTTGGCATTTACCATGCTGCAGAATTGATATGTAAATAAAAGCAGATTTTGTAAATAAATATTCCCTACTAAAATGGTTTTATCTCTTTAGTCTTGCAGTAAGACAAATAAATCTGTACAGAGAATTCAAGGTAACTGAGAAGAAAGGAATGGGAGGGACATGCCTGTAGCCCTCAGAGCTGTTTGTGTTCCTGCTATAGCAGGAACTCTCTTCTTGTCCCTGGGACACTGCAGAGAGAAAGGGTGCTGATAGCCTGTGGCACGCTCTGAGCTATGCATCTGTCCCTTCCCTGCAAGAGGGGTGAGGTAATCACAAATGTGGGCTTGGCAGGTGTCTGAGATGCCAGATTTTGTATCAAGTATTTGGATTAGAAACCACCTGTGAATATTGAAGTTTGGCTTCTCCAGCCTATTGCTTGGCTTTGCAGCTAGGAATAACTTGCAAATCCAGCTAAACGTCTTGTGTAGGTATAGCTGACAGATGCTGGAGTTAGTACAGCACTGAATTGAACACAAGGGCATAAAGTCCCTCTTTCTGTCCCTCAGGCTCAGACCTAGTGGCTTGCCTGGATAGGCAGGGGAGCTCCCAAGTTTGTGTGCCTGTTGGGAGGCTGGCAAGTGGCATGCCATGTGCTTGACCCGGGATAGGTATGATTTGCTGCTTCTGCTTTTGTTCCTGAGACTACTTAAATTGTATGGGCTTAAAGGCTATAAAGTTTTTAAAGTACTGAATTTCATATAGAACATTCTGGTTTGTATACAGTAGTCTGTGGTGGACAGGAGACAAGTCTTTCTTGGTTCTAATACTGTGAAATAAGTGAGGACAGAAAGGCAGACCATAAAATACTAATATGAAGAAAAAGGATGACTGCTTTAAGGAATCAGACATTAATAGATTCTTTGTTCAACATCAGCAGATTCAGTAACCTGCAGTACCTTCGCCTCAGAGAATATAATGTTTGAGTGTTTGTATGTGAACTGGAGGTTTCATCTGCCATTAACAAGAACAAACAAACCAGAATGCAGACAAAAGTAGGGCACAAGTCATCTATAAATAAAAGAAAATCATGGTCCCAGAGATGAAAAAAAGACTGATAAAAAGCTTAAGAGCTACATACATTCTATGCAGCTTTCTATGAAGCAAAGCCCTTCTAAAGTGGTTAGCAATGTATTGTTACATAGGTACATGCATTGACAGGAGAATAAAGCATTTATTGCTGGCTGACTAGAGTGCTACTCAATTCTGTCTGCTGTGGCCACTCTTAGAACCCTTAGAGTTGGCTACCGAGAAAAACAGCACTGGTGAAAAAGGGGAAAATGGTGGATTAAATTTTGTAGTATAGCGTTCTGCAAGTCTTGGTGTATCTTGGTTGTCTGCATTATGGAAATGTGTTACTGATCATGTTGTAGCAAAAAAGATCAAAAGCACCATGTAGTATTCAGGAGAGACATGATTGCACAGTAAACCATTTCTCAAAAGCCCAAAACTGTAATTTTTATGATTAATTTTCTGAGCACCTAGGGTATAGCATGTTTCAAGAAAATCTGGCTCTATGACTGGTACCAGTGTATGCTCCTTTGTACACTTGTAGACAGAAGTACAGTTGGTTCCTTCCCTGGTAACATCCTGTCCACATGGGCTGGGATCTGGCAGGAGGATCAGCAGCCCTGCTGGGAAGGACCTGGAGGTGCTGATGGGCACCAGTGCCATTACCATCAATAAAAGGACAAGCTGCCTTCTGAGCTCCACGAGGAGGAGTCTGATCAGCAGATTGAGCAATACTGTTATAATTTCTCTTTGGTACTGCTGAAGCCCTACCTGAAACTGTGTCTGGCATTTGGCCTTCCCCTTCAATAAAGATTTTGAGAGGTTGCCAAGATGGTCAGAACTGAGGGCACGCATCCTCTGAGAGAGCTGCTTGAGAGATTTGGGCTTGCTTGACCTTCAAAGGCAGAAATACAATAATAGCAGGCTGCAGCTGTTTAGAATGCAGTCACAGAGGTGGTTAAGGTAAACTCTTCTTGTGGTAGCAAGAGGCATTGGCTGTAGGTTGCGGCTTGGGAGGTTCAGGTTGTGCATGAGGAGAAGTGTTTGCAAAGAAGGGTGAGTTAGCACAGAGAGGTTGTGGAGGTTGTGAAGATTCAGGTGGGCAAAGCCGTGGCTGACCTGACCTCGTGTTGGGAGGCTGAACTGGATGGTCTCTGAAAGTGCCTTAGAAACAAGACTTGTGTAATTCTGTGTGGTTACCTCCCTTGACGGACTGGAATAAAGGGTCAAAAAAGCAAAATGGGAAGCTTGAAATGAAGAGGGTAAGGCAAAAGGTCTGAGGATGGTTTTGGGCAGAGAAGAGGCAGAGAACAATGCTACTTTGACAGATTTGTGTACTGAACTAAGCAGTCTCATGAGAAATTATAGCTGGATTGTACATTATGTGACTCTTGAACTGAAAAATAGAAATACATATTGTAGGTGTATAAATATTGGGACTTAAAATATGTGTATTATGGGGTTTTTAGAAGGTGATTGTTGAAAAGTGTAGCAATACAAACCAATACAGATACATTGTTTAGTTTGAATATGTGCAGGAAGGAACAGTAGTATTAAACACAAAATCAACTTTGCTATAAAGACTAATTATGGCCACTAAATAATGGAACTGCTATTCTGGCACGTTCCCAGGTTAATTCTTTGATTTAAAAACATCTTCCTACTGATTTTCCTGACTTGCAGTGCACTGGCAGGTGGTGTTGAATTGGTCTACATAAAGATGGGGCACTGTGGATAAACTTTCAATTGTAAAAAATGAACAAGTGTGCTTTATCCCGCTGAAAGTATAATTCCAACATGTGCTGGTAGCAGTATTTAAACTGGTTGTGTGATGTGGTGGCATGGGAGGATTTGGACTTTGTTCTTTGAGATTACTGTGAAATTCAGTCATAGGTTTCCAGACACAGAGCGATAATTAATAAATAACCTGTGTGGTTTTTAACCACTCTTGGAAATATTTCCCATGCAATTAGGAGGGAATGGATTCAAGGGGCAAATCTGCAGCCCTGGTTCTTAAGGACAACACATACACACTTCAAGCTGGATCAAACGTTTGCTCAGTGAGGTGGGGAGTGTTCTCTTTTGACTGGTTTGAAGCATCAGTAGAAGCTCCTCTGATACTGCTGGACTTGTCTTTATAAACATGGCCCAAGATTGGGAAATTTGACACTTGTATTCTTTTTTTTCCCCCACAAAACCTGCCTGTTGTGAGAATGAATTAGCATTAAGCCATGAGCACCTACTTTTAGCTGTGGACTCAAATGGTGATTTTCAGTGATAGAGGAGAGACTTGGTGAGTCTTTTTATCTCCAGCTTTTGATTAGCATTTTGTGCTTCAGCAGCATCATCGTGTGGAAGTTTTAAATTAATTCAAAAGAGATTTTCTAATTTACCTAAAATGTGGAATAGTTGAGATAACAAAATGAAGCCCTGTAGGTCATGTGGTTTCCAGTAGCAGGAAAGTCAGTTCTGCTTACTTAAGCTAATATTCTTTTTAATTCCTTCTCTCTGTCTTGCCTCAGAATAAAAATAGGAGCAGGCAGAACAGAGAATCCTTTCAGCAACATTTTTTGGCAAAAGTCATTGGCTAGAAATGAGGAGAGAGACAATATTGCTCAGCCTGTGTTAAAACACGCTATAGATTTCTATTGCCTCCTTTTAGGATCTTAATATGGCTAAGAATATGTGGCTTGACAAAGGTTAATCACCTGAAATTCTTCACATAAGACATTGTGTGGATCACAGAAAGACAGAGGAAACATCTGTTGCAGTCAATTTTTATTCAGTTTATGAACTCAGTGTGTCTGGCAGACTCTGGGAACACCAGCAGACCTTTTTGTGATCAGGTCCAAGAGAAAGTGCTGTGCATTCACAGACTTCAGGTATTTTTTAAACTCCAGAAATAAGTATGTGTGACTAGTTTGAGTCAAAATCTTTCACATTTATTCGAAAAGAAATGAGCAGATTACAGAAAGTACTTTGCATTTCTGAAGTGCAAGATGTTTTGCTACTTTATTCCACAGGAATATCTCTCTGTAAAGGCCAGCAAGCTGAAGTAGTTAATTTTACTTCACAATGCAAGTCAGTAGCATCCTTCTTCAAAAAAGTACAAAACTGATTTTGTCTAACGCTGATTTAGTTTTTCATCACATCAAAGACATTTTCGCTGTCAATTTATTTTTTCCTTTATCTTTATATTTTATTGTCTGTATTTTTTTGCAATCTTCATTTGAAGCTGTCTTTGATAGTCTGCCATCTGCAAACATTACTGAGGGAAGCCACAGCATTTGTGGAAGAGAATCTTGGCTGTGCCTGTGAAATGCCTGCACATTTCCACCACAGCTCCCTCCTCTCCTCATCTTTGGATGTGCCGCAGTGGTTTTCCCATCCAAAGGTGTTCGGACTGCCCAGCAGTGAAGGGCACAGATGAGTGTTAGTGTTGTGAGACAGCCCTGCAAGGTCTCCCAAGGCCAGCCTCCAGGTGCCCAGCATTCCAAAGCCCAGGACTAGGGTGGTGAAGGAAGTTGTTTGTGTTTTAGGTCTTTAGAGGGAGACATCTGCACTGACTTGAGCAAAGGTTGCAGCCAGAAAATGTGCACTCAGTTTCGACCCTTTAACTAAAAAACTGTGCCAGGAAGGAGACATTATGAGGACGTTCCCTGGAATGATGATGCTCTCAAGTATTTGCTTCTCTTCTTTGTGATGATCCATGTGGTAAACATTCATGTAGACAAATCTGGCATTCTCTTACAAAGATGAGAAAAGCATTGATGAGCACACTTTTGAGAGAAGAGTTAAGCATGATGTCACCTTTTCAAGCACTGGTGTTTTCCATGTATCTTAGTGCTTCTGTTGTTTAAACATACCCAATTCTTAAATATGTATGAAGTTAGGATTTAACAGATAGATCAAGTACCTGGCACCAATCCAAGGTCTAATTCTTAATCTTCTGTACTATGGATATGGTAGATAAATTTCTCAATGGCCAATTTTAAAAACTATTCACTCAAACCCGACATAGCCCATTTCAGCCTCTCTTAATAGGAAAGCTAATAACTTTTTCTGATGTGGTGCATAAAGCTCTGGTATTTTGTTTTCTTTTTATTGCCAGATGCAAGTATGTTCCTGTATTTACAGTCAATAAAGCTATCAGTGCTATACACAGGTTTAGATTAATAATTTCAGCCTTTCAATCTTGGGTATCAGGTTTAGGCACTGCTGTGTTATTTGCATCCCTCAGGCTCGTGCTGACTGTCCAAGCAGTTGCAATGTTTCTGCTCAGAGCTGCTTCTACAAGGGGCACAGCCCATTCCAGCATTTTCATTCACATTATTCAGAAGTCATGTCTCAAACAAGCCAGGCAGCACTCAAGTAGTACAAGTGGTGTCTGCAGAAAAGAAAGATGGTGATCCCCAAACCCATTCTTCTCATGCATTTTTGTCTCTGATAGCTCTTTGTACCCTGTTCACACTCTGACTTCCAGTTTGGATAGCTTCAAAAGAGTTGATTCCTTATTAGGACTTACCATCAAAGAACAGGAATTTCAAAAGAGATGCAGTATTACTTGTACATGGGTCATAGATGTGAAATTCTGTGACCTTTCTGAGCCATCAAGTCTAGAGAACATATAAGAAGGAAGAAATACTAGACTTAGTCCTGCTGCCTGTTATATTAATGAATGTTTATATTAACCCAGAGAGCCAGGTTTTATGTTACCTAGACTTTTCTGTACCTTAAACGTCTTAACAACCCCTTTCTGCCATGAGCAAACCAGTTAGTGATCACATGCACTTTTTTCCCCCCTGTATTTTTGTAATACTTGCAGAAGATAAAATACACCTCTGCCCTAAAGCCACTGCAGTTATTCTGTGTAGAAGACCATGGGGTGGGTTTGCACTTGGGGGAGAATTTGCCACCTCCTCATGCTCGGAATTTATTTTTCTTTAGCACACATTGACTGTCTCCCTTAAGAGTGAGCATACAAATATAAATAGCAAATAAGATATTTCACCAAATATCTTGACACGTTTTACTGGATTTAGATTCACTTTCCACAGTTTCTGTTTCATGCTCACTTTCCTTCATCTAAGAGCAGTCGCAGTGGCAGTATAAAAATAGCTTTTAAATTGAATTTTTCAAGATCCTCCTCTTCTGCTATCTCTTACTGCTTCCCACTTCTCTTCTGATTTTACAATTCTTTCTACTCTTCTCCCTGAAAATCAAGATCTCCTTATGCTTTGCATTACCAGCTGTCAGGCACGATGCTGTATATGCTGATATGCCACTGTGTTAGCTTGCTTTGCCACTGTTGGCAGCACTCTGCTGTCATGCTTAATTGAGACAGAAAGGACTGTTTCTTACTGGAAAATTAATTCATGAAAAACTACCTTTGTTTCTGTAATATAATTGTTTTGAAAGAAATTAAACATACAAAGAAAACTGTATTACAACAAATTAGTCCTTAATTTTATAAAGGTTTAAGTGTCAAATATGAATGAACTAAACACAGTGAGGCCAACTAATTTAGTGAAATTACAGCCTCAAATTGCCACATGTGATTTGAGCACAAATTCCATCAGCTGAGATGGTTTTTGTATTTGGATTTTTTTCCTGACATGACTAGTTCTGAGCAAAAGGGAATGCATCCCTAGACATCTGGAAATTATCTCTGGAGGGAATTACCAATTTGCTTGTGTCCCTCAGTGAAAGGGAGAGACAAGGTCAGAAGAATTGTATTGGAGATGATCTTTATCCTGACGTGTTCTCCTCCTCCCTGCAAAAGAGGAGGAAGTAGAACATCCTCTTCTGTGCTGACCTGTTTCTTCCCCCTAGGCCTTTCAATCCCTTGTGCTTTTATGAAGATGACTGCCTTTTGCAGATCATTCTGCCAGTCTAGGAGTGCTGGTGGGCTGCTATTCCTAGGGCTGAAATGAAGGAGCAGTTTTGCAGCAGGTTTCTTTATCTTGGGCACAGAGTGATGGGCTTTCTTTGATCCATGGCAAAAGTGACCAAGGTAACCAAGCTGATCTCCTCCAAGACTGGTGGGGCTGCAGTTGTGCTGGTGAGCCAGGCTGGCATCCTGTCCTGCAGCCTCCTCAGTGTCATTGTCACTGTCACTGTGGCCCCTGGCACCAGTGTGCTCACCCCAGCTGGAGAATGGCTGTGAGTGGCTCAAGGCTCAGCCCCTGCCTGGAGCAGCCAGCTGGGGATGCAGCCCCTGCTTTGGGGGAGAGAATGCAGCCATTTGTGAGCTGTATCACGGGGTTTGATCTTACTGGCCCTGAGCTGTCTCTGTTCTTACAGAAATTACTCGTTAAAACACACCCTTTGTTCCCACTTGCAGGGGATTTTAGGCTTATCTGCAGGAGAGAAGAATCAAAAGTCTTTTGTGGACTTGACAGTTGTACATCACTAAACACATATACAAAAAGTCCATGGCATTACAGCAAAAAATTTGAGAAAACAGTCCTGAACTTCTCTTCCAAAACACCTGTGTGTGTGTGTGTGTGTGTAAACATTTTAGAGTGTGGGTATATAAATGTAGATGTTTATTTAAATACATTAGAATGTCCACCTACCTAATCTATGTTTTATAATTCATTTACATGTAAAATATAGTGTAGTTCAAGTGACTTGGTTTTTTTTAGAAAGTAAATTAGAAAAAAAAATAAAATGTCTTTCTTGATGTTGAAAGGCTTCTATCATCTTAATTTCAATTTAAATCTAATTACTTCAAAATGCATGTTTTTACTACTCTCCCCTTCCTCTTTTTTTTTAGTTAAGCTTCCTAAGGCTTAAAATTATCTTGATAGTTTTTTTTATCTTTTTTAATCCTTTGTAATTTGAAGGAAAGTCTTTTTTTCTTGTAGTTGACAAGGAGTGTGTTTGACAATGCAAGGGAATGCTGATTTCATGTACAAAGAGAAACTGCTAAATGTACAAGGTCCTTGACACAACAGACAGACAAGCTCTTTTTTTTTTGTTTTTCTAAAATTCATTTATAGTAATTTTCGCTGTTACTTTCAGCTTAAAGTCTTTAATTTTGGGAATTGAGAAACTTTTTTTTAAAATTTTTTAATTCCCCCAGATTTGCAGTGTCCCTGTAAAAACTTAGAGATAAGCATTCAAGATATTGATGAATATTGTGTTTTGTGTACAGTTGTTTCATATCTAGAACTATGACTAAAAAATGGGCTTAGGTAGCTGGTATCCATAAATCAAGGTGTTGTGTCAGCTAAGAGGCTCCCAGCAAAACAGAAGTAATCTCCATTTCACACTGACTGTGATGTGTTTGCCAGTCAGGACCAATGACAGAAAGTAGGGAGGAACTGAGTGGAAAGATTCCTTCTGCACTCTGTGGTGGAGTTGCTGAGCCCCCTCTAAGCTCTGGTGGTTGCACTGTGGACTACAACAGCAGTGTATTTCATGTTAAAAGTATGAATTCATCATTGTCATAGTAATCCCAAAACTCTAAAAACCGTATCAGTAAATGAGCTCTATCAGTGGACCAGCTCCAGCAGTTCAGAGCCTGCTTATTTAATTTGTCTTAAGCACATTAAACGGTTCTGGGCAGGCTGTGACTATGATCTTTGAAATATTGCTGTGTTTCGTTTGTTCTCTGCTTTTAAATTTCTTATACAGTAAGACTTTCATACTCTGTTCATTAAAAATTTCTGGATATTCAGACTCTTATTTGAGCTTAAAGCCTTTCAAACCACAGCAGAAATTCAGTAGTGGGAAAGGAGAGAGATGTGCACTTTGTCCTCTCTTTTTCCACAGCCTGTTGACTCCCAGTGCCTGTTGACTAAGCCTGGAGTTTCTGACTCTTACCTGGCAGCTGGTCTGCAGGTCAATTAACCCAGCAAGTACAAATCTTTTTTGACTAGAATAGTTATAAGGTTTGAGCCTGAAAAATAATGTCTTCACCACAGTTTTTGTCTGAAAATAATTCTACATCAGCTTAGAGAAGGGCCTTGTTTTTGTCAGGACCTTTTTTCCCCTTCACTTCTTGTCAAAGTGCTCAAATTCCAATATTCAGAAGTCTTCAGAAAAATAGAGGAATGGCTGATGAAAAACTTGTGTGATACTTTGAAAATGTAACACATGCTGTGCAGCTCCAGTAGATGAAAGCAGCTTGGTTGAAGGGTTTAAAACATGCTTTCATATTAATCTACTATCATGTAAATATTCTTTTAAGACACTGCTTATGGATTCCAATTCTTCAACTGCCACCATAGCTTATTCAAAGTTTGAAGGGTTATGATATATATTCTTTGTGAAGTATTCGCTCTATTTTTTTTTCCCACACTAGCTTTTTGGCTTTTTGATAACCAGGACTACACACTACTGTACTGGCAAATGCATGAATATTTGTGGTGTTCGACTTCTACCACATCTAAACACTGCTGTGCACTTGCAGCAAAAATGGGGAAATGGTGAATAATCCCTCCTGCCTTTTGAGATGGTCATACTTGAATTATGTTGGCAGGATTGAGTGAAGAAGCTTGTATTGTTAACAGTGCTGAATCTGCTCTGTAAATGCATAGGACTTTTTTTCCATGGGGATTTCAATCCAGCTTTCACCAGTCGTTGTTCACCTAAAATGAAATTTAAAGGTTTTCTTAGGTTTCTGCTGCTAAATTTGTTCTTTGTCAGGGAAAAAAATGCACAATGTTATGAACATTTCTGCTTACTATAAATTTGTTCTTTCACTCAACTTCATAAGAAATACATTCCATTATTGTCACAAAATACATGTTTTCTTCATCCTTAAGCAAAACAGTGTCCTGAAACACATGATTTCATTAATTTAATTTGGTAAACATTGTACATGAACTTTCTTTCTTCCTAGGTTTCCAGAGGAGGAGTTGGCAACAGAGCCACTAAAATATGCTGAACAACTTCCTGTAGCTCAGATAATACACCAGGTAAGTCTTTCCATTTTAAAAATTCCTTTGAAAATAAAGAACATCTGTAATACTTAAACTGCTTTTCTAGGTCACACAGAATTAATGTCCTCATGCTGGAAGTATGTATAAACACGATACTCTTGTTCAGATGACAACTATTAAATTATAAAAGTCTCATTCTGAACATGGCAACGAAAAGATGCTTGCTGTATGACATGGTTAACACTTCAGAGCTACTTGTTAAAGTTGTTGTGTGTCTGCTGATAGAAAAGAAAAAAAATCCATTAATTTCTCCAAATTTGCATCTTGACCTAAATCGTATTTCCCTTCCTGAAAAAGCAGCCAAAGTATGGAGTCATTATCGTGGAATAATTGTCATGATGAGTTGAGCAGGGAAAACAGTCTTTCCTCCTAATACAATTCTGAATTAGCACCATTTTATTTCTAACTATAGCAGTATCATCATACTTTCTGCTTTGAACAGGGTTTTTTTGTTTTGCACAATTTAAAAAAAAAGGTTTCTATTTTTCCTAGATTGTGCCTTCTAACTTTGTCTTTATTTAAATGCAGTACTGTGGTATTGATTTAAGTAAACAAATGAGGAATGATGTGGACATACAAGCTGGAATTAAAGTTTTTATTGTAACATGTCTCCCCCAATTCATGGCAAGGAGGAAGAAGAGATCTTTTCTGTGCAGAAGATTCTGTATTCCCTTCTTGCTCTTTCCTCAGAGTTCAAGGCCTGCTTTTCCATCCATCCTGCTGGGTAGATCAGGTACCCAGTCTGCATTCAGGTGTGTCCTCATTCTTTGCTGTCAGCCACAGAGGGTTCTGCCTGTTGTGTGGAAAAGCTTATGGCCAAGTAGCACACATAAAACTTGTGTCAGACATGACTGGGGAGACTTAGCATTCCCCTTCTTGTGGATGCCTTAAAGGAAGGCTAAATGACCTATTCTGTTGCATTAATTTTGATTTTTTTCAGAATAAAATAAATAATTGTTAAACTTATAAAACTATAACGTTATAGATGTGAGTCCTGCTTCAGGGATAAGTAATTACAGTTTTCTTAAGTCAAGGCTAAACAGGTCACATTACTGTTTTCCTAATGGTATCTTGGCCCTATGGAATCTTCCAGGTAATCAAGTATGCTCTGAAAAATCGACCTGAAATTTGGGGAAGATGATGGCAGTTTATGTTGGGAGACAAAATGGTGCAGTCCATTCACTGCCTTGAGATAAGAAAATTTCCAGACTGAAAACTGGGACTTGGTACTGGTCAGAGTAGCACTAAGCCAGAGAGGCAATGTTAGATAAAGCTGTGGTTTCAGACTCAGCTGTTTTTAAATGCTTCAGGATCAAAAGGAGTAAATAAAAGTCCACTAAGTCCCTTAATAGAATTTTGTAAACAACTTTTTGTGTATTAATTATTATCATAGATCTTCCCAAATACCTTTGTCAATCAGTGTTTTAAAGCATTGAGTTCATGCTGCAGGCAGTGCTGGTTTTACCTTAAAGGAAACATAAGCTTTTTAAAACCTTCAAGTGTACAAGCCTTTCCTGCAAGTTGTAAGCACAAGGGATTTTAAAACTTTTGGCTGAAATCTGCACCTTTGGGAAGAATTTCTGATGTGTTCAGAACATGGAAGATTGGAAATCAGGACCAGTTTGTATGTCAGGAACTCCCTGGTGTTGTCAGAGCTTCAAATGACCCAACAGCCTGCAAATGTCACATTTAAAATTCTGTCTTCATGCCTGACTCTCAGCATAAATGAATTAAACAGCAGAGCAGGCAGCCAGTCAATATGTTCTTAACAGTGAGAGTGAGCAATGAAACAGTTTGGGGGTTGTTTGGAATCAGTAAATAGAAAGTGCATGGAATGGCTCTCCTAGAGGAAAAGCTCAAATAGGAAACAGAATTAACCTTTAAAATGGTCGAGCAGACCAAATGTCATAGCAATATTTTTACAGCATTAGGTGGGTAATAACCACAGAGTGTTCATTTGGCCAGTGTGTATTACACTGCAGTAGAGTATTGTGCTGTGCAAAGGCAAAAAGCTGGGTTCATGTGCTCTTATCTGTCTGCTCAACTTGCCAGTAGTACAGAGCTGGGGTCTGCACAAGGCAGCAGAGCAGACCCAGCAGAACTGTGAATGTCTTGGATGCAGAGAAGGCAGATAAGGGAACATTGTTCAGCTGTGGGGACAGGGGTTTGGCACCGTGCCCTGGTTGTGTGAGGCTGATGCCCTGCTGAGCTGCCACCAGCTGAGCATCACTGCACCAGCACCGTGCTGAGTTAGCTCTGCTGAGAACCCCTTGTACCCTTCTGCTGAGGGACCTGGCAAACTGGGACAAGTCGTGCAGGGGCCTTGTTTATATGAAAAGGATTTTTTTGCTCTAAGAATAAAGAAGGAAATTATAAGAAGCTAAAAAAGTGACAAGAGTAAAAACAGTGAATAGTATTTGTGGTGTTATGATGCTGCATCCACATGGATACATACGTACTCTAGACATATATAACAGCATCAGTGCTGTGTACTTATAGCATAAATATACATTAAAATTTCACAGTGGTGGACAGGTATCCTAAATTAGTATAATGTATAAAGTACATTTTAATTATACTTTTTAGCCAACATAGCCACTACTACTATCCAGCTTTAAAATTGGATAAATTTATTCTCCTGAACACTACTAAAATACTCTTTGTGCTTTTAACTGAAGTAAGAAGCCTCTAGTGCTTGGTAGAGGAATGCAGTCATTAATATAAACTTGTAAAAGTAGAACTTTCAGAGTAATGCCCACATACATAAGACAGCCTTTTTAATGAGATTCCCTCTGTACAGCCATGCATACAATGCTGCTACTTACAATATGTTTATGCTACTTAGAATAAGGCCAAAAAAAACCCCCAAACCAAAACCCAAACTAAAAAGAGGAGAAAAAGAAGATTATTTTAATTCTGCACTTGTCTTTAGTCAAAACAGGTCTGGTGGAAGAACAGGGCAAACTGCATTTGAGAAGATTGTTTCCATTTATCATAAATTATATTCATTGCTGGCCTTGCAGCTCAGCAAATCATTTTAATAAAAGTACCTAACTTCAGTGCCAGTGTTTGTGCTTGGAATGTCACTGTGTGTTAACATACTTGGCCTAATCAGGATTTAGGATATTGAAGAGACTTAAATTGTTATAGGTGTCTTTCTGATGAAAAAATGTTTTATTGATGAAAGGCACATTTCAGCAGATAAACACTAGATATCCTGATGGTGTTATAATTGAAAACAAAATGAAACAGCAAATTCAGACCACAATCAACTTGCATACTTGGTCCATTTCAAACCATTAAGCAGATAAATGAACATGCTGTTAAACCAGGATGATATTTCAGGAAAGTGACTTGCAGCCTGTAGTGGAAATTGCACAATTTACTTGAAAGTTGACATAGTTTACAGTTGCAGATTTACTTAGAAATGAGGAGTTCCTTAGGTATTTTTTCCATGGGGGGAGTGTTACATGCAATATCCAATTAACGTAGATAGAGTTTCCTTTTGGAGATACAAGTTTGTTTTGTAGAAGTTTTACCCTGTGCTTTTGTGTTGCCTCTCCAGGAGCAGGCTCAGTGGCAAATGCCTTCAGCGGTTGCAGGAGCTGCTGGGAAGCTGTGCTGACCCTTGGAGGAGGTGTCTCTGTTCCAGGGCCTGGTGGAGCAGTGGGAGCTTGGCTCACCCCAGCCTTGGGGAGTGAGGGGGAGCTGCTCTGTGGATGTTGGCTCCAGTCACCATTGGGAGATTAAATGGGAAATTTATGAAAGATGATGGGAGGGGGATCTCCAGAGTTAAAAATGCACAGCTTGATGGCCATCAAAGGATGCTGCAGGGTTGCAGTTCTGCAGTAATTCTTGCAGGAAGGCCTTTGTTTCCATCATTTCTGTGCTTCTGTGACAAGTTTGCAGCCATTACCCATCCCACCCTTCCCCCAGAAAAAATCCTTTTGCTTTGAAGATCAATTTTTTGTTGATTCTCAGGGCCTCATTCTCACGTTGTAGAGGGTGGTTAGTTTATTGCACTTGTTGTTGTTATTCTGGTTTCATGCTGATTTAATTGACAGAGGTTTTCTTCAGCGGCATTTGCCAGAAATTGTTGAAACAGTATTAAGAAAATAGAACACACTATGTTGTATAGATTTTTTTTTTTAAAATATCCCTTTATTATCTATAACACAACAATTTTAGCTCTCAGACTTAAAATATTTTCACAAACATTAAAGTGGTTTACGATCTGTGTGAAACGTTCAATATGGAAAGTAACCCATCACATGGTGAGACAGTCTTGAAAACACAACTTGAAAATTCAGGGATCACACCAGCTCCTTGTCCATTGCCTTGTAGCTGCTCTTTGGCAGTTTATACAGTTCAGGAGTTCCCCTCATTCCCAGTCTGTTTCTGTCCTGATGGTGGAGTCTTTGTTCCTATAAATGTTTTATAAAGCCATTAGTGTTCAGAACTTTGGCTAAGTGTGCAAGATGTTTAATAGCACAACAGTAACCCAGATTTTTATTTTTATTTTTATTTTTGATGCAGACAGGAGGTTTTGTTTATGAATATTAATTTATTAAAAATTTTACAGTACTTTGATAAGTGATACTTGCATTTTACTGTGTCTTTACAGGCTAAGAGGTTCAAAACCAACTTGTAATACTTAGATGTCTCAGGTTTGATGTGCAAAGTTTTAGACACAGCTATTTATACATTCTTTGAAAATCCATTCATGTAGCTGTGTTTGAAAATAACTTTGAAGCATAGCTTGCTTTTTAGAACTCTGGTCATGGTATTCAGCTCGATGTCAGAGATAAAATACAACCTTTCACCAAAAGGTCCAAGTTCTGCTGCACCTGCTAGCACAGACACAGGTCTGCTCAGGCAGGGATGCTTTTCTTTGTCAAAAATGGATTTTGTCAGGATGATTGAAAATTGAATTTTTCATACCAAATATTATAAAGTACACTGACTTCAGAGTCCAGTTTTATTTTAACAAAATACATCACTTGGCTTCCCACCAAAAAGCCTTGTGACATGTCAGCCTGCCCTAGGACACCTCAGGCTGTACCACTGCAGTGCTGAGCAGCGTGCTGAAGACAAATGCTGTCCCCTTGCCATGGCCCCTTCTGTGGCCATTTTGGAGTGTCTGGAGAACAGCAACCTGTCCTGCCAGGGCTCTCACCTGTCTGGTCCAGACTACAGGTGAGGAAAGCTGTTTCTGATTTACATCATGGAAATGTGCTGTGTGCTCTTCCTCACCAGCTCACCTGAAGTGGTTTTTGGGGCTCAGGCATTCTGTGCAGAGCTAAACCCAGGTGTGCTGTACCCCTTTTGCTGAACCTTTCTTCATCTAGGGCACTTGGAATGTATTGGAGTCAGAAATTAATGTGTCTGCTATGTTTGGGGGTTTTCCATTTCTTTTCTGTATTAAACATATGTTTGTGAATTGTTTAACCTAGAGGTGATTTGGCTACATTTTATAACTATAATGGAAGGGGTCTCAAGTGGAATCATGACTGGATGTCATCCAGCACATAAGAACTTGCTTTTTCCCTAAATTGTAAACAGTATATAGACTTAACTTCTGTTACTGCTGGATAAGTTAGGAATTGCTTAAATCTTTTGAGCCTTCTTTAAATTGAATGCTGTCTAGTAGAAAACTTGGTACTCAAAAGGATCAGAAGAAAAAGAGCTATTACTGCACACTTTGGCCAACCAAACCAAATATGTCATAGAGCAGCAGAGGTATTCCTGCCAACACCTTGTGCTACTTGTTGCATATAGGTGCTTTGAACTTCACTCCCTAAGATTTCTTCTAATCCTAAGTTTGATTCAAAAAGTTGAAGTGCAGAATCGTGCTATGTGTATGAGTCATGTAGTACATTAAGAATGGCACAGTCCCCTGTTTCTCTGACTCACTGCAAGAAATCACCAAACACAGTCTTGACTTGGTTATAGATGGTACAGATCTTTTACTGGCATATCATTAAACCAGAGATTTTTCAGTTTTTTTTTTCATCTAGTGAACTTCTGCAGAGAACAGGAATGGTACTCAGGAGCTTCAAATGTAATCCAGTAGTCAATACAAACAGGTTGTCTCTCTTCTTTTCTTCTTCAGAAATTGCATAGCTCATTAGCCACATGAAACTTCACAACATTCCTGAAATACAGTTTATCTGAGTACAGCATAAAGTATTTTTGTAAAATAGAGACAACCTAATTTTTAAAATTCGCTGCTGTTTTTCTCACCAGTTTTTTCCAATCACAGAATACCATGATGTGGAGTTAGCATAAATTACTGATCATTTGTTTTTACTGACAAGACAGGGCTGCTTCTGTTTTGTTGTTTTTCATCTGACCATGATCTTCCCTCTTGGAAGCAGAGATGTAGTAAAACAGTCTCTTCTCTTCCATCTTCCCATTAAAGGACTCTTGTGGGTGATCACTCTCTGCCTATCCAGGACCATTATTTTACTGTTTCTCAAACACAGGAGAAGTTCTGCTGGTTTATCTCTTTGTTGTTGAAATATTACATGGAATTTCTTCTTAGTCTTCCAGACAGAATAAAGATAACTATCTGAGAATTATTTTTCTTTCAAATGCTGCCCTCCAAATCTTAAAAATTTAGCAGCAATGATGGGGACCTTTGTTTCTGTATGGCTGGAGTGCCAAAGTATTAATGCATGGGGAGCACTTCCTTTGTCTGTACACAGCACTGCTCAGCAGAGCCAGAAAAGAACCATGACTGCTTTTTGTTGCTGACCAAGGATTACAGGGGAACTGAATGTAGTATTAGATTTTTTCAATTATAGCTGAATACAATGGATTGGATAACTAAATGCATTGGAAAGTATCTTGCATGAGGAACCTGAACAGTGAGTTGTGTGGTTCTTGTTTTTAACTGTTTCATACTAGAAATACCACGTTGAATGTCTTCTGTAAGCCAAGAAGGGAAAATGTTACCTGTTCCAGCATCCCAGAGACGTTTGAGATGGTGTTTGGTAGCTTCTTCTTGCCAGAACTATTGCATGCATGCTCCGCCTATTCTTCCCTGTTTATGCATTAAAACATGCCCCTTTACGTCCTTCCATTTTTAAAACATGAAACCAAAGTGTATTTTAAAGAATGACCTGTTTTTCCTCTTACACACTATCAAGAACAGTTCATTGAGCACTTCTCAATATGTTCTGTTTGATGTGTATGTACATTATGAGCTCTGGGCATCAGTAGAATCCAGTCTCTGCTGTCACATCTTGGAATGTGACTTTATCCCCTCTTCACAGAAATGGCTCCCAGCAAGGTGACAGCAACCCCCAGGCCGTGCTCTCTCTCAAAACCAGTCTCCTCTTCAGGGAGATGCAGTAGCAGGCAACTGATGCAGTGTTTTCAAAATGACTGTTTTAGGCTGCCCAGATCCTGCAGTTTGGATGAAGAAGTTTTACCTCTGATCTGTCAGTTTTCAGAGGTCATGTTTCTTTTCTCTTTCTGAGCCTGTGAAATCCTGACATGTACAGATTGGCATTTTATCTCCATTCTTCTTTGGCACAGGATGGGAGATCAGTTTGACAGACAGCTTGGAGCAATTTAAGGGGCTGCCCCTCAAGTGGCCACACTTCACTCTCACCAGTGCTGGTAGGGTCCTGTGCTCATTAAGCACAGCAATGGTGCAAAGTACTGCTTGAAAAAAAAAGGGCATTTTCATCCTGGCTGGGTATGTGACTACAGAATTTTTAAAGCCAACTAGGATACGTAGTATCAGCTAAAACTGATAAAGTGTACTTGTATTCCTGAAAGTTTTTGTTTATATTGCTCATGAGCAGATGAGAGTAAAAATAGCTGTTACTGTGGAAAGTTAAAATGGAAATAAATTTGAGGCTTTTGTGCATATCATGGGAGTGCTCAGTTTGCCCTTGAGAATACTGCTAATATGAGGCTTTATATGTGACTGTAGCCTCATCCATTTTGTGGATTATGAGACATCAGTTTCATACCCACCTGCATATAGAATTGTCAGATGTACTATTAAAAAAATATGAAAAGATACCCTGGCTCTATAGTAGCTATAATTGTTAGAGGTGCTGCACTGGATTTGCAGCTTCTTTAAGAGGTAATTCCTGTAACCGTTTCTTTTTAATAAGCACTATTTAAGATGTAAAATGAAGGAAGATGTTCAGGAAATGACTGTAACATGACAGGCTTTATAGAGTGCTGTAGATCTCTGGGGTTTACTCATCTGAACTTCAAATAACTGCATTTCAAGGGTCGGTAGTAACGGTATAGCCATGGACTCAAAAACTTATTATTATATTCCTTATATTCAAAAAATTGATTTGCTGCGTGTCAGCTGAAGCAGCCACGTGTTTGAAGATCCTGTGTGCACAAGCCTTTCAATATGCACTCTTGATGTTTCAGTGTTTTTGTTTTGGCATGGGACTGATTGTGCCATGATCCCCTTTTGTTGTTCTTCAGGATGTGCTCACAACCATGATTTCAAGGCGATGGTTACTGTTTCTATTGTGCTTTATCTGTGCTCAGAGCTTTACAGAAACAGACAGGTTCAGAAATGCTTAGAGCTTGAAGTAAACTTCACATAGCAGGTTGGCAAAAAGCAAACCAAGGTTAACAGCAAGAGGTTCTGATTTGCAGACTAAGGCTGTAAAGGACCATTATGTTGATCTCTTCTGACTTTCTGCACAAAGCACACAGATACTTAATTTATATTCTCCCTTCTTTGTGGCTGTATTGACATCAGGAAGGATAACTAGAAGAAGGGTTTGAGCAGATGCTGGGAGATGTTTATTCAAAACATCATAATTATGGGGGGAATAAAACTGAGCAGGACAATTGGGGCATGTAAGAACATATTTGTGATTACAGGAAATATTCACAGTACTGCAGCTGGTACGGAAGGACCAACATAGGTCTCAGTTACTGACATCATGTGAAGTGTTGCACTCTGCTATAGGTAAAACATCAATAGCTGTCTCACTTTGTTTAGGGCAGATGATATTAGAACTGCTGCATTCACTGCAAATGTAAGGAGGCTGTTTTTGAGTTCTGTGCTTTGAGACTCTTTGCTCTCCTCTGTGGTCATAATAACCTTGGCTAATGTCAGCTTTTTTCCTAAAATTATCTCTTCAGCCATTTTCACTCTCAACAGTTTAGTCCTCTCTTAGGCATATAAATCACTTTTTTCATCATTCCTTCCTTCCATGATATCTTTATGTGATATATTGGTCTGCATTCATTCACATTTGTTATTTATAAGTTGAAATTCTTAGATATTCTGAGTCTTTTTGGATTTGTCTGTACTGGGTCCCATTTACTTGCTGTTCCTTCAAATATTGGAAAAGGGAATGCTATTTAGGGCAGGGAAGTGAGTTGTCTCCAGTGGGGATAACTGAATAGCTTTTTCAGTACATAATGGTATGCAAATAATATACCTCTGCCTCTCATGGGAACAGACTAAAGAACTGCACAAGCTGTCTGTGACCTTAATAGGTTTGTAGGCATCAGAATAGACCCCTGACTTTTGCTGAAGCAAAGTGTGTGATGTACAAATACTTCAGGTGTGTTTCAGGGCTAAGCAGTGCTGTGGAAAAACTGTGAATTTAGGATGTGGTCCACACAGCTTCGTGTGAATGGCAGTGTATCCCAGCAATACAATACAGCTGATGCACAAGCAGTAGGTTTTAATAGTAGTGACCATTAATAAAACAGATGATGCTTAAAACGTGCTAATTCATTGTGTTGTAAGAGTGTCTTCATGTACAGTACAAGGTGAGGCTGCAAAACACAGGAAAATGAGAGGTAAGCTGCTCCATTTGTCTGGTTTTATGTTTATGGTGTTTTATATGTAAAAGTACCTTTTAAAAAATTTTCTTCTTTTTAGTTTATTTTATTACAGGTTCTAGAGCAATTCAGGAAACAGATGCTGCATTTAAAAAAGCTTTGATTTAGTGAGGCTTTCTGTGCAAGAGAATGCATCCTTCCTAAAACTTCATTTTACTTAAATTAACTTGTATTTCCACTGAGGATGGCTTATATTAAGCACAAAGGGAGGTTTAGCAGTTTAGACTTCCATCAAATAAACTGCATAACTAAAAAGGGAAGATGCCAAACCTCACATACTTGTACTTGAAAGAATTGTGTTCTCTCTCGTGGGAACTTGAGATTAGAGAAATTATAAAGGCTTTGCATAAAAACAGGGAGTTAGAATTAATTTTTGCTTAAGCGGGGAAGTGTCAAAAGCCTATTATGGTAATTTTTCAATTTTGTCTTAACTGTTCACACATTTTAAAATAGTTGTACAACTGAGTGGAAGCATAATTGATGTGTTGTGGTTTCTTTTTCCTTTCCTTGGGCCATCATAAAACACAGCTTAGGTGCACTTAGGCATGGAAGAAGTAGGTGTGCTAATTAAGTAGATGAAAATTTTCATATCATAGTGAGAAAATTTACCTAATGGATTGGAATAGTACTCTAAGAATGGTTCCCCTATTCTTAATTACATCCAAGTACCAGATATCAATATTATATGAAGACAATTAAGCCACAAAAACCTTAGTGAGAAGACATAATTCCTAGCAGTAGAATTACAGGGTTGTAGAGACTATAATGTTTATTACTATTATTATTATTATTATTGTTGTTGTGAACAGTAGCACTATAAGTCTACATTTAAAAGAAATTACTTTATTCATTGTCTTTTGATGTAGAGTAAAAGCTGAAGATATTGTGGAATGAAGAGCTACTGCTACATTTATTTTTTTAATCTTTCTTAAATTAAAAAAATATAAATCCTGTCTATATCAGAACAACCAATAAACTGCTGTGGTGTAGTAATTCAAAATTTATGGTTGACGTAGAATAAATTTTAGGACTTCTCTAGGTAACAGAAGACTGATTCATCAAATCCTTTTGATGGTAAATCAAATCTCTTTTTCTTTTATTAGATACAGTATTAACAAAATGGATACTGTTCCAGAGTTACTTTTATTTTGGTGATTAGCTTTGCTGTTCCATAGGAGAACTCTTTGAACCAGACTTTGCATTAGGAATGAGATTTACTGGCAAATGTAAAGTAAGTAGTGCTCCATGGTGGTCACTGGTTAGTGAGACACTGGTTTTTATATGCAGAGAAAGGGCCCCTGTCCTAGCTTACAGCTGATTTTTCTGCAGAAGCCTGTTTGGGCTATGAAAATGCTGCCTTTGGCATCCCCAAATGACACCCAGCTTGTTTGGCCAGATTTTTTCTGGCTTTGTATGCAGTAGAAACTGATAAAAGGACAGAGATTTGCTGTGTTGCAGGAGTGAGGCACGTTCTGCTTCAGCACTTTGCTGGTGCTGCTGAATGGCTTCTGTCAGAACCCACTTGCAGTGTCTCTTCATGAACCTTGGAGGGGTCTGATTGTTCTTAGCCCTTCTCTACCCAAAGCTGTGTTTGGGAATTACCTGACTAAAAGTGTTTTCCTGCAGTTTTGGTGAGATGGGCCTGGGGAGGAGACTCAGCAGCCACTGTGGCTGATAACAGATCTCTGCTGTCTGATGGGTTGTATTTGTGTCCCTGGAATAAAATGGCAGCAGTAACACAGCCAAGTGTGAGCATGGGTGTGTGTTGGGTAGAGGAAAGGAGAGGATGCTGTAAGGTCTGTAGGCAAAGGGAAATGTATTTAGTAGTCTTTATTCTTATTGCATTGCTTGATGTTGCACAGCATTGGTGTATCTATAAGCACATGTGTCATTTGAGTGTAAGACTAAATTTTGGACCCAGTTTGTGTTACCTATCACTAAATATATGCTGGATGGGGACCTTCCTGTATCAAACACATTACTGAAGTATTTTATAGTACATTGTCCAAGATGCAAGATTTAATTCCATTTTCTGGTGTCTGTTCAGTGTTGTGTAACATTTACATTTCTCACATAACCTTGTACAGTGCTTATTAATCATTACTTTTTTATTGTTTACACATGAAAGCTTCCCTGATAGACAGTGTTTATTTAAATGGTATTCCAGTGAGTAGTAAAATGAGCAGTAGGAGTTTTGTTAGATCTTTTTTCTTCTATCTACCGTATTTCTTCTGAGCTTATGCAGTATAAAAAGTAGGTGTTACCAATAAGCTCACATTGATAAGGAAAAATATAAATGTTATCAATCTTGATATATTTTGTGGTGCTGTGACAGCAAATACCTTTCTGAACACTTTTCCTCAGGGGAAGGCACTGTTAGCTCCAAATATATTCACACATTTATCCCACTTAACCATGTAATCCTAGGTGTTATTGGTGATTTTTTTGTGTTAAGTTAATTATTTGTTAAGTTAATTATGTGTTAAGTTAAATATTGTTTGTTTACTGTCCAGTAGCATGCTGTGAGGAGCACAGAAATGTAACTCACGAGCTCTTGACAGGACTGATGAATGGCCACAGACAGAGATATTGGCAGGCTGCTCTCTAGTGCTCTGTCTAGAATTGTTTTCCTAAATAATTCAGAGGGTTGAAATTTGATGAAATCATTTCCATTTGAAGAATGAATGGAAGGGGTAAATGAATGAAGCCTCTGGTAATGGAGCAGTTGTGTTTATATGTTGGACAGTCAAGACAGCATCCTGCATCGTGGTTCCTGTGCAAATTCCTTGCATGGGGTTGTGATTGAGCCTTGTGCAAGTGATTTCTTCTGTCATGGTGGGCGTTCCTGTGAATTAGTCAGTGATTTCATTATTTTCAGGAGTGCTTAACATGAAAGCCCATCTACAAATACATGGCTGACTCATGGGTGATGAGTGGTGCTTAGAGGGGACTGAATGACAGCTGGCCAGTGGAGCAGTAACCTGTGGTTAGTGTAGATGGAGGCAGGAAAGCTGCAACTGCTTTGCCCCTAGATAGAACCATGTGTGATTTCATCTTTTTTAAAGACTCTCTTGGAAGCTGTTGATTCTGTACCTGTCACTGGTGGTCTGGGAGGGTGTTGGGAGGGTGTGTCCTCAGCTGCACTCATCCATTCTTCTGGGAAGATGCTCTCTGTGAGCTCCACATGGCATTTGACTGATGAGCTGTGTCATGCAAATGTCACGTGGGAACAATGATTATTTATGATACCATAAATCTGCTATTCTTTCTTAATGCTTACAAAAAGTCTGTGCAGGAATGGATCTGCTCTCTGAGACTCCTTGTCCTTTGACATACTGAGTGTAACAGAAATGGCTTTTTTTGTGGAGCTGTAAATATGTGCAGCCACTAAATAAGTTCCTGTATGACTGCCATGTCCATGCTTTATGATTTGTTTTCTATAGCAGCTGGGGTACTCCAAAGTATTGGGTTGATATTTCAGAGCAAGTCTATCTCCTTTTCCCATAAGAGAGTACATACAACATAAACTTGGGTAAGAACACTTGTTTGGCTTATGAGTACAAAACTACTGAATACAGAATCACCTGTAAAAGGTGGGTGGTGGTGGGGAACAAAGTGGTCTGTCACCAGCTGTTACTCACTGGTTTGTCACTGAAAATGAAAATGAAATGCACTAAAAGTACTGCCATTCTTGATGTTGCTCTTATAAGTGTGAAGGCATCTTTTGCCTCAGCCCTGCTTCTCCCTCCATTCATTTTGTCATGCCTGCCTTTTGTAATGCTGTTTCAAGCTGTGCAAGCTGGAGCTAGAAAATGTGAAGCTTTACTGCACATGCATATAATGCAGCACAGGGCTTAGGGTAATGGAGAACATTTTAAATTATAGCTGTAGAAATTTGAGAAATGGACATTAAAAACTATGTGTATAAGGATTTCAAATGTAGCTGTTGAAGTATTTGATTAGATCTTGTACTCAATGTGGCATACTCAGTATGAGAACTAATGCAGTCTAACATCTGTTGTTAATGCAGCCTGTCACCTGGCAGTAAATGAATAGATACTTACGGGACATGCAGACACAGAAGTGTGATTGGAACCATCACTACTACTTGGAAAGAAACAGCATAATAATTTATTAACATCATGGTTTTCCTATATAAACAGAAAAAAAACTTTGATTGAATATGAATACTCAGAATGGCACTTCATCACGGAAGTTCTAAGCATACAATTAATTTTATAGGATTAGGAGTAAAACCTTTCTTAGAAAAATTGATTTAAAAGCATTTGAGTGGACTCACCTTGTGGTTCAGAGAGATGCTAAGGGAAATCCAAGTCAGAGTTCCTAGGAGGATGTAGGAGGGCTGTGCTCCTCAGAAAGGCTGGGCTGGATGAGGCTGCTACTTGGAATAATGGTCCCAGATGAAGCAGGTGGGAGCCCATGAGTGCATGTGCCCCCATGTGGGGCCTTGGCTCTGCAGAGCTGAGAGGCTGGCTCTGCCACTGGCAGTGCAATGCTGAATTTGTCTGAACAAGACCTGCACAGAAGAAGACTGAGACAATCTTTTCCCAGGGGACGGTGAGCAGTGCACGCTCTTGGAAGAACAGTGCTCTGATGTGGCTGCAGACCTTGTTTGGGATGGGACACCTCACTTCTGTCTTGGCACAGACCACCTGACTCCTTCCTGTCCCTTACAACTGCCTGACCCTTCCTCCTCACAGCACAGCCAGCAGACTCTTCCTCCTAGCAGCCAACCCACTCTGTGTAACACCCATCCTGGCTGGACATAGCTGTGAGCTGTGGAGGGCAAGGCTGTTACAGTGCAGCTCATCAGGGGTGAGCTTGCTTGCAATCCATTCTGCTACACTCCGAGAATAGCTTGGCCCTATTTACACCACAGTATTTCTGTGAATACAAAATATTCTTGTCCCTCTAGCAGCCTTCGTCTCCTTTGTTCTTTGCTGTCTCTGTCTGCTTAACCCAGAGTTTCAGTGACAGGGACTTGCTTTTATATCTGATGATTTTTGGAGGTTTCTCTCTGCTGAGGTCTGCCTCACCAGTGTGTGTTTTTGTCAGGTTCTGACTCCCTGCATTGTAAGGACCTCAAGGAGTTTATCTTTCCATTTGTGGCGTGACATTGAGCACTGAATTCTTGCCTTTAGTCTTGTTTCTGCTAATAATCCTTCTCTTGTTTAAATTAATTAAATATAAACGTATTAAAAAAGGAACATGCTTTTCTAAGTAGCGGTAAGTGAGTTTTGAATACCACGTCTACTTAATTAAGCTGCTCATCTGGTATTTTTGCATGCTTCAGTTGTCATGAACCTTTGTGTTTGCAAATGTAACTCATATATTTGCTGTTGACTTAGGTGGCCTTTTGTAGAAAATCATGATCATGGCTTCATATGCGGGTATGAATTTGATTAAAATATAAAGAACAACTTGCTTAGCATACCTTAAATAGAGGCAGTTGCCCATTTTTTTTCCCCTAAATACAAGCTAATCTGACTTCTCTCATCTCCTCTCTGAAGCATCTGTGAATTCTAGTATGTAGCTCAGTGTCAGCAGAGCAGGTGAGAGCTCAGCCCCATGCCAGGCTGTTGAGGACAGGTAGGAATGGTCTCTGTGTGTTCTTTCAGGAATTGTCTCTGTGTGTTCTTTCTGGGTATAGCAAACCACACACCTGCGCTTGGAGTTCCCCTGGTGTGTCCCCCACAATCCCTGCTGTGTTTGCTGGGTGGGCATCACTCAGCTGAGCACTGACTTGTCTGGGAATTCAGCAGCCCTGGCTCCCAGGTGCTGGCAAGTCTGCCTTTGATTAGAAGTTGTATATTATGTAATGTATCACAGGTTGGAAGATTAGGGAATAATTGTTAAACCACTGAAAGCACTTTACAGTGCTGTGAAATGTTGAGGTAAATCTGAAAGTAGGCAGTAGTAAGTAGAGGCTCATGTTAAAAAAGCCCTTCTAGATTATGAAGTTTAGAAGGAAATGAAAAAGTAAAGCTATCATAACAGTATTGTTCCTATTACAATGATTATACAAAGTAAATGTTAAAATGCAGTTGTTGGTATTGATGTTAATTTAGTTTAGCTGCTGTTTCTTCCTGTACCCTTTGTGAGTTTTTGTTGTTGATGAATGAAGTTCCTTAATTATTTTATTAATATTGGAGATATCAGTAATCATGGCAGTGTGGTTAATAAATGCAAACCGAGAGATTAGACAAAAGTATTTTAAATTGTTTTGCAGATGAACAGGCACCGTTGATGCTGGAGTTCTCTTATGACTTTAATCCTGCTGTGGGCACAGACAGGATTAAACTATTACTTGGTGACTGGAGTTATTTGACTTCCCCCATCCCCTGAGAGGACCCCAAAATTCAAACTGTACCAAACAAATTAGAAGTGCAGACTTCCACTGAAAGCTTTGAGGACATACTTTATGTTGTGATTTGCTTGTGATACATATAAATTCATTCTGGAAATAAACTTTGTTGTGTGCTTTATCATAAGAATTACAATAAAGGATTACCCAGTTTGAAATTCCAAATTGCAAGTCAACTTGAACTGTTGGAGTGCCTCTAGGAAATACATAGTGTGCTCTTGGCACAGTGCATTGTATAGCAGAATTTAGCTTTTCCAAGGAATTTCCTTCAGTTTGAGATCAGTTTTCTGAGGTGAGAAGCCAGTGGATTGTTCCAGTTTTGGATTTGAGGTTCACCTTGAATTTCAAAGACCTGTTTTGAGACATGGATCTTTTTTTCAGGTTTCTATACTGGTCTTTACAACCAAGCCTCACATAAAATTCTGTAGCTTGAGGAACAAGAAAGAAAACCTCTGGTATGCACTGGAAGAAAAAGAAACATTCATTTAAAGGGAGAATGATTAAAAAGAAAGTTTGGAAATTCACCCCCCAAAATACCTGAAATTCACCCCAGTGAGTGCAAGCACTGCACAGACAAGTGTGTTTCACTTCCCTGCTTGCTGTCCCCAGGACTCGGGGAGTGGAGCAGCCCTCAGAGGACGTGCACAACCTCTCTCCTGGCTGTGGCTGCTGCTGTCGGCCAGGCAGCCCCAGAGCCCTGGGATGTTTTATACCACATGTGCTGCAATAAAGAGGCCAAAACTGGGTCTAGGGCACCCAGTGCTGAAAGTGCAGTGAGAATTAAGCAGGGATTAATTTGAAATCCAATAGCTGCCACTTTAATGGACTCGCTGGCACCTAGTGCTTCTGATGTGTTCTTTTTGTGCAATTGCACAGGGGATTTTGCACTCCTGCTACAAACACACACCATCTGCCTCAGGTTGGGGAGAACATCCCCTGCAACAAGGATGATGTGCACATTCATTTCTAAGCATTTGCACCCTTTCTTAAAGCTCTCTTTGGAAAAAAGTACTAGAGGAGATTGTAGAATTTGTGTATCCCTGTTTCATTTGGTAATTACTAAATTCCTGTCTGTTTGCTGGGCTTTCTGTGCTGGAACTATTCAGATGTGGTTTGTGAGTTTAACCCAAAGTTTACTGTACCAATATTTTTGGGCTTATTGAGAACATGTAGACAGAGTTCTGTTGGAAGATGTTGGATGTTATAGTCTGACAGTCTTCCAGTGTGGAAAACACTTGAATTTATCCTTGTAGATAAGTTTTAGACAGCATTGTCCACGTGAAATGTTAATATGAGATGTTTTAAATCTTATTTCTGTTGTGATGTAACATTTTTAAATTAAACCATTCTTCCTCTAATTAACACTTCAGCTTTTAAAAATTATTTTTTTTCATAAAGCTCATTTTAATTGGAGTAACATGTATTGCATGTTTTATGAAACACCTTCATTGAAAGTCTTGGATCCTTTCCATTCAGGTCCCTATAGACCCATCCAGTTTGAAAATACACTGTTTTATCCTCTTCTTAATTACAGTACTTGGAGCAACTCTCTGTTAACTGTTTTTGAATTCCAGAGGATAATGAGTCTACCAGAACTGAGAGTGTACAGCAAAAAACTGTTCACAGGAGGAAGCTTGCTGTTGCTTAGCTACCTGTCTTTTTAATTTGGTATCTCCAGCAATTCCATAATGACTAGTCCTTAAGCTGCTAAATGTATTTGTTCATGACAGACTGTACCATTCTGAACTGAATTTCACCTATGCATTACGGCTATTATTGTGGGAATAACGAGGGTGTTTGGAATGGCATTGTGCTGTGTGAATCACAATACCTAAATATGTCACTTACAGAGGCGGTTCCTACTGGTCAGTGCTACAGTGAAATTCAGAATAACTTTAGCAAAAAGTTGCCTCTGCTCCATCAGAGCAGTCCCAAATATGAACAAGTTTTGTGTAATCTGTAGGTAGTGCAACCAGTCTGTAGTGCAACCATTCTCACATCAATTTGAAACATAATAGTGATAAGATAATAAATTGCAGATCAAACTACTATGACATTTAACATGGTTCTGGTCCACTTACCATTTTCTTGCAAGTGAGAAAATGCCTGACATGTGAAAATTGCCTGAATCTCACAGAAATCTGCTGAAATAAGACTCTGAGCTAGGCAATAGTCATAGGAGATCTACTGACTTTTTTTTCAGCATCTGTGAAAAAAATTTACTCACATTAATGCTATCTGATCAATCCTAAAATTGATATAAAGAGATAGTTTATCTAGGCTTGTGGCCACAGAACTGGTATAAGCACAGAAAGAAATTCTGGCTTTTCTAAACCTTTTTCCAGCATGTGGATCTGAAAAGGATTTTCATTTGCTGTAAAATGAACTCTTTCTAACTATAATAGTCTTTTCCATTAGGAGAAATCTCTGTGACTCTTCCCCTTTTGCCTACACACAACAGCCACAGCAGCTTCTGCAGCAGTATGGGTGAGGCACTCGTGTGTTTCTGAGAGGGCATTCATCCCACCCCATACCCCATACCCCATACCCCATGTGACGAGCACAGCTGGCTGGCACAGGGCATGGGAGCAGTGGCTCCATGTCCCTTGCAGATGTCCCATACAGAGGTGCCAAGAGCAGCTTTCTGTAAAGGAACTCCAGCACTCCTTGCTGCTGAGCTGACGTGCCCACCTAGCCAGAGTTTTGTTATTGATGCTTTCTGTGTTGTATTTGTTAGGATTTTAGAAAGATGAACTTGTTAGTTTGACAACTAATTATATTTTAATTTAGTGGTGAACTCTCTTGGGAATCTATGAGCAAGTTAATTTAAACAAAATTAGGTATTTCAGCTCTTGCAGGTATACTTTGTGGATTTAAATGTGAATCTGTGTAATCCAATTTTAGTTATTCATAAGGTTTTGATGTCCTCATGGAGAATACTGGCCTATTTCAGTATGATTTTGTGCTCAATTAACCATTTAGAGATATTGACTTACAGATATTCAACACAGTTGAATATTTTTGCCCTTTTATTGTGGTATAATATTTACGTGTGTATTTCAGTTTCTGGGTCTGTAAATCTTTCTTATTAGGATAATTTATTTTTAAGATTACTGAGTATGTAGCTCTTGTACAGCCTCATATAATTTTCGTCATGCCTTCATGGTTTTAATCCTTTACATTTTAACATTGCATCCCCTGACTTTAAAGTGACTATATATATATGTCCTTGATTTCCCAGTGCAGAGCCACTGCTGCACTGGCCTCTCTTCCCTTGCACAATTCCATGGAGACTTCAGTACAAGCCATGACAAAATGTAAAACCATACTCATAGATCACCTTATAAATATTTATTCATATAAATTCTTTAATGAAATTAAATTACGTGTTCTATACAAAATAGGAAAGAGAGGCTTTTAGTGTCACTGGCTGCAAATTGAAGTCATTTGTCTTGAAGGGTCAGGTGCCACTTTGTGGTAAGATACTTGTCTGAGATCCAAGAAGGGAAAGATTGATAGTACAAAGAGATTGATGGAACAGGCACTGCAATATGCATATGAAGTTACAGGTTAATTAGGAAGATTTAAACAAGAAAGTCCCTTTGTGTGGAGAAGTGTCATGTGTTGTTACTCTCAGAAGCGAGGTGTGCTGGCAGCCTTTTGAGCAGGCAGAGCTGATTTTCAGAGATGTTTGTGTGGAGATGTGCAGTTGTGAATGTCAGCGAGGTGGCAGATCACCAACAGCACACGCTGCAGCTGCTCAGGGAGCTCAGTGCTTTGCATACAGAGACACCTGCTCTGCTCACATCTTTGGCTTTGTGTGGTTGATGTAAATTATAATGCTGGTTTTGTGATTCCTGTATCAGAGTAAAATCATTAATATTTCAGACTGCCAAGTTCTGTGGGTGTCTCAGGTGATGTGACTATTTGTTCTACTTTTTAATTGCAGGCACAGCAGAAATTGCAGCACTTACAGAAAAATCCTAAAGCTAAGAATGTGTGGTTTATAAAGGGAAGCTGAGCAGTCAACAAACATTGTTTTTGTGTTGATAGGAAAGCTGTTTTGAAAGAACAGACACTGCAAACTGTTCCTTCTTTCATTAAAGTTCACCAGCCTCCCTGGTACATTTAGCAGAGAACAGCAAGCTTCTCTGTGTGTATTGATGCTGAAATTAAAACAGCAAAATCTTTTGTAACAGTTATTCACTTGGCAGAAAGAGAATTTTAAATTTGACTTAAATGCAACAAACCCAAAATGGTCTGTGCCCCTTGTGTCCCATTCTGCACAAGGACAAAATGGTGCAAATCTTTCAGCAAGGCAGGAATAAAAATCTCAGCAAGCGCTTCAGTATTTATTATCGTAATAGTAAATCATCCCTGTCTGCCTGGGAGACCTGTAAAACATACCTGCTGAGGGCAAGAGCAGGCACAGACCCGAGGGACTGTTACACTTCTAAATACTATAATTCTGGTATTTTTGTCACAATAGTCTTAACTAAAATTTTGCATTCATATAGTCACCTTATTTTTAGCCCCAGAGACAGATCTTGGGGTACATGGCAGCACTTACTTTCTACAATCCATTTCTCTATTCTCTGACTGTGAGTATCTGAATTTTGGTTTAGTAAGGGAAGGAAGAAGACAGGCAAGTTTTACCTTGTCTAGCTGCTACATGTAAGAGAGAAAAGGCCTTCAATTGCAGTGTATGGCTTTTTACTGAAGATGAAAAATTTGTTGAAGGGGGACAAAAGTTTTAATTGTAGAATATATTTCTACATTAGGGAAAGGCAGTTAGACTCAATGAGGCCCCTGGGAAATGTGATTGACTTTGAAAACAATCCTATTTTGTTTTATGATATTGCTGAAATGATGAGCCTTCACTTGTTATGTGGTCAGATACCTGTTTATTCACATAATTCTGAGTACAAAAGCAGCTGTAGAAAACAGGTAGTGGAAAAACAACACTCTCTTTTCTCTTTCACATTTTCACTTGTAGGAACTGTTTTTCATACTTAAAGAATTCTTCTCTTGTATTAACCTGAGACCAAATACAAGAAAATCTGTCAAAACAAATGAGTTGGAACACGTCCCACGATACCAATACACGCAGGCAAAGTGGTGTCTCAGGCACAGTTCCAGTGGCCTTTTTGTGGTACTTACCCTCCCTGCTTGAGTGGCAGCTTGCCTCCCATTAGCCTTCCCATCCATCACAAAGATGCTTCTACTTCAGGAAGAAATACAGCTTATTGGTATTGTTCTACTGCAAGGATTATATTTTTGCAGTTGATAAACACAGTGCACTTCTTATTGTGAGAGCTAATTACAAATTTTGTTCTTCTTTTTGTTTTCTCTTTTTTTTTCCAGAAACCAAAACAAAAGGACTGGCATCCACCTGGAGGATTTATTTTAGGACTCTGGGCATTGATCATCATGGTTTTCTTCAAAACATATGGAATCAAGCACATGAAACATGTCTTCTGAACTGGAGCAAAAAAGATACTTGCACTGGCTGCTACTTTGGGTTCCTGGGTATCTCCTGTGTTCCCTTCATGGGGATTATGGTTGTGTTGAAATACTGTGTTGACATCTCGCTTCTAAAGGTTCTTTTGAAGCCATCTCTTCTGCCCCTTTTTCTGGAAAGATTCTAAAAAGTGGTTTTAATGTTACTGTTATTTCACTTTGTCTTGATTTAAACATATTTTAATGCTTTTCTGAGCATTTTTTCTTTTTGGTTAAACTTAAAAAAGGGCAGGAACTAAACCCAGTTACAGGATTTCTGTGGTTGCTTCTGGATTGTAAATGGGCAAATTCTTTCCACCATACTTTGAAGTAAATCTTAGAAGAAGTCACCTCTTACTAAAGAAGTGGACATGGTGGAGAATGTTATTTAAGATGTCAATCTGTCAATAAAAACTTTAGCATGGCATATTGAAAGCTTTCTTCACAAAAATAAAAATACTCTGGAATATATTGATTTCTTTTTTATTATTATTCTTTGTTCCCTGTTAAATAAAACCCTTAGATCAGTCCTTTCACCTTAGATAGTTCTGAGTCTAGAATTCTATGAGTTGGTGAAAGTAAAACAAAAATTATATGACTTTGCTGAATCTACTTAAAAAGAAGGCCAAAAAAAGTGAAAGGACTTCACCATGTCCATTAGAAACCCTTCACAGATGTTGTATTTTCGCTGCATATAATATGGACTTGGATGCTTTCAGAATTTTCAGTGCACTGGATTTTGCACCAAAGAAAATCAGCTCTGGCATCAGGATGAAGAACATTATAAATTGTACCATTGTATTCTGTAGTTTCTGAGCCCCTAGAAGATGTGCTTTGTTGCCTGTGTTTTGTAAATTCTGGTTTGGCATATTGATGTGTTCTTCCTGGACATTTACTGATGAATGTGTGCTAGAGGGGTTTTGTCTGTATAATAGAGTGATATTTGTGAAGAGCAAATCTGTGCATGTGTAGAAACACATCAGTCAGTGAGGAGAAGCTTTTGCCCTCTGCTTTTGGAACTTGTTCTCTACCTTAACCAAAATAAAGCTTACCTGACACAGTCATGGTGTAAGCACTACACACATATCACTAAAAGTTATTAGGAATTATCTATAATCACACATAGTGTCAAAGTTGGTATATTTTTCTTAGAATATGGTTCTGAGCATTTCCTATTGCACAGCACATACAAATCTGAGTGCATAAACATTTTGTCCTTTTTTTTTCTCTTCCAGCTTGATTGTGGCATCCCAGCCTCAGGTGAGAGGAGGTGAACTGTCAGAACTGTGTGAGCCTGGCAGGATGTGGAGAAGCCACTGAGGCTTGCAGAGAGCAGAGAAAACAGCAGTCTGGTGCAGCTCAAGAACTAAAGCCTTGTTTTTTTATCTCCAATGATTTTCTAGGCTTGGAGATGTTGAAGGTACAAAATGATCCAAAATGGGAAGGTAAACATTTGCCTACTCCACCTCTTCCTGGCACTTCTTGGTGAAGAGCTGGGATTGTTTTCAGTAGCAGGGGCTTATGGCCCAGGAGTAGGGATTAGACCTAAAGCATTCCTAAAGTGGGGTGGATAATACTGGACTTGTCTTCTCAGTGTGCTGATCAGAAGCTTTTATGTAACTGCTGATCTTCCCTGCTAAACAATGCCACTTAAAGGGAAAGAGAAACACCCTGTGGGATGGGTCTGAGCAGCATTCCTGGTGCTGGATGTCTGAATCTATTCACAGTGTGTTGGGTTTGGGGGTTGTTTTTTTGGATAATGTCCTTCAAAAGCAATGACTTCATATCCAAAATCTGATATAATGGTGATTTTTCATAAAATCAAAAAGCTGGTTTTTTTCCCCTGAGCAATTTCTAATACAACAATCAAGTAAAATCTGCTGTGCACAGACCATGTAGAAAAGTATAGAAATGAATCCTGCAGAATTCCTTAGAGGATTTGCTTAGCTTTCCTTTCCTAATCCAACTCTTTTTCAATTGTAGTAAATATTTTAATCAAATATTTATTTTATAGGCAAGTTTTGCTACACTTTAAAAAGTACACAAAGTCAAGTTGATAGAGCTTTGTGCCCTGCTTCATTTGCAGTAACACTTATTTGGACTCCTCAGGCCTTATTCAATTTTTCTCTTTCCCTCTTTCAGCCACCTTTTGCAGGAAGTGGTAGAAACATCTACAGAACTCAGCTGAATTTTGCCAGTAGCAGTAGATACCAAAGATTCTGGTTTTTTTAAAAGCTTATCTGCTTAGGGAAAAGGAGGCAATTAGGTGGGTTATTAAAATGCAATTTATGAATAGAGGCGCTCAGTAAGTCTGCATGTGAAGGTGATTAAATTGAAGTGAGAACAACAGTTTGACTGGAGTGCAGCAAACTCTGCTTCAGGCATTTTTAACATTTTTGTATGCACAGAAGTGAGGAGTTGAAATGGATCATTCTGAGACACCATCAAGTTGCCTACGCTACACCTATGAGACAGGATTTTCTATGCTGTGATAGCTTTTGTTCCTTGAATAGTTACAATCTGAAAGCAAGTACAGGAATGACACAGAATTGTCTGTAGATGTGTGTTGTATATTTATTTTTTTATTTAAAGTTAGTACCCTTTTCATTTTCCCCCGGAGGCCATCAAGCTCAGTTTGGAATGGCCTCTGGGAGTCAGCCATGGCACCCTCAGTCACAAACCATTTGTTGTGTGCAGGCCAAGTGTGCTTTGCAGTATGGATGCTTCCTCCAAGGTGCACAGATGATCTTTCTGATGGAATCCAGGAGACAAGCCAGGTGCCAGCTTCCTGATGCTTCTTTGCATGGGAACCTTTTGAGCAGAGTTGAATTTCAGCATTGTGTGACTCTGCATGGATAGGTCTGTGAACTAAGCGTGCCCATGCCTGCAAAACTCAGTGTATTCATGTCTGCACCCTGTGCTGTGGAACTGCACTGGCAGGTCCTGCAATGGGATTTTAAGATATTGTTTAGAACACTCATGGATGATAAAAATAGATGTTGGTCATTTCAGTTTTTCAGCTCTCTTTCAGGATCACATCTTAAAATGCATCTTTATTATTGAATGAAGAAAAGGTATCTCCCCAGTGCGGTTGTACTCACAGCCAGGTGCTCTCCTGTCCCCTGGAGTGCCTGTGACCAGGCCCAAAGGCTGACACAATGTGTGACCAAGCTGTGCTTCTGTTACAGACTGAAAAGTGAGGTTCCTACAAAAAATGAATGGAGAAAGAAACCTGGGCAGGGGGGAACACAATCAGTGTTTCTTGGTCTATTCCAGCAGAGCATTTTCATGTTTAATGACCGTTCTGATGAAATGCTGTTCTCTTGGCATAAGCCAATACCAGAGCCTGTTCACAGGTATCCTTACAAACATCATTAGTGATGCTGTGTCTCTTCTAGAGAGTGCAGGGATTTTTTCTTTCAGTTGGTTTTTCCTCCTGAAAGCTGGTATCTGTTATTGATTACAGAAAAGCAAATGCAGTCTGGGTCTAATTCTCTTGCTGAGTGCCTGCACACTGAGCCCATTTCAGTCTCGTTTCAGAGTCAGGGATTTTTATTCTCAGCTACCACATCCACAGAAGTAAATGGAATTTGTAGTCCAGTCTGCTCTCAGAGGGGCATCAATGCATGCTGAGTTGCACTAAATCAGTGATTTGCAGAGGGGCCAAGGCCAGGTTCAGCTGTGAATTTATCCTGGGTGGAGAGGATTTGTGCAGTGATAAGGCCAGGGAGGTCTTGCACTGTACTCCTGTGAGAGGGACTGGAAGGACCAGCTGAGGCAGGGCAGAAGTCTGCAGCTCTGGCAATCCTGTCAGCATGTCACCAAGGGTTTTTTTCATGTTACAGGACCCCTGCTTTCTCTTCTCTGATGGATTCTGAGAAGGAAGGAATAAAAAGATCTGAAAGCTTCCCTAATTATCCTTTCAGTGTAGCTGAGGAAGTGAGATGCTGCTAGCTTCTGGTAAATAGTGAAGATTTCATCCATCTTTGCATTGTGAAGTCAAAAGCTTTTATGTGGTCAGGATTATTTGGACTTGATAAAAACAGATGAAGTGGAAGGCAATCCACAAAGTGAGAATGGTGCATTTCAGAGTCTGTGGTATCTGGAGAGAAGACAACCTTTGTATATGGTGCAGTGTGGGACAAGAAAGATCAGTGTCCTCATGTACAGATCTTCAGCCCTGTCTCTGTTACAGAGCTCTGTGTGACCTGGTAGAATTTTATCATGCTTCCAGACTAATTAACCTTTGGATTGAGACAAGCATAAAATGTTTCACCCAAGAGACTAATTTATCCATAAAGTTATGAACTGCAGAAAAAAGCAGTGTATATAATGAAAGTGTCTTCTCAACCATGTGAAGATCAAATTCAGGCTGCAGCTGACAGAGAGGGAAGTTGGGGCTCAGTACCCATAGTTGTCCTGCAGAAGTTTCTGTTCAGCATTCCACAAATGAATCACAGGTGCCACAAAAATTCTTTTTAACCATCACTTCAGCACTTCTATACCATGAGTGTAATAGTTTTTTGCATTTCTTAAGTGGTGAAAAGCAAATTTAAAAACTGGAGAAAGTTTCTCATAGAAGATTATATAACTTTAATTTATTTCTGCTTTCCCTCTTTCTGTGAACTTTTAAAAATAAAAAGCTTTCAGGAAACGTATCTTGAAAGTATCTGTGTTTTGTAACAAAAGCTTGCATAGGCTGCATAACATAGTCTGAAATCAGCATTTCTTAGAACTCATTTCACTTGCAAGTTCTTTAAGACTGAGTTACTTTTTCTCCCCTAAGGAGGATTTCTGCCTGATTTAGTGATTAAATTGATAATATTTAAGGTTTCCATTCAATGATGTATATCTATTAATGTTTGATTGTGCCATATTTTCTTCCCCATGCAGATTATAGATTTAACTTTTTTGCCTTTCTTTCTTTTCTGGTCTGTGTGAGAATAACACCAAAGCCTTGGCCAGTACTGAGCCAGTCTGGCTGCTTTGGCCAACAGGCTTAATAGATATGCAAATTGTACTTGCCTACATTATTTTGGTGATGTTGTTTACAACAATCCCTTGAACAAAAGAAGCCACATAAGAAGCAAACTGTTTGGACAGTGCAACAGCATTTTTCACACTGCTGTTGACACGGCTTTGGTGACAGCTCAGCAGAGACCAGGCTACCAGGCTGTGGTTTATTCAGGAGATTCATGGTGTGTCATACCAGTCTCTGTGACAAAACTGACTAATCTGGAATAGCAGATAGATTTCCTTTCTTGGTCTGACTTACTGGAATAATGCTCTTATATTAAATATCTGACTTAGGCCCAGTGGCTCTGCATGTAGTGACTATTTTAAACTGAGGCTCTGTCCTTGATATCCAGCTCCAATGTAATGGTACTTATTTCCTTTGCCAAATGCTTTGACATTTACTAACAAAGAGCCTCACTAAATATTAGATTATGTTTGATTTTCTTTAAGTTACTTTTTCTGTACTGATTTTCCTGTTCAGGTTAACTTTGTAGCTGAAAATATTGTGGCTCAAATTGTGATGATTTTAGGGTCCCCTTACCTCCGTTGGTATTTATAATGCACATGGAATAGCAAATAGGATCTCTGGGGTCATCAGTATATTTGTATATTGTATTTTTTGCATTGTATATTGTATTACATTTTATACAAATGTATATTTGTATTTTTTGCAGTTCTTTTACATGCCCTTCTCTGGAGTGGTCCCTGTATTTATATTTTTTTACATATATATATATATAAGGCTTTCTGCACTTGTTGTTGCTGGTTTCTTTAATCTGCTCTTTCTCTGCAGCATCATTTGCAGTGGAGGGATGAGGAAAAGCTTTTCAGTGTTTCATGTAATGCACATCTACACATGTACAGCCAGTTAAAAAATAATGATGGTGTTGTCAGGATGTTCCAATTTTCTCCAACACAAATGGACAGTCTCACTCAGTATCAGTAACCACTTTCAGTTTTGGCCTTGTGTGCAGCCAGGATGCAATGGGGAAGCATATCCTCTTAGGCTATAAATCTGTTCACTGCTTTTGCCTTTGTGTTAAAACATAAACCTAACCTAAGATCTTGCCTTAAATGAAGCCACACCAAATGGTTCCCTTCAGAAATTCCTTTGTTTTGTTATTGACAGACTCTCACCATGCTCTATGTTTGGATCATAATAGGCTCCAACTGACCTGACAGCCAAAGTTAACTCAGCAAAGTCCTAAAACTTTATACCTTGCCACATATGAATTACTCCATTTATCTTCCCTGTACTTCAGGAAGCAGCTAGTGTCCTAAAAGTTACTCATGTTATCTTAACACCTGTCTGGGCTGTGTAAAGAAACTGGCAGATTTAAATAGCACTAGAGATGTCTTAAAGAAGACAAAGCTGTTCTCAGAAATGAAATTACTAAGATGACTTTCTGTGTCTGCTAAAAAGGGTGCAGTCTTGTTCTCCATATGTGCTGGATGCTTTGGCATTGCTGTCAGTAAAATGAGAATGCAGTTCCTGTGTTAGATCTCCCATGGAGAGTATGGCAAGGCTGGAACTGGGCTTTAGTGTACAAGGTGATGATCACTGGATACATTTTTGCATACTTTTCATCTATCTATTTATTTAAATGCAGTCTAGCTCCTGTGTCCTGCATCTAGAAATGGCCTATGGTAGCTACCAAGGGAACAGCATAGAAAAATAGAGGAAAATATATTGTGACATTTTTCCTGTGGAATTCTGCTTGTACCCTTAAGATGATGCTGCATCCTCTTAGCCTTATTTTCCTATGTTCAGAAAGGTTCCATAGAGTGAGGATCTCGTTTTTTTTTTTTTTTTCTGTGTTAACTGTAACTTCTTCGGAAGTCTTTTGCAAACCTAGATGTGGAATTCCAAGCAGATCCATCACTTGGATCTCTTTGTCCCCTTGCTTCAGAGAACCTTGAAGAACACTGAACAGATTTGCAAGGCAGAGGTTTGCTTACAAAAGCTGCATTATATCTTAGCCAATCTGTCTTCTTTATGACTCCTGATTTTGTTCTCACAGGTTGCCATCTGTTTTTCTGGATTGCTGGGCTTGTCTGTAGTTTTCCTGTCTGTTGCATTTTCCTGACAACTCCTGGTGAAAGCACTCACAGCAGACAGGGACACTGTGTTGGTGATCTCTGTGCAGCTTCTCTGGTGTGGCCTGGCCTTCAGAGCCAGGCAGGACAAAGGGAGTGTCCCCTCCTCCCTGCAGTGCAGTGCAGCCCTGTGCTCTCCACTGGCCCCTGGAAGGGGCTCATCTCCCAGGGGCTGCTGGTTCAGGGCCTGGTTCCATTCTGCCTTCACCTTGGAGTTTGTCCCACAGATGGCCCAGGTGAAATCTCCAGCTTTGCTTCTGCTGTGATGCTGAATCTCCACCCACATGCTGGTCAAAGGGCATCATTTGACATTTCATGTTTTGGTGTAATTTTCAGTGCGAAAAACATTTAACAGTCTAGTGGTTTTAAGGATATTTAGCATAAGCAGTGCCATTTGACACTCATTTTAGAAAAGAGTCTTTGAATTGTATATTGTTCTGCTTCAGCACAGAGAAATTTCACACCACCTTAGACATTTGCCCTTTGCTATTTCCTAGAGTTTTTTAAAAGACTATTTCCTAGTTTTTTATTAAACAAGACTGTCCCTAATTTTTTTTCTTCTTACAAAATTCTGTGTTTGTTATATGCAAGGTGTGTCTTTGCAGCAGGCAGCTGGAAGTTCAAAGTGATCAGTATGAACTAGCAGTCCAGGGAAGACAGAGGTATTGGTACCTGTAAGGTTTCTGTACTTCCTTTTGTTTTGCTGTACCTTTTGCTGCCTTACAAGTACTCTTTGTTCAAATGCTTATTTTTTTTAACCCCTAAGCTATGTTTTAATTTGAATTAGAAATTGTGTCTCCTTGCATCAGATTAAATAATTAACTTTCATTATAGAAATTATTACCAGCATTTTTGGAATAGTTTTTGTGGCACTTACATTCAGCTTACAGAATACTGCAAAGAAATCTGGGCATGACAGCCATTGCTATTGAGCCAGGACAATCCTCTGTCAGCTCCAGCCTGAGTTTGATCTAAAGCTAGATGGCACAAGGCACATTTCACTCCTTACTGTTTAGATTCCTCTCACCCCGTTCCCCAATGCTTTTCCAGCTATTTTTATCTTACTGTTTCCTTGCAACCTTAGAGGTATTTTGGGTAAAAATTACTTAAGTTTCCTTTGAAATCTGCCTGGAAAATGCAGCAGGGAAGCAGGAAGTCCCAGGGAAGCAGCTCCAGAAGGATTTTATCAGTTTCCTGCCTGTGTGAATGGAGATGGCAGTACCAAGTGTGTTCTGCTGGATGGAGCTAGGACTGCCAATCAGCAGCCCCCAGTTTCTCCCAAATCTTGTTCCAAGGCTGTAACTTGGTCTTAATTTTTTAACCTCTCCTTTCCTTAGTTTCCTTATGAAGAATAAAGTGTTAACTTTGTGAGGTCTGTAGCACTTTGGGTGGAAGGTTTCTCCATGTGCATCATGGTTTTGCTTTGTACCATGGTGCTGTCAGCATTGAGCCAACAGAACACAAAGCAGCTGTGGTAATTTTTGTTCTTAGTTGCAGAGATGTTTTCTTTATCATTCTCAATTCCAGTTGCACATATCATGGTGTAAGAGCTACAGTTCTTCAAGATGAAAAATATCTCCTGACAAAGGCAAGTGTAAAAGCCTGAAGGTATGTAAGGAGTTCAGAACTAAACTAACATAGATCTTGGAATTGCTGATATCTGTAAACACTGTTTTGCAACAGCTTTTAATATGTGAAATGATGCTCTGCAGATCATGAATCAATCAAATTATAGTGAAGAGTGTGAGATGACGGCATAAAGCAGAGAATGGCAGCAATGCCTAGTTTGTACTACTTATCTCTAGGCTGACAGCATTTTCTGTCATAAATCTGTTTGGTTTATAACTAGGCCATAAAACCTTACATCAGGCTGAAATGCAGCAGGATTCTGTAGTTCAAAAATTGTGCATTTGTAGAGAAATACATCAGTGATTTGTTAATTAAAATTGCAGTGCTTTAAAAGTTATTTACATTTCATCTGTACTCATAACTTGTGCTTTTTGGACTCAATTTATGTTCCATGTAAATCTGTGTGATCTATTTAAAACTTGCTGTCTCCTTGCTTCATCAAATTCCTTTTTATATATACAGGTGTGACTTAGAAAATACTCCTTCATAATTTTTGTAATTAGATGGGGGACCTTGCTGAAACTTCACAGGAGGCTGATGAGACTAAAGTGAGTTTGGGCTTGTTTTGTTTAAAATATGTGTAGGAGGGTAGCAAGAACGCAGAGCTATTAACAGAAACTGAACAAGGAATGAGTTACAATGCTTAGCTTGGCTGTCTTAGGAGATTTAGTGCCCTTACATTTCATTCCATGTTTCTTCATATTCTTAGTGCTTCCCCATATATACTTGACACTGAGCAGTCTTGCAGACAGGGAACAAGCCTGTGGAACACTGGGGTCTGGCAAGTCTCTGTTTCTACAGAATACTGGAAGTAGACCAGTGTACTCTATCTTTAAATGATCTGATTTTAACAGTAACATAGCTAAACATATAGCATACACATCTTGCAGCCCTTGAGTGGTGGAAAAACTAAGAGCTCTAGTTTAAAATGAAAAGATCTTTTTATTATTGTATCAGTAATAAAACAGGGACAGAAGCATCAGAGGACCTACTGTGATCTGTACCATGTCTTGCAGTCACATTAGAAACGATCTGTAAATTAGTTTGACAGGTTTCATCAATTGGGGCAATATATGCTGCATACACACCCAGTACACATGTTGAAAGGAATGTTCAAACTGCCATTAGTTCAAAACCCATTCTGTTTTTTATAGAATGCAGTGAAATCAAGTGGAAGAAATAAAACACCATCAGTGAAAGAAGGAGAGGTAAACACCAGCTGTCAAGAGAAAGGTAACATGCACTTGGCATTCAGTTTGTAAGCTGAGTGGTGTGTACCACGAAGAACACCAAAATAAAGCTTTTAAGGCAAAATACAATATAGATTCTTACTTTTTGATAGTGGGCAGGGCTGCAGCAGGACAGTGGCTCTTGGAGACTTGCACTTCAGGTTCAGGCAGTGTTACAGAGGTGACACCAGTTGACCCCTGCCAGGACAGTTCACTTTATCCTCAGACAGCTGTATCTGTGGGGCAGCTGCAGCTATTGCTATCCAGTTTTGGAAAGAGGAAGACCATGGGTTATAAGGGGGTTTAAATGAGTGTTTGGTCCAGTTCTGTGTCTCACCTCTGAGGTTCAGCTTCTTGGATTTAGGTGTTTAAAGGTAGTATCTTTGTTCTAGCTTTTGCACTTGTCTAATGAGAGACACTTTTCATCACCTGAGATATGTTTCATGCAATAGTTACTGATTACTTTAAAAAAATTTGAGATTTGATATTTGTGAAGCAAAAGGAAAAGTAATACTGTAACTGAAATCTTCTTTATTCACAAGCCACATGTAACCCAGTAATTCCCCCTGTGAGGTTCCATACACAGCATGAGCATTGTCCTTCCCCTTTGTCTTGCAGGGACTCACCACATACAGGGACTTTATGGAAAAAAAAAGCAGAGTTTAACTTTGCTCCTCTCAGGAGGACAATTTTGTACTCATGGAACACTTTTCACATCCCAGCTTTAGTGTGATCCAGAATCTCCGAGATCAGTGATGATCTTGGGACAGTGGAAAGCAGAGATTTTTGCAGGTGCAGCGCTGTGATCTCTCTGGCTACCATGACTGGTATTGTAGTACTGGTAGTTTACCTTCTTCATTCCAGAAATTTGATGACATTGTGCTGAGCAGCTGTGGCCTGGTTCGTAGTCAGTTGCCTCAGGGGGGTTGCTGGCAGCCTCTTGCAGGAGTACAAGAGGCAAAACAGAACACAACTCCTCCAGCCTTAGCTTGTCTTCACTGAGAAGCTGCTGCCATGGCCAGTGGGGGGGTTTGGCTTTTTGTGGATAAATTTTGTTTGCCCTCCTTCCTCCCACCCCTATTTAAAAAAACAGCAGCTCGACAGCACAGCAGCAAATGCACATTAATATCAAACAGAATTTTCACTATAATTTTCCTATTAACATAAGATGTTAGAATGTAAAGTGAGCTGGATCTGCGCATGGGACCACTCTTGCTGTTAAAGGCTTTAGGCTGGAATGGAGCTCAAAATTCTTAGAAGAAATCCAACATTTCTTGATCAAATATTAATTACATGCCATATCGAATTATATATTTCAAACAAGTTTTATAAATAAAAAGCTAGGCCTTTCAAACCATCAGCAATATTAATTTTGGATTTAAAAGATTATGAAAGATAACCACATAACTGTGAATTAGAAAAATACTGGCCTAGGTTCCATAAAAACATCCATTAAATAAATACGGAAAGTTTTCACTATGAAAATTCAGTGGCATCGTACTTAAAAAAGCCATAATGAGTTAAAGGTCCCTTAATGACACTGAGATTGTGTTTCATGAATCACAAACACACACAGGACGTCAGATGGCCCCAAAAGGTGACAGACTGGGTTCATACAGTTCAACAGCAAGTACTGGGGGTGTGTGCTGCTCCTCCATGCCATTCCTGCCTGCTGCTCCTGCCCGTGCCAGCTGCACACCCTGGGACCCTTCTCCTCCAGGCTGCCGTGCTGGCCCACAGCCCAGAGGCTCCTGTGGGAGGTGCCATGGCTGGGTCTGTGTCCATGTGTCCATGCTCAGGCCAGCGGGCTGGGTCTGTGTCCGTGCCTCAGGCCAGCGGGCTGAGTCTGTGTGTCCATGTGTCCATGTGTCCGTGCTCAGGCCAGCGGGCTGGGTCTGTGTCCGTGTGTCCATGCTCAGGCCAGCAGGCTGGGTCTGTGTCCATGCTCAGGCCAGCGGGCTGGGTCTGTGTCCATGTGTCCGTGTGTCCGTGCTCAGGCCAGCGGGCTGGGTCTGTGTCCATGTGTCCGTGTGTCCGTGCTCAGGCCAGCGGGCTGGCCTCGGGCTGGGCTCCAGGCAGCGGCTGTGGCTCCCAGTCGGGCTGGAAGAAGCGGATGTCGAATGTCCGAGCCCAGTTCTCGAAGACGCGCTTCTCCGTGAGGAAGCGGTGGTGGCTGCCCTTGCGGCCCCGCTCGTGGGAAATGTACATTGTGCACTCGTCTGGCCCCAGAGGCTCGTAGTAGTGATAAGGTACTGAAAGATGATTAGGATCCCTGTGGAAAAAAGAAAATAGATGGAAGCCCAAGATGTTCTTTCTTGTTGATTGAAAAGATGTTATCTTTAATGAACTGATGGGCTCAAATCCACTTTTCCTCCCAGTTAAACCATGTAGCTGGTTTTTTTCTTGCATATCTAATACATCAGAATGGGGCAAAGGTGTTTTCTTTGCTTTTTCTTTTGCTCTCCTTTAATCCTCTTCCTCCCAGCTAAATGAAGGACAGCAGTAGCTCAGAAACAAGGGAGAGTGCTGCAGAGCTGTGTTACTACTATGAAATTTGAAGTAAACTGCTTAAAAGAGATTTAAATCAGGATTGTAATTTGTTAAAGGTCCTGCAGAGGTATTTCCTGAACTGGGGAAGAAAGAGAAGATGACAAAGGGAGGTGGTGATCTGTGTCACGTCAGCTCAGCTGAGCGTTCCCAGCGTGCTGCGCGAGGTTCCGAGAGCACAGCTTCAGTGAGAGTCTGCTCGCCCGGTCAGTGCTACAGGCTGATGGTGCTGGCATTTTAATCAAACATCTCATGCACAAATTATTTTACAACAGTAGTTCTCATGTATCTAAGCTAAAAATTAAACCAGTTCACCCATAGTATCCATCTGACCTTGTGAACCCGTTCACATTTCCCAGCGGGAGATGAGTGACTCGTGCTGACACACTGGATATGCCAAACACCAATTAGATACTTAGGATAAAGTTCATTTTTGCAGTTCTGACCTCAGTGTTTCCATGTAACATTCTGTAAATGGCACATCTGTATTATAATAAGCCAGAGCAATTCATTCTTCTTTTATTTTCATCTCTACCTGTACCCATGATGGTTTATTACTTTGGGCACGGGCGTTTTGGGCTGACAGGAACTCACACTCTCTCTGTGTCATAAATACTAAGAGAGCAAGCTGTCCCAGACGGAATTACCCAGTTGTATCCCTCTCTCCCTGATTGCTACCAGCTATTTTGCTGTAGCAGAAAATTTTCCAATATCAGCATTTAGTGAAACCTTGGAGCTGTGCTGTGTTACAGCCTGAGCTGAACAGGACCCCAGCACAGAGCAAGAAATCTGATACAGGCTCAGGGCTGTCAGCTCTAATATACAGTTGATTATTTTCATTTTGAAGAGCTAATATTTAAGGTCACTTTCAATTGAATGCATCCACAATCTGTCAGTAGTCTGTGCTGGTCATTATTTTTACTGTGTAATTCTGTCACCTACGCAATTTTCTAATTTTTCTTATTTTACCATTATCCATATTGTATATGCAGAGTAATGTATGATATTGCTGCTGCTTCCCATTTGTGCCTTAGATTAACGTTTTAATTCGATCAGTCTGCCTTCCTTGTAACACAACGTGGTGATCAATCTTACAAGACCAGAACAACAATAAAATTACATTTCTAGAATAAGATGGATTCTAAACTTATTAAATATATTCTCACTGGAATACATAAGAGTGAAACAAAATCCTTCATCACCTCACCTACAGAAAATGCATTTGTAATCTAAAGCTGCCCTTCATGTAGAAATTTATTATTTCTAAACTACAACTATTAGAACTCAATCTTCAATTAATTTTTCACTTTTTTGATACATTGGACCTCTTATTGTCGCTTAAATGAATAATTTGTATGGTTACTATAAATCTAATAGGATACATTTTCATGTGATGTGTTTTTGTTAAGAACTACTAAACAAATAGGCCTCTGCCTTTCACACAGACTGCTCCTCCTTCTTGCACTAAAGCTGGATTTTGTTCTTGAGTCCTCAACCTGTTTTGCTTGGTATAAATTTACTGCTTTAAAGTTAGGATTAGTAAAGTTGAAATCATATGTCCAACAGACTTGGGAAATATGCAGCCCCAGTTAAAGGGCAAGGTGACCCTCTCAGGCTGCAGGTCCCTCCAGGCAAGGTGGTTTTGAAGCCAGGGATTCCACATTCCATGGAAGGCTCTGAACTAACACCAGTGTGTCCTAAGTGGATGTCCTTAGCTCCTGGCAGGCTGTACCAGGTCGCTGCATCCTGTGCACCATGCCACCAGAACCAGCCCAGAGGCACCTGGTGCACAGGGCCTGGCAGGTGAGAGGGGCAGGAGCTCAGTGCAGGCAGCCTGTGGGGCTCAGGCCTTGTGTGCAGCTCTGCTGGCTGAGCTGGGGCTGAGATCAGGGCAGGAATGGGGGCTGCTGGCTGCAGACCTCTCTAGGAATACTCTGCAGCTGACTGAGGTTTTAAGGCTAAATTCCAAAAGCTTTTAGATTTGAAATTCTGAAGGGTATTTACATATGGAGGGCCTTCTCATTTTATGGGACCTCTAGATTCCCCCAGATTGCATGCTGGTAAGCTTTGGATTTGAATTCTGGCTTGAGTACACCATAACCCAAATTAACTGCACTGTGTTATCTTCTAACTCTGCAATTAGCTTGTGTCACCAGCGAATGAAATGCATGAGTAATTTCTATAAGGAAATTGCTTGCCACCTCATTTATTAACATTAAAACAGATGCTGTTTTATCACTGACTGATACTGGACATTAATCAGTATTTTGTCAGACTCCGCATGCATATTAATAGCACAGCTGGGAGGAATCTCTGGAAGTTCCTCTGTAAGATATCCTGTGCTTCCTGCCAGCACAGCACCCGTGGAAGTGCCTGTACCCCTGTCAGTCAGCTGCTGTTTGCCACTTGAGTGCACATTTTCCCACAGATGGTATCCACCTACAGCAAAAGCTGGAGGTACAACACAAAAGAAAAAAGGCAGGGAAATCAGGCCACCCCATACCACATTCTGGTCAGCCTCTTTCCTTAGAAATGAAGAGCCATGCTAAATCAACCCTCTAAAACTATAGGTACTGACATACTTTGTAAAATAATTCATATTTTGATGTGTGAGTAAAGTGCCATTTATATGTTGAGTGATGGGCAAGGTGTTGTGTCAGGACCATGAAGATTTCTAGATAATCTTTTGCCTGCTATTCCCAGGATCTTCTTTTCCTGACCTCCATAATTAGTCCTGTCTTCCAAACCATGTATGCATTTTGTTATTAAGCTAATGAGGTGAGGCATATGGACCAAAGAGCAGGACTAGCTCACATACAGCTTACAGTTTCTCATATGCTCCAGGAAATGTAATCAGCAACAACTGCTGCTTTGCATTTGATTTAAAGGAACTGAAAGTGGAGAGAGAGAGAGGTAAGAAAACACTAAAGTATTTCAAATACCAATTTTCAGGTGAATTATCATGAAAAATGACCTGGCAGTCAAATGAGGATTCTTACAGGAAAATTATCTGGTTCAATAACTGGAATGAAAATTATTCATATTAGTTAAAATGAGGCTCAGAATTAAGTTTTAAGTTTCTGGGAGTTCCAGAATGCCCATGAAGAGGAGAAGAGTTAAAGAGGGTTCATCTCACTAACCTCCTGAGTTTTCCTTGTGTACAGGAGTACCCTGAGACCTGCAGGGAACCAGCCTTTCTGTCCCTGCTGCCGTAATGCCACAGACAGGGGCTGGAATTCCTACAAACTCACTAAGGCTTGTCTTGTCCTTCCCAGCCCTGCTGCTGAGCACCCACAAAGGGAAGCAGCAGCCCTGCAGTGCCTTCAGGAATTGCTGTGGTATCTGGCACCACTGTCAGGCTGCTACTGAAGGGAGGCAAGAGGAGAATCCAGCATGTCCCAGTTGAGGAGTGAGTGCTGTTCATGCAGGGCTGCCAAAGGGAGTTCTGAGAGGGAAGTGCTTCCCATCTGGAAAGGCCTGGATTGGATCCCTGGGCACTGGAAAAAATACAGCAAGATGTATAGCTTGTCTGTCTTGGGACAAAAGAGTGAGAGGTGTGCACACTTCACAGAAATGTGTGCAATGTGCATGGAAGCACAAGCTTTCATCTTATTACAGAGGGCACAAGGCAGCATGAGAGCAATATCAAGCCATTAACCCTTACTACAGCATAAATCTGTAGGAAGCAAAGGGGCTTGAAATTACTTATAGTTTTGTTGTAAAGTACTAGAAATTTATAATAATTAGGACACCAAGTCCAGTTCAGCTATGAAACTCAGTGTCCAGTGAAAGTAAATAAAAATGAATCTAAAACACCTTGTTGCAAGTAATAGAGACAAATCTTTTAGTCTGTGCTCCAGACTCCTGCACTAAACTATTTTTCCTGCACGGGTGCAAAGCAGTTTGGTTAATGATCTTAAGCTAATAATTTGTAGCAGAATCAACAGCATGAGATTCCTGGTACCTTTGAGGTGTCCTTCACGTTACAAATGTGACACTAATTTAGTTCCATGACAGTGATCACCACACTCATTACTTATTCTAGAAATTAATACTTAAAAATGAATGGGTATCTATCTGCTGAAGTTATAAATTTGGTGATACTAATTATGAACAGAAATAAGATTTCTTAGTGGTTTTTTTTTCAATCTTAATGATTCTTTACTTGCACAGCAAGTAGGATACCCACACACACACATCTAGCACACACACATTTCAGTTGTTTTGTTAGGATTTTTTGTTTTGAATTTTTTATTTTAATAGTAGATTCTTATTCTGTCTGACTGAAAACCAGGAAATATGGCTTACGATTACAGAATATTTCTTTCTGTTATTCTGTTCTGTTGTGTGATTTCTTTCAAGGAAAGCACTGTTTTAACTTCTTAATGAGTGGCTGAAGAGCCAGCTAAGAAGGTTAACTATATTTATGGCAAGAAACTCCTTTCACAGATCTTCATGGACAGCTTCTTCCAGGCATGGCAACTACAGTTTTCCCCTTCATTCCCTGAGGAATCAAGCTGAAGTAAAGACATTTCATATTACTTTGATTAAGAAATGACCTTTTCCCTTTTTAAAACCAGGTGTGTGTACCTTTATGTTAGGATTTTTTTATGCAGGCCGTAAGAACAATTACATCTTTCACTGGCAGGACTGATCTACAGCCTTTCTTGTGTTATAATTTAAGTCCATTTGATTTCAGTGTATTGATTCTATGAAAGCCTTTCATATGCTCTCAGTGACATTTTTAGTCTCTCTCAAAACAGTTTGTTAGGGTTTAGCTGGCTTTTTATAATATGTATCTAAACTATTCTGACTTTGTCTGAAATGTAAGGATTACACATTATTTTGCAGTAAAATGCTGTCTTATGTATTTTTAGATCATCAGTTTAAGAATTACTTCCATGTGCCATGGGAATACAGCCCCTTCTGGAGTAAGACAGACCAGCCACTTACAGAAACTAAAGTAGTATGTGTTGGCCAACTGAGATGACAGAGGAACGAGATGCTGTGGAAGGTATTTGTTGTCTGGCATATCTGATCTAGTTTGCAATTTTCCTTGGAGAATTCATGCTGAAGTCTGGCAGTACATCACAGCATTTATCATCAGTATTTTGTTATAATTTGTAGAAATTCTCACAAAGCGGAGTTTAGTGTTGACATTTTATGCTGTGATTTCTTTGGGGATTTCTACAACGTGCCCAAGACAAATGCAGATTCCTGAATGATCCCTGTAAGTGCTCAGAGGAAAGTCAAAGCAGTCCCATTCTTGGAGACTGACCCAGCACTGCAGCCTTGCCCTCCCTGCCCCTGAAAGGCATCTGGAATTACCCAATGAACCACACTTGAGACAGATCACTACTAGAAAATTTAAGCAAGTACTTCTTGGTGAGAGGGGCTTGTGAGCAGGTGATGAAATGCTGCACTGAGGCCTTGTTCCAGACTGGCTCCAGCTCTTCCCAGGTCACCCAGCAGGACAAATGGGATCAGCACCAGCTGTGGGCAGGAACCACTCAGTGCTGGGCTAGTGCTGGGTGGGCAGGTGAGACTTATGTCAGCATCAAGACTGCTGCTGTAATACAAATTTGTCTGTGTTCATACTGGTACCTTGTGGCTAATGCAATTTTGGTCTAGCACTGGAAGTTCTGGAGCCTCTCCCTGTGTCACTGATCCACGTGGGAAAAGCTTAACCAGGAGCTGGGGACTGGGTGCTGAGCATGGCTGGAGGCAGAAGGGGGCTGGAAAAAGGCACAGGCTGTTGTATGTACAGCAGCTCCCACTGGCACAGTTGTGCTGCCTCTGCCTCCTGTGACCCGCCCCTGCCATGCCCAGAACAGGATCACAGGACTGATTCTCTGGGGCCAAATTCATGGGACGGTTCCTGGGCACCATTTAGGAAGCTGCAGGATTGGCATTTGTGTGACAGAGGTACAATAATGTTAATTTGAGTTGCACAGAAAGTTCAATTTAGAAACTAGTCACTGAGAGAACACTGTTCCTCTATTAATTTGGGGGGAACTCGAAAAACAAATTAAAAGTAATGTTTTCCCGTACTTCTTTCTTCAGATTAATTTCATGCCAATTATTCCATTACTTTTAGCTGATAAATATTCAGAGACTAAAAGAAAGCAACAAGATGGATTAATTCTCCCACAGTACAAACAAATTTTTAAAATATTTTATATAACATAATTAAATGCTGTTTGTTGTTTTCAGAATGAGATCATGGGGCATCTCATTAATTGCTTTAAAAGGACTGAAGACTTGTTGCAAAAGAAAAAGATTAAAAGATTCAGATATTTATCTGTAACATTAACTTTGTTGGCTAATAATGGTTCTAAAATAAATCCTACCTGCAGAAATCCGGTGGCACCATCCCATAAACATTTATCCTGTCACAGAGCTCTAATGCGATAGTCATTGTGAACCAGCCCGTGCTAAGCCAAGTGTTAGATATCTTCCTGAAAGCAAAAACATAATTAAGTTTCTAAGCTGGCAAATAATTCTCGAGATTTATTTATTTATTCATTCATTCAGAAGCAATTTCTCAGCATTTTCTTCATTCTTGTAAAAGGCTTTGAAAACTGGGTAACCAAGACTCCTTTGCTCATCCACCTTTTAATGATTTTTTGGTGCCTCCTGTCAGTGGAACCCTGGGCAGGAACTTTCCTCACTGTAATTAATTTTAAGCACAGCAACATTAATATTTAGCTGACCTTCTGACTTGGTTTCTAGAAGCTCCCAGCCTGGGAAATCATCCTAGGAGCCACCCCAGGTGCCATCCCTGCCCGAGGGGAGCCTGACAATGGGAATGAGAGCGCTGGCAGGGAGCCCCTAGGACAGCATCTCTCCTGCCTTCACTGCAGGCTGGGACATGGCTTTAAAAGAAGCTCAACTGATCCCAGTATTAATTAGGCAAAGTAGGAGATACCAGCCTGTAACTGCTCACAGATGTAAGGGATTTAAAAGTTGTGTTTAAATTTTGCTCTATCACAGGTTCTTATCTGCAAAGGTTCACTCAAAGGTCTCCTTTAAAATGCTATTAAAGAATAAACAGGAATTCTCCCTAATGGCTCCTCACCCAGCTAGGAAAGTCCCACAGGAAGAAGTTGAGGCTTGTGTTATCTGCAGCCCAAATAGTCCTCAGATCCCTGCTGACTGCCTGTCACAGTGACAGGCTCTCCCTTCATCTCCTACTAAAGCTGAGGCACCAGGGGAGCAAGTGCAGGCTCTGGGAAGGCCTGGGCACTCTACCTGAATATATTAATGTAGGACCTACATTAATCCCATTCCCTCACACCTGCATCTGCCAGATACCTGTGAAACTTGGTCACAGCCCCCCAAAAAAGCACAGCAGAAAACATGGGATTCTCTTCAGAGAAGTCACCAGGGAATCCCAGGTCCTGGCCCAAGTTCCAAGGCCATCTTTTACAGTTTACCCAGTGATAGCAGGATGTGGAACACTCTTGGAAACAGGGACCTGAGGCCACAAAAGCCACTGCGAGCAAGTGCCAGCAATCACTAACATCTAATTCAGCTGACAGGAGCCACCACACAGCTTCCAAGCTAATGCTAAACAAGCTGGTTCCAAGTAGGTCACCTACAGGGCAGTAGGAGGAGATGTTTTGAGCACTGTCAGATTGAGGAATGCCTTGTACCAAGGTTTCCCATTTCCTCAGGGAATCAGACTACCACAAGGAAAAAAAAAAAATGTGGTGGTGTCTGTGCCAGCTGCTTAAAAAGACACTTCTAAACATAAGGGAATTCTTTGACTAACTATGCCTGGAGGATGCTGAGGAGCCTAGGTAATTTGTCCTGTCCTTACTGGATCACCTGGTAATGTTTAAACTCCCGAAACACACATTTTTACTGCTCCTGACACACCAGACTTTCAAGCTAAGCTAGCATTTGGAGAATGACATGTTATAAGCATCTCATTATTTCAAATTATGGGGCCTTATTTATTTTCTGACTGTGCACTGAAGCTTGGAGGGGGTGGTGCAGTTTGTCACAATGTCAGAGCTGGGTCATAAGCTCAGTGGAGGCCTTCAGGCATATCAAAAATATACAACAGTGAGAAATTTTGGCTCAAAATAATTAGGAAAAAGAATGGTAGGGAAAAGCCGAAAAAATTTGTTTCTCTGCCACCTGAGCTCTGAATCGCTAGATAATTCAGGAACATGTTCAGGCTAAGAGTGCTTTGGAGCTTGCACAAGTCTGCTGTTCCAGGTGCCCAACACTTACATTCCAAAACCAAGGGAGCCATTGCAGCCAGACACGACCAAAGCTTTGCCCAGGGCAGGACACCCAGCTAGGCTCTCTGCTTTATTTTCTGGGTTAGCTTCCTTTCTGCTTACACACACTTAGGCTGTCATTTAGTGTTTTCCAGAAACAGGAAAACAACTGAATATAACTAAACTGGCTTAGAAGCTGAATAATCAAATAAAGATTCAAAAATTCATTCAAGTACCTCTCTGCCCTCTTTAAATACCATGTCTGTAAGGACAGCAACACAGAAACAGGGTTACAGTGTCTTGCATTTCCTAAAAGATCTAAGCAAGAGTCCAACAAAAGAATACTATTTTTATACCTAATCAGCAGTAATGAGAGAATATGAAGAACTGTCATGTGCTTATTAGGGGAAATTATCAGATATTCTCTTATATGATGAACTAACACACTGTGCTGATAATTCTGTAGTGCACACTAAATTACAATTAAAGGCCTTTCTGCTCCACCAGAATCTCATTTATAATCTCTTTGGAAATACTCTTCCTGCAGTTATTTCATTTATGCTGCTTTTATCTAATTACTATAATATTGGTTCTGAATCGTATTTTCTTAATGTACCCTTATTCAATTATAAAGTTATTTTCAAGTACAGTTGCTTTATAATGCCAAATGTATTGCTCTGCAGCCTTTGTCTTTCACCATGCTATTTAACTGGCAATGTTTTCTGAAGGTTTTTCTTAATTTCAAAATAATTTTTTTCCAAAAAACACAATACATCCAATTACCTTTCTTCTCATCATTTTCAAGATGGAAATTAATAGTCTGATTCTTGCAACCTTGCAATCATGCTTCTCTCTCCCTCATTTATTTTTTTGTAGGCACGAATGTCAAGAGTTCAGCAGAAACCCTCCAGGGAGCAGCAGCATTCTGGGCCTTACAATGTTCTGCTCCTGCCCCCACAAATTATTTCCTATCCATGTTTCTTTTCATTTTCCCTTTCTTCTGTGCAGCTTATTCATTTATTTTCATCTCCTGTTATAATCTTCTTAGCCCTTCAAGTATGCTGTCTGTGCCCTCTGAAGGAGTGGTTCATTCAGAGCAGAGCCTGCAGTTTATTAAAACCAACAGGGCCTGTTCCTCAGGCTGACTTTTGCTGGCATCTGCGTGCCCTTGATTCACTCTGAGAGTTCCGGGTGCCCATGACTGAGTTCACTATAAACTTGTTACAATGTCATTAATGGCTCAAATGCCTTGAGAATATTTCAGGACGTGAGCCTGGTGCCTGTGCAGATAAAGAAATGCTTCCATCACACTCACTACAGGCCTCTGGCTCTGGATGGGTGATGCAGAACCAGAAAGAGCAGCTTGCCTGAAATTGCACAGCATGTGTCAAGAAAAGAACAGGATGCTGGCAATGTCAGGGAAGGAAGGGGACCCTGGCTGCCCATGGCAGAACTGAAGTTCTGAGAGTGAAGCAGGAAGGGAAGCTGTTCCTCAGAACTGGGAACAGCACGTGATCCTGCCCTGGATCACCAAAAGCACAGTCCAGGAAAGGAGCTGGCAGCGTGCATTCCTTGTGTCCAGGGCCTCCCCCTGGGGCTCATGGTGGCCAGGTTACAGTGCAGTTTGTTGGCTTGCATGCCTTTGTAAATACTGAGCATACAGATAACCCTCTGCACATTGCTTGAAGAGCTCAAATGCTTAATTCACCTTCTCACTCTGCTTTACTCTGGAAAAGACAAACACATCACAACTGGCAGGGTATCTCCTCTTGTTATCCTTCCTTCTTGTTCTGGCAGAGACCCAAATACACCAGTTGGAAGATGAAGAGAAGAATCTTTAATGTTACAATTTAATGTTACAAAACTGACCAAGTTACTCTGTGCTCTGGTTTGAGCCTGAATCAGCTATAAACTCAGATCTGCTATAACTGAACAGACCTCTGCAAGCCAACCATGTGGGGTGTGACAAAGGCAGCAAATGCCAAGCAAACATTGCCTTCAGCTAAGAGGGTACAACAGTTTCCTCTAACACTGGTTCTGCCTTTTTCATGTAGCCCAGAAAATGAGATCTGTGCTCGAGACCATGACAAGATCAATCCCTGTTCAAGCTTTGGTGTGTATGTTTTGTATTTGTAAGGTAGAAGATCTGACTGTGAGTTACTGCACAATAAACCTACTCTTCATTTGTATCTAAGTGGGGACCCTGTGCCATTTTTACAGCAGCATATTTAATAAGTAAAAAAAATCAGAACTTCATTAAAAATAAATATCTTTCATTCTGGGAAGTCTTTAGTTTGAATGCCCATTTTCAAACATTATATCTGAAAATATTCAAGTACTGCAGTGGGTCACTTACTACAAATTTGATTTGAAGATCAGCCTACAAGTCTCATAAACAGTCTCATAAAGATGTAACTATCATAATAACTTTCCATTTTCCAGTTGCAAATGTAAGATGAACTGTTCTGAAGCACCTAATGTATGACTAATGTTTATTTGTTTTACAAGAAGCTTTACAGCTGCAATGTTCCAAAAATGCTTAAATTCAATAAACAGCTATTATAATTCACTGGATGGTGGCATTTCCTCTATAAGAAAACATAACCTATCCATTCTAATTTTTCAGAGTCAGTGGAAAAAACTTTAATGTATATTACCCTAAAGTGAGATTTAAATAGTTCCTGCCTCCTTGACTCCATAAACATTACATGCAGACTCTGGTATTCTAGACTGATGAGGCAGTGCTCCATACAAATCATTTTGATGTGTATTTTTTACTTATGTTATCAGTGATGTTATTTGGCATGTCATGCCACATTACAACTCACGAGGCAGAGGATTTAATGGGCAGGATTGTCCCTCTGAGCAGATCTGAAATTGGTATATATAAACTGCATTATTTTACTACTCTGTGACATCCCCTAGGTGTACCCAGGGAAGTTCTCACCTGTCTTTTCCAGTCTCCCGTTTAAAAAGGTCATCAAACTGAAGCATCTTGTGGCGAGAAATCATGTACACCTTTAACTGAGGCAGTATCTGGTTCATCAGCTGCAGGTTATTGTACACCAGGCCTTTGCCATCTCTCCTCATGTAGCTGCTGGGGCCCCAGAAGATGAACACGGCGCCGTGGCTCATGTTTAAGAGTTCGTTGCGGTTGCGGAGGATCCTCTGGATGCTGGAGTGCGCGATGACCCGCAGGCTGGTTTTGTTGCCCACGTCGTTGCCGTAGCCGCGCGTGGGCGCGTCGTTCATGCGGATCACGCACTCGCTCTCGTCGATCCTGCGGCCCTGCCGGCTCCCCAGGAGCTGTCCCGAGCTGGTGACCAGCGCGCAGCTCCTGCAGTGCATCCTCAGCGGCTGCAAAGACACACAGTCAGCTGCAGGCATCTCCCTGTCCCTGCACAGCTCTGCTTTACACCTTCATGGTGTATTTCACAGCAAAAACCTCAGAGCAAGGTGCAATCTCTCCCTGCAGTCTGCCCAAGTAGCTGGGGACCCGTCACCTGTACGTGTCTGGGGGGAATATGGGGACAGCCCTTAGAGTTCCTCTGTGGAGCTAAGCCCATTGTGTAAATCCTCCTTTCCACTGCTGCTTCACAAACACAAATAACAACAGCCTCTCTACTCTTCCCAACTGCTTAGGATTGTCCTTCCTCCACTTGCTATAACAGCTATAATTACAGTATTTTTTATTTTTCCATTTCCTTTTTTTTTTTTTGGGAAATAATAAATCCTAAGTCTTCCTAAGTTCCTGTGTTCAACCCTGGGGTCAGGACATTTTGCTACAAAAAGAGATTGATACCCTGGCCCAGTGCTTCCCTGCTATTTGCAAGTTGTGCCACAAGCACTGCAGTGCTCTCGTACCTCCTTTATGGTTCAACAGTCAGAGCTGGTCAGTAATGTCTGTGTGTATTCTACATGACAGTGAGTTAGTGCACTGAACTTTTGCTACCTTGTCAGGTCATGTTTGAAAGTTACTCAGTAAAATGGAATGGGAGGTGCCTGTTCAGTGAGTGCTGACCTAATGGAAGCAGAAGAGTAAAACAAGCTTTCATGAAAATGAAAATGCATGATAAATCATGTTACTGAAGTATGCCACCACCACAGGTATCAATTATAGAGGAGTATCTCACTATCTACTGCTCAGCATGAGAACTAAAAGGTGCAAGGGTTAACAGTATTCCCAAAGTGCTACTTTCTAACAAGAATACAATAAACTGTGAGGTAAATAAAAACTGTTTGAGGGTGTGCCTTGGTAGCCCTCCAGGAAATAATATCTTGCACTTGGTGTACATCTTAGTGTCTTTGAAAAACAACAAACAACAGCAACAAACCAAACAAACAACAGTGCCCACCCACCCCCTGAAAAAAAATCCAAACCAGCCTAACAAAAAAAAACAAACCAAAACCATCAGATAAACCTCGGGCACAGAGACTGAACTGCAGCTGCTCGATCATTCTGATCTACTCATATACAGGTATCCAATGACTACATCAGTCTGCAGTGAGGCACAGCTTAAAACTGTAAAGCTGAAAAGGATGCATGATGTAGATCTGACACAATCTCAGGCCCCTATTTGAAAATGCTTTGGCCCTGAGTACTTAATAAGTGTGTTTTACTGTAGTAACTAGTTTTTAATTTTGAAGGTATTAAGTGGTTACAGTTACAGTCTGAGATTCTTTTATTCTGTGAGACTAGCTCATGAATGCTTAATGCTTTTTAATTAAAGAAAAAGTAAGAAAAAGTATACAATCTGCACAGTGATTCTCCCATTAAGCCTTGTATTTCCATCTCCCCCAATAAACATCCCTTTCACATCTGTGGACTATAATCCAGAGCTAATGGTATGGGTGAAAATGTTCATGCCTTTGTGAGCCAAGGTTCCTAATGTAGTATTTACATGCATTTTCCTTTAAGCTTTCGCCTGCCACTTTGATAAATTACCTAGTGAAAGGCTCTAAGGTGAACTAGCTGCTCCACCACCATGCTTGGGAAAGCAAGACAAGGTGTTAATGAGGTTAAAGGAAATGTAGTCAGCAGCAATGTTAACTCACACAGGTTTGAATATCCACATAGCAAGGCATTTTCACCTAAACAATCTCTGCTGGTTTCTGGCCTACTGAGCTCCAACTTCCTTCTTCTTTTAAAAAAGCCATCCCTTGTTAGGAAACAAGGGAGCAGAGCTGAGGAAACTTGGGGAGGGGTCTGAGGCTACCTAATGAACATTAACACGCCCCAGAACATCTGTCCCAGATCTTGTTGAAACATGTTCCTTCTGGGAAATAGTCTTTAGAGTGGAACAGTCAGGTATTCCCAGCCACTTCCTGAATGATGCATGGGGACTGAGCCCTTGTAGCTGCTCCAGGCAAGTCATTTTCAGTTGCCTCGCTCAGATTCCTTCAGCTGAAGTCTACAAAACTCGCACCTAAAAACTATCAGAGGAATTCACAGGGAACAGCCACAACATTCTCACCCCAGCTGTTTATAATGCTTTGACAACAGTGAGAGCAAGGGGGGGAAATGCCATTGGCTGTAATATCATCTCACTGGGAGGCAGCGGTGGCACCAGAAATGTCATCTACTTAAGCAATAATAATGGAAGCACAAGGCAGTTCTTTGGGATTGATGACCAGCTGGAAAAAGTTGATGGCCTGAGAATAACCAGGGGCCATTAAGCCAGAAGAACATTAACTCCACAGAAAATGCTGTTACAGTAATTATTGCAGTGATATTTGGGGAAAAAAAAGCAAAGTGAAAAGAAAGCAAACTCCATGAAATATGAGTTGTATTTCAGGAGCCTTGCTTCAAAAGGGAGAGGGTGAGAGGAAGGCGAGTTTTATAGCATCTTGTTAATTACTCGGAAGTGTAACATATCATGCATGTAAAAGCTGCTGACATTGAACGTACCCTTTGTTAATCAGCAGCCCCAGTTCATGTGTACCTGAACTCCATGGACAGCACCTTTTGACAGAGCAGAGCACATGGCAACTGCTATAACACAGGTCAGGCACTTGGACACCACAGGAGCCAAGTATTGTCCAAAAAATTGCCCAAATCACCTCTCAGTTCCAGTCATCTCAAGACACACATGGAGAGAGGGAGAACAGAGGTTACACTACAAGTTCACAGTGCAGAGCCCCAGAAGATGGCAAATCAGCTGGTGCTTTTCAAGGATAGATGGGCTATCCCGAGGGAATGAAGGCAGCAGGGGAACTCTGTCATGGGATAAACCCCGTAACAGCACCTTTGTATCCACGAGTTTGTGCAGCTTTTCACAGCTACAAGTATTCCCACAGGCCAAACTGACTCCTGGCAACTCCCACTCCCAGAAATTAGCCCAGAAGTGCTGCTGCTCTATCACAAATGCCTGATTTGGTTAATGAAACAAAAAACAAAGCCATGGTTGTTTCTGTATTTTCCAATTTGAGGCAATTTGCTCTGTTATTGACTTTATAATCTACATTGTCCAATGATCGAAAAATGTTATTTTCAGACACTTTAATGCTCAAGTGCTCAAGAAGAATAAATTGAAAAATGTTATTCCTGATACAAAATAAGTTATTCTCAGATATAATTATTTTCTTTGTGATGAAATCAATTAAATTTTTTTGCTTATAGAAGTCTCTTGATTTTAAAGCCAAGGTTTAGATAAGAAGACAGCTCTCTCCAGTAAAATCACAGACACTATAAAACACACTTTTTCTTATACTGAGTCCTAATGACCTGCTTTCAAGACCCCTGGGTTCAGATTGCTCCATTTTCAGTAGCATAAAAATTTCTGTTCTATAAATAAAAGCTAGAGTATTTTATCTTGGCAATGATGACCTGGCCACAACAACAACAAACCAAATCAAACCAAACAAGCAAATTCACCTTCCCAGAAAAACCCAAGCCAAAACAACAAAAAACGACCTGCAGTGAGAACAGCTCACTACTGAGTTCAGCAGAAAAAGACCACGTGTCAGTTCCTGAACACCAGCATTCCTCATGGATACATCTGGAAATATCACAGATGACTTCAGAGTGTATTGGGAGACAAGAGATACCATGAAAAGTTAAAGAATATCCAAATTTGTTTTGGATGGATGACCTTTAACTAAGCACTTGAGACAAAGTGCAAAATGTTTGTCTTGCACTGCAACACCTCTATTGTGGGCCAGCTCTCTCGTGCCAGAGCTGGGGCTGGGGGCTACAGAGCTGCTCCTCTCTGTGGGAACCAGCCACTGAAATGCATCCCTGAACCAACAGCCTCTCTGCAACAGCTCCCACACCGACTGCACAAGTAAAAGCACTGGTACAAAGAAGACTGATGTACAGGAAAGCAAATCTGCTCCCATGTTCAACTGAAGTAATTCAGTTGAATTCAGTATGTTAATGGTTGAAAAAGCACACATAAACCCTGTAAGAGCCGGTCTTACTGGTTCAGGAGAAAGTGACCTTATTCCAGAGCAGCCTTGCTTTCTTTTTGTTACAAAGCAGGCGATTTCTTTGGTAGGAGTTTCATGTCTCCTCCACGTGGTGCCCATTGTGCCTGGCCTAAGCACAACAGCTTGTGACACTCACTGTATGTTACCTCAATATTTGCCTTTTATGTTCCTTGCCTTGTGCACAGAACTTAAACGACATTTCCTACGTGATGCCAATGAACCCTGAGTTCACACCATGTTCAATGCCATTTGTTACTTATGGCTTGCTCTTGACTGCTGCATCATCAGCAAAACCACTAAATATTTAAGGCTTTGCCAGTGACACAATATTTTGTCCTGGCAGCTTCAATTTTTTTAACTTTCTTGTAGCTTTGAGCAGCTCTTTGGTTTCTCACAAGCTGCTGGCTGGGAACCACTGGTCTACCAGGCTGGCTGCTCCTTCCCAGGGCTCCTCTCCCAGAGGCTTGGAGGACAATGTCCTGTCACAACTACATTCCAAGCTGTGCAGGAGCTCCAGCCACTGCTGGCACATCACAATCAGCTGAATGCTCCAGCTCTGGTGAGCCCCTGTCATTCTGCACTGCCCCAACTGTAAAGCTGCTCATGCCATTATGTCCATTCCCCATGACAAGCTACATGTATTGTTTCTATCAGTGTGCCTCCTTTAGTATTTTCCCTAAAAGACTGAAAACTGTAAGGCCAAATCTACTTTTCTTTGCGAGATTCCCAACAACCACCTTAAAGTAGAATAGAAACACTGAGGCTTCACATTTGCCAAGTAACTTGTGTTCTGTGAGCCAATGCAGCGAGCTGTGGGGCTCGAGCTGTCTCATCACTGAAGCACAGCTGTGCACTTCAGAAGTGATTTCCACAATGCAGGGACTCTGGGAGACATGATCCCAGGAAAATAATGCAGGTTCCCTGATTATTTTTGGTTTGTAATATATTGATGGAATAGTACTTTCATAATACCATGAAAGGAATAAAAAATTAAAAAGCAGACAAACAACAAACAAAAAACCAAAATGAAACAAATTAAAAAATACAAGCAAACAAAAACCCCAACAAAATAAACCCAACCACATACAAGCTGAAAGAGTTTGCTAGTTTTCAAGTCCCATCTATGAAATGATGCTATCAAGCCAGTCTTCTCTGAACAGTAGGAGTCATTTAAATGCATATTGGAATATTGCAGGAATATTTATACACTTCTGTGTATAAAAAGGTGGAGCAAAAAACCCAAACTAAAACACCAAAAGCATGAGAAGAGTTTTCAAGTTCAACTTGCTGAGGTAAATGCCCTTTTAAAGTCCCTGTGAGTCTTGATTTTGTGGTGCCTAGTTTGGATCAAAAAGATTATTTTGCTTTGACCATGACATTTTCACATGTGTATTCATAGAGGGAGTGTAGCTTAATTTCTACACTCTGCATGCCAGCTCAGACTGAACCCTCAAGTTTCATAAATTTTGATTCTTTAGCCATTATGCTAGATAAGAGCACCTTATGCAGGTACAGAATGGTGTCAAAGAGGGGGAAAAAATCCTCTGAGCAAATACATTTATAATTATTGCTGAAGTACACTTTTGCAACATTAGAGAATTTACCATGAAAACAAACTGCATTATCCACTGAACTAAAAGCACTGACTGCCTTCAAAACTATATCCCAGTGACTGATATCACACAAGTAAACAGAAAGGGTTAGGAGATACCACTTGCCCAACATTGTTAATCCTTATGCAAATCCAAATAACAAGCATTTGCAGTGAAAGTTTGCAATTCAAAAAAGGTCTGGCAAGTCTGCTCATAGAGATAAATGCACGTCTGTTTAAAAAGATAAAAGATAAAACAACTGAATTTCTTATTACTTCTCTTTGTTCCTTGGGCTGTGGAGCTTGAATATGCAAATATTGTGGAAACATTAGCATTGTAATTTCCCATTGACTCCTCTGAGATAGTTATATAACTGGACTCTGCCTTCAGATACTGGATAAGACAGTGAAATTGCCAAACTCCAGCACATGCACTCCTCACACTAGGGATCACAGCACCTTATGTTGTATTCTGCCAGGGAATTCTTTTTTTTTTTTTTTTTTTTGCCATGATACCCTACTGAGGGGCATCTGCAAAACCTGTAGGAAAAACATAATAATCCTATTTTGAAATGGTCCTTAAATCTAATTAAATTTCAGAACATGCAGCTATATTATGAAGAGGGAAAAAACCCAAGAAATGCACTTCACAAAGCTTTCAGTGGAGCAATTTCCTTAGAAAAAGTCCTGTTAAGCACATTAGTCAATGAAGAGTCTTCTGCTTGTGTGAAGTGTTTTCCGGCACATTAACTCCTTTTCAGGGCCTGCCTGCTAGTCAAAGCTTCCATTAGATTAATTAAAATATGGTTTCTCTCTCTGGAAAGAAAAGGCATGAGTCTGGTTACAGGACGTTGACCACCTACAGGAACTGAGCCCTTTCTGGTTACATAAAATCCACGAGCAGGAGCAGCAGCACAGGAGATGAACAACGGGGTAACTTTTGGTATATGGGGCACATTTCTCTTCTTATTTTAGAAGCATGATTACCAGGTGCTGGTGTTTTCCCCTAAGCCACCTGAAGTGAATATAAGGTGCAACCTTGCAAATTGTCAGCACATATAAAGCTAAGATTTAGAGAGTAGTTTCCATCCTGAAACCTATAAATGTGTCCCATGAGGAAGATTAGTATCAATCATAGGCTTATTGGAGAGGGAGATAGGATACAATGATAACCTGAAGCTATCAACTAGAGTAATGGTCTCAGAAGAAAAAGCAATCAGAGAAAGAAAAGAATATCCTCAGTGAAAGGCAGAACTGGAAAATCAGGCAAGAATGTATCATGTTGATGAACATGAACTGTTATACAAGAGAGAGTATCATATGAACAATACACAGGCTCTAAAGAAATGGTTATTGCCTAATGTTTATCTTAAAAGGAGTGCAAATAGACATCCATATTACATCAAACTGCTTTACTTTTGTTCTGCAGCTAAAGTGCTTGCACTATAATGAAACAGAGCCACAGGCATGGTGTCTTAACTATGCAAATTGTTATCACTGAAGTGTCAGAAAAACAGAAATTATAATGATCTTTGGGAAAAGTATTGGACAGTTTGGATTTTTGCTTCAGAATGTTTTCACATCAACTTCTCTGCTTTGCTTTGGTATGTTTTGGCAGTTCTTTCCAGTTTAAATACTTCATGTGAGTATGCCCTCATATGCTCTCTCTGCACCTGTCATGGCTATGCAGGATATTTTTTGAGCTTCAAGCTTCACAGGCTCCCCTTTCTTATCTAACCCAGCTCTAAAGCCAAGCATCACTGATCTTTAAAGTTTGTACCTAAGTTTTCAAATTCAAGCATTTTTTCTTTCTGTAGCACTATCTGGTTCATCCAAATGAATCTCAACTCTCACTACAACTATTATCTCTACAAGGCAATAATGGGATGGGCACTGCAAGGACAAAGCAAGCCTTTCCAATGGTATCCAGTTTTAACAGCACTTAGCACAGCATGCAGAGCCCCTAGAACAGGCCAGATGAAATATAAGACCAAATCTCTAATTAGAAAGTCACTGCCCCCACAGAGAATTTTTCTAAAATATATTTTGTCTTGTATTTCTCTACCTGGTTGAAGTAGAGTGAAATAAAAAATAATGCTCCTTATTCTTTTGAAAGGCCTTTGTTCAAAAATTTTATTCAAATGTCTTTCCTTCAAAATCTGTCAAAAATATTCAGCCTCGTGGTCTTTTCATTCTCATGTGGTAGCTCCATGTAATCTTCATCAGCCTGTTTTATGTAAACCAGGCTGTTCTATATCCTCTTACTTCTCTCCCTCTGACTTAGCACACCAGAAACTAGAGAACAGAATTAAAGAAAGCAGATTTAAACCCTATCCCCCCCCTACCATGCCCCAGAAGATACTGAATCTGAATTTAAAATGTTTTTCTGAGGATGTATCAGATTCAATAATACACAAAGTTGTACCACCTCCACAGCAGGATCCCAAGGCAGCCTCCAAAATCACTGGCATATTGACACCAAAGACAGATGCTGGAAACAGGTACTGGCAGCTGAAGTGGCCAAAACATCCATTCAGCTTGGGAGTGACAGGTTGCAGAAACACACTGCAAATTTCTCCCATGCACATATGTAGAAAAGAAAAAGAGAGAATGTTTTGTGCTAAAGTATTTGTATATTTAGTTTTGAACAAAAACCAGATGCAAGAAAACATCTTGAAGACAGGCATATAAACATTTGTGTATCTGCAACTATGTGTCACTACAATTTTAACTGATTTTGGACAACTGCATTTGAAAAATAAATGTTTTAAATCAGGGGTCAGCTCTTTCAGTTTTGGGAGTTTTGTTAAAAGGTCTCAAGCATTCAAAATATGTCTCTCCACTTGTTCACTATTACCACAGTCCTGATCAGGAGCTAAAAACAAACACATCCAATCAGGATGTTTGTATTGAGTCTATTTGTCTGCATGCAGGTTAATATGAAATTAAACACTTTGTAGATGGAAATATTTAGCACTGAAATGAACCTGCCAGTGAGGGTTAATTAGACAATCAAGGACAAGAGCTGGCAGACAAGAGTCTGCCAACATTGGCATTGCTGCTCCAAAGAGGTGCTCTTCAGTTCACAGCAGAGTGTTCTGTGGGGATGAAAAGGATGAGGTTAACTGGAATCTCTGAAGGAACCACTGAAAAAGGGTGGCTGGACAGAAAGGAAGGTCTCCCCCAGAGGAAGGTACCCTGGGCTGCAGGAAAAATGAGAAAAGGGAGCCCTTAAAAAACAGAGCCAGGGAAGAGTTGATAGCAAGCCAGCTAATTACAGGGCAAGAGCAGGGGCTAACCTTGCTGGAAGTAAAGTCTATTTTAGATCTGTGTATTTCACAGATGTTTAGGGCACTGGCTTGTGGCTGTGGCCCACAAATGCTTTTATTTATGTTTACCCCAAGCATGATTCCCAGGCACTTATTTAACACTCTTCAGTAATATTCCTTACTGAAAGATGTAACTGATCTGAAACTGCCAAAATGATGGAACTTAAAATCACAGCTACCTAATGCATTTGGTCAAGGAATATGAAGTGTAGGAAGGTGTGCCAGAGAGAATGCAGGAGGTTGGTTTAAAACAGATACTACAAAAATTAAGAAAAAAGGAATCACCTCTTTGTGACCAGCAGCAGAAACAAAACCTTCCTACAAAGAGGTGCAATGTGGAGTCCCAGAGTCACAGGGGATTTCTGAGTGCTTTATACACTTTATCTGCTTTTTATTCTACATAATAAGTCCTAAACTGTACTCCTGGGATGTGATGTGTGTGTCATTTAAGTGCATTTTACCTGACAGTGGCATTGAACAATTCCTACTCAATTCTTCCTGGGTTGGGGGATGGAGTGTGTTTCACTGGATCACTCCGTGGATCCATTTCACAATCAGAACAGGAGGCAAAGAGAAATCAAAAGAAGGCAGGAACAAAAAGAAAAGATAGGTGGATGCACATATCCAGCACTGCTGTCTTTAGTAACACTGAATGCACATAAAATTCAGCCCACATTGCTATGATAAGATGGGTAACAGTGGTAGTGGTGATGGAAGAATGACAAGGAGAACATGGCGGCACAACCAAGAAGTTATACATTTCACAAAGTACCTCTCAGTCTTTCATTGTTTAAAAGTCACCATTACTGATGCCTTGACATCTAATTGATAACCTGTCAGCAGGAAGTTTTAAATTCTATAACCAATGCTGGCTTTTCAGGGCTCTGCACCACACCTGGCTGCAGCCCAGGATTCTTCTTTCATGTGAATGAACTTCTGTCAGTTTCCTCAGAACAATAGGCATATTGTAAAGCAGTTTTTCTGCACTGGACATGAAAATTCATCTTTCCAGCTTTACTGCCCCAAACAATGCTCACCCATCTCTCTAGAGCCACAATTTCAACTGCTGGGACAGAGGGCAGGACATTGTCTTCTTGTAAGGGAGAAACACTGGAGCGTCAACAGCCTTTTGTATGTCAATCTGCTGCCCACATGCCCACAGTCCTGCTGCTTCTCACTCCTGGCACACCCTCAGATCCCTGAGTTGTGCCCACCTTGCTGTGCATGCCCTGTGCAGGTGAAGGTGCCAGCCCCCAGGCTGGAGCAGCCTCAGCAGGGCCCTGGGCACTGTCCCTGTGCCTGCACTGGCATTGCTGAGCCCCCAGAACCCACTGGAGGCCACCCCAGCCCTGACACTGATCTCACCCAGCTGGCACACAGGGACAAACACATCTGCACAGGACAGGGCACAGGGGGACAGTCTGCCAGGAGATGGCACGAGAGCACAATCCTGGCTCAGTCACAGGCACCGGGAGCCCAGGAGAGCCCAAAGCGCTGACAAAGGAATGCCACCGAGGACAGCTGGCAACCTGACATTCTGAAAACCAGGGTGGACAAAGTGGGAATTTCACCTTGGGCAGGGCAGTGCCTGCTCTGTGTCAGCCCAGATTTGCACAAGTGAGGAGAAAAGCAGCATCCTCCCAGGAGAAAAGCCAGCTCCTGCCAGCACAGCACAGCAGAGCCGGGAGGAGCCTCTGTCCTGGAAACCCACATTTGAAGAAATGCAGCCAAACTCCACTGATGTGTCAGCACTTAATTACAGCTGGAGTGAGGTTCAAATCCTTCCCTTTCTGTCCTGTGTTCTGCTTCCAGAAACACTCACTCAGAAAAAAAAGCAACAGTGCAGGATTTCTACCCCTCAAAAATAATAATCACGCTACAGCCCTACTATTATAATTAAACAGAAATTAATTACATTTTAGAGAAGGGGACAGGTTCCAAAGGCTTAGCTGGTTTCCTTTTTAATTACTGTGTAATATTGTGAACACAGCAAAAATCTTCTTTTTAACATGCTAAATGTGCTGGGGGTTATGTTTGCTTTAACAGACTGCAAAGGATGCTGCATTTGAATTTAATTAAAAAATAAGTTATTAAAACAGTTTATTTTAGTTCATTGTATATTTATTTAGCATGTGGATGGCTTCAAATCAGAAATAAGATTTTTTTTTTTAATTAGGTGTCAACAGACACCTGGGAGAGCACCTAAAACCAACGTATTTTCAAAAGAAAGCTTGTTAATGCAAAAACATTTGGCCTGTTGCAACTAGATTATTTTTGAACATTCACCTTTTCCAAAAGAATCAATCTCTATCCCAGAAGCATAACCGGATATTACCTTTGAGACAGGAACAAAATAACATAACCCCAGAAACTGGAACACGTGCAGAATCCCCACACCAAGTGTGAGCTACCCTCCAGCCCAGAGTGATCTGAAGAAACAGCTCCTGGGGGTAGATGGCATCGTCCCTTCCAGCTGTGGAAGGGCATTGGTGGCTGTGGGAATGCAGGCTGGGCCTGCCAAACCTGGCAGAGCATTTGGGAGAAAGAAATTCTCATTTTCAGCTCCTGAGCTGCCTTACACGGGAAGCGGGCAAAGATTTTGGCAGACACAAAAAAACAAATGTAGGCATCCAGTTCTCTTGAAATTCAAATGAGGAAACAGCAAAGCTCATTTATGTGCTTTCAGGGTTAGTCAGCAGCTAAGCAAAGATTTTTTTTAACTGAAACTTTAAATTTAGGTTTAGGAGTAGAGCTTTAACTGGGTTAAGTCCTGCTTTACACACCAAAGCGATTCACAGGATCTATCTCTGGGTTTCTGTATTAAATAAAAGTCTTAGGGAACCATTTCTTCATAGCCACATGTCTGATTCATCACTCCTTGGAAGGCTACAATACATCTGTCATGGAACCCTACTAATTACTAGTAAATCAACAAAGTTGGAAGTGTCAGAAGCATATCCAAAAGAGTTAAAGTGAAAAGTTGAATATTCAAAGAGCTCTGGGGTGAAATTGTGTCACTTTACAGATGAACCTGTAATCTATGTGAAAATAAATGATGTATAATGATTACAAAATTTGAAATCAAATCTTCACATGGGGACAATTCAATAAGGTTAGGTGATTATAGGACTATGCAGCAGCATCAGTTATGGAGCCAGAAATAGTTTCATGTCCCTCAGAGGCTACAAAAACTCTACGTTGCTTTATTCACCAACATCAGACGGCATTCACTTTCATCTAATAGTCTGGGGGGGTCTCATCTGGAGGGAAAAAAATAAATAATGGAAGGCATAAGCCCAGGAAATGACTGGCAATGATCCTAACTTATCATCCAAGCTACCATTTGCTCTGCCAATTGATGGGAAATGAAGTGTGATCAATTCCAGTCCACTGTACATTGTTCCCACTGACAGACTGGCCACTCTTTGATTGAATAATTAGCTAAGATATCAATATCTGCCATTTTGCACAACGTTCACAAGACAAAACCCTTAAGTTCTCAGAAAATGGACAATCACCACATTATCTGTAACTTCACATTTTCTTTCACATTTGTGGCTAAGCCTTGATATTGCCAAAATATGGAATAAAAACGTAGCAGTACATAAGAAGTATTAGAATCCAGGAGCATGAAATCTAGAGGTCAGTGTAACCCCTGAAGTAATACAACATACATTTTTAATCTTACAGATGAATAATAAGCCATATCAAAAAGGATTACATCTGTGCTCCTCATTTACAATAATTCACTGTAAGTACCAACCTATTTTCCACTCTCATACCAGGGCAAGAGGCGTTAACTCAGGTGCTGGGTGGTGACTGACAGCAATGCTGACATTTTAATAGCAGCTACTGTTTAAGAGCACTATCACCATCTTGTGCTTCTTAAATAAAGATTTAATCTACTTTTGATGCAGCAGAGCTCTGCAGACCTGGCAATCTGCTGTTAGGGCACATGGAAAGGTTTCTTTACTCCCATCACCCAGTCCCACACCGGGTGTGTAACAAGCTGTTCCAAAGCCATAAATTAGGCTTAGCAAGGCACTGCCTGACATTATACTTTACATTACAGTCCCAAGCCTGAAGTGCTAGCAAACAGGGACAAACACTTACTGTTCTATTTCAGACATAAATGGTGTTAACTTCAAACACAAATCAGTTATTCAGTGCAAAAATGATACATGACTTGTAAATTGGACCCTTTATAAGTATTTTGGCATTTCTAACTTTAGTTCACACACATGGATGCAATTCCCAAGTATCCAGATGTCATAGCCATATCTAAAGACACCACTTCTCCCAAAACCATTCTGCTGAAGCTTTGAGTGTGCTCACCACTTTCCCCCCTAATTCTCAGATTTATTCCCCTCCTATATACCAATGAAGAGCAAAACCAAAAAGGGAAACATACAAAATGAAATTGCAAATGTATCACCTAAAATGAAGGAAAGGGATGGTGGCTTACAAGGCAGGAATGAAGAAACCATGTTAAAAGGAAAATCACAGAATTACAAAATCAGTTAGGTTGGATAAGACCTATCTTACTCCACCTCATGGATGACTAATTTCTTTCCATGCTATGCTGTTACAAATCCTAGCCCTTGCTATTTAAGAATAGCCAAATCCCAATGAAGACATGTGCTGCTCAATGCTCACTTCGATGTGCATAAACAGAAGACATTTTGGTTTGACAGGCAGTGGCATCTCAACCCAAAGGAAGCAGATTCATCTTTCCTTCTGGGCTGACAGCAAGTTAAGAGCACAATGCCATAACTTGATATCAACAAAAAGCTTCCTCTGCACCCTGTCCTAGGTCTTTGTTTTTCAACTGGCAGAAAATCTCATACCCAGTGCCATCCTAGTGCTGGCAGTTTGTCTGACTGATCAACACCCTGAATTGCTTCAACAGTGGCCACCTATGAAGTACAGGCTATCCAAGTGCTGTGCAGGCAATTCTTACTGTGGAAATGTACAGATGTATTTACTATTTGCTGATTAATATAGTCTGAGGAAACCTGGTTCTGTACATTTCACAAGTCAAAACACCTCCCTTGTATGTTCTGAATCATGCCTTTTAATTCTATTTGAAGACCCATTATCCAATATTATCTCACAATATTTAACAATGTGTTCATCCCTCCTGAATAAAAGACTGGAATGACCAACTCCAAGCCCAGAGGCAGACAAAATGTTAACAGACAGTCTTCATCAGAAATAACTGCATCCTTCCTGTATTACTCATGGCAGTTGGCCAGCCTCTTTTCTTTTCATGAAAAAAAGCAACATCCAACAACAAAACAAAATCCACCACAAAAAAACTCACCAAAAAAAAAAAAAAAACCTCCAACCCAAAATAAAAGAAAAAAAATTATCAGTGTTTTTTTTAACAGGGCTTAGCTCTGGTGAGTATTAATTAAGCACTGTGAGTATCACAGAAAAAAAATGCCTCCATCCTCCCTACTAGCAAGACTAGCAGCAGGTGGGATATAAGCCATAAAATATTCTACTCTTTCCAAATTAGCCCAAAGCACAAACTAATACCAGTATTCTCTTTGTTCTTCTCACCCAGAGCAAATCCTACATGAAGTTTGAGAAAGAAAGATGCAACTTGAGGAAATTAGCTCCAGGAATCAAACAGCTTATCCAAGAAGAGGTAGGATATCTAGACTTTCATATTTGTGGAATTGGTTAGTAGGCATCAGTGATATTGACAACATGATGGACTGACAAGACTTTATTTTCCTCCAAGACTCAAAAATTCTGATTCCACTTGGCAATAAATGTGAATTATTTACAGAGTAAAGATTTGGTAGCTAACATGCAGTCTGCTGCACATGGGTGTATGGAATCCTTTATACCATAATTTTGCACTATACATGCACGGATAAAATGAACAGAACTGCAAGTAGAATACTTCTATATTGAAAAATATTGCCCATGTTAACCATTCATCTTAATACCATTCCTCTTCTTATCTGATTGTTTTACTGAGTATGGGCAGGGGTTTTTTATTCAGCTAAAGCTCACTGAAGGAAGGAAAATATGCAGTTGTTTAGCAGGTCAGGTCAAAATGGATAAAGAAGCCTCAGGACTGCCTAACATGCCAACACGCCCAACAAAATAACATTTACTAAACAGATTTTCACAAGCAGCAATTTCTATTTAGTAAAGTGTAAATGCTGTCTTGAAATATCTGAGAGAATTAAACATTCTCTGTGAAAATTAGCCATCCAGCATCACAGGAGGTTCCCCTTTATCCAGCATCAGTTAAATTCTGCTGTCTTCTAGGAAGGAGATTAAATTTCTCCTTTAAAACTCTGTTTCCAACTCTCTAATGCACTTTGGCAAGCTTTCAAAGGCAGGCTGGCACCAATGAAATCTCTTTCCAATCCAGGCCACTTTCTTTGCACCCAGCTTCTCTACTCACTATTTTTTCTGGTTTTTCTTTCTTTCACAGTTGCTCACTCCCCAATACATTGGTTTTTTCCTAGGCTAAAATCTCTATGCCATGCACATGCCATTGCAGTGATACAACTAAAATGAAGATGTTAAATTAAGAATGCATTTGAAACATCCTGAAATTAATTTTGAAATATGAAGGAAGAAGATCAAAAACTGACAACATGAATGTGAATTTTAAGATGTAATAGAAATCATCTGTGCTTTCTGTAATGGCTTAAATAACTTTTTCTATTTCTTTTGTACTTATTACTTAAGTCATATGACTTAAGCTATATGACTTCAACGTAGAAATTATAGCACTTGTGGACCTTAGCACACAACCTTCCTTCTAGGGCTTTTCTTGACTCAGGCATCACCAACTGAGAAGAACTGTGGTCTTTGATGATTTTTGTAGTATCTCTGATACTGCTGGACAGTCCCTCTAGGATGAGATCCTGGTGTTCTCCAGCTCCAATCGTAAACTACAATGAACCATGATCAAGAGTTGCTGGAGAAAAGATATACCATGAGCAGACACCATGGATTTCATCCATGTAACTTTACTTTGGCATAAAAAAAAGAGCATCTTCTAAAAAGCTCTTCCCTGGTGAGCAGAAAATATACAGTATTTTAATTTATTACCAACAGGCCATTATTACACTGAAACTGACTCAATTTAAAGAACTTTCAACCCCTAAAGGGTTTCAAGCAATTCCCAGTAAATTTCCATGTCTAGATATGTCAATAAATTCAGCCTCTTAAGCAGCAAGAATAATCCACCACGGGAATTACACTGCATTCACCATATGTATGCAAATAAATTTGACTAACAAAAACATCAGTTTAAATACAAAAAATCAGATACAATTTGTATTTATCAGTATTGAGCATAATTTCATCCATTTTCTTTGTTTTGTACCAGAAAAACTGCGAAGGGGTGATTCCTTCACAGCCAGTAATCCTGCTGAGCTTCACCTTTTACCCTGGTTTCTTCATGAAATTCGTTCCAGCTGCCCAGTGTGACAGGTATGCAGCAATACATGCTTGGTGATGAGCACTTGTGACAGCATTTAGGCTGACCCAGTTTTCAAGGCAGTTCATATATCTTAGTGGGAAAAAAAATCCATATCAATGGAAAGGATAGGAATACTATTAACACACAATATTGTCTCTACTGACCCCTCCCAAAGAGAGAGAACCTTCCTTAGCAGCCAGCCTTTCCCATTCTCAGAAAATTTTTATTCTAGAGACTTGTCATTGTTACAGCAAAACAAGTATATTATGTTTGGAAAAAGCAATCTTAGCAGAGATTCAGCTATACAGTAAAGAAAGTGCTTTTTACAAGGCAAGCTGTATCACCCCCTCAATCATGCCAAATTCTGCCAGATTCACATTACAAATCATTCTACATTACAGTCTCCTCTAAAACAACTGTGCCTGGCTGTGATCACACCTTTTCTCCTCTCTCAGCATCTACCTGGCTCCTTACCACAGGTCTGGGATCTGATGTCCTCCCATCACCATCAACAGCAGCACACAAGAAGTTATTTCCATTATTGACATCCTACAGAAGGCAACAACCTCCACTGCTATTTGGACAAGGCATTGCCCTCAAAAGCTCTAGAATTTCCAACTGCTTTAGTCTTTCTTTGTGGTAAACAAGCAACTACAACCAGTCCTTCCACTGACCAACTACAAAATCAGGCTGACCAATAATGTTTTGAAAGTTTCCCATATCCACTTCTCTGCTTAGCTGTCACATGAGAACAGCCTCGCTTGATTACTACTAAATAGGAACTTCATCTTACTATTTGAAGGGCTGTTTAAGTGGTTTCTACAAGAATAATGGTAGTTTATTGTTTTTGAAACAAGAAATTCTCTGGTCAAAACCAGAAAAGGAAAAAAAATCCCCCCTCTTCCTCTCTTCCACATCAGATCATTTAATAAAATGGCTGTATCTCTTACAGCCTAGTTTTTTCCCATATCTCTTAGAGCCTAGCTCAATATTTGGATGCCAGGTGCTTTCTCTTACATTGTAAAGCATAATCAGGATTTGAAACTCTCTGCCAGTTGGCCACTTGGTTGCTGAGGAGTAAGGCAGAAAATGCATTTTAGGTTCAATACTCCTTTCCATTACTTAATGCAGAAATAAGCCAAAGAGTGAATAAGGAGAAGAGATGGTGAACAGGGATTGCACAAGAGGCCTGCCTGATGGCTCACGGAGCTCATCAACCCCCCAGGGCTTTCAGGAGCTCTCTGGTCATTGGATAATATGCAGACAGAGCAGGGGCTGAGCCCAGCTCTTCCCAGCACTCTGTGCCTACAGACACAGCTTCAACCACAACTACACAGCAGTCTGACCCCTACATGAGTTTGTAGTTTAAAGATTGGGGTTGCATCCTTGAGAAAGAACTGTAAATCCCTTCTGACCAAGGAAGAATGAAGGGTTTGCCTCCTGCTCTGTGGATGAGCACACTAACCACCAGGCTACTCTCCTTGGCAGAGCAGAGGACCTTGTTTAACTGAGGGCTCAGAGGACTTTTGCAAAGTTTACCTTGAACACCAGTTTTTGAAAAAAGGGCACAGGAACTTATTTTAGGACCAGCATTAGGATAGTGTGAAGAACTCAGAGCTATGAACAAGCATAAAGATAGATATTTAAGGCAACCCCTCCCTCATGGTTTTTTCTATTATCTCTTGGTTTGTATTTAAGTTTTTTGGGGTTTTTTTCCCCTAGATAACTATATTCTCTTTTATACCTATGCTAATGTACATATATCTACTGAATACTACATAAACTAAGCAGATTTGGCATTTTATGTCCATATACAGTTACACCTCTAAAGTTGAGACAGTAATAGTTTAAATGCATTTTATGTCCATACACAGTTACACCTCTAAAGTTTAGACAGTAATAGTTTAAATGCTTCAAATATATTACTGTTTTACCCACTTTCACAGACCTTTCTGAATGTTATAGGAGGAGATGTTATTTCCTGCCATACAAGTCGAATACAAAGCATGACTCTACTTATGTAATATGCTTTTCTCTTCCTTTCCTGCATCTTTATCTTCATCATTAATTTTGTACCACCATGTAAATCCCAATGTTTATCTCCTGTAAGAATATGAAACACTGTATTGCCTTTACACTAACAGGGAAGCATAAATACTATACCTTTCTTCCTGAAGAGAGATTTCAATGTATTCTTTACAGAGAACTGTCCTTCTTGTTGTTATCCAAACAACATCTGAGAGGCATCAAAGTTGCAGTAATAGTTAGGCTGCTAATGTAAATCACAAACTCTTTTTCAGCACATGTGAATTGGAATCTTACTGCCCTAAACACTGATACATAAATACAGTTATTTGACATAATGTAATTTCAGAGCAAAATCACATCAGTGCATTGACCTAATACCAAGTTCTGTATGACGGTCTCATATTCTTGGCTGTTTACTTAGAAAACACAGCCTAAACCACCCTGTGCAAGCAAAAAATATCTAACCTATAGAAAATAAGATTAATAACCTTATTGGACAGATGCACTCTGAGATTCTAATTCTGCTTCAATTCCTGTTTAGCAGAAGTTCATTAAACTCCTACATCATGAGTTTGACCTAGAAAAGTAAATAAGTACTCTGCTATTCCCTTTAGAGCCCTGAGTTACTAATAAGGAATTATAAATCTCCAGCCACTTTGTCAAGCAGCCAAATACATCCCAAGTGAAACACAACTGCAAAGTTCATAAAAATGAGACCAACTGAAATGCAAGACTAAAATTGTGATTTTGTTTTATAGACCATGAACCAATATCACATTGTTTCCACTTTTGTGAACTACAAATATGAACAAGCAGGAATGCAGTAAATGCAGCTAACTTCACCCATCTAACTTCACCAAGTCTTCACAGGGCCTTGTTTGTCTCCTCCTTGAGCATCAAGCTACTGCACTTACATAGGACTGTTCATCAAAGATGTTTAAGCTTTTATGAAGACAGATTGGTAGTTTAGATGTGAAGAGACTAAGGAGCAAATAATCATAAAAAATTCCCACATTCCTCAGCCAAAGTCACCATGCAAGCCAGAAATGGGTCTGTAATGGGATCACAGTTCCCTGGATCAACTTCCAGCTCTAAACCCCACAGAGTATCATGGGCATTACTCCAGCAAAATTATAAGCAGATACATTACTAGAAATTTATGAATAATAACATTGAAGCAGAGCCACACCATTTCTGTGCTAAGGGTGAAACCTGAGCTCTGCTGGAAAACCTGGCTTGCTGATAAAAGCCTTCTTGGCTTCAGTGGGTCTAGGACTTCCCCTCTTATTCTAAATATTTCCTGAAAATCTGCCTTGGATTTGTTGATTCATCTGTTGGATGACCTCAATTATACTACCCAGGCTATGTTAAATATAGTAGCTTGAATTGTCATTACCTACAGCAATTAAGCCTATAATTAGATCCCCTTCAATGTCTTCTTGACTTGCAAATGCATCTCTCTGACCTTCCTGGTGCTGTTTTACATTTGACCCTAGAATTTCTTTCATTGCTTTCCTAATACAGTAGCTCCAAAATTGACTTTGAACTCTCTGGCCAAAAAGCCGAGCCCTGGTTTTAACAGTATATTGAGAATTACTTCCAATCATGTTTCCTCTCTCTAACTACAAAAGACTTAAGGTTCATTTACAAATCATCCTGCTGCTGCTTATCCCACTGTTTTTGCAGCTGTCCATCAGCAAACAGCTTCACAAAACATTCTGTATGCTGCTGAAACTTCAGAATTTGCAACTGTACACATAAACATTGGTTGTGGTAAGAATTTGGCTATACTGGTAAGACTGGTAAGCTCGACCTTTCACCTTGCAAGGCTCACTCCATTTGTCATGAGGAGACGCTCCCAACAAGACCATGAAAGCCCTAAAAGCCTGTCTGCTGCCAGAGATGAAGATGGAATGTCTGGTTCACAACAGTCATGGTCTGGCCATGACTAAACCTTCCCAAGTCAAACACTGCACATTTGGCTGCTGCCTTCTGAGGGCAGAACGGTCTGTACAATGCACATTCTGTGTGTACACCACTGAACAGTTTGGGACTCTGTGGTATGAAAATAAGTTATAACACGGCTTCTCAGTTTGAATTATACCTGTTGTATTTGTCATGCTGATTTTTAATTCTCTATCCACCTCTAAAGCTGAGATGGCACCATTAATTACATAGCTGGAACACTGTACCTGTATAAAAATGTGAATGAAATTGCTAAATTAAGATTGCCTCCAAGAAACTGTTGCTTAGACTCATTAGCAATATAATAGTGCAGTAATTGAAATGCATGCAAGAAGCTGTTTATTCAACTGGCCAAGAAATCTGACAGTTACTAAAGGCAATCTTAATCTATACAAAGAGAGGGTTAATTAAAAATATGCAAATAGTTCATGTTCTTGTGTTTCAAACTAGGAGGTACCTAGTGTCCCATTCAAATAGGTGATGAGAAAACAATAGATCCTCTGGAAGATCACAATGAGATGTGAAACACATTGTACAAAAGGTGTTAAAAATCATGTGTTGAAATACAACATTCCAGGAAAACAGAAATTAAAATCCTGTGTACTGGTTCAATCTGCGTCCCTTTTAGCATCCCACAGGGAAAATAAACACGTTTTGTAACTACTGACATCTTCACATCAACTTCAGAGACCAAGTCACTGAGGGGGTTTTCCAGCCTCACACAGGGCTTCAAAGACAGCGTGTCACAGTCTTTCAGCTCTGACAGAAAAAGACAGACATGGCTTTGGGCTGTGACTGAGACAATGCTGGACTGTTATGTGGTTAAAACCAGCTAAAATTCCACCAATTTTTCAGTAAACTGAAGAGAAATGCTAGAAACTGGACAGTCTGTGACTCTACTTCAGGCAATTTAATATCTCCTATCTTTTATTTTCCTTTTCTCTCTATTCCATAAAATAGCAATAAATCCTCTTTTTCTTTAATCTAAGCTTAATTGGGTTTTTGGCTGTTATCTGGGGAAATTACTTTTTCACATTCCTGAGGGAAACAGAACAGTGTCCTCAGGAGAGCGAACATGTCAGCCTAGTGGTCAAGGTCAGGGGAAAAAACTGTTATCTTCTTTTAAAGAATTGCCTCAAAAGGGTCAGTCATGTCATTATGAACAGAGAAAGGACTAAATTACTTGAGGATACAATGCACCATCAGGGACCTAGATACACATAACAGACTGCTGGTACTGAGAGGTAGGATTATACACAAACATGTTAGGAATAAGATGGATATCTTAAAAAAACACTTCAAAAGTAATGTGCTCAATGAAATACAGTGCACGTGCAGAAGTCATATCATTTAATTATAAAAGTGTAATTAAAGTGGTGCAATTGTCCTAATGTGGATGGAGACTTAGAGGTACAAAGGTGTTTGTTTCATGATAAGCAAGTCTTAGAAAGCAAGAATAAAGGACATCTCTGGGATAAGGTATCTTGACACTATACATCTATGCCCATGCCAAAAGACAAGTATTTCCATTAGGGATGTGAACATAATGGAAAAAAAAGTGCACAGAGACCAGTCCCAACAAAAGAGAGCAGAAAAGGACAAAATTGGGTTCTTGATTTAAAAAGCATTTGAAAAAAGCAGTTGTCTTTTGTTTGTACATCAAAGGCATGCCATCATGAACACAAAGGGAACTCTGCATCTCAGTGACGTCCTCCTCAGGGTTTGCACAAACAGGCTTTCCATTAATAGTTCTCCACATTGTGTAATTATAGCAAACAGAAATACACCCACCTCCACAATGTGCTTTCAATGGAGTTATCACTTTGCAACACTGAGCCTAGTATTTTCATTATTTTTGCTGCATTGTATCACTGTGCTGCTTTGAATATTTATTCAAAGCATTTGTGTTCCAAATATTTCCATTTTCAGAATATAATTTAATGTATAGACAGAGCAGCAGACTGCTTCCTGACAGGGCTGATAAGAACCAAAATGTTTACAAGGCAAAGCTGTCTGAGAAGCAAAGCAACAGACCTCTGCAGGACAGCTGCTCACACAGGAGTATCTGCTGGAAAAACTGAAATACTCACTCTGACAGAACCTTCCTACCTGCTAACCACACATGTTCCTCTGAAATACCAACACAACTCATGAGTACAACCAAAGCTATTTTTATTGTGAAAATACTCTACTTTCCCCTTCTGGGATTAGATGTAGATACAGTACAGATAAATTCCAGACACCAACCTAATTGAAATGTTTTGCTGTGGCACCAACACTATTCCATGAGGGTTTTCTCCTCTTAGCTGTGGTATGCTGGGATGAACATGCATAATTATACATACATATATATATATATATATATATATATATATATATATATATAATCTTACTTTGCCTGGATGGCCTCACCAACTCTGTATGCCATGGAAACTCACATCAGAGTTTGTGTTTTTTGTCCCTGGCATTGAGCACTCTTACCTCCAGCTGCATTCTTTGGCAACACCTCCTGCAATCCTAACTTGCACCCACAATCTACTAAATCCCTATCCAGGATCAAGTTGCTCCCATGGAACAACTGTGCAAGTGATTCAAAAAAATACCTCAATATTCATAATTCTACTATGGCTGCTTTGTGAGAGGGCTTGGAAGGCAATAAACAACCCTGAAACAAACTGCTTTATGAATTATTCTGATGCAAATTCATACTCTAAAGCACTTCTCTTGTGCTAGAAGAAATGAATATAAACAATTGAGAATATATTTTTATATTTGGATTTACAGGGGTCATTATAAAAGAGTGATTAACTCCAACAAACCTCTGCACAAGTACTGATTTAGAGAGTTAGGTGAGAATCATAGTAGTGATTGACAGCCAACCAATACATTCACCTAACACAGAGTCACAGTCAAAAAATGTTAAATTCCATTATTCCTATTTCATGATGTGGATTTTAAAATATTTACATCTAAATCTTTAAAACACATAGACACTGAAATCTGTTAGCAATAAATGCAAATTTTCATCAAACTACTTCTGAAGAACTGACCCTCTGGATTTCTCAGGGTATTATCATCACAGTTAATGTATTCACACAGGAAAGGAATTGGCTCAGTCACAAGCTGAGACTTGCTGCACCCTCCTCAGTGAAGAAAATAGTCTCATATTAGAATTTTGTACATTTTCAAACTGTTTCGAGGATTAATATTGTTCTGTGCAGCTTGCTCCCTTCCCATAGTGCTGGCTAATATGCTGATATCACTGTAAAATCAGTGTGCTAAACCCATGAAATAGTGAATTCTATGAAAACTAGCAGGTGTTTGAACTCCATGATCCTAGCAGGCTATCGTGGCACCCGAGTGCCAGGGAGGTCCAGCGGCTCCCTGGGATGCAGGAGGGCAGGAGGAGGGGGCTCTCCATGGAGCTGGGAGGGCACAGCCCCAGCTTCCCAGCCAGGGAACAGCTCAGCTGGGGCAGCCCCAGCCCTGGGCAGCTCCCTGGGGACAGGGATGTGCTGAGGCCAGGCCAGGATGGCACCCTGAGGCTGGGCCTGGCTGAGCAGGGCTGGGACACAGCTGGAGGCTGGCACCACTGCAGCGTTGGTGTCACTGTCACTGCGCCTCAGGCTGGGCTCACATGGGGCTCCTGGGCTGGGAGTGCTGGGAACAGCTGTTCACACCCTCCTCCAAAGCAAAAGCAGAACTGCTATGTGACCCCTGCAAAAAGTGTCCCTAGGTTTTGAGGAGAACATGCATGAAGAAGACAATGTGTGGGGAAAGGTCCTGTCATGAAGGAAAGGCTGGGCAGGAAAGCCCTTGAAACTGTTTGTGCTGCAGCATGGCACCCACAGCAACACCAGTTTCATATCCAATGATCTGAAAGCAGGCATCGGATAAAGGACACATAGGTCAAATAGTATTTGCAATATTTAGAGAAACATTTAGGTGGCATTGCCTGTCAGACCTTAGTACAATGATCCCATGATGGCAGGGCTACACCAAGCCACACAAACCAAGTGGCATAATTTACTATTTTACTAGTCTAAAGTATGTCAGGATAAGACAGCAGGCTATGATCTTCTCCCACATGTATAATTTTGATGAGTTTCACAAAATGCCAAATTATAAACCTAGTGTAATCATTTTATAAGAAATGAGATCTTTCCAGTTAAGAGCCTTAAACTTGAGATACCGAGCTCAACACAAGAAGTATTCCACTAATAGCAATTTATGGCAGCTTGTGCCTGTCCAACTAATATAGATTTAATTGCCAGTAACCCTCCTTTACTTCTGAAAACAACTCGAGACCAGTCTTTCAAAAAAGTCACTACATAATTCATTTTGGAGGATTTTTTTTTTCATCTCTTCCTAATGCAGTTTTAAATTTACATGTTCAATAAACACAAGCAACACTTCAGCTCTAAGAGCCAGAACCAATCTTGACCCTCATTTTATCTTAGCTGGAGATAATTACTTGATACTAATGCAGAGTGCCAAAGACATTCTGGAATTTCACTGAATTATTATTAGCCAGATTTTGGATCAAGACACTCAGTATAACACTGCCTCAGTTTATTTTGCAGTATTCTTGCTTGCTTGCAAATGAAAGCCACAAACCTTGACTGTACTTTCAAATAAGCCCACAGACTTCAGGACCAATCCCATAATCTGATCTATGTGAGTAATCACATCAATTGGTTTGTACAAATCCTTCTCCAATAGAAGGTTTCCCTGAACCACATTGAGTGCGTTTTATACACACCAAATGCATGAACAGTACATTCCACACAGGGTATTGTATGTACACAGCAAGCAGTCACTGCTTTTTGTGCAGCTGTCAGGTGAGCACGTGTCAGACTGAGGCAAGCAATACCTTGAAATTCAGTTGTATATCTGTGGATGACTGGTTAATTTTATGGAGTCTAGACAGAAGTTTGAAAATTAACATGCATAAATTTGAATCAATCATTCCTCTGCATTTAGCAGTCACTGCACTACTGATATCTATGGAAAAATGACCAGAGCTGTCTGGAATATCAATAAGAAACTCCCCAGCCTGTCAGCAAATACTGAAGTATTTACATAATCACAATTCTGATGTTTGCAAGGATGTAGGCTCTCTCTAATGAGGTGACCATGCCCTTAGCAGCTATTAGCATTAAGTAATGGTCAGGCAAGGTGCAAAATCTCCATGGCTCAGCCTTGGTACATAGAGCACAGTGTTATGTGTCACATGAGCAAAGACCTGCTAGATTCTCACTAATCAGTTCTGAGAGAGCCAAAGGCTCAGTGATTGTTTCATCAACTCAGGTTTATTCCAAGTATAGCTCATCAGATTACAAGTCTGACCGATGCTGAAGTACATCAGTGTTGCACAGCAAACCCAAATGAGGCTGAATCTCTCTTTCAAAACTTATTTTACATATTAAACTTCTCCTTCAGAACATACTTCAAGAATTTGATGTATCATCTCAAAATTCTTTAATATTCATATGCTACTAAAATGCATACTCCAAAACCTCCTCTCACTGCGTGCCTGAAGTGATACCTCTACAGATGCTGAAGTAGTATGAAAAAGATGTCCTTTTGTGTTCTTAATGGATCACAACCAAATACAAGGACACAAGATGGCTGATCTGAGAAAGCAACAGGCACAGAGACATTAACTGAAAAAGACACCTGATATATGAGGTAATCCTCACAGTAGAGGTTTCACATGCATCAGACAGTTGCTTTGATATCAGTGCTCTAAACAAGCATTTCAACCTTCCTTTGCAGCCTAGTAAGCAGTTAATAATCTCATCTAGTATATTTTTATACACTGTAGAACATTTTATTCTATCTACCCCACCCAGCCTAATCAGAAGTGACACACACAGGCATGCCCCCTCACACTCATACTGAGAACCTGTGTTCTGCTACCAAAACAAATCCCTCTGGGTTACAGGAGTTTAGAGCCTTCAGGACATTCTGCAATAGTGCAGGAACCTTGAACTGCAGAGGCACAAATAATCAGCATAGACATTTGTAGGTAGTCCAGTTACTTATTTTATCTTCTGATGTTTTAACTTTCTTTTTCACTTTTTTCTCCTGGTTTTTGATCCAGTTACATCATTTAAATTACCATGTAACTGTATCAATATGAGATAATCAGTTCCCACAATACTTTTATCACAAAAATTTCCCAGAGTTCAGACACAAGTATACTGTAACAGTTACTTTATGTTTACCTTGCAACTTCTTGCCTTACCTACTGTCTTTCATCTGACTTAGCCCCCAAATTCTTTAGGTCTGGCAATTGATCTATTTATTACATGTTTATAGATTTCCCAGCACATTGAGGTTTGGTTCCCCACTTGTGCCTTAAAATAAATACACAGTAACAGAAGAGGTTCTCCACTGCAATTCCCCAGGGACCCTTCCCCACCAACATCCCAGTGCTCATTTCTTTCCAGCTCTCTAGCCAAAGTAACAATAATTTGCTCCACTCACAGCAATCTACAACTACAGAAAGGGCAGTTCAGCCCAGCTTGACCCATGTGACCAATGTAATAAGCAGAATTTAACCATCCTTGGGAAAAAAAAATCAATCTACTTTGAAGAATTCATGGAGTGTATGCTCATTTACATAAAGTATCAATTGATCTCTGTTCCAAAAGACACTGTCCTTTATACTGATCCTTCTCAAAAACACTTTTCCCATAATTGCACAAAAAACTCATGCAATTTATATCCTAGGGTACAACATGAAACTGAAAATGGGGGTGGGGGTTCAACTTTTGTGTGGGCCATTCACTTAAGAGCTAGATGTGATGATCCTTTTGGGTTCCTTCCAATTCAGAATATCCTGTGATCTGGAAATAAAGATTAAATATTTGACTAAACATTCCCTCCCCCCTGCTCCTCCACCCCATCAAAGGGTTTATGAAGCATCAGAAAGTCATAGTCAGTTAGGTATTAAACAGGCATTAAATCAATTCTGAAGTCCCTTTTCCCGAAGTAATCCATACTGAACAAAAAAAAAATTGAGTAAAATCTTCACCCTAGTAAATAATTCATGATAAACACAATCTTTGGAATTTGAACACATAATTAAATGCTGTCATCATTAAACATTTATCAAGTTGAAAATATGGAACACTTGAAAACACCCAGTTTGTTAGTACAGAGAAATGTGACTTGCCCTGATTATTCACTGAACCCCTGACATACTGTAACATTGGAACTTGAATTACTGCATCAGATGCTTGCTCATAACAGAACATTACAGACTACAAAATAAGTTTTGGGTTTTCAGGAGTTTATTTTCATTTAAGAATCTGAAATTATACCGTGAAGGCACTGGTAGTCAAGGAGAACTGTTTGGAAGGAGCTAGGTGAGTCCTGGCCTTGAAATATTTACAGATGTAGGTAAATATTCAGTTACATATATTTAATGGTCAAACTTAAAACATTGTAACAGGACGATGAAAGGAAATGAATCATTTGCACAATGGATAAAAGTCCTTAATGGCACATCTGTACCTGTCAAACTAATACCCCGCCACAGTCATTGCTAAACAATTCTTCTTGAAGAAAAGCAAAATACTGATGATGGTCACAATTTGAACACAGATTCTCTTCACAGAAAATACTTCAAAACACTTCTGCTTTGAAAATTGTTTATTTAAAAAAACAAGCAAAACCTAAGCTTCCTGGAAATTTTTCTCTCAATACCAGGGTTACTTGGTTTTCCTAAAATTATTTTTGTTAAAGAAAAATTACAAATATAAAAAATATGCCATATGAAATATAAAATCTGGTTTTAAAATATCAACAAATTAAAAAAAAAAACACAGAAAAACCCTTGAAATATTTTTTAAATGTTTTTGCTTTCTGGTAGGTCACCCCTACAAGAAGTCAGATATCAAAGTTTGATCCCCTTATATACAGAACAGTATGGGAGAATTATGAAAGAAACTCATCCTCTCACTATTATTATAACATGGCTCACAGGTAAACACAAAGTGTATAAACCACATGTAACACATTCAGATCAATTCCACTCACTAACAAGCAACTGAAGAAACATTCCTGCCATGCAAGTTATTTGACATTAAATCAATAATTAAAATAAATTTAATTTCACTTGGGATTCCACTTATCTTAGAGCAAAAGAAGTAAACAAATCCTATTTGTTTTCATGTTTTTGCTTTCTTTGATCTTCAAAACACAGGGAAATCTACTGCGTATTAAAGTGATTTTGTACATTCAATATCATTAATTTCTCCACAAACTAGAGTCACCAAACCTCAGCCTCATTTTAGGACAACACACAGCAATGCTCAAAGGGATTACCTCTCTCCCATAGGTTATTTATGAATGTCCATTAAAAAACTGCAGAAGTGCAGGCTACTAATTTATCCATTAAATAGCTAAAATAATTTTTTATAATTTGTTATATTCTGGAATATTCCTATAGTCCAAAATACAACAAATATACTATATTTGTTATATAGTATAACAAATCCTACGTGTTATAGGATTCCTATACCATTCCTATATAATTTGTTATATTCTGGACTATTCGTGACACTTTATTTCTCTAAGCAATCACCTACAAAGGAAAAACAAATGTTTATAATTGTCAAAACATATCTACAACTCTAGCCAAACAGGCTATCCATAAAAGCTACTGATATATAATAACCAAGAATATTTACAGCTGACTGTAAATATTAACTGACCATAAAGGTTAGCTTTAAATAAGTAACTAATATGAAGATTTGGGCTCATGGCATCAAATTTAGCTTTATTTGTATTACAGTGTAGCTTGTAATTAACAATAGATTTGTTCAATGCTTAAATTTAAACCTCTTCTTTTTTAGGATTAAGACTTTTTATGACAAAATAAATGCACCTGCAGAAACACAATTTAGAGACAGATCTGTGTAATTAAACAGGATTGAGAGATTCTGCCCAGCTCCAGGCTGGATGCCTGAGTAGATTTACTCCAGGGGGGCCTGGCTTTTTTGAGCTGAGAGTTTCGGGTAATTTGGCTGTGGTCACGGAGGAGCTGCAGTCCTCCCAGTCTCCATCTGTGCCTGGACAGGAAAGCTGTCCTCAGGAGCTGCAATACAGATGTGATGTCTGGCATTAGCCAGAGCTATGGGGCTCAAACCTAATTCCTGTTTAAAGACATGGAAGTCTTAGGTGGAATCAAGCTGAGGTATTGATTCTTATTACGTGTAATAGCCAAACAAGCATCATAAGCCCCGATTAGTGCCATAAGCCTCCAAGGTGTACTTAGCACAAAGATACAACTGAAGGCTGGGAAAACTGAAAGGCAGAAGTAAAACAAAACATGAGACAAGATTACCTAAGCAAGCAGGAAGTACAAAGTAGAAAGCAAAAAAAAAGACAAAAAAAAGACAAGGCTAAAGGCAAGAAAATGTTAAATTTCATGAAGAGTAGTGTTTATGGAGTAGACAAAATCCAGAAGTCTCAAAGAGAGTACTAGAAAATATAATGGATACTGACATGAGATAATTTTTAAAGAGAATTTCTTCAGTAAGTGGGAACACAGTTCATGGTCCTTTAAACATACCTCCTTAGAGAGGATCAGAAAAAAAAGCATTCATCAGCTTTCTTCCTGACATCAAAACCTGGTTAAAAAAGGACAGTGATCAAAAGCTCATTCCACCTACCAGACAACCAACCCAGATAACACAGCACGAGGTGCTTACAGGAGGAAAAGCACCCGAGGGATGGGGCTGGAGCACCAACTCCACACAGGATGAACTCCACGGAGGACAAAGCCCAAACAGGATGAGCCCCACTGAGGACAAAGCCCAAACAGGATGAACCCCACACAGGATGACTACAGGGAGAACTGCAGACACAGCTCCTGGCAGGATGAAAAGCACAGAGGGCTGTGGCTGCTGCCACTGCTGCTGCTCTGACTTTCAAACTGCTTCAGGGAGGAAAATTTCAATCATGATCTTCTACAACATGAAACCAACAGTAAGTAAATGAGCTCTAAGAGGTAATGAAACTACACTTGTTGATGAAAAAGTGCTTGAATTATACTGTTCCCCAGATCTGTGCAAAGAACCAGACCTGACTTAGAGAGGAAAGCATATGAACTGTGTTAGTTCCAGCCTCAAGCAGACAGTAGGAATCATTTGAGCAATACTGCAGAAGTCTTCAAAAGACTGAATGATACTACATTGTGTTCAGAGTAGTTGAACTTAAACTGGAATCTTAAAAATAATTTTTAAAATGCCCATAGAATTTTACTCCAAAAAGAAGGAAAGCTACAAAACTCAAAACACTTTTTTATGATTTCAAAAAGCTAGAGTTTATGCTAAACCATATACAGGATGGGAGACAAGTGTTTAATCATTTCAGCTCAAAAGGTGCAAGTAGATGGTGTATGAACAAGTCAAGTTTTTAATTCAAGAGTTAAGATTCATGACACAAGTTCATCTGTATTTCAGTTTTTCTCATATTCCAGGAACCAAAACAGTTTCCAGTGTGGATGTTGCAATAATCTATTATCTCATTACATATATTTAAATGAATGTATGTATGTATATGTATATAAATATATATATACACACACATATGTGGACTTAGCAGTGCTGGGCTAACAGTGGCACTTGATGATCTTAGAGGAATTTTCCAACCTAAATTATGCTACAATTCCATCACCCTCCCTATATCCCTCGAGTACAAATGGAGAATATAATGCACAGGTACCAGTCCATTACAGTTCAAGCCAGGGCAAGTCAGTCCTTTAGCACCCTTTGGTTTCAGGACTGCAGATCTTCATACAACCTCTCATGTCCATCACACACACTACTACACAAAACACTGATACAATTGCAACTACCACACCAGCTCAACAGCCTATATGCTAGCTGGACTATGGATTTCAATTCTACAGAACTGGAAGTTCTTGGGAAACAAAGCAAAAGGAAATGTATCTCCCAGCCTCCTTGAGACAATAGACTGTACGTCTCAAAGTAAAGAACATTTCTCCCCCTCAATAAGAACAGAAAGACAGAATATATTTCAGTGTTTATTACTTAAGATGCCCCACAGAAGTCAGTGATGAATTTAGTACTGACTCCAGGACATCAGAATCTAATGCAAGACATTTTCATTTAATAAATTCTAATCAAGTAAAAGATCAAAGTTCTGTCTACATACTTGGAATGCCTAATGTTGTGTTCACCACATCAGGCTACCTGACATTCAGGATGAAAACCAAGATAACCCTAAGGAAGTACTAGTCATTAACATTCCAAAAGACACAGCCAAAGATGCGCTACTGAAGGATGTGTTTGAGTGGATAGTTTGGAAAAGCACTGAATTTCAGAGAACCCCCTCCCAGGAGATGGAAGAAAAGGCCAGAACATTGGCAATAAACACTGAGCAGCTCTAAATAACCAAAACATTATAGTAAGTGAGCACAGTGAATAGTCACAAATCTATTTCTCACAGATTTCAATGGGATTCAGTGTACCATATCTGATAAATTATACTGCACAGCTAGTAAAATACATACAAAAATCACATGAATATTAATGGCCATTTCTCTTTAACTCATAATGCTATAAATAGTATTTTGTACTTTATATTGATTTTAGAGCACTTATATTATGTCCCATTAGAATCAATGGGGAGTGAAAATTTATTACTGAAAATAATTTGCATTAAGATAAATATGATTGACCTTTTAGCTTTCTTCCATGTTTTCAACAAAACAGCCTGAGAACCAAATTTAAGTTGATAATTACATTTAAGAACAGCACAAAGGACTTGTGACATGCAGAAGCATAGGATGGACCTACAAACAAGGAGAAAATTGCTCAGGTGAATGACAAGTACATGGAGAGTTCATCTCATGACTATTTTCTTACCACTTGCTTCTTCCCTATCAAACTTTTTTTATCTAAATCAAACACTGAAATCATCAGCAATTTTCTTACCAAAAACTGGAATTTAGATTCTATAGCATAGGCTTAATCTTCTAATACAAGCCCTGACAATTATATCAAAATATCAAATAAATTAATTTGAGTCAAATTTAAAGGCATGAGCAAAATAATAACACTACTTAATAATCATGTCTATGAAGATTCTGTAATTGCCAAGAAAAACAAAACACACCTGAGAATAATCATAAACAAAAACCAAAGTTGCTAGCTCGTCTCATTCAGGGTGATAAGAAAAACAAGAAAAAGAATATTGACAGAAAGGTAAATTACAAATAGTAAAATATATCAACACAACATTTTGTAGTTCTGTCACAAACATACTAATGTAAATGCTAAGCTTTTTCATGCAGGACATGAGCATATTAACTTCAGAATCAAAGACTCTCCCCCTTGTCTTCCAAAATATTAATATTGAACTAATATAAGTGTATTTTTACTGCAAAGGAAACATTTTCCTTACAATTCTTAAAAACTTAATCATGTCACTTCTACCTCCTGCTTTTTTAAAGCACACAATGCTATGGGGTGTTTTTACAAACTAATGAGATTAGAGACTTACATTATCACTATCTACCAGTAAAAGTGAAAATGTGTCTCACTGGACTTCAGAGCAGAGGGTTTCAAGTATTATACATCTTAACGGTTTATTTCATTTGAATGTACAGCAACAAACTGCACTGAGGTGAGAAAACAACACACAGGAAAAAGAACTTTTAAAAAAAAATCACACTGAGATGATGTATGAAGTATAATTGGGAATTTTGAAAGTACTGTTCTCCAACACAGGATTTAACATTTACTGAAAGAAGACCAAGGAGCAAGTTTCTCTGACTTTACAACAAATGTTACACTATGTTCCACTTCAGCACTGGTGTCTCAAAATTAATTTGAGGTAAACACAGCTACAATGTAACTAAAAGCTGATTTATATTGTCATCATTGGGCTTCAAAGCACTAACCATTCCTTTCGTTAAACCAAATCCACCATATATCACAATTTCACTACAGGTGAATTACAAATCCCATCTGTATCCCACTCCATCCACTCACTCACTTTTACTGCAAATAAGAAGATGGACCATTCTCAAAGACAAATCTGGACTGGCACAACTGATGTTTCTTTCCATAAGCCTTACCTATGAGGGAATATTGAATCTGGTGTCCCCTTGCTCCTATCTTCAAAAGTGGTGATTTCACAGATGTCACTGGATTAAATACCAAAGAATGCATGCTACTTTCACAGTTAAATATGCTGCACAAGGTAAAATAAAGATTAACATCACTGAATCATTCCACAAAAAAGTACAAGTCAGCTGCTTGGAAAATACAGGTTGTGATGCCCTGTGTATAGTTTTCCAAGGATTATGATGCTTCACCTGGTGCCAGACCTAAACAATTTAGTTATGCAACTTTGTAAAACAATTGTTTAACTCAGAAGTGGAAACATCTGTGGCGGGTTGACCCTGGCTGGACACCAAGTGCGCACCAAAGTTGCTCCATCATTCCCCTCCTCGGCAGAACAGGGAAGAGAAAATAGAACAAAAGGCTCCTGGGCTGAGGTAAAGATAGGGAGAGATTGAGCACCAATTACCTTCTTGGGCAAAAAGGACTTGACTTGGGAAAATTAGCCTAATTTGCTGTCAATCAAATCAGAGCAGGATAATGGGAAATAAAGCTAAATCTTAAAATACCCTCACTCATCCCTGCTTCCCAGGTTAACTTTATTCAGGATTTTCTCTACCTCCTCTTCCCCAGTGGCACAGGAACTGTAAAGCCTCATGATGTGGAGCCTGAATTTTCTTGGCTGGGGGCACCCACTCTGAAACCCGCGGAACATCCAGACACAGAGAGACTCACTTGAAGGGCTGGGGTTTTAATCTAAAGATTCCAAAATAGGACTAGCTAGCCCGATTCTATTTTACACTAAGAGCATTTCATACTTGTAAAATATTATATAGGAGTGTTCAACTGGGCAGATATTGTGAAGTGTCAAAAAATGGCTTCAAACTAATCTCTACCTGAGCCATTAGTACAGACAGCAGGAAACAGTAGAGAATTGAACCACTTTGTTCACCATTGCAAATGGTATTACCACAAGGAGAGAATAAATTTAGAGATGGCATGGAGCTGCTCTAACTCTCAATAAGGAACAAAGTAACAGTCCCGTTCCAGAAATACTTTGCTACTTGAATTTCTCTTTCAGTCTCAGCTACAGGACAAAACCCCAAGTCATTTACAATGTAGTAATATTTACAAACAGGATTTATATTAAAATAGTAAATCTCAAAAGAAAAAAAAAAAAGCATACGAAAGCATACAAAGCACTGTAGTTTTGTACTTATAAACAGTTTCTGTACCCATATCTCCAGTTTCAAGTCATGAGAAAAATCCTTCAGTCTCATCAACTAAATGTTATTTTGTTCGTCTTCCTAGGCTTTTTAATACATACAAGAGCTTTTCTTCATTTCCTCTGATTTAGAACAACATATTTAAAAGGCCTTCAGGACTCACATTAACATCTAACCAGCAGCAAAATATGTCATTTTATTTTATCTCTCTTAGCTCACTGATTACAAAGTTCCATTAACTGAAAGACAGCACCAGTTCACAAAGATAGATCAAGAAAGCTCAGTGGTTTATGCAAGAAGTCCTGGCCTTTCAGGGAACTGCTGAGACCTGAGCTGTGAGCTGGTTTTGAGAAGAAAACAAAGATTCAGTGTTGCTCATCCCAGAACCACACCACTGAACCATGTCCTTGAGCACCACATTCACATGTGTCTTGAACACTTCCAGGGATGATGACTCCACCTCTTCCCCAGGCAGTTTGTTCCAATGCTTGACCATCCTTTCAAAAGAAATTTATTATCTGGAAAAAGAGACCGACTATCACCTGTCTACAACCTTCTTTCAGAAGCAGTAGTGTCCACCGAGCCTCCTTTTCTCCAGAATTAACAACTCAGCTCCCTCAGCTGCCCTAGACTGCAGCCTCACACTCTTTTTCCTAATCTGTAAGAACCTGACAGAGCTGGCCTGACCCTTGCCCTTCCTGCCTTCAGATTTTATTATCTATAGACTGCAACAGTTCACAGCAGAATCAGAAAATGCCTTTGTACCAGCACAGGAAAGGTGATCAGCAGCTGATGCTCAACATCCTGCAGTCTGCACCCAGCAGCCTCTGCTAATAACAATTGATTGGGCGGCAGACCTGGGCACTAATCCTGCTTCCACTGATTTCCAGGGGAGAATTCCACAGAGGTTTAGGAGAAGCAAGGCCGGGTTCTTTGAATGATGATATTCCATTCATAGCATTTCCTGACCTTGTGTGTCTCTCACCAGCTCCGCAAAGAGCATGGGGGAATGGCCCCAGTTACCCTGGGTTAGGCTTTTGTTCTCCCAAGAAATACAAAGGGGAAAAAGTTACAAGAACGTCTGTCAAAATAAGAGTGTTAGGAGATACACAACAAGAAGTGATGGATTATAATAAAGAAAAAAAAAAGTTATCTGAGTCTGCTTTGCCTGACAGTCTCAACATCACTTGATGGATGATTTGCCAGGGTTTACCATTTGTGAGTCATGTATCCACCTTAAACTGTAACACTGTGGAACACTGTGTATCTCAGTGTCTAATCAGAATGGCCTGGTCTGAACAATCTCACTCTGAAAAGGGTGTACAGCAGCTTTTATTGCAGGTTTGTTATCCATGATAACATGATTCACTACTTGCAGTTCTCTCCTCAAACTTTCCTAGTTTAAATGAGAAGAATAGAACTGTGTTATCTTTATTTTCACCCTTTGGAAGGCAAGAGAAAAATATTTATTCCTAATCCATAGAAAGCAAAGAAAACTGAGGTCATTTAATCTTTAGCTGCATAATGTTAAGCCTGAAAGAAGACCTCAATTTTTTTCAAAGGTCATACTTTATAAATCCTGTATTTCTGTACCTAGTTGCTCATATCTCACTACTGCTACACATAAAATAATTGAAACCTTTTGTATCTGCACTCTTGTATTTATAGTTTCTGTACCTGCTCTGCAGACTTTGCAAATTTTAGGTAAAGAAAACTGAGGGCTATCTAAAGACCAAGCATACAGTGGATGCCCTTACTGTCTAAGGAATTTAAAGAGACCCACTGTTTTAATTTACTAGATCAGACACAGTCACAACCCAAGTGATTCTGCCACAACTCAGTGTCCAAGGAAACTCTGGATCAGCATTCCTGGAGATGTTAGGGAGACAGCTGGCAACTTAAACACTACTTCTATCTTTGTGCTTAAAGATGGTCTAACCAGGTAAATGGCAGGATTCTTTCCTCCTCTTCCCAAACTACTCTTGTTTCATAGTGTGACAGACTTCATACTCCAAAACTACCAGTCAATTACTGGCTACATTTATATTCAAATATCTTTTAAATCATCCTATTCATTGGTCATCTTCTGGAGCCAGGAAAGGATTTTATTTTTGCTTTAAACTAAAATGAGATGGAACTATTTGAATATGCAAAAAGAAGTCTGAAATGGGTTATCATGATTCTTCCCCCCATCAATGAAATTCACATATTTTATTTTTAAACGTAATATATTTTTGATAAAATGTCATATAATAAATAACAAAAAATAAATAACCATATAAAATACACACCAAATATTTCAAAGCACAATAAATTAATGTAAAATAAGTAGTTGGTGCCAGTATGATGAATAGACTGTTTCCCTAAGGACCTGAGGGTGCCTATTTTATGCTGCTCAATGCCTGTGTGTGCATGCCCCATTGAAGTTTATTAGAGCCCAAAGCACTGCTGTGCACACCAACTCTTATGCCTAAAGAGTTAACCAGCCCTAAGCCACCAGAGCTGCTGCCAAGTGGAACACCAAGTGGATGTGGCTCAATATGCTCTAAAAATCCAGGCATTACTCTAAGTGCCCGAGTACTAATTCAGAATGAGATGTCAGTGTGTCAGACACAGCTGATGACATTTTGATGGAAGCTGAAAGCCAGAACCCTAAGTGTGATCTACAAAAGCCTCCTTCAGCCACCACCCAAATCTGCATTTAAGGAGCTGCTCTTTCAGTGTGTCTGCCAGGTAAATCTGGCAATCTTGCAGGACATCCAACACTGCCACCTATGATGAAGTTGGAGGAGTTACACAGCTCCGTAAAACACATCAGAAAGTTCTTTGGAAATCTCCAAAGAGTTATGAGCTCCAACTCAAAAGATGCGCTTTAACAGCTCCTGGAGAAGGGACTCAAATGCTCTGCACACCATTTCCAACATCTGCAACTGAAACCCACAATTTGTGCTCTCTTTTGTTACCTGTTACCTGGACTGAACCATCCCCCACCATGGCTCTGTAAAAGCAGAAGGGCTGGAATGAAAGCACACTTTTGTGTTTTTCTGATGGGTGGCTCTGCACAGCAGAGCAGGTATCTCAAATCCATTTCAGGTGCATCACTCTCCCAATCCATTGCATACAACTTCAGTGCTACATAGAATGAGTCTGAAATTTAACCTGCAAGCCATGCATGATAGTCAGGTATCTCAAAGTGATTGCCTGTGTGCCTGTCCCAGGGCTGAATCTCCTGAGATTTCAATACTCCAAATCTTCCCAAACTCATACATTAAATTCCTCAATGGACACTGAAGATCAAAACCATGGTTTGAACTTCTTTGTTCCAATATCCTCCTATGCCATGAGGAGTTAATACTCCAGTACTTGATGGCAGGGGTCTCCATGTAATGCTTCTAATAGCGCTCGGAGATCCTCAGAAGCAAGGTGCTATGTAAGCAGAGAAAGCATTATTATTTAATGACTTGAGGAAAAAAATCCCTTGTTTCAGAAAAATGGGAAGGTTATAGGTCCATAAAATGCAAAAACAGCCACTTGAAACTATACCTGAAGGAGTACGTAAAAAAATTGCATTTGTTGGGGGCTTCCTTTCCTATTACTAAAAAGAAAAAATACAGCTTGATTAGAAAAGTACAATTTAGGCACCTATCAACTCAAAAGCTTCTTTGAAGTATATTTTACCTACTCCTTCAACATACAATCTGTATCACTTTATTGATGAATATTTGCACAAATTGCACTGGTTGGCTATTATCATATAATTATTTAAAAATTCCTCTTCACAAATTTTAGCAAGAACAATATTAATTCAGTGGTATAGACATTCACGGTGAAACACAAAGCTCTGATGCCTATAGCACAATATTATGGTTCCTTACAACCAGTTTTGTACCCTTTTAGGAATAAAATGTTAATGTCAAACTTTCACAATAAATTTAACTTTGCTTCCCAGCTTGACCCTCTTTTCCACACAGTTTTGTTTCAAGTGTTGTCAAGTCTAAATGCAGCTATTATAGCACATTTCTTCTTTTGTGACTTAATGTTGTAATTTGTAAGGAAAATGTAAGAATAATTATTGATGTAACAATAAAGCATGGGTATACTGCAGATAATTCTGGATTTTTAACTAGGAAATGTAGGTTCACAAAATTATCCTCTGTCCTCCTTTCAGTGAGCTGTCACCCTGTCCATATCTTACTTCCATGAATTTAATATTTTGAACCGCCAACTTTGTCTTCATATTTCACAATATTTCATAAACATAAAGCAAATATGATGCTGCTAAGTAAGAGCTTGAAATACAATCTTCTTACAGAAATATGTATGTCTAAACCAGCTTCCCATTTTATTGATTGCTCTGTGCAAAAACATGAAAGCATAAATACTAGGAGTTGATTCGTTTTAATTTCTTTGCACTTAGCCATGGCCTCAGTCTAAAGAAGGATCTAACCAGTCTGACAGTTAAAGATTAACAGTCCTGCCAGACCAACAGGCTTGACAAAGGAGCTTAACTTAATCCTTAAGGCAGTATAAGATGTCTTATGTGTATTACTGCATAGGAGCACAACTTTAATAAACACAGTGTAATGTAATTTTCAGTAGTTTTACTGATGTCAAGTATGGGATATGAAGCAAAAAATAATTTGACAGATCTATTTGTTTTCCAAGGGTAACTATTTTTTAGAGATTAATTCTGTTTTGAATTTCAGTCTCAGTGCTTTGCAAGGACTGATATACAAAAAAGCATTAAAAAAAAAAAAGAGAGAAAAAGAGACAAGCAGATGCAACCTCATCATTCACAATCATGAGGGACTCAATTTCAGCTAAACTGGCTTACACACTGGTCTGTTACAGCTCGTTTTACCTCTGATCTCAGTCACAAGGTTTTCATCCACTTGCTGTGAACAATGCATTCAATTTTAAGAAGTTCTGAGAACTTAAATAACTATTAGGTCCTTGGACTTAGAATAACATGGATGAGATCACCTCTTGCACCTTCAAAAAGAATTAATCTTCTTTTGTTACTTGCTACAGACTGTGAAAATTAACGAACATACCCGGAAGTTCAAATGTCAGGACATTAATTTTCATGTTAAAATTATTTTTTTCACATTATGCACTACAAATATGGTATGTCATCCTCATAACATGCTGACAAATATACCTAAAAAGTGGCATAATTAAAAAAAATTTTTTGAGAAATATTAATAAAGGTGATGCATCATATCATCAACCAATTTATTATATAAGAGTCTGTCTGAGAGCAGTGATAGAAGCACAGTGGCTCAGTCTCTGTTAGCACACACTCTAATTCCAGGTGCTCCCAGTGCAGCTGCCTCACTGTGCTCCTTAGCAATACAAAACCTCAAAGACAGGTCTGCAGGTCTGTGAGGTGCCTCAAATCTCAGTTTGATCTGAAGATACATGCTCTCGCAGTTTATATGATGTCTGTGTATGGGATATATTGCTCTTCCATCCTGGCAGCACTGACAGACTGACAGCCACCCACACCTTGTACTGCAGCCCAGGATGCTGCACACCCCTCATGAGGGCAGGAGCGTGATCCCTACACTTACAGGTGGGTAACAAGCTGTGCCAGTTTCAGATCAGCACAGCTGGGAGTGAAGGGTGATTCTAAAGCCTCATTTCACTTTCCATCTCAAAATGTCCACAGGCATAATTAAAGATCCCTGAAAGCTGTTTTGTATTACATAAACTGCTACAGATCAAAAGGGTTCACTGTGCTGGAAGAAATCAGACACATTAATAGCAAAGATACCCTCCTGGCCCTGATATCCCTCCTCCACATGTACCAGCTGCACAAAGTGCCTCAATTATGCCCTTAAACCATCAGGGACACATCAACGCTACCCCTGAGAAAGAATATTCAGCATATCTGTAACTAGGTTCATTGCTTCTTTGCACTGCTACTGAGACATAAAGCAGATACAGCAAAAGTGGAAAATGCAGCTCTAGTTTTGATTCTACTTGTAAAAACCAGAGCTTTTGGCTATTCATAAAAATTAAATCAAAATTAAACCCATTAATATGATAATTACACATGGAAAGAGTAACATTAAGGCTCAAAGGCAAACCAGTCTCTTGTTAGTGAAGATGTTACTAAATATCCTATCAGCAACAATTCTTCACTGACCAAAATTAAGATACAGTTGTCAATATTTTCAAAGCAATATATACATGGTAAGAATATCAGAAAAGACAAATGAAAACACAAACATTACAAACGGAATAACCTGTGCATACAGAAATAGTCATGTTACAAGCAAGAAAAACCACATAGCTTCATGCTCAAACATGATTTTGTAAAGCAAAGGAATTAAAATCTTTTCTTCAGTGAGTATCTATCCAGTGAAAACAGCAGATTTTGTTCTAAGTGGTGACTCAGATGCTCTGTGAACCAAATTTAGTGTCTCATTTCAAACTCTGAAAACCCGATCCACAACGTCATCTATCATATTAGGCTGCAGTACAAGAAAATAATTATGAAAAATAGTCTTTTTTTGTTAAGTGTACTAAACATGTGGCAAACTAATGACCAGAATTTAAGTGACAAGAGTACTCTCAGTTATATTCTCCAGTCATACCAGGCAAAAAATTCCTGGCAGTGTGGCAGAGGCTGAAAATGCTCCTCTGGAGCAGAGTTAGGAAGCCATCAGGACATGGACCAGGAGCTTTTTTTCTGGGAGATGCAGGCAAATACTGACCATGCTCCACACAGCCAACCACACTCCAGCACTCCAGTTTATTGTCCAGTGCCCAGGAGTCGAGTGCAGCACTCACAGAAGCTCCAAGTGAATGCCACAAAGCCACACCAGTGTGCTGAGCCCAGGACAATAAACCCTGCCTTTCAGTCAGGCTTATTAGTTCTGGCTTAGCAACAGGCAAACTGCAGTGGCTCTGCTGCCAGAGCAGAGCCTGTGCATCTCCAAGCAGCTCAAAGGGAGGGCAGAGTGTGCTCCTGTCTGCTGGCAAAATCCCATCCTGACATATGCTTAGACATCGTGTCAGCTGGCACCGGGCAAGCCCTCACTGAAGGGCTGGGTATTATGTACAGTCCCATTCATGGTCGAGGGAGTTCTCAGGGATAATGTGAGCAATATTATAACAAAGTGTCTCATTCTTCCTCAGGCTCATGAATCACTATTAAAAACAGAAAGAAATCTGGAGTGGTGTCCCAAAGAGAATACGTAAGGAGGTGAAAAAATGGAAATAGCAGTGACTTTGTTACAGGCATTTTGTTTGTAAAATGTATTTAAGATAGTTAGCAATAATATCAACAATGACCAATTTATGGAATACAAACTCTAAGAAAGAAATTACCTAAATATAACATTTAGTGTTTTATCATATTTTTTTTAAACGGGAGTTCACCTGCAATTATCCAGGCACAGGCAGATGAGCTGAGCAAGGACAGGCAGTGCTAACTCTGCAATGCTTCAGCAGCTGCATTCAGAACACTGGCTGTATTTTGAGGTTTTATGTTTCTATTTTAGAGACAACCAATACGCTGAGATGTGTAAAACTAACCCTTTTACAGTAGCATTAGGACTAAAACGGACAGCAATCAAATTTAGGAGCACACGTGACATTATTTTAATCTCCATGGATGAAATGAGGCCAAGTGTGAGAAGGACTGACCCAAAGATGTCACACTGAAAGCTCTAAGAAAGCAGGGAAGGGACAGGACAGGTTGTGCAACAGCACATACTCCCTGTGAGCCTCTGAGCTCTGCACTGACTGAGGATAAAGCTGGGAAAGCACTGCTTCCATGTATTTGGGCAAAAGCTTTCTCATAAGGACCATGGACAAGTCTTGGAAACCGTGTTTTCTCAACATGCCTTTGCTGTGGCTAAAGGTTCGGTCTCTTCAAATACAACGTGTACATAATCTGATATTTGTTAGAACACCAAATGCAATTTCAGTCCTTGGCACCGCACTTGAGAACTGCCCAGATGTGTTGTTGGCATGTCCTTACCACTATTCCCCAGGCACTCCACGGAGCTTCCACCTATCTTGACCTCCAAATGCTACAGAAAGCACAGAGCAGAGCCAGCCCAGCTCCAGAGGAAATGTGGCTGCCAAAGACCAGGATTTACTCACTCAGATACAGCCTGACTATTCTGGTTTCAAGCTAACAAGGCTGTCTCAAACTACACCAGGCAGACTCACTGACCCAGCCTCTGCCAGCCTTGGAATCTCTGCATCATTTCATCAGCCCACAGCCACATGCTACCTTCCGTCTGCTGTGTCAACTGTGGTTGTTTAAAATATACTCTTAGATTATTACATCCCTCACTTTATTACATTTGGGGTATACTATGCATGAAATATAATAGAGCTGAAGCAGAAAACATTGTATGCTATGACAAGAGGGATTGAACTGAAAGAGAATAGGTGTTGTCTGGATATTAGAAACTTCTTCACTGTAAGTGTAGTGAGGCCCTGGCACAGGCTGCCCAGAGAAGCTGTGGTTGCCCCATCCCTGGAAGTGTTCAAGGCCAGGTGCTACAAGGCTTGGAACAACCGGGTCTAGTGGGAAGTGTCCCTGCCCATTGTGGGGTGAGGAGTGAAACAAAATAATCTCTCAGGTCCCTTCCAAGCCAAACCATGGTAGGGTTCTAGGATGCTGTTTTGTACAAGCCACAAGCATGAAGCTCACTGAAATGGAACAAAAGTGTCTGTCCACAGAGAACAGTAATGCAGGCAAGAAAGTTTAGAACAGAATGAGCCTGGCTGTAACTCATGTCACTACCTGCAAAACAGCCTGGTATCTCAAGCTGGGAAAAAAGGTTCTAACTTCATGCAAGCAAACTGGTAAGCAGCCCATACACGGTGATGAATGCAGTCTCTAGAACCGTGTTTCTCAGCAAGCCATTTTTTAAACATAACAAAAGTTCCTTTAACTTTCCTGTGCACAAGACTTGGTACATTTTCACAAATTTGCACTGTGGAATTTTTCTTTTCTTTAGAGCTAGCTCTTAGGCTGATGCTCTTCTGTTATTACATCTACTTTTATGACTTGCTATAGCTGTGGGCAACATATATTATAACAGTACAAAATTTACAGACTACTTTGTTTCTGCAATATTAACATCATGCCAATACCTGAGGATGCTAATAATACACTAGATGCAAAATATATTATTTGCTAAACAAAAACGCATATTCCAAATATACTGAATGTTTATTGGGAAACATTTTCCTCTTCCAGGTTATTTCTAACTAAGCCATCCATTCTGTAATGGAAATTTTTTGCAGCTGCAATGAATTCCTAACATGTTGTATTAAACAAGACACATATTTATATATTCTTCTTCTGTGTTACTTACAATAGTCCATATTATTAAATATAAATTAAGAAAACCTGATCTATGCTGCCTGTTTACCATATAAACCCATTACTATTCCCTTATCTTGGACAATGAACACTTTATACCACACTGCCATTGTGAAAAAATATTCTACTAATCTATTAAATGTATCAGTTTTCCCTCTCTGTGTTTTAAAATAATCCAATCTTTTTCTGAAGTTGTCTCACAAGGTTTCAGTAAGGATTCAGTATTCACTACTGCATGTAATAAACACAGCATGTTTCCCTTCCTTCCCAGACACAGTGTTACCAGATTTGCCTAACCCAGTTCAAATTTGCTGGATTTTCTACAGCAATGTGTACGTGTTCCTCAGTGCCCAGCTCTGTCTTTCATATGGACTACCAAGGGACACCTCAGAGCTCCACTTCCCCAGCTGCATTTTGCACTTCTGTTGCAAACAAACACTCTGAAGGCAGAAAGCTTCAGCCTTGACTAGTTCCCTCTCCTCTTGACTCCTATTTTTTACTGCAATTGGTTATTTTTGGATTGACAATAGAGAACAATTAACAGCAGTTTTTGAACTGAAAGTACTTGCTTTTCCAGCTGACAGCAAACCTTAGTAGTTAACCAGGTCTTAGCACTTCAGGTTTTAACTCTTGGAGAAAGAGTGATGACTAATGGAGATTGTGTGGGGATGAGGTGAAACAGAGTGAGGTTAAATACCATGATGCTTCACCTCACCTTCAAAGTAGCTTTTGTGCTGTCACATCTGCTTATATCAGCACCAAACGACTGCTGATTTGATCATAATTGCCCTAATTAGAAGTTCAATTAATGCACTGAGTTCTTCCTATCAGTGCCACCTCAGCACCAAGGACGAGCACACAGCGTTACTGAGCAATACAGGTTACTGTCCTAAGGAAGGTCACTGGGAAAAGGAAACTACCTGCAATCCACTGCTTTGAGGATATCACATAGTTAGGATGCCACTCAATATCCACTTATGCCCCAGGACAAGCAGAAAGGGAGAATTTAAGGAACTCTATTGAGAGATATCCATCAGCTGTGAGCAAAAATTACATTTCCTGTCATTGAAAATCTCATTTAGTTCAGACTTGCTTCCACCAAGGATTAAGAACCTTCAAAAGAACACTTTGTCTTCACAGGAAGATGAAAATAGCCTAGAAATCTCACAGTGAAAGATCATGTGAAAAAGAAGTTCACAATATAGCAACTTTAAATGGTTATCAAATATAATATACTTCAACACATACTAAAAATACAAATGTGGTCATTGAAATTAATGCTGAAAGTGAAGAGAAAAAAAATTACGGAGTTTTGCATAAGAGCTGAACAAATTTCACCAGTAGACAAAATATCACCAATTCCCTGCCTGAAAGTACTTTGCAAATCCACTGAATTAAGAATTTTGTATGTTCACAAACGAAGACAGGTAAGCAGACAGGGAAACAGACAGCATCCACATATTAAAATATTATGTGTATGATATTCATAAAACAAGCATATTTACTCATTCTTCATAAACTTCATTTACTCTTCTTTCATAAATCAGGATAATTTGTGAAAAATTCATATAATCCAGAATCAGTCAAAAAAAAGAAGCGCAATAATGAACATCTTCATGCTTCTGCAGTTTTTCTTCTACAAACCAAAAAAGAGAAAAAAAAGCAAAAAAACCTGCAAAAAATCCACCAAACAAACACTCTGTTTTGGTCAGCTGCAAAAATAAGATAACATATCATGACCAATATATGGTATCAGATATTGTGGTGAGATGTGACTTTTTTTAAATGTGAGAAAATTAAAACACAATTCTGCATCAACTGTCAACCTGAATACCTACTATTTATGTTTTTACTGAAATAAATTATCAATATCTGGTGAAACAGTCTCTGAAATAAACTTTTTGCTTCAGTTTCTATGAAAGAATAAGGCTATATCACATAATGTCACAAATTACATAGGGCAAGATCTTCACCCAGTATAAACTCCAAAACATTCTCTTGTTTGCAGTATTACAACAATGATTGTCACTCCTTTATCTTCCCAATCACCAGGAAATGATGAGAACATGGCTAGTTTGTGGTTGGGTAGGTTTTTATCCATCCTGCTACATTAATGAACATTTACAACATCATGCACTAAATGCATACCAAGCATCTTCCAGTTTTCAGGGACATTTCAATATTTAATAGTACCTGTGCTCTTTTGAGATGACTTTTTTAAAGCAACAGATGCTGACTTCTGCCTGGACCACTACCCCTGCTATTTAGATTTTATCTTTAACAGCACTTGTTTTAGAAAGAATTAGGCAATAGTGTTAACTGTAAAATATGACTTGCTTATTATCCTAGTTAACATCTCTCTCAAGCACACACTGGAGTCAGAATTCTACAAAAGATGGGTCCAACAGAACACAGCCTTTTTCATAAAATAAATATATAAACTGCACAGCACCTGATATATGTAAACATTTAAAAATATTTCAAGATATTCTAAGTAGAAGCAGTGCTATGCTAGAACGACTGGTTCCTTTCAGACATGCCAAGCAACCTGGAAAACAGGAAAATGTACTATAATTTGCTGTCATTGCTGTGAGCTCTGTATTGCCCTGTGTGGGCAGCTAGTGCACACAGAAACTACTAAAAATTTTAGACAAGGATCACCAAAATGAAGGTAAGCCTGAAAAAGCACACTACTGCAGTAGCTCAAAAGTAAGAAATTGTAAAGTACAGGACAGTCATTATTTAAAAGCTGTGTAAATCTGGAAAAACAATTGTCTGTGCTCCCTGTGTGTGGATATTCAATTATGTTTCCTGACAGTCATGGTATTTTTTTTTTAAGATGACACCTTTATAAGGATTTAAATAAACCTACAGCTTATCAGTGGTAGGTAACTATGGTACCTTAAAATACAAAAAGCCAGGAAGCCAAGAGAGCACTGAGCAAAGGGCATTTTGGACTCCCACCTTGCCCAGGTCTCAGACAGATGGAAGAGTCCCCAACAAGGTTATTCTAGAATAAAGTCTCCCCCTTGTGGATCTCTCACATAATAAAAACCCCATCAAATCCTTAATTGTGTAATAAAGTTTATGTTCCTTCCTTTGCAGGTAAGAATTTCAGTGGCAAATAGGAACATGTAATGAAATCATAGTACATGGTTTACATAACTCTGTGGGCTTGATCCCACCTCAGGCAAGACAAGCTGTTTTGCTGTAAGATACATTATGGTTCTGTGATAAATTCATTAAAAACCAATAAAACGTTCAAAATAATTTGATTCCTTCTCAACTCTATGTTTAGTTATGAAGGCTGGTTTAGTGAAGCCCCTCAAAACTATCCAGCCCTAAACTGTCAATGGTTTAGTGAGGTAAAAATTAAAATTCCAAACTCATTTGACTTCATTACTAAAAATAATATAAAGCATGGTAAGATTCCCATCTGATTTTAAGTGCACAAAGTTTACTATCCCAAAAAAAGTAGTTTCACCCAAGAGCAACTTCTTGCAACTCAGAGATTAAGGAGCTATAGCAGCACTATTTGCAGAATGACTCTTCCTCAAACACTTCATTAACTACACTATTCTCTGATCTGCATTAATTTAGAGGGATCATCAAGATTTCTTTGCATATGATAATTCACATTATCATAAATTAAGAAATCATTGTGATCACTTAAATTATCATGCTGATCTCAATTTGCTCTTAAGGTATTTAAAAGTATTTCTAATAAATCATACATTTTGACTGCAGGATTGATTTTAATTTTTTTTTATTTTCTAAGGAACAAAATCCTTGATGGTGTGAAATATTATTCAATTACATACGTGACAAACTCCTATTTTATTTGCAGCACCAACTGTTGAGTCAATACTGAGCAAAAAGCCTTTTAACTATCCAGAGACATGTTCTCACATTCATTTCAGAATCGTAATATAATGGTTAAATATTTATTTCTTGCAAGTTCTGGAATAGTGCTAGGTTTCCTACTTTGATTAACATTCTCTTATTTGTATGCAGGAATCGCTTTAAAAATATTAGCATGTAATTTCTTGCTAGCACTATGATAAATCAACAGAAAGGCTTATCCCCATGCCTCCCCAAAGAAGAGCATAATTCTGCTTCCCTCAATGCCAGTGACAAAACCTCTTTAATTTCAGGATAACACCCACAGAATTCATGAAAGATGTCACTTTGACAGTGTAGGACTCCTGTCCTAACTGCAGAGCAGATGCAGCAGCTAAGCAGTGCTACACTCAAAGTGCCTCTGTAGGAGCCAACAGCTCCTTGAACTAGAAGCCACCACTTCTTCCCTTTGTTTCAGTCCTTGACCTCTCAATAACAACTATCAGCAAACCATATTTTCTCTTCAAAATCTGACATTTTTTTAGGATAGAACATCTAGCTATTGGGAACAAAAAGTGATACTATTTATTCATTTCAAACATCCATCAACAATGTCTGTCAACTGCTGTTACTGTGGGACATGCAGAGGTGAAATGCCAAGGATCCACTTGTATCTCTGAATCCAGAGCATTTCTGATATTTTTTTGTTCCAAGAATTCAGCTCAACAAAAATTAAGTATGCACTGCTAAACTGTGAAAGGCTACTAAAGCTAAGTACAGGGGTTCTGATCTCTGATGCTTGACTCATGGAAAAATGGGCTTGCAGGAACTATGAAAGCAAAGACTAGAAACTCATGCAAAAAACATCTTCAACCTGGAAAAAAAATGACATTTTACTGTATTCTCAGAGACTGCCTGCTTATCTTGACAGTATGGATGAGGAACTACAATTCTTACTGAATATAAAATAAAAGGAGAAAAATAATTGGTAATTATAATATTGCAGGCTATATTTCAAAATCATTGTTACTGAGTACTAAGTGCCCAAATTTTCTGGCAAATAGTCTCCATACATGATCATCCAGCACTACTAAATGAGCTGTATTGCTAGTAGTGACAGACATTTGTAATACATGAAATTTCACAATGAGGACAATTGTTAAATTTTATCCCTGAAGAGAAACATCTTTACTGCCACATACTTACACAGCTCATGTGTCAATACTCACACTGTGATTATGGATCACTAACTTCAGTAGCTGGCAGACAGCTCCTACATATATGTGCATAGCAACTCTCATTAAATGCACCAGAATGGGTACAACACCACAAACATGAAAGGAGCTTTTCCTGTTAAAGCAAATTATGGGATCCAGAAACAAGCACAAGAATGATCCAGACATTCAGTCTACTGCCACCTGTCACTCATGCATGAACACATAGCAAGGTTGATTTCTGTATAATGGTCATTCAGTTTCAGGTCATTCAACCTGACAGATAATTCCAAGATTCTATGTGGGAAATTAAGGAAGCCATACTGTGAAAAATCTACCATTCATTGTCATTTCACACCATCACCTCTGTGCTATCACAGTAACATGTACCATTGCTGAATTCATTGCTGCCTTACCTTTGCAAGCCTGTTGTCCTCAAACAAGAGATACTTCTCATCTCCTTCCAGACCGCCCCATCTCTTCAAATACCATGTCCTTTTCACAGCTACAGAATCTTACCTTGCTTTCTTCCTGCAGCTCTCTTCACATTCCTTAAAACTTCCCCTATTCCCTCATTTCACTTGCTATTCAAGCTGTCTTCTCTGCAGTTTCCAACGTCCCACCCAAACCACAGGTTCCCTGAATATGTCTCACCATTCCTCAGTTCTTGCTCTCTCACTGTTCTCTCACCATTCCCAATCCTGCATCCTTTTTTCAAACCATGAATTTCTGTGATTTTTTGCATTCTCCATTTTTTATTATGGATGAAACCTATCTATTCTGGGATTGTAAATCCGTGACAAGTACATGGACTACCAAATGAAATTACAAAAATAAATACATTATTAAGAGACAAAGCCCCTTTCTCCCCCGTCTCCTTATGGCAATGCAGTGTCCTCACTGCTCTGTATACCACAGTGGCACAGCTCTCTGCATGATCTCGTGTGCATTAAATTCAGACAAAGCAAGCAGAGAACACAGCAGGGATAGCACAATATTCTTTCTGACCCACAGAAGTTAGGTGGAAAAGTTATTAAACCTTCAGGAGATTATTACTGTGAGGCATGAGCTGTGTGAAATTAAATTCAGAAATAGAGTATCTGTGGGGTTTGGGCCATATTACAATATATTAAAAAACCAAAGGATCATCTTTCTCCAAAACACAAGGAAACATGAAAATTACCTGGAAAATAACAGAACAGTGATTTTAAGTATGGCCTGTTAATGAGGGGTGTTTGTGAGTCTGGAGAAACCAGTGTGAGGTATTATCAGAATCAGAAGACTACTCACACATGCATTCCAAAAAGCCCACAGATGTCTTTTCAATTACTGCTGGATATAACAACCATGTGCACATCTATCTACACCTATCATACAGTCATGTTCAAGAAGAACAAAAGAATTACAACAGTACACGTCAGACAGTAGGAAGCCCTGGCCAAACTTGCTTTTTCAATAGGCATTACATCTGAGAATTTCCAGGAGAACCATGTAGGAAAGCAAATAAAGCCTACAAGGCACCATCATGTGTTATTTTTCTGTGCTAAGAGCCCTACAGATAACTCTTGCATAGAAAGTTATGCCAGAAGGAACAATAAAAACCTCTGTATATCAAAGTCACTAGGAGCTTCACACAGTACCTCCAAACGGAGCCCAGTAAGTTGTGTGACAACATATCTTTCAGAAGGTTGTCAGTCTGGATGTGAAAACATAAAGTTGCGAATCCTCACTCCTCTTGTTTATTTTTAAAGTGAATTTTTACTGCAAGATGTGTGTGCACTAAACAATATCTGGGGTTTTGGAAGAGGAAGACCTTGAAATTTCCAGCTGAAAGCAACAACATGAACACCAAACAAAAAGCAGAGGAATCTGCCTCCTAAGAAAACTACTGAAGCTTGAGTATCTCTTTGGCATAGATGTGCCACCTTGCTCACTTTATGTCACTACATCTGTCCTGTGAGCCATCAAAGCTTAGCCTGCCTATCTCTGGTAAACAAGTATTATAGTCTGACAATACAGCCTGGTAATTCCTCTGTCAAGGGGAGGGACATCATTTTGCTCACCACTAAAGAAGTGCCCCAAATTTCTAGAATGGAAACGGCGGGTGACAACTTCTGCTTCCCAGAAGGGGGGATGAAAAGGTCATTTGTGCAGGGGACTTTTTTCATTTTTCCTATGACAAAATGAGCTAAGAATAAACACCTACTTATTGACTTTGCCCTCCAGTAAATAAACCTCATTCTTTAACTCTTACTAATATCATCTTAAACATACATTTGTACTGTACCTAGAGCATACAACATTAGAAACACTTCATCTTTCCCTCCCCCTTTCTACCGTGCAAGGGAGAAGAGAAGCAGCACTGCATAAATACCCAACCGCGGGCTGGAGCCCGGCTCCTGACCCCGGTAATTCCTGCTCTTGGGCCAGGCTAAGCCTGGCAGGCAGCGAGGCAGGCAGGGCACGTCGGCCCCGCCGAGAGGAACCGGGCACCTCTCGGGCGCAGGAGGGAGAGCTCGGCAGCTCCGGGCTCGGTGCCCCCGAGGGGGCCGGGAAGGAGGGGCGGTCCCGCGGCTCACCTTGTGCTCCAGGACGCTGATGTAGCCCTCCAGGAGGCCGGCCCCGACGGGCAGGGCCGGGTGGCGCTGGCCGCGTTCGGGCGGGCGGCTGGGCACCGCCGCCACCTGCTGCTGCCGCCGCCGCGGCTCCGGGTGGCCCCCGCCGATGCCGATGCCGCCGTACATGAGCAACAAGCTGGTGCACATGGTGGTGAGCGCCAGGCAGACGGCCAGCCCGTGGCGCTGCGGGGGGCAGAGAGAGAGCCGGCTCAGCGGGCTCCCCCCGCCGCGGGGCCCGGCGGGGCGCGCCGCTTCCCCGCCGGCGCACCCGCAAGTTTCACCCGCCACACGCCCGGCAGAAGTGCGAGGAGAGAACTGGGGAAGCCCCTCCGTCCTCCTCCTGTCCCCTCGCCAGCCCGCTCCCGTGGCTCTCTCCTTCTCCCCCAGCCCTGCTTCCTCGCCTCTTCTCCCCTCCGTGCGCCCGGCTACCCGGCGTCTCTCATTCCCGTGCCGCCGTCCCCTTTGGGCATCTCATCCGTGCATTTTAACGAGTGTTGGGGACTGTAGCGCTTCCCCCCGCCCAGATACCTCCAGCCTCGTCCTTTAAGCAGATCGGTTTTCTGCACGCTCCTTAAAACGCACACACACACAAAACCCCCAAACCACGAGCAACACGAATAAAAGAAAGCAGACGGAAAGTTCTTGGTCGCCGCCACCAAGGTTCGGTCGCCTTCGCGCGATGCCGGGAGAGCCGCGGGGATGCAGCCCGGCGAAGGCTGGAGCGTGTGCAGGGTGCCCGGGGCAGCTCCGCTCCGCGCCGCTCCCCTGCTCTCCTCCCCGCCGCCGGAGCCGGGATGAGCCGTGCCAACAATGCACTTACCATCAGGGTCTTCATTTTGTGCGCCTCCCGGCCGCCAGTCCTCCCGCTCCCCGCTAGGCTCGGCATGGCGGGGAAGCCGCAGACATGGCTCGGCCAGGGAAGCGCCGCCGTGGCGGGAATTAGGGGGGAATTACACTCGGCCGGACCCTCGGAGCCTGCCAGAGCCGGGTCCTCGGCTGCCCCGCCTGCCTCCGCCTCCGCCTCCGCCTCCTGCTGCCGGCGCAGCGGCGACTTCAGGGCAGGTGGAAGTTAACTTCTGCCTCCGCTCGGGCGCTGCTCCGCTGCCGAGCCCGCGGCGCGGGGGGGGGGCGGCGGCGGCGGGATCGCCGCGGGCACCGGGCGGGCACCGGGCGGGCGGCGCCCCGAGCGAGCAGGAGCAGGGGCTGGAGCTCCTTCCTTCCTTCCTTCCTTCTCTCCCTCCCTCTGCTCAGGCCTCTGTCCTGCTTGTGGCAGCGGGGCACGACCTTCACGTTACATTATTTGTATTTTTCCCTAGCGGAAAATTTCTCGTTCTCCCACCGCTACCTGGCTTTCCTGGAGCTGGCAGCGATCAGGCAATACTTTAAATTCACGTTAGTAAAAAAAATCGACGCCCTCAACTCCTTGTGCGGTGCTGACAATGCCCCCTCACACAGTCTTGCCTAAGCTCTAACAACCGGTTTCAAACCCTTTTGACAGAAGCTCTCTTCATCTTATAAATGAAATCTCACAGACTTGCTCCCCATACCATCTCTCTGGTTTCTGAAGGCGGACATTTTCCCACTCTCACAAGCAGCCTTTTAAAGTTTTTTATTCTTTCTTTGTGTTAATAGTGTACAGTTCAGTTGTGAAAAGTTTATCAGATCCCAGATTACAAATATCTTTTGCTGTGGGAATCCCACGTTTATAAATGGTGCCTCTTCTACACAAGCCATTTCTAGGGTTGATCTCTACGAAGTTACTAGACTGACTGCATTAAAAAAAAATCTATCTCCTAATCATGAAATTATTTCACTTGAAACTACTCATCGAAATAGTAGCTCTAATATATGGCTTCACATCTAACCTACAGCTATGTGGTATTAAAAATTATATTAAGGAGAAAACTATCAACAGAGTAACTCAACCATGGTCACAATAGCACATTTCTCAAGGCTGGAAGTGTCATTGAAATCAATTTTTTATCTTTGTTAATTCATTGGAGGACTAACAGTGAAACAAATATACCATCTCTAGCGTGGGCACAGCATGCTGCAATTAGTGCCTTTTAAGAGAGGAAAAAGAAAGATGAAGGTGTGGTTCACCAGCGGATAACGCAGTAAACACAGCTTTATCACTCCACGGAAGACACCAGTTACACACCCGCTGTTTGTGCGGTTTGTAGGGTTGGTTTCAACAGCACCAGTTGTTCAGACAAACAGAGCACTGTAAGAACCTTATCAGGTCTTGGTAATTCTTTATTATGTCGTTGCACTTGACGCTCAAATTAGTGAAACAAAGGGCCAACTTGATGAATCATTAAAGCAAATTATCTGTGGCTTTCCAAGGCTTCCTATAAGAAACTACAGAAGGCAGCTCATGCATTTTACAGTGCTGTTTCTCAACTACCAGCAAGCAGGTTGCTGGTGACTGACCTTTCTGAGTCTTTCATATATATTTTGCAGTGCCAAAGTGAAGCATCATTTTTATGATTTAGGCTCCTGGCTGTATGTTAGACATCTGTTACACAGTATGTCTGACCAAATTCATTAAACTTATGGGTTTTGGTAGAATAGGCTGATTTAAAAATCTACTGATAAAGGAGACAAACTAAATTTTCTAATTTAATGGTTGACTTGAATAATGTCCAGCTTTCTGCTTGTCAAATATTTAATTAGATTGCCATTTTGGTCATAGACTGTATTCTTGGCAGTCAAATGCTCACTGAAACAAATACAGTAGTGTAACGTAAATCCTATGGAGGTTTTTGTGTAAGCACAGGAACTTTAAAAATCATCTGGAAAACAGCCCAGCTATTCAATTTAATTTTAAATTCCTATGAACTAATATGAACTAGCTATCTGGAGGTTTGGGGGTTTTAACACTATTGGAATCTGCATACATGTAAATATGAATCTGTATACCCAATAGACAGATTTGCAAGGAGAAGAGCATAGGCTGCACTTAAGAGCACTTAATCAACTTGGAAATGAGTCAATACAGAAAACTTCTTAAAGTCCATTTGACTTTCTGCTTCAACCAATTTATTTTCTATATGCAAGGGATAATGAACGACCCATGCATTTCTATTCCTCCTTAGAGCTGGAGGTAAAGACAGATTAAAACATAAACAGCTGTTTTCCCTAGCCCAGGAGAAAAAGGGGCAGAGTGGTAGTAGGGCTTTCCAACCAAATCTGACTGAGGAGAGCTTTTCGTCTGCATGGAATGGTCTGGGTTGTCTCCTCTTCAAACTTACCCTTCCCATTTTCATCTTTCTAGTAGCTACAGGCTGACAAAATAGCCATATGGAATAAAAATCTGCTTGTGGCAGCTTCAGGAAGACCTAAGATGCTAATGACAACATAAAAATCCATGCAGAGTGAGAAATCTGTGAAAGAAGTAGTGGTGCAGAGAGAGAGAAACCTCTAAAAACTGACAATGGACTTGGAGCAACAGAGTTCTTTCACTGATTCCTAAATAAAACCGCTCAAATGGCAACTTCCCCTGAGATGTCTGGATGTATGAAATAACTACCTTTTTGTAATGCATTTTAGCCCAGTTTGTCTTTCAGAGATTTCCTTAGATAGATATAAAATAACCCTTTGAAGCTATGGCTGATTTCTCATGAAGTTCCTAAAGAGATTATATGGCATAATTTACACCTTACTATAATGCACAGTTATAAACATACTTTCCACATAATGGTCGGCCTGCAATGAGTACTCAAGCGGAGGAGCCTCCATGCCAGTGCACCTCAGCAACTGGTAGTGGAAATATTTGGTGGAATTTGGGATGAGGGCAATGGTGGGTGTTTCTGTGGATGATCCAGATGTTGTTTTCCCTAAGTGCATTGTCTACCACCTATGTGATCTTGCTGTGCCTGTCTCCTTTCCACCATGGCCAGAGGCAGTGTTTGCACATGCAGTCAGTACACAGAATGCCTCTAAACTGGAAGCTGCAGCTACCCTTCAGCCTTGTCACCTCCTCAGAACAAAAGCCCAGACAGTCTTAAGTGTTTAATTATTGGCAGTGTGGTTCTTTTGCTGGGAAAAAAATATATTTTAGAGAACTGATTTAGATCTGTGCCTAATTTTAAAGAGAATAAGAAAAAGGGAGGTTTTGTTTATCTACTACCCTTCACAAAAGAGGGAGAAGAAAAGGGATCTGGTGTGATATAAGTAGTTAAACTCTAGGTGAGTTCTGCATGTCACTCTGCAGGAGTGCTGAAAGCACTTAAATACATTCCCATCACACTATGTGTATGAAGGTGTTTTTCAGAAAAATATTGGTGATAGAAGTGCTTAAAATAGATTGGAGGGGTGGGGTTAACTGTATCAGGACCACTTTGATATCCTTATGCCTTTGAAATGCAGAATGAGTTACTAAGATTTGATAGGCAGGAAACATGAGAAAATATTTGTAAAATATTTAAAATTAATCTAAAAGTGACTCCTGGTCAGTTGCATCATTCTGACATTTCCATTATATTCTGTGATCTGTGAAGCCCTGGATCTGTCTCCAGGAGCTGGACCTCTTGGCTCTACTGAAATAAACTCCTACAGCCATTTTATCCATCTCTGCTTGCTGGGGCAAGGAGCTCACTTGGAAGTGTAAAGCTCCCACTTCTGCAGCCTCGTGAGGTTGGAGCTTAAACCATGATCACCAGCATAGAACAGAACAGTGCTTGTCCTGGGCCTGCAGCCAGTGACATTTGGGAGGATGGCTGGGAGTGCCACATTTCAGAGGAAAGAAGGGAGACTTTTTTTGACTGACTACCTAGAAAAGCAAGACTAAAGGTGCTAAGGAGGTTGGAATATGATGGGAATTTGTGTGGATTAATGGACAGCAGGGCAGTCAAAAATATATATAAAATGAAATACATCACACTGATATCACCTCCATGTGTTGTTTTATTATTTATGTGTATATGAAATTTTAACCTCTTTTTCCTGAGAAAAAGGGCTGCATTTTTGCCTTGCAACACAACCAATGGAAAACATTCAGCAGCCAGCAAAGTAATGAGCCTACACTATAGATTTTTCAAACTGCCCAGTGACTCATGAAATGCTTCTCAAAACTCGAAATATGCATTGAGAATTGGTCAAAAAAAGGTAGAAACAATATTATAGATCAGTCAATACTGCCTCTCCTTTATGAAAGCAGGCTGCCTTTGAACTTCTGACAGAAGTAAACAGTGATAGATGAATAAAGAAATGAAATATTGCATGGAAATGGAAGTGCAAATGAAAACAGGAGGGGGAAATAGTGAGATAAGATCTGCTGAATCTGCTGGTTTTTCCCTTCCTATTTCTTAGTTTCCTCCCCAATCTAAAAAAAGTGCTGGATGTTTCAGAAACAATGTCTAGCTCAACTGAACTGACTCCTCTGCTTTAAAACCACACATGAAACACTGTTCTTCATGCTAATCACTTTTTTGGAGAAGTTAAACAAGACACATACTGGAATATACAGTGCACTCAAAATTACTCATCTAAAGTCAGAAACTTTGAAGATTAAGAAATTAGCAGAGAAGGCTTGAGATGGAGTTCACCAAATGCCACTTGTGGGAGCAAAACAGGCATGACCAGGAGCTCCTTCATGGCATTTTGTTTTACCATTCACTACCAAAACAAGAGAAGGAAGTCATATATCCTGTGTGCAAACAAAGCACAGATTTAACACATGGACAAAAGCAACTGAGGACATCATTACTATGATTTGGTGAGAGATTGGATAAACTTAAATGTAGGGCATCTTTGCTGTAATATATGAGATCTTAAGAGGATCCTGAAGGGCTCAGTTTTCAGTCTACATATGTTTGTTCCTTTGGAGAGAAAAACTACACCAACAGGAAGTCAAAGTGTTAAACACAACAGAATTTCTAAACTTTAAAAAAAACCAAGCAAATATTAGACGTGAAGCATCAGAGAAAAAAGGAAGCAAAGAAGGATAAGTGCTCATTATGGATTGGTTTGCAGTTATGTATTATTAGCAAGTCGATAGAAAAGTCTCCTGCTATTTCTAACAAAAACACAAACATTGCTCATGATGACAGGCTGAGCAAAAACTGTGGCAGCAAGGGGATGCACTGGTATCCAACTGAAAAGGCACAATCATAGAATCAAGTGAAGTCCTTCAGTCACCAAGCTATAGAGATCTTATGGTGGTAATAGCTACTGTTCTTATCTACATGTTTAGGGGAATCATCTCTACTATTCACATAGTATATCACTATATATGCATATGTGTTAATGCAGAGCAATAATGCTAATGTACAGTAGCTGTCAGTGACTTCTGTCATAGCTCAGCAATTTCATGCCTGAATCATGAGTGCTCCTGAAATTATGTAGTGGCCACCTTTGCAAAGTACAAAGTTCTTCTGTTTACCCAGCACACTCCAGAGACAGATACATCAATAAAGTCCTGGGGGGCTCACTGTAGTGCTGAGAGGTCCTGAATACTCTTGTTTCCCAAGAAGCTGACAGAGATGGAGGGAGGATCTCTGCATTCAAGTGAGCTCCCTGTTGTTTCTGGCTGTTTGCAGAGCCAGATGGGGACAGACCTCTGCTACCAGACACCAGAGATCTCGGCTGGGGGTGCAGTCATTTGAAAGGTATGGTGACAGTGGCCATATTTATGTAGCTTCCTTGGTTAATTGCAATTGCATATGGAATCTAAACCTACCAGAGAGTACAGAGTACAGCAGCTATAAAATTATTTCCTATGTCCAAATCAGGTCCTGCAAACCACCCTAGACAACTCTTCTAGCCAGGATAAATGTGTATTGTAGGAACTAACCTGGGAGAGTTTCTTCACTGCAAGAGATACCTAACTGGATGCTTGAAACCAGCTGCTGAAACAGATGGATTGTTTTCCTTTACGATGTGCTGTGTCCTTGTTTAAACATTTCTGCCATATTATTGATATTTGTCATTCTTAAACAAATACAGAAAACAAGCCTTCTCTGTTCCATACAGGATAGATATCTTGGATGTCTACTGGCATCCTCAAATCATGGATTATAGCAAATCCATGGCTACATACACTCATTTTTCTTTCTAACACTTCAGGGCAGAGGACCAAATTCAGCTCAGCTGCAAAGCTGGATCCAACATTTCCTGCAGCAGCTGTATCGTCCTTTCTTTGAATTGCTAATAATACATGTTATCACATTCTCTAGCCTTTATCATCCCCACCTGCCTCATGGTTTTTATTCAAGTGACAGGACCTCAAAAAATCATGTACTTTTCCCAATCATGCCATATATTTTATTCAATGTGATGATTATATCTCTATCCTCTCCCATAAACTACAGGGCCAGGAACATACTAACTGGAGTTTTGCCCCAGCAATTTTACTGCCATCTGATTATTTCCTTGGTGGGAACAAGGAAACCCTTGGTGAATTTGAGGCATTTGGCCTCAAACACTCATATTTATCTATTTACTTAATTTTCCCTTTTTTAAAATGGTTTATTTGAGTTTAAATGGGATTAATTTGACGTCTTTCCCTTTACAATACTTTTGCATGGTATCTAATTTTATTTGTTACCAAAAGCCCCCAAATTCCATAAGGTTCATTCAGTTTTGTATGTGCTTGGTACTTGAAACGTGAAGCTGAGCTCTGTAGAGCATGTGCTGTTTCTGTCCTGACTTCAAATAAATGAGGCCTTAGGCCATTTATGGTTTAGACCATAAATTCAGATGTCAAAGGAACAGGTGGCAATGTGACACAAGCTGTTCTTGCTCATTGTATGAGCTTCCTCTGCTCAGTGTCCTACCGCTTCATCTCTGTCACAATCCTGAGTCACTCTCCAGCAGTGGCTCCTCCACTTTGGCGGGTTCAGTTTCTGTCCATTGATAAATGAGATCTTCTCTGCTTCTAAGCAATATCAGCCTGGAAAATGCAGAGCTTGGAATGTGAAAGCACGTCTCTTCTGGCACATTAACTCAGGCACAGAACCACATCACTGACTAAAGCCTTCTGGGATGAAGCTGGCTCACATCACCCAGTCTGGAGCCTGTGCAGAGGAGCTCAGGTCCATCTGCACACCAGCTCCAGCTCACGAGCAGTCTGCTGTGTTGAAGGACTGTGGGATGTGGTTCAAGAACTTGTAAACAGGAAAGAAGAACCAAAGCTTAGCAAAAAAGTGAATAAATGGGCATGATATATTAGTATGAAATAATGTAGTACTTCTGGGTTTGTTTGGTCACTGCTTTTGGAGGTTTTTTGGTATATATTTTAATATCCTGCTAGTAAGCAAACATTGACAGTGTTTCCTCCTAAGTGAGGAGAGAAGGAATTATGTACCAGTGTTATTTGTAGATAACAAATCTACAAATAGGCTCAATAATTTTAATCAAACTGACTTCGTAAATTTCTTTGGATCCTCAAAATTTTTTCCTAAGCACTATTCATATTCAAGGGTTGTCTACATACTAACTAGTCCTCACAAAATCTATGTGGCTTTGTCTCTATTTCCAGAAGACTGTTGTGTAATGAGGGTAAGGAATGTTGCTCACTCAACTCCAAGTTGTCACCTTAGAACTGTGACTATTCAGTATCTTGGGTATTGAAATCCACAAAGCCTAAAGTTAGGCACTGAAAATTAGAAGACTGTTTTGGGAACTTGAACTTTCTTGACTCCTAAAACCCAAGAATTCTTATTTCTCTTATTCCCGAGAATTGCTGCAATAGCAGTCTCTCCCATCTCAGCTTGAAAGAAGTTTCAAACAGAATGGGGTGGGAAGTGACCGCACACAAATACTGGCTTAGAATATTACTTGACTTTGATTCTGCACATTTCTAGCTACCATAAGTTATGAAGCCCCACAGACTTTCCTGAATTACAATTAGCAGTTATCAAAAGCTGATGAGACACATGAGAGACTAATGTGCATTGGAAAAAAACCTGTTTTCCTCACTCTCACCAGAAGACAAAGACAGGTTATACAAAGGCTCATTTCATGAGAAGCTGAGCCAGCCTCTATTAGCAAATGTTTTAAGCATATGGTCCAACTCTGGTTTGCAGTTTCCTTCCCTGAGCCCTTTTTGCTTTGTATCGCCTGTCTAGACAGCAAGGCACAAGGGCCTACAAGAAACCATGCAGACCTGAACCAGAAACCATGAACCAGGAGCCATGATCACTGCAGTGCTTCCAAATTACCTGTACTAATTGTTCCAACATTACACATACAACTAACACCCATTCTCAAATCCCCCCATCCTCATCTTCAACTAAAACCACTTATGTTCTTTTCTTTCCTTTTTTTTTTTTTCCAACTTTTCTTGGTCCAGCCATTGAGCAGCTGGACTAGGTCCTCCCTGGCTACTCTTCCCCACCATCTGCTCCACCACATATGTACCAAATCTATTCCATACAGAGCTCCATGATGTAATTGGCTAATGACTGGTCTGCTTGGCAAGCTGCTTTTCAACAGAGCACTGGGTGATTGCTAGCAGAGCTCCTTGTCTGTAGCTATATTATTACAGCATGTCTTTCTGATTAATTAGAAATGCAGTACTGTAAGTTTTAGTTTCACAGTCTGGATATTATTAACTAACATTCAGAAGAAAGACTGCTCTCTTCACAGCTTTACATATTTGAAGGGTGAGAGAGGAAGGGGAAGGGATTAGAGGAGGGTGGAAAGAGTATATGCAGCAAATGCAGAAACAGTGCAAGGTGAGAAGCACTTTGAAGGGTGTGTCAGGGATAAACAATGTCTTAGCATAACAGACAGTCCAGAAGTCAATCAAAATGTTATGAAAATCTTAAGTCTGATCTGTACAGTTTCACTCAGACAAACAGAAAAGAAATCTGTGGGGTCTAAAGCTGCCCATGGCTGCTGACATTTCAAGCCAGCTAATCAGGATTTAGAAGTTGAAGATGGTATACAGAAAGTATGGTATGCAATGGATGCTCCTTGATCATGCCTAATGTAAGTGAAATAATATTTCTGAATCTTAATAAAGAAGTGGTGTAAAGGGAAACAACATCTTTGCTTCCCTCTGCCTGGAGCACAAGATCCGTGAAAAGGGAGGCTATTTATTCAAATCTGTGTGATTAAAATATATTCCTAAACTCAAATCTAAGTATTTCTGTATAAAGATGCGACTGCTCAGCATGCTGGGCCGTCTTGAAAATACAGCTCTGGATCTAAGCTGGATCTTTGCCTTATCTTTTATCTCACCCAAAGCTGCTTAGTCTTTGTGTACACGTGGCCTGACCTATCACTTTTATAGTCTATTGCTATTGAATTGTTCATAAATCTTGTAATCATTAGACAAGGTTAGCCTTCACATTTCAAAAGGGGAACTTTTTTTTTTTTTTTTGCCAGCTGATGTTGGCTGGTTTTTTTTCATCTTTGTAACACTACATTATGCAAACCAGGTGCTGACCAGCAGATACTTCCCTGACTGCAGGGTGCTGATTCTGGCAACATTGAAACAGACTGAAACATATACCAATATAGGTTACATTGATCCATTTTATTCCTAAATGCAGGTATTAACAAATTGGCAAAGTTATTGGCCAATTGACTCAAAGTATAAGCATTAAAATAATTCATCCTGAACAATGCGTGGTTTTATTTTATGTTTAGTACAGTAGGCTCACCTGCACGAATTTGCTGTGCTTGTTTAATATCCTCTTTAAGATGAAAAATGATGCCAGTCCTGTGGTAATAGCATCTTTTGACGCTGAGAAAGCATTTCACTGGATTGAATGACAGTTTCTCTTTACTATGATGGAAATTTTAAAATTTGCTGTAAATGTATTGCATCAGTTACACCGTTCTGAGCAAGGATGCATACTAATGTCACAATACTATCTCAATTTTGACTTTCGAGGGAGACTAGTCAAGGGTGCCCACTGTCAGTGCTGTTTTTGCTAAGAGAAGCAAACCAGTCTTCAAAATATTGGGGAGATTGGGTGGCAACTTTAAAGTAGATTGCATTAGAGCTGAGAGGCATTTTAACTGCCCTTAAAATGGTGTCCCATTTTGTTATACATCAGTAACCCTTGAAAGACTCTAAAACAGAGTGGGCCCTGAAATCAGCATTGGCTAACTGCCATTTGTTCTTGCTCATCTTTGCCTTTCAGTAACATAGTAAACTGAGGAATCCTGAAGGAAAACCAATCTAAAATGCTTAAATACTAATCTTCCATTCTCATACCATAAAGAATGTAGGCACTTTTTGAAAATTAGTTACTCTTATTCTCTGAAGTTATTTGTATTTATGTACTTGTTGCAGGTTCAAATACATAGTCATCTAAATTAAATACACATCCAGTCAAACATTTAGGAATAAGACCCTCTAGTTCCAAAATCTGAGTTTTCAGTAAGTGCTTAGAAGTTAAATACAAAATCAGTAAATAAAATTCAACAAATGTAAATTGAAAGGCAAAATTAACTCATTCTGATGAGTTAATATAATTCCCTTATGGAATGCTTGTTTCCATACTATAATTAATTTTAAACACTAAACCAGTATGTCTGGGTTTTGATAATTATAAAAATGCATTCATCCATGTCCTTGAAAATTATTAATATTTATCATAAGAAATATCCTGTAGACATTAAGAATCAAGGGAGACAGTGTTTTCAGCAAATTCTTAAACAGCTTTACTAAAACAATAATGGAGTTTTAAATACTTGTGAGTCCTAACAAGAGAGACATATAGGGCTAAATCTCAAAGTCTCCTCCCTAACATCTACCTCATAAATCACTCAGGCAGAAGTTGCACTGAATCTCAGATTCAAAGATTTCAGGACTAACTGTCCCTTGTGCTCACTTCATTCCTGTTCCACTCCAGGGAGCCAAGAGTGTCAAGTGTTCTAAAGGGATGAGGCCACAATGATCTTATAAAAAGATTATGGAAGACCCTATAGTTCTCTTTCCTTGCCAGTGATAAGGAAACCGCATCATGACACTTTTGAGTAACTTCTCTGACATTTCAGCAACACTGATTATCTGTATTTCTGTTCATGGATATTTTAAGCCTCTCAGCACATTTGGACCTAAAGCTTCACTTGTAAGGACTCAAACTCCTCATCAGTAGCAATAAGATGCTTCCCTTAAGTCAGCAGGAGTCAGTGGGGGGTTTGCTTGCATAGAAGCTGCTGGATCAGATGCCTGCAATCTAGTTACATGTTGGCTTACAGGTTATGATAAACCTGAAAAGCAGAAACTGAAACCAAATACGAGTTAAAGCATTTTGTAGTTTCAAAAAAATAGGTTCCATTTTAGTTTCTTTTCCATTAAAAAACAAAAACAAAAACCCAACAAAAAACCAAGCCCACATATCTCACTAATTACTGAAACGAAATTTGACCAGAATGTGCTTTCCTTCAAAATATACCCCAATCCAAAGTCAGGAAATAGCAATTTCCAGGAACAGATGATTCTAACACACACACTAACATATGTGTGTACATCTATCTATGTATACATATGTGATTATAGATCTCAAAACTTCCTTGGTTGATAGGTTAGGTCTTAAACTTTAGATAATTTGTTTGAGAGAGAAAGCAGAAACTCACCCACAGCAGCAAGGATTACAATAGCAATGATCAATAAAACCCACATTCCCCTTCCAAAATTATAGGCAAATATCAGTTTACATTTTCATGATTTGCTGTGAAACAACTGTCATCTCCACAGATTAGGCAAGGGAGCTGATTGTTTGTTGGAATGTTAGGAAATCTTTACAACATTTTGTGGCTAATTGCTGCAACAGACTGAAGGAGCTGGGTTTTCAGAAGGTACCCTGAGTTTTTATTTTTTGATTTTGCTGAAGCTAAGCAGCTGAGCTCTGTTTGTGATGGGGGCTGTGAAAACACAGAGGACCAGAGGAGACAGAGGAAGGTAAGAAAAGGTGTGTATTCCATGTCCTATCTCTACTCAATAACTAAAGGAGGTGGGAGCACAGAGATGTCACTACAGGCAGATGTGCATCCCTCTCTGTGCACTGGTGAGGAAGCAACCTGTGCTCCCACAAAGCAAATTAACTTACTGCTCTTTCATCTACCAATGGACAGGCTCCAACCAGCAAGTTAGATAACATGGTAAATATAGGCTGACAAAAGAAACAATGAGATTTACACTAATCTAGAAATATTGAAGCTATACAGGATAACCACTGTGGTGCAAAACAAATGCAACAGCTGATGATGTTTTAAGGATAAGAACTTCTTACCTCTGAAAGTGAAGTTTTAACTGGTTTGCCCCTCTCTTTGACATTTCTAATTTTGTTCACCTTGCTGACCACCAAGAGAGGAGTGAAAAGAGTTGGAGTGTGTGATTGTAGGGTGCTATTTTTTATGTCAGCATTCTTCATTATTGAGTTGGCTGTTTATGCTGCTGGTGTGTAATGTTGTGAAGCAGATGAGCTGGTAAAGTATGAAGGGTATTCTATAACCTTTGCTGTACTTTGAATTACTGCACAGTAACTTAAAATTCAGAAAGGCTGCTCTGATAAAAATCAAAATACAATAAGATAAACTCCATTAGGAACTGATGCACTAGGGTTGTTGTTGGAGGAGGGCAAAATGGTCTAATTAATAGCTATTGCATTAAACTCATGCTGCAGTTGCAATAATGACACTGATAATATTGATGGCATTGAAGATAGAGTTTAGCTTAGAATGGAAATGAGCAGAGTATTCATCTTGAACTGCATATTGCTGTAGGCAGTGGAAGGCCTCAGAGCTTCTTTGTTTTGTTGTTCCGCTGTTCAGCTGTTTTTCTTTGATAGTGCAGCTCCAAGCTATTAATATATATATTTACTCAGGACAGAGCTTGTTCATTTCACTGAAGCCCCACAGCTGACATTTGGCTGTACTGAAGAACAAGCATTTATTTGATTTCATTCCTGCTGTTGGTTTTTCAGGGACAGCTACATGTAGGTGGGGAGTTCTCTAAGGGGTTCCCCCAACTCCTTTATAATTTTTATAAAACATTTCTCTCTCTTATTTGGCCTGTGAAAGCTGTTGGCAGCAGGGAATGCCAACTCCTGCATCCTGAGATAAGGTTTCGTTCTCATCAGTATTTGGTCTCCATTCAGACTCCTGTTGATATGTTCTTCCTTTCCCTTTACTGATCTATCTGTTTGGCTTATGTTATTGTTCAGAAATAAACACAACACAGTCTTCCAGTAACCAAGCTGATTTATGTAGGTAGATGAGCTCTTCATCAAATGTCAGGGTCAGTAAAGCTCCTGCCCACTCAGATATTAATGCCCACTGTCTCAAAAACACCATTTATTAATATGAAATGTCAAATCCCAGAACTGAAACAAAAATGACTGAATAGGACCAAAACCTAGTAAGCAATCCAGAGCTTGGAATATATCTTGGGAATTCATCACAATAACTGACACCCAAAAGCACTTTGATTCCAAATGGGTCATGCCATACAACTAAGATCAAGACAGCCCTGTGATCAAAAGAAAAGAGACAAATTTGCCTATGCTGGATAAAAACCTTTTCTGTACCATTGAATTTGGTGGCAAAATTATTCTTGCCAAAGAAAGATTAATTTCTTTGTCTTTATCCAGACTTCATTCACCTGTCATGTAAACTTCAAGGTTGCAAGTGCTATCCCAGGTGGTGCAGTTTGCAACCAAGCATCCTAGGAGTTTACTCAGGTAAAAAAAAACTCTCACATACCCAGCTGGACAAGTTTGCCACACAGAGAGTGTGCCAGGCCTCCAGATACACTGTACAAAACAGCTAGAGCATCCATTTAGCCAGATTCAGCTAATTAAAGGATAGTCCTCTGGTGAAGAACTGGTGTAAAAGCTCTGAATTTCTCACTTCAGAACAACAAGAAATTGGTATCCACTTTAAATACTTCCCTGACTTCAGGAATGGTCTCTTGTGATAGAGGAGAGCCTTTCTGCTCCCTCAGTGGCAGTAAAATGCTGGGTCATTTGGTGTTGAAACTTCTCTGAGTGAGTCTTATCTGTTGCCTCAGGAGCATACTTATTACTTGCTTTGTTTTATGTTTTAATTTACTTTCCCTAAAGATAACACTTCAAAGGAGCAATTAATATTCTTGTAACCTCTTTACTGGTTCATCTTAACACCTGTTCATACATTTACAAAGAGAAACTCTACATAAAGAAAACAGCAAATACAGGAAGTATTGTAGAGGCCTCAACATATTCCCAGCCTTTTCCAATAATTTCTATGTTTAGTATTAATAATAATTGTAGGTTTTGGTTATTCTGGGTTATGAATTTTTCTGATGGCTTAAGCAAGTTATCAGCTTGGTCTTGATCTACATCCCAAAAATCTCTTAGTCCAGAGCTGTTGATAGCACAGCTGACTGCTCCATTTCATCAGTTATAATGTGTCACAGAGCCACAAAATTCTCCTTTTCCAGGACCTTTCTCTGCTATTCCCTGGATTTTGAAATGAAAACTTTTCCATGCATTTGCCAAGCTTGTCCAACCATTGGCATAGATCAAAACCAGTTATAACTGCAGCTGAGAACACACTAGAGCAGTAGAAGCAGAAGCACTGAAAACTTTCCTTCCCAAAAAGCCATGATTTCCATGGTTGTCTTGGTGTGTAAGGTCCAGTCCCAAATTACTGTGGAGAGGAGAGCATCTCTAGCCCAGATTCTCAGCAAATGTCCTTCTCCCTATGGCCACCAACTCCAGAGCAGCTGCCAAAGCAAGCCTTAGAGCTGATTCTGCTATTTGCTCTCCCCAGAATTGAGAAGGGTTATTTTTAATTAGCATTTCTGCCAGTACCTTGCCTCATTCTGTGTAGTCTTACATGGATATGTTAATATGTGGTTTTTTGTTCATGATTTGGATTAGGAATGGCTGGCAGGTATTCAGTCTGTATTCACCCACTTCTACAGAGGAAAAGTTATCAGCTTTGCTTTTCCATTAGATTTATAGGATTACAGCTGAAATCAGACCCAGATCCAGGGAGTTTTATTATCTCTGATCAATAAGCAATGAACAGGGGTAATATTGTTCATATAATATGGACACAGCATCTCCATAGGATATTGGAATAGCATTCAAACAAGGAATCACAAATCTAGTTTACTGGGAGATACCATTTACTAACCAAATTTCTGTTCAATTCTTCAGCCTAGCTAAACTGGGGATAAATCCTCTCACCTGCCTTATATAAATGAGAACAATATTTTACTTGGTACAGGATTTACAGAATAATAATATCTTATACTAAGAAGAAGTTTTTGAAAGAAGTATTTAACAGATGATGTTAGACCTTTAAGGACCTATGTTCTCTCTCAAGATCTGTGCAGAAGAGGTGCTGAACTTTGGCCTCCTGTTCTGACATGCTTGGACAGAAATAACCTTCAGACTTGCCAAAGCTTCCTCTTATGTGGGAATCAACAGAGGGGAAATATTCTTGCATTTTTACATTCATTTAAGAAAGCTTCATTACACTAATTTTGTTAATTGGTTACTAAACAGCTTACCCTAAATCTTCATTTCAAGTCTACATCTGCTGTCATTTTTTACCATATCTTAGTATTTTATACAGTATTTATTTTCTTTTCCTTTTTTAAGTGGCTACCAATGCACCTAAGGCTATTTTGCTGTACAAACTCCTGCTTCACTGCTTTTTACCTTTCTGTGAACTATAGTACATTTGTTTGCAAAATAAGCTTCATGAGTCCATTACTGCATTCAACAGCATTTCCCCCGCTCTCTTCTGCTACCCCAGGCAGGTTGTCCATTCTGTCTGGCCAAAGCAAACACAGCAAAGCCAAGGCTGCCAGATAGAAATTCCTATTTTGTTTGACCTTGCTGGGACAAGTGGTGATCTGTGTTATCTACATATTAAAAGCATCCTTCAGGGTCAAAACCTGGCCATTAGAAAGCAAGGATCAGTAAGAATGCATAAAAGTTGTCCCCAAATGAAATGCTTTCTAGAACTGCATCAGCTTTAACAAGAAATGGCAGCTCACAGCACTACACACATCTTTTTATACTGTCAAACATAAATGCACAGGAATGTATAAGACATGATTGGCAAGTGCAACTACCAGATCTGCCAAAAAAAATTTGTGCACCTAGCCAAATAAATGGCAGTCAGACTGGGCAGTACAGACACTGACTCTGGCCCTGGCACCTTTGAGCAGTAAACCTTTGCCCTGCTAATAAATGGTAAAACACAATTGCATTTTTGTTTACCAACATATAGTCAGAACAGCATTATCTCAGTCCTTGAAAAGAAGACTCACTCTTCTTTACTTCCCCTTTCTTCTCCATTTTTTTCTCATTTTTTAGAAAAATAATTTCATGTTCTCCTCCCTAGGCTGCCAGTAGTATGTTCTGTTACCAGTCATGAGTGATGTTCTGAGCACTGGAGTGCACAACCTGTTTTAATGAGCTCTGGCAGAACATCAGACTCATTCCCCCACTCCCTGTCTAATTACAACCTGCCATTTGTGTGACTCTGTTCCAGGATCTATCAGCAGATCTATTGGATACACCTATTTCTAGGGATTTATAGAAAAGCAATAATAATGAGCTTAAAAATGACTTAAGAATGGCATGCAACTGCAATTTTTTTGTATCCTTTCTACACTATTTACCCCATTAGCTTAAGATGTTTTTGAGGCCTATGTAAAGAGCAAAGTTTACTGCAATTAACATATGCTGTTAATTCACTTTTGGTACTTGAAGTAAAGTCGTGAAACTCTTTGGTGACAAAACAATTTGGGAAGTTTCGCCCATAGTTCAAAGCTCTCATCCTGCAAGGACAAATACACATATTTTACTTGCTGCAATTTAGCAGACATGTTTATATCTAAAGGATGACTGATGTGTCCAAGAGTCAAGCCTGATGAAAGTCTTCAGCAGACCTCAATCTGCACTAACAGGCTGAAGCTACTTTTACCTCCTAAATATTGTTATTTAGGAGGCAAAAATTAGTTTAAAACAAAGCATTTGAAAATTACTTTCAGTTCTACTCATGTGCCAACCATGATTTTTTCTGGACTCAGATCCTGGCAGAAAGATAAAGGATATACATCTAATAATTTTGTATGTGGACCAGCCAGGGATGTAAATTGCTACAGAAAAATGCCACTCTCATGATTAAGGACAGGTCTTCACCATCCTTTTCTAATTCTTCCAAACTGAACAAGAATTTTGCTGAAAAAAATCTGCTTATGATCCAATCAACATGGTGCTTCAGTTGCTTTTGAAAATTCTAAGGCTTTATGGATAGAAATACATACAGAGACACACATGTGTGTACAAAAAATAATGCTGGTTTGATTTTCTAAGCTGTCAGTCATTCTGTAACAACTGTAGACTGTAATCCAGGACAAAATCAAAACATACCCTCCCTGCCTGCAGAGATGGGTCATAAAGGTTTTAAGGTTATAAAGCCATCAGCTTACGCACTAATCAGATCTTAAAATATTTGCTGTCTGTTTAGTAGGATTGACTTAGGGTCCACTCAAGAGATTTGGAAAATAAAGGTATCAATCTTCACAGTTGTTACCTGCTTCAATACAGGAATGAGTCATTTACTTTGCTTATTCCTAGAGTAGGACACAGTTCAAATTTCGTGCAAATCAATCTCAACTTCACCTGGTTACTAAGCACTCAACTGCAGTACTTTGTTATTAGCCCACTTTCTTGTTAATTCTGTGGCCTGAGCCCAAATCTGGGAGCTCCCATCAGGCCCCAGGAAGAAAACGAAAGGTGACTGAACAAGTAAAACATGTAAGAGCAAATGCAGATCTGCAATTCCCACTACCCACTCATGTCTGGCTTGCCTGAGTGGTCCAAGAATCACTACAGTGCACAGAAAATTAATTAAATATTTCATTTAAATTCTACACCTGAAATTTCTTTACTGTTGTACCAAGAGTATACAAGAAAGACAGTACTTGCTCTTTTTTCTTTCTACATAGTTATCAATAGGGCAAAATTGATGATCTGAAGAAAGAGGAGCTTTATAGGACATAATTTTTTTTTTTTTTTATTTTTATTATTGCAAGTCCACTTCACTCCATGCAGCTATTTAACATGCTTTTTTATTTATTTCTGTATTGCATTTTCAAATCTCTGCTTTGTTCTCTGAACACTGCATGCCATGGCTCATGGACTGACTTTGTGCCCAGTATCTCCTGCTTTCATCTACAGAGCTTTTTCTGGCTCTGTTATCTGGAACATGGGCTGCTTAAAGAGTGGATGATGGGGTATTACTTCCCTTATCCAACACACATGGATCTTCCCATAAGACAATGCACAGGCAATATCTGTGCTGTTTATCAGTCTTCCTTTGCTTTTGTAAATCAAGAATGTAATCTAGTTAATAGGTTTCCCCCTGTATGCCTATTTACATTTCTACAGCTTAATATATTCCATAAATTAATAGGTTGAAGGGGCATACTTCAAGTTCAAACTCTGGCTACAGTTTTACAAGCGAAGGCTGCAATAGCTGTAAAATCCCAATTTCCAGAAGTACTAAATTTGTTAATTTTGAAGACAATGGTAAAATGGTAAACACAGATGTAATAAGAAATATTATCAAATCATTCTAAATTAAAAGTTGAGGAGTTCCATTTACCTGCATCAACCTGTGACTGCATCAGTATCTGATGACATATATCTCTGCATCTTATGAGTTCACCTTTTTTGCTGCCGGTCTTTCATGGATCCCTAGCTTTCTCCTAACTGTCCACACAAATAAAAACTTTACTCTTTAAATGACTCAGTCATGAACTGCTACATCTACACTACCAACAAATCCCAGGTTTTATTAGCTGGGACTGCTATGTTCTGTTTTCTGCAGAACAGACTGGAATTGTTTGATTAAAGGGCCTGCAGGTACTAAAAAGGTGGTGTTTTGAGGAGGACATTCAGAATCTGTTGATTTTGTCAAACTTTATTTTCTAGTTTCATTACACTTAGCAGAAGTCACTTACTGCTCCTAGAGAAGTTGGATGCATAGTGGCCATGGCCAATGGTGATTTTTTAAATTATAATTTATAGGTTATTTACCTATATTTATAATATATAGGTGATTTAAATCAATCTTCAGGTATTTCTTCTCTCAATAACCTGAACTAACATATAATGTTAGGGTTCCTATAGACCTGGGATTTGCTGCAAGCCTTTCAAACTTTAAACATGACTTTTACCTGGCACTCACTTTTCCTATGTAGAAAGCAGAAATAACAGTGGCTTTGTGAGAATGGTGTGTGGATACACAAATTTAATGGTTGTGAGACATTGCAAAACTGTTGAGAGATGGCCACAGAAGAATTCAGGTAAAATCTCTAACACTAATGGAGTGATCCAGTGAGGGTTATAGTAACACTCCAAGCTATAGTAACACTTCAAGCTGGCCGAACACTTTTGGAAGGCTGGTATGAATTAATGACCAGCCTTGGTTCTCCATTTGGTTTTCTGGTTGCTGTTCTTTTTAGAAACAGTGTGGAAAATGCAAAGTGAGTTTCAATTTTCCTCTTTGACAGTTGCCAAAGGACTAATTCTTCATACTACTTTTACTTGCATCCTATTACCCATGTCAACAAAACAGTGATAACTAAAATGAGCTCCAGTGTGGTTTTGGAGTATCTCTCTTCTGACCTCTATATACAGGTAATAATTTATAGGGCTGTTCATAGTTTCTGAATATATGTAGAAGGCTGTATAAGGCCTGAATATAGCTCCTTTTTATTTGCAAGGTGGCAAAATAATGGAGTTTAAATCTGAAAATTAAGGTATACAAGAGAAAACTTCATGAGTCATAAAAGTAAAGATTCTAGACAAAGACTGTTCAACATGGATCTAGCCTTCATTACTGTAATTTTTCATGCTATGAGCTGATTCAAAATACTAGGGATGCTCCCTGGTAGTGCCCATTAATCCTTTGGAGCATGCTAAAGAATGGATTCCTAGAGTGGTAGATATTGAAGTTCAAGGATGCTGAGACTCCTGAAAGGCATCAGAATACAATATAATCCTGCTGATAAAGGAAGGAAAATGCCAAGAAGGCAGTACAGCTTCCCAAATGTCTACTCAAAGAATGGAGGGCAGCAAGAATTTGAAAGAATTATATACAGATGAACAGAGCTGGACAAAGATAAGAGCAAGGGAATGTGCAGTGAGGTAATTTTAGTTAAAGAAGAAACAGTGAATAAAAGAATATTTGAAGATATCAAAAAGAAAAAGTACACTAATGAGAAATTAGACCAGGTAATAAACAATCAGGAGGATTATCTTACTAATGATTCAAAACACAGTTGAGTTTGGGTTTTTGTTTTTCTTTTTAGTTCCAAGTTTGGTCTGTAAAAAAGAGAAATAAGGAAAGGTGGTGTGGATAGCAAAGAAAGATGCAAAGAAAATCTGTTATTTCTCTATGCCTGGCTCAGGAGCCCAAAGTTTTACCACCCTTCCCTAGGGCAGACTCACCTAGAGACAGACACGTGTCTCCAGATCTCTGCCTTCATTTCAGGGAAAGTTTGCTGAACCCAAAAAGTTTCTATGAACTGTTGTTATCAATGAAACTTGACTTCAGCGTATTTATTTCTACAATTACCTAGAGTAACATTTGCAAGAGGGATCCTGAGGCTGGCTGGGCTGTAAAACAAGGGGTTTGTATCAAGTGAGTCCTCTCTGACTCAGTTTATATTGCTTTAATTCTAACAGGTGGGAACAGAACTGTGCATGGAAATATATGACTATAGGGAGCTAGACAAGGCCTTAAGACGAGTTCTTATTCTGAGGCAGAATAGGTAATAGTTGGCCAATTTCCTTTTCCCAAAATCCCCTGCAAAAGCTTGCTAAACTTCCAGAGGTAGTCTGTTCCCAACTCTTTTCTTATAAATCAGAAAGATTTCCTAACATCAGAACAACAACATGAGTTTCAAAGAGATCAATTTCTTTCTTTTTTATTGTCAGTAGAAACAGGGAAATAAAACCCCCATACCATTGTCTTTTCCATGACAACATTTTGCAGGTGATTATTACATTCAGCTGCTTCTTTAGCAATCAATTCTATCAGCCTTTCATTTCTAAGCCTTGTGTTCTTGCTGGCATTCTCTCAGCTTTCTCCAAACTGTCCACCCACTGAAGTGTGAGAATGCAAGTGGAGAACAGTGGTCCTGGAGAGCCCCAGCAGTACTAAATATCATGGCATAATTAGATCACACTCCTGTTCCACACTTCATGGCAGCATTTGTGTTCTTTTTCATCCAGCACCACATTTGTGAATGATTCCTATTCAGTTGATGGCCAGATAATTATCTGCAGTGATTTTGCACAGCTAATCAATTCACAGTGTGTTGGTGTTTCCATCTAGAGATCTGCCTCTATTGGATGTCACCTTACTGATTTCAGAATGTTTATCCAACATTTGGCAATGTTTTTCCATCACCATTTTCAGTTTTAATCTCCCCCTCACAGACTCTCCCAACCTTTTGGTCTGATCTACATTGAATTTCTTTTTCTATCCTCTGTTTCACAATCTCAATCAATAGCAAAATGCTTATAAAACCAGACACAGGAAAGATCCTTCTGGGTTTGCACTTATTTTGTCATTAGAGTTTGATGTATCAACAGACTTTACAAAATATCTCTCACACAATCTTATTAAAAATGTATTGAAATGATCTCAGATGTCACCACTTTTAGCAGCAGCAAGCAAAAATTGCCATAAACAGGGGGCCAGAATGCTTTAACAGTGACAATTTAAAGGAAGTAGAAAATAAATATTTCATATATTTCATATATCAGCATATAATTTCATACTAAATTTGCCAGTTTTATATTTTAGTCAAAGAGTAATCATACAAAAAAAACCCCTCTTAAATGTTAGAAATATGAGCAAAAATATTAAGAATTCAATCCTTCCTCCAAAAATCCAAGTCATGCTTTGTTATGCACTGCAATTCCATAGAAAGGACACACTGCAAAGTCTAAAGAGAGAGCCAAGCATGGTAAATTAAACCTTACAGTGGAGATCTGAAGAAGCCAAAACAGTAACTGGCTCTGTATTGTAGAAATACTGTATCACAGCCCAATGAGGTGATAATCTTTCTCCCCATGGCTTTGGTGACACTGCACATGGAATTCTGTACACAGATTTTGGCACTCTAATACTGCAAAAGTGCCAGTGAACTAACCATAATTCAGAAAAAAACCTGAGGGGGTGTGTGTGCATTAGAGAGGATGCTTTTGAAGAAGCATTAGAAGAACTGTTAAGATTTGCTAAAGAAAAGCTATAGGGAATATTATAACATCTGCAAATATCTACATTTGACAAGGAAGAAGTGAAGTTTTTCAGATATAAAATAGATTGCAATAATAAATTTCAAAATGAAGGCAAAAAAACAAACATAACCAGAATATTAGAAGGAGCTTCCTAAGTCTGTGGCCAATATATGTGTAACACTTTTATTTTAGCCTGGGTAACAGGGTGCAGCCTCTTGGACCATTCTCATCAAAAGTAAAACATTTGCAAGTATTTATTGGCTTCAAGATTTGGCCTTAGGTGAAAGAAGCAATGATTTCAGTAATTGATGTAGGACTTAAACAGGAGGCTCAGAGAATGTCTAAAATTGGTTAAACAAGAGAAAAGTAATAGTCCTTCAACAACTACACATAAACCCTTTTTTTCTATGAAAAAAGTAACTTCTTAGTATTTCCATTGTTTCTACCACAAAGTGTTTTTTTAAAACATATCTGGTTTCATATCTGGTTTCATATCTGGTTTCAACACCTAAATCAGCCTATGAAATGGTGTGTGTTTAACTGCAGTCCATATATATTTATTGATTAAAAAAAAAACAACTATCCTGTGATTTATTTTTAAATAACTAGCTTCAGTTATACTTCTGTAGAAGCTCACACAATTTATTGACAGACATTTTCCCAAAAAACTTAAACAGAGAAATATTAGGTACATGACTGCTTCTGTACTTCAATAACCATCACTGATAGAGAAAATAGTGGAAAAAGCCAGAGATAAAGAATGGATTTTTTTTTTGTTTTGGCAGACAGATCAGCATTACTTTAGACATTATTATTAATATTCATTTGTGTGCCCCAGGATACTCACACAAAGCACCAAGAAAATTAAAGGATTTTAGCAGAGACTTTTAATCTGTTTCAGGCATTTTAGCAAGTTATAGAAAACTGACAATGTCAAAATCCAGAGACTGCCAGCTGTCTCTGATGAAGTCATCAGAATCTGATGAAAGAAAGCTGTGCTACAATTGCTAGTCAGGAAGCCTGGCCAGGTTTGCTTCCATACTTGCTGATGAAACAAAAGTTACAGCTTGTAGAGAACAATTGGATATTTCCATGTGTTATTCCAGTAATAGCTTTCCCTGTCTCTTGCTTCCAGCTACCAGCAACGCTCGCTCGCTAAAATCTGACAAATGGACTGTGTTCAAAGTTGGCTAATTGGCACCTCAGTAGTGTGGACGTGACTTCTGTCTCCTCAAGCTCTGACAGTTCATCTGCTCTCAATGGTAACTTCCAGAGAAAGCCCAGACTACTCTTTTATCATCCATTGCTGTAGTCACAAGCACTTGCTGTCACAATTGTCAATATACCCGAAACAAAACTATTGTAAAAACAGTTTCTATGCAGTCTTGAAGAATTTTAGATGATGCAAAAATGCCTCATGAAGATAACATAGTATGGTAAAACAGTACCTAAAATATTCTCAAGGCCTATAAAGAAGATAAAATTGAACCCAATTTTGGAAAGTGTAGGATTGGGAATGTCAGAAGTATGCAGCAATTTAAATTTAGTCAGGATTCTTAAAATAAATACATTTCTGCCAAAAACGTAAGATATGGAGATGCCACAATTGATTAACCCATTGGATAATAATTTTTCTCTTAAAATACATCATAAATATTGTCAATAACTGATAGTTTACACTGGTTTAAAATAAGTCAAATGTTCCCTAACCCTGACTGCTTTCAGAGTAGAATTTACAATGGCAAGTTAGCAGACAGTGCACTCACCTGGACTATGCCTGTTGCACATGACAGGGAGCCCTCACTAGTATTTGGGAAAGGGCATGTTAATAGTCTTTGCAGCCTAATAAACACTGAAAAAACCACCCCAGTCAGCTTGATTGTTCTCACTATGACTTCAATTAAGCAGTGTACTTGGAGAGGACATGGTTTGAGCAGGTAAGTGAGCAACACCTTTGATGTAAGGGCTCTGTTTGAGTTGAGCCTGCAGTTTGTAATTTGTTTAGCCAGTCTTAAAGCAAGATGATGCAGAAGGAATCACACAGGCAACATCTGGACTTCAGGTAATCTGGTCAGTAATGAACTAATGACATGAGATCATGGCTACGTATGTCTTCAGGACCAGCATCTTTGTGTTAGTTAACTCCATTGAAATTAACAGAGTTCAAGTAACCAAAGTGAAAATATGAACAAGTATTTTCTTCTTGCAGTTCAAATGGGATTTTTTAAAGTAAATCTCAGATATCAGCTCATTAAATTTGGAGTGTTCAGAAAATGGATAAAGCCCCTTCCTTTTTAAAATATAAGTTTTACAACCATTTTAAGTGTTTTGTAAATTAGATATAGCAGCCTTCTCAAAATTTTGGAGGAAAAGAGGGGACAAACATGGCCAGACACTTGGTAATGTATGTCAACAATGAGCTCCCATTCAGAGATTTTTCCGTAAAAAAATTTTATCCACTGCTATGGCAAGTCATTGCTGACTGTATGAACAATTTCAGTAACCACTAACATATGTGAAGTCTTCTTCATATGACTCATCACTATCAATAAAGCTCAAAAATGAAATAGAGAATAAGAAAGATTGAGTTGATTTGTAACTCATACCTCAGTCAGAAAAACTGTTATAAAAACAGATTGTTAAACAGTTGAATTTATCATGGTCTCAAACTAAAAAACCTTCACCTCATTTTAAAAAGCATCAGTAAAATGAAAATAATAATTTTGGGTTTGTAAGAAATATCTTGACAAGCAGTGACTAAATAAAATAACCTTATTTTATTAAGTGTTCTCTACTTCAAGGCTGCAACTTCCACTCTATGTTCCACCACCTCTGAGTGCAGGGCTAGTCAAAAACAAATTGATGCAAGGATGTGAGAGAAAGGGCACAGCAATATTTCCTGCCACTTCTCTGAGCTGGCTTGCAGTAGAGTGAACTACAACTAAGTCTGGACGTGACCTAATTCATGGCAAGGCAGACCTCTTTTTATCATATCTTGCACACCCAGAGGAAACTCAGACTAAAGAATAGATTCACCATCCTCTCAGGAAGCCAAGCCACTGGTGACCAAAAGGCCACGCGGGGCAGGGCACGATGCTGGGGTGCTTGTGAGTGTGTTTGGGTCACATGCCTGAGGAGTATTGCAAGAGCTGGCAAAAGCTGCTGAAGGTTATCATAAGCCTTGAGCATCTCTGCTGGTTAAGCTCTGAAAGGCACTGCAGCTTGCAGACAGTCCTGGGGTGTTTGTGAGTGTGTACATGGGCAGTGATTCCTTCCACAGATCACTGCCATATATTACACAAGTTTCTAGGAACATCCACTCTCTTACGACATGGGTACATATCTGCAATGCCAGAATCTAAAATAAAGGTGCATGAAAGTACTGGGTCTGATGATAATTTGCACTAAGGTAACTGTACCTGCTTTTGGCCATGTTATGAGGCTGTAAATAGGGAGCAAATCCCAGCAGATCTTTTTAAACACTCCTCTCCATTGCTCAACAGGTGTCAGACACTTCATGTAATCATAAGAATCAGGCCCCAACAAAAACCAGCACAACATAAATTCAAATGGCTAATAACTACACTTTCAGTGCATTTCAGCAGCCATATGGAGATAAATTCATAACGTAATTAAAACAGTTCAGAAATTCAGAAAGTGAAACACTGTATTTGCAGTTTCATTCACAGCCAGATTAAATGGTGTTATTTTGCTCATCTCATAGAAAATTTTATTCATATTTTTTGAGGAAGTGTCTATATAAGCATTTTTTTTGTATAGTTCATGAAAATAACAGAGGAGTAAGACCATTTATTAACTGGAACCTGACAGCGTGTACACATGTGGTCTAATTTGCATAATTCAATTTAACTTCTGTGGAACCATAGACATGAACAAGCACCTCACGTCTTTAAAAGTTCATAAGATCAACCTGTGTCTGTTTTTCTCCTTCAGTATTGTTAAATTTGGTCCAGTGTAACTACACGTGAGTACTGGGCTGCAAAAGCATCAATTAAGGACTGATGATCCTTCACATACTGGTTTATACTGTAAAATAATATTTGCTAAATAAAAATTGAAGAAAGAATGACCTTAGGCTTGATATTTCCATTACAGTGAAAAATCTAACAAAAAAGAAACAAATCCATTTTACAAAGAACGTAAGAATATGAACAGTTAAATGCCACTGTATTGACTTAGCAAGGTAATGGAAAAACCAGTGCTTTTGTTTGTAGAAGTTACTATTCTGCAAGTAATTTGCACTACTTTAGCTATTATTTTTCTATTTATTCTCTGGAATTTAGATGGGGAAAATTAGCATTTTTATTCCTTTTACATTGTCCTAAAAAACCAAACATATGTGTCTCCTGCAATGGAGATGCACACAATATCCAGGACTTTTATTTTCCTTTTTTTATTTAACTAATACTGTCAGAGAAACTTTTTAGCTCTGGATGAAAAATTGCATCTCAATGACTTTACAGAATGTCAAAAACTGTTAGGTTAATAAAGCAGAGTTTTAGCTACTTGGCTTTATTCTCCTGTGCATAGCTCTCACTACCCCTATTTTCCTTCATTTGATCATGAGACTAGCAATAAAACTTCACTTCACCTTAATAAAATAGAGTCAAAGCATATCATTTAATATATTTCTATTTTATTTTAAATAGACACTGATTGTTGATCTGAAAACATATCATTCTATACTGTTGTACCTTTCTGCCTCATTTTTCCATTTATATCCATTGTTGACTGTGATGGAATTATACTAGCAAAACAATATGATCCCAGCCTTGAGAAGGTGTCTCTCTGCTAGGTCAAACAATTTGCCATAATGAAAATTGCAGAAAGAAAATAAGTGCATTCACTAAACAGTCAAGAACATTGGCCTTTCTTCTCCATGCCTCATGATAACAGATTGGCCTTGCCAAGTTCCATCACAAAAACATTTTCATCTGTAGAAGATATTATAATTCTTGTTTTGAGTGATTGCTTTTAGATGACACACAGCAATAAATACGAACTTTATTTTATTTAGTGACCAGCGCTTCTGAAAGGCTGCAAGCCAACTAGAGCAGCAGAACATTGAATACATAAAACTGCTGTTAAAGAAGGTTAAGGCTGTGTCATAAACTATCTAAAATGTTATTATTATTTCAAGCTTAAGCTGCTGTACTGTTGGGAGAAAAGAAAAGAATACAATAGCAGGAGTAAAAGCAGAGTCAGTCAGAAAAAGTCACTGTAATAATGACTTTGGGATTAGTCCAATACAAAAAAGGGCAGATCCACTGTGGGTTACAGTCAACATCAGTGATACCATATCAAAGTCATTCTACTCCCAAGCCACAGGAAGTTTTCTTTTCAGCTAATAGCCTAGAAGATGCAAGGATTGGCCTCGTTTACAATTAATACAATGTGAACAAGAGTCATAATTTGGGAACAAAAAGTTAAACTACGTTTCTTCCATATTTTCTGTTTTTCCACTACTACTTTTTACACCTGGAATGTAGTTGATGGCAGTTCATGCAGAACAGGCAGAAAAAAGGTCCTGTTTACTGCACAGGTATTTCAGTTGGATGAACAAGCACGAGTTGTTATAGAATTTACCATTCAAATTACAACACCTTTTTACACATGCACTTCTCTTCACTCCCATGCAGCATCCTGGGGAGTGAGAACCTTTTCAAGGTTCTTTGGCTCTTTAAGCCTTAAAAATGGTGCTGGGCATCCATCAATGCCATAGAAGCATGTTCCCAGATCACTGCTATGTGTACTTTTATTTGTCCCCATAAAAGTAGGCTCAATTCTGCCTTTCAGAACTGACTTCAGCACTGTCTGGCAAGAAAAAATCATTTACCTTTTCCAGAAAGTTGAAGAGCAGCCTCCTACTTTCACAGAGCTTGGCCAGAATACAACCTAGCCCTGACATTACTTCTAGCACATTTTAGAGATCATCATATATTCCAAGTCCCATCCAGCACTCAAGCCCCAGTGACACAGCACTCTGTTCCTCCCCTTGGGAAGCACTTTGCCTTCACATTCAGTTTATGGATGGTCCTAACTCTTTCAGTGAAATTTCACCTACGAACTTGAGCCTTAAACAACTTGAAATTTACTCATGTATGACAAAAACAGTGCAAAATCCTTGCCATTCTTTTCAGATTATGCTGCAGACTGTTCCCCCAGCCTCGCAGGCCTACCCACAGCTCCTACAGGGGGACAGCAATTCCCTAAGGCTCATGGGCAGGTTTTGGGCTGCACAGCCAGCCAGGAGGAGTTTCAGCACTTGCAGCCTCCTCTTGATAGCACTGCTGAGTTGAATTGATGATTTCTGCACAATTGTGCTGTTATAGCCATAATGGCTGGTGGGTAAAAGAGAGAAGATGATGATACTTTTAACAACTGTAATGAAAAATGTAAATGGGAATTATTTCTAGCCTGTGTGAATTACAAACTCTATTTATTAACTAAGTGTTATGGCTTGCAGAATGGCTTGTGATTTACTTGTGAATTGTACATCTGGTAAAAACATCTGAAATTCACAATCTGATAATCTGCTGACTGTGATACTCTTGGATTTTAAATCAAGAATATGTTTCTCTTGTACCCAGTGCCCCAAAGAGCTAAAACTGGGGTAAAATTAATTACATCTTTTCTACTACCTATTTGCTTATATTAACATTAATCCCATCATCATTTTTTCCCCCAAAATACTAGCTGGTGGATTTTTTCTCTCATCCTTTGTATCTCCTTGAATTTTATAATCCAGGAATCCTGGAATGCATAGCCTGTTCTGTAGCTGTAAAGCTGACAATTACAGTAGAAATTTGCTACATCTACTTTGCTCAAAAAGAACCCCTCCAGAAGAGAACAGAACATCTGAATGGCATCTCCAACACCTTGGCATATCTAGTATAACTGCAATCTGGTGCCAGGCACTGAAAGAATTAATTACCCACTACCTCAGCACTGGAAACATGATGATAACAAGCAGATAAATGTCATGTACACAGACATGATGTGGCAACAACTTTCTCCTTTGATAATGATGTAGATTTGAGCTGCAATTTAGAAGTAGGAATCAGAAGGTTTTTCTTTGCCTTCTCTGTGGAAAGTCTACCTCCACACAGAAAATAACAAGCTGATTTTCTTTGTGACCACTTTTCTTTCTGTTTTTGTCTTCAGTGTATGCTCTACAATATGGGAAGGAATTTGGATGGTAAAAACGTTTTTCTTTAAAAGTATTTAAATAAAAATCTATTTTTTTCTACAAATCAATCGTACTCCGTATCATATTATTTTTATTATAATGTCTGAGGGAGAAGACAGGAGATACTGCACAGACTGATAGGAAATGCTGCAATTTTAGGTTAATCACTGAAAAAAATTACAGCTTGGTAATGAGGTTAAGAATGAAAATGTGGTCTATAAAAAACCTTATGTGATATACATTTCAAATGCAGTTTTAATCAACCCCTTATGGAGGAGGATGAAATCTAAGTAATAAAAATGACATACTGCTTATGAAAGTTTTAAAGTGACATGAAGTTATATCCTAAAAAGAGGCTGAATAACCTCCTAAAAAGAGGCTGAATACTTATTGGGTATCATGTATCAGCTTTGCCAGGAAACTGATTGGGGCTGACAATGGTTGTTACCAGCAATTTCCAGGACAGCTTCTCCATGCTTGTCAGCAACAAAAACTAATGCAAGTGTTAATATAGGTGTCAGAGCCATTTCTCAGTGCTATTTTAAAAAAGAAAATTGTGACCAGATATCACACAAAAACCAGATAGATGAGAGTGTCTTACCAAAAAAAAAAAAAAAAAAAAAAGAGAGAATTCCTAATGGTTTTTACTTATTTTTTAAAATAAAACTTTGTTATCAGGTCTAAATGCAACATTTCAAATCAAGAAGTCCCTCTCACCCTCTCACACAAATAACAAGTAAACCCTAGCATACTTATTAACGTGTCTAGAAATGCCAAGTAATGAAGCAAGGGGCATTGGAAAGGTTGTTTTATTACCACAACCATAGCTAACACTAGGAGCTAGGCTTCCTTTACAACAAAGAAAAAGCCCAACAAATTTAACATGACAAAAGATAAATCAGTGCTCTCGAAAAGCTATTAAGCCATAAGTGTTAATTTCCCTTAGTTAAATCTTTGCTCCATCACCTTGTTATATATGAATCATTTCATAAAAATGAAAAAATGGTGCTTTAGAAATATTAAAGTCATAGTTTTATGGCTTCTTGAATAGGTCAGGTTCTTAAACTTTCAGTAAAGGGTATCTAAATGCAGCTATCTTTATAAAAGCTAAAAAAAGATGACAAAGTGCAGTGGAGAGAATCTGTGAAAAATCAAGAATACAGACATATCTCAGGTCTCATTGACTTTTAGAAACACTTTGAACAACAGCTGTAGCCACTGGGGTGCTGTAATGACATAGCCCATTATAAAAAGTAACACTAAGTAAATGTAGGAGTGGAAATTTAACAATTGGACATTTAATGGCTGCAATTATGGCAAAAGAATAATGAACCTATTAGATAGAAGAACTGGCAATTACTCTAAGGCTTATTGCAATACAGCTGTGAAAAAAGTAATACAGAAGCATGCTTAAAAATGGTTATTAAGGGGGGATAATGCATTCTGTTTACCTTGACAGAAGCAATTTTTCTTCTGAAATGAAATGGAGCTTTTTGGCTATCAGACATGGGAGCTCAGATGTGATGGATCCTGCTATTTAAAGGTAATGTATTTCCAGATATGCTTTTCTAGGTATAAATGATGTCTACACAAGACTATAACAGCTAGATTTATCGGTCAGCAAACAGACAGAGGAAGATGTTTAAGAACATGCAGAAATGAAAAATAAATAGCATGCAAAAATTTAAGGTACCCTCTAAGCAGTCTAAGTAGCTGCTGTTCATGAATGGAAATATTAAATATTATTTGTCTCTTATCAAGACAGATTAGGTGCCAGACACATTAGAGACCTTACAAAATTCCCACATTGGGATTCAGATAAAATTTATTTGGCTAACTTAATTTTCAGCTGTATACATCCAAGTGAGGGTGCAAGGGAATGGAAAGGAGTAAGGAGTGAAACAAGGAAGGCTGTAGAGGAAAGCCTCAATTGTCTCAATTGTATGGAAGTGAAATGTTTGAATAAAGCAATGTATCATTTTCAAAAGTAGCTTCCTTTAGACAGCCAGAGGCAACAATTAAGGGTGGGAAGTTGGTGAAAGTTTTGGTACAAGATACAGGATGTGTTGTTTGTCCACATATTAAGTGGAATTCTGGAATATCCAGAATTCAGAAGACAGCCATTTCAACGTTGCCCAGGCCAATGATTTAACTGGGGACTGTGTTGAACATTGTGGAAGTAAAATGTTCCATACCAGGTCATGGAATTGTTTTTAAAACACACATCCTAAGCTCAAGTAATAATCAGTATGTGTTGATCAGCTTTTTACTTCATTTAGTGTGCCATGACAGATTTATTAAACACACCAGCTCTCAGCCGTTCCCACAGAAGGGCTCAAAACTTAAAAATGGATTTAACTTGGAATGGCAGAGAATGCAACCAAAGAAAGGACCTCAGGGCTCACATTTTATCATTTGGTGCAGATGGTTAGAAAGAAACCAAGATTTGACTTTAAAAGGCAAAGCAAATAGGATTAACTAATTGAGGAATTACTTAAAGGCACAAATCATAATGCCTTATGAAATGCTTTTTTAAGGCCAGGAACAAAATAATCAAAACCTTATGCACTAACAAAATTCTTGTCAATGGCTTTGGCCTGAGCTTGCTAGGATCATGGAAATTAATATGTACAAAAATGGGGGAAATCTTGGCTTAAACAGCATGACAATTAGCAATCTGTGTGTATTTGGTTCAGGTTCTGGGACTAACTTTGCCTGTTTTATGTAGCCATGGCTGCTCAAAGCAGTGGAAAAACTATGCTATGAGGGACCATAAAAATGTTCCTGTTTGCTCTAAATTATTCAGTAGGTGATTTAGGCCCAAGACCAGTGTGAATATGGGTATGGAAAAGTGGCTTTGAGCTTTGGCTAACATGCGAATTAATTTTGAGAATGAAAGGGTGAATTGGAGATTGACCTACTGACTTAAAAAGGTGTTTGTCTAAAAGAAAATGAAATTAAAATCAAGCTATCCTTAATGTGTACCAAATGTCTCCCTTGTGCTGTGGTACTTTTGTTACAGGCTTTGGTTACTCCATGGAACTGGTTCCATATACACATATTCCCTGCATACATTCCTCAGGAAATGTCAGTTGCTGAAAATGAGTCCCCAGATCACCGAGAGCAGAAGGCTCTTCAAGCTCAGGAGTGGGGACCATGTAGGCTATGGAGAAACATGTTCTAGAGATAGCAGAGAAGACCACTAAGGAGCTCTAAGGTAAACATAGCCCTGTATTTCTCGTCCAGAGTCAGAACTCATTTACTTCTGAAATGCAGGCTGTTTATTTATTCCTAAAATATGTAAATATCTATATTATAGATGACTTGTGAATGATAAAGTGAGAAAATGCAGTATGATAATCCCCCTGAAAGAGAAACTACATTTACCTGTAAGTGTACCCTGAAGTTAGTGGCACTCATACCATCACTTGTCAAGCATGCCTGCCAGACAAAATGTTGTGATGCTATAAATTGTGTCTCTTTCCCCACATACCCTTCCTCCTTGTTTCCTTCATCTTCCCTAAGATACTGCTCTGCAGGTTTCAGACCATACTTACACTGGCAGTGCATTGCATCAGCATGCAAATTATAGTTACATCCTGCAGTGTGTGAGTGGCTGTTCTGTCAGTGCCTCAAACATGAGACTTCTCCTTAGACTGCAGTGTATCCGTGGTGTCTCTGGCTGGGAAGGTGGTGTTTTCACACATTCAACCCAAGCATGACTAAGAATGGAGCTTTAAAAGCATAGCCTGTTTGATTAGTGTTGATCTGCACATCAGAAACTAGTAAATAGAAAATACTAGAAGGTGAATATGATGGAAAGTGGAAAAAAACATACCATGAAAAAGTGCCATTAAAGCAGGATGTTATCCTCAGTTGTCATCTGCTGAGAATATATTTGTTCACCAAGCAATAAATAAACATATCCTCAGGTTCCCTGCTTTGAAATGATGCTAGAGAAAACCACATTGCCTTTACAATTGAGTTTAGGCTATCATTTGGTTTATGGCAAAGAGATGGCAATAGTTAACTGTCTCTGGGAGGGATGATTCATTCAGAAGGAGGAACAGTATTTTGAAGACCTCCCTACAAACTTTTCAGGTTCCCAGAGATGATGCATATTACACAAGACTAGAGAAGAATAGACACTGTCTTTGAAGAAGCATTAACATGCAGTGCCATCTTTTAAATGTTTTAATTGCTGGTATTCAGCATTTGTATGAGTCAGCCAGTATGTTTATATCAATTTTCTCTTTCTTGCTAACTTCCTTTTTCCTCAGAAATTGCTGAGAGGAGTTTGTGCTTTTTTCTTTACAAGCTGTACATATTCATCTGGGTGCCCCTCTGCTCATTATCCTTCAGAGAGAAAGCCCTTGCTCCTATACCTTCTGAAACTTCTTACAATGTGTGCTTTTTCTAGCATGATTATCTTTCAAATAGTACAGAAAGTCACTGTTAAAAAATATAAGGACTACAGCAATGGATAAAGCAATACTGGGTAATTTTTAATCTTCTTGAATGTGCTAATATAATTGATTCCTGAATTCTAAAAATTGTTATTCAGGTAGTCAATACATTAGGGACACTATAAAACTTCCCTTTTCTTTTTTTCTTCCTTTTTTTTTTTTTTTTTTTTTTTTTTTTTTTTTTTTTTTTTTTTTATTCTCCAGATATAGCAAACCTTTTTAAATGAGCTGTAGGTTTTCCTGGTTCATTTAGCTCCATCTGTCTGCTCCAAATATGGTCTCATTACGTGGTAGACTGTCTACAAGTATCTTCTTTCTACAGAAAACCTTTAAATTAAATGTTACCAGAGTATGAGAGCTTGCTAACCAAGGATTTGCCCTGTTTTCCCAAGAGGTTCTTTGCAAAGAAACATTCTCTCTTCAAAAAAAATTACAACACCCATAAGGAATTCCACTTACTGTGTTGGGGCAACTGTGCACTGAAATACAGGACAGTTGTGCAAATCAGTGCAATCCAAGGCTGGCCCAGCACCCCAGCTCAGATCTGGAAGTGATGTGACAGATGTGAATGCCTGCTGTGACACTAAGGGGATGTTTTGGACCCTCAAATGGCTGTGACCACCCCAAGAATCCCTGCTGTGACACTAGGAGTGTGTTTTGGATCCAAGCTGCTTTGTGCACACTATGTAGGTGTTACTAAGTTGGAAGACAGAAACTCTACAAGGCAAGATACTTTTGTCAGGATGGCTAAAAATACATCCAAAGGTGTGTCTGTGAAGAGCACAGTAGGTAGTGAGGAAAGACTTTAAATGGGCTGAGCAGAATATCCACAATATTCCTGCCATTAGCTGCTCAGTAAGATGAGTGGGAAACATAGCTCAAATGGCTGATGTGACAGACTGTCTCAGGTTTGCTGCATCAGAAGTTAAGCATTTCCTGTCACCAGAATACAGCATCAAATTCCTAATTGAAATTAATTATAAACCTCTGAATTCTCACTACTTTGGGGAAATAATTATGAATAATTACCTCACATATTCTTTATGATTGTCTGTATTTTTCTTCCAGACATTAAAAGGGAATTCTATGCATGGCTGCATTTCTTGAGAATGCAACTAGACTATATTATTTATAAGACAAGGGCATTACTTGCATTCATCTATGCTTTAGAACTGGACTGGCACCCAGATGTTGTTATTTAAAAGAAAAAACAAATCATGCCTCCCAAAATTTCACAAACTTAAAGTACATCTGCAAACATGAGAAAATGTTTGGAAAGTTTGGGTAAACTCAAATTTCATGAGAATTGTTTCTCCCTGATTTGCATGCATGAGTCATGTAATTGCCAATGAGTGATGAAATAGGGAAGCAGGTGGTAATGTCTGCACACTGAGTTATGAGTGCAGTTCTGAGGCAGGATGCTTTTCAGTCTGTAGGAGAGTTACCGGGAAATGTGACAGACCAGGTTCTGTCAGTTACTGGACAAACAGAATAGATCTGAAAAAGCAGTTTAACAAGCCAGCTAGAAAGCTATTTTAGAAAGTCTGTTATAAAAGAAAAAAGATGATTTCTCAGATAAGAGATATGAAAGGCTCAAAAAATACAAAGGATTCTGAGGGTTCCTATTATAATCTAGCTATCTAGCTCATCCAAAGATAAGAGAATAAGGGAGATCAGAGAGATATATTCGCAATGAGTGAAAAAAAAAAGTATCACCCTTTTTATTCTGCCCAATAGCCTCATTAAAAACAACAAACTACCTTGTTATAAAACTGAGATCCACTGTCTGTGTTCTTCCTAGCACAGCCTGTTGTATTGCATGACATTTGCATATTCCCATCAAATTTAGGCTGCTTGCACATCTTTCTAAGCAGCATTATACCACAAAAAGTAATGCACTAAATAACCAGTAATACACCATCCTTTTGACTGAAGACAAGACATGGAAAGAAAAAAAGGTGTATAGTCTTCAAAAACACTGTTTTGGAAACTGAATATATAACTACATTGCATTTCTGAAATGTCTCTTATTCTATCAGTGTTTTGTATGTGTTGCTATTTTGACTGCTATAAGAAAAAAAAGGAAAAAAAAGAGGCTAATGAGATGGAAGCTCAGCTTCTCCAGTTCAGTTCAGGATCAGTTCAGAAATTAACAGTGCCATAAGAACTAGACATGGATACACATATGACATAGCTGTAAATCATGGGAAAGCACTGCACAGTATTTACAGTGCAAAACTCTTCACCTGTCATAAACTAATCAATCCTATAGGCTGGTTGATGGGCAAACCATATTTCAGATTACAATGGAAGTCATTAAAGCTCCTCTTTATTGCTGAGTCACTAAAGTAGAATAATGAAATTCAGTAGAAGCATTGCTACCTGTGGGAAGCATTCAGGAGTGCTCTGCCACTGAGATCAGTATTTCTGACTTGTCCATTTTGAAAGATGACAGCTGTGTACTGAAAGCTAAAGGCAAATGTTTGTCATTGGCTTGTTGCATTACAAGCTCCATTTAGGACTAAACCATCCGTACAGTGACAGGAGAGAGAAACCATGTAAAGCACTACAAACTTGAGAGTCATTGTGGGATCTCAGCTGTGTATGTCTCTTCCTCAATGAAAGAGAGTTTCCAAGCAGTAAAGTCTTTGAACGGACTTCAGAAAGCAACCTGCACAGGAAAGAAGTGAAATTCTCCTGTGGTTTGCTCTGAAAGCTGCAGTTTGTCTACCTAAACACTGAGTTTTCACTGTCTGAAAAGTAAGATCCATTTTATTGCAACTAGGAAGCAGAACTAGCTGGAAGAAGAAAAGGCAGGAGGGATCTATTTGGACCAAAGCTGCTAAGCAGAATGAGAATCAAAGGCGAAGCAAGATCAATCAAAAAGAATTTTCTTGTCTTCAGATTTTCAGTGCTCTAAAGTCTTTGAGCAAAAAATGTCCCAAGGATTAAGAAATGCCTTGCCAAACATACTTTGTGATTATTACCTCAGTACCAACCCAGGAACATGCTGAAGTTGCTAGGCTTTCTGGTCCTGTCATGTCTTCCAGTGCATCAGACGATCAGGGCAAAGCAAATTATTATAATTGCCTTGTACTTTGATTTATATAGTCTTACATCTCTTAATGAACAGCATAACAAAACCAATTCATATCCAACAAAGAACAGCCTAACAGATTCTAGCATTTGTGAAATGTCAAGTAGATTCGTATACTCACAGAATCGAGAGCATATTTCTAGATCTAAAAGTCTGACCAACAAAATAATCTGGATGAAATGAGAATTCTTACAAACTACTTAATTCCTAACCATCAGTGTTCAACAATCTGCTCTGATCCTGCATTTCCTGTATTTCTGATTCTTAATGGACAGACTTCTGTGACCAATGTGCATAAGGAGAAACAATGGTAACTGTGTCTGCAGGAGGAATGGCACTTGCAAATAAAACATTCCTTGAGACAAGGTGGTTGCAAAATTGCATACAGGTCTATAGCCCTCTGCTCTTCACTTCTGTTTAGAAATAGTTCTCTTTGGCTAAATTAATTTCTTAATGATTATCAATTATGAAACTTGTTGCTGGTTTCTGTTATACTCTGCAGATTTCCAGTTTGGTGGCACTGAGATGCACACTTCCTGACCTTCAATACATTAAGCTAATGTATTACCACATTAAAGTAATCAGACCACAGCACTTCCCACCATCTGCAATTTACTTTTACAGCACTGAGTGCAGAAGCCATCATGTTTGTGTTGTCCACTATAATAACAATCTCCTTGCTATATAGCTTTTACTTCATTATTATAATGCACATTTTCCAAAAGAAAAAGAAAAAATGCTGGTGGCTATGAGAAAATTGTACTTGCTGAATACAAAAGCAAGGTCAGCTTTTATGAAAAATGTGAATTTGACACATTAGGGAGAGGTATATCCTTTATTATACAAGTGAACACAGTAAGGACAAACAGCTCAGCTTTGGGTGCACAAGGCCAAGTGAGGGGTGTTTTTCCCCCTCAAAAATTGTAATAGCTGTTATAATAATATATATTACTTTTCCCTGAAAACCTTGCCTTATCTGTATTCCTAGACCATCATAACAACAACAGTAATTTTCCCCTTTATGTGCATACAGAACTGAAACCCTGAGGCTTCTCAAAATCCTTTGTAACTTTGTGTTGTAGTGTTTATTCACCTTTACACCATAAACAATGCCTGCATACAGACATGAGTGTGCAGCACTGAAATTGCATCACAAGTATTTGATAGAGAAAATGAAGTTTCTCTTGTTAGAACTAGCAGAAGGAATTAAATTAGAATACAATAGTTACAAGAATTGGAAGCTTTGTATTTTACAGAAGAATGTTTAATGTCACACAAGCAGAGGAAATCCTAAAGAGGGCTTGCTGCATGTCAGCAGCAAAATAGAATGAAATTCTAGCTCCAAGAGGCATCAGGACTTGATCATGGAGGTGACAGAGCAATGCAAACAGAAAATGCATAATAAATCTGTGTATGTTTTAAAACTTATAAACTTTTCTTACAAGCTGGTTAAATGATATATTCTCTTTGAAAATATTATAGATAAACTTGTGCCAGCTACAGTCCATCAATTTTATGAAATGGTATTTAATGAATGCAGCAGATTCCCACAGCATGAGTACAGAACCATCATGAATAATGGACATAATAAAAGAAATACACCTCCAAGCACAGAACAAGCTACTGACTACACCATCACTTAAAAAAGAATAAAAAGAAAAAAGAGAGTGACTTAAAGAGTTACCTGCAAATATCATTCTGTAAACAAATTTGAATATAAAAGCCATACAGGGTTTTTATCCTTCAAATTTGTATAAAGGATTTGTCATCTCTGAAATGACAATCCATTCAAAGTACAAAGGCAAGCGTGCTGAAGGCACCAGTTTGATTTACCAAAAATACCAGGAAATAGGGCAGAATGCAGCTGAGCATAAATTCCTACAAAAAGTTATCCTCAAGTGAGTGATCACCAGGGAGCAAAATACTTGTGCCTCCACTTCATAGAGATATCAAGGAACAATAGTGCACTTATCACTAATCAGTATCATTGCCACTGTACTCCAGAAAATTGTATTTACAGAGGCTTATTGCTTACTTTATTTTACTGTCCCCAAACATAAGACAGACCAAAAATGGCCCTAAACTTCCCCTGAGCAGAAATAAAAAATACACAAAAGATCCCCAAATCACTTGTCTCTCCATTCAGATGACAGTTTGAAAATAAAAAATGTATTTCCCTGTGTTTTCCCAGCGCACTGCCTGCCACTTTCAGGCCAGTATCACACACTGAAAGATCAGGTAGCTGATGGTGTGATCACCTGACAGAGCTGGCACAAAGACAGAGCCTGCATTTCCCACCCAGCTCAGGTGGTGTGCCTTGGGCACAGCTCAGGCCTGAGAACAGGAGGGCTGAGGCTGCCCCTGCCACCCTGAGCCCTCCTGGCTCCTCTGCCACCTTCCTTGCTGCTTGAGCATCTGGCACCCACGCAGCTCCTGGTGAAAGGGGAATGTGAACTCACAGCGAGGAGGAGGGAGAAGCAAACACCCCAAACAGGATCCCAGCCTCCAAAACACTTTACAGATAGGGGAGAGGCAAATCCCCCAGCAGAGACTGGGTGAGAGCAAAGCCCTTCCTGCAAGTTAGCTGGGTAGCCTCACCTTAGGGTCAATGCAAATAACCACCAAGGGGGGGACAGGTGAAAGGAATCCTCTCCCTCCTCTGAACAGGAGCTATGCTTCAGTGGGAACCTGCCCTCTGGAAGTTCTCACCTTCTGCATTGTAACATTATAAACAGCAATTCTTGTTATGTAAAAAATGCTCAACAAATCAATGAAGACAGGCTGAAAAGTGCTGGATCTAACTGTACTTCTTAATGATCATTAGTAAAAACTTGGCAAAAGCAGGAAAGGCACACGTATGGTCCCACGTCTGGTATGAAGATTAAAAATCCAGAATCCAGAATTTTATACAGTGTGCTCACACCTCAGTTAATGAGTCTTTTGACTCAAGTGTGCTGCTTGGTACCAAGAGAACACCTGCTCTGGATAGCACAGTGCTACCTCCCCTACAGACAGAAAAGTTTTCAGTTGGCTATAGACACGGTAAGGGAAGAGAAACTCATTTTATTTATCTGAAAGCTACTGTCTCCTATGCACAGAATTATCAAGGAGAAGGTATGAACTTCTACCACCTGACAGAAGATAGAACAGGAAAAAAAATGGCAGAGAAGTGGAAGAAATATCAAGAGCAAAGTACTGAGTCAGTGATGTGGATGTTTGAACACAGAAAAGGTTTTAGATTTTAGGATGACTAACATGTGTTTAAGGGATCTCAGAATTAATCAGAGGCTTATTCATGCAAAGCAGTGGTATGCATGGGACCCTTTATCAGCAACTGTGCTTTTCACTGTTTCTTTTTTAATGTTTCAGGAAGCCAATTAAAAAACCACAATTATAAGCAATCTGGTTATGTCACTGCATTTCCTGGATGGTAAATCAGTAAAATGAGGCTTGGACTTTGTATAATTGTGCCCATAGATGTCTCCCTGAGGAACTGAAATATACATGGAAAAAGATACATGGGGTTTTGGTTGGGTTCATTTGGAATGAAAAAGCACAACTCTACTGCAAAGCATATTTGTGACACTGGGAAAGAAATAAATGTGGTTGTTGCCATCTGGCTCTTTCAAAACAATCCCTTCAGAGATCTGTCTCTGCCTATTTATCCCACATCCATTGTCATCGTATCTGACCATCCTGTGAGACAGCACTCTGGGCAAGAAGCATGTAGGATGATATTCTGAAAATTATGGAGATGGTTCTCAGTGAAAATCAGCACAGCAAGATTAATGAACGAAATATGTGGTTTACACCAGTTGAGAATCTGCTCTCATGAATTAATCACCTGTTCTTAAATAAATTTAGAAATATCCTTGGCGTGACTGTTCTGAGTGTGCTCATCCTGCCTGAGAGAGTGAGGATAAGGAAAAATGGCTTTTTGCTTTCATCTTCTGAAGAGCTTTTCAATGTTCATGGACCCTCTCTAAGTGTATTCACACACAAATAGACCTTATGTCAGAAAATTTATGCCTTCATCTCTGAAATTCTCTGTAAAGAGTAAGGCTAAGAGAAGCATGGAAGGGCACTGAAGAGAGAAAAGCTAAAGATAACTTAAATACAGCTACTAAAAGCTAACAGTGAGTTAGGCAGGCAGTCCTTGCTATTTCATGTGCAATATTCAGGAACACAAACAGAATATTGTGCCCTTCCCCTTCACTTAGCCATCTCTCCTCTTTTTTTAGGCAGTAATTGCCTAACAGGCTCTACCAAAACTCATTTTCTGATTAAAAGCATTGCAGGCATCCACTCAAGGAACAGGAATAATATCATGTGATTAGACATCCATTCACCTCGTTCAAACATTAAATACTCACTAAAAAGTCCATGGGGAAGCCACAGAAATATCAATATCTTAACTACAAAGGTACTAATAAAATATATTTACCTGATTTATGGGAGGGACCTGGTTTCAAGAATTAAAAGCGGCCACATTGAGCCAATGAGTTGCTCCTTTCCTAATTTCATATCTCATCCAAATGATAAAAACTCTTCAAAATATTTGACCAGCCAAGACAAAAGTCCCAAATGAAGTCCACAGAGTTTCTTTCTACAGGAGAAGAAATGCTGTCAACTTCAGGTGATTGTAACTAGTGTTCTACCAGTCTTTGTAAACTGTGCCATTAAGACATACACAAAAAAAAAAAAAAACCCAAACATGACAAAATCTTTAAAACTAAAAATGGGTTCAGGAATTTTGTTTTCTTAGCAAAACCAGTCTAACATAAGGCAGCTGCAGTATTTACATACTTCTCCAGAACCCCCAAAAGGGAGAAAGGGAATCACCTATCTTTTAACTGTTCAGTGATTTCTGAAAGCTTTCATACTGCTTTTTCATCCAAAATCACAGATCTAGCATTACTGTTCTTCAGGTACCTTATAAAAATTGCCAGGTGTTCAGACATGAGGAGCATCTGCAGCCATCCTACATAGGTAGCTTAATCCTGCTCCTATTTAGTTCACCTGAGAGGTCCTTCTGTGCTGCTTTCAGCTTCCACAACGTGCCCCAATCCCTGCTCACTGCTGGGCTAGCACCAGGACCACTTCTTTTGGCAAAATGTGGCTGTGGAAGCCTTTCAGAGACACAGGAGCTGGCCCTGGGGTGAAGGACTGGTGGGAATGCAAACATCTGAATATTGTTATCTCACTGAACCCTCCCTGGACTCCTCCTCACGGCAGAAGATCTGATTCCCATGCACTACTTAGGTAAAAAGGTATGAAATTTGAATCAAAATCAGTCCCACAATCCACTCAACCATATTTGAAGTAGGAAGTATTCCTTATTATTCACCAGGATTTTCACACTAACCACAGCTGCCAATAAAAACCAAAACAAAACAACCCAGTTCAGAGAGTAGGAAATACAGTGACAGCTTTTACAGGTGATCTCCAGGTTAATGTTAAAATATTCACAGGAGCTACTCTTGCAAAGACTGTGAAATGTGAATATTTATCTGAGCCTGAATACATACTACACATCAAGTCTCAAGTATACTCATTTTTCCTCAGCACTTTGCTATGGGTAACTCCTCCAGAGAGGCCTGGTAGTTGATTCTTTCACTACATTTCAGCCACCTCTTCGAACAGTTTCTATTTTTCACTCTTTAGGGATCACTTTTATATCTTTCTTTCTAATCACATCTAGCTCCTTTGCTGGAAGCTGATTTTTCTTTCACATTTTTTCTTCAAGAAAAAATATAATTTTTCCAACTACAACCTTTTGTTCCTTTCTCTTCAAATCACAGAATTATCATTCTGTAGCTCCCTCTAAAAAAAACCCCTTCTATTTTATATAATTACTCATAGATCAAAATAGCAAAAAATGTCTTTCCTACTGTAGTTTTTAGATTGTTTCTGATAACTATATAATGAGAAAAGGCTTTGTGCTTTGCCTGTATCCTAGCTGGATATTACTTGTATTTAGATCTTGACAAACCAGAGTTTGAAATTAATTTTCACGAGTATTTATTGTAAGAAGAGGACACATTTGTAATTACAATACTTAGATTCTGTTAAGGTGCAATCGACCAGCTTTCAGACAGAACACAGGCTCAGAAAGAAATTACCTGAGATCCCTGTAGGACTCAACATTCAGTCCAGATCATCCATTTGTCTTCAATGGAGCAATGCTGATGTACTCCCACACACAAGCTGGCCTTGTTCTCTGTGGAACTATTGCACCCCATACTTCTTTTTAACAGGTTTTCCTTTGTCTGATTCAAAGACTTTTTTTTTTTTTCATTTCTGATGCATCTCCTGGAGAAGCGTAATAATTCCTGGAAACTCTTCCAGAGATGAATGTGCTGAAATTTCACCATGTATGGGGCAAAATATTATATTACATAATATTGAATTTTAGTCCTGTAGCAGAAATTTTCATCTGGAGATATTAGAGCTCTCAAAATGCAATATTCCAACTTCTGTATTCAAGCATCAAGTATTTACCTGTCAAATAAATGCACTTGCAGCTGGACAACTCAGAACTCCAGTGATATCTGAAACTCATCAGACAATTCTCAGGTTTTTTTTTCCCCTTGATTTCTTGGGTAAGTATTTCAAGCTAGATTGCACCTATGTATGAGCAGCAGTCCTAAAGCAAAGCAGTGCATGCATCCCACATGCCCAGATAAAACACCTTCCCTCTGGTTTATTGTCCAGCATGCTGCAGTACAGATGGGGATGGCACACAAACTCCAGAAGATCCTTCCATGTACGTGTCTGAGGGGAGCTTTCATTAACGCTGGAGCTGAGCCCTAAAGAGATCATTGGATGTTTTTGCACAGCACCCTCGTGGCCCTTTGCCAAGGGCCATCTCCATGGCCTGTTACAGCACTGGCACTGAGCTGTTATTTACATCATCTGAGCTCACAACAGCACCAGTGCTTGCATGAGAGGGCTGCACTTACACTAGAACATATTTTCTGACATGGAGTATTCTTCATTAACTTTTAAGCATTTAACTAATTAGATTTCACTTTGGGAAATGGACACTGAGTAGGATGGCTTTTATCCTGGCTCCTACTCAGTGAAAAATAATGGGATTGTGAGCAGCAAATGTTAATCGACTATACAGCAGTGGCTGAGTTCTGCTGCTGCCCTTCTCTTCCTGCTGCCCTTTTGCAGATGGAAGGCTGCCATTATTGTTTCATTCCTCTGACCTCTTAGAAGGGCACCACAGAAAGGTCAGCCTGCTCTTTTCTTTCCTCTCCTCCCCATTAGCTGGCAATCCAGACCTCTCCAAATCTCTTCCCAGAGTTTGCTTCTGCATACTTTGCTTCCATCCTTACCTCTGATCTATTTTTCTAGTACTAACACATAAAACACAGGCACCTCCAGTTCTCCAGGTGCCAAGACAACCTCTTAAAAAACAAATGACTGACACCTGTTATACAATCAAACAGGATGAAAAAAGACACAAAATGTGATAAACCCTCCAACGGTTTCATTGCTGCCTCACCTCAGCCCATCCATGTCTGTGACCAAAGGGGAAACCAGCAATCTGCCTTATAACTGGTCCTGAAAGTTAGCAAAGGTGTCCACTGGAATAATAAATCCCTGCCTCCATCTTCCCACTTATTTTTGTGTAAGCCTAATGTCCCAATGCAAACAAAGCTCCTGTTATCACAGACACGCTGCTTGTTTGCATGCCTGTCTACTTTCATTAAGTAACTTTGGATTTCACTGGTAATTTGAAACTAATTTCACAGAAAAACAAAGGTCTCAAATATAGGCATGAGTTTCATGCAGCTCAACAGTCAGATAACAGGAGAGAGCTCCTTCTAGAACTTTAAATGAAGGAAAGGCAGGAGCAGTTTAAATTGTCTCTTTTTGTTCAGTTTGCTCAGAGGGAGGAAGCAGCAAACAGTGAGTGAGTTCACATTTATTACCTGGACTAGAAGTCTACACATAACTTTAAATCAGCCAAAGCATGTTTTCTTTGGTACACCAGACAGGAAAAATGGTGGTAGAGAATATGTGAGGGAGCTCTGAAGCCACCTTAACTTCAGTTACCACAATGGAAAATCTCTCTGGAAATACATATGGGATAGGCAAGAGAGGCATAGGGGCATGTGGAAAAAGACACAGGACATGGGGATATCACAGTGCATGAGGGTTTTTAAGGGACATGGGGAATGTGGAGCAAAATCAGTGGAGAAATGCAGACTATTAAGGACAAATCCACTGCTACCCAGACTTCATTTCTCCCAGAGCTAGCAATAGGGCTATGGCTTGTGTCCCTTCACTGACAATAAACAGAGCAACCATATCAGACAGAGCTTCTTCTAAGGATTCATGCAGATTTTTTACCTTTCTAGATCAAAGAAAAAGCTTCAAATGAATCTGGGAGACAATGGCACAAATGGCCCTATGGGGTAACAAGAAACTTCAGCTCTTATTGATACCAGTGAAATGAGATCAATAAATGCAGTCACATAACCTTCAAAAGCTCAGGCAAGCCCAGTTAATGCATTATAAATGAATGTAGCAGCACTTGCTCAGTTCAGGTGTCAACACTTTTAGATTGAGATAATATACTGGTAAAAAATTTTACTGTGTTATCTTCCCAGATAGCCTGACTAGAGCGTTTATGCTGCTCCCTGAAATTGTAGAGTTTCCAGAGAGCCCCTGGCCAGGCCAAATACAGGCATTTGTAAAACTGTTCATAGAAATCTCTGCACAAGGAATCAGGCTGATCCTGAATAGCAAAGGCACTGTCTTTATTAATTCAAACATTTCTTACTGAGAGATTTTAGTACTCTCATTAACATTAACAGCAGAAGAGCAATACCTTGTTAAGAGGAAATACAGTAGTGGAAGGAAGAATGCTCCAGAGAGGAAGGTTTTCATGAGGCTTAAAGATCCTTGGCACAAGATACAAATGAGAGAGACTTCTGTGTCTCAGAAAAGTTACCTCTCTGCCCACAGGAGAAATATGTCTGACTCTGAGTCAATTAAATATGCCCTCAGGCTTGATTCCTATAGCCAGCAAGTTGGATGTTCACTATTCCTTATACATTACAAATTATGAATGTACTAATTTTTCATAACTTGGATGTGAGTAGCTCTGCTTTTTAAAATCCAAAGCAAACATCAGATATGGATTTCCCCATATATGATATACAACTGACAAATTTTTTCAACAGAAATAAGTAAATTTGGAATAAAATTCAGAAAAAATTATAGATTTCTTACTTGTTCATTTCCCAGTTCACATACATTATCAAGCAAAACATTATTGAGTTAAATTATGCAAGTAAATTTGAATCACCAAAGTCAAAAGACAAGCCTAATGTATCCTGAATCTTCTTTTTGTTACCAGAAGTTTTAAACCTTAAATAACAAGGAAAAAAAAGTAAATCAAACAGCTAGTATATGGAGGCCTGATGACATCTGATCTAGTGCCTGTTTGTCCCATCAAACATGACTCTAGGCATACTAAAATGCAGGACATGGGAAGAATAAAGAGGATTCTTTCATGCATTCATAGCTAACAGCTTTTATCAAGCTAGCATGTAGACTGATGATGGGAAGAGAGTTGAAATACTTGGTGACTTGTCACACTGGAGCCTTCAACTCTTTGAAATAGTAGGTTATTTTCAGACAGTTGCTGCTGTTCAATTATGCATTTTTGTTTTGTGATGCATATAATCAGTCACCATATTCACAAACTCGAGATTTCCCAGTGGGACAAGTTTTAAAGATAGGACTTCTGTTGCTTTCCTGCCTTATCAAAATGGCGGCAAGCAACACACACTTTCAGCAACAAATATCTCAGAAATATCCTAAGATAGCAATCCTGTGTTCCAGATAGAAAACTATTTTGGGGGCCACCAAATTCCAGACCAAAAGGGTAATGCATGTATCAAAAAGAAACTATGCAAAATAATGAACTTTAGGTTCTATTGTTCACAAATTGTCAACATTATCAACCATTCTGGTGACCAAAACAGGAACAAAAACCTTTAAGCAGGGCTACAAACTCTTCTCCCAGGCAGGAAAAGGACCTGTTCCCAGCCTCAAATATGGAATGGGCAGTGTTGCAGTTGTCCTTTGTGGTACCTGCACATCCCAGCCTGTGACAGCCCATCAGCAGCAGCTGCAGGCACAGCAATGGTCACACTCCTCCTCTGGGAAACACCTGACCTTGCGCCTGCACACACCTGCTGTGGCACAAACCCTTTCCATTTTTATTAAATAAAAATGAGACATGTACAGCAAGTCCACCTAGACTTGCCCCATATATCCCACCAGGAGCTTAGATTCTTTTGATATATTAAAACCAGAATTGCATTAAGTCACTGAGAGACTGAAACATAATGCTTGATCAGGAGATGCACCGTGATGGAGGCCCAGGCAGTTTGGGAATGTGAGTGCAAATCATGAGCTCTCAGCTTGCTGGATGCAGCCAAAGCAGTATCTAAGACTTCAAGTCTTACAAAATTTAAGGGTAAGGAACACCAAAATGCAGATCCAAGCTTTATCTGGTACATTCCACTCTATTAATATTGTGTGGGGATATTCCCACAGGATGAGGAGCACATCAAAGATGGGCTATCTTTGCTTATGCATCATTGCCCAGAGGAGAGGGATATCAACACAGTTTTTACATTTCAAATCTTTGTTTTGCTTAACATCAAAGTTATTTCTGGAGCCCCCTTGTGAGAATCAAGAAGTCATTATTCTGGGTGCTGAATGGGGAGTTCGCAAACAACCCAATTCCGGCCTGAAGACTTTTCCCTTCCCAGACAAGATGTATGTAGCCAACTTAAAAAATAACATTTCATGCAATTCTCTTTGTTAGAAATGTGCCCAGAAAACAGCCCATTAAATCTGAATGAAAGGTCAAGTCTCCATTTGTGTAATTACGTTTTTTTCAAGAGAGATCAGAGAGAACTGTTGCAACATATTGTGGATTAGTATCTGCCACCATATGGCACTTCAAAATGACAAACAGAAACAATGCATATACTTTGTTAAAGAAGCAAATTCTAACCCATTTAAAAAACTGTTTTACAAAATCAACCCTTGGTATTAAAGACTAGGGTTTTTAGAAGAGAATGGGGACATTCTCTTCTATTGCTATTCAGATACAGAGATATACGAGACCAAGGCCTGGGAAATTCTTTTTCAGTTTCTGATTATTTTAGATTCTTTTAATTAGTATTAGCTAAGAAACCTTTATAGTATCTTTACGCCTAAGGAAACATTTGAGTTGATTAAATACATGCTCAAAAGGCAAAGCAAAGATACCCATGAACAAAGGTTTTGTAGTTAGCCCTATTGAAATAAGGGGGAAAATCCATGACATTTAAATGGGACAGTCTTCATATCAGGACTGCTGACAGAAAACAATACCAAAGCAAGTTGTCTCCTCACTGCTTCCCCTTCCTACAAATCATGAGATAGGCTTAAAAATTAAAAATACAAAAGGAAAAAAAGAATTAATATTTTTACCTCCTCCTCCTTTTGAACTGCTGAAATGTATACAGGTCTGTTCCGAGGTCTCGTTGCACGATGAACAGCAGGTTTTGGGGGGCCTGGGGTTGTTTGTTTGTTTGTTTGTTTGTTTCTTTTTACAGAGCGTTCTCAAAAGGACCAAGCGTTCTGGGGAAAAACCCGACTCAACAAAACCTTGTGCAATGTGGCATGGGCTGAGGCTCCTGCCGGGGCTGTGGCGGCGGGCAGGGCAGGGCAGGGCAGGCCTGGGGCCCACCGGCAACACCTGCCCGGCCCGTCCCGGCCCCGCCCAGGACAGACAGCTCTCCCCGGGCCGGCTGCCGCTCACACCGAGCTGGGTGCAGGTGCGGGAGGTGCAGCCTCTGGCAGCCCCCGGGCACCGCCACAAGGCTCCGTCTGTCCTGTGCCAGGGACCCTCTGTCCCGCAGCAGCGCCCCGGCCAGCGCGGTGTCCCTCGGCTCTCGGTCCGGGAATGCCCTGCACAGAGCCCTCTGACCGGCCCGGGCAGCCTCCCAGCTCAGCCCAGCGCGGTGTCCCTCGGCTCTCTGTCCGGGAATGCCCTGCACAGAGCACTCTGACCGGCCCTCCCAGCTCAGCCCTCGCTGCTCCAGCCTCTCCGAAGGGAGTGGGATGGAGTAACCGAGACAGACAAACTTCCCCGAACAAACCAAACGGAGCCGTTGTGATCAGGAAACCTGTGGGAACAAACCGTGTGAAACAATCATGCAGCCTCTCTCCTACCTTATCATTCCAATTACATTCTCCTAATCTACAAAATTGAAAGGTAATGAGCAGTTTTTCCTTAAACCACATTAAATAACACTGTCAAAATGCAAATTTATTCATTAAGTATAAATGAGTGTGTTAAATATTCATGAATTGTTGCTTGCAGTATATAATTAATCCCATGGTCTGTGTGTCCAAAAGCATTTAGAAGATAGAGTAGAGAAGACGGTGCTGTAGAATGATAACATTTAAAGCATGTTTTTAAAAGCAAAGGTCACCAGCCCTTTGGATTCTAAACTATTACCAGTGCTTATAATTCATTGTAATACCTCTTCAGCTTATACACGTGCTTTCATGATTCAAGGTTTGTATCCCCAACCCTTCCTGTATAATAATCTATTCAAGAAAAGAAATACTTGAGAGGGGAAGGTGCTGTTAAATTATCCCATTCACCACTGATACACTCAAATGAATACAGTATTTTCCACATTTTAAAACTCCCAAGGACTGCAAGGCTGCCCTTAAAAAAATGGTGCAGTTTGACTCCCTCATCCTCTTTTGGAGGGGGGGAAAGTGAATTCTGACACTTGAACCATCACTAAAGCTGGTTGCCATTTCAAGTATCATGAAAGATAAAACAAAGGCTTCACACTAGAAAAAGACTGGCCTCTTTTTTTTTTTTCTGTGTCATTTGCAGATATGAAAGAATCCCTGAATCCTGTACTAAGCTTTAAGTATGTTCTCCCATTGATACCAGTGAGAAGTACAGTACATAAAGTGCTGGAATTTTAGGTCTCAATGTCCTTAGTTTAAATATTCACTCTTTTCTCTGCCCTTCTTAAATTCCCACTGCTTCTTTTCATGCAATAGAAACCACTTTCAGAAAGTCTTTGTCAGTCTGCTTTGTACTTTTTGGGGGAAGAATCTTTGAGGCACTGATGAAAATAACTGATCTTTTTCGAGCTAGCATGAAGAAATAAAAAATAAAATCATTATAGTGTTCATAAGAATTCCCTTCACAATCTCTTGATGTTCACAGGGTGCTTACTGTATACAGCTTTCAGCCAGTTGTGTGAGTATAAACTCTGCCATCTCCCCTTCCATCCACAACACTTGTAGAAAAAAAAGTACATGACAGTGACTTGATCTTTTAGTGCATGACATTTTTACCATGCCATTCTGTGTGTGTATGTGAGTGTGTGAATTAATCAACACAATACCAAGTGATTCACAATTCCAAGTAACTCAACCTGCTGTTCCCAGCACAGGCCAGAGAAACCAGGAGCTGCAAGGCTCTGCTCTGACAGATTTTTTTAATGTTTTTCCTTGCAAAAACGTAACAAATGGTTTGCCATTTGTATGCAGGCACATTTTGTTCATTCAGAACCAAGAAGATTATCTCTGAATGGCATGGGACTTGTACCGTACCATGTGGATTTATCCTGCAAAATAGGTGCTGGAAGATTTTTGGTTTCTATACAGTATGTTCAGGGGAAGCATTTGCTTAGCTCCTTTCCTAGTTCTGCAGAACTCATACACAGGACAAGGCAGCAATCAGACTTTTTACTCAGTGACATCACCATACATCAAGTGTCTTTCATCAATCAGGGCACTAAGATGATAAAGAATGCAGCTTGGAGTGTGTCAGATCAATGAACTGAGCATCTTTTCTAGAGTGCTGACAAAAAAGGCAATGTGAGACCAAACTGATCTGATTTGCCTTATTTTAAGGCCTATGCAGTAGGGCTTGATGAACTATAAGGCCTATAAAAACAGGCTGAAGGCAAAGTTGGTCACAGAATGCAGGATAATGTTTCATCATGTGCTAAAGAGGGAAGCTGTCAAACCCCAAGGCCAGGCAGCTGCAATCCAAGCACTGTTGACATTCAGTTTACAAGACATTTGTGATAAGTGCTTTTGTTGTAATTAAAAAGCTGTGCAAATCTACCCAGTTGTGTCGTAACCAGTACCTTATCTCCTGTACCAAAATGAGGACAGACCTCACCTGTCAAAGACAATTAATTTAGATAGCTCTTCTCTGGACAGGAGAAGAGTTAATCACAAATTCTCTGGCAGAATGTATTCCTTTTGCCAGTAAAGAGTGCCAGCTGATCACAATTTAAATCCCCCATACAAAGATGCAGATTTTAGATCAATTTTATGACAAAACAAGCCAAATCTTAATGTTTCATTTTTAACATTTCCTTTGCTCACTTTACACATAGTCTCAGAGCCCAGACTCCCTAGTTCCCAAATTCTGCCAGTCCTGAGGACAGATGGGAGCTGCTAGCTACCCAGGGGCAGAGCAGCCCCCAGAGGTCTGGTTACTCTGTGAACAACAAACACAAGGGCCCGAGCAGATGTGTTATCTCTGCCTACACTTTCCTTTGAGCAGACAGCTTCCCTCCATCTCCAGTTCACTCCCACCCAAATTCCAGAATTCTCCAGAGGCAGAAGTGTTTTTCAAAAAAGGCCAGTTAGGGATCATGTGCAGCACAACCAATATGGGGAAAAGGCTGGAGATTAAAGATGATTGGAAAGACCGTATGCATCAGTGGCTCTGCTGCATAGAGATTGTCTCACAGATCTCAGACAAGGTCAGGGAACTCTGGACATTGCTTAGGAAGAAGGATGTCTATGTGATCCTCCAGGATATTATCCTTGGCCGGTGAATGAAGGAAGACAGGAAAAAAAAGATTCTGAACATGCAGCATCTGTCTTTTGATGCAGGTGAAAGGATGACATCATTTAGGTGGTCTCCTGTTCTGCAGAGAGGCAAACAGCCTGCTAGGAAAGAGGCTAAAAATAAGTACTAAAAGATGAACTGATTAAAAAAAAAAACAACAAATCCAACCAAAACCTCCTAGTCTTTCAGGATGAAATTAAGATGGCAAAATCAAAATTCATGAAGAACGTAAAAGTAGTAAATTTTCTATAAAACAATACCAGATAGTCTGGGTAAAAAATGAAAGTAATTAAAATTACATATTTATAAATTCAGTGTAGCAGGTATTACTGAAATTACATGGGAAGAACTGCTTAACTGAAACATTAAAATCAATGGTTATAACCTATTTTTGGAAAGATCAAGTAGAGAGAGGGAGAAGAAGAGTGGCACTTCACAGTAAAAGAGCCACAGTCCGTTTTCAGGACACTGGCAGCTCAGAAGCAAATGATGTGAATGCAATGGATCAATACTTTAACAGATAAAACACTAGATGGGATAGTAGCTGCTGTCTGCAAATCACCAAATCATAGAAGACAGCAGGAAGACTGGATGCCTTTGCACCTTCTGGAATGTGTAGGAGCAAAAAGGCTGCATAATCATCTGAGACTGCCCAACATCTGCCTGAAGTTTCATGATGCCAGTACCTCTGCTGAATTATTGAACAGGCTATATGAATGTTTCTTAATGGAGAATTCTCCAAGAATGAGAATTTTGTGTCAGACAGCATCTCAGAAATAATGAAAAATTATCAGAGGCATTTGGTCAGAGAAGTAAATTAATATTAGTGGCTATGATGATAACTTGATTGATCTTTCTGGGCAGAAGAGAATGAAGCTCACAGTTATATGGATGGTGCAGTCTTTTTACCAACCTGAAAATTATGGAAAAGGAGAATCAGCTCAGAAAGAAAACAGTTCAATAATTGGAAAATGCAAATGTTTATTAGTTGAAAAATCAGGAAAGAAAGTTGTATGTGTTCAAAAATTATCTAGATCAAAGGGTTAATGAAAACCTCTACTTAATTGTAAATCAATGAAATGAAAAAAGGTTAATAACACTGAATATAGAGTAGAACTAAGGCATTACATATATAATTCCTCCAGTAAGTGTAGCCAAAGGAGAAATTTATGTCCAGAGAATTAAGGACAATATTTTTCAAAATCATTAAGAATCCTGACAATGGTACCAATCTTTATCAGATTGAAGTGGAAGATTTGTTAAGAGTAATGAAGACAAGAAAGAAGTGTTCAATATTTGTGTTCAGTATTTAAGGAAAAGACAGACAATTGATGATACTCTATGAAGATGATAAACTACCAAGCAACAAGGAAAAAAAAAGGAAAAAATTAAATGGAAGCTACTAAAGTAAGAAAAGTAAGAAACACTTGTGTAGAAAACTTCAAGTAACTTGTATCCAAGAGTTTTTCAAGAGCTGACTGCAGAATCTCCAGTATTATTATTGCTGCTTTTCGCTAAGTCTGGGAACAACTGGGAAGGTTCCAGAAAGCTCAAAGAAAACGTATGTTGTGTTAATATTTAAGAAGGATAAACTTAATGACCTAGATAATTACAGTCCTGTCAGTCTAAAATGGATCTGGAGTAAAGTAATGGAATGGCTGACAAGGGACTCAATTACAAACTAATTAAAGAGGAGAAATATGCTAAATGTCAATCTAAGTGCAATATGGAAAACAGATACTGTCAAACACATTTGCTGGCTTTTTTTCCAATTGTGAGTACAAGTGAAAGACAACACTGCTGATACACTTGGAATCTATATGACATTTGATGTGGTATTCATGACATTTGAGTTAAGAAAACATGGTAATACAAAATTGACATGTCTCACATTAAAGGAATGGAAAACTGGTTAACTGACATTTCAAAATGGCAATTTAAATGGGGAATGACCATAGAATAGGTATTCTGCTGGGATAGCTTTCTGGGCATACACTAGTTCACAATTTAATCAGTAATTTAGAGAAAAACACAAAGGATCACAGAAGACTCAGTCATTATGGAAGAAATTGGTAATAAAAAGAAAATATCACTCAGACTATTGACAAAGTATTACTGGGTGATCTGGTGTAAACTAATAAAATAAGATCCAAATGTAAAGCCACAGGAGCAAAAGCTTCAGGAGTTTAGCTGGCTATTCTATGGGGGTTTGAAAGCTCTAAGAGGGCTAATTCAACAATTAAACTATTTTTTTACTCGATTATCTGGTCCTATGACAAATAGTAAAATAAACTCACATTCACATTCCACGTCACTACTATTATGTCTGGTGGATGTACTTCAAGAGTAATATATCCAACCATCCTACATGGAAAAAGGCTGAAATGAATCCATATTACATCATGCTACTAATATGCATTCAGAGCTCACACTGTAATGGTTCTGAAGTGAATATTACGGTTAATGCAGAGAGTATGCCTAAAAAAGTAACACACAAATTCTTAACAAGCCCCTTGGCAGCACATCAGACATGAAGGACCCTCAAAACTGAGCATGTGAAAAGCATTTCTTCCCTTTATTGAGTGTTATTCTTATCACAGAAATACTTTTTTCATTTCCTGGTAGCTGACAAAATATAGCCCAGTTCTAAGTGGCGTATACCAGAATCTGGCCCAAAATTAGGTGCTAACAGCTGCTGCATTACATATGCCAGTGCTGACAGATAAACCCAGGATCTCCAGTCCTTCCACAAACCCAGCTACTCTACATATGTTTACTTCAGCACATACAGACCAAGTTAAGATTTACAGATCAAAGCTGTTGCTTGTTAATCATGTTCTTAGCTGGGAACAGGAAAATAGCAAAGTTAGAGACCAGAGGTTGAATGAGTTCTAGTTCCTCTCCTCCCTTAGCACCACGGGGTCCACTGGGGAACAAAAGTTATGTAGGTCCCCCTCACACTCCTGTCAGCAAGCACAGGTTTGCACCTTTTCCTGAAATGTGGTCTCTCCCCCACGTTCTAACTTACACAGCTCTCAAGCACATGCTCAGTGTCCACTCCTGGGGTTCCAGTGGCTTCACCCCAAGACATCTATGCTCTGGCAAGGACGTGCCCTTTATGACCAGGACCCAATGGACCTTTTCCACAATGTGCATTTGTGCCTGCCATGTGTTTTTACATACAGAAATACAATCATGAGTTATTGCAAGTGTAGGTTTTGTGGCTGAGTTTACCCAGCATTACTGAGTATTTTTAGGGCAGATGCCTCAAAATTTCTTTAAACAGCTGATTTATAATTTCTAATGATTTTATAAATATTCTTATTTTCATATTATAATCTTTAATCATCATATAATAATATTATAATTTCTAAAGATTTTATAAATATATATATATATTATGTATTCCAACACTTATGAGAAAAAAGATCTTTGTTTCCTTGGGTTCAGTGAACTGACAGATATTATTATAGTGGCATATACATAAACAAGAATAAAAGTGTTTTGCACAAAATCATGCATAAATTATGGCAGACAATTGGAAAATTGTATACATTTATTTACGTTTTAAAATAATCCAGGCACAATTTTGCAAATACACAGAAGCACATTCTCCAAATGGGAGCAAAAATTAAGTAACATATAGCAAGAAACACATGGCAAAACATACAAAGTTAAGTATAAATTGTATGAAAGTTTTTCTTAGTGTACAGTGGTATCTGCTATCAATACACTTGTCAGCATTACAAAAGGCAACCAAAGAATACAAGTAACAAATTGTGTGACATGAACCACTTAAAAAAGTTTGTTAGCAGCACATAGTAGCAACTTTCTAAGAACAGAAGAATGCTTGCACACTGTATATAAATGCATATATGCACACATATACAGATACAACTGGAAGGCCACAAGAACAAAATTACCCTGGGAAAATGATTAAGGGAATTTTTATGCGTCTTGCAGTATATAAAAACAATGCATGCATTAGCAAGCACCCAGCATGTTCAGGATAAAATTACATCCACGAGCAGAATCACATTAACTCTTCATCAAACAAAGCACTTACCATGCTGTACCTATACTGGATCACTTTGTCCTATATCACACTCCTGATTTATGGAGCACATTTGGATGGTAAATTTAGGAAGAATCAGGAGCCCTTAATCCCCATAGTCTGACAGGAGGAATCAGATCTCAAATTTGAAAGAAAAATACCCATGGGAAAAAATACCCTTGCAAAGCCTGAGTTATAGGATGGTCTAGCAGGAATTCCACTTTCCTGTGGGACAGTGCAGTCCAGTGGCCTCACTTAATGAGCTTTAGTTTGCATGATGGAGAGTTCCTGAGCATGTGCACCAGATTCCTTCTGGATGGAAGCAAAGGATGTGCTCCAATCACTAGTGGCCTTCAGCCCCTGGGATCAAACTAGAGATAAGTGTGGAAATCAGGTCCTTAGCACCAACAGTTTCAGGCTACAGATCCCATCCAGCTAAGCTAATTCTTTGCTAACACAGACACAGGCTTTGAAATACACAGAACAAACATTAATCAACAAGTACTATAAGCTGTATTTACCATGTAGATTAGTCTTAGTTGTTCTTACTTGCCCCGGCCTGACAAAAAGGGACCTTCCCTACAGAGACTCACTGTGTTTGCAGACACTCAATGTGTTTGCAGGGTCTGTGTATGAGGGGGTAGAGGGGGATCAGCCAAAAGAGCAGTGAACACACAATTTGATTTTCCTTCAACCATCTTCAGAAATATTATTTTTAGTAGCAAAACTATTAAAAACTCTGCAGGCATCTTAGCCAATCTTCAACATGCTCAATTCCCATAAAAAAGATACTCCTGTAAATTGAAAAAACTTTGGGATCACTGCCCTCCTAACCTCTTAACAACATCTGTGTCAAAAAAGTCATTCCCAAGTTACACTCAGGATGTGAGATTTCCTTAGAATAGAACATAGAATTGTGATTGTGAGTGCCAGAGTAGGTTCACTAAAGCAAGCTGAACTATTTCTGATATTTCAGTGAAAAATGTCAAATTTAGTAATTATTTCCTGACTGGTTTCAACAGTTTATTTGCTGCCAGCTGCTAATGGCATTTACAGAGCTCCAGCAAAGTGCTCTGGGCAACACATGATATGAGGAAAAGAAAAAGTACTACTTCTGCTGCTTGAACTGAGTTCACACAAAACTTACATTATTTATTATAGTGGAGAATAAAATGTGTAACATGTTATCATGCATAATACATGGTAAGAACATGCATCAGTTCAAGTTTACAGTCTCTTTCCAGTAAATTAGAACAGCAGTGGCAGATGTTGACAGCTACATATTTTGAGGAATTCCCAGAAATAGCAGCAAGCAATGCAAAAAAAAGACATGAAATCAGCTGTTTAGGACACTCATGAAACAGTAACTTTTTGTGTTACTGTTACCAGTGATATCTTTCCTATCTTATTCCAGGAAACTGAGTTCAGCACCTGAGGCGAGACTGCTGCAGGCAAATCCCGCTGCTGCCTGGGGAGTGTGTCCCTGCCTGTCCCTGCAGCCCCAGGGCACATCCAGCACTTGGCTGCTCCACAGAAGGGGAGGATGGGCAGGCTTTGAGTGGATCTCAGGCTGCCTAGGTCAGATGGAGAATTCTTCTCCACTGGGGCTGGAAAGGGCCCAAAGCTGCAGCTGGGTGGGGACCTACAAAAGCTGGGGGAGCAGCCCACACATGTTAGCATGGCTTCCACAGAAGTCCTGTCTTTCAATGGAGAGAGACCTTTTCTTTCTCCTTCAGCCCCTTTTAGAGGGTTTGCCTAGGAGACTCCAATCCAGAACAGACACACAATCTTCTGCAGATTATGCTAGACAAGGTTTACAAAAAACTTCCTCCTTCCCTATGACTTCAGGTACGCACATCACAGCAATAGCCAGAAAAATATAAATCAATCTGGTAGCTGGCTTCACTCCTCTATGGTTAAGTTTCATTCCTGTGCATCCTCTCAGGAAAAGGGGAACAGAATGAAACACATCTGTTGAAAATGAAATGTTTCCTCCCCAAAGGAACTAAATATAGTCAGGAAAACCAGGACTTTTAAAAGTAAATATATGACTGCTGCTCACAGTACATCACAATGCCCACAGACAGCCCCTGTGTGAGCACCAAGGCTCACTCTTGTGGGTACCCTAAGGTTCATCATGAACACACCCCAGGCTTGCTCCAGCACAACTAAAGACACACTATTTCTGACATACATGCAGAAAAAAAAAATACAGCAAATTCTAAGCATCAATATGTAACATGCTTCTGATTTTCTGCTCACTAAGAGCATCATCCAGGGATTACTTAATTCTTACTTACCTGCACATGTCTTCTGGTTGAGCATCTGTGCTCTGCTGCCAGCTATCTTTGTGTGGGGTCCTATTTCAGTCCAGCCCACTAGCAGGTGAATAATGGAAGACCATCAGCATCAGCCCTCCAAGAGTTGGATGAGCTTCTCTTTATTAATTCTGCAAAGCATTTTGTGCTTTGGTACTTCCCAGACAAAACACTGCTTACCCAGGAGTGCAAGGATTTCACTGGGGTAGGTGCTGTATTCATGAACTTGCCAAAGCCACTTCCATTAGTTTTGAGTCCTCAGAGATTGCTAAATCAGTGAGTGTTCAGATAACTTGTGCCAGGCTGACTTCTTCATCCCTGGTGGTGTTTATGTGCAAATAGTTAACAACAGAGAATTTGCCTCCATTTTTTCCTGTAAAGGGCATGGCTTTCCCACTGCTGATAATTCCTACCCAAGAGAGTAGGACAATTATTCTACACAGGAGCTAAAGGCATTGAAGAAACTGAACACTTTAGTAAAGTATTTCCAAGAGAGATCAATGGGTACTCCTTGCCTAAAGCACTTCAGGGGCATTTTTTAGAAGTTGGAACACCATCTGCTCCTTAGTAGAGCTCTCCATAAGTCCTTCCCATTTACTGATGTGACTGATAGGAGCAGTCTGCAGATGGAGCCTCCCAGCCCAGATGGAAAGGGAATTTGGCTGGATATATAAACTAATTTTTTTCTTTCTGAGAAGAGGCCTTGGTATAAGCAGAAGGATGTGATCTGGACATCTAATAGGGATGAAAAGGTTGGGATGATGCCTGTTATGTCAGTTTGGAAAGAAAAAGCAACACTATTTTATTCAGTTAATTATCTATGAATAGTAATTAACCAGTCAAAAAGATAATTTAAATCAAATTTTCTGTTCCTATTTAGAACTTTCTGCTCTGAAAACAAAACTCAGAAGGTAATGCAACATAAAATGTAAAGTATATTTACATTTAAATGTTTATTAAAACCAAGCCATTTATGCTTTTTTTATGCCTTCCCCTCTTTTTAAAAAAAGTGTACTTAAATCCCCCCTACATTTTAGAAGAAACTTTTGATGACTACTCAGCTCACTGATGGCAAAAAAAAAAGAGGCCAAACTATTTTTGAGTATTCCTCTCTTAGCAGCAACATGAAAATGCATTTTGAAATCCTCAGGTAAACTCCCTGCTTGTTTTATACTCATGAGTAGTTGATTAAAAGAGGACTGCTTGAATGAATAAGCAATTAGGATATGATTACATTCAGGTAAACTGTAGTAGTTTTATCTTAAAGAATTAATAAGTGATTCTCAGCTGATTTCTTAACTGCTCTCAGAAGGTGAACCACCAAGATTCCTTACACATCCAAGTACTGATTATTCTTTCTTTAGTACCACAGCTGGTTTTTAACAGATTTCAACCAAGTAATTTCTTTGTAGAATCATCTTTAACACAGTGGTCACAGTTACTTACTCATACAATAAAAATCATGTAAATATGCATTTAACTTATGCTAAAGACAAGCTCATTTAAATAAGGGAACTGATGTTCATTTTTTCTAGTATGAATGAAGCTGCTGCAATGTTTCTAAAGCGGATCTGCTCTAAGTGCAAATCCAGGCAGAGAGTAACACCTTTACTTTGCTCTGTGACACCCAAACTCTAATTGTGTTCTCAATTTTGTGTACATTTAGATGTTCTTAGAGCTGTATTTTTCTTAGCTATCCTTTGTGATAATGTTTCATGCAGCATGCAAGCATTCTTCAAAGAGCTTCAGAATGAAGCACATATTTTACAACACGTTTATGGTGAATTGGCAAGTATTAATCATCTTAAAAACTTTCTCAAGCTGAGAAACCCGGTGAACAAACTTAGGCAGAAGAATCCTTATGCTCACTGGGGAGAAACACCCAGGGGGACAAACACTCTGCTTCATGAGGACACTTCCATGGAACTCTGTCCAGTCCAAACAAATTCCATGTGCAGCACTTTCAGAGCAGATTTCTGTTAACCCAGAAACCTTCTAAATACAAGTTCAATTGGCTGATGTTCTACCCTCAAGGGAATGACCAGATTTCCCAGGCTGCCCTGTAAAATATGTCTGCAACATTCTTCCTAATTCAGCGTGTCCTGAATTTTTCAAATTCTGCCTTACAATTTTTTATTACCTTTCCATATATCCAGACACCTCTGTGAACTCAACAGATGCATGGTGATAAATCTGCTTTTTCTACTACAGCTCTTCTTCCAACCATGACCCTTTTTCCCCTTTTGATTTCATCCCATGTTGTATCAGCATACAACTGATTTAAACTCCTGGGACAAGAAACAGTCACTTCTAATTACTTGTATGTCACAGCATTGCCTGTAAGCTTCAGACACTTAGGGCACCTTTTCTTCAAAGTGTTATACAAATAAGTTGAAAATGGGAATACTCATCTCCACATCTCAAGAAAGTCAGTCAAGAAAGGGAGTAGGAAAATACTATTGTTCTTCTTTTCTAAACAGGAAGGTGAGACATAAAGTCATGCCAGAAACCTGGGACAAAGCCTGTGTTTGAATATAGATGTTTATCCAAGATCATAAGCATGGCCCCAGCCTTTGTCTGACAACCAGAATGAATACTTAGAGTACTAAAGAAAGCAGTGAAAGCTGAGCTATATAAACAAATAAAATCAGAGTGCTGCATTTATGGTAGAAAATAGAAGGAGAAACACAGATGATACCCTGGAATCACCTACCAACAGGAACAAGAAACCAATGATCAGGAGGAGGAATACTGATTTCCTCCCCATCCTATGAGTTGCAACAGTTGATGAGAGAATATATATGCAATGAACATATAAAATATAGATTTATATATACAAATATACAATAGGAAATAGTCAGTATACAAATACTTACATGTAAAAATAGTTTTTTACTTTCCCCTTTTCTTGATTTACAAAAGCATACAAAGTTTCCTGTTGGTTAATGTTTAAGTAGTGTGAGTAAACCCTGTGTGACATGTTCCACACATAATTCCTTCAAGTGTTCACAGTATTGGCTATTACAGTGTTGAATCTGACATTCTTGATGTTAAAATATTCATAGGACACATTCTAAAATTAAAGCATTAGTTCAAATACAGTTTAAATAAATCTCACATGTGTATTTGAATTATGGTCATAATACAAATGAGTCTGCTGCAGTTGAAAACTTTCCATGACAGTAAGCTTGGAAATACATACTTAAACTAGAGATGAGTATATTTTAAGATTCTTGAACTGCCTTTTAATGTGCAGATAATACTGTGAGATGGGGAATTCTTTCAACTTCATCTGAAGAAATGCAAGCTGATAGAACTCAATATTACAAATTATCCTCAGTAGGAAAGCGGATGCACAGAACAATTTGCCATCAGAGCCAGACACGTTGTCACTTTCTTCAAATACCCAAGAGACAAGAATAAATGACAGGTACCATTGTTTTTGTGTTAAGAATAAATGATCTGGAGCATTCTGCATCAGGAAAGCGCTTTAAATTAAATTAAATTAGTCCTCACAACTCTCTTGTGAGGTAGATAGACACTATCCTTGTTTTTAAAGATGGAGAAACTGGAGATCTAAAATAAATTATGATGGCTGCATGGGAAATACTGTCAAAATACTGTTATTTGGATGTTGGAGCAAGTCAAATGCACAACTGGAGTAAATGGAGATATTAATGAGACAACTTTGCACTCACCAGCTTGGGTACTGACAGCAGGCTTGGTACAACAGCCAAAGGTTCATCATGGGCTGCAAAACACAATCTTTGCCAAGTGCCATTCTGCTGGAGCTGAAGTGTGGGACAACAGCTTCAAAAAAGCACAAACTACGTTGTCCCAGATGGTGCAGACTGACCAAGGTGGAAGGAGGTTGCATTTCAGAAGTTATGAATTAATCAGGAGCCTTGAGTAGGCAATATCTTTTCATTCAACAGTTGGGTACAGTTCAAGAACCATGCTTAGCTCATCTCTAATTTTACCATATATGCAAGTGCTCACAATAGGCTGTGTATCAATATATTCAGGTGTTGTTTTTTTTATTTACTCCCTCCTGGACCTTGGAGGTCTGTATTTTTCCTCACATTTCTCTTGTTGAAAATTTCTACTGATACCACAAATGGAACTAGTGCTTTAGTACAGCAAATGAGCTACAAATAATAATTTTAAATATCTGAGATGATGGACAAGGACCACCATGCTCTCTGTGTGCACCTGTATATACAGGAAATCTCATCTGTCTTTAACTGCTCCTGCCTTGAAGTAAAATCCAGTTAAAGTATAAAGTGCATAGTGTGGATTAAAACCCTAAGAAATAACAAACACTGTGTCTGCCTTCCACAGATGATTAATTTTGCTTAACAGCTGAACCACTACCCTTTTTGTCTTCTGTTTTTAGTTTAGTGTTACCGAGGTTGAGAAAGGCCAGCCAGATGTAAGCAAAACTATTGTAAACTGAGACATTTCTGTAATATGCTGTTAAGGGAGAGTTAAGTAAACCAGTATCAAGACACTGTCCAGTTGGGATGTGTAAATATTATTGTGTGCTTCTTGGCCCACTTTGCAAATACTTTCTTTTCTGTGATAAACCTGTGGCCTCCATATGGAGCATTTTCATGGAGAAAGTATTCCTCACACTCGTCTCTTCCTGGCTCGTAATAGTGGTAGGGAACTTTGCGAAAGCCTTCTGACCTAGGGAGAAGAAAGATACACTTCAGTACTGTCTTCCAGAAAAACATAAATCTATAATACACCTGAATACAAGATACAAGCATCATGGCTTGGATCAGCAATAGTGTGGCCAGCAGGAGCAGGGAGGCTGAGACTGTTCCCTGCTCTCAGCATTGCTGAGGCCACACCTCAAATCCCGTGTTCAGTTTTGTGTCTCACTACAAAACAGACACTGAGGTGCTGGAGTGAGTGCAGAGAAGGACAATGGAGCCAGTTTAGGGTCTGGAGCACAACTCCCACAAGGAATGACTAAGGGAGCTGGGAGTCTTCATCCTGGAGTAAAGGAAGCTCTGGAGGGACCTTACTCTTTACAGCTGCTTGAAGGGGGGTTGTAATGAGGAGAGGGTTGGTCTCTTCTCTCAAGGAACAAGTGACACGACATGAGGAAATTGATTCAAACTGCACCACTGGAGGTTCAAATTGGATATTTGGAAAAATTTCTTCACCAAAAGGGATGTCAAGCACTGGAACAGGCTGCCCAGGGAAGTGATTGACTCACCAGCCCTGGATGTATTTAAAAGATGTGCAAATGTGGCACTTGGGACAGTTTAGTGCAGACTTGGCAGTTGCTGGGTTAACGACTGGACTCCATGATCTAAAAGGTCTTTCCCAACCTAAACAATTCTATGAATGATCTGAATTCCTGTCCATGTGTCAGCACTTGAGCTCCTTTGCTAAGCTGTAAGGGCTTTCATTACATCACAATTTCTAGGAGTCTTCCTAAGGCAGAAGAAGCTCAGTCTATCTCTCAGCATACACTCATCTTACCAGTCAGTGAGAAGCTGATGGGCTGGCTCCTATGGGCACTGCACATTTTGTTTGACCTGTGATAACTCAGCCCACAAGGCTCCCTTCCCAACCAAAGTCTTCTCACTGGATAGTCCCAGCTGTTGAAACTGGTTCTTGAACTGGCTGAACAGGGCAGTTATAAGAGTAACATCCAATTTAAGTGAGTGATCCAGTCAGAACCACAGCTTAAAGGGGACATCCTTCTCTGCTGCCAACAGTGCTACCATGCTGTTGGCTGGTTTTACATCAGGGCTATGCTATGCCAGCTTGGCTGAGCTCTCTAAGGACAACCTTAGTCCTGTCACCCCTCATCCCAGGGTGCCTACTGTGTATTTTCATAAACAAAGAACAACATATGTTCATTCTGTTCATTCCATCTGGATGACTCAATCAGTGAGATCTGCAAGTTCTAAAAAGTCAGCCTCTAATGTTAAGATATCCTAATTAAACAGCTGTGACTCAAATTCTGTTGTTTGTGACATTTTTTAGGTTCTGCCAGCAATGAGCCTCACACTGGAGTGACACAGAATGTGGAGTGAGAACCTGCACAAAGGCTTGACTTTAGGAGCTCGTGATTCACTGGACTGGTTACATGCAGGGCTTGGGCCAGCCTAGGTACAGAAGAATAGAGGTGTATGTGCTAGTACCATAAATTGTTCATGACATTTCCTGATTTTCTGAATGAAAGAGGAATAGTTTCCTCTTATTTTTTTTTCTACCATACACAGTAGATTAAAGTATTTAACTTGGACTTTTAAAAATTGTGTTTAGAGTTATACTTCTGGCCATAGGATTAATCCACTGTCACTGTAAGGTCACCAACAGTAGTTGGTTGAAATTTATGTCAGTTTATGGCGATAAAGCTCACAGGACTTGTTTTATTATCTAATTAGAACCCTCTACTACTCAAAACAAGCCATATATAACCGAGAAAGTTCAAGTACGTTGCTCAATGGTAGTGAAATGTAATTTCAGGTAACTATCCCGGGCTAATCATTTTATTCCACTTCCAGGTGTATTTGGTATTCAGAAAACAATGTGTTAGTTTTTTTCCTCTATAGATTTGTTTTAGCAATGGAAGCAAGTACATTTTATCAAAAGAATATGAGCATACCTTGTTTCCAGCTAATTCAGAAACTGCAAAAGATCTTTGATTAAAAATAGCTCCTTATGACATCTGATGTTAGATTTTGTAAACGTTTTTATTTTATCAACAGCACATGCCATATCAGGAGTGAATATGCCGACAATAGTGTCACATCAGTGCAAAACACTGGGAAATGACCGCCTGATCCATTTTTTGGATTTATGATATTAAAATCAATTGTGAAATTTTGACAAGACATCAGAATTGTAAATGCATGAAAATAATTTTCTATGATCTTACTTGCAGTAGGTGTCATTTATCATCCCATAGACGTGAATTCCATAGCAGGCATCCATAGCCAAAATTAAGGTGAACCAACCCGTGCTGAGATATGAACCTGACTGGACTCTGTAAAAATAAACAGACAGAAAACAAATTGCAATGAGAAATTATCAACACTTTATCAAAGAAATAAAATCCATTGCCTGGGACAAAAGGCATTAAGCAGCTTGACAATCTGTCAAAACCATACAATTACTTTGAATTATTTATAGATATGCTCTCATTCTTCCCAGCTTGGGGCCTCCAGCTATTGTCCACAGGGAAAAAAAACATGTTAAATATCTGAAGTCAAATAATGCATCTCCAGCAAAACAGAAAATTATTTCTTTTCACATCTGAAAGATAGCAATTAGTGGAGTTTGTAAAATGAGATAAGTTTACCAAAACACAAAGTACTGTTGGAATTTGTGTTGTGCTCATATGAGTAGGGACCGTTTTCTTCTGCAAGCAAAATCTTAATCTACAGTGGGCTACCCTCAACCTGAAAATTCACACAGTAATGAAACTTCCATGGATATTTTGGTACAAAACCATCTAACAAAAGGTTCTGAAAACCAAAATTCTGTGCATATCCCTTTACCTAATTTTGTGTTATCATTCTTTGAGCTACCATAGCAGAGAGAAAACCACAAGAGGATAGTGCCCAGATTGACAGTCTTTGCCCAAATGACTAGATATATTCAATCAGCCCAGAAGTATAACCTGCACCAGTGAGAAAAATTACATGTGTAAGGATTTGGCTCACAGACTGGTTGTTTGAGCAAACACATGCATTGTTAACCATAAACCAAATCTTGTTGGCTCTGCTCACACAAATGTTACCAATGGGGGACTGGGAGTCAATGGAGCCCATCTTAACAGAGCACCTCAATAGAGCTGGGTGTGAGTGAGAGGAGAGGATATATGAGCTTTCTGCCACACCTGTAAGCTCCTAGCTTTTGGGTGTGGCAGGGAGCAGTCTGTTCTCCATCCCAAGTTAAAGCAGCCTAACATTTGCACACAATTAAGTTTTGCTGTAAAAGAACTCCCAAGTAAGCCCATGTGCAAATCAGTTACTGCCATCAACAAATTCTTCTAAAAACATTTTCATCTTGGGCTAGGAACAAAATTTTCATGTGAAAAAAAAACCCTATAGCAATTTACCCAGCCTATAAGCCCCAACCTCCCTGTGAGACAGAAGAACCAACCTCAAGTGTTTTTTCCTGGTTCAGAGCAAGAATGTACTCCAGTCTCCTGCCTCCCTCCTCCTGCATCAATATATCAATCAGTGGTTTTGGCACAGATTCTGTGTTACATCCTTGCTCCAGCTGAACCAAATAGTACTTAAGACAATGGGTGAAAGAGTAGTTGTACAAACTTTATGATGACAATTACCTGGCACATAAAGGTCTGAGATTCAAATTCCTTCTCTGTGTAATACCTTTTATTATGGATACTAGAGAACCTCCAAGAGCTTTATGCTCATAAAGAAACTCCAGTACACTCCAGTTTAAATAAACCTATGATTTTTTAGTGAAAAACTATTGCCTTAATTCCCAGAGTTGAGTCCAAGAACACTGAAAGTAGTTAAATATTCTCTTTCTTGCCCATGTCTGTCCTCCTTCATGGTTGAGCTGGTGTGAACTTCTATCCCTGACTTTCCTGATATATCCTTTCCTTTGGGGAAACAGCTAAGTATCTGTTTAGCTGCTTTTGTAAAGCTCATACTGGAAATAATAAATAAAGGGTTAACTTAAAGTGAAGAGCAACAAGTGGAAACTAAAGGCAGGGTGTCAAACACCCAGGTTTCATTAGGACGAAACCAACTGTAATTGTGCTGCTTTTTTGGACACCTATATAGCCATGGAAGTGTACAGCTGTTTATCTGCCCCATCAGGATCTTCATCTCTTCAACCAGAATGTTCTGCTACTGTCTAGCAGGGAGAATTCCCAATCCAATTCATGTTATGTCAAAATAACATTCTGCCATGATAAAAGGCTGCATTGCTTCTAACTTGCTTTCTACTCTTGCACCAGGAAAACACTGGCCTTGAGCTTTCAAAGCATTTTAGAATCATAATAACCATTTATAAGAACACGATGAAGATCAGGACCCTTTCGATAATGGAGGTTTATTGGAGAGCACTATATTGACAGCAGCATCTGAAATTTGCTATACTCAGGAGGAAAAGGGAATTTTAAAAAAGAATTAATCAATATTTCATGTCTTGTTTTAACACCATTGGACCTTAGTCCTCTCATCTATATACTGCACTGGCAGGATAAATAAAAACAGCAGAGTGAGTTCCCAGGTACCTTCCCTGGGAGATGAAGTACATGACAGAATACAGATTATACACTTTAAACCAAAGCACTTATATTCATCCATTTTTTCCTCTGAAGATACACGGGGGTACGAGGGAATATACTTAAGCAGTGGAGATTCTGGATGATTTGGTAACACCTTAGAATGCAATCTGATACCATAAACATGCTTTCAAAATTCTAATGAAAGCAATATTAGAAATACGAAAACAATTTTAGCTGTCCCTAAAAGGCCATAAATCTCCGAATACCTTTTAAAATATCATCCCATAAAACTGTAGTGCAAAGCAATGTCTCAGCCCTTGCTATTATGCTAACACTGTGCACTCAATTTCCCTCTCTACAGGAGAGTTTTACATGTTTCTTGGTCAGGGGGTTTTGAGACTCATTAGAAAAAGAGTTCCTCTTGTTACTGTAATTGCACTCAAATTTCAACTTTTACACATAGGAAATAAAAAAAATCCTCCATTTATGTGTAGCATAAGGCTATGTAACCACACAAGTGTGGGGGAAGGAGGACATTAATCCCAAAATAAACAGGAGTTTGTTAAACATCATCTGCAGAACTACAGCAGGCAGATCTGTGGTGATATATGTATGTGCAACAATCCCAAAATTGTTTCCTATGGCTCAGAGAGACTTTTTTTCATAGCATAAAATTAATGGGGCACCAGATCTGGACAGGAAATTGTCTCAACAGCTCAGGAGAAAATAATGCACTGTTTTTCAAAATACACTTTTAAAAAGATGGCTTTGCTTTCAAGACATGATTTACAGCTGCAAACAGCAATAAAAAGGCAATGCTCACAAAAAGTTACTTTGTTTACCTTAAAAATGAAACCTTATTTCACACACTTCCTACTTTATTAGTGGTCTTAAAGAAATGATAGTTATAGGTTGTAATTCATTCTGCTAAATACCATCCACCATTTCAGAAAAGTACACAGGCATATGATTAACATTAAAGACATAAAAAGACCAGTGGACTCAACTTCGTTAAAATGCTTGAAACGAAGTATATGCTTGCTTATCTTGCTCTTAGTGAAGGTTTAAGTGCTTAAAATATCATTATTTAATCTCAGAATATAAAAGTAAGCTCCAAGATTAATAGTTACTTGAAAGTTTCAAGTCTCAAAACATATAATTTGCATTTTTAGTAATGCCTTCCATAAACTCCAGCAGAATGAACTGACTAAAGTTTCTCACAACATGTTACAAAGAGACTTGCATTCTATTTTTCAGAAGAAAATAGTAAAATGCACTTTTAGGATTGCTAGAGTTGTAATATATGACACATAAAGCTTTAATTAAAGTTTAATTTAAAATAAAAGCAATTAGACAGGGCTCTTCAGCTTTAACTTTCCACCATTTCAAAAAAAGAATAAGAAATCGACATAAAGAAGATGAAATAGAGAATGTACCCTAAAAATGTTGGCAACTGAAATTCATCTCCTTGACATCTATAACCATGCTTTGATGTAGGCTAAATGAAGAAAAAACTCATTCTTCCTGTCACTGGGGGTAAATGGAAGAACATAAAATATTTTCTTGGTGATCCAGGGCAGGTGAGTTCAAATTGAGTAAAAGTTTTGTTGTCACTTGAGTTCTGATTTTAGCACAAAATTCCAGGAAGTTCTTTTCTTCATTCAATTGTTCCAGGATTTTTTATGTGCACAATCAATTTTAGTTCTATGGTTCAATGGACTGTAATTTCCAGTGGGGACTTCAGTGGTAAAAAATAAAAATGAAAAAACGTTTGTGAAGGCAGAGAAGATGTCTACACAAGCAATTGCATGTCAATCTGATTGCAGAAAAGAACTTAGAAGTCTATTTTTTAATTCTTTTGGGAGAAACTAGAGATCACAGAAGGTCAATTAAGAGTGTTAATTAAGATAAAACCGAGGAAATTTAGTACTTCAAAAAGCTATTAATTAACAGAGCTTGCCAAAAGCATTAGATAGACACTTTTCCTTTTTGACTTAATTTCAAAATATTGCAGTAAAGCAAAATTCAACAGTGACAGATTGAAATGACAAAATTCTCCAGGCCAATTAATTGACAAAAAATATATCCTTTCATAAAGGCTGTTTATAGAATCTAATCCTCAGATGACTCTCCCACCAAACTACTGAATCAGCAGCAGCTTTATTTGCAGCAGCTTGTCAGGCCTCTTGATTAATAAATAAGTATGAATAAGAGTATTGGTCTAAATAAAAGACCTATAATACACAGAGTAGAGGCTTTATAATGTGAGAGGCCCTTCCAACAAAAGGGCTTGTTAAAATGATTCAAAATAAACAGAAATATTTTCAAAAACATGTCAGAATTAGGTTAGGCAATGTTCAGGTAGAATTGTCTCTGGTACTTCTTTGTATCTGTGGTGCATCAAGAGACCACTGATCCTCTGGCAGGGGTCAGGTACTCTGGTTTTGCCTGGCACTCTGTCACCTGCCCTGTGTCAGCCTCATCTGTGACAGGTCCTTGGGAAGGAGGGGAGAAGGTACAAGTCCCCTCTGCACTCCCTTCTTAAAGACAATCGCCTCTTTTTCTCCCTGGGTTTCTCTGGGTTTTTGCATTGCTGAATCACAGTATATTTCCTTACAACTAAAAATACAGGAGATTTATCTGCCAGCAGATACTGGTAAGCCACTACCCAATTCTATACTAACCAAATTAATGCTTCCATTGCACTTGTGTTGACTGAGACTTCTCTTTTTTTCTTTTTTTTTTTTTTTCCCCTGAGTACAGCTGCTGTAAAACTCTTCTGCTTTGCCAAATTAAACACCCACATTCCCCAGGTCACAGTTTTGGTCTATGCCTTTCTCTTCACATCAGATGTAGGTTTGTAAATGACAGATTGGAATGAGTTGGCAGAAAAATGCACCCACCTCTGAGAGAACAGCAAGGCTCTCACCTCTCCCCTGAGGAGCACATACCCTTCTCTTGCCAGAGAGCTGTTTTTCTGAGAGGAGTAAAGGAAGCACCTTTGGTACAGGAGAAGGGCAAAATTCTAAATCCTGAAGAATATCTGCCTTAGCCTGGATTAATTTCTGTTTTCTCGAAGACATGGTACTTTGTTGCTAATTATTTCATTACATACTTTCTGAAGTAAAAAGAGCACAAGAAGAGCAAAGATGATACAAGCACAGAGAATTGATTTTAGCTGGTAAAAATGGTTGCCATTTCTGCATTATAAAGATCCCTGTTAGGCAACCATTTATCATAATTATTCATTCTTTTGTACTTGTGTGTGTGTGTGTGTGAGTGTACACACGTGTTTGCTCTGCATTCCATAAATGTGCAGGACATCTAATAACAAACAGCCATGCCCCTCTAGCAGTGAGTGAGCAGACTGTCTCACACATCCTGCTTCAGGTCATTCTGGAAAGTGAAACATTTATACATGGGCAGATGTTTTATTAGCCATCATGTATGGTTTTATGCAAAGCTCAAACAAGTGGAATGCATTATGAACAGCACAGACCACATTCCAGATTCAGGCAGTGACTGTGCCCAGCAAGATCTACCTGGGTATGGAGAAGGGATGCACTCACAGCCAGCCCAAACTCTTGGTAGATCATCCCTACTGTGAATCTTGAAAATAAGCTGCAGCTGGGTGGCATACTGTTCAATTAATCTCCTGAAATATTCACTTTCTGATTACATTAACACTGTACCAATGGAACACAGGGACAAGAGTCCACTTCAGTTGAGTTTACTACAAACCTGCAGGCAAGGCTACTCCTAGGTCACAAACTGGCCCACAAGAATCTCTCCCCACAATCTGATTTAAAAAGAGATGTAACAATTAAAAAAACCCCATGTCAAAATGGCATTGAAAAAAAGACAGGAAGAACACTTACGAATGATCACAAAAAAGAGCAGAGAAATGATGGCTTTGTATTTAACTACATCTAATTTTAAAAACACCAAAACTATCTGCTTACTATTTACTTATTATTTTGGGCAACACAGGCAAAATCAACATTAGAAATAAGGACTAGTCTGTTACTCAAGTACAGAAATAGCTAAGACATCTGCTTGGGTATTTAACTTATGGATTTATTTCCAATATTTGTGTTGTGTACATTTTTCTAATTTATTTCCTTTCTTTCTTTGTCTATTTAATACTCCTGGAAACTTGAAACAAAGAGGAAAAAGAGGGAAAAAACCAAGGCAGCAGCCTGAGAAAATTGACTTCTGCTGTCCAAGCTTCTGTAGTTTCCTTATTTCTGATTCCTTGACCTGACTTTGATGCATCTCAGTTCAGTTCTGAACTCAGGCAATGAGACAAGGAAGTTATTTCACCCAGGCAGAGAGGGCTCCTTCAGACACCTCTGCTGCTGAGCTCAAAGAAGAAAAGCAGAATTCCTGTTTATCCAGGGTGATCACAGAAGGCCAGCTTGGTGCAAAGCACACAGAAGAGAAACAAGACTAAAGAATTATAATTGTAAACTCTGCCCTCCAGCCTATATATTGCACATATTTATTATTTGAAGGTGATTCTCAAACCTGTGCTAATCTCTTCAAGATGAATGGCATCCCCTGCAGAGGACATGAATTGGTAGATGAATTTCTTACAGCTACTGGGCTTCTACAGGCTGCACTGAGTCTTCAGGTAAGAACTATGGTCTTGGTGCAAACTGTTTACAGAACAGTAAATCCCAATTTCAAACTTTTTTCCTTCCCCACTCTCTTCCCTAATCCTTCTGTTTCCAGAAATACTTATTTTCTTGACTTCTCTTGAGTCAAGATTCTTTATTTCCCTTTCTTAAGTACAGGCTGTGGTTGGAGCCACAGCCGATGCTATTGCCTGCACTCAGTTATCAGCAGAAGATGCCTTTTGTGAGTGCCTGGGTTGCACTTGTCCCCTGGGGTCTGCAGTTTATGCACAATCACAAACAACCTCAACCTGCTGCAGCTGCACCATGCACGGCTCCACACATCTCCATTTGCACTTGGATTTTGTTGATGAACAAAAATCTATGTTTAAATCAGGACAGGATGCACAGAAATGTCACCCATTACAAACATGCAATTACGTTTAGAACGAAGTCACACAAGCAGGTTTGGGGGCTAAACTGTTGGCATTTTTCTCTTCAAAAATCACCTGAGTAAAATTCATTCTATGCTTAGGAAGACTGCTTATCAGGAAATGCAGCTCATCTGGTCAATGGCAGCAGAGCAGTTGCTCCACAGGACAATTACTTATGCTCACAGTGGTTGAATCAAATGTGGGGTGATGCCAAAATGTCCCTGGTTGTGGCACCGTGGTGTAACCCTGTCCCACTGTTCCCCACCTCTGACTGGACTATGCTGGGCTCAAGATACTGCAGTCCCTGGTGGCTGTGACAAAGGGAGTGACAGCTGAAAGCCTGGCACAGGTTTCAGGGCTGGTGGCACAGTCGTCTGTAGGGCAGTTTCATGTGCTCTCCTCTTCACCAGTAGCTGCATCCAGTTTTTGAGTCCTGGTTCAATATTTTCACACAGCGTGAAAGGGAGTAGAGAAGGATTTAGATTTTCATCCTTTGTAACCAAAAATGAATCAAAACTAAAAACTGTGCCAAGTGGAAGAAAAAAGACAACAGGGCCTTTTCCCTGCATCTCCATTTAAATCAATATTTGCTGTCTTGGGTCTGCACATTTTTCTACAGGGAGGATATAAACTAAACAGAGCTGCAGTTAATCCAGGATCCCTGAAGAGATTTAATTAAGGAGGCTTTCCCACCCTTTTCTTTTGGTATTAAAGGGCACTCACTACTCCTAGCTGCATATTTTAGTGAAATGTATTGTAGGTGAATACAGAAGAAATTTCTTGATTAGCTCTTACCGTCTCAATACAAGATACTGAAAGGAGTTCATCTAACCTTGTCTGAAAGCAGCTTAAATTTTTCATAAAAACATTTTCTTTTAGGTTGGGTGTTTTTTATGTTGAAACTGAAAATGACATACGACTTTTTAAAGATGTACGTTGTATTTCTGTGACACTGGGATGTGAGCAGAGGCTTTTACAAAGATATTTTGTTTTACTGCTATGGTGAAAATGAAAGAATAGCTAGCATGAGATTGTACTCTAACTCTGTTCATTTAAGAGGGAAGAACACTGGACCAGAAACTCAGCTGACAGAACCCACACTGATGTACATCAGCTGATACCCTTTCAAATTTTCCACAGTCTGCAGTCATTGTAATAGTTCAAGCACTACCTCTTTGATATTGATATGGAAAGGAAAGCGATGTTACATTGTTCTCCACACATTTTACATTTATCTGAGAACTTTGCTTTATACCAGGATGGATGCCCATACTAAAATAAAAAAAGCTTATGGAGGGCCAGAATGTTAACTGTAATTTTTCTTCTGAACAGATAATACTCACTTGAGAAAGAGAACTCAAACTCCACAGATTAGACCTTCATCAGTGCAGATTCCTCTAGCAACAACTCTTCTCCCCCCAGCTCTGGTATTCAGAAGAGCGTTTCCAAGTATTCTAAAATTCATTCCTAATTTGTTGCTAAATTACTAACTGATTATTTGCATTACAGCAGCACTGTGAATCCTCACTGTGCAAGGCACTGTACACACATGGCAGTTTCTGAACCAAAGAGCTTAACAGTCAAGCACCCAAGAGAAGCAGATTCTTTGGAGAAGGTCCTTACCCCTAGCACTGCACCACATCATAGAGCCGCGTTCTCTGGAGGTGCATCCAGAGCCCAGAGCTCTTCTCTACACTGCCTATTTGCACTAACCAAAAGTTCATCTTAGATTATGGAGCATCAATATTTTTAGCAAAAATGAAGCCTTAAAACCAGACAAATTATTCTGATATGGAAAAAGGAGGTAAAAATAGAACTTGCGTGGGTCTGAATTTTAATTCAATTGCAAGAGGCCATAAAGTAACCCATCAGTCAAGCTTTGAAGATTAACTGCTAATTAACACAGATGTTGCCTTCCCTTTTACTACTGTAACTTTCTCCAGATTAACTTTTCCTTAAAGTATAAAAGGAACAAAAACATTTCTCTTTCCTTTTCTTTCTTTTCCTTTTTGACATACATTTTAATGAAGCCCACACACATATATAGGTGTCGTATTATAGTTTAGTATCAATATTTGGATCTTCCTTACTATCTATTTTCCATCAAAATGGATCAAGTCTTTCACTGCTTTCTTAATTAACTAATCTCTGTCCAAATATCAAGAAAGTAACAAATAATCCTTACATTTGAGCTACTGAAACTTCCTCTAACACCTCCACTGCTTGGGTTACATAGCAGGTGGCTTTCTGAAAGGCGTCTTTCACTCATGCACTTCAAATATAGTGTCCCAAATCCTGAGGACACCCAGGATTAGCTTTTTCATTCCCCTTCTGTTCCCCCAAAGTCACTACATTTATGCAGCAGGGTCTTCTGAAGGCCAGATGCCCACAGCCACTGGTTTAAATACCTACCCTGGAGGCAGCACGCTGACTGTAGGCAAACACATTTGGCAGAACCAAGACTGGCACAAGTTCTTCTCTCAGATGGCAGCCTTTAGAAAAAGCATGGTATAGCAAACAGTTCAGAAAAGCAGGAGACTCCCACAGAGAAGCTCACAGGAAGAGGAACTAGGGGTCACAACTTATTTCCTACTATCCCACTGAACAGTTTCTTCAACACTGGACAATTTCAGAATATATTATTCCAATATTCATTGAATAGTCTGCAGGAGGTTAATAGTACAAGTGGAAGCTTTCAGAAAAATCTCCATATTTATTAGAATGGCAGTTAAATGCTCGAAACCAGAATTTTTATGGCTTCTCTGCTATCAACTGAAGTAGCAAATTAGTTAATTTTCCAAGTCTTTCGCAATCCAGCTTTTTGAGAATAATAAACACAAGAATCATCATACTAATAATCTAGGCAGCTCACTGTCAGTCCAAACTAATGCCTAGGTATCAAGAAAGGTGAGGACTTCAGCTAGCACCAGGAATATGATATTTACAGTGCATCCAAGTGAAGTGGGATTCATGAAGTGGGACAGTGGTCCTTTGCTTTGTAAATAAATGCTCTGATTTCTCTTCCACATTACACTGCTCTTAGTAACATCATCTTTTCAGCAATTCCCAGTATCAGCTAGTCAAGAGTTGGCAATGTTACCATGGAATGGTGCAGGCAAGCAGCTCCTTGAAGGCCACACATGTGACAGGACCCGTCAGAGGAGCCTGTGGCTGCTCCCCTGGCACCAAGTTCAGGACATCAGAGTTAATTAAATTTTTATCTACAAGATTTGCATAACAAACATTAAAACAAGTTAATTCATTACTAGTAGAAACTGCAACCCACTTGCCACAGTTTAGCTAGACTACATCCTTTTGGCACCAAACTCTAAAATCTAGAACTGACTAAAATCTGTTCTGTGGCTACATTACAGAGAACCTCAGGTAACAGTAGGAGCTACACTACTGGAAGGAATACCACATTAAAAATTTAGAGTTCAATCACATACAATAGCAGAGATAGTGTCACAAATAGCTTAACAAAACAACATAATTCTTTATAAAGCTCATTCTTTGCCTCTTCATGCTATGTGCCTGATAAGCCCTTGCCAACAAAGACATTATACTAATTACAAACTGTAGGATAACTTAAATGATTTATGGATTTTTTTTCCCCTCCCAAAATAAATGTTATTTTGAATTCCAAATATACAGTAAAAAAATAAAGCAGAAGCCACAGATGGCATGTTCAGTCCAGACACGTATGAATGTGAATATACTTACAGGGACATTCAATCCATTTAAAACTTTAATCTTTTCCCTGGAAAAATCATTGCAGAGTAGGTTTTATGCAATTAAATTCATTTTTTCCCTGAGCAGAGACATTTAAGGTACAGAACCAAGAGCTGAGCTGTTTTAAAAAAACCCTTAGAATAAAGATGATATTCCACCAATTTTTTTTCTTAATGTCTTCAGGTGAACAAATAAAAGTATGCACATTTGTCATGCAATATTAATGTGGCACCATGTTTGCCTTTGGTATAATTATTATCTACATGCAATCTGAAGACATAAAAGAATCTGAAGTTGTATTAAATAATTTTCTGTATTAACTATCAAACTGTGGTAATGACCACTTCATACCTAGGCATGGAAATAACAAAGGAATCTTTCTGCTTCAGTTCTTTGGGAAGTCCTTTTAAGAACTACTACAAGACCCTCCTTTGTCCTCCATCCTGCAACATCATGAATGTCCTGTAACCATATTGAGAATTTGCTTCTCCTGTGAATATCCTCAGTGTTCAAGTGTATTTCCAGGAAGGAACTGCAGCACTGAGACTCTGAGCAGAGCACAGCACTCGATCCTTCAGGGGGACCCTCTCATAAATCTATTTTGAACTCCTCTGAAATTCAAAAAAATACCCAGACTCACTGAAAAATGAAGAGCTGACCCAGGCTGATGTTCTCCCAGTCCTTCCTATCTGGAGATTGGCCCCATCTCCAGAGTGCCAATGCACTCAAGCACTTAGATGTAAACCTTCTGTGACACAGACAATGAAGGTACACGAGAAAAGGCTTAGGCACAACAGGCACCCCCAGCAAGCAGCAGGTTTACTCGCTGCTCTCTCAGTGCCTTTTGCCATTACACCAGCCATTTTGTCCTCAGTCTTGTCAAGTGAAGGCACAACACTTAGGAAAACACGTTTCTCTTTTTTTCTGGTCTGCGAGTCAGCATTATCTGATTAGGTCTACTTCCTAGGGCTTGTTCAGTCTCGCTTATCAGACACACTGGAAAATATTTCCAATAATAAGCCAGCAGAAATCTGCCTTCATATCTGGTGTCAGGCTACATATAACAGAAATCTTTTCATTTTAGTTTTAAAGTATTGCTTCATTCAACAAGCCGACTGCTGGCTGACACACAATCTAACCTAAAGGCTATGGATCAGCAGGTAAATGCAGAAATTCTATTAGTTTTCAGACCTGAGGTTTACGCCTTTCATTTCAAATGAAATCAAAATCCTACACATGAATAGGTAAAGCACAGAGTAAAGATCCTTTCTTAAAACCATCCATTACATATTACATGAGTGCAAGGAAGAAAGCAGTTCCTGCATCTTGTAGATATGGTATTTCTTGTGCTCAGTGGCTCTGGCAAGGAGGTAAATAGCAGACATAAAAGAGATCCATTCTGAGGAAAAATTAAAACCATGACCAACATTATATTAGGCAATGTGAAATCCTGCAAAGGTACAAAGGCAGGCATAGCCAGATATGCTTGTCATTAACAAAACCTCTCCAAGCTTGTATAAATTGGACTTCCTTACCCAAATCCGATTTTAAAAGTCATAATCAAACTTATCTATGCTTTAAAGGTTTTGGAAATGAGCATCCTCATATAGGACCAGAAGAAGGAAATAGTGCAAAAGGGCATATTACAAAGTATTCGGAATATTGAGGAGAATATTTCTTTTTCCAAACTGAAAGAAACACCACCAACAAAGAGAGTTTTCATTTCTTTGTTCTTTCTAGAAGTGTACACGCCCAGATTTATATATAAATACATGAGATTTAGGAAAGATTGACTCCTAACTTCATTTTCCTCTTTGCTCTAAAGAGATATGTTCACTGGATGTTCTCAGAGCATAGGCATCAGCATTTTGGCAGACTATATGGACTGAATCCCCAAAATAATAGCAGAAAGCATAATTCACTTTTGGTGTGGTTTTCCTTTACTATGGTGGATCAGGATAGTCTTATAGCAAGAAAATCAATTGTGATTACCTGGTCACAATTATGATCACACGAACAGTGGTTTGGTTATTTTTGCTGTAGGTCCTATTCTGTGCATTCAGTTAAGGAAATTGTTACATGGCATTGCTAATTACTCAGGAAAAAACATAGAATAAAAGCATGACTTTTTGTTCCTATTCTGTGCATTCAGTTAAGGAAATTGTTACATGGCATTGCTAATTACTCAGGAAAAAACATAGAATAAAAGCATGACTTTTTGTTCCTTGAAAACTTAGCTGTAACACTTGTCTTTGGAGTATGACATTAAACAGTAAAGAAGCTTGTTGAGCTCCCTCTTTTTCATCATATAGGCCTTACATAATATATAAAGCCAGATCTTTCATTTGTACTTTGTGTTTATTTGTATTTTATCTGCATTTTCTCCAGGCAATACATTTGATAGCCTCTAGTTACATTTTGTGGTGATGCTATCTTATAGCTTGATGAGAACAAGTGAGTTGGTATTCTTTATCACAGCTCTTAGCTATTATAATGCACAGCTCTCATTCACAGATATCACTTACATTTTCTCCAGGAAAAGTAGAACTGTAGGTGTCACACAAATACAATGACATGCTAGGTGGGCTGGCCTAGAGGGACAGCAAACAAAAACATCAAGATACAATGTCCAGGTCCAGCACTCCCTGAAGTCCAGTAAGTCAATTAAATCACATCTTATGAAGAAATAAAAAAACCCCAAACATGATAATTCTTGTTTATCTCACAGATTATAACAGAAAGGATGCTTTATCTTGTCCTTCTGACAGATGTAATGGCAGCTCTTCTGATTCTGCACAAGTATTTTTGACAAGGAAATAGTGCTCTGTACTCTTCAGTCAAAGGCTGACCTACATGGTGTTTTAAAAATAACATTTTGTTGTGTTTTACTAAACCAAGGCTGCGCAAAGCTAGTATAACATGTAAAATATAAAATATAAATATAAAAGCATAAAACAGAAAATAGAAAATATAAAATAAATATAAAATATAAAAAAACAATTTTGTATGAGGATGACGAACCATGTATCAAGTGAACTCCCCAAAAATATGGGAGATTCTTGTTCAATGCTGGCAAGAGAGGAATACTGCTATGGAGCAGTTTCCAATGCAATCTTGAATTACCTTGGAAATCGCTCACCTTAGTATTGACCAGATCTGACTACATTTAACTTGCTTGATCTGATGAGATCAGGTTGTATGGCTGCAAGTTTGTGATAAGAAGCCAGTATTAGAAATTACAGATCTCAGAAAAGCAAAGCAAGAAAACACACAACCCTAAACCATTCATATGGAAATTATTCAATACAAACAGGTGGTTTCTTCTTGAACCGCCCCTATAATATTCCATATCCACGGATCATTATGGAAACCACATGCATGCACAGATTATTACCACATGAAACAATGAAGATGTCTCACATCCCCTCCTAGGTTTGCCAGCATTGCTCAGGGGTTTGTTATTTGAGGGCAATGCCATTATCCTTTATCTTTATGCTGTGCAGAATCGCCCTCCATTGTGCAGTATTCATTATTCCACACTTGGTCATGCACTGCCTCTGCACGTGTGTGTAACACACACAGCCTGCACCCACTGATTTACACTGCACTCACATCCATCAGAGAATTCCTCACCCTCACAGGGCAAAGCTGCACAGTTGCACCAGTTTATGCATTAGAAGATCACAATCTCTAAAAGTTGAATGATTTTAGTGGTGACATTATGACTTTTTTTTCCATCAGTTGGTTCCTAAGAGGATGTAAGAAATAAAAATGTACTTGTGGGGAAAGGAATATAAATTAAACTATTTTATAGGTTTCAGCAATTGTTCAAAAGCTTGAAAATAACAATACAGGTGCGGAGGGAGAAGAGAGAACATCTCCAATTGAGATGAAATTCAAGTTTGCCATTTACTTGTACAAGTATTACCAAAGAGCTGCTCTTCAACCACGGAGCTGTCACTTCTCTGAACTTGACAGAAGCTTTGTTCTTTTTTACCTTTGTATTTTTATTTGATTTCTCTGACTGCAGGCAAAGGATTAGTTTGAAATAATGTTTTTTTCCCCCCCACTGTGGAATGAGTTGCCCACCTCTAACTTGTAAAATACAATGTAGACTACGCAGACTCCATAACATTTAAATAGAGTTTACAGAGGCAACCAACAGAAAACAAGCAACTGGAGTGGAAGTATTTTGTACAGAGTGTTTGAAAAGATGCTAGATACCATCTCCCTCAGTCCTCAAATACCACAGTAAATGAGCACATAACTCAAACCTCATTTCTCCCTGGAACATTTTTTAAAAATGTCTTTCCTACTGATTTCTGGAGTTTCCCTTTAAGAAGAAACTATGGGATGAAGGCATTACAAATATAAGATTATCTCCTCTTGATAACTCAGTTTGCTAGTGCATAAATCATATGAAATGTGATTCTGAATTTCATGAATGCATGAAAATTAACCATGGGAAAACACACTGCAATCCAGAGGTGAAATCTACATTGACAACATGTTCCTTTTAAAGCAGTTTGATGCTGCACATAAACAAGCCCTCATAGTTTTATGGAAGGTATGTAAGGGCAAATATTATCATCAACAAGCAGAAAAGCTAAACTTGGGGTGGACAAAGCCAGCTCTGTGCAGCTCAGCTCCATCTATGCTGAGCTCAGGTACCATCAGCCTGTCAGACCCTGCCCTGAGCTGGGGGTACAGATGTTGCTGCTCCAGCTGTTGGTCAACACCCAACAGCTGGAGGTGGTTGATCCCACACAGTTCTGGAGCACACAGCGCAGGTCTCTAACCTGTTCTGAGCAAAATAACCAGACCAGACCAACTCCTGGGCCTTGGAAGCACAAGAGCAGGGGCAGCACAGTCAGGAAGTGGCTGTGTCTCAAAGCAGCGCGGCCAGGAACGTGAATCTTGGCCCTCCAGGAGTGTGCATTTGTGAGCCCTGCTAAAGCAGCTTCCTAGGATTTCTATCAATAGGAGATTGGAAAAAACAAACCCACCAGGAGAGAGCAAAATATCTGATCTTGTGATTTGGGACAAGTAAATAGCTTCAAAATGGCCCTGTGCCTATAATGACAATTATTGGAACCACATCTTTTTCCAGCCTGGACTGAAGAATGCCTGGTATTCACATACAAAGATCATCGTTGTAATGGTAATTTCTTTGCCACTCCAGGAGCCTGAGTAGCAGACTCAGCTATGATTAAATCATTCAATTCACCTCTTTGTATCTTTTACCTGGCATGACATTGTTATTTACCTGAACCATGGCTATAAACCCTCACAATTCAAATATTTTACAATGCAACAGACTAGTGCCAACCTGAGACAAGACCACTAGTAAAGCACTCCTCCCTAAGCAAATAATGCTGTGAGCTTCTCAGTATTTTGCCTTAGGTGCTTAGCTTTGTTCAAAAATAATAATGAAAAGAGGCAGAAAATATATTTGACAAAGTGGTGAGGTGGAGGCTTACATGAAGATGGATTTCCATTTAGTAGCAGCAGGTTGAAGAGTCACATTCTAGAAAATAAAATTTTTTTCTTTCCTCCTCTTTTTAAGAGAAGAAAAAGTTTCAACCCAAATTAATTTTTATCAAATTTCCATAAAAATGAAGTAAAATTATATATGTTCTTTGTGATCCCTTTTGGGTTTTTGTCTGACATTAAAATGTACTATGCTTTTATCTGAATGACTTTGTGGATAGCAGGCTTCAACTGCCCAAGAAATAAGAATTAGAATTTGCACACAGTTGTATTGAATTATTACATACCTTCACATTTTGGAGCACTCCAAAATAAACAACAGCGTTTTGGGCTTTGTTCCAAGTACTTTCTGCAAACAGAATTATTAAACTATTCACACACCTGTGAAAGCAGCAGGCACTGCTTGGTCAGAGCATGGTGCTGGTAATGCCAGGGGTTTAATCCCTGTATGGGACACCCATGCTAAGAGTCCCTTCCAACTCAGAATATTCTGTCATTCTGTGATTCTGACTTAGTAACTGGAGCACATGGAAGCTGTGTCAGATATCCAAATGGCCTACTCATGGATAACACAGTTGTACTCCCACTGTCTCCAGACTCACAGTATCAAGCCCAGAGTAAGCTGCAAATCAACAAAAGATAAATCTAATTCTCAATCAATTGCTCTGACAGTGCACCACAGACTACAGGACAACAGGAAGGGAATGTGCTTGGCAAATACAGGTTACAGAGCCAAGTTATGGGATATCCCACAGGGCACACACAGGCAGTGGCAAATGGCTACTGGTATGGGATTTGTCCTAGCAGCTCTTGAATGACTCCCTCATGGTGGGCAATGTCCTGGCCATGTGCAATTGTGGTGGCAAAGCAAACGGAGGTCCATCTAAAAAGTGAAAATCCCTGCCTGCTTCTGCCCCCAAATCTCATAACTAAGTGGGATGTATGCTTGGTTTTTGTATGCAAAGAAAAACCTTCATCCTAGCCTGAATGCAGAGAACTTTTCAGAGTACAGAATTTCAAACAGGATTAAACCCCACTAAATCCTCTTTTGCTGTGCAGACTGTCCTTTCACTGAACACAGGTTTGAAACATGGGGAAGCTGATTTCCCAGAGTGCCATCCTTCATTGGCTCAAATTCTCACAAAGGTTTGTTTTCTCAGCCAGCCCTGCATATTCCTCCCTGTAATGAGTGCAACTGTACTACAAAACAGCCAAAAAATTATTGCCTTTTCATAGGATCCAGGCTCCTATAAACATGAAACAGAAAAGAGACAGATATTGTTCAACACCATTGCCCAAAATGGTGCAAAATTCCTGTCAATATATTGGCCTAATGTTCCCAATTCTTGTTCTCCATATTGCACAAAATGTTCTTTCAAAAAAAATTTTAGTAGATCTTCAAAAATTTAAATAAACTGGTCTAGAAAGGACAAGTGATCAGCTGTGAAGGCAAAAGAAAATAACCAGTTTTTATTACAGAATTTATATCCCAAATTTAACCTACATGACACCCACTAATGAGCATGAGCCTCACCTGAAGTAATAATACCTTGCTGAAAAAAAAAAAAAAGTACTGATGGTCCTTTTCTACATTTGAGCAAGAGACAGAAAATTTTTAGAAGAAAAACAGTGCAAGTGTTGTAAATATTGCAAATATTTCTTTAGTGTGAAGAAGAAATTATTTTATAGCTTTCCTGTGAGAAATTCTGAAACTCATTTTCTTTTCCTGCTAAGAGAAGTAAAAATATTCTGGAAGTATATAACTATTATGCTCTAAAATATGTATTAGGTGCAGAGATAAACTCTCCTAAGAAAACAGTAAGAAAAAAATCTATTCATGAAACCAGTACATCATTACTGTTCTGGTTTCTTCTGGAATAAAAATTCGTATTACAGCAATTAAAAGGATGATACTCAACAATTAATTAATTAATTTGTAAGGGCAAAGGAATAAAAACCTGGATATATTCCCATGGGATTTGCTGAGCCATTTTGCACCTTCTAAGTCATCTGCCAAGAAAAGGTCACTTGAACTAATCCATGCTTACACCTTGGCATCTCCCCTGAAAGATGTCACCTCTCCACTGCAGAGGTATTACTTGCTGCCTATGACACTAAGCCTCAGAAACAAGCCAGACTTGATCTAAATGGAGGTGTGACTGATGTGCATTTCACAAGCCAACACAATCTATACACTGGATGTCTCAGGAGACCAACAGTCCAACTTCCTTTGGAGTATTTTCCTCTTCTGTCTGCCTTTCAAAGCATTCCTTCTCCTGACATAGGAACTGCAGTGTGGAAAAGGAATCATCAATACAAATCAACACCAAACAATTAACTTTGTGGGACAAAACTCAAAGGAAAGTTAAATGTATTTGCTTATGCTCGTTTTCCTGAAATTCAGGGCTTAAACATTCACTACTAGTTGAGAATTCATCTTCTCCTGGTCTCCCAGGCTTTCCTACACGAAGCCATCTCTTTGTAAATTGGGAATCCTGAAATCTCACAGTGAATGCCTGGCAGCAAGCAAACAAATGAAACAACAGATCACAGAATAAAAGCAGCCATAAAAAAAAACCCCTCATGTATAAAAATTAGTTGTCAGATAGCTGACAACTCCATTCTGTCTTCCTGTAACCTGTAACATGCAGGAAACAATCCCTTCTCATTTATCACTATTTACCAACACTGCTCTCTGAGGTCTCAAAGCTTGGACCAGCTACAATTGCCACCCACTCCAAATTCACAGAATCCATCTCCTTCTCCTGCCATCTGTTCTTTGTCTTGGATTAATCATGATGTATAGGGCAATATGGTTGTTACCTGCTCTGAGCACTGCCCCCAGTATCTCAGCAAAGGTTTCAGCAGAATCCCTCCCGCGAGGCTCTGAGCATCATCTCCAAATGCTTGGTGTGAAACCACTGGAGCACAGAGGCAACTTTTAGGACTAGTGCAATTCCTGATGCTGTTATCATTCTTTGTTCAATGTTCCCTCATATATCTTATCACCACAATGCTCCAAAGCTACATTTGTTACAAACATACCTAGTTGGTAGTGACCTCTGATGGATAACACATGATCATTTTTTAAATTTGGGCTTCAAAACGATTCTAAGATTTACCTCTGAAAACTAGGCTTTGATTGGTCTGTTTGGGAGTATTTTCTGTGATAATACATGCATTTTAGACTTTTGAAGAAACCTGACAGGTGCTAGACATGGAAATTGTAATTTTCTTCTGTGAGTCCGGCTCCATTATACACATTTTCAGATCCCATTTTTAAAGCAAAATCCCTGTTTAAAAAATAACTTTACAGGTTTTAAGATGCCTGTAGTCATTTATTCAGAATTTTTCCTTTTTATTTCAGTCAGATATTAATAGAACAGCAAAGAAAAATCTTCCTGTGGTTCAAAGAACTCATTTTTCTCTATATCTGCCTTTGCTTACATGTGAGGGGGGAAAGGCTCTGATAATCTACAGTACAAGCAAGAAATGTGACAAAGGAAAACTTATCTTTTAAAATGCTCTCCCATTTTTACTTCAGGTGAAACAGGCATTTAATATGCTAGAGGCTGCTTTCTGTGTAGCCTGGAACAGCAGAGACCCAGCATGCTAAATATCACATATAGAGCCTGAATCATAACACAGCAGCTTAGTTACTATTGGAAAATCTGTGACAACTTGAGACAGATGAACAGGAATAGAAGTTTAATCAGGTTTGAAGCTAAAAATTAAATACCAGTGAAACTACTTCTTACTATTCCCAATATTAAGAATGCCAAATAATTTCACAGAATTACAAAATTTGAGAAACTAGAGTGAGAGCAACATATGCAGCAAACCACAGAAGACTTTACCCTTGCAAACAAAGTTGGTGAGCATTTTTGCTCACAGGAAAAGCATCTTAGTTTGAATTTGTGTGATAAGTAAATATTCCCACTTCTCTGCTGGTTTGGAAGAGAGGTTAATAGAGGTGAAACATTCAACCAACATCTCTAACATACACATTTTTCTGTGCAGGAAATCATTATTATTCCTGCTTCATGATTTTATCAGCCTGGATGTAAGATCTGCAAAACGGAGGAATGTTTACAAATGTAAAAAATTCCTTTTTAGAGCAAAATAGAATTACATGTTTATGTTTCTGATCAGAAAGTATGCTAGGGCAGTAATTTCATTGAATAAACAGAGACCAAGTTATCACCTCTCCCTCTCTCTCTCTCTGCTGAGATCAAAGCTGGGATTTGCAGATCTCATCCACTGAGGCTTGGATCGTCAGACCTATCAAGGCTGGTAAGATTCAATCCAAGCAGTTATAACATTTAAGTGGATTCTATTTTTGTTCAGCTTGAATTAACTGTCTGAAAGATTCATTACTTACATTGTTCAAGGCCCTGAACAAATCTGAATTAACTTTAGTGGTTCATTTTTGTAGGACAGAGCTAGTTTGTACACAAGTACAAGCTGAATTTTACCAGTGACCTAGGTGGATTTGATATGCACAAGACAAAGAAAACTCAAGGTACTTGAGCATGTTAATTCACATTAATACCAAGTGTGTGGAATACTGTAGTTTAAAAAATCTTTGATGTTAATAGCATGAGTGATAAAATATGGGTCTAATCAAAATGACTCAGTATTGCACATTAAACCCTGCAGTACCCAATTACTCATTGCTGTTTCTGGTGAGAAATGTGATATTCAAGGGTATAACCTAACCTGCAGCCATAAATAACACATATATTTAAAAGAGCAGGTTGATGGCAGGGCTACTAAATGCTGTTCTTTAACTCTGTGATCCTAGCTTTGAACACAGTGGTAGCAGCAGCAGTGCCGTAGTTACACGGTATGATCAGGTCCCTGGACAGAACGAAACCACAAAGTGGTTGTGCTTGTCAAATGCAACATTAATAAGCTTGGGCTTGTTATGGAGATGATATTTCTTTAAAAAAGGACTCACATGTTTTGAACTTGTCATTTTGATTTATCTAGGAGTCTCTTCTTGATTTGCCTTGAAAAACCTTACAAGGGACAGCAAGAGAGTTTTTTGGGATGTCTTGTAACAGGAAAAGGCTTAATCTTACTGTCCACCCACTTTGCTAAATAAGCAACCTGTCATGATTGAATTAATTCAATCAGGCCAAAGCTGAAACTCGTTTTGAAGCTCGTATTTCAGCATTTTTTGTCTCGAACCAACTGAACTTGTTGTGTATGAACACAAAGCTGTCTGTCATAGACAGAGAAAACAATTTTTTTAAAAAGAAGAAAAAAAACCTGTCAAATACTTTGGGTTAGGATTTTTTCCCCCCTTTCAGTTCAAATAAGTGCCTGTTTTGTGCTGCAGAGATTGGTACAACACTTCATCCATTTCAAACGAGAAGCTGCTTTATGAACTCATGGAAAACAGCTATTTTATACAGCAACTTGCAGATATGATCCTCTGACAAGCAGTGCTCATTAAAAGAGCATCAGCTGGCTCAAGCAGTAGTCTTGGTCGTTACTGAAGTAAGTCAGAGCCCTGGGGATTTTAACACCATTTGTTCAACAAACAGTCTCATTCTGCCCAGCTGAAAAAAAAAAAATTTCCAATTTAAAAATAAATCTTTTGTAATGGGCTCAAGGAAATGTATGGTATGGGAGGATTGAGAAGTTATCTATTATACAGGCATTCTGCTCACATCCACGATGATTCTGCCTTGATAAACGAACAGTGACACTATTGGCAAACCTGGGATTTGAAGTAATGGTTCATTAATGCAACTGCACACTAAGTAATGTACTTGGGTGTCAGCATTCTGCTGGGTTTCCTTCCTCATTGTAATACTCTTTTTCCTTCTGGATATGCTTAAAAAATATCCTGGCACTCTGTCAATATATTCCTTTGAAAACTGTCACCATGGGCTGTGACTGTGGCGTGTGTATGTAACTGTGCATTGACACATGCATTGCCTTGATGCATTCTGGTGATGCGAGTTCAGTCTCCTGTAGAGATCCAAATTATGATACGATTGCACTGAGCTTACAGACTTCTCTCATGCTGGGATGGAGATGGTGTGAGGAGCTAAACCCACAAAACAGAGCAACGTGCTCATACTGCATGGTCTGAATAGCTCTTTCAGCTGCACACAGAGAACATCTTGCCTTCCCTTAGAGGAGTTCTCAGATTAGATATGGCTGAGCTGGGGATGTGGGGTATTCAGTTCTTCCCCCTCACTAACACAATCCTTCTGACTGGAGAATCCCTCTCCTCCTCCTTCTACCCTTCCTTCATTATTTCCTTCCCTCTTAGTTTTTTCAAATTGCATTCAACAGGTCCCATACCTGCCTGTCAGGGACCAAATGTTTAATGCAATGGTTTGTATAGTCCATGGCTCTGCTCCAGAAAGGTGAGTGCTCAAAGGCCCTGGCAAAGACATTTTGATGTATCATTTAGAATTTAGGATCTATTATAAAAAAACCACAATTGGAATTGGTACTGCTGGTATGGCAAGGTGTTAGAGTGCAAATAGAGTAAGGCAGGCTTCAATATCAAGGGGAACAACATCCAAAAGGGACAGACTTAATAATTCCTTCCATCTGCCACCTATAGATGACAGAAGGTTGATCAAGCCATCTTTGTGTGATCAGAGAGGAAAAGCACATTTTCAGCACAATTATGTAGCATCAATTTTAACTATTATCATATTTGTCAGCAAGAATTGCTTTCTAGTCATTGGATGGCTCACACAAATTTATTGTGTGAAGAACTCAGAAAAGGTGTGTGTAATTGTTTTAAACATGTTTCATTAGTTTTTAATTTGTAGACTGATGTGACTAGTGTTGAATAAAGCAGCCTCATGCTTCCTGCCCCAGGAAATTCTTGGAAATTAGATATTTCAACTCAGTGGGATTCACATTGCAATGTATTTTAAATTACAAGAACTGAGTCTTTGCTCGCTTCTGTCCATCTGTGTTATAGTCTTGGATTTACTACTATACACAGAATGTATAGATTGCTTCTTATCTACATAGCTTAGTGCAGCTTACACAGAAAAATCAGGAAGGAAATCTCAAAGGCAATTATGTTGGAATTAAACAGCTGCAAGGAATCGTCAAATGCATTCTGGCCGGACCCAGCGGGAGTGTTTGCAATAGTTTGAGTTTATGTGAAAACTCACCTCACGTGGAATTTCTGAAGGAAGACATAAGTCTCTGGTCAGGACTCTGTGAAATTTTACAGAATTGCTCAGTTTTCCCCAGTCCTATAAAGACATTACTGACAGTCAGCAGAGTCTCTTTGCTACTGGCCACTGATTGTAATCCCTTTTTCCCCTGCCCCCACAGGTAGGGAATGTGAACAAATATCCACTGCAGTTAATGGGATCATCCTAAATCCTTCAGAGGAAGCTCTCCTACTCCATTTACCCACTGGGGACTGGCTGTAACAGAGGCCAGAGTCTGGTTTAGCTCCAAAGCTGCCTCAATTGCCACACAGTTTCTCAGGATGCCCGTACCAGCCTACCTGTGCACGCAGACAGGGCTCACTGCACTGAGCCAGCAATGATGACAGACATACTGCTCAAGCTGGGGAGCACATCAAGGAGCTGGCCTGACTCATTCCACCACCAGGCTAAGATCATGCTGTATATCTGACATATTTTTCCAGCTTGCACAGGGGAACCTCCATTCTTATAATTTTGGCTTTTGATGTGCAGCACCTAAGGAGCAAAAATACTTAGCAAGTTGCAAACATTAAGGGTGCACTTGAAAATTTCTTGTTCCAAGCCCACGTATCTGATATTGGAGGTGCCCATTGGCACATTCCAAGCAAGAGCAATTTCAAAAACTGAACTAAACATACTATTATTGACCTGACTTTGTCTGCTGTGCAAGGTGCAGCCCTTCACCCTGAGGTACCTATGCAGTTCCACAGCTGATTGCCACTGGGAGTACAAGTTGATTGATTTCCTATTTGTAACCAACAGCACTTTAGTGGCATTAAATATTATTTAATGGCATTGATTAAAGTTTAATAAAATTATAAAAGAATCCCTCAATCAAAAATAACAACAACCACATCTCCCTTAACTGCAGCAATGTTCCAAGTCTGAAACAAGCAAGCTGTCTGGTTGCATTGGAGGGTCACATCTTGATTAAGCAGAGCGTCAAGAGTATTGATAGCATCTTTTCAGTATTCTGGGGAGCAGCCATCAACAAAAAACTAACAGAGTACCATGGCTTCTACTCTCTCTTTATTAATCATGAAAATATATTTACCATTGGAGCAGAAATGCATTGTATGGATGCCTCTTTGCCCACATCCACATTGCAATCCCCTTTCATTTCACAGGAACTGATGTTTAAAATGGAAGTCAGTTCACATGAATCTTCCTGTTGCAAACAATTATTTTCACTAGAAATCTTCAAGAAAAATCAAAACAAAGCTCACAGGCAAATAAAAATGACAAGTTCAAAACAAAAGCACTTAAAGCTTACAGAAAGAAAAAAATCTTTTTCCCTTATCAACTCCAACTTAATAATAAAGAAGATTCTGACAATCACAGTCCTGTTACATACAGAGATGCCAGAGTCTACATTCCTGATTGTTTTATATGAGTGGTGTCAGGAAACTGCCCTTTCAATAGTACTAAACAGGAACTATATCAAATGTATTTACTTTAAAAATCAAATGCAGGTGAGCAGGACACTAATTTAATTTCTCCTTTTATGGTAAAATTTCTCTCTTCTTTCTGGGCTGCAGCTGTCTGCAGATTGTTTGACTTGTCCAGAGAATGCAGAACGTGGACAGAATCTCAAAGTGTCAGGGCAGAGCAGAGGGGAGAAATTTTCTCCTATAGGTCAGCAGTATCTGGTGTGGGTCAGATAGGCAAGTTTGAGTGTTCACAAAAACCAGGAAAATAAAAATATTTCTCATTGCAACATGGAGAAAATGTTTTTGGAAAGAATTCACTGCAGCTGAGTTACTTGTTTTACCAGTCCCAGGAGGTGCCAATTGTCTCCTGGGATATGTCAGACTGCCCATGTCCTGCTGGGTGTGCAGTTCCTACTGGGAGATGGCCAGCATCTCACGTGATTTGGTCCTTTTACACACACAGAGGCAAAAGAAGAGAAAGGAGAAGACTAAAACACCTGCATGGTTCATTTCCAGGAATTGAGGAGGCTCCTGAACACACACAGCAGAGGGGAGCAGCGAGGTGGGGCTCCTGCCCAGGCAGGGACAATGTTCCATTTCCTATGTCAATCCCATGGCAAATATTTGCAAGGACTAAGCAAGCACACTTAATTGGCTACTCCTTTTGCAAGCAGAAGGCACAGAAGATGTTTATCTGATTTCATACCTTAGCTATCACTGTGGAAATTAAACATTCTGCAAGTCACTTTCACTGTCAAATATGGAGACAGTTGGCAAATGAGGCCATAAAGCTCGAGATTAATTACTGGTTGCATGAATTGTTGCTGTTTTCCTCTGTCAATTACGTCACGGTTAATCACGGAGTGAACTCCTGAGAGTTTTGTGCCACTCCTCCCTGCATTTTTCACAAATAAAAAGTAAACAAATGTAACCAGAGGTCAGGCTAAACTGTCTGTATTAACTGGCAGGAAAAAGTTCTGGGAATTTCAGCATCTCTCTCAGTCAAGATTAATTTTAAAAGCTTTAATTTCACAAGATAATTTAAAACTAGCAGATCGGGTCATCTTGATTTATTTTATGAATTTAAAGAATATTTAGGCACATATTTACTCCTGGTAAAGGATTTTCTGGTTACTATATTTAGTAGTTTCTGGCTTTTTTGGGCTCAGAGCTGCTTACATTAGGCTACATAAGATTTGTCATAAATGGTCAGGAGCAAAGAGTGAAATAAAAGAGAAGAATGGAAGGAATGTACATAGTGTAGGTCAGTCTCTTTGGTCATAATTACTGAGCTAAGTATTACTTCCAATGAGGCCACTCTGGACTGAGTTTTCACCAGAAGGACTAGATATAATAGATAAAAGATAAATTTCATAGAAAGGTAGAAATATTATTTGCTTTTAAAGAAGGCAATATACCTCCCTATGTTGGGCAGCCAGCACCATTTCAGTACTCCTCCAGTACTTTAGAAAAGAAAAGCACCCCAGCTGCCTCCACAGGTTGTTTTTTAAGGAAATGTGTTATTATAGTTTAATTCATTAAATAAGCCTAGATATCAGCATTAGCCCATGTTCACATGGAATTTCCCATAGGAGACAAGTTGAAAAGAAGATTGTAAAGATGTCATTAAGGTATGTGGATAGGTAAGAGATTGAAATCCTCCTAAATACTAATGTAGAACACTCTAGAAGCACAGTTTGAGTTGTTTTCCTTGGGTTGCACGGACAGGCAAATCCAATTCCCAGATGAGTTAGGAAGTCTTCTTCCATCAACTCTGACACACAGGACTAAAACCACCATAAGCAGACACAGGACATTATTCACACCTGCATCAGTCCATTCCTCCCTACAGACAGTTATGCCCACACTGTAATTAGCACAATGTCTACGAATACTCACAAATGGACTCCGCAAGAACAAAAGTCATTCTCACTTCTACCTTACTATCAATACCTTTACCAATTTTCTTCCTTTCATTTCACACTAAGAAATAGGAAGTTAAAAACCCTGGTCTGGATCAAATGGCAAATCTTGCTGACAGAAACAAAGAAATACCTCAATAGTTTTTATTTCAAATACAGAAGAGAAGCCCTATGGACCACACGTCACAAAAATTATTAACATATGCATCATAATTACTTGACCAAAATCATCTTTCATTGGGGAAGTTGGATGTAATTTGCACTTAACACTGCTCAGTGATACAGCATGGGTAGAAAAGTCTTCACACAGTTCTGTGTGAGAACAAGCCATTTGTATAATTTGAATCATTTGAATTGGATAAGATAACAGCATCTCAGTCTTACACTGGAAGATCTGCAGTGAGTGAGATAAACAAGACATGCAACTCAGATAAAGGAACAAAAATGACCAATTATTGAGGGGTTGCCACTCGAGTTTCTAGACATAAAACTGATTAAGGGCATCACCATTTATCTTTTCTGCATCATGGAGGCTGACTGGTGTGAGCTGTTTGTTGTTTCTTGCCTACTGATCCAGGAATACTGTATTTCCAAACAGTTGTGAGAATGGAGGCCAGCAAATGTAATTACCTTCACCTGGAAGGTAAATGTACAGTAAGTCAGGATGTTACAGTGGTTACACCAGTTCTGCTGGGCAAAGTAAGAGGTTAAAGTGGAGAATTTCTTTGTGTAAATATAAAGAAGAAAGGAGGCTCAAAAAGTAACACAATATCAGGGACATTCAGACACAGATTCACCGCTGTACACAAGCCTCATGTGCTTTGCTACCAAGGTTTCATTTCAGCTCCTTAGCACAAACTCCACTGCCCTGCATGGGACAGGCACCTGCTTTCACTGAAGGGAATTCTGGCCTGACATGAACCTCCTTCTCATACTTACTCTCTTTATGGGATTACAATTAGATCTAAACCTTCCTACAGCTGTTGCAGAAAGTCAAACCTTAGCATGGATATTTAAAATTTTATACACAATCTTTTGTTAAAGTCTGTAATTCTTGCTTCCACAGAGATGGATAACGTCAATTTATAGACACATACATCTTGAAGAATATAATTAATTTCATTCTTCACTAGAGTTACTAATAACTAAACAAATAATGGATAATAATGTGTTTGTCAGAATAAAGAGGCTGTGAGGGAGTTCATGACATCCAGTCATTCCTGTGAACTGCAATTCTCCGGTCTGGTGTGCCAGAAACTCCATGTCATTCAGGCTACAGCCAAATGAAGATTGGAGTATTCCCGTGCATGCTGTTATGACTGAAAAATAATTAGTTGTTTATTAACCTACAAAGGATTATCTTGAACCAATAAGATTGTGCTGGTTGTACTGGAGCCATTTGATTACCTCCTGTTTCTGTTTACAGGGAATTGGGGACTGCTGCTATTCACTCTAACAGTGGTTATGAGAAAATTACTTTTTCCAATCAAGCTATTATGGTTACATGGTTTTACCTTTTCTATTTACTGATAGTATTAATTACTACAGTATTGACGTGTATTTTTTTTGGTATTATTTTAACAATTGGGCAGCTTTCAGGTTTGGCCATAGGGCTGTTAAAATTCACTGCAATATGACAATAGATGTCAAGAAATATCCTGACAAGACCAAAAGAAAAAACAGCCATACCAGGTAAGAAGGCTGAATTATTGCAGTGGTAAATTAATATCATATACAATCTGAAAGCAATACTTGGCTAGTTACATTCCTGACAGGCTTATGCTTGACAAATCTTCAGTCCACGGTGGAGAGCAGTACACTGATTATTTCCAATTCATGCCAAGTTCTGTACTAGATCCATGCAAATATTTGAAAACTGTGTCTGCAATAAGCTGATTGGTTCAGCATTTAATTTTTATACAAAAAAAAAAAACCCAACAGTGAAAAAAAGAAAAAGCCAAACAACATAGAAGTGAGAATTTTATGGGATTACAAGCTTACTCAGCCATCACAGGATGCCTGAAAGGCCAAGCACTTAGCTTTCCTTGCTAGAGATTAATTAGCTAGCTGTGACTCCCAGATCTCTATTTTTAAATAACGACTTGCATAAATCTCTGAAGACAAGAATTTAACACTGCTACATTACACACAACCATGGCTGCAAGATATTACTATCACTGGAAATTCAAGTTTGCAGGAAACTGATGTAATGTTTTTTCTATGAAGAGCAAGAAAATTAACCCTGACACCTATGTAATTCCACTTGGGCTCACCTCGATTTCCAATAAAACACTACAACAAATTGCATCCTCATACTTCTTACACAACCACAGAGCTGGTAGTGTTAAAAAATCTGGCAAGATGCCTGTGTTTTAGCTAGAATTAATACTTGTGAAAAGGGAAACATTTGGGAAACGTTGCAGTAAGCAAGGCCTGGTGCATTTGTTCCAAGGCCACATCACAAACATTCATATATGGATATCTATACCTTCAATGAAGGTAAGCAGAACTATTTTGCCATTTTTTGGATTGTTTTTGTATGTTTGTGCTCATTACCATTGGGCTCACAACTCTCTCTCATTCTGAGCAGCTGCACTGAAGTAGATTTAACCACCTGCAGGTTTCAGATAAGAGTTGTTCCTTTTTTCCAACTCAGGTTTTGAATTCCCTCAATTCATGTAAAATTTCTGTCTGCAGTCATGGTAAAGACAAAGAGCAGGATGAAAGGAATAGCTGCCTGCAGAGTGATCCTCAATAACTGCATACCCCAGGATGCTGTCATCAGCTGGCAGGATTCAGGTGCCATTTATAAATGTGATTTTTAACAGAATGATAGTCAATAGAATTGCCATAACCTTACAGTGAGAAGAGAGAGGAGTCATGAAACACCCCAAAGTTGATCTATGCTGCAATATTAAGTGAATTACCAACATTTTGCAGCAGGTTTATCTCAAGGAATACAAAAATAACTCAGCCTTGAAACATCCCAGTAGTTATTTAATAGGCGCAAAAGATCAACAGATAATTACAATGTATTTTGTTAATTACAGTGGATATCATTTATGGTATATTTTAATTACCACAGAGAACCTAGCATGAAGGATGAACACTTAAAAATCAAGATAAATATATTAATACATCGCCTATAAAAATAAACCTGTTAGGTAACATGTACTTCACTGAGCTTTGCAAGAAACTGCCAAGCTGTGTAAGAGCAGCCCTTTTCTGTTTGTTATGTAAAGACCCAGGGAGGTACAGAACCACCTCTCACTGTTTGCCAGATTCGGCAGGACAAGTTTTATTCCCCATCATAAGCATGTACCTTTAAGAAGTTCAGAGGAAAGAAAACACCTAGTGCTTCAGTTTAAATAGGTGACATCAAATGCTATTTTCTTAGCATTATTTCAGGCTTATGCTAATGAATTCAAGCACTGCTGTAGGTGAGTCTCTCCTCAATTATGCAAACTTTGGTCCTCGGTATAGAGGTCATTATGTGACACACAAAATTTGTATAGTAATGAGGTTATTCACATTCTGTTACAGTGCATAAGAATTGAAAACCAAAACTGAAATTAGCTTTCTTCCTCATCTTTTTTGTCTTCATAGATTTAGGCTAATAACTCTGTGGTATGGTATGGCTGGGATAGGAATATTTTAGAACACAGCATTGAACCAATATCACAAAGCAAACACCATAGTGGGGAGCATTGCATTAACACCCCTCTCCTGAGCTCTGGAAAATGAATTTCAGATGTAATACAGTGTGATGTTTACCAATTCATTACAATGAGCCAGCTTGCTGCTTCCCCCAAAAACAGCACAAATGGAAATGTCACACAGATTTGCGTTCAGGAGGCTGCTGGTATCACTGCACACTTCTCATGCTGCCTAAACCCAAGGCTGGTGCTGCTGTCAGCTGTGACCCCGTGGAACTGCCTTGGGGGCACCAGGGCACCCTGGGCACTGCCAGCTTGTGGCATGAAAGAGATGAGGCACTTTGTTTCCTAAAGAGAGAAACTACGCTCAGGACAACCCATATCCCACAGGATCTTCTGGAAATCTTTGGAATAGGCTGGAAGTGTGATTACAAGCAAGGGGATGTGGCAGAGGATGGCTGGTGTCAGAAGCTAGAACTAGCTTGTTCACTGCAAAGGGGTCTGAATTGATGAGAACAGGATTTCAGACTGGGAAGCTGCCCTAGCTCAAGGTGGTGCAGAGTACATCTTCAAGTTTTAGGTACATTCATGGATAAGGACATCCCCATGCAGCTATCCCAGCTTAAACTTCCTCTGTTTCAGCTCTCTATGTTGTTGTATTCTTTTACACTAAAAAATAACTTCATAAATACTGTGTATAATATATGGTCCCAATGTCTTTAAAACACTTCTTATGCTAGCCACAAGAGTGTCTGGATTAAGACAGAAAAAAAGGTTTGGAGTTTTTTCCCCCCTTAAATTTTCATTAGGAAGCTGATGAAATCTACAAAGCCAAGCACAGCAAATTACTTCAGAGTGACATTGCAGTCTTGACAAGGCAAACTGCCCAGCACCCTAACTTTGTGGAATATAAAGAGTGATGTAGAACACTTGGTTCCCAGGAGAAAGAGAAGAGCTATAGTCAGGCCAGCTCATATTCCACTAAGTGTCTTTCTGGTAGTGAACAGGATGTGTTGGAACAAAAAAAGTGGGCCAGAATTCCATTTTATGGCAATTATTTATGGTCCAAAATTCAATCTCACTGCAAACTAATAAATATAATTTCCAAAGCAAAACTCTACCAGCTGTGCGACTGGCCATTTTTTTTATCCTTATGTTTCAGTTTAAAAATGAGGTTTGAATTTTGATTTATTATTTTTTCAGTAAAACAGGATTAATCTCTGTTATGCACTATTTTGAGTTGAATGCAAATATGACCTATAAGAATCATGCTATATTCAGAAAACTGACATTGCTGATTAATACTCATTATTCTTCTGCTTTTCTGAATTAAGGATACACCTGTGTAGAACAAAGCATTGCAACACAAAATACATTTAACTTTAGCAAGAAGAGTGAAGTGCAAACAAGTTCCACGTCTCCTGTCTATGCAGTAATAAACAATTCAAGAAATGTACATCCAAATGGCCTGACCTTCTAAAGTAATAACTACCCAGCAGCTACCAGTGAAGTTGCTGTACCTGAGAATTAATTTAAACTAAAGCTATTTAAGTGGAAGATTTTTACAAGGAAAACATGCAGTCATGGGAACAGAAACGGCTGATGCACCTTGGGAAATCTCATCACTGTCAAACTCTGCAGTGAACATCTAACTTTTGGTACCAAAATGTGTAAATCTTAGTTTTATTTTCACTGTGTTTTACACGCAATGGTCAACAAATAAAAAGTAATTATGAATTTGTGGTGACACTTACTAACTCTTCTGGGCTATGCTAAAGCCAGAACTTCTAACCCAGCATTTGTTCTCTTATCAATTCTCCATCTTTTCCTCTTGCAGCAGATCTGTGGCTTTGTCAGCATGTGCAAAAACCAGCATGACATAATCATATTATGAAAAGTGATCTTTAAAAACTAGTTCTTTCAAAACAGTACCTTTTGTGACTTTCTGGAAGGCACAAGAGGAAGGATCCTATCATGGCTTAATGCACCTTCCAGAATTTCTCACCTTTTGGGAGATAATAGCTGTTCTCTGATTTCTTTGTGTGAAACGCCAACATATTTATATTGAGATCCAGGGTCTGAGGTTGAAGCATTATTACAAAAGCAGCAAAGTAGGCAACAAGTTCTAAGTGCAATTTTCTGTGAGATAGAAGTACATTCTGTTTCACATTTATATTCAATGATCTTTACATGCTGAATGCAATACCATCATCACATCTATTTGAAATCTTTTTCTGCTACGGCACAAAAGAAATCATTCTTAATCACACAGTCTGGCAAGTCATTAGGAGACCAAAGTTTCCCTATGAGCTGAAAGGGCTGCATCAGGAGAGATGGGGAGGTGAAAGACAGCTATTGCTCAGCTGCACACAAACCCTGTACTCTACACCTGCACACTGGCAGCATCCAGCACGGGGCTGCTCTGCTCACCAGGTCAGCTCAGCACAGCTTCAGCCTGCAAGAATTACTCTGGATCCAGAAAAAGGAACTTCTTGTTCAGACTGTGGCAATTGTTCAGCATCTTGGTGCTGAATGTGCTACTAGTGAGCAAGTACTTGAGGTGTGGAGCGACAGCATGGGGATGAGGTTACAGAATTAGTTGTCTCATTAAAATGTATTGTTTCCCTTTACTTGGGCCAGGCAGGTAATCAGAGGACTCAACCTGTTTGCAAGAAAGCCTCAGCTGCCATTAGAAATAATGTCTGAGACTGGCAAGCTTGTTCACCCAAATGCAGATACAGCTGAAATTTGGAAATGAGAGAATTGTTCTAATTGCATTCAACACTGAGGGTGGGTTGTCCAGGGAAGCCTCTGCCTGTGCTCCTCCTTCCAGGGAAGTATCAGTGGGATTCTCACTGCTCTCATTCCTGGGGGCTTTTGTGCAGGACTCTGAGAAAAGAGAGGGCATCTGTTCAACACAGGAAACCACAGAAAGCTTCACTGGGACAAGATCCTGGTGTAATCATGCTGTGCTGTGAAAAGTAACTTGGATCAATGTGGCTTTCTGTGCTGTCAGATACCAGATACTGCAATGCACCATTTTCTCTGGGTGATCCAGCACATGCCAGATGCTGTTTCAGGAGTACCACTGGTAGAACTAAAGCTGATGGGCCACACTGCTTTGGTGGAGGGAAGTGAAATGGTGGGGACAGGGAGGTCCCATGAGTGACTTCAGAGGTTCGGGATGTAAATGATCCTTCCCCTGAACCCGTGAGACTGGGAGGTGCAAAACTCATCTATTCAGAAATTACAGTACCTTTCTCATCACAGAACTGAGTTATATCATCTGTTCACTGACTTCTTGGCTGCCCTCCACCTAAGACACTTTCCATTCTCTTCCTGTACCTAGAGCTAGAGTTTCAGCCTTAGGTTTTCCTTAATATCTTAAATTACAGGGTTTGGGTTTTGTAGCTCCTGAACCTAAAAAATTCCTAGTTTAAACTATGTTCCAAATCTTTCTAACCATTCACTTGGTCATTCAAATACACATAAACATAGACATGTGTATGTAATCTGAAGCACTTCTGTAAATTACTGTGATGACATTTCCAGTATTCTTTATTACAATTAAAGAACCTTTAAGCCATTCCATCATATGAGAACTGAAAGACTCTGGACATGAGACTCAAACATGATCCCTTTTTTTTTTAAGACTGAGTTTGTGAGGCAGCTTCACTATGTGATTATAAGACCACAACCCCGAAACCTTTGAGATTAACTCTTTCCCCTTAATTCTGAATTCTACCCCACTAGTGGCATTAACATGCAAAATATCTGCTGGAACATGCAATTTTTATCACAATTATTAATGAAATGCAACATCATAAACAATAAAGCTTAATTAGTAACTAAAGTCTCTATGGCAATTAAATAAGAAGGAAGCGTTCTGGAACACAGCAGGATACTTGGAGTCATTTACATTGCAAAAGGATTTCAAAGTTGCTATTGATGGAAGTTTGGGGGAAGTTAAGATTTTAAGAAAATGAGACATTGAGTCTGTGACACTCAAATATGTACCTTGGCTTAACTTGGTAACTGGAACTGCAGGTGGAATTAATAGGAGCAGCCAATCACGTGAAGTGCAATGAAGAAGCATTAAAAAAAAGGTTAAGAAAAATCTTGTGCAATCTAATGCAGTGACATGACTCATTAGTGTCAGGCCAAAAAAGAACTTAAAATGAAAGAATACATGTTCAGTTATACAGTAAGGAAAATTTGTTAATGTATTTCATGCCTGATTATTTAAAACTGAACACAGCTGCTTACTATACTACACAGTCACAACTCGACCTGGAACACTGCAACAATTTAAGATACAGAGCAAAGGTCCTATTTCAGGACAGTTTGTGAATAACTTAAGTGGACAAATGGTGGAACACTGTCCACTTGTTTCAACTCACAGTTCATTCCACCTGAATTATTCAACCTACAACAGCAAAGCTGGATAGTCATCAGGAGAAGGCTGGGCAAGAAGAAAAATAAAGAGGAAAAGAGCCAGGTGGCTGAGATTTGAGGCCAAGATTTCTCCTCTGAGACAGGAAGGTAAAGCATGAGTGTTCTCTCTTTCTCAGAAAAAGCCAGCGAAAGCTACATGGAGAAAGGATTATCTCTGGCTGATTCACTAGGCAAGCAAGGCTTCAATTTTTACAGAGAGCTCTGAAAGCAAGCAAATCCTCCTGGGTTTGCAAAAGGACAGGTCACCTCCAGACCAGACTTGTCCTCAAGCACCTCACTACTGTCTGCACCAAGCCTGGCTGTGCTCCCCCTGGGAATGTGCACTCAAGCATGCTGAAACACTGCTGGTCTTGGTACAGCAGCTGTGACTCTGCAAACTGCACCTGAGAGCCTCACAAAGGCCATCCAGCTTTTGAGCTGTCCATGAGGATATATTTAGGAAGAGGCAATTTGGGGTTCTTTATCTGCAGGGTACAGGAATTTGAATTGTTCCCACTGACAGTAGCTGTAATATGCCCAGTCAAAGATTCATTTTTATGATAGAAAGAATGGAAAAATAATGGCTTTAGATTCCTTCATTTCACAGGTTTCCATGAACTTGAAGTGCTTTAATTTTCAGACCTATCTAAATCTGAAAACACAGTCTGCCATCTCTAATTCGCCTTCAGGACCCCTTCAAGGTTTATTTCTCTCTCTTGTTTTTTCACGTCTCCTTCACTATCTCATGCCCAGCATATCAATCTTAGTGAAATTAAAAAAAAAAAATTCTGGGCTTTGGTGCTATAATAGAATTTCAGCTGTTTTCATAAAAATCCTTGGCATTATCTGCTTTCTCCTTAAGGGAAGAGGTGAGTAAACAGAGCAAAAAGTATTTGTCAATAGCTTCATAAATAAAATCCCTTGACACTTCTGGTCCTCTTTCATCTCTCTTTGTTTGCATATTTACAAACATCCCAGCATCAAAAGAAAGGATTTTCAAAAGCATTCAGGAGGTTGTTTACTTTGCTCTTAGTGCAACAGGAGGTAAAAGCGTCCCTTACCTAATGGGAGCCCTGTCAGCCTTTGCTGATAGCAAAGCCAAGGATTTTCTTCCCAGAATGTGTGTGGAATAAGCACCAAAAGAAGCTGATATGTTACCCACGGGGATGTCTGCTCTACGGGAGCAGTTTCTCCCTGGAATATTCTGCTGCTCTCCAGTGAACCACAGAGAGGGTCATTACCATTACACAACCTTGACAGGTGACAAACTTCTCTTTCTTTTGCTCTTCTGTATTATAAGGAGACATTGCCAATACCTTCCTTCTGTTCTGAGGTACAGTGGGCACAGTGAATAGCCACACGCACTTCTGAGAATGCTTTGCACTCCAATGCTCACATCTGTGCAACATGAAAGCAATGAAAAGGCATAAAAACAGCAAAAGCAAAACATAAAAATGTGTTATTCAAGGGTTTGAAGTTTTTACTTTATGCTCTTCTAATAGCTCTGCAATGAAATGCCACAGGATCGTTTCAAATGAGTGCAGAAAATCTGACCTTGCAAGTGCTGCCTGCTCCTGTCCTGGTGCTGAGCACCTCCCCTATTGCTTCAGAACTCTGGTGCCCAATGCATGTTCTTTATACCTGTGGGACCAATCTCACCATTTATATTTTTACTATTGGAAGGTGAAAGAAAAAATGGAATTGTCAGAGTTTGTATTGTTAAAATTTGGAGTTAGCCACGGAGCTGACTTTTGGAGCAAAACTTAGAAACTGGAGGGCACATGCAAATGTCTGAATACTAAGGGGCTGAGAGATTGTTTTTCTTAAACTCAAACTTCAGTCAAGTGACATGACATATGGAAATAGCTCCTTCAGGACTGGCTCATTAGTGCTCTTAAGACCTCTGATTCACCTTCCGTTTTAAACGCAAAAACTTCCACAAGTTTTGTAAATATTAAACGAAATAATGGTTTGCACACAAATGTATGGGCAGGTTTTCAGACAGCTTAGGGAAAAAAAGTACTGTGTTTTTTGCCATTTAAAAAATCACCTTTTTTACCTCTATAAATGTAATCTTTCAAGGTGGTGGTAAACTCTGGCACCCAGGGCGAGTAAGCCCTGCACAGATGAGGAAAGACAGCAAATTACCAGACCTGAACCAGGAAACATTCACATTTTTCAAAGGGTTTTGGATTTAAAATAAGCCAAATCTATATCCTAACTGAAAAATATTTACCCTTGAGCTATTTGTTAGGAGGTAAGCTTAAGTCATGGATCTAGTTTGAATTTTTTTGTGCTTCCTGATACCTGTGTTTCTTCTCTTGCCCATGAGTGCAACAAACAGGGAATAAAAGCTGCCTTATACTTATAGCACAAGGCACAGCATGGGGAGAGAGGATATTCACACAACTTAATTGAGACACTTTTCCCCAGGTTTTCTACAGCCACTGAAGAGAGTCAGCTTCACAAGGCAACTCAGAGCCCCTAAGCAACCCTCAGTGTCCGATCCCTTCTCTCAGTTATGACCCTGAAAGAACTCCAACAGCAGTGAAAGAGGCTTTCTCTTCAACGAATACAGAGAAAGCAAGAAAGCCAAGGTGTCCTCGTGAAAGTTACTAAGTAGTATTTTGAAAGTCCTCAGTTCTGTTTATGCTCATTCCACAAGACTGTGGCTGACACAAAAAGCAGGTGCCCCAGCTGGGTCCCCTTTCAGCAGCTCCAGGGCTGGAGGTTAATGCTGGAGCCTGCAAAGCACACAGCTGTGCCATGAGAGCACGAGAGGCAGAACAGGCAGCATGTGATGCTTCACATCACAACACACCAAATTCTCTCTCTAACAGCAGATCTTCACAGAAAACACAAAAACAAAACCAAAAGAAAGGCAGCACTACCAGTCTGTAACTGCTACGTTTGGAAACTGGAATACGAAGAGAGGTGCTGAAATAAATGCTGTGCCTTGTATTGAGAGGCAGTTTGCCCAACAGAAGTGCTACCCTGTACCTATTTTAAAGTGTTTTATGATTTTAAAGCATCATAAAGGTCAAAGTTTAATAACAGTGGTGTATAATTCCCTCTACCTTTAGCTCTGCTTCCAGTGTTATTAACTTATCCACAGTCTGCACATAATATGCAGCGCAGCAGTTTGAGCAATGCTCTGCCAAGCTGACAGGATCAACCTCTCAAGGGATGTAAGGGTATTCACCCTCCAACTTCACTGAATCCTCTTTGGACCAAAACCTGCTAGCTGAACAAAAGTTGCCACAATGTGTCATCTGCTACAGCATACAAGACATGTGAGATGTGGCAAACATTTGTAATTGAAAACACACAGCTGAGTGCAAGAGGAAGCCGGATTTCAGAAAAGGAATGGGATGGTTCCACATGTATAAATAGCAATTTTATCTAGTGTTATGCAGCTCCTAAGAATAAAACACTTGCTTTTGCTTGCACAGGAAAGCAGATTCAGGCTCTAAATTGATTAGGGTGGCCACTTTACTTTTATTACTCTAAGAGCAAAACACAGCCCCAGTCAACATCTCACTCTGGAGAAATCCACATTCTCACAGCCTCAATACAATCAGTTCCCCAAAGTCAATTAAAATAACAATTTATACAATTAACTTAGTCTTTTTTCCCTAGCTCTGGTTGCTCTCAACTGCATCCATGAGGAGACTGATCCAAAACACAGCAAGCTAACAAATGACTATTGGTGGCTTCAATGGTTTTAGATCAGCAACAGTTTAAATGAACTTGGACAGATTGTTTCTCTAAGAATTGATCACAAATATTTGGTAATAAAAAGACCAAAATTAAAAGTCATTATGCAACAAAAGTGATTTTTTACAGAGGACAGAGAAACTTCTGTCTGGCCCACACTTTTGTCTCGGTGAGCAGTAACACATTTTTGCACATTCAAAATCAAAACTCTTCTTCCACAAAAACTCTTATATGAAATAGCAAAATTTACTTTCTGCAAATGTTTATACCAGATGTGATTGCTTGACTGTTTGCAGAGTTAATGTGAGAGTGTGAAATGAATTAATTTTAAAATTAAAATAAATATTCATAGGCATTTTTAGTTCACGTTATTCATCCAGCTTTGTTTAACACAGAAGCCAAGGAACAAATGTGCAGAACAAAGGGAGACACAAACACAAAACCAGTTTCCTTTCTTTTGCCCCAATCTTCCTACTTTCTGGGCATGTTTCTCCCCAGTTCTGACAGTTAGAACATCCATATTGAAAAAGAAAGAACATGTCCTCATTTTGCTCATCCCAGAACACAAATGTGGAAAAAAACATGGCATTTCTTAGCTGTAGAAAATTGCACCAGGGATAACCCCCCTTCCTGTGCTTGAGTCTATCTTCAGAATTAGTATTAATGCCATGACACACACAACAGGCATATGGAAGTGTTATTTGTTTCTCATTTACCAAACAGATAAGAATATGGAAATAGTTTCAGTCCATTTGTTTGATGAGCTTCCTAAGCCAGTAATAAACAAATCAATACAATTAGTTTTGGCTCATCATCATTAGAAACCTTCACTACTGGGATACAATTTAATTATACCTCTTGTTCCACAGCAAAGAAAAGCCTTTGAAAATGGACTCCTTTGCCAAGGATCGAACCAGGAGGGAGGAGCAAGAGGATACATCAGTGATGGAGGAGTTATTATCTAAGCAGGGTGTTCAACATATAAAGCATATTGTGCAATACAATTTCCCTGATTGCAAGTCTAAAATATTCCTGCCATTAAGTGCTTATGAGCAACCCAATGTGAAATCCAGCTGTAAAATGACTGTGTATATGACATGCTTCATGTGAATGTTGCAATTAATACGGCATGCATCAATCACTCTTGGACTTGATTACAAATGCACTAATCCTAATTGATTAATTAAGCTGCAAAGTTACATACAGTAATGTAGGTTAAAAAAATCCTCACCATATGTGTGCTAATGTGCCAAAATACATTTTCATTGTGGAGATTTAACACTGATGCTTCGCTCTCAGCTGTGCATCAAGGGTCTAACAAGTAGGGCTGCATTAAACACAGACATTCCCCAAACTGAAGACTCTTCAGTAGGAATGCAGTGAGCTATAACAGCAGTAAGGAAATAAACATTCACAGTCAAATTCATTCAGAGTCTGGAATACTTTTAGGAAGAAAGGAGGAAAGGGCTGGAATCTAAACCTGACTTTCCTCATGAATCAAGCATCACAATTCCACTGTGGCAATAGCAGCTGCAGAACAGGCCTCACCTTGGAAGGGGTAACAGGAAATCTCAAGTTTTTGGTGCACAGAGTGGCAGCTCTCCAGCAGCACTACTCAAAGCCTCGAGGCTTTCACTGGGATTTGCACACCATCTCTTTGTGCCACAGTTGCAGCCACCCTTTCCTAACCAGGTCTGACAGGCTTGAAAGGGAAGATTACCCCAGAGAGGAGGCAGCTGGGGCAGGGCAGTGCCAACCTGTGTGGGGAGAGGGCCCCAGATAAGCTGTAGCTGGAGATGAAAGAACTACACAAGAAAAAAAGCCTCCAGTGACCTCCCCATTGTGCCACCTTAGCAAAGGCCAGGTTTACCAGGCTTTTATTTGCCATGGTTTCCATCCTCCAGGGAAAATACCTTTGCAAAATCTAAGGTGACTTGATGCATAAATAATGCAACTGGGATTGCTCAAAACCCATTACATTCATTGCACATCCAGTGCAAAGCTCACTATTGTATTTATAACAATACATCTTGGGATGACACATTTTAGATTGACTCGTAGGAACTTTTTACACAATCAATAATTGCTATCTCCAAATTAATTGCTTGGATATTTAAAAGTGTATTTCTGCTAGTACCCAGCATCAGGCACTGGCAATCAATGCACTCTGCTGTATAATTATTATTCTAATTTTCATCTTATTTTTGAGTGACACAAAAAGGAAAAAATACCATGTTTTTAAAATACAGGAGCTGCTGCATGTATACTTTGAAAAACTGGGGTATATTTTACATTTGTATATGAAGACTTAGGATGCTGACTTCAGGCAACCTTTTTGAGGTATCTTGCTGTAAACAGACACATAAAAATTGCAGTAGGTTGCCTTAGCTGAAATTCAAGTTAAGTGTCATAATGACAATGGGAGATGTTGAAATGTAGTCTTTCAAAGTATATGAGGTTGATTTTCAGTTTCAGCTGGTCTCCAGTGCTATCAGAAAGGACCAAATCATCCTGGAAGGCAGGTATGAAAGGAAAATTACCCCAAGGTTTCCTGGTAATGTCAGAGTAACACCACCAATGCAATATCTCTGCAGTACAGAACCAGAGAGAGCATTTGAAAATTTCCAGAAAATAGTAGGATTTTTTAAAGCCTCTTATACAGGCTTCTATGTTTTGCTTGGCAAAGTCTGTGAAAAATAATATGGTCTATTTCATGTTTGTTTATTGTTATCTTTGTCTTCAGGATGCCATGCAGTAATGTATTTTTCACTGTATGCATGTATACATTTACCCTTCCGTAGGTTTAACACTTTACCTTCTCTTTCATCAGGCCCCTGGACCATAATCCAAAAGTAATGGTCCAGTATCACTGAAAGTGTCATCTGAGTATACAGCTGTTAAACAGAGGCGAGCTGATAAAAGGAAATGGTGAAATGAATGGATGGCTGAGTGCTGGAACAAATTTATCAGCCTCTTCTATAATGCATTATCACTGTTACTGGTGTGGCAGAGTGGAGAGGGCACCATGTGGAGGAGCTACTTAAAGCCCATTTTTCTCTGAGGAAGTTTGCACTGTTCAGATTGAAGTGCTCCCCTTTGCTGAATTGTCTTTGTAACACCTTGCTCAGCCTTACAGGGCACGACAGTGGCTGCAAGCCAATAAAGCAAATCCTACAAGAGGCTGCAGTTCAAACGGGAGGGATGTCAGCTGGGGGAAGAAATGCACATTTATTTGCATAGTCATGCCTGAAGGGCTCGGGGAGCTGAACCTTTGGCACAGTTCAAGGATCTCTCAACAAGACTGTGCCTGCCTCACTCATTGCCTCTGCTGAGAGTCCAGAGGAAAAGCCAGAGTAACCTTAACGCAAATGACTCTACAGGGAAAAAAAGGAAAGTTAATCAAATCTGGGCTGTTGTGTTAAAAATGCAGCAAAACAATTTTCCAGGTTGTCTTATCCTCTACAGTACTTTACATAAATACAGGAAAACTTCATCCCAACAATTTTTTTTGTTTTAATGAAAAGGCCCTGGGGCTGTGAGATTTCACAATTTTATTGCACATTTTACCTTATCTGCCATTCTTTGACCCCACCTTTTGGAATCCACTGACTCAATGGCATGTGCCACTTTTGCTGCAACCAAAAAAAATTTCCTAGCCCATCATGATTTCAAAGAGCAGTTGGAAAACAAATTCAAGAAGCTCAGGAAAAAGAATAAAATTTAACAGAATTCTGGTTTAATCCTTTTTAAATCTCATCACCTCAGCTCCACCCTTGAACACCCATGAATGATGGCATCAAGACCCTGGGTGACACCTCGTGTCCCTGGCCCAGAATCCACACAGGGACTCAGAGGAGAAGCTCCCAGCACGTGTCAGTGCAGATGTGATGAGGAGCACAGGCACCATCTGCAAACAGAGACTGCCTTACAGCACTGGGGCTTTCCCCAGACTGCACCAGAGACACAAAGTTCAAAAGGCAAGAAACCAAAACACTTTGGGACCTGAAGGCGAGGCAGCTGACTAAAGCTGTGACCTCTCATGCCAGTGAAGAAATGCCAGGCTTTTTACCACCTGTCTAGAAACCCCTTCTGAAAAGAAAACACAACTGCCTTTATTTCAGAGGGCATCCATTCAAAGGTTTCCATTCATTTTGTGCTTTTAACTCAGCATCTGATTATAAACATGAAAAAAAAAACTTGATTCTGTCATCAAGTGAGCAATTTTGTTGGTTTATTGTTTCCTTTAAAACAGATGATAGCTGCAAACAGAGCAAAACCAGCCTAAAAGCCCTAAATGCACAGAAGTTTACTTACATTTTTCTATGGTGCATCACTGTCTGACAGCTCTCCACTGGTGAGTCATTCAGATCCATGGTTACAAAGTCCATTAGGATCTTGCAGTGAATTCTATTATCTGATTGTTCTAACATTTCTAAGAGGATAAAGTGGCAGGGCCACATTCTCTGTTTCTACAGCGCAGTTATAGTAACAGACCCAGAACTCCAGCAAGCACTTTGCAATATTCAAGTGCTGTAAAACACCGTGAAATCTAACAGTAATATCTTTGAGACCCCTCAAAATGGTTCTGCTTTTCAAGGTTTAGGTAATCTGATCTGGGAAATTCATGCCAATGGGAATTATACACATTCATCTGCAGCTTCTTGTTCAAAGGACAAGTCTTGTAATTTCAGAAAATATTCCTCCATTTTAATTGAACCCAGGATGTTGAAAGCATAAAATGCACTGTAAAATTCAGTGCATTTCCAGTATCATTATTTCCTTCGAAACTGAGTGGTTTGAGTGGTTGATTGTTATGGAAATGAATGAAAAATGTCAAGAGATTGTGAATTTCAAGTGTTCTGTTCCTGGTATCAGATCAGACTGCATTGAAGCATGTAATTAATGGTGTATCTGCCCAATCTACTCAATTACACTGTTTTTAGAAACTAGAATAAATATTTCTTGTATGTATATACCCAGATGGTTAACTTGCATTAGCTGTATGACCTATAACTTTGAATATCTTTGTATGCAGTTAGATACTGAATCAAACTGTTCCATCACCATAGTTTCTTGAATTTAATACAATATTAATTCAGCAAGTCACTTTAAAAAAAGCATTTGAGATGAGATAAAACAAACAGTAAGAGTTTCACATAATCTAAAAAGTCCAGTAACAAGGGAAATGTGGTTTTATAATCTTGCCTCAGAAGAGTCTTTCACATAATCACTCAAAATTTTAATTTCTCTGTGCAGAATGAAATTCCAAATGGTTTTTGACAGTCATAACTCTTATGCAAACCTATTTCATTTTAGTAGCTGAACATCAATTCATGCCATAATGAAAAGCAAATCTTCAAAGTTGTCTCTCTCTCCTCCCTAGCATTTAATACAAATCAATGACACAACGTGACCACTATCACAACATCTCTCTGTGCTGATCATTTTCTTAGTTAGCTTCACAGATTTAATCAACAATACTAAAATACTAAAATCACTTTGCTACCTTTTTTCAATTTATCAAGACTGAGTCTCCCTCTGACTTTCAGTCAGCATGGAAGTTAGATATTACTGGTTGAATGTGGATTGATTTGAGGGCAGTAGTTATATGCAAAATAGAATATATTGCATTTAAATTAAGTGATCTAAGATGAGCAGTAGAATTTTTGAGTACATGTATCACAGATGGTGTGGTATATTTCAATAGGTCTCCTGTTAAAAATTCTAAATTTCATTCAAGCCCAGTAAAACATTTTGCATATATAAACTGACCCCTAATTGTGTGCTGACACTTATAATAGTGCAGCAATCCCGTGGATCCGCCTATTTTGTTTGGAAAGTGCTCTTTACTGTATCATTCACTCTCCTTCTCTCTTGAGGTATATAAAGGTTTAACTGGAGCTCCAGGATACACTGCTCATGGTCAGGAACTCAGCAGCAGCCAGGGAGCTTCTTTGCACCCCTTCATTCTCTGGGCTTGTGAAAAGAGCTGTTAATTCAGGGAGCAGCACTCTCACCTCTGTCCCAGGGCTGCTGGAGCGAGCATCCTGACTTCTCCCACACTTGCACTGTTCTAAGTCTGCAATAACTCCAGTGACATCATCAGTAAAACTGGTCTTTGTGAAAGGAAAGTGAAGCCCTTTATCTTTCTCAGAGTAAGTGTTCTTTTTTACTGTAAAGTAAGTGCTTTTTCTGTATCGAAGCTATTAAAAACATCAGAGTGCATTTTGCAAGGAACTTTATGACCAAGTTCCAGTTTGAATAATTACAAGAACCAGCTAAAAATATGTCTTCAACTAAGAGGGGCAACATTTTCATGCAAATGTTTTCCTTCCATGCTACCTTTTCCCCACTGTGTCAAACACATGTTTGGTCTTTTCTTTCTTTCTTAAAAGTCTATATGCTCTTTAGCAAACATTGCATTTCATCCTGGAGGTGACTGCATTACACAGTGGATAAAAGAGACTCTTTTATAAATAGTAAAGTTAATTATTTCTTATTTCTTCATTTCCACCAAGATTAGCTGTTATAAATAAATACGTTTACAGTCATCAAATACTACTGTCTAATTTCCCACAAGATTCATTCTCTACGATTCTTTTTCATAAAATCAGACTCAGCTTTTTTATAAAAAGAGGGCACATGATTTTTAATTCCACTAGGATTATGTCTTTGGGTCAAAGCATAATTGCCTACAATAAATAGAAGCATAAAAGAGTGACTTGGAAATGCAGAGACAATATGCTGGACCTCTTTAAAAGACAGCTGGTGCCCCAATTCACTGATAGCAATGCTGGAGGGTATTTGTTTTCCCCTGCTATGTGAAAATTCAATTTCCTTTGAACTAGAGTGAAATCGTATTTTTATCGATTAAAGGGAACAAAAAAAACAGACAGGTACCAAATTTTGTGGATATCACACAGAGCATCTCTGGCCTTGCATATGGCATATTACTGCTTTAACTAAAACACTGTTGGTCTTAATTTCTTTAGACAGCAGCCAGATCTAGGGAGTCACATGAGTATCTATGGGAAGACCAGTAGAGAAACAATTCCAAATCTTTATATTTAGTTAGCCTCAGGCTCTAACTACTATTCAGTAGAGCAGCTTGGCAGGAAAGGTATATAATGTTTTGTAAGGTAAGAAAATGGTCTCCATTCCCCACCCTGGCACCAGATGGAACTAATGAACTACAATTAATGTAACATTTGCTTCATTCACAGATGAACTAACAGACTGAAAACTACAGGGGATCTATGCTCAGTGTTGCTCTGAAAAGGAGGTGCAAAGAGAGCTTTTAAATACCAATAGTTGTGTTCTAAGTAACCTCTGCACCCCCCTCACCAGCAATAAATTCTCCTGAGTTGCTGTAGCCACCTGCCAGACTCTAAACCACCACCAAGAATCTCTTCTAAATGTCATCTGCCTTTGCAGTGGCTCCCAGACACACATCTGGCACTGACTGTAGGTGCTCTGCACAATTGACTTCCTGATCCCTCAAGGTTATTCACATGAGGGGAGTAAATTCCTTTTCAGTCAGCCACAGAGCAGCTGTGAGCAGCTGGAGCAATGAAGAACAGCCTGCCAGAGCTGGATCCTCTCCATGCAGGTATCCTCCCACTGTGGCAGCAGCTGATGCTCTGCAAGGCTGGGAAGGTGATGGAGATCCAGGTACCCCCAGTGTGGGGCAGCTGCACCCCAGCCCTGGAGAGGGCACGTGGGGCCCAAGGCAGCAGCATCCCAAGGATTTCCTGCCTTTGCTGAGGCCCCAGCCTGCCAGTGGGAGCACTCTTGTTAACAGCAGCAGGAAACATTTGGAACAGTAACATCCAGAACTAAAAACTGCTCACGACCGATGGGAAAGGTAATTTACTCCTGGACAGCAGATGCCAAAAGAGGTTAGTCACAGACATGGGTCTGCACAGGCACTGTAAACACAGCCCAGCACCAGCTTAAGTATTTTATTCCTTTGCAAAAAGAGTTTCTCTTCTATCATGTCCTCCAGTGGGCTCACTGCTCTGCCCTTTATCCCTCATCTCACGGGGAAGCAGGGTAAGTGTTCAGCAGTGAAACAACAGCCCATGGGCACATCTGACCCAGCTGCAGCTCTGAGTGTCCCAGGGGGTAAGATCACAATGCCAGCAGAGAGTGCCACACAGAAAGTAAGCTCTGTCCTGTCCTCACCAATACTGCCAAATTACCAACCTACTGGTGTGCTAAAGGCTTACAGTGTGTTCCTAAACAAACACCTCTCCGTGCAGACACCCGTAACAAAGAAAAGGCATTCCCACAAATATTTAGCTTTTCCCCCTTATCTTAAAAAAGAAAATGAAAATTCAGTGAAAAACAGTCTGTGTCCAAACAATGTTCTAAGAACTTAGAAGACCAAGTGTTAAGTGCCAATGGGAGGAATGAAATCCTTAAGAAAACGCAGCCAACTAGAACTGCCAACCACACTCACACACTGAAGTCCACAATTCTGTTGTCTTGACTGTTCCATCTTGGCTTAGTCATACAGAACAAGAACAAAGCAATTTCAGCCTTTTCTAAACTCAATTTTTGCACTGGAAGGATTCCAGGTAACTTTGGACAGTAATCTCACTGCAGTGAGAAATGTCAAGACTTTTCTATAACCAAGTGAACTCTAATGCAATTGGATGGTTGTAGGACTTCTGTATAACAATTAAAAGCTTCCCAATATTGTTCACTCTAACTGGATCTATGGAAAAATACTTCACAGCTATTCCAACACTTGCTATCTGGTAAAACTTCTTTTTTTGGTACCTCTCTCACTCATTTTTCCCTGTCACCTTTTACCTCTGACCCAGGGTGGAATTAAATTGCAGACCTAGTTTTATGTTGCTAGATACAAGAAATTCTTAAGAACCAGGATGGCAACCAGACTGAAAAGAGGATTACAAAGCATTTGAGGTTTCTGCTGTGGTAAGAACAAATCACTTTTACCAAAACCTTCAACTAAGTACAACAGCAAATACCTCTTAGATGATACAACAGGTAACAAGACATTTAACCTCTATTTACCTCACCTTCCTTTGCTAACCAAGAACTAAATGTCTAGGTGACTCATCTAGACCATCTTTAGTCAACTGAGAAGGGGTGGAAAATTTGCTTACCCATCTTTAGATGACTCTTTTAGAAAAATGCTTTTAGAGATGCTTACTGAAAATGGCCTGAAGGGAGGTGAGTAAGCTCTCTAAACCAAATGTGTATCCTCCACACTTCCAAAGTGATCCACTGAAAGTCTACCTGAGATTTTTCTTCTCAGACTTATGTCACTTCAATAAACTACTCCAGATTTTATATTTAATGTGTTAAGAATTCAAAATCATTTAGTTAGCTATGTTTAATGCAAGCCTTTGGTTTTCATCAGCTCTTACCTGCAGTAGCTGCTGCCTTTTACATTAGCATTCTGTGTCAGGCAGCTGCACCCTGTGACATTAAGGGTCTAAAAGTTTTATGAGTGTATTCTGTAGCATTAAAATCAAAGAACCCAAATCAATGCTACAGATTACAGAATGCTTCATTGGGAGTTTCTCACCATTAAAAAAACATGTCCTATGATCTATGTTATAAATACACACTCAATCAATTTTTAAAACATATATTACTCTAAGTGTGCAGTGATGGTAATGGGAATGGCAAGGATGTCATGAGATATTCCTGTCCAAATGCCTCCCATGAGTGGAAGATGTTTTATTGAACTGATATGTGGAACTATCAAAACAGTCATTACAAATACAGATACACACAGTTTGTTAGTTACAGCCAGACTTTTGTAGAATTGATGACTAAATTTATCACGACTAAAAATGTTAAAAACTCATTCTGGAAAGCCAGTACTCCTATAATCCATAATGGTTCAGATCATATGATAAGATACAACTTATCTCCATAAGATCTTCCACACAGTGGCTTAAAAATACATTTTCCTTTGATAGATAAGGTAATGGTTCAGCAGAATTCTAACTTTCTCCTGAAAATTTATTCAAACAATAATGAAGATCAGGCTGTTCTATTAACCTTCATATTACATGTGATTAGAGGTGAATTTTTTAGAATCAGATAAGAAAGCAGAAAAGAAAACCCAGCCCATAAGCCAGTCTGAATGAAAACACACCATACCATTTTGAATTCTCCTCTTCTGTTGCCAGGCACAGACATGTAAGAAATGAAAGCATGTGTGAAATATAGGGTAGGAAAGGCTGCTGATCCAACTGTTTAGCATTCAAAGGGCATGAAACAAAGAACTGAAAGGGTCTAAAGTTTCTGCATGCACCTGCAGCTCACTTGGTACTGTGCGGTGCTAGGCTGATACAACTTCTTGAACTAACATTTTAGGGTAATGTGGAGTTCAACTGTAAGTGGAAAGAGCTCCTCTAGGAATTAGAAGAATCAATTACTGCAGATTAGGCACAGTAGATATAACTTTTGTGTGAATGTTTAATTTGAAACCAATAGGTTCGGGCCTCAGTAGAAAAGCACACACTTTGTAACTCTGGCTTTACACAGTTTTTTCTCAGAAAATTTTTCACTGAGATTCACGTTGCCTTCCTGTCCACTCCTTTCTTTTAGTTACTACTGCTACCATGTTATAATGCTAAGACACCTGCAACACCAGCAATCCTGCAGAACTTCATAATCCTGTTCAGGAAAAACAGCACAAGAAATTTAAATAAATGTTACCAGAAAATCTCTGCTTCTTCAACTAATGTAAACATCCTACAGTAGTGTTTCCAGTTCTCCTTTCAGAAGAAAAAGGGAATCAGTTGGAAAAAAAAAATCAAGATGCCTAAATTTGCAGGGAATTGTTTAATTTTCAGATGTAATGCAGGATATTTGGTCAAGGAAGTGCTTTGGAAAATATTTTTCTTTGTATTTGCGCCACGTCCATTGATAATAAATAGCAGTTACTGACGATCAAGAAATGTCAACAGGAATAAAACATTGGCAAAACTTAGCTGCCAGCTCTCAAATTTCCTAGGATGAATTGAAACATCTTTCTGGCTAAGAAGAGTTCCTGATGCAGCATCCCAGGTATCAATCCTGTCTGTGAACAAAAGCACAACACAATGTCTGACCTCCTGACTTTGGTGGGGGATGTGCATGTTGAAAAACAGATTAGAGATCTGCTGCTCAGGCCAGGCTGGAATTTACAGGGATTTGGCGGCAGTGAGAAGAGGGGAATAAGGTGGTAATGGCTGGCTGAGAAAGCTGTAACACCGCTCAATTCTCAATGCAGGTGAAGAGAAATCTGCAGCACACAGCAAGCGTGGCTTTTCTGCCTTTTTTAAAACAAAAAGTTTGCATCAGTTTCTATTAATGCCATCTGAACATCACCACCGAGCTTACAGTTCACCAGGTTGAGTAAGAAGAATTGCAACCTGTTGAGGGTTATTTACATGGGGATTTATACAGCTAATTTCTTTCCTCTCATGCTATAATATCACTCATAGCAGCTCAGAAATGTCTAATGAAAAGAGAAGTAGTGTATCTGATTCCAGTCATGCTGTTCTAAGAGAATTAATCGGAGTCGTCATTACCTCAAACACTTCCATTCAGAGTGGGTTTTATGATGAGCTCTAGAAAAGTAAATGCTGTTTCAAATAGGTACCTCTATATATTAAATCAAATAAATGAATGATAAAGTGCTGGCACTTTTTGGCTGTAATCCTGTTATTGCTTAGAGCCATTTCTAATGCAAATGAAGAATGATGTAGCAGAGCTATTTAGCAATTTTCTTTGATGGGCAATGTTAACTGCTGGGAAGTGGCAAGAAAGCAACTGCTTGAATACGGAGTGCTCCAACATATCTTGTAATATTCCTTCCCAAATCTAATGACCACCCCTCCCTCCTGCAATGTGCTATCTTTAAACAAGGCTCTGCTGAGCAATACAAGCCTATCTTTGCACAGAGGCCAAGACACAACAGCCTGGTCTAGTCATAAAAAATTTTAGTAAACTAGAAATTTTAGAATTTCTCATGAATTATTTTAAGAAACCCCAGTTCTTTCTTTCTGCCTATAAAAATGCACTTATTCATCACTTGGTCACAGGGCTCCCTCCCAGTTAGGCATGACCTTGCACAGGTAGGAATAAACACCTGTGCCTTCTGAATGTCAGGGTAGTGCAGCAGAGACAACTGGGAACCCAGACTGAAGGGTACTTTCATAGCTCTGCCACAGACTTGCAGAATGATACCTCTGTGCAACTTGACAAATTACTCCCTGCATGAGTTTTACAATCAGGAAAATGGGAAAATTAAAGCTGATTTAGCGTCCTGCAGTGCTTTAAGGTCTGAGGATGATATGCTCTATGAAATGCTAAATAATATTAATGCAACCCAACACTGACTTCAATCTTGGGAAGAAAGATGGGCTTGGGAACTGTCCCTCTATTTAATAAAACATTACATGGGGCCAGTAGGAGGTTGTCATCAAGTTAGAGCATACATACCAAATGTGGTAGATTATATGGCTACTGTAAATTCAAGCAGAGAAGACTTCTTCAGAAACTGCAGACTATCTGCACCATGTGAAATGGTGCATAAACATCAGCTTTAAAATGGAATAGCATGTTCTCTCTTCAAGATATATATGGGGGAACAATAAGGCACATCTAACCTCAATTTCTTTGGCTTAATTGATGTCTGTGTCATAAATATGAGATGTGGCACTGACTGGAAATCCCAAGCTAGTGGGATGCAACATTGCTGGCTGCAGCCCAGATTCCAGGTTCAGACCCAGAAACCCAACATCAGGAGTGAGGTGCCACAGAGAAGTGGCAAAAAGGAAAGACCAGACCCCCCATCTTAGTGACCCCAGCAAGCTGAACAGCCACCCTGACTGTGCTGTCACACTGCAGGTGTGCTCCTTTGGAGAGAGTGTCCCTGGAGCACCCAGAGACACCCAAATGTACCTTCCCCAGGCCCTCAGCACACACTGCTACATGTCTGGGGGGAAAGTATTTATACTGCAGTGTCTTCAGGAAATATGAGACATTCTGAAATGAAAACATCAATAAAACCATTTCCACAAGGACAACAAGTCTGGAAAACTGGGCAGACCTTGCTGAAGAAAATGGCCAGGAAAAAAAACAACTCAGAAAGATGTTTTCCAGTCAGGCTGACCAGGCTTGAGGGATGCCAACCAGCATTTTTGCAGCACTACATTTTTGCTCAGACTTTTCCTTCTGAAGAATGACTTAGGAAATGGAGAAGCAGAGCTTGCTGAGATCCATATGTTGCAGTGAGAAGAGCTGTAACTCTGAGCATTTTCCACAAGACTGGGCAGGGCAATCTGTCCTCAAAGGGCATATTTACAGGAAATCATCAAAGATAAATTTGTGGTTTCCATGTTCCTGATTGGAGCAGATGATTGCTATTGCAGGTCCCCAGGTTTCCTGCTGTTTTCAATACTTTGCACCTTAAACTGTCTTACAACTGACTTTGGTCCTTTTTTTTATTTATTTATTAAAAAACACTTCCATCCATTTAACTAGGTGATGCTTTCACGGCCCTTTGAAGTTGTACAGCACTGCAAATTTAGAAACTGTTCTTAATAACCACTTGGACAAATGGATGCAGAAAATTGCATATTGATGGAAGGAGTTTATGTTCTTTGCAGTCAAATATTTCCTCACTCGTTTCATGCAAAATTGCTTGGCCAAACAGATTTTCCCAAGGCTCTCTCAATAATGAATGTAACTTTCTTTTGTTTCTGGCTCTTCTCCGAACCCATCAGGAAAGGGTAAAGCCTAATGACATAGGTCTGTTGCCTCCTGTAACCCTCTGGGACTGTTTTCTCTAATGTGATTGTTTCAAAATCAGCAGTTTTCTGCCAGGAAATAAATAAGCCACTTTCCTTCCAAGTAACACTGAAAAAAACCTAAATGCCACTGAGCCTGCTCACTCATGCAACATTAATTTTTAAAAGAATCAATTTTGTAATCTTTCAATTATGGTTTATTATAATGATAATAATCACTGTGAAATCAAGGGGTTTTTTTCCACTGCTAGTGCTGGTGGCTGTCATCAAACCACTTTCAGCAATGCTGAAAACACCTGGACTAATAAACCAGGCATAATTTATTTATACTTTAGTTTTACTTATTTAGAAATGTATTAAGCATCAATTCCCTTAGCAGTTGGTGATGTTACAAAAACTAAAAGCAAATAAATTATAACTATCGACCTAAAAGTCACTGCCAGGCTGGCTATCTTGTACATTTATAATAGAAAAGTGCTTACAAAAAGCAAAGAACATGCACTCTGCTCACTGCCAGCACATGAATAGAGACTCTGTGTGAACACTCCTGTACTGGGAGCCCACAGAAAGGCTGCCCAGCCCCAGATCCCTTTGCTTTTCACTTGGAGATCACCTTGCACTGGTGCTTGGCACACTTGAGAGCAGCTGTGAAAGCTCCTATATTCACGTATATAAAAATTGCTTTATAACAGCTCAAGCCTTAATCAATGCTCACATACACAGAGCTACATACCTGTGTGACAGGGAACATGCACTGTTCATACAGCAGGTCAGCATTTAACAGCAGGAGCACAATGGGTTTATATTATGTTCACATTTTACAATAAAAAGTGTACAGAAAAATCACTTGTTTCTGATCAAAATCTGAGCTCCCTGCTGTTTTAATTCCTGTAACCAACAATCATCAATAAATAATCATGCACAGCTTCTACGCCCCACTGTGATATTTTGGTTTTGTTTTAAGAACTGGATGTACTGAGTTGAGATCTGCAGTTCCAGACCTGCAGACTTTCAGGTGCTCTGCACCAGGATTCAAGTGAATGAGGAAGCACAAGGGCAAGGGCAAGGGCACAGAGGGAAAAGCTGCTCTTCATCAGATACCTTGCAGGTCTGTGAGCTGTTTTAAAAGAGATTGTGTTGAAAATGGGAGGTGTGTTCAAAGCAATATGTTTTACAATAAAAGGACAAAAGGCTGAAAGAAGAAAGCTATATGGATGACATAGTTACAAACAATGAGGCAGAAATAAAAGAGGAAAAAATGTCCAAAATATCTGTAAAAATTTTAGAAAAGGAAAAAATATTTCAAGAAAAGAAAGGAACGTGTAATAGAGAAACAAGTATCCCATTGGGAAGAGTGCAACCAGCAGGTTGAGGGAAGTGATCTTCCCTCTCTTCTTAGGCCTGGTGAGGCACGTCAGGAGTTCAGTCTCCAGTTCTGGGCTCCTCAGGGTAAGAAAGACAAGGAGCTGCTGGAGAAGGTCCAATAGAAGCCACACGGGGGTCTGGAGTATCTCTCTTGTGAGGAGAGACTGTGGGAGCTGGGCTTGTTTAGTCTGGACAAGAGCACACTGGGAGGGGATCTCATTAATAATATAAATACCTCAAAGGTGGGCAACTCTTTTTCAGTGGAGCCCAGCAACAGGACAGAGGAAGGAGCGATGGCCATAAACCAAGGCAAAAGAAGTTTCATGTTAACATAGGAATGAGTTCTTTACACTGGAACAGCTGCCCAGAGAAGCCGTGGAGCCTCCATCACTGCAGACATTGCAAACGCATCTGGGAGCGTTTCTGTACAACCTGCTCTGGTGCCCCTGCCTCGGCAAGGGGGTGGGACAGGGTGATCTCCAGATCAGCCCCCCAGTGTTAACAATCCTGTAATTTCTGACCAGAAAGAGAAAGTGTAAGAGAAGTATGGAGGAGAGAGTTTGTGAGCAAAACACAGCAACAACATTACAGTTCATTATTTGAGTTAGCTAATCCAAATGGAAGGGTCTGAGATAGGTGTAAGAGAAGGCCTAAAAGTTGAAATGCTTCAGGAATTATTTGGAACCAGGCCTCAAGACCCACAGACAAGATGCACCTTAGTGCCTTAGCTGACCTAGCATTCCAACAGAGCCTCAGACAGTAACCCTAAAACACTGAACACCTTAAAACCATGCACGCTGTGGCTCATAAACTCAACCCACCACTGAGCTCACTGGAACATAAATTAATTAAATGTCATGCAATTATACCAAAGAGATTTTCTATTGATGTAATTTTGTATAATACCTAGTAAAAGCAATAAAATTATACTTCGCAACTGCTTAATTAATATCTCTTAATTCTGTTCTGGAGTGAAATGGATTAGATTATATAACTCCCACCTCCATGACTTTGGCATTTAAAGGTAGCATTAAAAAAAAAAAAAAGAAAAGTTTAAAAAATATGCAAAATATTGAAAAGTGGAGCACAATCTTGCTGCATCTTTAAAAATCAGTGTAGTATGATCTGTATATAAAAACACCAAAATGTCTTAATTCTAATTAGTTCCCTTGCCATTAAGGTAACTTGAAAGCTCTATCTATGCATTCCTGAACTAAACATTCTTCATTCAGAGCTTAGTATGCTTACATACAAAATGAGAGATTTCTCTATCCATGCCAAATCCCAGTTTTGCTATTTGTTCTTGCATGTTCCACCCCTGGATACAATAGAAAAGAAACTTGCTCACCTGCCTGACAATACTTTGATTCAGTGTTGTAGACAATACTGAACAGAAATCGCCACAGATAGTAGGTAATTACCTGTTTGACATTTCTCATTCACCCAAAGAAACACAGTATTCTACTGACTGACTTGGTGTCAAGCTTCCTTCATTTTTCTAACACTTCAAACCTGAAGAAATTAAATTAATTTTCAAATTTTAGTTCAGCACAGTCACGTTGCAAATTTGACTCCCTTTGATAATTTAGTTTCAAAAATGTTCTTTGTGAAGACTATGGGCAGCATTTGATTAAAAAGACCATGCAACTATTGGTCTTAAAACAGTAACTTGAAGCACATAGAGAGTGGACACAGATTTAGTACAGAGGCATGCCAATCTACAATTCTGTGCAAAATGTTCTCTTTATGGGAAGAGCAAAAGTAATGTAAAATGTAATTAGATAGAATCTTCCCTGTTTTCATTAGCTATTAACTTTATGCAAAGATAAACTAAAGCATAACGAGTCCTTTCATTATCACATAATTGTTCTTTTAATGGTTGCATTACGAGCAATAGAATGCTATACATCCACCTCTCATATTAGCGGGCAATTATTTTGAAACTTCATATTATAATCCACCCACAAAGACCAATCTATTAATGCCACCATTTCAGTGTAATGATGACCATGGTTTTGAAATCAGCATGATAGCCTCAAGGAAAAATGTAAAGTAGTAATGAAGAAAATGTTTATATTACTTGCCAGTCTTAGGCCTGGAATGCAGATCAAAGAAGTTTAAGGAAAATATGTGGAGTTTCTCTTGCTTGTGCTACCCTGAAACTGGTCAAATTTATATGACACCAATGGTGATTATGTCAAAAACAAAGGAAAACTACCAAGTGATCCAAAATTAGGAGCTTGGAAGGGAAACTGGCAAAAGCCTTCCCTCAATGTATCATTTTCAGGTACCATCCTAAACCATATCCAGAAATAGTGCCTGAAATCCTGTTTCCCACTGATAAATACTGAAGTGGCTGTAGCTACTCCTCCATTCACTGCCTTCCTTCTAACCAAGCAAAGCAGTGTAACTTGGTAGGAAATGACTGGACAGATCTAAGCACCACATAAAGCTTGAGGATACCCTGGGGATGCCCTCTGTAAAGTTAAATGACTTTTCATATCCAAAAGGCACTCCATGAGCAGGACTCAAAATACCTCTAGCAGTGTGCAGGCTCCGGGATGCCACTGCAGCTGAGAGTCCCTGGCACATTCTGAACAGTGAAGCTGAAACCCAGCTCTCCTGAACACTGTTCATTCTTGGAAGGGGAGGTAAAGGCAATTTCAGACCATGAAATTAGCCCCAAGGAGTTAAGGACCACTGCTTGCTTCTACTCCCAAACACAAAACATATTTCAACAGTGTCATCACTTATAGAAAATCATAGCAGCACAAACAGAGCAAGCGAAAATCCACAACCACTGAGCTCTGGCAAAGACACAATTCTCCCTTGATAAAAGAAAAAGATACACATGACCAGCACTAGCCACATTTCCTAAAGGGCTAGAAAGGTGTGTAAAGAATGCTGAAATGCATGGGCAGGGAATATTGATAATACATGAAATACTTTTAAAAAATGAAACAAAAAAATTTTCTTTTGGAGGAATACTGCTTTGCACATACTCTTTAGATTATTTTCTTTTCCTAATATTTTGATTGATTTTAAAATGACAAGAGACTACTGCTGATTTCATATAGAAGGAAATATGGTAACATTAGCATGTTTGGCAGAAAACAGGTTATAGAGCAGCAGAAATTTGTTCCATACTGCACTTCCAGACATTCCAACTCCAAATTAGGACCATATGAGATTGAAATGCCTTCATGGTAAGCATACAATATTCAAAAAGCCCTGTGGGCATGAATTTCTGCACAGCAATAGCTTCTGCTTTCCCCTGGTGTCCTTTTCTCTCAGAGCAGTCAGGCTGTAAAAAGGGGACAAATACCCTTTGCCTCACAAAGTCATTTTGAGACTTCTGTGATACTTGCAACACTTTTCAGAAATGTTCTCATGGAAAATATTTAGGACATTTTTTGGAAACAGAAGTACTAGCAAATCTAATGAATTTATTCAAGAAAAATTCTGAAACATATGGAGAGCAAACTGAACACAGAGCACATATTTCTGACATTTATCTTTGTTTTTATTGTTAAGATAAAAGCATGCTGTTTGTTTTTTAGAATTTCATCTGCTAACTCTTTTCTTTCTCTTTTTCTACACTAGTGACATCATCTGCAGCAATTTTTAAAGCTTTGCAGAAAGTCCTGTGCTCTGAAAGTTTTAATGAATCATGTAGAGAATGTTATTAGACAGGGAGTTTATGCCTCCTTTCTGTAACCTGCAGGACTAGAGCAGAGAGGATATGCCTGCTGGGATGACTTGATTTAAATAAAAATAATAAAAAAATAAAAATAAGTCTGTAAATGTAAGGCTGGGGTACCAACAAGAAACTTGTAAAGAACAAATATGAGCAGTTAAAGATCTTTTCTTCTACTGCAATTGCATGTTTACTGAATTCTAATGCACCAGACAGGCTGCTCAGGCTCTGAGATGAGTGGTGTCTCTGGTAACTGTTCCCAACTGTACTGAATGCTCCCACAACCAGGAATTGCTTACAAAATCTTGAAAACAGAACAGCTGAATCTTTGAACATCTATATTAAAAAATTATTTCTCTTCAAACACAAACTAAGCCCCATGCTGGTCAATATCTGAGACTTCACACAAACTGTTTGAAGACATAAGATTGAAGATTCATAATAAATCCCCACTCTTACAGTTATGTTTTTCCAGACTGTTGGAAGTTCCAAAACCTGCTGAAGATGTGAATCTCTGAGAAAAATTGTACATGCGGCTCTTGTGCATGTTACTCCTCAAATGCAGAGCTGCCTCATGGTTAAAAGCTCAGAGAAGTTGAGTGTCATGGGAACTGTGTAGGAGTGATTGTTTTCTAAACACAGGTTGTAGCATATCCCAATAGCACATCAGGCTCCCCAAGAAGCACTGTTATGAATCCTGAGTCACCTTCAAAGGTAAGTAAGTGCTATGGATCCATAGATTTGAACAGTTTCAATGTCCTGAAATTACAACCTAAATTCTTTGTGTGGGATAACAGACACAGAAATTTAAAAATGTAGAACATGTGCTTTGTTTTCATCTGGGTAAAAATACATATTGAAGATGTGCACAACCAAGCACCTATTTACAATGAGTTCTAAATTAACATAATTAGTCACAGAAATTCCCATTTCCCCTTAGTTTTCCTCTTACCTATGAGGTCTCACGTAGGCTTGACTTCTTACTAATTAAATTTTCCATGCAGAATTTGTTTACTAATCTTTCTACATTTTTAGATAAAATACTTGAACATAAGTTCAGGCTGAACTTTTTCTACTTTCAAACAGATTTTCTTTTGCTGTGTTGTTTACTTCTACAAAGCTTTGAGATGACAATCTCTTCTAAATATCATTCTGTGAGACATGCATCAGAGTTCTCATACACCTTTTCTTATAAAACTAGTTTCTAATGAATTTGACTAACTAGGGGGTGGATAGATGTACAGAAACTCTTCTCCATCCAAAGCAAGAAATTGTTGTAGAGTTATTCCCTGTCTCATAAAGTTGCTATCCTCACTTGAGCACAGGCTCTGCAGCAGAAACATCCCAGTGCATCTCATGCAGTTTGATTCCAGTATTTTTTTTATTTAGCACTACAAATTCAGCTCAGAGCTCTTCAGGGAGCTTCCATTAGAAACCCCACAGTTACCAGCAACCACAACATATCACACTTAAACAATAGCAACACTACATTTATCTTCTAATCTGTTTAAAATCTCTTAGAGAAGAATTGCTGTGTGACAACAAGTAATAAGTACAGACTTCAATGGTAATCACTCTGTTTTTCAAGACAATTACTTCACCTGGCAGCAAGGCTGAATTTTAAAAAATTGATTGTTTTTTTTAAGCTATAGATTTTTAAAAAATTATTTATATTCCTTCAAAATTATAAACTCCTTTAGGAACATAAAGACCTATTTTATACACTGTAATCTGAGAAGTGAAAAACGAACTCTGGAAGATTAACAACAAAGGCTTCATTCAAAATCTATGTTTCTGCTAGTTTTTCTCTCCAATACTTTTTTCCTTTGCAACCATAAAATATCCTCACCACCAGCAGCAAAACTGGAAGCCCTGCAAACCAGGATGGCACCAGGATTGCCAGCATGAGTCACTGACTTACATCATCCTTTCCAAAGGTGGATGTTCATGGGATGTGACAATCACAGTCACAGGATATGCTGAGTTGCAAGGGACCCTCAAGGACTGAATCCAGAATCCCATCCACATGCACAGTTCCTTCTGAGAGGTATCAGCAAATCTCTCATAACAACAAAAGCTGCAGAGTATTTAAAGCACAGGATGAAAAATGTGTGCACAGGGCTATACCAAACACTGGATAAAGATTTAACACACAGTTCATCAGAAGCAGAAAACAGATCCAGTGGCACTTGATGAAGATTTGATAAATTAGAAGACATAGATGGATAGATTCAAAGAACATGTGAAAATGCACAATGATAGAGTAGATCCTGATCATATATTCTTTGTCTTTAATCATTAATTAAAAAGAAACAACTCCATGGCTATAGTCAGCAACCCCTGCAGAATCAATAGGTCTCTAAGCTCACACCAATCTATATGCAGCCACTGCTTTATCACAAAATAATAGCTAATATTGATATTTTTTAATAAAGTTTCACTTTACTGTGTAATTAGTGTAATGTAGTAGGAGCTGTGCTCCTTAACAGAAGTGCTGGTGCTTTGAGCAGCATTTACTGGCATGTTAATAAAGAACGGACTTCTTCTATTGAGTTCCATCTGCCTAATAGAGAAAAGTGTTCATCTTAATTAGGAAAATCTTCATAAAGACTATAAATGCAGTTACTAATGGGCTGCAGGGAATAAATGCAGAACACTCAGGAACAACTGGTGTTTTACCAGGAAATGGAAGAGTGGATATAAACCCCCAAACAGTTGTTAACCATCTGGTGGTTGACCACAAATAGCAATAGATGCTGAGGTTTTAAGTGTTTTATAATGAAAAATCTATTTATTTCATTAAGGTTTCATGCTTTAGACCCTTGTTTTTTCAGGTAATAAAGCAGTCTTGACTGACAATGAAACTATTTAAACCCTTTATGAAGTAAGATGGACAAATCCATTAGGATTTTTTGAAGGAATTACTTTATAAAAAGGAAGAATGGAAATGCCAAGCAATAGTTCAAGAAAGATCCTATGTCAAGTACTTGAAAAATGGTCACTATATCAAACATGTATTTTTGGGGTTGCTGAGATGCTCGTGGGCAGTTGAGAACCTTTTGCTGACTTTACTGGTGCAGCAGCAGATATTACATCATCATGATAAAGACTACAGCAAATTGTAAACTACAATTAATCTTTGTCCTTAAAAATGTTCCAACAGACATTATACATTTCCTCTGTCAATCTGAATCAATTTTTTCATCCTTTTCTTCCTAAAGTTCTGTAATTTAAAAACATTGGTATTCCCTAACTCTGCTTAATTTCTATTCAAAATGAAATGAACTTTTACTCATCTTCCAGAATTATTTTTTTTAAATCACATTAATACAAAGTACTGATGGGATGTAATTCCCAAGTGCCAAAATTTAATTCTCTGAGCCAAACTGTGTCAATGTTCACAGCTTCCCAAGGAAAAAGTGCTTTCTGCAAATTTAAGCAACACTAGCTAATCTTTTATATTTCCTCCAAATAACTCTGATAGAGAAACCAATACACACATGAAAGGAAGCCCAAAAATGAAAATATCATTACTATAATATTTCATTCAAGCCAACAACCAGAAATACAGCATAAAACTCTGATATTCTGGACACTGACAGCTTTACTGCCTCAATTCACAGAGAATATCACCAAACAATAGAACTTGCAGCTACTTGAACCTCAGAGAATGTAATTTCATTTATTCATTTCAATGACATTTTTACTAGACTATAGCTTCATGTAGATTAGTCAGACACATGAAAAACCACACATTAGCTGAGGTGAAGCTGTGATGACTGCAGTTGTCTTAACAGTGTCAATCCAAACTTTAGATGAATGTAATTTGCTAGATCTAAATGACAGAGATATAATATAGATCTCATATATCACTGAAGTAATAAATAATTAGTGAGCAGAACTGAGTAAAATGGAAGCTTGAACACAACCCCAAATTTTGAATCTTGATGCAGAAGTCAGCAACCAGAATGATACATCTTTTTCCCTTGAATGATAAAACAGCTTTCTCACAACCTAACACATAGCACCATCTGGCATGAACTGAGGAAACTAAGAACTTCTGGAAGAGAAGCACAAAAGCAATTTTGTTTCTTCAGAATTGTCCAAGATATCGACAGAAGTCTTTCAGAAACAGCAATTTGACTGCAAATGTGGCTCAGTGAACCTGTCTCCTGAAGACATGGTGTGTGTAACGAATAAAATGCTGTTGAATTGAACTGATTGGGTATGGGATGAGCAGTGTCTGAGTTAACACAGTGCACGTGTAAAGTCCTCTGTCTACCAAACTGGCTGAATTTCCAAACATTATCTTGTATCTCTTACTGGGAATTTTAGGAGCTCAGGATACATTTCTTCAGCAGAGCCCAGCAGGCTCTTTTCAGTAGTTACTCACAAGAAGAGTGACTGCAAACAGCCAGCTAAGGTGATTTTTGAGCAGTACCAGCACATAGCACTGGCTGTGTGTGCTGGGGCTGGACACCTCCCCTGTGCAGAGGGACAGAGGCTCTGAGCCCACTGCCAGCCCGAGGGGGACGTGGAGCTGGGCAGTGCTCAGGGGCTGGCCTGAGATGCTTGCAGTGGAAACACAAATGGAGTTCCCTGCAGTCCAGGAAACATCAGAGTGCTCTGCTATCAGCACAGATTTATTTTAGCATTGCTTGTTGAAAGTGACTTTTAGCGCAGACTGTTTTCTAAATGATCCTTAAAAGACACTCCTTTCTTTCTCATCACCTTCACCTAAGGCAAGAACATCCAGTAGCATTGATCTATTTGCTGCTAGTTTTCATTAATTTCACCCTCCCTAAGGGTGGTGAAGCTTTGGTGCCAGCTAATTAAAACCTATTTAGGGATGCTCAGTACACTTTATCAGACCAGAATTAGCTTTGCTGCTTTAATGAAGACTACAGTTTTCTCTGTTATTACCAATTAAATGTTATTATATCATATTGCATTATATTTGTATTGCATGGCAGAGATATAGATGGCTTTAGAACTACTTATCTGGATTGAGGTACATACAAAGATGGCACATTTAGTAATTATCTAATATCTCTTTAAATCCTTTCACTTGAGTAAATATATATATAATATACCAGCACATTAGTGAAGTACTGGAAGAAGCTGCCAGCTTTATGCTCCCTCTAGGGAAGTACCAAGCAAAATGCATTAATGAAAAATTGTGAATGTCTGGTATTGAATACTATTTATGTAGAACAATTATTCAAAGTGGATGAGCATTCACCACCTTGAACTCGACTGCTTCACTAACAAATACTCTCAGAAAGAACATATGTTCCCCAGATTCTTAACACTCATGCAAGGTTAATTACCCAGTGTGGAAGCCCATATCAGAGGGCATTTTGTACTACTGTAGAATTAAAAAATGCATTACAAAATAAAAAACACTGTTTGTTCAAAGTTACTCAGAGGCAATTCTTGTTTCTTCCATGCATCGGTGATAAATCATTTGTCAATATCAAAGCTGTGGATTTTGGAGCTGCACCCAGTGAAGTCAGGGATAAAGCTCCCATGTCAGCACTGCAGGACCAGAGCTTTTCTGCAGTAGAAAAGTGACTGCAGCACCTACCTGTTAGCTGCTTCTCACAAAATCTTTTTAAAACTTGAGCACCACAAGGATGAAACTGCTGGAAATTCCCACTAATTACCTAAAAAGATTGTACATCAAAGAGTAGAAACAGAAAACTCATTAAAGGCTCGACAGACTAGAAATCTGCTGCAATCTTACTATGCATTAGCAGCATATACTGTACAGAAAGACAGTATTTTAGGATTAAACTAAAATAGATGTAGTTGCAATTCACTCAGTACATTTTAAAATATGAGTTGAAATTGGTTTCCTTCCAGAATTTTTGCTGGAAACATGTCGAACCAGACCTCTGTTCAATCTAATATTCCAAGCAAGGGTTGATGTTTCTCTGAGGAACTGAAGGAATATTTGGCTGAGGAACCTGAGTCTGTCTCAGCATCATAATAGCCTGGCACAATGTGTGAAAGTATTTTCATCACCCACAAATCTCCTGTGCTCTCCATTTACTGCTTCCACAAATGCCACATATACCTCTAACAGTCTCATGACCCTCCCTAGAAACAGAAGACAGGTCCTGCAAATTGAAGATGTTACAGAAAATGAAACAGTTTCCAAATTGAAGTCCCCAATTACTAGGGAACTGCAAGATGTTTTCTAGAGATACAGAAGGCGTTGGCTGGTGATGCATCAATCATTTCCCTTGTTTCTGCATGACAAAATCACTAAATGATGTTAAAAACATCACTAAGTATTTGATGTGGAAAAGCAGGACTAAAAATGAAAGTTTCAGTAGATAGAAGGATGTTAACTGGCTGCCACTGTGAGAAGTGGTGGGTTTTCCCTTGGTGTCAAAGGGACACACATGCACAAACAACGTGAAGGGTCGTGAGCCAGGCTCATAAAAATGTATTGCTGTTGCAATGTGAAACTTAAGGAAAAAGAACATGGGCCATTTTGACATTAGGTTGCTTAAGAACTCTGTTGTAAGCTCTGAGAGAAGTTCAGTCTGTTTTTTACATGAAAAGAAGCATTTGTATTGTGTTAATTGCGTAACAATAAAAACCTGAGATGTGTTAATTTGTTGAAGAGGCATGGATTAGGCTGGAGAGAAGGATACTTTGACACTGAAAGATGAGATGTCCTTCTTTCATAGGAAAAAGAGGAGATTTTCAAGGTCTAATCTCACAATAAGGATTTTGATAACGTAATGTAAAGTCACTGTGACCTGACTGACTCATAAATACAAACAAATTTGTGTACAGCAATACAATAACATATCCATTATCATATTTGGCTTGATTAATATGTAAACAGGATGACTTGGATTATTAAAGGTCATTTTTCAAGAATGGATCTTGTGTATTTATTAGCCTCTGGTTATCAGTTTGCTCAGTTAAACTAAAGAAGCCATTATAACCTTGACACCTTTATGAGATATATGAGCTCCCTCCAACTCCAGAACCACAGCAGCAATATGTGCACTTGGTGAACAGGGGCAGGCTCCTCCTTATGCTCCAATAGTTTGAAAAATAGGAAAAAATCAACTGTCACCAAGTTCTGACAGTTTAATAACATAGTGAAACAAGTACTTTTGAGATAAGCTTTTCTACTTCAAAAGCTAAGTCAAAATTTCAGACTATGTTAAGTTGTTTGTGAAAACCTGCATCATTAATTTGGTCAGAATGGCAACAGTCCTTTCCAACCTCAAATTCATGATGCACAAATTCAAAAATTAATATTAAGGCACAGCAGTGATCTGGAAACGCCTTCCTCATTAGCTCAAGTGAGTATGTGTGACAGATGCTCTTCCATGCCAAAACAGAGATGACCTGAATTTTTGCAGCTTGGTTACAAATTCTTGAAATTTGTGGTCTTAACTCCACAAAACTAGTTTCTCCTTTGAACATGCTAGCCCAAACAGTCCTCACACCTTCACCTCTTACAGCCTCACTTGAGTAGCATAAATACACATTATCAAGCATAGAAAATAGCATTTCAGCATAATACTGGTAAAAACCTAAATCTATTCCAGTATGTCTGATAACCTGTTTTCACCAAGAAACAGAAATAATGCATAACCCTGAGGTCTGTGTTTGAAGAAAAGCTACAGTGAATCTCAACAGAGAAAAAAATGCAATATCCAGAATTATCCTGAGGTTGTGCATTTGGAAATGTTGCTTGTGTAGGATTATCCTCTTCAAATAAAATGTCAATTTAATCAATAGTAAATTGAGCTGAAAACAACACACAGCTTTGAAAACATTTCAGGAAGACATCCAATATTTTTGGGACTCAAGCCAACAGCAACGGAATGAACAGAAGGTAGCGTAGGTGGGGTAAATGGGGCCTAGCTGCTGCCTCATCAAGTGCTTATAACAGTCAAACCCATACAACAATCTATTAAAAACATATCTGGGGACTCATTTAGTAGCTGACATCCCACATGGACTTTCCTCACGTATCTTTTGTCAAACGTTTTAATTGTTCCTCACGTTTCAGACTCACCGGTCCTTTCCCGTCTCCCTCTTGAACACCGCATCGCAGTAACTCATGCGCTTCTCCGTGGTCACGTAGATTTTGGCAGTTGGGTAGCTGTCAACAGTTTTCTTCAGCATGTTGTACACAATGCCATTTCCATCCCTCCTCATGTTGCGAAAAGGACCCCAGATCACGTAAACGGTGCTGTTGGTTTCTTTGAAAAAGTACTCGGGATTCTTGAGCAGGAGAGGCACACTTGTGTGAGAGACCACTCTTACGGTGGTCCTCTTCCCAACATCTTCCTCATAGCCCTTTGTGGGAGCATTGTTCATCCTCCAGATGCAGGAGGACTTGTCTATCTCAGTGCCCACCCTCTGGCCAGCCATCTGTCCTGAGTTTGAAACAATGGCACAGAGGTCACAGTCAAGTTGTAGAGGCTGGAAGACAGGAAACAATAATTTATATTGCAAGTTTTTCTCTGTAAAACATGAAGACTGAAAATTCAGTTAAAAGAAAAACAGGTACAGTACAACAAATGGATAATAATGCTTCTCTTTAAAAAACTAAAACCACAATCCCCACATGGCAGAGCTGCTTAAAAACCCTACCAGTACAAATGCAAACCTTTTAAATGAAATAGAAAAGTTCCAATCCTTGCCTTTGTTCCCACCTTGCAAAGTCAACTATACAGATAATAATTCCTTTTTCCCCTCTAAATGTTACTCTTTTCACTAAAAAAACAAGGAAATAAAGAAACAGTAGAAAGCAATATTTAGATCAATGGCTTCTCTTTTAACAAGGTGTTGCCAGCAATAGGAAAAAACCTACTGAAAAAGTAATGCTGGAAGTTTAACTGTACATTAACTGTGTTTGTGTCTGAATGAACAGTTCCCAGATTTGTGACAGAAATCAAATGCAAAATGTATCTCTAAAAAGCAATGGAATAGTATGAAAATCCTGCAGCTGGAAAGGAGATGTGGACAGAGAAGATGTTGTTCTCTCCAGAGAGTTATTATGATCCATCGAAAATGAGAGGCAGAGGAACTGGTGACACCTGAACTAGGAACTTAATCCTGAGAAAACTATAATCAAAGACAGTATTTTGTTACCATGTTCTAGGGTGCTATTACTCCAGTATGAATCGAAAATAGAAAAAGATAATCTAACAAAGATATAAGGACCTATCTGATGCTCCATTTGTCAGAGTATAAAAAGTAAATCTCTTTTCATTGTTTTGTACCTACAGACTAAAAGGAAATGCCCTCTATTTAAATAGGATTGTATAAAGAGTTCAGTTAGAAATTGAAATCAAATGAAAACTAGACCCATCAGAAAAAAACCTTACAGGAGATCATCTAGGTCAGAGATAACCTACAATATTTTGTGTGGTCACAGACTTGATCCTCTGTCATGCTCACAATTGGGAGGCAGTGACCTCAGTTTAGTATTTTTTAGGAAAAATTCTCTTCACGTTCATTGAACATTGACAGGATGCTATGTGCTTTTCTGATCAGTCTTGTGGTTATTTCTCTTCGAAATCAAACCTCATTTAACTGATGTGGATGAATAGTCTGCCTACATTTGACCACTATAACCCTAGGATGCAATTGCTGACAATAAAATGAATTCTTTGATAAGGGGGAATAATGCAAGGACAAGAGACAAATATCTTAAGGAAGTCAAACTGTAAGAGCTAATCTTTGGGTGACAAATATTGTACTGAATTAAGGTGCATCCTGCACGACTTGTGCAGTAAACCTTACAATTTCAAGGCTTTGATTTCTCTGTTTTGATTGATTTGATTTCGTTACGTGGCTGGTTCAGGAAAACATTCTTTCCTAAATCAGTAGCTAAAGATTCCTGATTGAATGCAAAAGTGTTGTCAATGTTTCCTTTACAGAAAACCATGCATTTTTTATAGCTGGTATAGTTTTAGAGAGCTGTCCTGCATGGCTCTATGACAGCAGCGATGAAATCCCAGGAGATGCAGCTGAATGCAGCAGCCTTTCTGTTTACTGCTTACTTACAGAAATTCTCTCTAAGATAAATTATGGGGACATGGCTGGGTGACCTAAACAAATCCACGAGCATAACTCATATTCTAGCATGAAGTGAATAGTTACAGACCCAGTAGATTAATTTATAGCTTTCAGGCTGAACTTTCAAACTAACAAATGCTGAATATGAAACTGCTAGATAGGAAAAGCCAATTTGGTCAACAATCTGGTTCCATTTAAATTTGTCTCATCCTTAGAGCTGCTTTTTCACTAAATTCTTCCTTCTCCATTTAAATGGAGCTGCTCTCTTAAATTTAGAATTGTTTGAATTTCCTCACCTTAGTTAGAAATGCATTGCACATTTTCTATTCACTGAGTGCAACTGTTCTGCTTGAATAAGCTGAGTACACTCACTCCTGCAACTGTGTCCCCTGGTTTTCTAGCTCTTTTGTTGTGATTCATTTATCTTGTTCCAATTTATAAAGTGCTTTCATAATACTGCATGCCTACACTAGGTCAACATATAATCTGCCTTCTTGAACAGAGTCGGAGGCTAACCCCCTCCCAGCTCTATCTCACAATAAATATTTTTCACAATGCTGAGATTTTACATGTCCCACTATGCACATTTCTCCACAGAGATCCCAGACAGAGTTAGAAGACTGACACCCATGACAGATATTCCAGTGAATCCAGAATCACCCACTGCCTTCATCACCTTTTTGCATCATATCTCCCTCAACATATGAGAAAACACACATCAATATTCACTCACTGAGCCCCATATGGAGACAGGCCACCAGTTTGTGGTGTTGGTTTGCAAGTGTCACAGATGAGAAGGGTGGTTTCAGTGACACACATGAATCCACATACAATATAAATGGGTCTGCCAGGCAGTCCTGGCTGCCCTCTCCTCTGCAGGGATGGTCCAGCAGCAGTGGGACTGAAACAGACTGGCAGGACCACACTGAAACTTGTGCTGTTACTGATTTTCCTCTGTGGACCCAGAAAATCAGGCCAAGGTTCACCTCTCACAGCATCATCATTCACTTGCATCATAGTTACATGAGTTAAAGGCAAAAACATTAAGAACCATTCAGCTTTTCTTCTCTTGTCATGTACTTACTTATCCCATCTCTAAACACCAAGGGGGCTGAGCTATTATTGCTGCTAGAAAATTGCTAATTTTTTTGCTGACCAGAAGGATGTAGAAGACCTCAGCAGAGCAGCTGGGTATGGTGCTGACAAGTAGTCCCATCTTTTTCCTGAATGATACATTGTAACTGTTGAGGAACACTTACATTTTAATCAGTAAAGAAAATGAAATGTCTGACCTTTCCATTTCCTGTGCAAGCTTACAGACAATAGAAAAGATAATTAAAAGTGTGAATTAGAACTCGCAAAACAGTGCCATTTCTCTAGCAAAGAGAAATAGCTGTGTAATAAAGGTCACTTATCAAACAGTTCTAGTTATTAAATCTTTGCATTTAGCACTGAAGTGGCTTCACAGAATCAAAGGTCAAATCATTAAATAACAAAATCAGCCAGAATTAGAAAAGGTCACAAGCAAATCCAACTAAAGTAGGTCACAAAACATGATTCTTTTCCACACAGGATTTCATTATTTGGAAAATTGCTTACTGTCCAAATTTGACAACTCCCCCAGCATTTCCAGTGTCTCCACCAGGAGACTGAAATTCCAGCTACAGAACCATTTGTATGGATGGATTTCCCAGTGGCACAGATCTTGGACCACCAAGTTCCCCAGCCACAGCCCTGTTCATCTGCTGAGGTCCCTGTGGGGATGATCTCAGGCCAGGTCTCTGAACCACAGGATAAGGTCTGGACAAACAGACACACGCCAAGCTCTGGTCTCAGCTGAGACTGCCAGATTCGCTCCCCAGCTGGACCAAACCCAGCTCAGGACCTCTGCAGATGGAATCTCCACTAATGAAAAGCTGAATTTCTCTTGTGGCTCCTTAGCACTGTGGACTGGCGGTGCGCTCTCTCCAGCCACCAACTGTTCCACTCTGAATCCCACAACTAATCACACAGATAGTTAGGAAACTCACACTAAACTTTCTCAATTGTTACTTTAACAATATGATTGTAATTTTGTAAATTGGACGCAATGCCCATTCACTACATAATGAGGCAATTATTAGCAGCTTGCCACATATTAATTTGCTCCTTTAATGTTGAAACAAATGAGATCTTTTCTTATAATCATCCTATTTGAGTGAATTCTAACAAAGCCGATTGAACAAAGCTCCAGAGAGACTTTCTTTATTTCAATGCCATTTATTCTTCTACTCTTCTTGGATGTCTTTAGAGTTTCAGAGGATACAACATTTATAATGATGCCAATAGGGAATAGATTTTGCCTTTATTCTTTTCGATGTTCTTTTGAGGTCTTTGAAATGAAAGGTACAAGAGAGACATTAACCGTCTGGCATTGTTTTTATTGCTTTTCTCTACTTTGCAAGCAAAAAATGTATTTTAATTTTTTCTGTGTTTCAGTGATTAAACAAGCTGGTTTTATCTACACTTACTCAATTTCTTCAGACCTCTGATTGAGAGAAAAGACTTGCCAAGCTTCTCTAGGAAAAAATTCAGCACATTAAAAGAAAATAAAGATAGTATTTGTGTGTTCACCCAGCAAGAACTACCAAAGTAGTACAGCACTGTATCTAACTTACACTATATTAATAACATCAAGCAAAAAATGATAAAAATTATAAAAATGACTGATTACCCTGAGATTGTGTTTGTTCCCTCTTCCGCCCTATGGCAGTATTGTGGGGTTTTTTAACTTCAGCAGTTGATTTTGGTCCTATCCCTCAGCATCATATCCCAGCAAACATCTCTGTCTTCATAAAATTTAATGTTAAGATTTCATAAAGATTTTACCATTTTGACATTATTTTGAAATAACCCCAACGTCAACATGCATCCATTTTCAAATAAATAGAACATGATCTGCTCCTTCATAAGACTGTTCCTGAGACTCAAGTGCCTGGGATATTTTATTTAGATGAATGTCACTGATACATACATGAGTTCTAGCAGAAAGTTTTTATTTAAATTGAAGGAATTGGAAGGGAGTGCACAGAAGGTACATAATGGGACTAATCTTACAGCAGGAGACTGAATAAATAACAGTATTTAAAAGTCTTTCTATACACACTGACCCAGTTCTTAGAGAACTGTTTGATTTGCAGCTCTGGTTACAGCTCCTTAAAGGGGCTGTACCAGCCCTTTACCTGAACAAGTATCTTGTGGATTCCTCATGTCAGTGGTAACAAGATAGAAAAACAAAGGAAGCTCGGATTTTGAGCAGAGGTTGAAATCTGTGGGCCAAAATCACCCACCCCATCCAAACTTTCAACCAGCAAGTGTATTTTTGAAACATTTTAGTTTTCTTTCTCATGGAAAGGAAAAAAAAAAACCGAAGCAGAAACTCAAACCTTCCAAACACGAATCACAGTGCAAAGTGATGCAGTGTCATCTTTCTCACTTTTGAGACAGCTCCAGACAACTCCATACCAGCTCCTACCTCTTTCAAGACACAGCACAGCAAATGCTCACCAGAATGTTGTTGATTTTGCTGCTCCTACTGGGAACAATACAGGCAGCTTTGAAACAAAGCAAGAATTAAGCACATCTCACGATACCAAGAGCAGAAAACTAAATGCCTCAAATATACGTGAGAAAACTCTGAGTAGAAAGAATCAAGTATGTAACCTATAAAGAATAAAACCAGGTCTTGATACATATTTGAGGTAACTTCCACTACTTTATTATAAAGCAAAAATTGAGAAGTCAAAGATCATACCTCTCATGATAATCTAATAAAACAAAATTTTCTAAAATTTAATAAAAGCCATGTCCAGCCTGATCAAAATATCTTAACTTTCTATTTTTAAAAAATTGTATTTAATAGTTTTCTAAAATAGAGTTAAAATGCTCCCCCAGTTGAACATTTTTCTTTACTATGAAAAGGTGAAAGAATGGGAGTTCATACTAACAAAACAGTCCCTTTCACTTTTTTCATTTTTCTTGATTTCCAGCTGAAACTTTATGGAAACTGACACCTTTTAAATAAGTCTACACTAGTATTTTCTTCTGGAATAATAAACTATTGGAACACTCTTGATAGCTCTATTGGTAAAAAAGGCTTAAAAATACAAAGGTGGCAGAGAGTAAATAAGAACAAGAGAAACTGTTCTGCCTCTGCATGGAGGGTTAATGAAGGAAGGAAGCTGCCAGATTCAGGGCTTCAAGTGCAACAGAAAGAGCTGGGAGAGGCAGAGCTCAGAGGACTGATGGTCAACAGCTCTGAAGGACTTAGGACACTGAGAGAGAGGCAGGTGAAGAAAGTTTTGCCCCAAGGCATTTCCTGAAGGATGTGAAGACCTGTCCTGCATGTGCACTCTGAGTCAGTCTGCAGAAGACCCATTTTGGTTTGTGTCTCACGCTCCTGGCAAATCGCCCTGTCCCTAGGCAGGATGGCAGAAGGGACGTGCTCCTATTTACATGAATGTCACAGAAGAGGGAGGAAATACATGGAAAGAACACACAGAAGAGAAGAGAGAACAGAAAAAATTTCAGACACCTGTAAAAGGGCAAAATGTAGTTTAGTGTTAAAAGGGAAACATGTAAGGGGAAGAAGGACTTGAGAAAAAAACTGATATATATAGCTGAGAAGATAAACCCTGATGTTCGGGGATGCAATCCAGCAAAGAAGAACCAGAACTCCTGAAGTTACAAACTAACTGTTGTGAAGAGAACTTAATCAGACATGTCAATCAAATAATTTAGGAATGAAGAGACAGAGAGAAAAGCTTTTGTCCTTTACACTGCAACTGCTCAAGTAGAAAACGGATGAAAATGGATATGTTCAGTTTAGTATATAGTACTATAGTTTGTAGGTAACCAGAAACCCTGACATCCCCAGGCATGCAGATGTCTGCACCTTCAGATCCCCACAATGAACATCTCTGAACTGGAAGAAAAGCAGATATCTCTGGCATAGATATTGAAAAAATCAGCATAAAGAGACAAGTACACCCAAGAACATATGTGGAAATGTTCCTGTCAAACACTGTTGAGGACTGAATTGTTATGGAAGGGAGGCAAACTCCATCATGCACACCCTATGCAGACAAGTTCAGGAAGCAGGCACTAAAACAGCATTCACTCTGAAAAACAGCCTATGAAAAAATTAGCTTCACAGCTGAAAAAACTGGAAAACCAAACAAACAACATCAGTTCCAGAGTATTCCTGACTTCATCCCAGAGCTTTAGCTGATGACCATAAATAACCAGAATGTTTGTGACACTTCATCTATCACCCATTTACAAACACGCAGGCTTTAAAATATCATGACTTTGTAATAGTTCAAAAGCCGGGAATTCTTCCAACCAAATACTGCTTGCAGAATGCTGAACCCAGTAGGTCATTTATCTTAACATCCACCACATTGTTCGCCTGCCCTCAGTACTACGTGATGACTCCTGAATTTTGTGCACAACAGTTACTGGAAAAACACCATGTAAACCAGACACTGTCCATCAAACAGCATAAAGAACTCAGAGTACAACACAAGGTGATCCTAACAATGACACTCCTTTTGTCACTCTGCTGCAGAACTGTATTTGCAACATTACATTTGCTACCAGCAAAACATGTCCCTTGATTCAGCAGGTTATTGGTATCACAATATTTAACTCTAATTTATCTTCTGCAATTCTCTGCATCACATTTCTTTTCTGCTTTTTACATTTAGTAATAAGGAAGATAACAATTGTTTCTTCTCTATACAGAAATATTTGCTCAGCAAACAATACAAACCACCAGGAGGCAAAATGTCACAACTCAAGGAGACATAAAAGGGAGGAATGTCCTGTTAGCACATGGGCTGAATAGCCAATGAATCTCAGTACAAAAGGACAAAAACAATTTTTCACACCCAATAACATGTGTAGCAGAGGTAACATGTAACACATAATCCTTCGTTACATGTGGACTCTAGAAAGACATCCCTGACAGCAACCAAGGCCAAAAGAACTCTATCCACAAAAACTGTTTTTCCTTTGCAAGTAATAGTAAAGTATCTCTGCAAAAAAATTAATGGGAATTCCTACAGTGAAGATGCCTACTGGAAGACTATGTCTAAGGAATTCTCTGTCACATATGGAAAACATGAGTTGCTCTAACCGCTGACTTTAATTTGTATTTATTATAAATACCCACAGATGGCGGTAAAGTATATAACGTATACAGCAGATTTGTTCCAAGTTTGCTTTCTCTAATAACCTCCCATTATCAGCACTCACCATTAATCATGGACCATTATCTGGGAACTTAGTTGGCTGAATCACAGATGCAGTAATGCCTGTAAGGCCTCTAATCTAAATACATTTGAAAAAATTAGACTCACAAATAAACTAGGGGACTTCTAATATGAAGTTTACATATTATTTCAGGTTAATTTGTTTGGGATTTGATATGGGGAAACAACATCAAGGTAGGCAGCAAAAACTGTCAGAAAAACTTCCTTATATTAACCCCCTCTCCTTCTTTACCATGAAAACCCACCTAACAGGCCGGAAGCCTAACCTCTAATTTATTTTGGTTCCACGCTGTCTAGACCTATTATTTAATTTTGTCTCTCTTGGTGGTCTATCTGACAAATTATTTGTATGCATGGACGGAAAGTGATAAGCTAAAATGCTAATTATCAATTTCTTCTGAAATTAAAAGAATTAGAATATCCATGCCAGGAATAAGAATAAGGTTTATTACAATAGCTTTAAAACCAGTGGCATTTTTTCATTTGACAAAATAAGCTTTAAGAAGCTTTCTAAGTCCAGTGTTTTTAATTGCAGGATGCTTTATCTAAAAGAGACTACACAGTTACTTTTGGCCACACTTATTTGCTTTCACTAGTACATTGGCAATATTTGCAGTACTACCCTATGACTGTCAACTGTAAAAATGTTTAAAATTTTCTCTAAAAATGTAATTTCAGATTAAAATTTCACTTAGAAAGTCTTAGTCCAAAAATTCAATTGTTTGAAATATCTTCTATTTTAAAATCATAAAATAATTTCAGTTTCAGAAAGATACAGGATTAAAGCATCATTTTATCAGACACCTGAAATTTCAAACACTATAGCAACGGGCACTAGGACAAAAATTTAAAATATCAGAAAGTTTATTTTAAAGGATTAGAAAGTTCTGCTTAAATTATTAGGCAGATGTGTTTTACATTTTCTTAAGTCATTAAAGAAAGCTATTGAAGCATAGCTGCATATTTTAAACCTTTTAAGTTTAAGGTCTGTTTCAAAAGAAAAAAAAAAATCACTGTACATATACTCTCTTCTGATTGCATTTGCATCATTGTCTTGGTGCATATGTCCACTAAACACCTTTTAATCAGTGCAGATTTCATGCAGACAACAGTTTGAACCATGGACTAACAACATCTGCAGTAACTCAGTACGCGGAAACTCAAGTGGAAGCCACTGGGGTTAAGTGACTTATTTACATCATTTACAATGGAAAGATCTTTGTGTCAGTTCTCCTTACTCATGGAGCTCGACAGGGCAGCTCCTGCTCCTGCCACATCCCAAACAGCCCCATTTACCCCTCAAGTAAAAGTCTTCACTGGATAAAAGCCCCTGATCTCAGTGGCCTCTGCCAAACCTTACTGAAGTCAAGGGCCTTGCGCATCCTCAGCACAGAGCTCAGAACCAAACTGAGCCTGAGGTGCTGAGTAACACACACAAATGAGCTGGTAAGTTATGAGGTGAAACATGCTAGAAGCAATTGCAAAACAAAATCTTGTTAAAAGATGAAAACAATAAACCCTATCAATCTTTTCTCCACTACAAAGTCTGGCCTGACAGTGACATAGTTCCAAGATGTAAATGACACTACTTCCAAAATGGGTATTTATAATCATATTGCTATTCTGCCTATAATTTAACTTTTTAAGAGAGGAATTAATTTTCAGTCCTTCATACATCTTCAGAAGTAAAATACCACTGCAATGTACCTATATACTGACTTTCTGGGTAAATCTATGGCACTTTCATTGTCTCCATTACAGTTAAAATTAAAACTCCCACTGACATGACCAAAGACTTCATGGAGACTTCACCTAAATAGGAATTTTGGGAAGAGAAATCTGGATTTGCAGTTCACGGACGGACAAGATTACAGAATCATGGTGCTACTCCTTCACGTGGGCAGCAGCAGAGGCCTTTCAGCCATGATTCAGCTTCAACCCATGAAAAGGATGCAATGTGCTTTCTTGATATAAGTTACCTGCTCACAAAGCCAGAACACAGTGCTCCTTCTCTGTGTGTGAGCACACACACTGATGTTCTGGGCTGCATGGACTTCCCTGGCCCCTGCTGAAACTACTCCCTGCCCCAAGTCCATCTCTGGGATGGAAGCCTTGGAGGCCATGCTGGCTTCCTCACATTCTACATTTCCACTCTGCTTGTGAGTGCACAGAGCTTGTGTAGGTTTTTGTGTTTTGTTGTTTTAGACTGTTCACTTTAATGTAGCTTGTGATTCCTAGTGCTTCCAAGGACAGCAATGACAGCAGGATCTTTGAAACTTCAAAAGCAATCTTAAAGGTCAACACCTAAGCTCATCAGTGGCTCTGTAACTCACACTGATGCAGCAATGACTACCATGGCTCTGACAAAACAGGTTCCTGGGGAGAGCAACTTGAAAAAGAAAATCAGAGCCCTCTGAGAGTATCTGCCTGCTGTGGCTTGCTGGCACTGTGAGTATGGCAAAATACATCTCAGCTGAGGGCCTGGAAAGATAAGAGGTCATAGAATATTGAGAACTGCCTTCTAAGCAAACAAGTTGTGCCTCTCCTTTCGTCCTTCTGGAGCAATGCTGCTCCACGCTACAGGCATGCTGCACCTCAAGCTACCAACAGCTCCCAGCTGCACACTGGGAACCAAGAGGGGAAGTTCAACCTCACACAAAGCTGGGGTGAGGGACTCGGGGATGCCGCTGAGTAAGAAAAAATAATCAGCTTAAGTCAAATAATTATAAAATAATCATCCAAAGGAAATGAAGAGGTGTCCAGGTTACAGCTTATGCTGAGGAAAAGCATAGAAATAACATTTCTTCATTTCTATGAACAGTATACAAGAGAAGACTTTTCCATGCTCAACATTAGCTCTATGTTCTCATTTGCTTAGCGACTTTAAAAAAAGAGCATACATGTACATATGTATTAACAACATCAAAAGGAGCAAGCCAGAGGGATGGAGGGTCTAGATTACGTATTAATTTAACTCGAAGAAAATATTTACAAAGCAAATGTGCAAGTTTTGGCATCCCCTCTCTCTGAGTCATACAACTGTAGAACTATAGATGCAGCATGAAGAGGTTTGTGTGTGTCTGTGTTCAGCTACCCCATCATACATGGTGTCAGACATTCACGGTGTTCTCATGGCTACAAAAGACCAAGGCAGATGAGCTTGGGGGAAAAAAAACCTGATGGACTATATATATCCCATTAAAAAAGAATCCTTTTTTTCAAGGAAAGTACTTTTATGACAGAGGGCAATTAAGCTTTGAAACAGGTGCCCAAAGGAGCCTTTGTTCCTAGAGATTTTCAAAGCTTGAAGAGGCAGAGACCTGACCTAACCTTGATGTTACTCCTATTTATAGTTGATATTGGACAAGATGGTCTCCAGAGGTTATTTCCAACATACTTTTTTCCAGTAATTCTATAGTTCTATCACTATGAAGAACCAAGGGGAAGCTCAATGAATTTTAATGAAAAAGACAGCACACATTTTTAATAATGAGGACTATTCAATGCCTAGGGAACTACTTTTTTAGAAATAACTCAGAATGACAACAAAATATTGAAAATTAAATAATTAGTGAAAAATTATTCTTTTTTTTTTGTCTGTTCTTGGTTCTTTCTACTGCCTGTCACACACAAAATCATGCAAAACACAGGAGAGAGAAACATTCCTAAAATGAAAATGGGCTAAAGATTTGATCTGCATGTCCTATGAGAATCCTGCACAGAACCCACATCAAATAAATCTTATTCCAGATAAAATATTATTAGGCACAGTTGCAAGACTGGAATCCAGACTGACCACAGGTTCACTCCAGCTGGTCGTGGCACAGGATATGGGCAGGGAACATGGTGCAATTTCCCTCCTGGCATGAGTGAACCATGGACTTCTAAAATGGCTGTATCCAATAGACCATTACTTTGTAGGTGTTTGTGGAGAAAGCTGAGTTTATTGAGTCTTCCTCATAGGTCTACTTTCTAAGGCTGTTAGCAGCGAATAGAAAGTGATAAATACAATGCCATACCTGGCCAAAGGAGTTTTTGTTACTCCTTTTAGCTCCACTAACCAACAGCGGTGCCTTCTTCACCAGTACTGGGACATGGCTGAGATGCAGAAGTAGTGGCTCAACTGGACTCCAGGGAGAAGAGGGTAAAAAGAAAGAAAAAGCCCCACTGATCCAGAATGAATAGCTCTTTTTCAGAGCAGAAATCTAAACTACTGCCATGTGCTAGTGTCCACTGAGCAGTAAGCCTGTGGCTTCACAGGCTGAGACAGGAGGGAGGGATGAAGAGGAGAGGTATGTTCTAAGAAATCAAATGCACATTACACTCCAGAAAAATGGGGAAAACTCCCATACCATCAGACCTTCAAAATTCCATCTATAAAACAGCAGAATTATAATGGCTACAAAATAGGATACTGAAAATCAATTCTGAAAAAGTACATCATAGGTAAATACTGTATTTATCCCCTCCTCTTGTTTGCAGCAGCAAAATAAATGCTGACTCTGTCACAAGACCCTTGCAAAAATCCTGCAGACCCCGTTTTTCAAAAGAGCAATAATTAAAAAATAAAGTCCTGTGGTGTTTTTCCTCCATCAGCCCTGTTTATGAATTCATAGCACAGCATGAAGGTTATTAAAATCCCATATGTGAGAACCACACACGGCACAAGGAGATATGAATTGGCATTCCACAGAGATAATGCTATCTAATGGGCAAAACAAGGAGCACGACTCCATTCTTCTTCAGAGTACATTTGGAAAGGGCAAAGCATCTGGCTGCTGCTCATGGATACCTGAGCAGACACAAGACATTTCTCTTTCTTACCTGTTGATTAACAAGTTAAATGTGAAGAGCATGGCTGTTATCTTGCCTCGATATTCCCAGGACACCGTTCTACCCACAAACCATTTGATGTGGGGGATTAAATGCTACTTGGGGTGACCCAGATACAGTGACTATTAAACACACTGCTGTTTACTTCCACATCCACACATTTCAAGTCAAAATGTAATTAATTGTGGAGATAACCAATACACCTCACAAATTCTGGAGTACTGCCTATCCGATAATTATTTTTTCAAAATGATTCATTTATTTCCCAATTTATTGTTGAAGCAAAACAGCTAATTCTGTGCTTTTTTTTATGCCAACGCTGTTTTGATCCCACATAGCACAGAGCTATTTTGAACACTATCAGCAGCTGGAAAAACTTCAAGAAAAAGCGAGAACAATTGTTTTTGGAAAAAAGTTTATGGAAAAAAACCTCAAACTGACAAAGTACGGACATGCACAAAAAAACCCACACAAAATTCCTCAGTTTTCAAATACTCTGAAACTTTCACTAAAGAGAAAGCAGTCCATGGTTCTAAAATCCTTGAGTCAAATTTAATGCATAAAACATACTCTACTTAAGGACACTGATCAAAGGTTTGTAAGGCTGTTTCCCTGCCTTGCATGTATGATCAATCAGCCATCAGCAGAGAGACCACAGGTGTCTGATGGGAGTCATCACTAATGCCAGAGAATGGAAAGCACTCCAAAATAGGAAAGGCAGGATCTGCCATGAAGCAACAGGAGACAGAATCATTTTCTGGCAGGATTAAAATCCAAGTGCTTGCTCGGTTCTCTGCTATATTGCTGAGGAAAGGTTTCCTTCTCATCTGTGTCCCTATGATCACACAGTGCTGCTCAGCCCTCCCTTGAAACACCATTGCTAAAATTCAGAACTTGGATGAGAGCTGTGAAACTTGCATGTAAATATGAACCTGCTCTAATTTCAGGCCTGTTCAGATTCAGGATTCTCGTTTATACCCATCATCCTCTTTCAGCTGCACCTTCCAATCTTGTCTCTATGTGAAAGGCCCCATCAGGATATCACACTATCATTTCAGCTGTGGGATCCTACCTACCTGCCACAATCAACATCACTGTCAGAAATTATAACCTCTATCAGTATTTTACAGATGCAAAGGAGGGAAGACAGTGAAAACAAATTAGGTTTCATTTTAGTTATGAAAAATCCTTTCCCTCTAATGACTCCTGCCTTCCAAACTGTCTTTCTTTATGCATGAGACAATTTGACTTGGGATTTGCTTCCTGACTAGGCTTAGCTACATTGGAACAAGACATTCACAATGAGAAATACATAAGACATAGCAATAAAATTCTGTAGCATGCCATGCCAAATAGAGAAGGTTGTTATTCTTCCAATCACCCTCACAACTAAAGCTACCATCAGGTATACAAGCAAGAGCTCTCTCCCTTCATCTTGCCACTTTGTTTCTGCCAAGTCACAAGAACAAAATAAATATCCAACAACAAAAAACCAAAACAAAACAAAAACACACACACAAAAAAAATCTTTTATCAGTCTTTTGAATACTTTTAGGAGAGAAATCACTTAGAAGGGATGTGTCAGAGCACCTTGTCTGCTTCTTTCTCTCCCTTTCTCAGTTGAAGGATGGTGTTAAAAAAGCAAGAGCACTTTTAAGTGCTGTTTGGGGTATAAAATCCTGTGCCATCCATCCCTCACTAGGAAAAATTTTGAAAAGAAAAGCATTTAGAAGTCACTTTTTGCCTCCATCTACATTATTCCTTTTCTTGGATGTAGCTTGAAATAAAAATAGAAACGAAATGCTATTTTCACTGTTTTGAAGTTCAAATCAGGCATGTCTCCTCTAATTTCGTCCATTTGTGTTTTCTCTGTAACAAATATCAGCTTTGGTGTATACTGCATTCCATTTCTCTCTCTTTTTAATCTCAACATCCCCCTCCCAAGTAATGAGATTATGATGTTATAATCTCATTCTGAGCGTAACCTTTGATTTCTATGGATTTCTATTCCAACAAAGATACATCCGTTCTGCTGGCCAGATGTCAGCAATCTAAATGTTTAGCTAATTTAATTGATGCTTTAACTTCCTAAAGTGGGGCAGCCTTCAGTGACAATGGCAGTCATCTCCAGAGCTACAAGTCACAAATGTGTGCTCAGTGGCAGCAAAACCATCAATACAGGTTTTAGCAACTTAAAAAAGCAAACATAATCCTGAGACATACATAAAGGGTTTTGAAATTATCTTTTCACTCTGCTCAGCAGCACTGATAGTAAATTCAGTCTGGGCATTCAACTTCAGCACAGATTTGGATCTGTTGCTGAAAAGCCAGAAAAAGCAAAAAGAATAATCCATGCCATAGAAAAATTAACCAGCAATGGAAGGAGAAGGAGAAGATGGAGGAGCTGTGATAAATGTTTCCAAATATGTAAAATATGCTGCAAAGGATCCTTCACGTCTGTTCTACATTAGCAGGGTGCTAGCTAGATTCCAGTTAGACTATAAGCAGCTTTCTTTATGAAAACATAGTTATAAAAAGTCTTGCCAGGGGCACAATTACAAACTTGCTATCTCCAGAAGTCCTTTCTTATCCTATTTTCTGCAATTCTGTGAATTTTAGTAAGTTGATGTGCACACAGTACTTCACAACTCAGCCTTCTTGGGTGACACTAAAGAAAGAAGATGATGTTCTGTGCTGCAGTCTCTAGCTCAGCACTGTGCCCTGCACTGCATGGAAAAGCAGCTTTCCAGGTATCCTTAAGCAAAAAGGTACCAGGACAGACGTGTGTGTATGGATGGAACTCATGTTCTAGTAAAGCAACCCGCAATTTGGCAAACCTTGATCCACAGAGAGAGAAATCAGTAAAATGAGAACAGATCAGGTTATCCATAATGCAGCAGCAGCAAAGGTAACAGCTACAAACATTTCAGAAAGTCAAGAGTATTTTCCTAATTATTAACAGTTGTTTTAGTACAGTGTCATGCACTTCTGATTTTCAAGTTCAAGCTACAGCAAAAGGAAACTGAAACACAAATATTCACTAGCCCATCACCTTTTATGATTTATGCTGAAATCCTGCTTAACTGCAATAGAAGGATTGAAATCAACCCTTCTTTTCTGTATATCTATTCAAATGTTACCTGAAGCATTCCTAGCAAACCTCTGTTTCTTGACAACAGTAGATATGCAGCTGTCTTTGTGTAAAAGCTGTATTTCTTCAGAGTTCATAATAGCTCTAGACTTGCCACCTTTTTCTTTTTTTCAGAACAAAGAATAGGAGAAATCGTGCAATAAAGTACCACTCATCATGAGAAAGGATGTCAAATTCTTTTCTATTGTAAGCTCTGTCAAATGATAAGCAATTAGACCCTGCTTTCAAGGTTGCTTAAATAAATAATATTTTGCATGAGTTACTTTTTAAAAAGTTGCCTGATGTACATATCACAGTCTGGAATAATGATATGTCTACACTAACTGTGGTGTTGAATGTGTATTTAAAGAATAAGAATTTCTATATGTGCAAAAAAATGTTGCTTTTAAAGTCAGTCTGAGGGTGTGCAATTTCACATGTTTTTGATCAGCTCTTCCCTGACACTTTTCCAAAGTCTTTGCCATATTGTTAGCATCATCTTCATATATAGCTGCCAGGGGAAAATGAATCAGATGCCACAAATTACTCAAGGGCAATGAAGCCCTAAAGGAAGCTTCTGCAGAAAGTTTCTGACTACAGAGCATAAGCCTGCTGTGCTCTGAAGTTCCTTGGTGGAATTCTCCTGTGAAGGCAAACATATGTTTGTTTATGCAGAGACACCCTACATGTCCTATGGTAAGGAAATGCCACTTTGTGGCCACTACCTTTGACAATGTAGACAATAGAAAAGCACTTATGAATGTTTTAAAGCCATTGCAAGGTGAATGACCCTGCTGGCCTAGGAAAAACCCACAGGTTAAATTTGCATTTCATGGGTTCCTTGGTTCCAAGCTCTTGTAAGTTTACCTGCTAATCAAGTAACTGTATCACTTGTAAAAACAGATATAGGGTTCCACAGGCAATAAGCCTTGATAAAACATGAGAATTGTGTGGGATCTCTGATGCTCCCCTGCATCCCAGAGGTCTTGTCATCCATGACTTTCAGTGTATCATCAAAAGAACCCCACAAACTGTGGAAATGCATCAGTGCTACACCAGATTTCCACATCCATCACTGCAGCTGAACTTGTCCAGAGAACTCCAGGCTGGCCTCAACAATTGCAGATCAGTTACAGCAGCGAGTGACTCCCTGTGACAGAGATCAGTGTGTTCACAACAGCTCCTCTATGGGAAGCAAACCCTGCACTCACACAGAGCTCACTGCAAACACAACCTCGTGCACACTGCTGCACAGCCAGGGCTCAGCTACAACAGCAGGAGAGGTTACAAGGCAAAATAACAACTGCAGGCTTCAGAAACACAGACTGTAAATGCTGATGTGCTTCAATTTTTGGGATGTGCTTATTCAATTATTGGCATTAGGATGTGAGAATCAGATTTTCTTTTTGTGTGTGTGTGCTATCTTTGACTTTACACTTGTAAACATTTAATGTGATAGCACAGGAAGGTCACTCAGTTCTGAACAATCATGCTGAGATTTTCTCTAAGACACAACCTTTACACCACTATTTTATTTATTTACTTATATCTTCAGAGCACTATTTGTATTACCAGAATCCATAACACTGACAATTAAAAAAAATGTTCAATACCCACACCCAAGTTTGTGTCAGTCTAATAATGCAGACAAAGGAAAAGGCACAGAAAACTTAATTCTCCTTTAACACTAATATAAACTTGAAATTCTGGGTAAATCATTTATGCCAGTGGCAGAAATAAGAAACCTTCACTGTGAATTGTAAGCCACTACAGAGAGATCTGAACAAAGGAAGGTAACAGACTGCACAAGTTTCTGCTGAAAAACTGCTGTGCTGAAGAGAGATACTGCTTCTGGTATATAACTCTACTTTTTACTTTTGTCCTTTTTGCTGAGCACAGAAATATCAATTCTGTTCCCCAAAAGCATGATACATGAGAAATAATAATGAATACAGATATCCTTCAAACCAAGATGGATTTTTTTAAAAACACCTTTATCATAAACAGGAGATATTGTTAAAGGGCTATGTAAAAGTACATGTGAGAGATAATTAGCAGGGTAATGAAGCAACCCCTGTGAAGAAGCAGTAAACAGGACAGAGCAGAAAAGATGTGGGTGCATTTTCAAATTTAGGAGTCTGAATTTGGCAACCATATCCATCTCTGAACTGGTGCAGTGGCCATCAGGGTTACCTCTAATACCAAGTTATTTCTCAAAGAAACATAATTTTTTCTTGTCTTGAAGCAAATGGATAATAAGTGTCATGTAACTCACACTCCCTTGGACTCTAAGTCTAATAGTGTCACCTTAAATAGCACTTCCATCAGAATAGGCCTCTCACAATCAGGAGCATTATCCCTGGAGTCAGCTATTGCTTATGTTCACTTGATCCCAAAATACTGCAGTTTGAGGCAACATTCATTTTTATGCAATTTTATTTGTGCTGTGTAACATTTGCTCTCTCCTATGGGGAGAATCCACAGACAGATGCAGGGAGGAAGGAATGGGAATAGAAGTTTAATAAGGCAGAAGGTAGGCAGGGAACATAAGGGGCCAAAGTCTCAAAGACAGTCAGCAACATATACAATATTTACCTTGTGGATCCTGGCTTAGAGGGGAAAGACTGAATTGACAGCTTTAAATGCCAAGAGAAAGGCTTTGTCCTGTTCAAAGATTTGGTATAAATACCTGACTGGGGTGGGTGAGAGTTAAGGTGAAAGCAAACTCTTCTCGGTGACACCCAGTGACAGACCAAGATACAACGTGCATGAACAAAAATACAGGAAATTCCAGTCAAACATACTAAAAACTTCCCTATTGTGAGGGTGGCTGGCCCCTGGAACAGGTTACCCAAAGATTCTGGGAAGTCACCATCCACGGAGGCATTCAAGCCCAGCTGGAGAGAGAGGCTGGAGCAATCTGCTCTGGCTGACTCTGCGCTGAGAATGAAGGTTGGACTAGATAATCTCCAGAGCCTCCAAACCCAGAGGCAAATCCAACAACCAAGCCCAGCTGAGCTGTGCTCACAGGAAAGATCACTCATGAGAGTTTGTGTGGGCTTTTTTCAAAGAGGAAGACTGTGTGTAAAAAACCCTCTTGCTGTTCAGCAAAGAAAAAGGTGTATGGCTAGATGCATTTTTTCTGGATCTCAAAACCTGATGTGATACTGCTTCATCTAGCAGATTGATTTCTAAAGTAGGAAAGCATGGCATTGAAAAAGACAGAAAACAGAGGTGGTTATAAATCTTTCCATAGACAAGGAAACAAGGATATCTATAAACAGAACATTCCAAGTTTACTGTAGAGAATGTGTAGTGCCATATGTGTACCTACTAGAACCACTTGAGCTTTTTTAATATCATTTTTTTGCCATTACAAAGAAAATAAATCAGGGCATCTAACGTAAATAAAACATAAAAATAGAAATGGATAGTAAAAACTTTCTGCTAAGGAGAAAGAAATGAACTTGCAACCTTCCATGCCAGCCAGTGGGCCTTTATTACACAAAATGGAGTCATTTCCAGCATAACATGTATTTTCTGTCAATGACAGACAATATATATATCTTGAACATGCAAATAGCGTGTAGATTTTTTTTAAAAAGGCTTCACTACATATTTTCATCTCTGCTAAAATGTATTGTATTGCTTTTTATTGTTAGCATAAAACTAGTAATAAGCTTTATCTGCACAGATGGTTGAAGAGAAATATTCAGGTCCACAGGAGCTGATCTCAATTGGGTGCTTTTAAATGCAAGACTATGGAGAGCTGAAATCATAACTTTGGGACAAAACATCAGCAAGCTCTGTGCAATCACCACACAAGAGTGGCAAAGTATTATACTGCAAAAACTCAAAGATATCTCTGTATGCACAGTGTAGATAATTACACCAAATTGCACCAAAACAAGGAAGAATGAGGGACAGCAGCTCATTCAGATTGACTTCTGTTATTTTGTTTGGTTGCTCTGGTTTGGTTTTTTTTTCTTTTTTTTCAATTATGTATAGGTATCAGCTCTATGTTCTGGGAAGCTAACCAAGAAATTAAAATTTGTAAATACCACACATATCCAGGTTCATTTTGAAAGATTAAACCCATGTTTTCCAACGGGGTTGGAAAGAAAAAAGAAAGAAAGAATGGTGAAGTGCAAACTTCTGAGATGGAATGGTAGTAAAAATCACATAGACTGAATCATAAAAGGAAAAAATGGACAGTACAATATCCAGAACAAGGAGCGGATTTGGAGGTTACAATAAATTATACACTAAAGCCAACTATACAGTTTATTTTCAATTGGTGTCACTTTCTGAAACAGTCACAAGCAGGACCATATTGCAAATACTTTAGTGAACATCCTGAGCTGCTATTTGCAAAAAGGATGCTTACTGTGGATGAAAAATACAGCAGGAAAAATCAACCAAAATCACAGGTTTCTGTGATAGAAGCAAATTGTTAAAAAAAAAAAAAGAAAAATGAAAGAGAATTCAGGGAATACTCATGTAGTGTAAATGTCTCCTAGCTTCACTGCCTTCAGTGTACATGCATTAACTACCTCCCTTTAAATTTTTTATCTATTACAAATTTTTGGTAATTCAGCCAATACAGAATTTAGCATGTGCTTAAATGCTTTGGAATCCATTCCAAATCACATGAAAAAAAAATCAATGCTTTTATTTGGTTTGGGATGAGGCCCCCATCAAATATTTCTGGGGCTAAGCATGAGCTGAGTTGTTTTGCTAAGCAAGTATCAGAGAGAAATAAAGATTTCACAGAGGTAATTTCTGTCTGTCTAAGCACTTAAATGCTACTAGTCCATCCAAGATAGTGAGTTTTAAACAATGTAAGGCAGGAGCATTTGGACACTGCAAGACCAACTTCTTGAAGAACCCTAAGTGTAGCAGAAGATTATGTTCTAAGTTCTGGGTAAGTACTGGGCTGGACCCCTCATCCTTGTTTGTTATCATCTGACTATCTGTGCTCTCTGTGCTTCTGATTTCAGTTCACATGAACAGGAGTGACAGGAAAATGTGACTCTACAAATCCTTAACTAGAAAATATGCATAATAACATTCAGCTATGGAGCTCAAATTAACAATGGTTCTGAAAAAATTTTGTAGTTTACATAAATGCCGTGACTCTCAGAGCCATAACAACCTAAGTCTCAACAAAATATTCCAGAAGGCTTCACAATGTGAGGCTATGCTATTATGTGATTCATTGCCAAATTATTTCCATACAATTTCTAAAAGAAAATTATTTATAAGAATAGAAAGCGTGGTAAAAGTCTGGTAAAATTGATATGAAAACTGCAATAAAAGAGTAAGTATAATTTCAGAGTCAGCCATCTATTTTCACTGCAGCTTTAGATAATTTGTGAAAGGCCAGAATTCCTGTATGCTAAACAATCAAAAGGAAAAGATACAACTAAAGACAATACTAATGGAAAACTAAAATAAATATTAAGTTCTAGGTGCAAGTAAAAGGTCACTTGCAGCTTATTTTCTAACATAAAACCAAAGTTACACTATGCTTCCTTTGTTCCATTACTTGCCTAAAATCCATTTCCTTAAAGCAGAAAAAAATTTCCTTCATTCCTGTGAATCAATGTTTAATTATAGCACATTTGACTCAGTCCAAGAACTGGTTCTGCAAAAAAATACGCACAGTGCTTTAAAGATGATGTCAGCACGGCTTGACACATAATGTAGACACCTTTATTTGTGATTTCTTTTCACCATAATGACACCTTTTGACTTCAGGCAAAATCTTAGAAAAGCGAAAGAAATTAATTGAGTTATGATCATCTAGACAGGGCAAGGTGAAAAAAGGCTCAGCTTTTCAGGCTTTCTAATCGTGAATCTATCACCTGGGTTTGTATTTTGATGCTCTTACTAATGCTGAAGATTACCCAACAACACCAGCAGTCCCTTTGGTAGATCCAGCATGAGTAATGTAAGAATTTAATTTTACCAGGAAACAAGACTGCTTCTTAAACTCTGCAAGCTGTCAGGGACAGCCCATGCAGGTGGACAGGCCCTGGTGCAAAGGAGGTGCCTTCAGGAATGGAGGCTGGCAAGGGAGGTTCTCACTCACCCCATATCCCTCCTTTGGCCCCTGTGCTCAGTCCGGGGGGTGAAGGGCACCTGGTGTGTGACAGCATCAGCTGAGACATGCAGGCATCATCTCCCCTCAGCCAGGGAGCACAGGAACACAGCCCTTGCTCAACCCTTGGCCATATTCATACTCAAGTGAGGCCAAATTTCAGAATATTGGAGTCCTACATCAGGTACAGCACTTACAGTGCAATTGTGGTGGAACAGCTCAGGAGAACAGCATCACTGAAGCATTGAAATAATTTATTGGGATGCACAAGACAAAAAGTCTCAATAAAGCTTATTTACTTTCCTGTCCCTCAATTCTCCCTTCTCAGTCTCTCAATTTCTCTCCTTCTGTTTTTATTGTTCTTCTGTGATATTCTGAAAAGTTCCACATCATACAGGCAGGTAATGCCAAGTAGAAAGCTGTACTTGAAAACCAAAGTATCTAACTGCAGTTCACAAGTTTCCAAAAGACGTGGGTGAAATAAAATTAGTGTTTTAAATGAGGGCCATAGCTAAAGACTACTCACACCCACAGGAGTCTTATGAACACACATCTCATTAAAAGTTGCTTCATCCAGACCATCATCAGCCATGAAGGCCTAGAAATAACATAACATGGTGAGTAAAAAACCAGACTGCACTGAAAACGTAACTTCCTAAAAATAATTAAGCAAAGAAAAATTCATTATCACTGATGTAAACCCTTCAAAGCTCTGGCAGCCTGAGATTTCCTGCTCTGCAGCATGATATCCAAGGTTCATTGCAAAGCCCTGTTTATCCAACTGCATTTCTCAGTAGTTCTACCTAATTAACAGTTTGGCAATGAAGGAGGCAATGGGGGAGCGTATATATGTAAATACACCAAAAATATGCTAGGGAACATTAAATGTGTAAAATCAAGCACTGAAAATTTAGGGAAGTGTCAGAATTAGAGTTGCTGTGCAGGCCTAATTGGGCAACCTTGTGTGCATGCACTATGATACCATCTTTAATTACCTGACCACCTACTATTTTTTCCACTGGACCCCTGCCTGCACTGACTGACATAATGAGCAGCTACTCAATGCCTTTGTTTTCTTGTTATTAGTCAATGTGTCCCCATGCCTCATTTATTGAGCATTATTCACACCCTGCTCTGAGACTTATTAATTTCTACCTGGGCTGTCATTCAGTACTCACAGTAGCTCCTCCTTTCTCAAACACCATTCTAAAGAGAGACAGGAAAAGATTGTATTAGCCCTCTTCAACTAAAGAGGTCTGAGAAATTTAAGTGAAAGTTGTAATTTAAATTAATAAGAATACACTCACTGGCATACAGAACCTGAAGCAATTAGAATTCTTTGGTAATTTATATGTTGAAATAGTTTTCATTGACTTGAGCTATCTCTGTGCTGCATAAATCAGACCCAAGGGTCTCAAACTAAGCATTCAGAAAGTAAACACACACAATTAGTAAAAACATGGCTTGATTAGATTGGAATCACAAGGAAATTCTGTAACAGAGGCAAGAATAAAATACAGCAGCCAGCATTAACACATGACTGTGACAGCCTTGCCTACCATTGCTATAGTGTCCCAACTCCTTCACACATTTTCATTTCTTCAGCAAATGAGGCAGTAGTCCTAGCAACTTCTTTAAACATTTCCACCCAGCACCAAAAAAGGTAAAATCTGGACAATGAATGAGGTTGAAGTTATCCCACTCTGCAGAGCCATGAATACATCAAAGAATTCTGAATCAAAAGTAGACAAATTATTTTATTTATGGCATTCCCCAGTTCCTGAACCTTGACTTTGCAACCCTACTAGTATTATGTCAACTTCCAATGTACAAAAGGATATTTAAAAAGCCAAGAAATCTGTCCTCAGCATGAGAGTGACACCTGTGTTGTCCAGCAGGGCCAGAACCTGCCTATTCTCCACACAGATTTCAGTCAGTTGAATTAACACAGCAGTAATGGCAGCAGCAGAACACAACTCTCTACTTCAGTAGCCACACTATTTCTCCTTTGTAATTATAATGCCAAAATTATTATTGGGAAAATATTTTTCCAATTAGCTCTAGTGAAAATATTTTCCCCTGACCACCTAATATGTCATCAAGAAATAAAATATTCATATTAAAGAAGCGTCCAAAATTTTTTGTCTAACAGATAGTCATGTTCCAAAATTCATTATGTAAACTAATTAAGTGGTATTTATCAAGACTGTGTTCTGCTTTTTGTGTCTTTCACCCACCAATTTTCCATTTGGCAATACAAATTATTCCCTGGACATACAATCCCACCATCCCAGAAGCAAGGTAAAATAAAAGTCTGAGTTTTGGACTCCGGAGCCCTGAGCTGTGAGCTACTCCATGTCTCAGGTAAACAACAACCTCAAGGTCCCACTCTGCAAAACAGACCTGCTTTGCTATGTAAGTGTTATTGAAGGAAAGCCTCTCCACAGGTAATGCTGTTTGTGAAGGGAAGTGTTCAGCATGGTCCATGCAGAGAATTACCACACCTCCTCAAGAGCCCTGTCCGCTCCCTGAACATTGGGATCAGTGGAAGGAGGCCTCCAACCCTGCAGGGACTGGGGAGCAGGCAGGCACATCAATTCCATACCATATTCAATTCCAGGGAAGCCCAGCTGGGGAAATCTGAGGTATTGGCATGTGCTCCATCAGTCAAATCTAAAATTAATTAAAACTTCTCTTTGCAAAGTTCTCTTAACTTGCTGTGGATTTAGCTACCAGACAGCTCTAGACATTATGCAAGTAAATCCAAAGTTCCCATAACAGCAGGATGGATAATGCCTTTCTCAGGTGCTCACTTTCTGTGCACAGCAGGTGCTGAGATATTAGAATTGAAAATTCAAAATATTTAAATCTAAAACTCTATGCAAATACATGTTCTAGAGGAATGATTTCAACTGAGTAGTCAAAGTATAGAGAGGCCATTGCAGTGCTAGTAAAACATAATTAGCAAGTGACATAGCATTTACTTATTAATTGTATTTCTTTTGTAGCAATGCTTACAGGAAATGCAGCAAGAAAAAATTATAATCAGCAAAAATCTTTTCTGATGACAGGTGTTTTTTCATATTAGCTCTGCAAAACATATGAATCCTGAAAGAACGGTATTTCCTTTCAGTTTTGCCTAGCAGTGAGTATAAATAAAAACGTTAACTGCCAGGACATCATTTTCAGTATGCTTGTCTTACTTCAGATGTGCGTTTTCTGTTTGGAGCACAGCTGTTCATATTTCCCAACATGAGCTTCAGTGCTGTAAATATCTCCTCTATTGAGGGCTACTTTCCTAAACTGCTGCTCAGGGGCCACGTGCACAAATTGTGTTAGTGCTAATGCAAGCTGTGTGCATGCAAATCCATGCACAGCACTCAGAACAGGCACACCACGGACCTTGACCCCAAAGCTTCACCACTGAACCAGAATTGCTCGGTTTAAAGCTGTGACTGTGACATAAATCAGCTTTTTCAAAAGGTTTTTATTCAGCTAAAAGAACTCATTCTGGGATAAAATTTAAATAGCTTGCGCTGCAGAACTGCATTAATGAAGCAAATTACTCCCAGCAACCTGGAAAACAAAATAATTTGGAAACTGAAGACTGTCTGGGGTTTATTGCTACATTTTTTTCAACAGTTAGAACTCTGTGCTGTGTTAAGCCAAATTTCTTCACTTCTGAATCTCAAAAACAAGTCCTTTGCCTGTCAGCATAACACAGCTGGCAGCACTATTGCCTCTCCACTGGAAGGTCAGGGATTCTCATCTCTGACTGAGACACGGGCTTGTGTCCAACGCTGACACTGCAGCAGAGGTTTGGGCGACTCTCTGCACAGCTCAGGCTGCCTGCATGCAGAGAGACACCAGAGCAAGGTCACTGCTGCCCATCCCTGGGGACAGCCTGGGTGAAAGGTAACAGCTCCACGGCATTTTTCCCAACAGCAGGACATAAGCATGATGGCTTTAAGAAATAGCTGCTTCTAACAAACAGCTTTGGGTATCTGAGAATCTTTGGGAGGAATTGTTAAAAAAATCCATGGGGCTATCCAAACCAGGCCAACGATGTTTCCCTCCTTACTCTGCAAAGCTTTCTTTGTTTAGGAGAAAGGGCAGACTGCTTCCAAGAACAATGAGAGTACAGAGGTCAAATACACATGATTACATTTTGTACAGATGGGGCATAATTTGTACATTTTTAGAACATTGGGTTCATGAATCTCCAGTTTTCTGATGGAAAATTTGCAACAATAATTACCAAACTAGGTATATTTCAGTCAGTCTGCTGCTTTAGGAAGAGGGGGGAGATGCAAGAAGCATGAGCATGGGAAGTAAATGCTATTTCTGCACCCTTTTCTCTGAGCACTCAAGTGGATTCTACAGCTGGTGACAAAAGTGGTGGCTGGTGGCCATCTACCCACCCTGTGCCCCAGCTCTGTGTGACTACAGGGACAGAATCTGATGAACAGACATGGGTATTTCTTCATCTCTTACAGGATCAATCTATATTGTAAGATCAAGAGCAGAAAGAAAGAATGGCACAACTCCTGATGAATGCAAGGCTGCTGCTCTGAAAGCAGTGAGATATCTCATCTTTGAGTAAGAGCTAGAACAATACAGAGATAACCTAAGAGTGTCAAGGGAGCAGGGCTCTGTGCCTGGGAACCTGGGCAGTCCCTGAAATCTCCCTCTGTGATCAAGGGTTTCATCTATTGCTCATGGACTACAAACAAGAAGATTTCTCTTCTTTGTTTTGTTTTTCAATCGGACACTGTCTGAAACAAAGATGAGCCTAGAAAGCAAACTTTGGGTACAACAAGAGATTTGAATTAAAAAAAAAAAAAAAAATCTGAATTTATTTGAAGGCCAGAAATTATAAAATATGTTTTTCTTTCCAAGAAAGCCCTCACAAGGAAACTGAGAGGACCTGCATCATTTCAGGTATTAATAAAACAGAGCTCTTCATTGTCTTAATTTGAGAAATCCTAGGGAAGTCTCAAGAAAGGAAATACGTTGCTTTTTTCATTCATATGACAGGAGAAATAAAAATAAAAGAATATCAGATAAAAACCAAATTGGACTAAAGTTGTCTTTGACCACAACTGGAAATGAGAAAGAAAATGTAACATATACATAGTAGATAGTGGAATAAAATTAAGCACACAAATAAAATTGCTGCTTCTGTAAAAATAAAAAATACACATATACTTAATATCCATCATGGGAAAAATTCCAGTGAAGTTACAATTAGATTTCGAGGGTAATTTCAGCAGCAACCTATTTCATTTCTATAACACTATAATGATTTCATCAGTAACAAATTCTCTAGGTAGTATCACACTGGAAAGTTTAAGGATGGCACCATTAAATAGCATCCATAATTGTTACAATCAACTGCATATTACACAAAAGGGTGCATTTCCAGATGACTGTTAAATGTACCAATTTACCAGATTAGCATTTTGCTGAAAGAAACACTCAGAGCCTTCAAGAACCTATTACCTATGGACCAAAGCTCATGTCAAGTCCATTTTCTGCTGCAAAAATAAACTGGGCATCCTTTCACAATACAACCTATAGTTCAGCTGAAAATATTACAGATTGCCATGTACTGTTCTGTTATGGGGGGGCAAAACATGGGGCTTTAAATGCCTCTGAGCACAGGGCTGGGCAGGCTGATGTGCTGAATTTATGCAGAGGTTTCCTCACCTTGTTCAGGCTCCTTTGCTCTTGCAGCCATTGCATGGAGCTGCAAGCTGTGCTTTGCAAAGGCTGACAGGGTTTGGGCTGTGAACCTGCCAAAACAGGCCCCTATTTAACAGGAAAGGAATCTTGCAGACACACACACAGGTTCCCCAAAGCATGAAAACCTGAGGTTTCACTTCAAGTGGTACTGGGAGCAAACCTAACCATGCAATCAAGAAACATCCTTCCTCTCCCAAATCACCACAATCATTAAATAACAGACACTGCCTCTGTGCTGAGCACTTTTAAAAATGATGCTATTTCAAATACAAAATAGTAGAAGAACTCTTGGACATCCTTAGGTAGATAAATACTTCACTGCATCTAGAAATAACTAATGGTTGTATAGAGAGATAGATACTCATATTGGAAAGAAGCAAAAAAAAACCCTACATTCATGAATCCTCTGGCAATTTAAAAATTCAAACAGATTTTAAGATTTATTATGCAATAATATCTACTCACACATCTAACACAGAAATGCCTCTTAGTGATATGTAGTTGCTAAAATTATATTTATGTTTATAAAGATCTTGCCAGACAAACTAGATTTTTCAAAGAAAAATTACATGCTTAGTGAGTGAAGGGAAATTACTAGAGGCATTCTTCCATTTACTAAAGACTGATAAAAAGACAGATTTTCAGGAATTCAGAATACAGCTTCCTAGATAATTGAACAATTAATCTGAATGTACAAGAAATACAAATGTATATACAAATCAAGTGTTCTGAACATAAACTGAAACTCTAATTTCTTAACAGATCCATCCTGTTATTCCATTATGAAAACTGTTCCTCTAATGAAAAAGGGCATTTAAACTGCAAGAACACTACTGCAGACTGAATAGGAAAAATTATGGCAAAAAAATCCCATTTTCAAGAATAACTTAAACCACTATAAGATTTTTGATATAGACTGAAACAAACTAAGGAGAAAAACCCCAACAAACCACAAACCAACCAACCAACAAAAAAATCACTTTGCCTTTTACTGCTATACCTTTTTTAACTGGCCTCATACAACACCATATTTGTGATCTTTTCCTTCCTAAATCTGCCTTATTTTCACAAACAATCTTCAGGAGAAAATAAATTGTATTTGCAGAAAGAGTGCACAAGCATGAAGGAAGTCACATGGTGGGCATCACCTTGGAAAACAATGGAGATTCATCTCATGTAAAAAGATCCAACACACGTTAGGAAAAATAAATCCAAGGTAATTTGATATCTAGAAACAGAGGGACCATGTTATGTCATCTCCTGTCTTCATTACAGCTCAATCCCATACTGAGTTTTAGGAAACTGAACACCAAGAAGTGAGTAAAAAGTGGGCTTTTTCCATGGATGAGTTAGGAAAAATAAAGGAGCATTTCGCTTGATAACATGGTGATAAAAGTGAAACTGCAAGTGTCCATACACACTGGAAGAAAAAAAGAGAATAAGAACTAGAAACGTCTAAGATCTTTAAAGAAACAGGAATAAAGAGATACAGACAGCTGTAATACTTGCCATATCTCAATCACAGAAAATACTCAAGTGGTACCACATGATCTTCCAAGGGATGTGGGTAAAAGCCCAAGAATTGCAATTATAGCAGCAGGCAGGTTAAAACTGAGAACATGGAATGTGGGTCAGTTACGTACTAGCAGGATGATGAGTGGCCAACTGGCTTCTTTCAGCTCTAGATTTTATTTTTTGTATATGAAACTATTTAGCACACACTGAAACTAGCAGAAACTGTATGCATTATTCATGCTATTTGTGGCAGCCAAGCATTGTAGTTTCAGTGAACAGGACTGGAAGTAATACCAGAGGAAATAGAGACCTTAGAGGAAGACACTAATCTCAGAAAACTCAGAGTGTCACTGTAATTTTTTTAAGAGTTCTGTTATGGTAATAGTTATGTTTGCAGAAAATTATTTCTGCACTATTCAGATAAACAGCCTCACAGAGGGCCATTTCTTCCCCAGGAAATGAAGAGTGGATAACACTCACAAGAATGGGAGCAAGCCATTTAAGAGCAAGTGGAGGGAGCTGGTTCTTATGTTATTATCAACAGACTATACATAACAAATGATCAAACGATTTAGATTTTACAGCAGAACTTACCTTGCACTGCAGCCAGCAGAGGTGGCAACTAATTTTAAACAGGAAACAATATCACCTCTGTCTATTGCTTGAAAATGACTTCTCATCTACAATTATCTGTCAGTTTTGCCTTCTCATTTTCAGCTATCACCAGCCCCCATACCTACAGAAGTCCTTTCTCCTTGATGCTTATGCTCAGCTCCAAAATAATTTATTAGGAGTTACACGTGCTTATCAAAGACAGGATTCATGCAGAAATTAATGGCAGCCTATGGAGGTTGCTATATATCATTATATAATACATGCCAGCACTGCTGTCACAGTATGTGGCTTACCTCATCCTTTGTCAATCAGAATGAAGCATTAGTGCAGTGCAAAGATTATTTTTGTTGTTGTTCTGACAATAAAGTTCTGACTGTAATACAATGGTAATAAGGGATAATAATCTCTCTGGGATAGTAGATTCACAATCATTTTATGACAGTCAATATGACTATAACATTTCAATTTTTGAACACTACCACAAGTAACTTGATCAAAAAATACTACTTGCTCTTCATAAACATTGATTCTTTACAAACATGATGATCCTGAAGCAGTCAAGAATACTGTGGACTACATCAGCAGCAGGACAGAAAATGAGGCAAGCTCATAAGAGTTCCAGGCTGTTCCTCTACCCACTCCTTTCTGAGTAAAAGATGAACACTAATCATCATTATTTGCATTACAATAATGTCATCAGCTCCACCCCTTGTCACTGATATACTGATGGTTACAAGGCACATTCTGCACCAAGGGCCAGCTGGAGCAGAAATGAACAGGACAGCTCCAGAGCAACCCCACCAGCATGGAGGATCCCAAAGGATGATCCCACTACCTCCAAGGCACTCCTGTGGGACTTTGTGAAGGTCTGCCACGGAGACATTTAATGAAGAAGCACCATCTGCTATGTGTCTGAGAAAACTGCATTTTTCTGGCTTCTTACCGGAGAGCCAGTTCAGCCTTGGAAACACTAAAAGGGCTGCACTCAGCCTTTGGGAAACACTGATGTGGCTTCAAATAAACTCTTTTTGGGCTCACTCCATTTGAAAAAGAAGTCATTCTAGTAAGGACATCAGAAGGAAACTTAAAAAGAACTCGGACTTGAGACACAACTTTGCCACAGGTTCTTCTGCTTTGAAACCTATTTCCAGATGCTCTTCCAAAGGCTGCTACCAGAAGACTGGATCTATATATTCACCATGAGGCCACATCTTGATTCCTACAAAAGTACTACAAAAGGAATCAAACCTTGAGCAGAATGCAGCAGTAGGTGGCTTAAGAACAGACTCTTATCTCCTAAATCTCCAATCTATGCCTTCAAAGCATAAATAGTAATATATTTTGGAGGAAGAGGAAATCTGATGATCTAGTGAAATAAATTCTTGGCAGTAAAGGGCAAGCCAAACTGGAGGGGAAGCTGAAGAAAAATCAGCAGTTTTGGACAACATGAACTGGCTCTAAAAAGGAAGAGCTAATAGGAAATAGGATTGACATTACAAATCTTTTACATGTTAGGAATAAGATGACAAAAGAAACTGTATTGTAAGCTGGAAAATGTTGATAAATCAATAAAATTAATTACGCACAAAACACCTGAGAAACAAAACTGACATTCATTGATCAATTCCATAAGACACTGTATGTCATCAAATACAGGGTTATTGTTTTTACCTAAAGGCCAGACTTTATCCTTCACCTTGGTATTTAATTTCTGCTGTAAGATATTTGCCAGTGCTGATCTAAGCTTTCAGTGTACTGCCCTGGAACTACTCTGGAATCAGTCCTGTGCACGCAGTCAGCCATTTCATAGGAGTCTGAAGGCATCTCTGTAAAAGCTTAGAGATACACTTTTTCAACTTGAAGCGCTCCAGAAATTATATTTTTCTCTTTACAAATGTGAATCCTAGGTACCAGCACTGAAAGAGGCAGAAAGGAGGGAGAGTGGTAGCATCACTGAACTAGAACCAGGGAAATCAACCCAAACCAACTTGCACTTTGGCTGGTGTAATACTAATGTGAGACCCTCGAGTGCTCTTTTCAGTCTCTAACTGAAACAAAGCAGGTTCCATCCCCTGGAGAAATATTGATCTAAGACTGGTAGCATTTACATCCATTTCAAATCCAAAACTCTGGGTCCTAACTACAAGAAACTGTTAAAGACAAATTCAAGAAGTGCTACTTCAAAAAAATGATGTTATTAGTTGCAGAAAAGAGGACTTGCCTGGTATGAAAAGGTAAAGGCAGTAATATGCATCCCTGGGGCTAGGGAATAAAAAGGAGGATGAATTGTTGTTATTAAGAGGACAATCCCAAAATCACTCTAGTAATTTCTCTGCTCATTTGGGGATTTTCATTTAACATGGTATTTATTCATCTAATGGGCCAACTGCTTTTCTAACTGAGAGATTACTGTAATCTCTGACTAGCTCAATATAGAAAATATATCAATTAGAGAGAAAGAAAAATAAAGGTGAAAGAACGAAATATTGCAAGTAACAAAGAACTTCATTTTTCTCCCTCCCACCTCTCCACAGATTAAACTGGTCTTCATTTTAGGGTGCAGCTGCAATGAACACCATTGCAATAAACTTTCCAGCATTGGTGGGAATACAATTTATTGGTTTGGAGGTAGTTACAAAATTATTTGTGATGGGTACACAAAATTTACAGCTAAACCCACAGAAAGCGTAGCTCCTTGTAACAGATACTGTAAGTCTATTAAGTAGAGCTCTAAGATGCACACACTGCCAGCACAGTAATGCCATTAACGGGCATGAGGTTTTTGATACAACATTAATACAGGTCTCTTACAGATCAAATAAAACATATTTGGTAGTACAGACTAAGGTATTCAGCCAGACAAGAGCAACTAGCCCAAGAAAAGCAATTACTGCTGGTACAATTTGCATCCGCTCCAAGAGGGTCTCTGAGCTCATTTCTCTCTATGCAGCACTTACACCACTCCACCTGTTCCATCCTGGTTTGAGAGCAGACAGCACAGATTAACAGCTCAAATATGCATTTAAGGTTCACATTTTAATCTAACAAAAAGCCTAAGAGAAAAGGCTCATGTGAATGAAACTTTCCACCCACTCGGAGAGCAACACAAAAGACAGAACTCTGCGCTCAATCCGCAGAGCCTCCCAGCAGAACCCGGAGCTGCCAAAGGCAGGCTGTGACAGATGGCCATGGGAGCAAACTTGGAAAGCAAAGGCTTTCAAGGAAGATGGCTGTGGCTTTAAAGCTAACCAGCAATTGGCACGGCTGTCAGTGCTGGGAGCGTGCCTCCTGAGTGTGCTGGCTGCTGTGTTTACATGTGCACCCACAGGCGCCCGCGCGCGGCTGGCACGCGGCTCCCGGCACCGAGGTATTAATAGCTCTGGGTCAGCCCTGCGCTGAGCAGCTCTGCCAGAAGAGCTGTGCTGGGGAGGAGCTCAAAGAGCTGAACTCACTGATTGCCACAGCCAGCAGGAAGCCCTTGTGTAAGAACGATTATAAGAGCAGAATTCCATTTTTAGTGGCTCTCTTTACTCAATGGTGTATTTTATACACCAGTACAAAGTGTACCTCAGCTGCCATCACCAAATCCAGAACTGTGACACTGTGCTGCAACAGACACCTTGAATCTCTGTGAGAAATGGACTCCAAGTATACACTCAGGAGGGTGACACTGGGCTTCTTTAGATGAAGGCATCCTCATTTTTAAACAGCAGTAGTGGGAGGATATTCAGGGGGGAAATGAGAGGGCACTGCTCTCCCAGCTGATGAGCTGGAACACCAAGGAGACACCTCACCTGCCACCAATGCAAAACAGCCCATCCTTTATTTGGCAACTATTACTGACAAAAAGCCGAAATCATGTCATGGCAACAGAAGTTCTCATGCAGAGTAAAATCAGTAAGTTCTTCCTTCATTCCTCGTCTTTCATATTTTCCCCAGAGGTTTGGTCTCACTCAAGAATACATTACACCAAACCTCTCTGCTCTTTTCTTTACCAGTCCAAAGAATACTCCATTCACTTTTCTGGTCCACCTAACATTCAAACTAAAACAGAACATTGCTGACAGAAATTTGCCTATCAAACTAGCTAACTGCAAAAGTCAGCTTTTCTTCTAAAAAGATTTTTCAGAATTTTTGCCAGATGATCCCAAATCAATTTTCTAGGTGTCGTGTCTCTCTTTTGGAGAGACATTGATCACACTTTCCACATGGAGAACACAACTAGCATCTTCTCAACAGGCAGACTAACATTAGCTACCCTTCAGCAGCAGTAGAAAAAAAATCCTCAAGGAGGTGGAAGAAATCTCTGAAAATAATATATGAACAAGGTGGATGGAAAATCTTTGGTACCAGTGACCTTCTGCAATATAACCTATAAGCTCCATTCAGCAGATCAGCCCAGCCCACGACTGCATCGTAGACATTTATTTCTACCAGCCCAGGTTCTTTAGGGATTGACTTTTGAAGGCACAGCTCACTGGCTGATAGTAATCTCTTCTCAAGTCCCTTAGCTGTTTTTTTTTTAAAGCAGAGCTGCCACACAGGCAGCTCTGCTTGACTCATCACACTGAGGCTCTGTGTGGAGCAGATTTAATTCCTCTATATAGAATACTTGATATATTTATCCTGGCACTTGACTTTTTCCTCATGAGACACCATCAGAGTCGTGGCAGCCTTAAAAACCTAAGCTTATTCCATATATACAGAAGGAGAATGGCTGAGCTGGCAGGATTTGCTCCACTGAGGACACACATTATCTGTGCTCCCTTCTCTCCTGTAGGTTCATAACAGCCCGAGTGGTTTCAAGTGGACCTTGCAGCTTATTTGGATCATTCTCTTCTCTTCCAGGCCAAAAGAGGGCTGGAAAGAGGAAGAGGGCAGTGAGGATTCTGGTGAGGTCTATTTGTTTAGTGAGATCTATTTCTATAATAGATGTGGTCCTGGAGTTGCTCATTTGGTGGTTAAAGTCCTTGGCAGGAATTTTATTTCTGAGTGTGTGCCTGTGGCTCCCAGAGCCAGGAATGGGAGCTCTGGTACAGCTGGGCAGCACGACAGGGGTGGGGGATCAGGAACCACCAATCCTCCATATGAATGTCTCTCAGTTTAACAGGTAGATTTGAAATACAAATATAAGTGAAGTGTTACATCACTTTACATGTGATTGTCATGTAATCCTTCTAATACTAATCCTTCTGCAATACTTCCAAAGAAAATTGCTCCTGGAAATTTTTAAAATGGAAGCAGAAATTTTATTCTCAGATGATACGGCATGTTTAGTTGTACTTTCATTACTGTTATTATTATTACATTATTTCTGAGGCTGAAATAATGAGTTACTGTGCAACTGTGATAAAAGAACGTGTCTTAGAAGGGATATAAATGATAAATTACTATGAAACAAATGACCTTTTACTCCCAAAATATCCTGTGAATTCTTAAGTTGTAACATAGAACAAGATCCCAAAGGAAAAGACAGGATAGAAGTCATCCATGTGTCAGAAATTAAACACTAAAGTAATTTTCTGGCACAAGGAGTTTTGGCTGATGCAGCTTTTTAGCCTCTCTAGGACACAGTTTTTCCAAGAAAAGTATGAAACAAGCGTCTTTGGAGTCAGCTGAACACACCATTCAAGTTCAGAGTCTGGTACCTTCTCTTCTGAGATGAAACCCAAAGCTGTTCTCCAACAGCACTCCAATATTCTCCATGACATTTCATAGTATCATTTTCCTCCATTACTAACAGAGGCAAAACAAACCTTCCCAGGTTGGTTGCTAGCTTTACATTTTTATATTATTTCTTACAAAATTTCAGTCTTTTTGAAAAATGTTTCTTACCTCCCATATCAGGAGAGGAACTAATATTAAAACATCACTCCCATTCTTTGCTTTCCTTATGACTTTTTAGTTTTTCAAGTTTTGTAAGAAAGGTGGTGTCTCATGGTTGGTGTGGGTCCATCTAATGATTACTTATAACATGTTGACAACTATGGTTTTGCTATTGTTGAAATTGTATGTGCCTTATCTTACAGCCAGAGACCACATCACAGCCCATATTTCTTCAGGTTATGTTAATTTTTCTCTACATTTCAGGTAATTTTTAAGAGCACTTAATTTACTGTGTTTTGAAAAGAATAATAAAAAGGACAACACAAAGGTCTGTATTCATATGTTAATATTCATAATTGGGGTATTTCATTAGTGGAAACCTGCATTCATTTAAGCCAAGTTCTAGTACAGAACTTCTGGCAAAAAGGGGGGGGCGGGGGGAAAGGAAGCAGATTTAGGCAATCCAGTCCCACATGTTCATAGCTGTGTGTGCCACAAGTGGTGAGCAATTAATGCTTGTGCCCAGGTCTGTCCAGGTTAGGGACAAAATGGGATGGGATAATATGATCCAAATGTATTTCTTCAATGTCAATACAGTACTGATGAGTTTTGCAGTTATGACAGGATTTTTAAGACGTCCTAAGTGCTGCAATGCACATTCCTTTTATCTGGTGCTCATGACTGTAATGTAGGCTCCTTCAGTGCTCACGACACAAAGGCTCTTTGCTCCCTCAGAACTCATTTCAGAGGAAGCCATTAGATCTCACAGCTGCAGTTTAATATAGGGATTTTAGGTCATCTCAGAACTTACCCTTTTCCAAGAACAGTTTTAATCATTGTTCAGTACCTGAATATACTTTTATAATTATGCTTCAAGTGTTATTGCAGCTATATTTCAGGTTTTACGTACGTAGGAAAATGCTATATTATTTTAATACTGACGGTAGAGTAAAAATCTATTCAATATTCACCTTTCAGGAAGCACAATCAAATATCCAAGAACACTATTAGACTTGCCTAGCATAAAGTTTCAAACTGCTAATGGATTTTAAATTGATGTCATAATGCTGCAATTTAAATACATGATGTTCATTAATTTTGCCAGAACTCTTTGTAGAGTAGGAGTGGTATGAAAGAAGGAGGAAGGTTATATTTTCTCTACCTGCTTCTTTTTATCTGCTTCCTCATTTTTGATATACAAAAAAGAGTCATTACATCAGCTTGATGTGAGTGGGGGGAAGTTTATTCCAGTAGTTTTCAATTGGGTAACCACCGTGGAGTTGTATCAAATTAATATTTTCCATGAAAAAAAATCACCAGGAATAGGATAAAACTAACTAACACATGATAGGCATGACATTTCCTAAAGACAGATTTCATGTGACCCCTCACCAAAAATCCATAGGCACAAAGTGGAGGAAATAAGGGAAAGAAAGGTCATCTTGTTCATATACCTCCTTCTCACTGAAAGGTCAAAATTCATGTATTGAGTGAGACAGCAATATTGCAAAACAGCAGCAGAGCTTCCCACAAATCTCAAGGAGTCACCTCAGATGGGGATATTGAAAAGGGAAGAGAGATCTCATCATGGAAGGCTACTACAAGATCTCCTCCAACTGAGGGGAGGGAGGGTGGGCTCTGGATGGAGATTTTCCAGGTGAAGAATCCCCTATTTCAGGAATATCTCCAAAGTGAAACTAAAATGTGTCTAGACATAGTGGCCCAGTATATACAACACTTCACATCTATTTGTATTTCAAATCTAATATATTTACTGTACATAAAGACAGTTTTCCCAAAGCTGTTGCTATGGCTACAAATCAAGGAAACCATAGCAACAACCCTGTATTATGTACAGCCTTAACTGTGGATTGTGTCTCTCTTTGCATTTTATATTAAATACTCCAATACATCTAGTTTTAATCTTTTTTTTCACAATTTTTAATAATAAAAATCCCACAATTCTACAGTGTCAAGTCAAATACACAGCACCCTTGAAAAATTATTTACAGCATTATTCTGATCATACCTAATAACAGCCACATCATTGTTTTTTACTTGAGATAAACACAAATATTCACATCATCATATTTCCTGATCTTTTTTAATACAGATTATTAAACACCACCATTTTAACCAAGTAATTGCTTTTCCATCATCTCATAAGATTTTTCAATCTTATCTCACTCGGTCCTACCCCCCAAAAAAACAAGCTCCTCCTAACTTAAACTTTTATTGCTATGGTAAAGATTGGGGGGTTGGGCCCTTTTTAGTTTGGTTTGATTTTCCTTTTTCTTCAGAAGAGAAGAGAGACAGGAAAGGCAGAGAAGTAGCTCATTCTAGATTTTCTAGCTTCCTGTCACTTCAGATGACTGATTGGGTTGGTGGCAAATTATCCTAATTCCTCTGGTTTGTTGACCTTGCACTTTTAAGTACACTAAGGAGTTGGCATGCAGCCAGACCCTGGAGTGCAGCCTGAGAGGAACAGGTAAAGGAGAACAGAGAACAAATGTGAAGAAAAGAAGGAGGATGTTACAAGTGGCTGAGGAACAGGAGGGAGTGCTATCAGACAGCAGGAGACAACAGTGGGTGACAGAATTCAAAGGACACTCTAGGAGTATATGAGCACATTCAACAAAGAATTCATTCAAAGAATTCTGCAAAAATATTCCCTCAATAGAAGAGAAGAAGCCAAAATTCACATCTCTGAAAGCCTTCCCTCCTATCTTCCCTTCCATCACTTTACTTTCTGATAATTCATTGTGGTGCTGTTTCCTCACAACACTTGGTCCTTGACGAGACACCAGGTGTCCCATTTTGCAAAAAAACCTGGCCACATCTGTTTGGGGCATTAGTCTGTCTCATAGAGTAAACTTTTCTGCTTATTTTACATACCACAGCAGCACAAAAAAAAAATAGAAAATATCTAAATTTTATTAAATTACCAGAAATTCAATGTATTTGACACAATTAAGAAACTAATAATTGAGATTTTTCTGGCTATATTAATAGTATAATAGTATACAAATGCTTATTTGACAAAATATGTGTTCTAAAAATCATAGTCTGAGAAAGCTGTGAGTGTGAGTTAGGAACATGAGCTATGTGAAAGTTTTTCAAAAATTCCCTCGCACAGGGAATAATTAAGTCAAGAGTGCATTTACAATAAGCAAACCACGTTCAGGTTCTTCGTTATCATTTTAATTAGCAAATATTAATGCAATCTGCAAATACAACAGGGAAAACAACTAAAATTACTAAGTTTAAGGAGTCCTTCATGACCCAAGCCAAATTGAGACAAATGTGTTACAAATTGATACCAGTCACCAGCTTTCAGGACATTCATTTCCATTTACTGTTAGAACTTCCAAGTGTGTTACCAAATTTAAGAATGAATTAAGGTCCCCACAAACTACTTCTAACCTCTGATGAAGTCAATGGTGAATAAAAATGGATTAGCATGCTCCTCTCCTCCCCAGTTATCAGTTCAGACTGATAGTGATCCAGTGACCCTGGCAGCTCTGCCTCATTCAGATTCCAGGCCTGCCACTCCGGCAGCAACCCAGGGACAAGGAGAACAGGCTGCCCTCCCATTCCTGAGGGATGAAGATGCTGGGTGAAGCCTTAACCCCTCTGAGCTCAACAGCACCTCCCATTCCTTTCACATCTGAACAGTTCTCCTTTCAGGTGCTTGTCCTTTTCCTGCTTTATAGACAATGTACTTTGGCCTCCAAAATAGTGCTGCATCTTACAGGAGCAATGATTAAAAGCTACATATATTTAAAAGGAGCTTCCTCCTAAAAACTGCCTCTCTCTCATTCTGAGTTCCACATTTAACCCACTAAAGGTAGGATAATAACTAACTAGTCCAATACACTTACAGGACTAAATATAATGAAGTGGTGAGGTATTTTCATTCTCTATAAAGCTGCTACGTGAATGAATTTCACTCATTAATAACTGTAATTTTATAGGAAAAAAAGCCCTAGCAGTTAATGGAAGTCTGATAGCACTTCTCATGACTGACAGTACCAGAACTGATCACAAATTATAGAAAGAGCTCAATTTTTATGTTGCCTTATTTTGAAAGATTCCATTTTACAAATATTGCAGGGAGAGAGGAAAAGTCTGAAGAAAATGCACCACCACCATCAAAACCCAACAGTGGCACTAGAAATTTTGACAACTAAGACACTTTAAAGCACGAGTCCCTGTAAAACCTAATTTCATCAGACAAGTGTTTTTATCACACAGCAAGTATTTTGCAAAGCAGATACACATCAGTGAGTTTTAAAGTACAGAATGCAAATACATACCTAGTTTTGAAATAGCTATCAAGTATTAATGCAATACTTCCAGAAAAATCCATCTAACCTCTAGCTTATACATTCAGTAGACTCACATATTCTCATTTCACATATCACTCCCTTTTCCTCTTTCATGCCCATACAAACAAAAATGAGCTATTTCTTCTTTGGGAAGCCCAGGCAAAATGAAACATTTTTAGGACCTTATTACAACAAACAAAAGAAAATTCCCTTTTGCATTAGAGGGATTGAAGGATTGAAATTAATCTGAAAGATTTTCTTGTTTGTATAAACAAGGTTTCACTCAATAAAGGGTGATATTGAGGTCAGTTCACTGCTCTCTACACTGCAGACATGACAGAAATTTTAAAAATTTCAAAGGTCATTTAAAGTGGTAGGAGACTTGTAAAATAGCCACTTAGTTCAGAAACACCCTTCTTCAGTTTTTACACTGGGCAGGTTGTAAAAAAGCATTGGATGGGATCAGAGAAAAAGAAATCTACTGGTCCATTTGGCCAGGCTGTTAGAACCAGGTCTTACCTCTTGTGTTTTTACATTTATATATCCATAATGAGTTTTCAGAGGCTGCCTTTGGCCATTAGAAAATGGGATCCACTTGACTCTGGTTTGTCCAAAGCAGTTTAGGATCAAAGGGAAAGTTACTTCATTTGTGAGACGAACGATGATCAGACAGAGGAATGCTGCAATGAAACTCACGGCAACAATGGACTTTCTCTGTAATGAAAAGAAGAAAGGAAATAAATTATTAAAATTGAGAGTCAGTTTTAATAAAAAAATACATACCTTCAATTGGAGGATGAAGGAAAAACACTTGAGAAAGCTTTACGTGAAATTATTCCTCTGATAGTCACCTTGCTGCAGGAGCACAAGGAGACAGGTGACTGGATTGTTTTACTTCAATAAATTTGCATTTCAGAGGTTTGCAGAGTTTCTTTTAGAACTGGTTGCAAATGAGTCAGTTTTGCTCAGAGAAAAAAAAAAGCCTTTTTTTAAGGTTCAAAAAACATCTATCAACTTTAAATTTTATTCGCATTTGGGATAAAGATTTTATGTAAATATCCACACCAAAGTCTTCACTCAAAATCATCCATCTTCCAGGGATGACAACACACAAAAGGAAAATGCCATCTGCAGTGACACCACACAAAGTTTAATGGAAAGATTACCATCCCTACAGATCATTCCATACAACAGAATTCACACTATAACTTTAAATACTTTAGAATAAATTGTTGGTGAAGTTAGCACCACATTCTGCCTTATTCCAGGTTCATGAATTTACCAAGTAAGGTTATTGTTTCGGACAAGACGATCTCCATTGTTAATAATTCAACCAATCTGAAGCCTGTAATTAGTCCTCCCCTTTCACCTCTAGCCCATGCAGTCAGCTGGACTGGAGAATGTAATCCCAGAAAGAAAACACCTTTTCCCCTGGGTAACTCCCCAGTCTGCAGGTGAAAGACCTGTGAGAAAGTAGGATGCTCTCCTTATTTTTAGCTATTTTTTTAATACTGCAGTCAATTACTTCTAAACAAATTACTTAAGGACAATCATGTCAGTTGGCATATGTAAAGATTCTAGATATGATACTCTATTGAAAAGACTATTTTCACATTTCCCCTGTGGGAATGAAACAATTATCATTTACACGTGTTTTTACTGTACTTTAATTGCATTCTAGGTTTACCTAATTTGCCACAGTTTAATTACTCTACTGAAGGTAACTCTATCATTGTAAACAGTAACATTTGCAGAAAATACAGGGGGGAAAAAAAGCATTTGCCTAAGGGCCTATGCATAAGTGTATAATAACTCTTAATGCTGGATGACAGAATCTGATCACCCCAATTCCCATCTACCAGCTAATTCCCAACTAACCAGCATAGAACACATTTAACATCACTTATTTTACATGATGGCAATAAGATCACACGTGATGCCCTGGTAAAGGCAAGCTCTCGTTGCAACTAGATAACATTAATCTGTCCTTGCACAACAGTGAGAATCACAATGAGCCCACAGCAAATGGGAAGGCTTGTTATGATATTCCCACAAAAGGAGTTAACAAAATAATCCATTGCAGGGGTCAATTGCCTGGCTCTGTGTTCTGATGTACTGGGAGGTTACAATTTATAAGATAAAAGCAATGAGAGACTGGGCTGGAAAACTTGGGTGCAGGAGGTCACTGTGAGGAGAAAGGAAGAGGAGGATGAAGAAGTATTGTGGCAGTGTGATTCAGTGAGGAACCTCAGCCAGCTAATGGCTGTGCAATGTAAAATTAAACCCAGCAAATCTTCAGAGGGCAGCACAGCAGCCACAACCCAATCGCAGCTCTCAGAATTCATGGAAGCCACTGCACTTTTCATCATCTGCATTATAACAGATTTACATTAAATTGCAATAAAATGGCTGGGGAGCACTTCTGTGTCACTTCTCTTTGTAGCAGATGGAGTCAGAAACATTTAGCTATATATCAGAGCCTTGTAAGTGCTAAAAGCAGCCAAGATGTGCAGTGCAAGTGATAATCATAAAGCAATGAGAGGGAGCATGGATTAGTCATATTATTTATTGCAAATCAGAATTAAAATATTGCAAATATTTAAAGGGGAATCTAGAGTCTCATTCCACTACATGAGCATGTTTCAATCAAAACATCCACAGCAGGAAGCAAGATTGCTTGTATGATGCTACTACCCCATTTCCACATACCCTATCTTCCTGGTTTATTGAATATCACTTTTTACTTCCTTTATTTTGTGCAAATCTGTTCTGAACTTGAAAATAGCGCAATCAGCTTTATGTGCTTCTCACGGAGAGTTGGTCTAAACAGCCCTTTTCCTGAGAAACATTCAATTGTGTAGCTAAATTTCTTGGCCTTCACTACAAACCCACCTGATTCTTATATTTCTTTTCTTTAAATGCACTGTACTACCAGATGAAAGAAAAAATATGGCCTTTTGTTTTTTTATGTAAGAAAACATTGTTTGAAAATGAATATTTTTCTCTGTGTGTTGCTTAGCCAGAAAGAATTTGCACTAACAAGAACACTCAAATGAGAGAAAGGAATTTTTACAACAGAACAGAATTAAGGCATCTGTTGAAATTGTTTTTGAAAAAAAAAATCTAGCCATATGCAAACCCAATGTTTACTTATCAACTTGTACAAAGGACGTTGGTATTAAGTATTCAGTTCCCCTGCAATTTTTGTTGAAGGCACGAGATCCAATAAAAGCCATTCTCTGTAGGAAAGACTACTGCAAACTGGTATTTCAGTGGCCCCATAAATTTCACTGTAAAAATACTGAAAAACACCAAAGCACATACTTTTTATCGTTTAAGCCTTCTTAAAGCACCAAGTAAAGAAGTCTGATCAGTGGTCACAAGTATTCTACAGGGCACTTCTAAAAGTAATTTGATTCCCTTAAGTCCCTATGTTCCTTACCTGCCCATTAAAAGAAAAAACAAAACACCCAAAGCCAGGTGCTATTTGTCATTAACTGCTTCTTGTAAAATCTCCTTTCCTGCAGACAAATGGATTTTCTTACTGGTCCTCTGATAAAACTTAAAATTTAGCATTTGAGAATCCAGAAATTCTACACATCATTGGGATATGACAGAGAAGTCTGAAGCTACATACAGGGATGAATACCAAATTGTAATTTGTCTCAAAACTTGTCTGCATCAACATTTTAAATACTCACATATCCTACCATTTGGGAGAGCTTAACCAACACTAATTAGTAAGTCAGCAGAGAAACAAATCTTATTCCATCTCAATTTTCAGTTCTCATGAATGCAAATTGTCTCTTAACAAAAGAAATGTTTCTCTAACATGGACATATCCTGTGCATAAATCTCAATCCTTTTTTTTTAAAGCTAATCTAATGTAGACATTTTGATACTGACAACATTTACATAAGAAATGTATATTTAGCCATAAACATCTTTTAAATGTTTCCCATTTTTTCAGATACTCAGTGAGGGGTACACAGTAAGACATATGTTAAAGAGTTTCTTATCTGGATGACCTGCATGGTATATTAGCTATTGTTACATTTTATTTCAGTCACTATAGTACCTGACTAGCCTAGATGGCAGTGGCAAGAGTAAAATTACCTTTCTCATGAATACAGGATCCTCTAGCAGAAGAGGGAAGGAGTTTACCTTTAGTTAATGAGACTAAGTCTACCTACAGGCTCATTCCCAGTTTAAAAGAAAATAAAGAAAAGTGGTAGAAGAGGAAAAAGTTGAGATCAGAGTACCTGAACTGCAATACTTGAGACCCCACTGGGCCAAAAGCTCTCACTAGGACTGAACAGTGTCTTCTAATTCTTTTTATTCAATCCCCACCACAGCACCATCCCACTTTTGGTGTCAGTTATTTCTCAGGCACCAAGCTCATTCTGTCTAGCATGTATATCAAAATCAATAACTAGCAGGCATGAATCACATTCAATTTATATCTAGGTTGTTAAAGTAAGAACTGATATAAAACCAGGGGTGTCATACTACTCTGCTGGATAGAATTTAATTAAAAACTTCATGGGAATAAAACAGTAACTACTTTCAGGGGTATAAATATTTGGCAACATAGTCCCTAGCACTATTTATACGCTTCATATCATCGAGTTTTGGCTAATTACCAGTGCCAGGGTGATTCATTAGTTTCAGTTTGGCAGGAACTTGACAGTCTGAACAAGTTTTAGTCATTTTTCTTTCATAATCTGTTAAGAAGTGAGATGACAAGAATAATTTTTTTATAGTTCAATAACACCTGACATAATACTAAGACATAAACATTTTTTGTGTTGTATTCAGTTGTCTGGGAGGGAGGGAGGAAGGAAATATTTTCAGCATAAGAAGATAATTTCTTAAGTTGTAAATTTTGCTGAGATCTGTACTAAGTATCTTTATTCTGCTTTCCAGCCAGAGCACAGCACCCTGCCACCTGACATGTATTATATGGCAGAGACTATCAAACCACTTCACAAGCAGGAATAAATCCCCATCCTAGTGAGTTTCACAGTAAAAACCCATTTCACAGGTGCATAAACTGAAGTTGAAATCAACTTCCCTAGGATCACAAAGAACTCAACAGAAAATTTTTACTCAACTCCTAATCTTTCATTCTAGAACTATTTTGTTTTTCAGGCTTACTGCTTCTAGCACAAGTAACTGCCTGAATTTGTTAAAAGACAAAGTTGAACATGATATTATGGAAGATTCCAGTAAAGAACCCTGGGAGCCATGCCCCAAACAGTAATTGCAAATAAGCCTTTTTTCATAAATTGATTTTCTTCAGTACTCATTCTTTCTTTTATTTTTTAGATACATGGCAGCACTGAGCTTGGAAGGACAAATGAAAGGTAAAGACTTATGTGAGGGCTTTGGGTCCCTTGGATGACACAATATGTAGTAATATTGTATTATTTCCACAATTCCTGTCTTTACAGGCACAGTGAGTAACTCAATCACTTTTTAATATCTCTGCACATCATACCATTTTCATTATAGGACTGATGCAGGGTTTCAGTTTTTACTCAAGTATAATACCAAATGAAAACAATAATGGCTACACTTACTGAATTTGTTTCAATTTGTAGACCACTATATGTAAAAAATAGTTTTATTTAATTTTCTCTTTTATAGTCTTGAGCATCCCATTTAAAAGCTACTTTCTATTACAACAGAGCATTAAATGAAATTCTTTCAGCACTCTGGTTCAGTGTACCTTACTGATTTCACAAGTATTGGAAAAAAACATGCCTTCCAGCTACTTCTTTTGTCCTGAAACTCCGTCTAACAGGGCTGCTGAAGAGACAGTCAAGCAGGGGTCCTAGAAGTCTTCAAAGAGAGTAAGATATAAAGCAAAGATCCTTCTAGAAACAGTCATGTGTCAAACATCGTTTGCATAAAATCAGTAGCTGAAGATTTGCTTTCTTCCCTTCCAGAAGTGAAAGTTAACCTGGATATGTTCAAAGACTCCACAGGAAACTGCTCTCAGCGTTTCTCCCTCAGGAGGAGAGAAGAACAAAGCTGGTAGGGTTTATATCACCAGTAATATCTCATTTGGGTTAAAAACCAGTAAAATTAGGATTAAAGGATTAAAATTTTTTTTTTAAGGACATTTTTGCTAAACTGGAATGTAAGCAGCCAGGAAGCTGAGAAATAAAAGCAAAAATGAAGTTCAGTGATGAAGAAGTAATGCAAGAAATACGGTGCACCTAAAAATAGGTAGTTACAATGAAAGAAACATGTGAGTTTTATCCTGAATGTGTTTCTTATAAGAAGGTACCCTGAATCAGGACTGTATTTGGGGACTATGGTGTTTAAGCAGGTATGAGTAGAAGACACATAACTTCTTGCACACCTTCTCTGCAGGAACTCTGGCCTTTTCTATGGCTAAGGCAGCTCAAGGGCTCTCAAAACACAGCTCATTGTACCTCTTGTGTCGTTGTCATTTGTTAAAACTTTGTTACTTAATTCAGTCTTCACCATGATTCACAATTCACAGGTGGTGTGTCTAGGTTCATAGCAGCTCAACATATTCAACCACATCTTTCATTAAAGCCAAAACTGTGCAGAGTGGGTTCAGGTTTACTGGGGTAAGACCTGAATGAACAAATAGTAATCAGCATAGTCCAAATAATTGATGTACCAGCAGCAGTCTGTATTAAAAACCTTATATAAGAGATAATCCTCCTATATGTAATCTCCTTTTATTAGTCTCAGGTAATTGCACAAGTTTCTTACACACAGCATTTTCATCAAAAAGACACTTATTATTTACTTACTTACTTATTTAGGTAGTAATATGAAATTATGTAAGGTGAAGAACTTCCAAGTTTCAAGGAGTAATTGTTGATGGATTTTGAAGGCCTTCCATATGCTATCATGCATAAGAAGATACAATATTTGAAAAACCCCAGTGATTCTGAGCCGTTCAAATTGCAAAGCATTGCCAGATTTCAGGAATTACTTTGTGTCACTATTCCCTCTTGATAAGAAGGAGTATTTATTTGTCTGGAGATATTCTTACCCCTTCAGCCTTTCCAGACTTTGAGCTCCCCACATCCTACAGTTGCTGCTCTTGGTTTCACCCTTACTCCAAGCTGAACCTGTATTTCCTTCAGCAGTCTGCTCCTGGCCCAGGGTTCCCTATGCCAACAGCCCCACTCCAGCAGGAGCAAACCCATCATAAGCACAGCCCCAGCTCACACACCACAAGGTCACACCACCACCAAAGCAAACTGAATTTCTGAGAAAGGCATGCCTTTGGCTAGCCTGCTACTCGATTTATACTGCAGCTGAAAGCTGTCCAGTAATTTAAAATATCTATCCCCCATAAAATCCCCATGGCAGCAAAGCACACTTTAAATAAGGTTGTTGATTTTTCATTCTATAAGATCTGTTAAGAATATTTAATCTAAAACTCCAGTTACTGAGTCACTGATGTCCTTCACAACTAGGGTGAACTTCATCAGCAGCTGTGGATGCATATTATATAAACACTAATGTAGTCTCTGCATGATAAAGTGGTATTAAAAAGGAGAAAAAAAAGAAGAGCTCTGCAGTACAGATCTCAAATGTTGATTTTTTTTTTTCTGGCGCTGGATTATTGCCCAGCTCTTCTTATCAATACCTTGGCAAGCTTTCTGACACACACAGGCTGACACACGCTTCCCTAGAATAGAACTGCTGGTACAAGAATTTGTGATCTTTCAACCTGGCAGTTGGTTGTTACTACTTACTGAAGTAGTACCTGATTGTAGCTATTTTTCACCTGCTGAGGAAAGTTCAAAGAAAAAAACCATCCATATGTGAGTATTAACTCTTATCCTGCCAGATATACCTCACTCAGATGACCTCTCTTTCTCCTCTATAGAAACATACAAAGATTCATGATCAGCAACATCTTAAGACTGAATCTGTAACTGAGGGACTTTCACAAACATTCTGAAAAGCACCCTATAGGTGACAACATTTTCATGAAAATTTTCTTCAAAAAGTTCATTCTTGCAACCAGAGATAGACTAAAAAATGCACAAACCAGTTGAAAAACAACAGCAAAAAGCCCCACAAATACATCAGGAAAAATTCTCAGAAGACAATAAAATATCAGCAGACTTCTGGTCAGCAGATCTTTATATCTGAAAAAAGATGTAGATATTAAAAAGTCTTTTGTATTTCTCTGCTGTTCTACAGGAAATACCAGAAATACTAAATTTCTTGTTTCAGAACTCACAGGAAAGGTAATTTGATGGCTTCTAAAGTGAAAGTGAGAAAAATTCAATTTTTGCTTGCAGCAGTAAAATCATTAGTGTGATTGGTATGCAGCAGCAGGAATGGATGTTAATCACATACCTGTATGCTTAGTAAATACTACACTGGGATGTAACCTCTGGAAGTACTAACTTCTAGATAAGAAAGAAAATAATCAGACAAATAAAATTAAACACTTGACAGCAGCCCAGAGGCAGAAGAAATGAAAGTAAATAAAATGTTGTAACAACCCCACATTCTCAGGCTGCACATCTGTGAAGAAAATGCCTTTTGCTGGAAACCTTCACTTGCCTGCAGCTCACTTCTGCCTATGGGGGAAAGTTTATGCTACACAGCAAAAACTGCATAACCAGAAATTCACACAAATAATTGTAATTGCCCACCACCATCTGGACAAGCCCAGACTTTCTCCATTGAATTTTCTTCTGTAAAGATCCCGGACTGCCACAGAGGACTTGAAATTAACAAAAAACTGACACCATGCCTCTGTTTCCTTCTAAAAGCCATTTAACAGTGGAAGACAGAGGAGATCTTGCCCAGCCTGTTACTTGGCAAGACTCTTGCTCTGGCCCTTCACACCAGCCTCATCCCACACTATTCTTTGGGAGGACAGCACTTTTGGAAAGTTCCTCTGGATGTTCTCTCTGCCAGTCTCTGCAATGCACCTGCTATTCAAAGCATGAAAAGAAAACAGAAGCAGGGCATCATTACTGATTTTAGTCTTGCACTCTCAGGCAGCCAGGGCACCCTAACACAGTGCAGGTGAGTGCCTTGCTCCAGAAGCAGGGATGCAAAGCCTGTTCAGTGTGAGGAGCCAAGGGGGCTCTTTAAGGTCTGGCTGAATAAAAGGCTGGCTTTGCTCTGAAATATAAAAATATTGAAGTGATAGACAGCTCCTTCACCAGGCAAAGGTCCAAGTTCAGAAAGGAGAAAAAGAAGTTTTTACACACTGGTCTTCATAAAAAAAAAAAAAAGGAAGGTAACTGTGAATTAGAAAGAAGCTGTTCTTAAGCAGACATGAATGAGAAATGATGCACTTCAGCCAGGCTGCAGGAGATCTTTTGTAGTCTCTTCTCTTTTTATCCTTTTAATTTTTTTTTCTTTTACATTTGACCAAGAGACACTCCAGCACAGCTGTAGGAATGTTGTCCTGGATTGGCAGCAGGCAAGAGCAGCCTCTACAGATGGCCTTTCACACAAAGCAAGGAAACCTTGGGCTCTAAATTCTTTTGGCAATTGATGAGTTTTCCATCAGACATGGAAATCTCACTGTTTACTTCGGATAAACCTGTTCCAGCCTATTTCATCCATACATAGCTGCCACACACGTCATCAGAAAAGCAAAATGTATTACTGAGTGCCTCCAAGCATTGTCTGCTCCTGGCACATTGAGGAGCACTCCAACAGGCCTAACCATTTACAGCCCAGAAAAAGCACGACCTAATTACAGAGAAGTCTGGGCTGAGATCAGCTATTCTGTAACGGGAATTTGAAATTTTCTGCCATATAGCTGGGAGCATGCTACTTCCAGTGAGGGGAAAAAACACCTTCCCTGCTTAATTCTTGTTCTTTTCTGCATGCTGTTTTCTTAATTGGAAGCTTAGAAAAAGGGGTTGGGGAAACAAAAAAAAAAAAAAAAAAAAACACCAAAATTAGGACACCAGCATGGCAGAATCCTCTCTGAAGAGAGAGCTTAAACTATTCCTGTGGCTTCCACACCTTTAGGGCACCAAAACTTTGAGCAAATGGAGGCACATGGAGGATGTGGGATTTACTGGGATGGTCACATTAGAATCCATCTAAGGAGCGTTGGATGTTCCAGCACAGAGCAATATGCCATAGGAAACACATGGAATGGGGAAGGGATTTGGGGGGTGTGTTTGGATGAAGGCATGCAGAACCCAGCCAGGCACTTGTACTGGAAACATTAATGATCATATTATTATCACAGCACTATAGAACAGAGCTTTTAATCTAGAATGCACATCAACTGCATTAAACACTGCATGCTCCTAGCAGCACATCCAACTATTTTATGATTTCAATGAAAAATAGGAGGCAGGCCTATGTTTTAAATCTTTTTTAGGAGGTGCTGCACTGGGCCATGCAGTGTCAGTACCAACACAGGGGGGCAAATGACCTGTACATTTCTGGCAGAGAGATTTCTTTCACTGACATGATCTGACCCTGCTTTACTCACTTCTTCTCATACAGGAAGATGCTGCAAAGCACAGGAACTTCAACAAAATTTCTTGCCCACTTAATACAATTGTATTCCTTCTCCAGGTAGGAGTCTGTTCATTATTCATCCTTGGATAACATGAGCAAAAGGCTATCAGAAGCCACCACAAAGGAGACTCTCCAGATAGCAAAGATTATGCAGCACTGCAGTTACAAAACACAATGAGTGCTCACATACTGCTGAAGCAGTTGATGACATTTCCCTCCATTGACTGGGGAGCTCCTCAAATCAGGGCGCTGAAAGTCAATAAAAGCACTGATCAAGGCAGTGCCTTCAACTTAATTATGAGCTTTATTGATCACATCTTCTCTTTATAAAAAGAAAAAAATAAAGTGGGGCATGGCAGGGGAAGTAACCATGAAACACTGCAGTGGGACTTGGCAGAACAAATTCCTTGGAGTGGGAAAACTCTGCCTTTTGTACTGACCTCTCCCTTCTAGGAATTAAGAAACTGTTTTTACACAAACCTCTTTTCATCAGAAGGAGGCAAAACACAATTTCATGTTTATAAGAAAATCCATGATCTGAGACTTATTTTGTGAATGCACTCAGTTGAATGGGATACCTGCAGTGGAATAGCACCCAAAAGCCACAATCGGGAGTCAATCTCCATTGTGATAAAAGCTATAAATTCTCTGGATTCATTATTTCTGCACAGCATCTCAATAGGAGCTAGAGAAAAATCATAAAAATTGATAGTTTTCCGAAAGACATTCTCCCAAGCAGTAAAGTTTAATCTCTCACTGATCTGTTATCCTGATAGAATAGTACAGGGACAGTAACATATATATCCTACCCAAACACACATTCCATCATCAGATCACGCTCCTCTCACGCTGGGTGAGCTAACTGAATTGAACTTGACCTTCAAAGCCCTTGGAATGCAACAAAATCTCTCTGTTTTCTGACATTTATGGGTGGCTTTTCTGCATGGCTGCTTTTATTGCCTGGAAAATAATGGTGAAAGCTGTGTGTACAAACCCACTACAAACACTGACAAATCACATGAAAGGAAGACAGATTTATTCAGTGTAGATTACTCCACAGCTAATCTAATCAAATCCAAGTTTTACATTTTTAAAGTACATCAAAAATTCATAGAGTTATCATTTCAATACAATAGATATATATTACAGCTTTATTTTAATCTGCAAGTGTAATTGAACTGATGTGGATTTTCAGTGCTTTTATTTTTGCTTAAAAAAGCTTTATGTGTTTCATATGAAAATGCATCATTGAACCAGCATATGCACAAGAAAAACCCCATGAAAAATTCATACACAAGATTATCAATCTCTGTCTAATAAGGTTTAGATAAAAACACATTTGGACATAATTCTATATTAAAAATTGAAAGGGCTACACATGGAAATGCAAATATATTCTATTTGTGGCTTTCTTAAGCTTAAAAGAAACCACTCCTAGCCACTCTATCAGAGCTGATCTAGAACATTTTGATGGAAGAAATGCAACACAACTGGGCACCTAGCACAGTTTTCCATCCTTCAGTCCATCAATCATAGAGTTCACGTGTCAGAAATTATTTTAAACCCATGGTTCCCTCCACATACATTCTACTCATGTGCATGCAAGAAACAAGCAAGAGTAGTACAGACCCCCAAAACATTCAAATTTAGTTCCATTTTTGCATAAGACATAATAAAGACATAATCTACTGTCTAGGTACTTGGTTCTATGACAGCATATCCAGCAACTTGCACCAAACAAAGCCAGCTGTGGAATTCTGTCCCTCCTTCACATAAAGATATCTCTAACTGATTCAAAGGAGAGCAACAGAAAGCCAGAAGCACAATTCAATTTGAACAGGAACAGTAAGAGAAATATATTTTTTTAGTTCTTTCCCAAGGCCTTTGTGTATGAGTTATTCAATGTGCAAACTCAGGATCCCTCAACTCCCACTTGAGCCAAGTCTGGTGTCACCAAAGCCAGCTTGTGAATGTTCTTGCTGACATCTGTGGGACCCAGAACTGCACCTCACAGCCCCAGGGGAACTTCCCAAGGTGCCAGCTGTGCAAGCCTTGACCTGGATATGAACAACAAGTTCTCATCTTTATTTTTGCAGCTGGTGCAGGAAGCAGGTTCTGCCCACAACCCTTCTGCAGGGTATGAATCTCTCCCACACACTAACAGCCTTGAGGCCGTGTATTTTCAATTATCTTGGACACCAACCTGGTCTAAAGCAGTAGAATAAGGCCACCAAAGCCTTGATGAACTCATCACAGTGTCCCAGAGGTTACAGAAGAGTTTTTTCCTTCCAGTAGAAAAGCTGTCAGAGACACTGCTGAGATTAAATAATGCCCCCCATGACCCTTCAGGGAGTACCAGGCAAAGGTGAGTTTTCCTCAAGTTCATTTAGAACCAGAATCATAGTCAGTTACCTATAAGAATAGATCCTAGACACTTCAACAAATACAATATTCAAAAAACATGCAGAATGAATGCAAGAATGTTACTCTTACATTTACTGCTTCATCTGTTTGCAGTGTTTTCCATTATTCCTCTCAAAGGTCTTTACTTTTACCAGTTTTTATCTCCACCTTTACCCCAGTGCTGGTCAGGCAGCAATTGCCAACACAAGAAGGAACTTGCACAGGACAAAACACCCCAATTACCCTGTGACCACAGGTTCCTGGCCATCATTCATTGTGCCCACATTCTCTGCCAGAATACTCAGGTCTGTACTAGTTTGTACACTCATTACAAGTTATGAGAGTTTATGATATGTTCCAGTCACTAAGAGCCATAAAATCTATCCCACTGCTCTGAAAATAAAACAGCATAAGATTTTCCCAGTGATCTTCTAGCCATAAATCTCAACAAATAATGCTGTTTGTTTAAATTAACACCACTATACAGATTAATGAGACAAGTTGTCCACCAGTCAGGGGAGGAACACAAAGATGCATCCTAATGTATTTCATTTCCAGGTTCATTCATTTAAGTGTTATGCAATGTGACAGTCACACATTACTGAAAAAGTTAAAAGAACAAAAGGCCCATCACTAATCAGCTGATCATTTATCATTTGATTTTAGATGCCAAAATTAAAGATGCCCTTTCTTTTTCATTAAATTTTTTGTACTTTTTTTCATTAAATCAAAAATATGTGAGTAATCAGAGTATTTATCTGCAGTTTCCTTGCTTCTGCACATGTAACTCATCCCAGAGTGCTGGAAAATAGATTTAATTGGTTGAAACCTTAGGTCTGTTGGGACTCCCACAACTTCAGATGTTAAAGTTCCAAGATATTAAATTCTGATATTTTCAATTTCTCATTCTTAGTTATTCAGCATTCACCACAAATGTCACTGGTCAAATTTCAGCCCATCTTACTGCATTTCCCTTTGTCCGAAAGCTGCTACCTCACTGAGTACTACAACATCTAATTTTATACCCCGTGACTATGCACAGATACTCTAAACCTCCAGAAAGTCAGACAGTATTCCCTATTTTGCCAGATAGTGACTCTAATTCAGCAGCTTCTTACTACCCCACAATACTGCTGTCAAATTTTCCTCTCTTACTTACCTTAAGGAACTGCAATACTTAATTCTTTAACCCCTTCTCTTTGCATTTATGCTCCAACTTTCCATTTAAATTAAACTTCCCCATCAGTTTCTCCTTTCATAACTGTTTTTAAGAAACTTATACTTAACTGTTCTTCATTTATACATAGTATTCTGTCTAGTTGACTAATTCCACGCTAAATTCCCTCTGAGAACATGATCTTTCATCTCATAATAATTCTTTTTTTTATCCTACTAAATAGCCTTTCTCTTTCTGGGACCAGAAGAAAGAGCAGAGCGGAGCACCAAGTGTATGTGTCCCTTTTTCCTGCAGTGGTTTGCCTTTTGTTTCTCTGCTATGACACTTGCTCCTGTGGCTGCTGTGATCGTCATGTGCTGCTGCATTTCAGCCCTGGTAATACCTTTAAGGTTTTGGTACTAAGAGCCAGATGTTCTGACGGGAGTTGTGTTAAAGAAGAATAAAGTTCTGTTCCACTTGGGCCATGCAAAGTGCCCTCTGTGACAAGAGGCACAGTTGGAAGTTCACCACTCTACAGTGAGAGAAGGTGCTTTGGGGGTTACTGGGGGCACCACCTTTTCACAAGTATTTGCCTAGAAAGTACTAATTTAAATGAGCCGTCTCTAGATTAGAAGCAGTTTTCTAAACAGATTGCATTTAATGTATCTAATTGGTCCTGCCCATTCTCAGAAACAGACCTTTGATATGCATCTTCTCTCAACTGGATTTAGCAAGGTAATTAAGCCAAACTCTTCAATCTTCCACAAAGTAGGTCCCCCACTCTCCAGATACATCAGCTCCTCAAGCTCTGCTCGTCTGCCTTCAAGTCATCCTCCTTCCATAGGCAGTAAACTCAGTCTTGCAAAAGGGACCCCGCTCTGTGTGTTCAGCTACAAAACATCCCTGACTGAAGGTATTTCATGGTTCAATTTTATTTAGATTCCTGATAATTTTGTGAGTGATCAGCATGCCCATAATGAGTCCTAAGTCATTTGCTTCTAGCTAATGAGCTGTCAGTATGTCAAGCACCATGGCTGCACAATGCTGTTTTTCTAGGGCTTGCCTAATTGACTTTTTTTTTTAACACTGTGGAACATCCATAGAGTCCTCTGTTACTTTAACTTTGGTATCAGCTGTAGGAGACAAATGACCTCCAGAAAGCTTTTACAAAACCACTTTCAGAAATGGTCTCTGTCATGCCAGGCAGGATAGAAAAGGCTGTAGCAGCTAGAACAACAGGAGCTGGTGGGCTCAGGGTCAGATTTTTGGAAAGCACTCTGCACTTTCTGACAGAGAAGGTACAGAAATGCGTCTTGAAAGCTGCATCTCAATCTATTTTTAAGCTTTTAGATACTACTGTAAAAACAGTTTGCAATGGTTTGCCTTAACTTAAACATTTTGGAAGTGTCTCAAGGAAACACATTGTGCCCAGGCTGAACCATGACAGAAAACCTGTCAGGTCATCTTACATAGGAATATTCACTATGGCTTTAAACAGAGGTAAGAGAAAGTCTGATACTAAATGATCTAGCCTCTCAAATTTTGACCAAGATTGTACCAGCCATGTCATATGTGGTCCAGTGAAGAGTGGAAGTGTTAGAGGATGAAGTCAGCTACTAGGGTTACAAACATTTAATTTCACCCTTCAGCCTTTCTGCACTAAAGCTGTCATCTCCTAAAAGCCTCGTACTGTCACCTCAAAGAGACAGCAGCTGACACAACCCTTTAAAGTGAAAGGAAAAAGATATTTTGTGATATCATAAAACTGGGGGTGATAAAATAACAGTAAGTGCAGCAAGATATTTGCTGCTCATCTTTCACATCTGTTTTTTCTTGTTGTCACTGGACACTCACAGCAATGGAGAAGCAGTGCAGCTTCTCTTGTATACCCAAAGTGTTTCCCTATGGTGATACAAAGAATACAAAACCTTACAGCAAAGCTCTGCACTGGTTAAAGTTCTTGAGTTTTCTCTGTCTTCCCTGAAGACAGGATGGATATAGACACATAATATTAATACACAGAAAAATAATGGATAAATTGATGGACTATTTTACTGCACAGAGGCCAAGGAAGGAGAATCAGAGAGGTTTTGACAAATCAACTGTGAGGCAAAAACCCCACCAAACCCAGTCATGGTACATAAACTAAGTTAGAGAATCAAGTCTGCTCCATGAAAAAAGCTAAGACCTCACAAGACCCCCCTTGCCACCAGCAGAACAGCAGACTACAGCAGGCAACAGTGCTGACTAGGGCAAAATGTTGTTATTCTATTATATAGGGGTAAATTATTTGCTCAATAAGCTGAACTAAAAGTCCATTAAATATGGCATCAGAGGGAAAGAAATGATACAATAACAGTCTGCTAAGGCACAACTTCAAAATGCAAAGCAGTTCAAAATTTGTCAATTACTCTATCTAAAAACCCAACCAGGTAAGGTAGTGACACCACTAAGAAACCAACTTTTTAATTTTTTAAACAACTTTTTAGTTTTTTTTTAATTATGCTGTTGGCTAATAATGAGTAAGTTCAGTTTGATTCATTTAATTCATTCCTCCTAAGCAGCACATTACAAGTCTACTGGAATGAGATTTTAAAAAATTACTATTTCATCAAAGGTTTTTAATACCCATCTATGATTTAATTTGATCACCAAATTTGATCTATAATGATAGTAATAGATAAAAAAAAATCCATAGTAGAGTCCATTATTGTTGAACTTTATCATCTTTTTGAAAGTACAATGGTAAAATTATCTATTAATTAGATTAATTTCAAGGAAGTTTAAATCATCCTGACCCGTGATACTTGCTTGCAAAGCTTTTGTAAGAGAATAATTAATAGGCAATAGTCCAGGAATATTATTCTGAGCAGATGTGAACCTTGAACTTGCAATCACTAGACTTAAATTCTAACTAGGAATACATCATCTTATGGAAAGCCCAACACCCTGGAGGGCTGAGAGAAGGGAGAGAAGAAAAAAAGATCCAAGTAGATTGCTGTTGTTATATATAGCCTGGATTATTGCTTAACATGACCACAAGCTAGAAGTGACAGAAGTAAAAATTTCTGAATTTTAAAAGTTCAAGGTGAGAAGGACTGTGCCACTCAAATAATGGAGCCTTGTTTAAAGAACATTTCTTACAAGCCATTTAATTTGTTGCCTATTCTGCTGGAAAACTGTATGCCCTTGGGCAAATATTTAACCCTAACCAGTAGCTAGCAGTAAATACATACACCAAGGAAGACAAATACAAAACTTAAGCATGATTTTGCTATTCTTCCTCACCCTTCCATCATGACAAATCAATTTCTACAGATTTTAAGATTAGATCTCTTCCAAACATATATCTGATTCACCAGTCCTAGGTTTGAAAATTTGATTATAAGGTCTTTATGGTAGAATAGCAGTATCTACCAAACAAGGAATGGGAAGTAATCTAGATTAGAATCTTGTATTTATGTGTAAATTCTCAACAGAAATTAATCCCCGTGTTTTCTGATAAACCATGTCACACTGAACTGTGTGACATGCCTAATAAACTGTAAAATGTTTTCCATGTTGATGGATGGAGCTCTTACCTGTAAAACCTCTTCAGAATATACTGAAAGACCACCAAAATGTTCTGTTTCAAAAACTGAAGAGAGGACAGGACAGTTTCCCATGCACAGAGAACACCCTGGAAGCAGGGGTGGGTGGGAAGTGCTGCTCTGCTGTACGTGCTGGTTTGTAACATCTCAGCTTTTAGCACTGACACTGTGCAGAACAAAAGCAGATCAGTGAACCGAGAAACCCAAAACCATGCTCCCAAGGCTTCAGGAAAGATCAAACTGACTAGATGTACACTTAAAATATTGTGACTAAACAAGGAAGGGCTGGAACAAAGGAAAAGAGCCTTCCCTTGAATCCCTAGTTCAACTCCCACATGGCACACATTGAGCAACACAACATGATAAATACCACTGCCTCAGCTATAATTTTAAGACATTTTACAGCACCAAGCAAGAACACTTTTTTTCAGGGAAATACTGTGTATTTCTGATGAACTATTTAGCAGATACTAAATGTGCTGAATTCAAATGAAATGTTTGCACCAGAGAGTCACAGGAAGAAGAACCTCACAGCATGGCCCTTGATCCCCTGTAAGAAGTATTCCATACAGCACTCAGTAAAGCCTGGAGTTCTTTTATAACAAAGTTTCAAGAATAAATTCTACCAATAACACTTTCTGCTATCTCTCTGGGAAATCTAGTGAAGTGAAATTGATTTTCTTTTTTTATTAGCAAGGCTATTAAGCATGAGGCACCAAGAGATGAATGGAGAGCAAGTAACATAAAGAGACAAAAGTGTCTGAAAATGCCTTTTATTTGTTGCACGGTTTCTTTTTGAGAAGAAATCACAGAATTACAGAGTATGTCGAGGTAGAAGGGACCTAGAAAGATCATTAAGTCCAGCAGCCACTACAGAAATAAGATCCTAAACGTGTGGAAAGAACCAGAAAATTTCTCCTAACTTCTGAGATTCATCTGAGCTCACTAGAGACTGTTCCAGTAAAAGTCACATATTGCTAGTAGCCCACTTCTACTGCTCAGTATAAAGAAATTTGAAACTGGGGCTTGCAGATGAGGTTAAGAAACTCATTACCCATACCTCCCTCTTTCCATCCTTTTCTTTTAAACTCATGTCCTCATTGCTTTTTCTTTGATTTTTCTCCTGCTTTGATCATCCAGAGCTGACCATACAGGTTTGTTCCCTAGGTCATTTTTCAACAGAAGCATAAGTGGTAGGAGAGCTGGAAAACAGACCTAAAAGGCATAGGATAGCAGCCCACTGCTGCTGTAAAACAACTGGCCCTTATTCTGAACTTGTATCTTCCTTGTGCACTGTTTTCATGGCTTGTCTTTTATAGATAGCACGATAAAAATATCGTAGGCATAACATTCCATTCTCTGGGAGTGGAACAATTTGGCACACGGTGACAAAGAGAGCAAAGGAGGATGCCCCCACCCCCCAAAACAGGCAGTTTACAATGCATTTATGGTCCTATGAGAGTGGAATGAATTCCTACAAGCAAAATTAATATGATGCCTTATTCTTTAACATCTGAAGGTAGGCAGGAGTAAAGGAAAAATGAAACTTAAAGTGCCTCTTATTTCAAACAAAAGGAGGATATTTAAACAGGAGTGTCTCAGGGGAAAGATTTCATATCACTACAAACAGTGAATTTGTCCAGAATATAACGGCAATGATAACGTTACAAATGGAAGTAAGACATCCTTGCAGTTTCCTGTGAATAGTAAATTAAAGAAACAAGTACCAGAGCTGAGATACCCTTGTATGCATGTGCACGTGAGTGCCCAAATACACTGCTCACCCTTTGCAATTACCTAACTGTAATGTCAGATCAAAGACAGTCAGAGTACAGATGGATGATTTCTCATCTGCATCTGGCTGTGGACGTTCTGTTTGTCATTGGGCCTCGGTGAGAGCACTAAGCAGCGATACACTCATTAGTCCCTGGAGGTTTCTGCAGTTTATGATCAAACAGAGATGAGTTTTCCATCTTCCTGCTGCTTGTATATCATTTAGCACTACAAGATGTTCCATGAATAATGGAAATAATGAAAATCTGTCCTCTAAGACACTCTCCCCAAGCCAGAGACCACATACACTGCAGTTATTAACCAATTATATATGCATTGATGAACTGGCAGCTGCTGCAGGGCAGAGTGTGTAGAGTGCCTATTACAGCTCAGCTTTGCCTGCCTTTCCTCAGCTTGGGAGCTGGCTTTGGATCCTCAACTCCCATTGGAAGTTTTGTGAGAAAATGGCTCTTTCCTACAAAACTTATAGGAATGTGAGTAGCTCTGAGACAACCAAGAAATGCAGAAGTTACTTGGAGCAGAGGTCTGGACAGACAGACAAACAGGCACATAAGCATGGCTGTATAAACTTCAGCTGTGACTGTTCTTCCAGTTATTTCCTTGTGGGCTTGCACAGCACAGTTTTAAAATACATGATAAATAAGGGCAGACTGAGCAGCATTTAAAGTATGGATTTTTTCTTATTTATCTTCAAACTTGAGGATAAAAGAACATCCTCAGTCCATATCATAGCTCTACCTGTTCTTCCAAGGCATTTCTTGACAGTCTCCATTCCATAGGAACAGTAAGACAGGATCCAACTCTGAGTGTCAAATAATTTTTTGGTAGCACTTAAGTACAATGTAACTGCAAAGATCCTTAGGGACTATTTAATAAGGTAGGCTGAAATACTCTAATTCTGGATCCTGCTTGCTTTAGTAAATTCCATAACAAATCCAGGACCATGTGGGGATTCAAAGTTGTAACTATATTAAGCAGCATGGCCAGCAGAACATTTTAAAGCAACTAAGAGAGAATTTAATCCTTTCAAGGCAAAAAGAATTTTTCTTGAACTGTTGCCAAAAATGAGTGCATGTTACACAATGTTAATTCCATTTTTTGGAAGCATATAAGCATTAAGTAGTTCACTGTTAGATGAAAAGTAAGAACTACAGGCAGTAAACATCTTTAATATAAGAACTCACTACTGAAAACATACTAATATTAAGGGTTTGGGGTAGTGGGGGGGCTTGTTATTGGTTGGAGACAGAATGGTTCCTTGATATAATTTGAGTGCAACTTATCTGTCTGCTAACCCTTCTTTCTGCCCATAGTTAATATGCACTTGCAAATTTTGACAAAATGATAAAGAATGCTAGGCTGGTCTTTTATCTCAGACTTAATTAAATTCCCAAGAGAAAAAACCACAAGCACCCATACTTGAGGTCAGATAGGCACAACTCAGCTATTCAACATTCTACTTGACATTTTGCTGGCTGGCCAGTGCGTGCCCACAGCTCCAGACTTGACAGATCATTTGCCACCTCGCATGTCCAGAGTACAGAAAGAGAGAGCAGGGGAGCAGGAGAGTATAAGGAGGATAAAGGGCACATGAGATCACCACACATGGAGTAAAATTTGCTTACTCAAATATCAGTAGTGTTGTAAAGAAATTCTAAAATTCTTTCAGCAGCTCATCAGACATGACCAGCTCAAGTCAGAAGAACCCTGAATGCCATTTTACACATTTATCTCAAATTCACTTCAGAAGATGCTTTAATGCAACCAAGCTGGAAAATGCAAATATTTGTTAAATCACATATGACAATGGTTCTACAGCCACACTGCACTGACAGAGACTGATTCTCTCTCACACACTCCAGCTAATGCAATTTTTTATTTACGCCAATTGAACTATTTCTGCTTTTCATCACTTAAAAGAATTCAGTTCAAGATTAAGAAAAAATTGAGGTTTTTAAATTCCATTAACCAAATGACAGGTTGAAAGGCGCATGTACTACAGCTACAGTAAGTCACAGATCTTAATTGGACTGTGTTATTTTTATATCAATGGTAAAAGTTACAAACTGGTAAGTAGACAAAAATGTATCTTGTCAGACAATATTGCTATGGTGGCATCTCACTAGAGATGAAGAGCAAAATACATCCCATGAGGTTCAGGTGCGTGGGAGACTTATACAACAAGCCAGGGATGGGATGGAGGTGAAAAAAACAAAACAAAACCCACAAAACAACCACAACCACCAAGTTCTGGAATTTGGGGATGTACAATGCACATGGATAGAACTACACAGCTCCTATTCCCAGGGATGGGATTAAATACATGCTCAAGGCAGCAGTGTGATTAGAATGAATTGGTGCAACAAAATGTTCTGAGAATGGAAGCTGATCCAGTTCAAACAAATGAGAAATGAGGATGCTACAATGTCGAATATTTAATTAATGAAAGAAAAACAGAGAAAATTCACTAGAGACAACTGTTCTGTATTCCCAGACATTGGCTAGCTAGCTTGAGAAACATTTCTATTACTAAACTCAGGTTTAAGGAAGGAAAAGAGATGAAGGTGTGGAAGACTCTGATATTGTTCAATTAACATTTTGGTGTAAGATTTTAATGACAGTATCTTGAAAAACCCCATTTAATGTGTAGGGAAAATGTCTGCTCCTGATGGGTTTGGCATGTTCCAGAAATGCTGTCTGATTATACCTCAGCCCAAAAGATTGAGAAAGCTGTCTTAAAGGATTACAACCTACAGACTCACATTTTTGATTTGTACAACTGCTGGAGGGCATTGTGGAGTGAAAGCATTTTCTGAGGGAATTGTGCAGAATGTGCATCTCAAGTGTTTTACACACATGAATTCAGCAAACCTGCCTTCCTGGACAGCAGTAAATCAACCAGCCAAACATGTTAAAAAGAAATAGAGGAGAGTAATACATTATATAATTTTTCTCTGTTTTGTCCTGTGAACACACTTCTGATAGTGCAGAGTGCAGAGGTCTGTTTGATAAAGCAGTTTGATTGATAAAAACTGCGCCATTCCTCTGAAGAATCCACATGAGTATCACAGATGGTGAGATAACTTGCTGTAATTTTCTCAGCAAAGAACACTGAATCAAGCTTTCAGCCTACATAGCAGTCAATAATTTCCAACAAAAATCACTAAAGGAGATTTTTTTTAATTTAAGTAGAGAAAGAATTCTGTACTTGCATCTCTCAAATTTCAATTATCCTGGCATCCACATCTCTGTGATGCTGGAATGTGTTCTACAATCAGCATGTTGAATATTTCTGCCCCAGTGATTCTGACTGCACATGTAGGTTAATGTCAGACCTTAACAGTGATAAGGAAAATAGTGGAAAATATGGGAAAGCAAAAGTGGGGGGAGGAAGGCATAAATAACACTGACAACTGAGATGCTCGGAATTCTGTAGCACTGAGGGTGTGGTCAAGTGATCACCTTGTACTACCTCATATAGCTGTATGTATATTATATATACCTATATATATATACCATTTTATTATACTAGCTGGGTCATACAGTGTCCTTGTGTCTTGCTCACCTGCAGTTATCCCTCATTAAAGAGTTTTTATCAAATCCACTGACCACAGGATGGACAAGCACAGAGTAGACCCTCAATCTGCAGGGGCAGTATGGACTGTAAGGGTGTACAGGAGTGTTCTATAATATCTAACTGGAAACAATAATGGGCCTTCAAAACATGCACTACACACTGGATCTCAGACAGCCTTCTGCAAACTGAATAAATAAGCCTTCTACTGTAAAAAGTGTTTATTCCTACTTCTCTAATGAGCAGCTCTTCCTGTTTCAGCCATAATATCCAATATAAGACAAAGTTATATCAGGACAAATTTCCATTTCCAGTGACTCTTCTGTCAACAGGTAATGACACAAGAATCAGCACACCTGGATTCTCACATCTCCCTGGACTTGGGCACTTACTGCAGTGACTAGACTAACTTACAGAGCTAGTCCTGGTTTGTTACTTGGGAGGCAAATAAAAAATAACTTGGTCCTTTTAACTCAAATGCTGTAGTAACCTTGCTCCCATTAATCTTACAGTTTTTCTGAACAGCACAGCACTTGAAGGCACTGGAGTCTGTCTGACAGTGTTTGCCTTGGAGGTTTACCCTCCGTTGCCTCCTCAGGTTTCCCACATGCACCCTCTGCACACAGAACCCTAAAAGCATTCCCACTAACTGCATTCTTGGATCAGGCACAAAACCAGCTGCAAACCTTCTTCCTCTGCCATTGTGTCTGTTCTCTGAAAAGCCTGCTTTGATTCCAGCTCTCACACCTTTCATGTCACTGGCATTTCACTCCATTCTCACTGGCTTGCCTTTGGACAGCTCTTTCCCTTGGGAAGAAATGCCACAGTTCCATTGATCAACCCTGCTCTGTGTTCAGCAATTTCACAGCAGACTTTATTGCTTGAACTCCATGGCACAATTTCCATTGGTTTACAACAGCTCTAAGGCTCTCAAAGTGGTCTCATCATCATCACAACTATTTGTTTAAAAGGCTGTTCTGCTCTTTGAGTGCTGTCATTCAGTAAGCCCACCTGCACTGGATGGAACAGCATCCTTGTTCCAAGCCTACATCATCTTTTGGTTCTTGAAAAGCAAAAAATGCTTCAACTTAAATATAGAGCACCAACTAAACTGCCAAGGCATCTTTTTACCCCTTGCTACTTTTGGCTGTAGCTGATAAAATGCCAGCTACATATCTTTGCCAGTAATACAGCCTGGGAATTTTCTTCTGTGTTGACCTGTTCACAAGAGTTTCTGCTATGACTAGCTCCTGCAAAGAATCCTCAGATTCAAATTAAGACGAAGAGCTTTCTAGCTATTTCCCATGCAAATCTCACTTTCCATTTTATGAATAAAATTTAAAATTTGTCATCTTTGTATAAGGAATTGTCAGTCTATAATTTTAGAATCCTTAAAAAATTCTATTCCCAGGAGCAGGAATAGTCCATCTTTCACAGAAACCTGGCATTTAATTTCCTTTCTGCTTTTCTGCAGTTTTATTTCAGACACTTTTCTCATAACACTGCTTCTGAACTGTCTCCTTTTTACTTGTTACTTTAGCATTCTTTTACAAAATACACATTTTTAAACTCTAACAGTAACCAGTCTCCTCAGCTTCTACCACTGAAAAAGAATCCTCTGGTTTTTAATTCTATAAAATAACTAGAGTCAAAGAGTATTTTGCTGTGAAGTGCCTATAATTTGTCCCTTGGCTTTTCTGCTACTGTCATTCTTCAGAGAGAACAGAAACCCTTCCCTCACCAAATTAAAGCCATTAGTCCTTGTGTAGCCACAGCACTTGCCAGACAGAACCTTCCACGGCAGCTGCAGACAGCTCCAGCCTGTTAATTGACTACCTGCTCAAGCATTTCCCATCACAATCAAAATGCTCTGGAACACTTGCAGCTTGCCTCTTCAAGTCCTGCACAGGAGCACAAGGCTCCCCCTGAGGCCTGCCCACATGGTGGAAGGAAAAACACCTTAACATCCCCGGAGGAGGGCACTGACAAGGCTGGGACGCCAGGGAAGCGATGTCTGGCCTCTGCATTCCCATGGCTGCCACCTCCTGATGCAATCATTCCACTTTTTTTATAGTGTCTTCTAAATCCTAGCCAACAGTTTTACCCCGACAGGTACAGAGTAAAGAGGTTCTGAAGACATGTACTTATTAAAAAGTCAGAAACTGTGCAACTAAAGTCTCTGTGTGTGAGTGGGGGAACATCACCCATCAATCATGCAATCCCAGGCTTTTCCCAGGTTATCCGTTAGGAACACAAAATAATCCTATTTCATGTTTTTACACAGACACTCCAGACTCTGAGCCCAGTTCTTGTTGCTAACAATAATGGCTGACAGGTAGATGGAGGTTAGAGCAGTTCCATTATAAAGGAAACCCAAAAGAATACAGAGTTAAAGGTTTCACAGCTCACCAACTCTGTCACTGCTTGATGTTTCAGCTTTTGAACTCTTGTCTTTGCACATTTCTCTTAATGCTTTTTTACAACTTTCTTCTGCACTGTTTATTAAAGCAGCTGTGTTGTTCATGGATAAAAAAAAATCTAATAAAAGAGTTCCCTCTTTAAAACAATTAAAAATAAATGCAACAGATGTGTAGCTCTAGTCTTGGCTATTGATTTCAAATCCCACACGACTTTCACTATTTTATTATCATTTACATGATAACTCAGGGTAGAAATTGTTCAGCGAAATGCACAGAGATTCACTTGGGACCTGACCCTGTTGGGTTCCACCCTCCTGCATTTTCAATTTGCCTTCAAGTTGAGTATTCATTTTTAAACCACACCAAACTGTACATATGGCTCATGATAAAATTCTCAAGAGGAGGCCACTGGTTTCAGGAACAACAGTAGAAAAAATATGAAGAGGGTAGTGTGAAAAGAAATGTCAGCAAGGCTCTGCCTGATTGAAGTCTCTTCTGCATTCAATATTTGAATTTTCTGCATTATTTATGGCTACCATAAAGAGTTTAATCCTTAAGGCATCGTTCTGCATGCAGTTTCTTTATAAGCACACGAAACCCTAAGTAGCTTAATTCCAATACAGTTATATAAATTATTAACTTCATCTCCAAATACAATATGAATTTCATCTGAGAAATTGTCTGAGATCCAGAACTTCTGTGTGGAGACCAAATTTCCTACATTCAAGCTTTTACAAGAGTTCTGTGAAACAATCTTTCACTTGAAGGCTATACTGCAGACAAGGATCATCTTGTAAACCACAAGCAGGACCAAGGAAATATCTCCAAAACCAAATATTTACCTATAAGAATCCTATTCCAACCTGCATTTTTAAAATTTGGTCTCCAACTGACTAAAAATAAACACCCCACCACCACTACTCCCACCCCTTTACCCCAAACCCCAAGCAGATTAATCTACAATTTGGCCAATTGTAAGGTACCTTGAGGTAAATTACTACTCTGAGTGCATCAACATGATAACCCAGGACATGGCAAATCTCACAAGAGAAAACTCTGCAAGCGCCACTTCTATTATTCATTCCCTACTGTCACCCTGAGTGCTCTCAGAAGAGTTCTCCAAATGTCACCTTCCCACTAACTTTCACATAGCTACATACATGTGGCTAGAAATACTGCTTCAAGTATATCCCAATGTAAGTGTTCTGTTTCCACAGACACAGAAAATGCATTAGTTTCTTCTAAAAAAAATTATAGGGAAAAGAAAGGAAAAAAAGGAACAAAAACCAAACCAAGCAAAAACCCAAAAGTTGTGTCCACAGAGCTGGTACCTATTTCTATGTTATCCTCAAAACTAAAACTAGAGAGGATGAATTATTATTTTTAACAACACTAGGACTCTAAAGAGCTTCCCCCAATGGTCAGTGAAGTTCACAGGAAGGCACGGGTTGACTTACTTCTGCAGCAGTCCTGACCTTACATTCAATCCATGAGTTTCTGCTTAGTTTGCCTGCATTAGTGTTTCAGTTGCTATTTCTGGTATTTCTACCCAAATATCTGACAAATAGCAACACTTTCTGCAAAGATCTGTATTCTGGTACATGAGGAAATATGTACATTCATTATTAATTACTAGTTCTTATTTCACTTAAATAGTTTTAGCCATCTAACTGAGAAAAAAAAATGAGATAAAATAAGCAGTTCAGAAATGAGATATAATAAGATACATTAAGCAAGGGACTGTTTGGTTAAACTCCTGGTAAGGATCACCTGATAAATCAGCACAGACCAGAATTCACTGTGTGCCCAAAACAGGAAGAAAAAGCTTTGTATTTTGTACAAGTTAAAGAAAGCAACCAGAAGATATAAGTATCTTTCTGAAACCATCCTCAGATGTCTTAAGAGGAAAGAAAGAAAGCAAGCATTGCAAGATTCAAGAATGAAAATGCTGATAACATCTCAGCTGAGCCCATTTTAGGATCTGAGCCAAAATTCAGTAAGGAAAGGACACAATGAGCTTCCAGAGGGCAGGGATTTGTTGTTCCCACAGGCAGCCACTGCTGCTGGTAACGCAGGGAGTGGTTGTGGAGCAGGCAGCACGTTCCTGGGACATGCACTGCCAATGTGTGTGTCTAATTTTTATTGTATATACTCCCCTGGACACAAGAAGTATTAAGAATTCCAACATTTTAAGTGGACTTCTGGGTTTCTTGAGCTAGCCTATTAAATCACTGGTCTTTCTTTCAATCCCAGGTCCCTCGAACTCAATGAGCTCATTCTGCCTGAGTAAAAGGTTCATGTCCTCCACTGTCTTCTTTTCATCTGTGTCTTCAAAGAAAAACTTAGAATCTAGAAAGGTAGATTCTAGGCAAGGTAGAAAATGCTTCCCACAACCAAAACCTTTACGAACATTTAGAATTCTGTTCCATTCCAGTTTTAGTGATGTGTGTGTGTTTATATTACAGTCTGTATTTTGAAATGAGGGAAACTAAGGCAGTGCAGCTAGGTCAAGGAACCTGCATTAGGGTGGATGACTAAGCACACCAGATTCAACACACAAACCACAAGATGTATTACAGTTTATTTGTTGCATATTGTTTTTCAGCACAGCCTTATCTATGAAACAGTTTTGTAAAAGTAGTGCAAAGCCCTCTGATTTCTTTTGCATGGTTTCTTATTTTTTAAAAAAAGCCAAACATCTTCTTCCTTAGAGCATAAAAGAAATGTGTTTCTCAGAGTCTGCTTTCATTAGAAATCAGGAGTAACATCAACTTTTCTACAAATTACCTTTGGAGGCCACATCTGGTTAGCTTAATTCTTCAAAGATTGCCTTGCTCCGTCTCCTTGGCTCTTTCTTCCTTTGTCATATATTGGCTTGTTTTATGTCTGACAGTTCTTTTATTACCAGATTTCATTTTGAATCCGATTTCCCCCCTGTCTCATTACTTCTGTCTTGCTCTCTGTTTGTTCTCTATTTCTTTTTCCTGTCTGACAATTCTCTTATTAGTGGATTTGGTTTTGCCTTTGTTTCATGCTTTCTGCTTTTATTCTCTTGTGTCTTATTTTTGCTTTTTTACTTATTTTTCTCCTGTCAAGGCCTCCTTTACTTTCTGCCTATTCTCTCAAAAGGTATATGCTTAGCTTTTGTTTAAGGTTACCAGATTTCAGCATGCTGTGGAGCTAGTTTATTATATTGCCATGCAGAAGGAACCAGGTTTAAATCAGTTCCTTTGGTCTATGAGCAGCCACTAATCTACATATTTATATAGCCATAAGCTCTGCTTCTCAGCTACTACAACATGTCCTAGAACGAAACCTTCTAGTTTAAAGAGCAAGGACACTGCTTTTAAAGTTCATTACTTTCCCCCAGCATTCTCCATAAGCCATTAGGTTCCCCCCAGTTAGTTCAGACAGAAGGTGACACTCCAGGCCTGCCTTCCCCGTGCTCCTTGCAGGCTGTCACAGCGTGCTGAGGACAGTAAATCCTCTCCTGCTGCACCTTAACAGGCACAATCAGTGTTACCTGCAGCTCCCGTGCCTCAGCTCCTCCCCAGGGAATCAGCTCTGTGTGTGCACCATGCAGCCTTGCTGTGAGACATTTCAGAGGGAAAATGAGAGCTTTTGTGTGCTTCACTGGGGCTAAGTGGGAAAAGTGTTATTGATGAGCTTCATCCAGCTGGTTTGCTAATCCTTTAAAGAGCTCCCTGTACTACCAGGATGCCATGTATCCCAGGGACTAGCAAGCACCCACTGAAATAGCCCTGAGTGAAAGCCAGGGGACCTCAGTTATTGCCACCTGCATCACTCATTTATTTCAGGTGCCAGAACCTGAGGCAAGACCAAGAAAGCACTGCTGGGACAGGGGGCTGATCTGAAAGGAGATGTCTGGCTTATACTGATACTTCAATAGGATGTTTAGTTTTACAGCAATAGAAAACACAACTGGGTGATCTCACTGCAACTGACTACAAGAAGGAGGAGAATATTGTCTCACTGCCCCTTCAGGTTGTTGTTCAGGTGTTTTTCAAATTAAAAGGGAGGTCTTGCAGCCATAAATTTTCTCCACCATGCTTATGAATGGAGAATTCTTCTTCCAAAGGCACCAGCAAAAGGAGCTTTACAAGATTTCTGGGTGAGAGCTCAAACTGATTTATTATTTGTCAAGAGACACATTAAATAAACTTGGCCTTTTTTGCTGTAATCAGCTGTCTGAAAGACAAGCTATAAGCATTAGAGTTTTCTTTAATGCCACAGCACTTAGGTTAGAGAAAGCACAGTTGAAGCATCTTACATTTGGAAGGAAGGTGGGATGTCAGGATGAATGTTGCTTGCTGGGGCAGTCTGTCCCTCAGTGGGGAATTGGTTCCTGTGCAGTGTTTTCTGTGTATGTTTCCACTGGAGGGGAACAAAGTTGTAAATTGCCTTTGGTAACTAAAGTTTGGTGAATCACAAGGAGGATGAAGTGCCATGTCCTTCTCATAGCCTGTAATGAGGATCTCTGTAAAGTGATTCAGCATTCCTTTAAGGCTCGTCATTGCCAAGGTGCAAGAAGCAACCTTCTGTGAGTTACTTGCAGGACACAGCCTCCCTATTGCCACTGCAGAAATTTTCATGTTTGTTTTTTGTCACAGAACTCCCTCATAGCTTCTGGTTCTTTAGTCTTAAAAATCAAAAGCAGTACTCCATACAGTACTCCAAACAGCAGTACAGACCATCAAGGCAGCGATTTCTGCTTAAGCTTCTGAAAACCAAAGAGAAAGCAAAATGTGTGCCATGCACTGTGGGCTAGGCATACTGGCACCCTGATCAATTTCCTACTGAAAGCTAAGAAACCAAAGGGATGTAATGCACACAATGATGTGGGGCAGTGCAACACAAAACTTAAAGGCATGCAGCTATGCAGAATTATTTGCTGTATTTAAATCTTATGGACATACTAAAAACTGCAGCTGTGTGAACCAGATACCAACTTGCTATGCACAAATTGTGTTCTTAGATCAGTATCAGATTCGCAGATTCATCAAACTGATGATGAATGAAAAAGAAAATAAAGAAATTTCTCAGAAATGTACTGATGGTGGGGCAGGCTCTTTTTTTTTTCTTTAAACAGATGCATCTGCACGAATTTCTCCAGACTAAACTGTATTAATCACATTACCACAGTAAGTCCCACAGCAAAGATGATTCATCTGCTCTGCTGATAAGGAAGGCCATCTCTGTTCCTGCAAACCAGACCCCTCTCCACATCACTTAGCTTCCTATCTTGTGATTTAAATAGAAATGGGACTAGACTGCACACCCTTGACACACAAGTCCAACTAACATTTCAATAACAGTTCACCACTATGCATAAAAGCCCTTATTAGCTGTCTTTGAGTGCTGCTGAACCTGACACAGCACTAAACTGTGGCAAACAGGCTGAGATTAGAAATTTCAAAACCATTTAGATGCCTTAAGATGCACTGTCGTAATCTGCCTTTGGGAATGATCTGCCCTCACAGCAAAAGCTACCACATTAGCAACATATTCCAATTCCCACACACTCTCCTGCAGCCAGAAGCCCTGTTTCAGCATTCTCCACTGTTTATGCTGGATTTAATCACAAAAAGCACCTCACGCACCTTTCCCAGGGCAGCTAGAACCAGGTATGGTTTTTAAACAGGTATGCTGCTTTTAAACTAAATCTGTATGACTGAGATTCCTTTTTCCCCAGCATCTCAAAAACTGAAGCACTTAAAAGGCAAATAATAAATTTCCTGCACACCACAGAAATTGGAGACTGATCTCTGTTCAAATGCAAGACAAACACTGCAGACCTGCCCACAACTCTGCTGTACCTGTTAGTCTCCTCCAAACTGAGACTGGCAAGTTGCCTCTGCCCTACAACTGTTAACAGAATTCAGACAATCCCAAATGAAAGATCCAAAAGGCATCCAGGGTCCTCGGTTTTTCAACTTCTATGGCTTGAATTCTGGCCAAAGCAGTGACTGCTTAGAACCCAAAGGCTGATCTGGAGTGAGGAACTGTTCCTAAGTTTCTGCTGGAGCCCCTCTATACCATATTCAGAATAACTGCATGTGCCATAACTATCATGGACTTGCACACTTCTGCAAAACTGTATCCACTTCACTGAAACCTAATTTCACCCAGAGTCTGAAATTAGTTAATTCAAACAGCATCCTGTTATAAATTTGCTGGGAAATATCCCCTCATTTTTTATCAGCAAGATGACAGAAATTTAAAACACAGTTTATATTTTTCAAGGCCAAGAATTTCTGGCTTTACAATAACACTATTGACGGGTAAATAAACAGAAAAGAGGAGGGTAAAAATATCATCATGCAGGATAATATTCCTTTCATAAATACTCAAATTATATATACCTAGCAAAGACAGAGCAAGGCAAGCTCCTGAACTGAACTGCTCAGAGAAAGACTTAGATATTGTTAGCAGATAAAAGGTAAGTTCTGAAATTAATATCCTTTCATTTCTCATTCACATACTTCACATTAGTTGAGATAAGAGTAAATTACCTCAAATGCATCCCTTATTGAAAAAGTAAGGATATATTTCCATAACCTTAAAATATACAGATTCTCCATTTTGATTTCTTCCATGTTTGTTAAAGATGCACATAGTGCCAGTGTTTTTCGCCTGTATCTTGCCCTCAAGAAAAGCCTATTGTATACAAAAAAGAAGTGTAAAACAAGGACAAGGTTTGGGCCAAATCTACCTATCTTGTTTTGTCACCAACCACTTGATCCTATTTTCTCTAGGGTTACAAAGCATTTAGATGCAAATGTCAAGTTAATGCATATGAACAAAACAGTACAAGCAAAAAGAAGGCAACGTATGGATAAAAACCACTACTAAAATGTGTACATGTTTCAGACCACACTTCAAGACAGCTCTCCCTCAAAAAAGCTTGAGTTTGCCAGTAAAAACAGCATCCAGCAAGCAAACAAACGCATTTATTTCAGGAGCCAAAGACCAATTCACCCTCCCTGTAGAAACTCTCATGATTGAAATGCTTTGCTAATTGATAGTAAGTATTTTTCTGGTATAGAAATATTTCATCTACAAACATGAAGTGAGCACAGCAGGCTGACTCTGACGATGTCACCCAGAAATGAGTTGACTCAGTTGGGCATCCCTTCCAACCTCACAAAACCACTCTTCATCACTGTAGTTCTAAAAGCTGTTCCAAAACTTCACTGGTTTGAAAATACATACAAGAAGACAGAAATTGCAGGGGAAGTAGAAAAGACTCTAATATTCCTTTAAAGCAAGATAAATTAAAGGAAATGTTATCCTTGGACACTTTATTTTCTTATTAATTTCAGACAAAACCCTGTCTTTTGTGGACAATAACTTCTGATCAATTGGTTCTAATTGTTTCAAAACCAATCACTGAATTTTTTACAAACCACAGGAAGACTGCCAGTGAAATCTATGCCTCACCCTTACTAAGACTGTTTTATGAGCTGTCATATCCTGCAAATTTCATTTAAAACTGAGCTCTGCCTCTGAACTATTTAACAATTAGATGAGATGTTTTGCTACAATTTCACTGCAATTCAATTGAGAGTTCAAGTGAAAGAAAACTTCAAAATGCCACTCAATTTATACTCATCCTTATATTGCTTAAAATACCCAAGATCACTTCCAGCAGAAAAACCAATTGCTGCAAAAACTTAATGAGCCTTGACATTTCATATTCCACAGACTCAAACACGGACAGACAAACTACAGGTTGATGTTGTTTAGAATACTGCAGGGCACCAAGGGAGCACCCCGGGGTAAAAGCCCCCTGCTGCTAATGGTGTGTGTTTGAGCTGAGAGCAGTGACACACATGCACAGGGCGAGAGCTCCTGAGGGCAGAGTCATGATACAAATGAAGCTTCCTCTTCAGAAGGAGCTGAATTTGCCCATGTACATGCAAAAAAGGGTAAAAAGGGTAAAAAACCAGGCTGAAAGTTAGCTTGAGGAATAAAGAAGCTGACATGTGAATTTAGGATATCATCAAGACACAGAAAGGAAATAGATGCATGCAGTAGGGAGAAGGAAGGGATGCCTGGAGAGAAGGACAACCATTATTTGTCCATTGACTCATAGAATCACTTCAATGTCTCAGCTGGAAAAGACCTTAGAAATCATCAGGTCCAATCACTTATCTGACTCCATCAAGTCCACCATTAAATCATGTCCCTAAGTGCAACAACCATGACTTTAAAACATCCAGCCCTCCCAGCCACTCCCCACAGGACTCACTCTCCAGGCCCTTCATCAGCTCCATCCCTTCTCTGGACACGCTCCAGCCCCTCAGTGTCCTTCTTGTAGTGAGGGACCCAAAACTGGACACTGAGGGTCTGGCCTCAGCAGTGCTGAGTACAGAGGGACAATCCCTGCCCTGGTCCTGCTGGTCACACTATTGCTGACACAGGCCAGGATGCCATCGGCCTTTTTGGCCACCTGGACACACACAGTGGCTCACCTTCAGCTGACTGACAATCAACACCCCAGGTTTCGCACCAGGGACCTTCCAGCCACTCCTCCCCGAGCCTGTGGCACTGCACAGGGTTGTTGTGACCCTGTTCGCCATGACATTCACACCTCATCTGTCAGCCTAAACACAAAGAAAACCTGTGAGGCCTACCTCGGTCTGTCCTTGCTTAGAAACCATCAGTTGCAAAAACAGGTCTGCCACTAAAGCCTTGACTAGAATAGAAAGCACTTAATACTTGCATGAAACAAATAGGAACTGACTGAGTCTGCACCGACACGAGATTTAGATGACGGCCACTAGAAATAGTGAGCAGCATTCCAGTATTTTTCCAGCATCGTCCCTCTCATTTATTATTTTTAGCTTGCTGTTCTAAGAAAAGAAGTCGCAGATGCCTCTAACCTGCCTGTCTATTCACCACTTTCAATAGTCAGATTTCCTTGCAAGTTTCATGAAAATCCTCTTGACAGAGCATACCCAGAAATTACCTACACCCACTGCACTTCAGGTCCATACCCATAGACACAGAGTAGCCAGGTACCCAGGCCTCCTGGAGCTCAGGATCTCTGACAGCACTGGCCGGAGAAACCCCTGCTACAAAGAAAAAGAACTAGACAACACCAAGGAAAACGTCAGAAGTATGGCAAGGAGATGCTCTTTTGTAAAGGCTGTGGAGAAACAGCCAGAACAGCAAGAGACATTGTGGTGTGGAAGGAGGGAGGGAAACATACAATTACACTGGAGCCCCATCCTGAGGGAAGCACGTTGTGTGAATTGCATTACTGATGGAATGACTTTTTACTCATTAAGAAACTTGAGAGAGTCTGTTGGTGTCTGTTCTCATTGCTTCCAGAACAGAGAGATTCATTAGGAGGGTCAGGTACCAATATGTCCACAGGAAAAGTGAGTCAGTGTAGGGTGTTTGAATGTCTGCAAAGGTCACAATTAAAGTGCTCACACTCCAGCAGCAGTGGCACCACCCAGTCCAAGCCTTATCATGGACCAGCACAAGCCAGAAGCCACTACAAAGACTTTTACATAAATATATTTCCTGTTATCAGGAACCAAATTATTCCAAGGAGAAAGTGTTAGGGTTTTGTTTACAGCAACAATTGAGAGACAACAGCAAATTAACAGAATTCATATCTCTGATAATCCTTTTTGACAGAATTCATCAGCCAGCTCAGGAGTGCTGCAGTTTGTTCTGATTAGAAGGAGAAATTTACGATAGAACCAAGTATCTCATGCAATTCTGTCTGATAATTAAAAATTGAGAAAAAATAAAAACCAAGCAAATAAACTAAGAATCCTCTCAATCAATAAAACAACACAAAACAATCCCCCCCTCCAAAAAAAAAAAAAAACCCAAACGCACAGATTTGCCTTGAATACAACAGAAATTAAAGTAAAAGGAGTTATTTTCTTTACTCAGAGTTCCAAACTTCTTTCTAGCTGACACTTAGTCTGGATTTTTTGGCTTTTACTCTGAACTTGAACGCCAGGGATTTTGTGACAATTTCCAATGCTTTAAATACAGCCCTCTCTTACTGCTCCAGTACCCCATCTACTTTCTCTCTCACCTGTATATCCAAGGCTTGATAAAATCATTTGCAATGAAACCTTCTGCCCACATGCACCCCGTGCCTGCTCGTGTTTGAAGTGGAAGCTGCTGTCACTCTACCATCTGCTCTGTAAAAGAGCATTTCTGTTTCATAATGGTATTCCCAGACAAAGGGCAACTTCTGCTTCCTCGCTGGCAGCAACAGTTTTAGTCCAATTCAGAACAATATCTATTAGCAAAAATACAGGGCAAAAAAATACTGCTTTTTCCAACATAAAAAGAAAAAAATATCTTTAAATAAAGCCACCTGAAGAGCAACCCAAAGGGCTCTGAAGAAATTAAGGAGAGACAGTAACATTATACACACGTGTGTGGGCCTGTCCTGTTTTAAACCCTTTAAAAGGAACCATTTTGATGCTAAAGAAAACTATAAAAATTATAATGATGAAATGCCAGCTTACAATGTCCTTGGATCAAAGGCCATCCAAGGCCCCCTACCCTTGCAAGTCATTTTAAACATAAATCTTCACTCTTTATTCATTCTCCTTCAAAGCCTGACTGAAAGTACAACCCATTTGTGACAGTGTGGGAATAAATCTAAGGAAATGTTTGAATTCTGAGTGTCTGATCCTACAACTTTAGTCTTATATCAAGCAATCAATTAAGAAGGCTCTTTTTCTTTTTTCTCTCTCGCTTTTTTTTTTTCTTTTTTTTTTTCTGTGTCCAGGCAACACATCAACTCTTCAATGCAGTGTTGTGGAGTTTCACACCCATGACCACTACCTCTCTCTTGTTCAGGCCAACATCTCAGTTCAGCCTCAGTGGCTTTCCTCCCTTTCCTGATCATGAGCAGATATTATGGATTCCATGCTCTGTTTGTATTCGTTGGTTCTTGCCTTTAGACATTGGATTTTTTAAACTTTCTTTGAAAAATTCTCATTTCCTGTTCATTTTTAAGGTCAGACTTACAAAACATGCACAACCTACCTGTGCTTGATATAGCTTGTTAAATATTTCATTTTATTTGTGTTTTTATTAGCAGAATTCAACCCTCTGGGGCACTTTTACAAAGGATGCTTTTGAAATGTAAATGTGATTGATTTGACATTACATCTTATATTATTCTTACTTGCAACAGTGCCTTTGGGAACAAGAGGATGGAGTTTTCTTTTTACTGATGAAAAGGTATTTTCCCTTTTCTACACACAAAGAGCCTATAAATTTCTATAAAGAAATACCTGTCTTCATATGTTCACGCTAACCAACTTTTAGCGCTTCTTCCATTTTCTGAATTGTTTTGGGTAACAAAACCAATAAATTTGGTACTCCCATGTAAGATGCAAATTCAAATTTACACACAGTGCAGACACAGTTCCACCTTTAACAGGCTGAATAGTACAAACCTCACCAATATTATCCCAGGTGCTAATGAAAAGTACATACAGCAGTTCAGCTCAGTGGTTGAGAATGTGCTGCTGTGTTTGCAAACCCCCATTATAACTCATTCATGTAGGGAGACTCACTTGACTGTTTTAAAAAGCAGTTAAATAAACAACAAATCCTTTATATAACACTAAGTCCTTTATAAAGAATGTATTCCAGAAGAATATTCCAACACCTGTAAATGATGGGCTAGCACACTCCCATTTGAAACCCACATGTTACACTTTTCCCTGTCCCCAAGAGGGTGTAATGATCATAGATAACATATTTCACTGCAGACCTGCAATCTCCTCCTTGTTTCAAAGAAGGAATATTTGTGAGACTTCTACAACTCATCAAACCCCAGCTATTTAGGAGAAATACTTCTGACTGCAATAAACAATGGTAACTATTTCCAAATAGTGCTGTATTGTCTGGGGAGATATTTAAAGTAAAGCGAGTAACTAAGAAGCGATCTGCGTTTCACACGCATGGTATTAAAATACACCCACAAGAACAAAAGGCATTTGGGTAAAATTTAACCAATATTAAGGATGGAGTTTTTCCAGTGAATTGGTAAAGCTCAGAACATGTAACTAATTAGAACAGAAGGCTGCAACAGTTAGACTCTTTCAGAAAGAATAGTTAAGGTACGTTGCCATATGGTTCTGAAAACTCATTTAATGCAATCCAAATAGAAGAACATGTGCATATACCCCTGTGAGTTTCCCAAGCATTAATACTGCCTTTTAACTCAGCCATTTAGTGCAGGCACAACTGTTACTGAGCTGCATGAGTTCAGACAGTGAAGATAAAATTAAACTGTGAAAAGATTACAAAAGCTGTGAAAACAGCATAAACCAAGACAAATACTCACCTATGTGTTATATAACATAGGATGTTCCCCTCTGCTGAAATAAGCTTGAAATACCAAAAAACTTTTTAACTTCAAAAGAGCAACTGTATCCTTGCACAAACTTGCACAGTAGTTAGAACAGCGTGGCCATGCAGCAGATCTTGAGGCAAAGCACTTAATCTATATAATATCTAAATTGCAAAGCTACATGCTCAAAATACAGAAAGAGCCACAGCTATAAATCACTTATAGAAAAGCCCTCACATTTGACAGTATCAGGTGCCATCTGTCTCTATTCAAGTGTGCTCCTTGGAAAAAAAATCAAGAAGAAATTAGAGTTGAAGAAAGAAGTTGGCATGACATTCATGAATCTAACAAAGAAACTGAGTTAGAACGGACAAAATGGCATTTAAGACCTTGACCAGTGAAATATGGTTGTCATTCACTACTGTGAAACTACGAACTTTTTTACTAATAAAGCAGCAGCTTTGTTAGAAGTTAGCCTTGCCTTCAACTAGGATGTTGCACTACTGATAGTGATCCAGAAATAACACCAAAAGCAGAACTTTTGCTCTTCCTCTGTCTGAAAAAGTCTGGACCTCATTAAAATCCCAAGGGTTAGTTCACCGCCTAACATATAAACCATTCATCCTTCCATCCCAAAAAAGAAAAAAAATCATGCCCCAATGAGTAGTTTGAAAACCTTACTCTCTATTATTTGCTCTTCTGCTGCAGCTATTCTTACCTACTGTGTCAAGATCTATCACTGTTATAAAATCTTTGACTGCTAGTTATTTTTACCATTGCACTTAGCATGTTTTGGGCATCAAATAATATACAAAGTAAGCCCTTTTACTGAAACCTTGCCTAAAGTAAGAATGGAAGACTATTTTTTTATTGTTCAATTCATAAAGCTATCTCATATCCATAATCCCAGACTCATTCCTTTAGGAGGGAAAATATAATCCCCTGGGAGGTTTCAGTAAAAATGGAACTGTGCTCCAGTTTTGTAACTGGTAATTTCCTCCCACAAGCTGAGGGTTGATGTGGACACCCTGCACAGGTTCTGCTGATGCCACTGCTGACAGGATAATGGCCCTGTATTCATACCTGTTCCAGTTCCTCAATCTTAATCACCTGGAGGCTGAAGACACTTGCTTAATTGTGTATATTTTACAAGCAGTCAATGCAAAATGAATTACTACCTCTTCCAGTCCTCCAAAAGATATTTTAAAGGATTTCCAGATGTATACAGTTTTTAAAAGCATCCTTCATTGATTTATGTCTTTGCCATAGATCTGTGTGCTTTCTGTACTCTTCAATCTGAGTCTGGAAAACAAGGTGCCTTTTCTGCATCCCAATGCCTAAATGCATTCATTGACATTTAATAATATGTTTTACTACTCTGGCCTTTGAGTGTGCTGTATTGCAACTGCTTGGGCATCCCATCGTTTCCCCACAGGTCAATGACACTTCTAAGGAGGGAATAAGCAAAATTCTGTTTGAGCTGATGGCATCAGTTTCCTGCTGCAATGCCTTGAATTAAACGTTGTAAATAACAGGAACAACACAAGGCAGCTCATGGCTGTGGGTGCCAGCTCCCTTCAGAAATTGCCTTATGGCCACCAGTGAGGCCACTCTTGGAACAACAGGCCACACAGAAAGTTGCACTGCCTTCGCTTTTAAGGAGACAAAAGATTTTGCAGAAGGTTAATTCAGAATGTAATGTGTCTGAGAATTTTTGAAAACCACAACACTTATTTTGAAGAAATTTCTGTGATACAGAATGCATGGCAAAACTGTAAAGAGCATTAGCTTAAGAATAATTTTTTTATGTCACTTCCCTGATTGGTAACATTTAGCTAGTGTGGAAAATAGTTATTTAAAAACCCATACTTTAATGTGCAAGCCAGATATCCAGATACTCTCATAATCTTCAACACTGCAGATTTTCAAGAGTAGAACTTTGCATCATTGAGCAGTCTTCCAAGAGAACAACATGAATAATATACATTAATTTATGATTTATTTATCTTTACCCTGACTGCTTTAGAGTCTATATCCTCATAGCATATTGAAATGCAGCCATCTCTGGAACAGAGAAACTGGCCTCCCAGAGCCCCAAACCAGCTCACTGTGGGAGAAAGCAGAGAAAAAGGTGCCAGAACAAACATTATCTGAAGGAAAGGTGTCACAGAGATGTCAGTTCTATATAGAGAAATGTAAATGTCTCATCTGAAAGCCTCCAGTTTTATGGGAACAGAGGCAATGAAAGACACTTCATGAGGGCACACAAGTTAGAGCAAGCGACACACTTCTTCTAGATGGATAGTTAATAACTAGTGATCAAAGCTTTCTTCCTTGAAATCAGCAGAACTCCTACTGCTTTCCATGCATTTTCCTTCCCATAGCTATGCTTTGATACAGGAAACCTTAAATAAAGGTGAATAAAAAACCACTTCAATGAAGAAAATGCCTCTTTTAAAAAATAATTATTAAAAGACCCTTCTTTGTCCTTTCACCCTTTTCCTTTTCCACTCCAGAGAAGGCATCAAAATCTGGTTTTCATCTTCTCAGATCAGCACTGCCTGTTGTTACAACTGCACCAAAGCTGACTGATCAGTTTGGACGTTTTGGTCAGCTGCTTCCTATTAACAATCTTTGTTCTGAATAATACTCGGGACAAAACAGCTGAACATCAGCTACCTGAACACACGTGTCTAGCACCATTTTACAAGCCCTGGTGTCTGGCTGACTTTCCCAGAAGGCTGTGTCATGCCTAGATATGTTTTTTGTGTCCCAGAACATGTGAAATGGCATTAGACACCTGTATCAAAGAAGCAGAGCCCCATCATTCAGTACAGACCTTCCCAAAGCAGAATCATTACATCAGTCTGACAGGAGCTGTTCCAAATTCAGCACCTGTGTCAGGACAGAGGAAGAGGAAGCTCAGAGCTTTAGGTACTTTTACATACAGTTTAACTCCACTGTTGTCTCTCAGATTCCCTAAAGAGCATATGGAGGGAGCTTACACATTTAAGACTGATGTATTCTATAAATTCACTGTACACTTGAGTTTACATATTAGTCACTGCTATTTTGTAACAGTAGATTGTTGCTGTAATATTAGCATTTCATACAGCTTCACAGTTAGGGAAGATGGAATAATCATTTGGGAATCCACAGGGGGCCAGCAAAACCAAGTAAATGTTTTGCTATTCAAATTGTGGTGTGAAGGCAGAATTTTTCATCAAAAGTACTGGTACAGATTTTTCAAAATCTCTTTAAATACCTTTCGTACAAACTCTGTCATAACACATACTAATGTTTTTTTCTTACTGCCAATCATGAAATTAATCACTGCATTACCTAATTATTTCTAAGATCTTTATGATTCTTAGAACATTCTTTCTACACAATTTCCTTTCTCATTTTGTAAATGATTGAGAGAAAATATTTTTAAACATGCATTACTTAAGAAAACAACTATGATAAGAATAACAAATGATTTCTATCTGCTGGCAGAAAAACATTACAAGTTAAAATAATTTGACTGAACCTTGAAGTGAAGTCTGGATTACAATATTCAGAATTAGGCAGAAGAAAGTGGGGTTAAAAAAGAAGGGAACACTAAATCGGTGGAAAGAAAATCAGTGAATTTCTTACTTTACTCTTCAGAAGTAAGGTCAGCAGGTCCTTGAAATTTGAATGAATGCTTGCATTAAACAAAATGTACAAAATTGTAATGTTTTTTAGGAGCAAAACTCCACTGAACTCTTGTAGAAGAAAAACATGTTAAATTGTATTTCAAAATATTTCAGAACCTCTGTTGTTTTAGACCAGAGAGACTTCTGGTGCTACTCCTTCTGCTGCAATTGATTTACTTGCACAGAAATCATTCATCTATCAGTATGGAAAACATAAATGTCAAAGCAACTATAATATATGTGTACCAATAAAGTCATCTGTTATGCCTTCTTTTCTTTTTTTTTTTAACTCAGCAAACAGAAAAGGCTTTATTAACCTTCAGCAGAACACTAAACAAGGTTTTTTAAAACAGAGGGTCCCTGGGTAACTTCCATGCAAGTGATCTTCAGAAGGGACAGTGAGCCCAAGCTGCAGACCAGTAACCAAAATCTGCCAGTGCCAGTCTGTCCTCACCAGTATCATTTAAACCTCCTTGCCTCAGCTTTTTGTTGTGGGATTATAAAATAACAGAGTCATAACACTGATGATCTGCAAGGTCAACCTATTCTTGTGGCTGATGCTGTCAGTAAATTTAGTTATAAAGTAGCTCAAAAGAGAGCATATGTCTGAAGAACCAAACATAGGCGAATGTGTCTTGGGAGAAGAGATGACTCACAAAGAAGCAAAAGACACTCACTGCCTCCATGTTTTCTAGCAGTTCTCAAATCACTTTATTCAACTTACTGAACCATCTCCAATTAATTTCCCCTTAAGGTAGTATGACTAGATTAAAATAAACAAACAAAAAAAACCTGAAAAAAATGCCACAACCGCACAGACACCTCTGCTCAAGAAAAAAATAAAAAGGGAAAAAATTAGTTAAAAAAGACCATACCCCAAATAGTGTAGCTCTGTGTGATGAGTTCATAGATGAAGTTAGAAATCAATAAAGAAATCTCCTCTCATCATGTACATCACAGGAATACGGCCCTGGTGAGGGCTCATCAATCACGCTGCACACCATTAGATGTTCCAGGAGCAGTCACACACTGAAAGGTGGGAAACTTGGGAAAGAAAAATCAACGTGATCTGACCATTTCTGAGAGCAATGTGATGGAGAAGTGCCTGAGTGCAATGCCAAGCTGCTGCTGCTCAGGAGGGACCCCAGGGAGCTCCCAGGCTGCTCTCAGCACTGCCCTGGCTGGGCTGTGAAGTGACACCTCCTGCAAGCCCTGGGCAGCTCCCCTGGAGAAGGGATGCAAGGGTACATCCTATGCTCAGTTTTGGTCTTGTTATCAACTGAAAAATACAAGAGGTGAACCAAAAGATGAAGCACTCATGGGAATGCAATGCTGATGATATTTTAGAAGTGATCTAGAGCTGAGAAATTCGGGAGGAAAAAAATTGAGGAAAAATTATCTGTGGTTTGAATGAGGATCCTTTATCAACATTTGCTCTCGCATTTAAAAGCCAAAAAATAACAAAAATAGAAGTTATACATTTGCTGTCTAGCAAAGAAATGTACACCAATAAAAAAAATTAATACTAAAGTTCTATTTATGTTTCTATGAGTTAGGTAACTTTGTATTTTTTGTCCAAAGTGTTTACTATTAAACAGTGTGTAATCACAGTACATTCTAGGATCAGTGGTGCTTGTGGAATTCTCAGTTGGTGAGGATCTCGAATTTTTTAAGACACATACTTTTGTGTCCAATGCAACAGACAGCAAAGAGAACAAATTCATACTAAAGAGGTGCAGCACAGGCCAGAAAAGTTTTATACTAATTGTCCCCCTCCTCTGCCTCCCCAAAAAAACAAACAAGAAACCCCGCCACGTTATTTTGCAGAAGATGCTGAAACTGCCTTCTACACATCCCACCTGGGTGCTCAGCCCAAGAATCTGCACTCCCAGGGAACCTGGGGACAGAACTCTGAAACCCTGCTGCAGGCCAGGGAGGAGTGCAGGGGCATCACAGAACATGAGCTATCACAACAATAGGTAACAACAGAAAAAGGTACATTTAAATACAACTTCCCCAACTGAAAATAGATTTTTAAACATTATTTACAGAATATGAAAAAATCATATTAGGATAATCCTGTTCCAACCTAACTTAGTATTCAAAATCCACTTACTTTAGAAGTTTAAGAATCTATATCTTTTCCAGTTTTTTTCTTGCATGCTGCTTCAGGAAAGCTCTACTGGGTCCCACAAGGTCACACCAAGAGCTGACTTGATACATCACAGCCATGTATACAGGAAAATGTTCAGCATAACATGTATTTTAAATATGTATCTTTCTCCTCAAAGGACCTAGTAAGAATATTGTTTCTGCTCTGGAATATCATACACCCTGTGCAATGCATTATGGCTGTCTGGGATCAATACAATATCAGGAGGATTTTTTTTCTTTTTGTTTTCCCCGACTAAACCTCACAAATTCTAGCAGGAATAGCCTGTTATGGACCTCTCTATCGCTGACAAAGAAAACAGGTCCAAGCCACTGTTAGGTTAATCTTTCTTCACAGCTATCTCTCATCCCTCCAAAGGCTGCATTGAACACCTTCCAAATGACAAAACAAACAGGTAGAGTGAAAACAACAAAGAAAGAGAGACATGAAAAATAGTGGCTCTTCCTTTAAAGCCATCCAGAACATGAATTTGAATTTTGCATCTAATTCCTACACACTGTGGCTTACAGAAACATGAAAATTTTATAAACAGAATGGGAAATAGCTTGAAGAACACAGAACACATCTGTTAACCAAATGGAAAGGATCTTAAAAATTAAAGAGGTTGTGGAAATTATTTGGTTTATTCTTCTGCATTGCACACAATCATTATGTGTTCTTCACTTCTAATTGAGTCTTCTAAGCTATAAGAGATTAATAAACACAAGTGCCCAGCCATAATGTCTGTTTATACCAGTCTTTGATCAAGCCTAACTACAACAAATTGGGAAGAGTCTTTAAGTAATTATCAGCATTATTACACAAGAACAGAAAAATACTTGCATAACATATTTCTCTTGGACCAAAGCTACCAGTAGCAGTGAGGGAGGACAACCTTAAAATGCTTTTGAAGACCTCAAAGTATATGAGAATATGAACTGACCCAAAAGAGCATGAATTGACCTGGATACAACAGGATACAACAAGAGGATACAACATGCTACACTCACACTAAAATACACCAATTTTGAAGGTAAAGGTGTTCTTTATATCGTGTTTTCCATCTATTGTGAGGAGAAGACAAGGATGGACATGAGGTCAGCAAGAAAATAAGACTGACTGAGTATCACCATAAAGGGAATATTGGAATGGAATGCCATCACTGTAAGTGGGCTGACTGTAATTTATATTAATGATATGCATAATGCTACTCTCTTATCCACCCAGGAAAAAAAAAAAAAAAACACAAATAAAAAAAAAACACAACAAAACCTCAGAACCCCACATACACTGCAAACCACATTTTACTGTTTGCATAGGCTCCATTTTGAGGTTGTCAGTATATTGAAAGAATCTACAAGATAATTAATGAGATACAGCAAACCAATAAAAAAGGTGTATTTTTCTTCTATGTCTTGTTCTACTTCATTAGCCAGCAGGAGGAAAGACTTGGAGCGTGCAACTCTGCAATTTGTCTGTTGTCTCAGAAACATACCAAACATATTTGATATGCTGGAGGGGAAAAAAAAACTCCTTGACTTCCTTATTATTAATCCACAGCTGAGAAGTCATGCAGTTTTCATGCATCTGTACCTGAAGAGCCAACAAAAGTGAGAAAACCAGATGTCTATGTCCTTTGGTGATACAATCCAGTCTTGCCTTTTTTTTTTTAAAAACACATATTTTTGGTTTTTAATCTAGAATCAGTACAATGAATCAGGGAAAAGACAGCCAGTGTTGTCTATAGCACATTGCCATTACACAACTAAGACAGACACTGATACTTCATAAAAGAGCAGATAGTTTATTTCACTACCCCCAGAAAGGCTCTCTTCTAGAGAGATCTATTTTTACTTCTTCAAGACCATTAAAATATGTACACAGTCAATCCTTATTCAGAGCTAAAGGCAATTTTTAAATTACCAGTTATGATGTTAATTCTTTGCTAACAAGATTTGTGATTTATATAGCATGCACAGTTTAATATAACCATAATTTGCTCTCCTGCTGCTAATTGATGAAAAAGCACTAAATACTTAAACTTTGAAGAAAAATTATGAATCATTTTCTAATGTGCTATTGTCCATTCTTGTAGACAAACTGCTCAAAATACTAAAGATGATGATCTAAAAATCAGTTCTAGGATCACCTTTAACTTCCACACCATGAATACCACAGTTACATACCATAAACTAATTAATATAGTCTCTTTCATGGCAGTGTGAGTAACAGTAGAGGAAAACGGAAGGGCAATAAAACATAAAACCAGAATAATGTTGTTTGAACAGAATTTCCCACTTGGTTATGTGCAATTTTCAGAAAAAAAGTTCTATTGGTGCACAGGCATACATAATAACTATAAAACAAGCCTTATTTAAAACAAACAAACCCACTAACATTTCCTTTTAGTTAGTTTATAGAGCTTTCCAATTCCCTCAAAGCTTTTTATTTTAGCTAGCAGAAATTCTGGTGAAGGTAGCCAATGTTTGTTCCCTGACATTTCTGCTGAGAAGAAAAACAAGGATTTGCTCATCTTGCTCTCTGAATCCACAGTACATGTGTGAGAAATAATCAATAGATCTCGGCTGCTACTGCAGAATATTTCTGCAAATAATCACTGTAGCTGTAATCCTTGGGCCAACAGATGGGGGATCATCTCTGACTCTCCCCTTTCAAGAATGAAAGCTTAGGTGTCCCAAAGCCATCCACTTCCTATGTAACATTTCCAAAGCACATTTCTGGCTTGCGTGCACATCACAGCACGTCATGTGGGCCCCTACTGTTCCAGTTTTGATGACTTTTTCCCTCACACAGCTGCTGAAAATTTGTTTATTTCAAATGCTCCCAAAAAGTTGCCAAAATTGATTTTCTAACTTTCCCCAAAGCTCTTAATTGTTTTGAGGTTAAACAGCAAAAAGCACCAACCCTCAACCATCCCAACCCACTCCTCAACCCCAATAATTAGCATGAGCCAGATCTGGGCAGCTTCCAATCATAGTAAGGTCATTTTGGCCATGCTTGGCCTCCCCTTTGGCTCTTCTGTCAGAATTCCAGAGATTATCTTTATTCATGAAAATTTTAACCAAAAAACCTCAAACCTGCAGTTTTCAAGGTTGCACGCAATGGCATTTGTACAAACCAAAGCCTGCCTATGCCAGAATCCTTTGGGATGTGGGAGTGTGTAATTCATCTGACTACAGACCAAACCTGAAAATAATGTCTTCAATATTAAATGCTTGCACAGGACTAACTGACTAAGTCCAACAAATATTCTTTAGTAGGCATAAAATACTTACTTCTCTATCAAGCAAAACAAGACTAAACAAACCCCCAAAAACGAACAAAAAAAAAACCCAGAATAAATAAATTACAGAGTTCCTCCTCTTTCAAATATTTGTATATCTCTGAAGAGAGTTTTTCCAGGAAATTCATATTGTGAGTTTACAGTGTACATCCATTTTTTATTGGAATTATGTATAAAAAGTTTGCTTTTAAGCTCCCTGGAACAAGCACTGTGCTGCTTGATCTTTATTTCAAGACCAAGAGGTCCTTGTCCTTAATTAGCTTCTTAAGGTTGTAAGGTTTTTAGCACCACCTCAGCTTAGATGGATAAAGCCTTAGCATAATAAGCTTACTAGAAAGCTCTACTTTACAATCCAGAGCATTACAATAATATATTTAAAACACGGTTCCTCATGTACATGTAGCAGGACAAATGCAGAATTATCAATGATATTTACACACTTCTACCTATATGCAAATTTTGCAGCTACATCAATAAGGCTTTTTAACTAAGACATCTTTACAAAACACAGATGTTTACTTAAAAAGCTGAAGTTAAAGAAAGAAGTTTTAGTGAGAGAAGACAATTCCACTTAATATCCAACCACTACTGAAGACCTTATATAAAAAGAGAGGCATATGTATCTAGAAGGGCAGAAAATCATGATACCCAGATCACTCACAGAATTCAAAAAAGGCTTTTTCACAAACAGGTTCAGGGCAAGGCAGACTCCTAGGGTTAGTCACAAGTGTAATTCTAACACAGAAGATCATGTACATGCCCTAGGGTACCAGAGAGTTTAGACAAACTTGAGTTAATGGAGACTGCTCTCCTAAGATCAAAAAGAGGAACAACAAAATTAACTTTACTTGATTAAAACAAATTTGATCCATTTCCAGAAGAGGGAAAAAAGCTCAGCTCTGATCAATTAAGATTCTTTGAGGATACTGCCAAGATGAAAATCACAGCATAATTCAACCAATTCTTTTTTAACAGAAAAAAGAAGAATCTGAGGCAAGTTCTAAGGTGAGCAATTAATTAAGACAGGAAATTATTTTTAGAAATAATTAAATTTTACATTTCAAAACAAGCCAAAGGTTACAAAGTAAACTTTTAGTAAAAACAACATCTCTTCTGCTCCCATTTTTGCCCATGGCCACAAGCAGAGCAGGATCTATGCAGACTCAGCCCTCCCAGTGGGGCACAATGGAGTAAGGCAAGTAAGGCTGACAGTAAGGAGACACCTGAATGCAAGGAGTTTTGCACTCAGGTGAATTCCTTGGGAAACCTTGGACCTTTCTGGAGACCAGCACATACACACCATGTTCCAGCACTTCTGTGGAATTAGAATCAGTATTTTCAAGTGGAATATCAGCATTATAGATAACCAGCAAGAGCAGAAGATTTGACTTTTAAAATACTCAGTGGTCATAAATATGAGAGCGCTGCAAATTTTATCAAATGCAAAAGAAAGCAGATCATGTAAGAGAAGGGCCCAGGCTAAGAGCAGCTCAATAGTGATAAGCTCCAACTACTATACTGTACAGCAAAGAAGAAGAAATTCTTGCAAAGTCTTTCCATTAACACATGATAAAGGGGAGGGAATGTATCTCCAAGATCCCAAAGTCAGTGATGGCAGATGCTGAGGAATGCTGCTGCTATTGGAACAGAGCTATGGGCTACATGGACAATTGGTCCAACCAAAGTATTCATATTCTTTTTTAAAATACAAGCTGGTGAGGCTGTTATGTGCAAAGAAGAAAGTGCTGAAGTACAAGTGAGGATGGAAAACCACGGGCAGCTGCAGTAAAGAAAATGAGCATGAACAAAGACGACCATCACTATCACCAAAAAATTCTGAAGTTCAATCAAGTTTTCCATTCACAAATTTCCAAGGATAATACAAGTATTCATTAGGGAGGTAACCAGTCTCTGTCCAATTCATTTTCAGGAAAAATAACTAAAAAAAAAAAAAAAAAAAAAAAAAAGCCAATTCAAACAGGAAAGAAACAGGAAAGATAATAGTTTCTCAAGCTTGTTATTTTATGATTATTCTGTTATGATTTTTTGGCATATTCATGTATGAAGCAACATCTAGACACCTCTCCATTTTAAAAGTGCTTGAAGAGATGGGGAAATACAGAAACAGAAAAAAATTCACATTAGACTCCTTGGCTCCATCCTCATTTATTCTCCTGCAGTGAACTTGGTGACAGAAAGGAATTAGCTTCTTCAGATACCTGGTATCAGAAGCTAAAAATACAGAGTGTGTCCCTCTGCACACACACACAAACAACAAACAGTAATCATGACAATGGACCAGAGACCTGTCTCTGAGCATACTGATGTGAAAGGAATTTAGTTAGAAACTGGAAACTCTTCTCATCACAATGAAAAATTGCAGTGAAGTTTGACAGAGAGAACTCGAATAAAAGTAGTCACATTATCATCTGTAATGGGCAATGGCTGCCACAGGCAACAAACATAATTTGGATTTTTCAGCACAAACCAGGAACACCTACATCAAATTCTAGAAGCATTTTCAATCCACAATTTCTGTCATATGCCAAGAAAGTGTAATAATGCATTTAGACAAAAAGCAGATTGGACAGTTGCCAAGCTGTGCGAAATGGCCAAGTCATGCTATTATGAAATCTTATAAACTAACATGCAATAGATTAATAAGGGGAAATACAAATATAAGAAACAAGTGAGAATACTCAGGAACTCTATTATAAAGATGTACAGACACATGCAAAACTAATGAGCAATACCACATCCAGAGATGACGTGTGGTGCAGGCTTGGAGGCCACTCATGCAGTACCTCAGAAGGTAAGAAAACAAGGAAAAAGCAAATGCTGAAGTATAAAACATGGATAAACAATACCAAGAAGTGAGGAAATCAGAAGAAGCAATACCCAAGACAGTAATGCAATAGTTAGTATAAGGGGTCATTTGCACTAACTGTGGTACAGTGAATAATTGTATCTCAGCTTCCAGACAAGCAAATAACATATTGAGGCAGGCAGGAACAGGGATCAGGGGCTTGGGAGACAGCATTTTGCATGAGTAACATTAATGCAAAGGCCTGTTTGCAGAGCAAAGACAACACTAGGTATAGAGCAAGAGACACATGTGCACAAAGTTCAAACAATTAAATGTACAACATCATGCAAATTTCCTCAGAATTATGCAGGAAAATAATGTAAAGCTACTGTAAGACTGTATTAAACAGCCATAAAACTGAAGGAAGTACACAGATTATAATTATATACAAAAGCAGCAAAGAATAAACTCAGAGTGAAGTTTCAGAAAGTAGAGACAACACAATCAGTGCCTTCAGTTAAAACAAGTGGATGGCTGCTCCTGGCAATGCTAAAATGAGCAAAGTGTTCTTATGAGAGATGAGGCTGATGCAAAATAAAGATGCAGCCTGAATATGTCTCTTTTAACTTGATACAGCCATCAGAGGTAGCATGAAGTTTATTACCAATCATCCCACCTTGAAGTAGTACGTGACTGAAAAGAAAATCACATAACATGAGGCCAGTGAGATGGTGCTTGAAGGATCATTCCTATAAAAGGGACAGTCAGTACCTTGTGTGTGAAGGTCACTATCACCAGAGGAAAAATACACACCTGATTGAAAAGAAATTTCTTGTAGTAGTATTTGCATGTGAAAAGTTTGGTTCAAGGATGGGAAACCACTCTAGTGAAAAGACCATAAATCACCAGAGAACTGCTAAAAAAAAAAAAGTCAAGAAAAAAAGACTGAGGTATACATAACTGACTTGCCATCCAGTACAGCTGAGATTACTCAGGCTTACATCCAGCACCTTCCCAGGATGAGGCTCTTTCCCAATAACACAAGTTCCCAAGAACACAAAGACCTTCCCTCTCTGCATACCTGAGCTATGAGGTAATGACACAAAGCACAATTAGATATGGTGGTAGCTGAATCTCAGTGAGAAATTATTACTGAGACAAGAAATTCTCTAAATATTAATTCACACCTGTGTAATACAAGTAATGGATGCCCCATAGACCTCAGTCAACAAAAGATACCTGAGCCCAATGAACAAATGTAACTCACACAATGGTGTCCAGTCTAAGCACAAGGAAAGACATTAACACAAGGCAGAAAAAGCCTTCCAGATTGCTGGCTAAATGGTTAGACATTGTAAAATTACCCCAACACTGACAAACAGCAAAACCAGAAGTCAAAAATGACGAGAAGAATACATCTATATTACATTCTTTTGTTTAAGGGCATGGAGGTGTTCAAGACACAAAGGGATGAGACACCAAGTTGACACAGTGGTGATTAGCTAAAGGCTGGACTCAGTGACCTTGAAAGTCTTTTCCAGCCTTAATGATTCTATGAATCCAGGGTTATGCTGAACATCAGCCTTAACTTCAGCTGATTATTAGGCCTAACTTCAGCCACATTTGAAGACAGTCAGCCATTCAAGGCAAATTGCACAGCAAATCTGTTTAGCAGAGGCTAACTTATTCATAAACAAATTGCAGAGGGTTGTGATATATTTCACCAAAAGAGCTATGTAAATGTATTCATAACAAACCAAGTCATAACTGAGAATGCTGAAGAGGACATAATATGCTCTTGAGATGTGATCAGATGACCACAACACAAAATGGTAAATTTTTCTAAAATATTGTTGTATCAAGAATTCTTCTTTACTCCAAGGAAAGGTTCAGACATGCTTAAGAAAAAAAAATTGAGGTCACTAGCAGTTCAACACAAATTAAACTGTGAAAGGTTCACACCTTCAAAATCAGATAGGTTTCTGCCATTGAAGCACCATTTCTTTCACCTTTCCTTGACTTGCATTTATTATATAAATATACAGACAAATTTTTAAAGAATAATTAAGGCAAAAGGAATGGCACATTTTTTCAGCTTTGCCTCTTCAGATGAATCAGAAGGGTATAGGACAGGTTCCCAAGAGAGGGCGTCCCAGCAGGAGAGTATGGCTGCATTCATGGAACGCTCCAGCCAGGGTCCAGCAGGAAGGGCGTTGTCAATCAGTGTGTCACCACTGCAGCTGTGCCACCACTCCTGGCTCTCAGCAGGGCCCACAGGCACAGTTCCATCCTCTGCTGCTGCTGGAGTTGGTGGTCACAGCCCACTGCTGCTACTCCCCTCTCCCTGGAGCTGCACAGAGGATGCTTTACACGCCTGAGGTCCCATTTCAGTCCCTGCTGGCTCACGTGTCTTTTCCTTAAGCAGCCACAGTTTATTACTCGTCAGTCAGCACAGTTATGTTCACATCTCTGACTAATTATTAAAGAATACTAATACAGAAGATTTACATGAAAATGGACTTCACTGCCTTGGATAAAAGCAGAATTAATCATGCAGAGATCTCCTCTGTGCATTTGTAAATGTGGTAGGGAAACCAGGACGTCTGGCTGTGTCCCAAGAATGTGCTCATAGCACTAGAGCTATCTAGTGTAAAATATCACTTTTTAAGTAGTAGATTAAATAAATACTGCATCCCACAAGTGGAGAAATTTAGAGCCTTTTTTCAAAGCTCTTTTATAATATTAAAATATCATTTTTATGCAAGAAACCTTGAGTCTGGGAAGGCCAGGTAAAGACAAATAATCCATTTGCCACACTTCCCAAACAAACTAGTTTAGGCAGAAGCATGAGCTTAAGCAGAGTAGATTCCATTGAGTCATCCAGCTCCTGCAAGCAGCACAACTGCAAGAGATGACTAGATCTGAGAGCTTGAACATTGCAGAATGTGTAATTGCAATTATTGTGCTTCCTATCCCTTCAACATTATTGCAGTGTTGGAGGATCCACCTCCCTTAGAAGCAATTTGGTTCTTAACCAATGAAAATTGTTTCTGCAGCGCTAGAAGAAAAAAAAGTCCAACTTCAGAAGCAACGTGGAATAAGTAAGACATGGTCTTCTATTTGAAAAGGTTAAATAGCTTTTTCAAACTCTTTGGTTGCTAATTACTTCCTTGGCTGGCAGATATTTTTGGTTAAGCTGCTGGAAGAGTTGTTCTTCTTTGCAGTCAGGAAGAAAAGAATAATTCTTCGAAGACATCTCCATCTGGAGAAAGCACAGGCAAAACATTAACTTCGTCCTTGAACTCATGGTAAGGATTGAGCACAAGGGACCACTTGAGGGAGACTAATCCTAATTTCAGCTACCTGAAAGCTGAGAGTGAGACTTGTAAAATGGTAATTCCTCCTACATAGCAAGGCACATGTCCTTTCTGACCTCTGTATCATATACAACTGCATCTCACCCAAATAACTTCCATAAAGCTGAAAGTTATGTACTTCAATTTAGGAGTGAAATACTTAGCCTACTGTAACTACAGGACAGAAAAAGCCAAAGCACCAGTGTTACACAAAGCCTTTGCAATGGCCAGGAGCTAATGAGCAAAGGAAGTCCAGACAGTTCCAAAAGCCAAACCACACCTCTGCAACACAAAGACAAAACACTCCCAGAGCTCCAGCCAGGCTAAGCCAGAGGAAAAACCTGAATGATCACAGGTCTGAAAGCAAATCACTGCTGAGAGAGGCAAGGGAATTCTCTGCATCAGCTTCCTGAAGATTACACTGACCTGACCTAATTCATATCCAGATGTCAGCTACAACCTGGTTTTGATGCTCCCAAGGAACTCTGATTTCACCAAAGTCAAAATACATAAGAAGTACAGGCAGAGTGCAGAACAGGAATTCGTTCCTGGCAGGCAATTATCAGAAAGCGTGACGTATGAAATATAATATAATCATCACATTAATGCAGAGTTCTACATAATAAAAGCTAGTTTCTTTCAGGGTTCACTGGAGGAAAGAAACAGGCCAAGGAACCTTTAATTGCACACTTCCAGTAGGTACAGATTAAAGAACATCTCACAAAAACAGAGCAAAACTATTATTTTGACAGAAGGAGACAGTTTCTCCTTAAACGCAGTGTTTAACGTAAGGCCACTGTCCCCTTGGAGCACTGTTCCATCCCTGGAGTGCAGTGAAAGCTAACTAGAGTCACTAATGGCACGTATGTGACACAATAGGTCTGTTGATAATATTACTGAACTTTTTAGCACCATTTGTTCCTGTTCAGCAGATCCTGAAGCAGCAGTGAGTGGTGGTGATCTGTTACATGTGGACAGTTCTGTTTAGAATTGGCTGCACTCTTGGTTGGTGAAAGCAAATCCATTCTCTCACTTTGCTGGGTTTATGCACACTTCTCCCCAAGTTGATTTTAAGGCTTCAAGGCCAGAAAAACTTCTTTTATGACTTTTACTTACTTTACATGGATTCATAAACATACTCATAAAGTGCATCTAATATTAGCACATAAACACATTATCTAGCAAACTGTGAGCAACTCAGTTGAAAGGTGGAAGCTCTGAAAAATATCATACCTGTATGGCACAACTTTTCCAAAGCCATGTCCCATTTAATCTTTCCATCTCTGTTTCCCTACTTTTATTCTGCCCTAAATTACCTGATTTCAACTCCCTCTCAAATCCTCCAGCTCTTTCTCCTCCTCTCTCAGATTCAACCAGAAGACCACCTGCCTAACTCATGCAGTGGGCTCACAGCCTTATAGTGCCTTTCATGCTTGTGCTGCACAGTTATCACTTGATCTCTGTGAGGATCAACAGAGCCAAAAGCACCACTGTGAAGCAACTAAAATGAGAAAATGGGACACCAAAAAAAAAAAAAAAAAAAAAAAAAAAAGGAAAAAAATAAAAATAAAGAAGAAAAGGATGAGATAATAGCCCCTGTTTATATGCAAAACATTAGGCAGCTAAACTCAGCACTGTGACATAAAATAGTACTGACATCTGCACTTCCAAAACGTGTGGTCTAATCTCCACTGGAATCCCTAGTGCTTAATCTGCCAGTCACCACACATGGATTTAGTATTTACTGCCAGGTATTAACTTGCAACTGTTTCAAGCATAAAAATCCTGAGGATTGGACAATACAGCTAAGAAAATATGGTTTTTATCTACTTTTTTCACAAAGATGTCCTACCTTGTTTTAATAAATACAAAACAATCCTCCTGACTAAAAATTTAATTCTATGCTTCATATTTAGCTAGTATGACCATAGAAATATCCCTGAACCAGAGTAAAATGTAAGGCTAAATTCTCATTAAGTACAAAACAAATCACACAGTGCCAGATTAGAACTAAATCTCCTTTACTGTAAGTGGCAGAGGACTGTGGCAGGGAAATTTCTGGGGAGGTTTTTCACCTCTGGACCACACCATCTTCTGTAGTCTGGAAGAGCCTTGAATTTTACCCCCAGGGTCCCTTTCATTAATCTGGATATAGACCCTGAGTTGTAAGAAGATAGTGCACTCCTTAGCCATGTTATACAGGTTTCCACTCAAAAAGCAAAGCTTTTCCTTTCCTACCTACTGTTTTTTTCCATTTAGAAAGTGGAAGAATAAATAAAATAGATGGCTGTATAAAAGAACAAACAGGGAAAGATTATCTCTTTTAGGAAGGTCAGGAAACAGCTAATCTGAGACAAATGTAAATAATTACCTCCAGTCTCTACTTCCTACAAGTAAAATCGGAACTGCACACAGTTCAAAGGGTTTCTTTGTGTTCCTGTTACAAGTGTCATACAAATATTGGGCAGAGGTTCCATTCCTCAACTGCTCTGATGAGGAACCAGAGATCCTGAGACTGTGCTGCTCACTGGAGCCCACCTGCCAGAAGATGAAGACAAACACTTTGGTACAAACACAGGCATCCCATGACTGCATGACTGACAGTGATAGAAATAAACTCCCAGCTCTCTCAATAAATGTGAATCTCCCAATTTCCAGGGTGATTTTCCTTCACATTGTCCTGACCTATTCACAGCATATATTGAATGTGCTATATAGCCTACACTAAACTGGCATTTCAGGACAAGGGTTTTGGAACTTCTCTAGAATAGTTATCAAAGTCACTGTCATTTATGGCTACATCACTCATTAGACACTTTCTCCTTGATTGCTATTGTTCATCAAATTTCTTCTCACTTCATTAATATTTTCCATGCAGAGATCACAAGGAACTACATGCTAGAATATGGCAGTTTCTTCACTAAGGGAGTCTTATATATTTTATTCTAACAAATCCAAATATCTTTTCTCCCCTCTCATTTCAATAGGTGCAACCAGACAACAAACATTTTTCAGCCCATTCTTGGCAGAGCTCCTTTAAACACTACAGTCATTCTGCTTGCCAACTCATTTACCATATACTCTCTTCTGAATTGGAATGACCCTCACTGCAGTAAATTTTAAAATGTAAATGTAGTCGGCAGGCTGCCTGTATTTGCCCAACTAAGAGCTATACATTCATGAACACTTCTGTTCAAGTAAGCAGAGGGTGCAGGAGGTGCAGGACTAGGTGTTTATTTTATTTTTACTGGCGATCGTGTTTCTGTCTGATGGAAGGCTGGAAGCTTAAATAAAAAACCTCCTTGAAATGAAGGTCAGTACAATCAGATACTTAGAACTCGGGGTTTAATTTACCATATGAAGGTAACTGAAGGAAAGCATCAGAAACTACTTTGCACAATGTGACTAATGCCGAAAAGCCAGCATACCAATTGCAGCAACAGATTTTTGTATGGGGTGCTGAAGCATTTTAAATGTCAACATAGAATCAGTTTAATTCTCCAGCATCCAAACAGTTGTAAAGAGCAACCCTGAGTAAATTTGCGTGCTAATTGTGAGGTAACACACCTCAGCATTGGCTACAGGATAACAGATCTTCATTACCCCTAGAGAAAAAAGTTGGAGTGTTGGTACTGACTGAGGAAATATTTTTCTTGTGCTAGGCTGGTATCTAAAAGCAAATACATTTTTAAAATATTATGAAATACAAATCAAATCACTCTGTAAGAACTACAAGCACAAACTCAGTAAACACCATACTCAAAGGTTTCCTTCAAACACACTACGCTTTCAAATCAAATTTAAAAGTTAATTGTTTAATTCTGCTCTGAAAATACTCCAAAATCATTATCAACTGTATCTAAGCCCAATTTTCACAAACTCAAGCTAGCGCTGTACAGAACCAGTGAACTTTTGCCTGCAGTAGCAAAGATAAATAACAACACTGTTCTTCAAGATGTCCCAGGACTTAGTTACAAATTAAATAATACATCACCTTCTTCAGGGAGAAATTGCGTAGCTAGAACCCCATGAAATGTTTGATCTAGCTACAGACTAACTGCAGACAGACATCTCCTCAGTGTTATTGCTATTGACAAAACTTCCACAACAGGGACACAACCTAATAAACCAAAAGGATCAATTATTTCTGCACTACATTCCTTACCATCTCAGTTCTCCAAACCCTTCAAGTAACTTCCTTAGGAGTAATTCAAAGCAATGGCAAAGAGTCCTTGGAGAAGTGTGTTTGACTTTACCAGACTTCTGAAAACTTCTGTGAGCAAAGATGCAGCATTTCTCAGATACACACTCTGGTCTGTACCAGTTTCTCCTCAGCAATACCTCTATGAAAACACTTTTCTTTTGATGGCATGGGATCATTTCAGCATCCCAGGAGAGCAGCATCCCTTTCTTCCCCAGATCCTCCCACACTTCCATCCCCAGCAGCTGGCTCCAGCAGGAGCACAGCCCAGCACAGCGCATGCACCAAGGGGCACAACCAGTCACAGATCCAACTGCTCCAGGCTGCCTCTGTGCCTGCACCTGTGTGTGGATGTGTAACTCCACTGAGAGCTCCTTCCAAAGCAAAGCACGGATAAAATAAAAAATACCAGCAGTTATGTCATTAAATACTTCTCTGCACAAAGTGTCTGAGCCCTCATTTATAAAACTCTGACATTTTGCCACCGCACATGCTGCTAAGTCCAAATACCTTGTTAGAAATATGAAAATATCTGATAAAACTTCTTTTCCTAATTCTTTATCTCACAGTTCCCAATTAAAATGCTCTTAAGCATTTTATCAGCGCACTAACTTTATGCCTTTTTTAAACCAATGAAATATAGAAGTTGCCTAGACATCATGTCTTTATTGGCTCTCTTAGATGGTAGCACAGTAGACAAAACTTTGATTTGCAGCTGATATGAAATGAATCTGAATTTGGTTCCACATAGCAAATGAACACAGAGCAGACCACCTCCCTCACTTCATCTGATCACCAGATAATGCACCCAGCACACGCAGCAAAGTAACACAGCTGGAAAACCTAGAAATAGGAAGCAAGTTGAACAACAATGGACAGACACCCTTCTGGGAGGTGTGAAACTGCAGCACCACGTTCTGGTCTTTGTAAACTGTGGAGGGAGAATTCCACACACACAAATCCAAACCTTGGTCAATCCTCTCTTTAACCGAGTCATTAGTTTTTCTCTTCCTTAACCTGTAAGCCAAAGCAGGTACCTAGTGATCCAATATGGGTGTAATTTGACACTCCTCAAATTACAAGTTTAGATCCTATCAGCACTCCAGTAAATATGCTCAACTTCTTGAAATTTACCTCATGAAATCTTGCAATAGAATCAAAACAACAAGAAAGTATCTTTGCCAAATTTTACCCAGCTAAACCACCATTCCACTCACATGGGTACATAAATGAAATAATTGATCATCTTCCCAACAATGCACAAGATTTATATTGATTGTGCCATTTAAAGAGACTAAATAAATGCCATATTACTTCTTACAGTGAACATAAAGAAAGAGTAATTACAGAACTACTAGATGGAAAACAATCACAGTATTTTAGTTAAAGAGTCTGAGACTAAGTAGTGTAATGTACTCATCTGCTGTCTGTCATAATGAAGGCAGTAATTTGTTCCAATACCATTTACGTATCTTAAATCATTTGGTGCATGATAAACTTCACAACAGCACTGCAAAAGCATTTAAAAACTGTAATTTTGTTAGAAATAGGAGTTCAGGACTAGGATGGCAAAAATAGGGTGTGATTAAAGTAAGACACTTCACTTTCTAAAGTTCCAGGAGGGGTTCAGGGGCAGGAGAGGGGGTGAGGTTTCCTTGGAAACTACTCTACACGTATAGTTGCACTGTTTAATATGGATTAGATGGCACAGTTACTACAAAGCAAATATAATTATTATTCTTTAAACTGAACAAATCTAGAAAACAAACATTTACAATCTCTAAGAAACATAAAAGGATGCTCAACAGGAGAGCTCAAACAGCAAGAGTGCACAACCAGAGCAAAAGAGAAAAGCCACCAGTGTCCAAGCTGTGAAAGTAATACTGAGAATAAATCCCATGTGTGTCCTCTTGTGCAATGAATGACTGCCACAAGCACAGTTTAGTCTTTTATTTGCTTGGTCTCCCTACAGTCATAATTAGTAGGACATGTTCCAGTTGGCACAGGTCTTGGAAACAGGCAGCCTTTCAGGAGAACAAACTCATTTAAACCCATTTTTGTTAAGAAGCATGTCTTTTTTAAGGGCCACACATAAGATATTTACTAAGAAGCAAACCTTAAGGGTGGAAAAAAAATGTTTATAAAACATTGGCCAATCATCACACTTTACAGTTTAGCCCCCAGAACCATCTGCTGCTGCCCTGGAATCCAGTTCTGAATGGCCTTGATTTTAGGATCACTAGAGTGCTCTAATGTCAGCACAAGGACTGCAGCAGTCACCTGCCCTGCAGATACCCATGCACATGGTTAAGTATTTAAATATGCATTCAAAACACAACCCTCACAAAAAACACGAGTGGAAATCAAATGAAACTAAAGGCTACAGCCAAAGGCAAGGAAAGCTCACACTGTTTTTTAAACTTCACTCAAGTTTACAATCAACCGTTAAAAATTTTTTTAAGTTTGCACAGTTTTCATCATTTCACCTGAACTGTTAAATTAAAGAAACCACAAAAAAGATAAGGAGGAAGAGACTATTTAAATCACTGTGGTTTTTAAGCACTTGAAGCTATTGCACTACTGCAAAATAAAATGATAGAAAGATAAAGCTATTCAGTTTTTTAGTCAGAGAGAGATCAAAGTCAGCCCTGAACTGCAAGTCTATTTAAATCAGTTCTTGATACAATAAATTAAATTTTCAGATACAGAATGCAAAAATTCAATAGAAAAATTGATCTACAAAACCAGAGCTGTTACATGAAATATTCTCTTATTATGAGCCACCTAAATAGCTGTCAGCTCTCCTAACAACTTCACGTTACAGGAACAGAACACAAACACCACCATCACATTAAATCCAAAGCCTATATGCAATTACTGCCTTGGCATTTCCTTTTTTTTAGAAGACATGCAGTTATTTAGTAGAAGGCATTTGATAAGGAAACACTGAATAAGTACTACTAACTGTTGGTGAGAGTCTGTTCACATGCTGAAGTGAACTTAAATTTCCTCATGGGGTGGGATTTTTGTTTTCAGTGATCAGCAAAGCACTGTATTTCTGTGCACTATATTGATGGTGCTGAATTTCATTACACTGTGAAATTCAAAACCAACCTCTTCTTATGAAAGAAACTCCATGAAATAACATAAGCAGGATCTTTCATGACTTGGAGAATATTCTCAATAGTCCATGGAAATTTCCTATCACAATAAAAAAGAAAAACAAGACCAAACTACTACTATTATTTTAAAAGCCTCTTGACAGAAAAATAAATTACTAATTAACAATTAGCTAACTATAATTACAGAATTAGACATACTTTTAAAAACTACTAGCTTTTAAGCATAGTAAATACTAAAATCTAAATGTAAATGCTACAGACTTGCATAATACATGGCACCAATTAAAGCAGCTGTCTGGGAGCAGGGTACCCCAGTATGAGAGCTGTATTTTAAGCACCATCTATACAGGGTTATTGCCCAGTTTATTTACTGCTGTTATCGTGATCTATGGCAGTGTGACAACTGCCACAATCACAATGGAGTATGACAATGGAGTGTCACACAGCTACCAAAAAAAATAATTTATGGCAACTGCATGTTTCTTGTTTTTAGCAGTGATCTAGCACAAAGCCTTACTTAAGTACAATTCTTGCAAAATACAGTATTGCTAATGTCAAAATCTATTCCAAAAATTTCCAGTGATTTAAACATAGCTTCAGATGGCATTGAGTAAAGAGCTCTAAATCAACTGAGCACTCCTCTTAAGTATCTGTCAGTTAAGAAACAAGTTCACAAAGAGGAGGAAAACCCCCAACATTCATCAAAGGGAAATGAGTTTCAGATAGCTTCAACACTCTGTGCTAGAAAGATACCACAGAGGTGGAGATGTCATCTCTAAAAACAGAGCTGTTATTTATATTTGCTCCTTCTCTAAACCTAATGCTCAGCATTCCAATGCAGAGTTACCAATTTTCCTCTTGTATGGAGATCAGAAAAGGATTAAAAAATGAACCTGCATTGAACATGGACCTTTCCTGTCCCTTAGACATGCCCATGCCCCCTGGTTAAATCCTCTACCACCAAGGCAACAGCTGATATCTCCACTGCAGGAACAGCAGCTGCATATAAAAGCAGGTTTTTTATTCCCTACATAGATCATCTGCTTATCTCACAAGATAATTAGCAAAATTCAAGAATTTAAAAAAATTAAAAATAAAGTCACAAAGATTGTAAATCTGAGCAAGACATAATTTGCTCACAATGATACAGTAAATTAGTAGACAACCCCAGTATTTCTGACAATGAAGGTCAAAGGTCCTCAAGAGGACCATATAAACTCCACTTTCACTTCTCCCTTATACTTAAGCCATTTCTGAGAACAAAGTGGAGAAGGTAAAACAAAGGCTACTAGAGGGCTATATAATCCATTACAAATGTGCACATTTAAGTTTTTATAATTTAAAAATATGTAGATATAGAAAATTCAAGTCTATTAAATTGTCCTGTCTTAGGTTTTAGAACTTCTAGAAGTATGTCTTACTATTTTTAACATCTTACCACACACCTCTTAATGTGTACTAGTCTGCAATAAAGTCGTTCTGCTGACTTAAATGCAGCAGTAGTAAAGCTGTGCAAGAAGCAAACTAAATTAAAACATTATTAAAAATAAAGGTAACTAAACCATTGTAATTTATAGGTGCACACTGAATAGAGAGTAACTTGCTACCTGCAAAAACCCAAACAAACCAACTAATCTGTCAGTCAATAGTAATCAATCAGGTCTGCTCTCTAGGGTTTTTGGTACTGTCAAAAGCATTTAGGAATAACTCCAGTGACAAAGCCAGAGAAAAACCTTCCAACTTGTCTGTCTATATAACACATCTCAAGTAGTAGCAACTTCAACAGAGAGTTTATTTGCAGTTCAAAAAGCCCATCAAAGTACTTGTCAAACAATGGATACAGAGGATAGCAAACAGAACATCACTTGGATGACATTCCTCACACCTTACTAACTCACAATGAAACGCAGAGGCTGCTCTGGCTTCAGGAAGCAGGACATGAAGAACCAGAAGAGCATAAATAAAGCCTAAGAGAGATGGAAATCACATTTCTTCTTTGTTTGCAACTTTGTTTTCTTGAGGTATCTTGTTTCTAGATCATTAAAAAAAAACACCAAACAAACAAAAAAAACCAGATTCTTGTAGTTTTACTTTTGTGGGTACTTTTTAATGTCATCTCCCTTTTTACCCTCCATTTCATCATCCCACGTCCATTTGTGCAAACACATAGAAGCTCACGAGTTATTTCTTTGACTTTAAACCTCCAATTTTCAATGAAGAGCCAGCTTTCACCAAAAATATTCCCTAAAGTGAGCTACAATTGCAGGAAGCTCCAGATAGGCAGGGAAATCCCTGTTCTTTCAATCTTTCTCTGTAAGCAAGACAGGCTCCGTGCTGGTGCCAGGGAATACAAGATGCTGCCCCTCATGATGCCTGGAGTAATATTTGGGGTTGTGCCTTTGCTTATTCCTCTTCCTCCCTCCACCGTTCTCACTTAAGCAAACCACCCACTGGAGTCAATTAGAATTTTGCTTGAGTAAGCACTGCAGGGTATGGCCTGTTGGCATTAAATAAGTCATCATTTTTAATTGGCATTTTAAGTTCCATCAAACTACAGACTCTACCTCACATTGCCTCAGTAAATGTTTGCACAGGGTAACAATTTGGATCATGTTAATATTCACAAGCGATCCAAATATGCACTGTACAAATACTGAGGTTAGGCCAGTTATTTCAGGACAAAAGATACCAAGATCTTTTCTTCTTAAATTAGTATGTATTTTGAAAGCCATAAGACAGCCTAAAGTTATTTCTTTTAGGGCATGCACATATTTCTTTTAGATAATTTGGTTGAGTGCCAGTAAGTATTGTATATACAGAAGACCTTATAAAAGCTTGCTTTATCAGTAAATTCATCCTAAGCCTCTTTTTAAGTGTAACATTATTCATCTTGAAAAGGCTATAACAGCATGCTCACCACTTTTCATGATTACAGTAGCTGTTATCAAAACACCCCAAAAGCTCTCATTATTAGGATTTTCTCACCAATATCACTCCTCCTCCCCCTTCAAAAGGGATATTTAAACAATTTGGATTGTTGTGTTAGCTGTATTACATATTTAGGATGTCTATCCTTTGGAGCATGTGGGACTAGAATTCATAAGAACCTCGACAAATATTGTAGAACATAACATCAGATTTTTAAAATTTATTTATTTTTAGGATCCTGAACCACGTAGCCTAATAGCATTCTGGATATGTGAAGGACAGACTTCACACTATCTTGCCATTTCTACTCACACACGTGCTTATGTGGAAATAGGTGGAAAACACTAAATGACTCTAACATTGCTAGTTTTCCCCCCACTTTCTTCAAACAAAGAACCACAGAGACTTGAGTGAACCTTAGGGTAATCCAGAAAACGCTTTTTTTTATCCTCCCACAAAGGAAGCCCCCATTTCTTGGGGCACCAATCTCTTTCACACATCCTCAAGCTCAATTCCTGATGCATATTCAGGATTAATGACAGGTAAGACAGAGAAAATATTGAGGTTGTATAAGATTAAGTCATGCTTACAGAGAATGGGTAACTAGAAACTTAAAGGAACACATTTGCGCTGTACACTATGTTTACTTACAGATAGAAAAAAAAGGTAATCAAAAATACTTTTAAAGCCAAAAAGAGTGGATTGTTTCTGTAGCATTCTAGAGTTAAAAGGCAAAGTACAATCAGTCCCTTAGTAAAACTGAATCTGACACCTCTTTTCTATTGAGATTAGGAATTATCATCTTGCAAACCCACAATTTGAAGCATCAGTGTCAACCTCTCTGGAATGCAATTTAGATTTTTCAGTAACACAGAATGCCTACTGCTCTACAGTCATTAGTAGCTGGCATAAACAGTCTGACAGTGAAGGCCTCAACAGTTTGCAACACTAATCCAGTGTTTTACCAGTAGCTCTAGAGCTCTCAGAGGGGCAGAAGAAACACATCTCTTTAACCCAAATCCCTGTTATTTTTACTTTTTGTACTGATGATTTGCAAATTCTTTTCTGGGACCAACCTGATTTTTGTTGAAGAGCCAGAAAACACACAGTGGAGATAAGAATCACTAACTTTTATGGACATGATTTATTTTCTTATAATTTTAAAAAATGAGCTAATAGAGATGAGCAGTTATTTCTTAGAAATTAATCTAAAAACAACCAGAGGAAAAAAAAAAATGTTTCTTTTGAAATGTAAACGTCTGAGATCTCTCATTCCCTCTAGTGGCCACAGCAGCTTAGACACAGGATTCAAAAATGTATGTGAACTGCATCCTTCCATTTGATATATGTAACTAGACTGAGCTCTGCCGTGATGTCGCATTTTAAGTGGAACTCCCTGAAGAAATCAATGGGGAATTCTGCTTAAAAAACAGCAGCATATTATGCCCTATAGTTGCCTAAGGAAGTTTTCTTCCCTGCAGGGACAAAAATGAAGGTCATTCTCTAGGAAGAGTGCACTAGGGCTGGGCTTAAAGTAATTGAAAATTACATTAACATTTTGATTGTTTCTCATGTGCTGTGCTTGTGTGGGCCTCAGATCAGAAAATATAAAACAGAGATTTAGGAAATGTGAATCAAAAAAGAACTGGTGCAATTCATGGTGAGAAGCACATAATGTAAAACAAATAGGAAAAAGCAAGCTCCTTTTTAACAAGACTCACTTCGATCTGACAGATCAAGAAGCTGGAAAACCTTCAATCTATTCCTCCTTCTCAAAAAAAAAAAAAAAAAAACTATGTTTTGTGCTTACTATTATGTTCAAAATTCCTTTGAAAAAGGAAAAACACTAGTCTAGGAGTAGAACAGCAACATGTGAACATAACATCAAATTACTTAGGTAAAGGGAAGAAGATGTTAGGTACTAGAGAAATTTCAATCATTAACTCAATTCTTCTCCATCAAGATAAAAGGGAAACTTTGAGAAGTGTAATATATGTAGCAGAGAGTAATTCAAACTATTATTACTAGTTTCCAGGCTAAATACAAGCACTGCAAGAAAAAACAAACAAAGCCCTGGATTTTACAGTTCTGTTCATGGTGGATTAGAGATTGAAGATAAATAAAGCAATTGATTAACATTGTGAAGGAGTGGGAACTACTGCAAGTATTAAGATATTATTAAATTGATAGTAAATTATACAAAGTCAGTTCTGATACCCTCATTTTAGAAGAAACAGAAGAATTGGATTTCTGCAGCAGCAGCACATGTAACCAATTGAAAAATCTGGAGTGAGCCTGCTTATAAAGGAAACATAAGACTGGACTCATCAAACTGGAAGTTTGATTAAGAGCATGAAAACAGCAAAGCTGAAATACACTTCCTTTAAAGACCCAATGAACAATTTGCAACTTAAAATGCCTCGGTCTGCCTTGAAAAAAAAATTGAGTGTCACACAGGATCTCTATACAGAAGCTTCTGAAAATACTTTTATTCTAATGCAAGACTGTAAAATATCAGTTAAAATATCATTCTCACTTCTGAGCATCACACATGAAAAAACTGGAAATGAAATGGTGAATCCAGAGAATGATAAGCAATGAGTAAGATCAGACCAGAGATCTTAAAAAAATATTGGGAAAGGCTAGGGTAAAGGCTTCCATTAATTCGAAGGAGAGATGACAACGTGATACACTTCTAACACATAAAAGTACAAGCGGTAAAGGGATTAAGTTTCAGCAAGGCCGATAAGGACAACATTTTCAGACTGTAATGAAATACAACAGTTTAGCCTGCAAGGTCTGGCTTACTGAAGGTGCTAGGAACTAGTTAGACAACCACCAGCCCAAAGGAGCAAATACAGCTGATCCTGCCTTTGGGCAAGATCACAGGGGTGATGACAGAGGTCCTGTCCAGGACTGTAAGCCTAGCAACAGGTGAAGAACAAAGCCAGTCACTGAATCTGAAAGACAGAAGATAAGAAGCAAAACAAGTGAATTAACAGCAAACATTCCTTAACACATTAGCTTACTAGGGCACAGAACTCATTACCAGGGAAAAACAGAGGTTGAATGTTAAATACCTTCCTAAAAGCAATCACCCACATTTACAGACGCTGAAAAATATCCTCAAACTTAGCAGAACTGTACAGCTATAGCACCAGTCATGGGATTATTTATGGTTGTTCACCTGTTAATTTTGCAAAACAAAGGATAGTTCACTGGGAAGGTAAGAGGGTAAGACCGATTCCCTCCAGTTTTCTGTCCTGAAAGACAGAGCACTAATCTGCATGCCCAGACATCAGGAGAAAAATATTGCCTGTCTCAATACTCACAAAAGGCCTAGAAGAACACTGCATTGAAAAACAAATGCATTAAAACCTGTGCTTAGCTATGGCTTGTGCTCTGCTAAACACATGCTCTCCCTTCAAAAACAGAGCAGGTAAAAGGTAAGAAATTCATGGGAAAGGGTGCACGTTTCTGGAGAAGTGGAAGTCTGCTCCCGTGAGCCTCAAGAAAATCAGAACCAGATTTAACACATTTGTCTTCCCAGAAAGTCAGTGTTCTCTCACTAACACTTAACATTTCTTAGCAGGGAAATTGGTAAGAAATGGGTGATGCTAATTGACCTACGAAGTCTTTCAGCTTCACATCATCCAGTCCAAGTTCTAACCAGGCTAGCGAGCATTCAAATGCCATCAGACCTAAGTGACAACAGATGAGACAAGCTAAGTAAGAAACAGAATTTCACCTTTCACAATTGTATCACCACACTTTATTACTGCCTTCCAAACTGAGCTACAGACCAGATGTCCTACCCTGTGTTCTGACTGTACCCAAGACAGTGCTCTTGGCTGAACATACTACTTTAATGTGCAAACCAAACAATACAAAAAAAAAAAAAAAAAAAAAAAAAAAACTCAACAAACCCACATCCCACAATAACAAACAAAAATTTTTACAGCACAACATTCCCACTGTGATTTTATGTGGAGATTCTGGTTTCTCAATGTTTTTTTTTCTATATTAGCCTAAAAGCAGAGGTTTTTTTTCCAGGTACTAGAAATGTAACAGTGCTTTCCCAATACAAGGATTAGCTTTGTCAGAAAATGAAAACTAGGTCATGTTTCTGACTGACATTATTCAAACACTACCTCTTACACGGGAGTAAATACCAAATATTTATATAGCTGTTCACAAAATCTGCATGGTTATGTTGTTCAGATTCATTGCCAATCATTCCTTCTCACCGAGTGCATTTAGTGGTTATAAGTAATAATAAGAACAGATATTTCTATTAATTACTGTGTGGGTAAATACAGAAGGCAGACACTGCTTTCTAAGGCTGGGAGACTGAACTCTAGTTAAAGCACCAGAGCTTAGAAAACGGTACATTAAAATACACACGCATTTTAAAAGAGTCCTAACAGATCCCAATATTTCTTTTAAAATTCCCGGAGCGCCCTCTTGTGTGAGAACTGTCAGACAGTGGAGTTCCAAAAGCGCAACAACGTAATTACATTCCCTCTTATCACCCGGTAACTTTGCCTGTTTCTGACAGGCAATTTTTTTTTTCCAACCTGTTTCACTGGATTTCTATTCTCACGGACACATGAGCAGGCAAAGTCAAAGCCAAAGCAGTGCAAAATAATCTATTCCTTATCTTGTCTCCTAAATAGCTTCCTCCAGTGTTTCCCTACTCAGCTCTGCAGGAGTGATACTTCCTCCAGGCTGCAGCACTGGCACATACCAGACCCTAAGAAAAATAATAAGAAAATATCAGCTGACACTTTGAAGCTGATAGGAAAAAACTGAAAAAAGGAAATTCGAATTGAGAGGTGAGTGAGCAGGGGACTCAGCTTGCTTTTCATTGTCCATCTTCAAATCAGTCAGTAATTGGAAACTTCCAGAAAATAATGGTCTATTTACACTGGAATGTGGGTAGCAAAGCATCTTTTGCCACAGAGGAAGATGAAGACTGAAAGGCATCTCAGCCATTTGCCCAAAGGTAACATACTGACTAATGGCACAGATTGCAAACTGGCAGGTGCTCATGAAAAGCCCCAAACGCAGCAGCCAGAGCAAAGCCAGATTTTCCAGGGAAATGCACATATTGCCTGTTAGAGCTGCTATCAGCACCAAAAGTAGAGCAGACCCACAGCTACCGAGGAAGAGCAGTGAAAACAAATTGGGAAGGAGGCAGATGGAAGGACCTGAAGTGAAGGTAGAAAGATAAAAGAAGACAGGGAGAGGAAAGTTTACAAGCTGAATCCACATAGAACATGAAATCATCATCACTAGAGTTACTCATTCTTTTAATTCTGTGCTTGACTTCTCTCAGCAATTAAACTGAACGTCCTTGACAGCCTCTCTTCTGTAGCAGCACAGAACTGAAACCAGACGTCAGCTTCAGCCCTTTATGGTCCCCCAAAGTATTTTAATTTTCTAAATTGGAGATTTATGGAAATGCTGACATTCATCTCTCGGTTAAAATGTTATCATGTTGCTTACAAATACAGACTTTTTTTCTCCTTTTAGCTAGAAAGTTGACAAGACAGGCTTAGCTGCTTTCTAATCATCTCCCTGCACGAGATGGGCTGTGAATTATGTGAGCTTTATCATCTTAATGCTTACATCTCTAAAAGCATCTGGTCACAGACATGCTTTTGCTCACTGCATTCTTTAAACAACAGTGGTAATAATTAGCAACTCTTGAGCAGCCTGATTACCATATGAATAGAGAAACAATTGAAAATGCAGCTGAATTAGGACGCAGCAAACATTTAAGTCTAAAATTACAGAATCTTTAGCAACAGATGTCATTCAAAAGTATACTTACAGCCACACCACTACATTAAATACCACTAACAGCAGGCTCAAAATTGCACCACAAGACTTCAGGTTTAATTGAAGAGACTTCATAGTGTTGGCAACCTCTTTTCCTTTGCAGACACTTAATAAGGGAACCTGTAGTCGGGTTAGTATGCTTCCAGCACCCTTATTAAATTATTATCCCTAAAAATAAATGCTTTTTGTTTCGTGTTTGTCTCTTCACAGGTATCAAAAAGTGAATCTTCATGTAATTAGACCTGCATTTATGCTGAAAAAACTACTAAAAAAAACCCTTGATGTGACTGAGAATCTACAGTTATTAGAAACGTTACCATCCATTACAAGTGAAAGAGAAGTGACAAACAATCATTTCTCATATCTTAAAGAAAAGTCTTCAGACACAAGATAGGATGCTGCATTGTCCTACTGAAGACAGCCACATTTGTTTCTGCCTTATACTTCAAGGGGCTTCTACAGGACAAAGCCTTAAAAAAGACAAAGCTGTTCATAAAAACAAATATGAAGCATCATTATTTCTAACTCTGCATTAATTATACTCAACAGAATTAAAGGGGACAGGATGCTGCAGAGCACTGGCAAAGGGTTAAGAAAGGCTAACAGAAAATAAAAGTGACATTCACTTTTGTAAAAAGGCAATGAAACCAGGCCTCAAAATAAAATTACTGCAGACACCCTTTCATGCAGGAGCCTAACCATGAAAATCAGAAGAAAGACAACTGCAACTCAATATGGGCTCTTCTGCAGCAGAATGAATATGTGGAATAATGATCAGCTACAGCTACCAGTGCACACAGGCTGGATCTAATGAATGATAATGCACAACTTCCCCACAGCATGGTGTGATGTGGGTGTGTCTGTCACCAGAGGGATTCCCAGAGAGAAAACACATGAACACCAAGGTGTGCTATGAGTTATCTATAACCAAAGGTGTTATCTGTTTACAAGTGCCTCCATATACCAGACCCACTCACTGCCTTTCCAGATTCCTACTTTAATAATATGGAATTTCATTAAATCTTCAGGTAACTGCTGGCCATAAGCCAAGACACTAAGATGTTCCTCTCATCCCACAAAGGACTGAATCCTAATGGAACATGTGTACAGTTGTTAACCCACCAACAGCCTTTCCTCTCTGCCCATATCCTCAGTGTTGTAAGAAAGCCAGAATTGGGCTGGGATCAGCCCAAATATTTACCTCCCTTTCTCTCATACACACATCCATCCTTCATTATTACATGTTCTCTTCCAGATCTCGGTAATATTTACATTTAGTGTTCCGTGTGTGAACACTGAGAGGCAGATAATACCATATGTAAATTATTTCTGTCAAAAACAGTGAAGCTTCATTTTTTATTAGCAAGTTTATCATATTGCTTTTTCCCAATCCATTCACCAAACTGTAAATTAGGTCCTCCAAACTTTCAGATTTTATCTGCAGAAGTAGTTAGTCACCTGAGAGCCACAGCAATATTTTAATATACCTCTATAATGCCTTCCTGGTTTTGCTTACAGCTTGGGGCAAAAGACAAGGGAAAAAAAAGAACTAAGGAAAAAAAAAAACCCACACCAAAAAGGAAAAAAAAATTAAGGTGGGATAAAAAAAAGTAAACAAAATAAGTGAAAAGGGCAAAACAAACGTCAACACACAGCACTCCTGGACTGTCTCCAAATCCACAGTAACATTCCTCCAGGACTTCAGACACTGACAGACAGCACATTATGAGCAGCACCCACCACTCCAAGATTTTTAAAGCCCAGCAGTGTCACTGTCACCAGCTGCCTGAAGAACAATTCCCTGGCCTTGGGTGTCCCACAGCACAAGGCACAGAGCTGTCTCATCTCTCCTAGGTCTGCTGCCTCAGCAAATCCAGTTTACACTTTTATTGTTTCTTTTCTAAGCAAAATCCAAGCTGGGTCATCATTTCCCCAGGAATGAAAATTGGAGTTCAAAAAGCATTTGAATTTGTTTCTCCCGACTACAATCTAAACAAGAAGCTAAGGAATAATTTTCTCATTATACAAAGGAGAGTATTTAAGGCTTTAGTAGACAGCAGCTTAGATCATCCTTGCAATCAATCCCAACCACCAAAATCTAGGTCAGAGAAATGGAATGGAAGTCAGACAGCTTCAAAGAATGAAACATTCATTTGTTAAGAATTATGGAAGAAGCTTAAGTCCTGGCTAGGACAAAGGTCACGTTAAAGCTGCCAAGTGGAAATACAAGAGTTATCTGGAAAATAACCTCCTTCAAAATCCTACATGCAACAAATGCCTTTGAGAATTTGTCAAGAAACAACAAAAAGAAGACTTTGCAGGGTAAATAAATAAATATGCGTTGCCATCTTGGAACTGTAAGTATTTATTGCAGTGATCACAGGCTTCACCAAAACCATCTCTGACATTATTTCAAGATTAATAGAATTAGATCCAGTATTTTACTTAGTTAGGAACTTTCTACTAGGACAGATTATGCATAGAGACCTGTCTGCTGTTACAAACAGGTCTCCCTTGGCCTTACAAATAGCTGAAAGCAACGTGAGACTTACAAGACGCAATACAGTAAATTAAGGTAATATGCATTATTTTATTTTCCTTCCTGCTGCAGCAGGAATGTAAAACCTTCCAAGCCTGTTCCACATCAAGACTACTCTGTGAAAGTGCCTCAAGCAGGCTCTGCTCAATTTCTCTGAACATAAAGCTCCAGCTGACCTAGACATCCATATTTCTAGGATTTCTATGGATTTACATGTCCCACCTTCAGAATCAGAGCTGCTGTGTGGGACTGCTGACAGAACACCAGATACCAGAATTTTGTTAGTGCTCTGAGCACCTATCCTGGAAGGCAGACAGGATGGGTGAGGTAATTGAAAATCTCAATTATTGAGAAGTGTCCTAACTGGTCCCTACAGTCCTTTAACAATTCTTAAGTACAATATGGAAAAATTACCATGCCCACTATTCCCTCAAGCCCCAATTATACCTACAGGTTACAGTTAATTGCTTACATGTGCCTGGGGGTGGAAGGAATCTACAGCTATTTAAGTTTTTCTGCTGGAAAAACATGACCTGGAAACCCACTCAATGCAAAAGGAATGAAGAAATGCTCAGAGCTCCAAAAACATGGGCAAAGGCTCCTGAGTTGTCAGCATTAGGAAAATTCACAAACACCAGAGGTTCATGTCCAAAAAGGAGACACAGGAGTCGTGCCCCTTTACTTGAATAAGGCAGAGCCCACCAGGGCACACCCGCGGGGTTTCCTCTCTCCAGGTTTCTGAGGGAGCTCTTGTCCTGAACTCCTGGCCCATGGTGCCCTCTTCCTTTCCCCGTTGCTGAGGTACTGGGAAGGTTCAGCCTTCCCAAATCACCTACCCCATGTTCCCTATTGAACCTGCCATTTTACCCTGAAGTTCAGAGGTTCAGGCCTGTGCAGAGGAGCCGGCCTGCCTGGGCTCTGCAGCAAACCTGCTGCCCAAAGTCAGCAGAGACATTCAGACCATTCCAAAGACCTACACACCCACACCCTCACCCATCCAATGGTTTGTAAAGACAAGAGCTTTCCTCTCACCAGCATGGAGTGTCTTCTGCTTACCACCCGAAAGCAGAAACAATAGAGCCTGTTGTGCTCCTTGTGTTTCTTTACAGTACAAAACAGAATCCTCCTGGCCATTCCCCATGAGAGAGCCTGTGACACTTCCAGAATTCCTCCAAAAGGGATCTGCATTGCAAGGACAGGGCAGCTTTTCTTAAACCCTCATTTTATGTGGCACAGAGAAAATCTTTGCTGTAGGCAAGAAGTGAGGAATCTAGGTCACACCTTGCAGTGAAAAACATAGACATGTAAGGGATAGAAAGGTTTTGATGTGTTCCATACTATTTTAAACCACGCTATTCTGTATGGACTCCTGTGAAAAGATCTTCAACTTGCTCACAAGCAGGATGTAAAAAAAGCAATTACTTTACACAGATCTTCCACTATTCTCTCAAAACTTCTTGGACTCTTGTCTGGGGATTGGGTTTTGGGGGGTTTATATTCGTGGTAGTGTTTTGGGAGAGTTTTTCTTGGGTTTTGTGCAGGGCTTTTTTAGCTCAGCATTGTCCTTGAGTAAGGACAGAAGATAAAACTTAAGAACAAGAAAGGTCAAGCAACTTGACTTCATCCACAGATACTGGAATGGAGGATGCCTCTCCTTGGTCAAGAGTTTCATTTTTATAAATGTAGACTTGCCATGGCATTAAAATAAATGCACAGCTATACAGCATTATTGAACTGGAACAGAGAATATTTTTGTGGACAAGGGAGCTTCAAAATATATATATATATATATAGATGGCTCTGTTAACTACAACCCTTCTTCATTATTTCAAAGACACTCCTATCATTCTTGTCTCTGAACTCTATTTTTCATCAACAAAACTCTTCTACCAGGGATGTGATTTAGTACCAGTGGGTATAGTAATAAAAAGTGGCTTCACAGCAAATTTTAGCTTTCCTTATATGCCCAACAATGTCTGAGTTGCTGTCTGGAAAGCTTAAGCTTTTGGAATACCTAGAAAAAGACAAGAAAGTCCAATTTTAAGGGTTAATATATTTTCTAGACAGTGGGAGGCTATAAACCACTGCTCACAAGCAACTGATATTGATGTTTATCTCTTTATTTAATATGCCCAGCCTTGAAGCATTTATATCCATTAGATGCCACAATTTCATCTTCCTAACCAAAATGTGACTTGAACAAACAGCTTGAAGGTTACAGACACGTTTGCAAGTTTGCAACAGAGTAATAACTTGAAAAAATTTCTCTAATTCTTAAATGCAATATATAGCCTTTGCAGTGCTTTACTATTTACTACGAGGTCTTCTTAATGCAGACAGACATGAAGACAGTTTAAAATCAGTATTATCAAAAATATTAACTTTTTAAAAAAACAAAGAATCAGCAGTATCAAAATTACTTAAAGAATGCCCTTCTTTGTTTAAAAAATGCTGGCTGGCTGATTCTCATGATAAAAGAACATACTATTCTCTAAACAATTTGGTATTGTGGGGGTTAATTGAGAAAAATGAATACAAGCAGATCATGCCACATTTACAAAAACAACCTGAATAAGGATTAAAATGCAGGACTTCCCACATCCCAGCCTAATGGTCAGGTAACATGGGTTACTTACGTAGCAACAAACTTCCTGTCTCCAAGGACCACATTTGGGGCTTTAATGTACATCAACCTCTTGAAATACAACAGGAGCTAGAGAATATCTAGAGATGTTATCCACGTGAGTGTCAGACTTAATCAGATGGAATGCTACAGTACTGTTTTCCACACTCAAAGTTTGCAAACAACTGTCCTTTACTGAAAGAGAGCTTCTCTTCAGGTAATGGTAGACTTCTCTGGACTGCACAGAGAAACTATGCTGAGTATCTTCTTTCCCCAGGTAGCTGGGGGAAAAGTAATTGCAGTGGTATGAAGAGGCATAGTTTTTCAGTGTCCATCTCAAGAACAGAAATAGGATGCACCAAGTGAATTGAGAGGTGTTTGCTGTGCATGTGGCAGTCCTTGGCACAGGACACAAACTCCATGGGCTCACAAGCAGATTGTGCAAGTTCACAAAGTTCATTAAGGTTATAGCAAGCAGGGGAAAAACTGTCTGATGCTTGCTTTGATCTTTTATTTCTGCCAAGTAGGCCTTTGGTCTCACCTTTCACAGCCAGGCTTATATGTGCATTAGTGTAATCTCCCTCATTATTATTACAATGATATTCTAAAGTCCTCAGGATGATTGGAGCATCAAACTCCACAAGCACAGGGCTAGAGCTGCTTATGAGATGAAAGGCATTGATGCCTTGCTGGTAGCCCTAAAGCCCCTGCACAGCAATGGGAACAGGAGGGCTCAGATCTCCACATCTCACTGCTCAGAGCTCCCCACACAACAGCTCTAAAAAGCTTAGTCATATCTACAAGTACCTGTTTAAACTATCTCCTTCAAAAATAAACACCACTTCAGGTAAGATACTTGAAAAGCAAGTCAGAGGCCTTGGGAGCCTTACAAATAACACACAGGCTCCTATGATCTAAATTCTCATTGATATCCGAGAAACAGAAATCAGGCACCAAGGATATTTCCTACCGTCTGCCTAAATGCCTAAACTGCTTTTCAGAAATGAGACTGAGCCCCAGCAATCCTGCAATTTTTTTTTTAAACCCCAAGCATGACAGGCTTTTGTATGGTTACCCTTTGGGCCAACATGATGCCATCTTCAGTACTTTATGCCCAGCCTTATCAGTCCTGGCAGGGCCCTGGCTTCACAGCTTGAAAATCTGTGCAGAGAAAAACATCTGGCAGCAATCTGAATATGGCTCCTCTTCAGCTGCCTGATTAACAGTGCACACTGGGCTTGGACAAACACTTACCCCTGATACCTCCTTATGCCTTTCACCAGGCTCCCTGGGGAAGGACAGTAACAAACCACAAAAAAACCCTCAAATTCATAGAGCAGTCTCTGCAACTGATTAGTATTTTCAGTTAATATTCCTAAGATTCAGGTCCTGGATTTCAGTACTTTTAACAGCAGTAGATGTATGACTGGCAGAAGTAGGTTTACAAAGAAGGGAAAAAACCCTTAACCTGTTCCCCCTGCTCTCCCCACAACTACTTCCATCCACACTCTGGTATTAAGACTGTAAAAACACCCAACAGATTAGTTGGAGAGGGAAAAAAAAGCTGAAAAAGAAAACCCAGAGACTGTAGTTGCTATGAAATATGTCCTACATAATACAAAACTATTGACACCACTCCCCGCCATCTTCTGGGACATTCTGTTGCAGATGGGAAGTTCCTGTGGCACAGACACACATCTACCAGAGACTGGAGAGACCAAGACAACACAGATTTTACCACTGTGCTCTGTGCACCTTCCACACATATGCCCACACTTCTGGGTCGTCTCTGCCATCAGGAACCCAAGAGCCTTTTCTCCACTTCATCACCAGCCTTAATTCCCATATTGTATAAAAGCAGGATTCTGTTTGTGGTAGAAATACAGAGAGCAATAGTAAAACCAGATCCAAGGAAAAGAGCAGGGTGGCTGAAAAGTCAAATAGAGTGAGAACAGCTGCCAGACAGATAAATTTGTAGCAAATAAAGAGTCTTCTCACTTGTAACATCTGTCAATACCACACCATCTTAAAAAGGGGAGAAAGCAAGGCAGGAGCATAAAACAAGGATCTGAGGCTTCTCAGATGGGCTAATAGAATATTCATAGAAGAAATGAATAAAAGGCACAAGGTGAAATCTAACCCAAATAATGGGTCAATGTCTTGAGAAGAACTGCACACAGTTGTGTTGACACTGCTGAGAAGATGACAAATCTCCTAATGTATCAGGCACAAATATTTTCTCATGCAATCAGACATGCAAGACTTCTTATCCCACTGAGCTTCCTTTTCTGCCAGCAAGAGTATTAAGGTCCAATCTAGTCAATGAGCTTCTTCCCATTGACTTTTATGAGCTCTGGGCTTATGTGTCATGGCCAACACATGTTGTGCAGCATTTGTTTTGTCACCATCCAAAGAGAAAATTATTTCAGCCTTTTGCATATCCATTTGCTGAATCAGAAAGAAAGCAATTTTGCTAACAGCAGTAGAAAATAGCTGGGAGGACAGAAGACTAAATTAATTCCGGACCTTAAAAAACTAAATTACTGAGCTATTCAGGCAGTAATTGACACACTAAAATACAATAAGGAGTCCTAAAGACTGAATTTCCTGAAATCACCTGAACAGCCTTTACATTCCAGTGGGAGGGGAAGGGGGAAGGGAGTCAGGACAGAACAAGCCAGACTTGCACATGTACAACCAGACCCAGTATCAAACTGTCAGGCTGGACATTTTGCTTTAGTGTACAAAGAACTGAACAGGACGTCCTGGATTAATTCAAATTATGACCAATACAAATGACAACAGGTCTAATAATTTCCTGTGTGCTCACAATGCCCCATAAGATAACATCATAGTACAGTCAAACTAGAATTCAAAGGTCTGAACTGGAAAGAGTATTTCTCCTCCATCCTTGAGCTACCTGATCTTTTCTTGGTGGTGGCCAGTGAGACCACCCAAGGGAATGGCCTGAGTTGTGTTAGGGAAGGTTTAGGTCAGATATTAGAAAAAGGTTCACCCAAACAGTGGTTGGACCCTGGAACAGGCACCCCAGGGCAATGGGGAGCAGCACCAACCTGACAGAGCTCAAGAAGCGTTTGGACAACGCTCTCGGGCACATGGAGTGAATTTGGGGATGGCCCTGTGCAGGGCCAGGAGTCGATGATCCTTGTGGGTCCCTTCCAATTCAGATTCTGTGAACTCACTAATTGAAAGGAACCCAGTCTTTTACAATATTCCTTTACTTAAAGCACTTTTCTATAGGTAGGTTTCATGACAACACACTTGAGTCATTACTGTAAAAAGAGTGCAGAAAATTTGTAGGAGCAACACTGAACAGCACCTACTTGTGAGAAATCCAAAATGAAGGAAAACTGAAAGAAGAAGAAAAGTTACAGAAAGACATTCTACAAACACACAGTTGTTTGGTCGCTTTGTGACCTTCTTAAGAAACCACAAGACAGAGGCAAAAGCCTCTAATACCTCATCAAGCAGCTTAAATTTATGGGTTGTAGGCCACTTTAGGAACATGGAATGGTGTACAGAAATGGATTCATTCTGCCCACCTATGCTTTGCATTCAGACGTATCCTGCAAATACAAGCATCTTCATTTTTATCTGAAGAAGTGAACAACTGCCTGCATTTCTATGCTCTTTCTCAGTAATGGTAACAGTGCATTACCTTATGCTTCCAACACTCCCACAATTTGCTGCCTCTGCTTCCAGGGCATAGTTATAGAGAAAGTATTTTTCATGTTTACTCTTATTTCTTCTGTTGTGCATGTGGTATTACATTCACAGTTTTGTATGCTCTCTGCAGATACAGTCCTTGAAAAAATATTTTGACGTTTGTTTCTGCTTCCAAACCACAACTCCAAATTAATTTTCATCATATATTGTCAAAAAAAAAAAAAAAAACAAACAACAAAACCCAACAAAAAAACTCCACACGCACACCAGAAAAAAAAAACAACAACCACCAAACAACCAGGGGCATCATCCACATGCAGCTGCACATTCTGAAGGTACTTTCAGCTAAGCTTTTAAATTATGAATTATTCATGTATGATATACACCATTTCACAGAACAGCAATCAAAATGAAGTGTGAGGTTTTTTTCTACTTTGTAGGCTGCTTATAAATATCCACACTCAGCTCTGTAGACCCATATCCTTACCTCAGACAAGGCCTTCAGTGGGTTTTATGATGTCAAATAAAATACTTTTTGCACCTAGAGTATGCTTAAAATCTGTCTCAGATGCCACCCCCACACACAAATCCCATTCATGGAGCTCTAATCACACTCCTTCAGCTCCCACAGGGGCACACTGGCAGGGTGATGAGACCACCTGGCTGAGGCTCAAAATAGTTTGAGGGTCAGCCAAGAATTGTAATAATTAAACCTGTTAATTCATGGCACTGCTGGAAATGGAAACAAAAACACATGACTGCTGGAATGGGATGAGGACCCTGCCCCAAAGCAGAGCATACAGCTCCCAGTCCCACCTGTCCTTGGGTTTCTGACCATGTCTCTGCTCCAGGTCCTTGTTTCCTTCACCAAAGTTACTCTGCCACACAAATTAGCTCTTTTGGATATTCACAGCCCAGCTAGCAGTAGTATTAGCCACAGCCACGAAGATCAGCTTGAATATAAGAATATGCCCTATTTATTCTTTCTCTAACTGACGACTGCTCTGGCCTCCAAAGCAGAAAAATTGTTTTCATTGCTGACAGGTATGCTATACAAAAAAAAGGAAAGGAAATGATTCTCAGAGAAAGGTACAAATCCATCTCCAAATATCAGTCTTCAAATATATCAAGCACCCAACTTTGGCTGGAGTATAAGGCAGGGTTAACTTTCAAAATGTCAGAGTGCCACATGCATTGTTTTCCCAGATGATGGTTCCTATCAAGTACGTTTTAGTGTCATCTTTTCGCCATGCAGTGTTGAATTCATTGCTGCTGCTTAAGAAGACAGTACTGATGTGTACAGATGAGTCCCCACAACTGCTTTTACCAGTAAGTGTGAACTGCAGAAAGCACCACACTACATCTACAATGACTTCTAAGGAACTGGGGAGAAAAAAAAAAAGAAAAAAAAACTTTTTTGATGGTCTGAATAACTTACAAACACTCTTCAAACAATTACAAAGTGTTAGCAACACCAAGCCCTACCAGCAATGCATTCATTTCAAGAGGCAGAACACAGCTTACTAAACTGCTTTACGTATGTTCAATAAATCATTTATAATGAAGTGTGAAACCCTTAGGAAAAAATAAATACAATAAATTGGGTTCATTTGGTAAATGCAGCTATTGGCTAAGTATTTAATAAAGCACTCATAACAGAGCATATGAAGCATTTGTTTATAGCATCACATGCTTACTAAACTATTCACCACTGCAACAGGCAACCTTTAATAAAAACTCACTAAATTTAATTCTGAATATTATTGACCTGCTCTAGTTGTTAAATACATCATTCATAACACATTTAATGAAACATTTATTCCAAGTTATGCAGCCCTCAAAACAAACACATTTTCACAGCAGTTGAAATAGCACCAGTCTTCTCTGCAGTAACTACTTCACAGCTCATGATGAATGTATTAACAATTTATAGCCTATCCTGACTTCAGGCAGAAGACAGCAGAGAAGACATTCCTTTGGGTACCCAGCAGAACTGAACAGCAGGGTAGAGAAACACCACATGAACACCATACCCTGGGAGACTCCCAGAGTGAAATCCCTGCTTTCACTGGTCCTGGAAGGATCCTTTCAAACACGGGGCTGTTTCTTTTTGTATTTGAACTCCTGCAACCACCTTAAGACTTGCTAGTTTCACTTGCCAGATTTTCAAAGTTTACCTTCTGTTCCTCCAGTGTGTTTATGGCTTAGAAGTGGGCAGTGCTTTGGACTCAGTTTGAGAAAGCAAACTGGTGTAGTACCTTTGGTGTGACATAGTTAAAGGGTCAAGATCCCAGCACTTTCAAGCAGCTTAAAAAGTTAACCAGAAAAAAAAAACCTCTCCATCAAGTAAAGTGGTATTAAACACCTTTTTTTGTTTTGTTGAATTATGACTTGCATGTAACAACTTGATTCTTCATTATTCAAACATCACTCATCCTCCAAATAAAAGATGCAGGTGCAATCACTGCTACATTTCCTGGCAAACGACCACCACCAACCTTGACCTTGGGACACAGCTTTGTGACTGCATCTGATTTCAATTAAGCCATGCTTTTTTTCTTGGAAATGCTGTGCAGACCATTAGCTGTTACCTTGAAACTTCAATAAGAGCAGAAGCTCTGCAGAATTCAATTCTGTTCATTCTTACTCCAGTGAACCCTTGCTGCTGCTAATGAAGTTGTGCCTATTTACCTAGAAATCCGGCTATTGGTAGCAAACAAAATATGCAAAACAATAATATTAATTTTTAAAGAGCTCTGTGCTGCATCTTTTATACCATGAAAATGAGTTCTAACTTAGAGAAGCATGCAAGCATGTTGTCAACACCTCTATAGGATGACTCAGTACTTCTCAAAATACTTGCTGTATTTATTTCTCTGTCCTAACATTATTCCCTCCCTATTCTTTTCCCATTTCAACATTTTTTTCCAACCTGTCCTCTGGAGCACACAGTTTGCTTCAAAAGCAACAAAACATAAAATGCCTTCAAATTCCTGAATGGCTAAAAAAATGCTTAAAACACTTAAGGCAGACCCAATTCCCTATGTCAGGACAACCAGCAGTCTCATTACTGAAACTGAAGAATTCTGCATGTATCTGCCCTGGAAAGACAATCCTAATGAAGCAAAAATTGGGAACAAATCAGAGCACAAATTTTTCATCTTAGTTTTTTTAACTTACTATACTGCTCTGTTATGATACTCCTCTAAAAAGCAGAGTTTAAGAAAGAAATGAGATCCTTTCTTCTGGGCAGTATAGGTCAAGCCCCACAGAAAGCAGGCTAATTAATCCCATCTGAGTACAGTCAGAGCTGACCTTGCACAAGTTTCCTAGAAATATGCAAAAGCCTAGACAAAAAGAATTCAAAACTAAGAGAATACAACTTCAAATTCTTGTAGCTGATCAGAAATTTCTGTTGTTGTTGAACCATTTACAGTGAAAAAATACCTCGTCCCATTAGAAAATAAAAATGTAAATAAATTATCTGCAGTCTCCTATTCTTCTAGATTCTAAATTTAAGTAGAAGGCTCAGAAAAGAGCAGATTATTCAAAACACCCTTTTGAGATACTGTCCTTGACAGTTAAGTTAGACTTGCACAAAGAACTGCGACCATCATGATAGAATGAATTAATTTTTCAGACACCAGGTAATTAACTTTTCATTCCAACAAACATTCTACAACTTTACCAGTAAGCACTTTAGCAGACAGCTGATTTTAAGCTGTGGTGAACAAATGGCAAATTAAAAAAAAAGAGAAGAAGAAAGAAAAAAACAAAAAAAAATGTTGACGATATATTTGTGTCATAATCCTCAAAAAAAAGTAAGATGAGAACAAAGAAAAGCATCTCTCTAACTTCTCTGAAACCCACAAGACTTTGGGCGCATCTAGCAGTCATAATCCATGAACAATATTGTACATTTTACCATTCCAGGAAATATGACGTTGTGAAATTCAAATAACAGTTTTGTCATACACAGTTTGGCTTAAGCAGAACTCAGAGTTTCCTGTGCCTGCACTACAACCCTTGAGAGACAAGGAAAGGTGTGGATTTCAGCAGAAACAGCTGGAATAAATCACTCCTGCTTATCATACTCATCTTTATTAAAGGCATGTGTATCAAGGATTCCCTCACTTATCCTAATACTAAAAAACCTCTACAGAATTTTCATACCAGTAATAAGCTATAAACCTCACTGCAGGTAACCCCTCTTGTATTACATCAAGCTTAACCTTCTTGGTGAAAAAGTTAATAACCCTGAATATAGGTCTTAAATAGGGTCCTTTGGAAAAATGGGGCAGGAAGAGAGAGTGAACTCCAAAAGAAAAGCTGAAAAGAAAAGGACTGAATTTGCACTCACTCCTTCACAAACCATCAAATTACTAGAGGCTCATAAGTTTAGCTAGATTTTCCTGTCTCATTGAACATAGGCAGAAAGAGTTACACTCCACCACTTCAGAAAATTCTCAACTGAGTGCATTATGCATGAACAAATTAAATTTAGGCTCTAGGACAAAAAACCCTGTCACATTAAAATTTTCTGCCAAATACAACCCTTCGGGCATTCTCAAGAGTAATGCAAATTGTAATTCCTTTCAGGAGAAGCTTGCACTTAATTGCGGAGACCCTGAAAAAGTATCAAGGATGCCACACTCATGATAGCCAGACAGCAATTTATTCATGTCCTAAGCCAATTGGTAAAAGGTTTCTCTACTAATGACTGAGGAGCAACTGCTTCTATTTCTTTATCTGCCCCTCTATGTGTAAATTAAACTTCCAGTGTTTTTACCTTGAAGATCTCATCAAGATTAATGAAAGAACCAAAAAGTCTTGGCCTGCCCACAGGTGAGGGTGATTCTGTTAACACAGCTATTAGACATGCTTCAATAAACCCACTACATATGGTGCACTACAATTAACGTTATGAATGGCAGCAGCAGCATTGAAGAAATCATAAAAATGAGGAATAATTAAGACTGGGACACCTCTGGAGATCATCTTGCCAAACCTCCTGCCTGAAGCAGGCCTGATTTCAAAGTCACATCAGATTGCTCAGGGCCTTGTCAGGTTGAGTTAGAGTATTTCTGGGGCAGTTTTTGCCAGGCCCCTGTGTCAGTAACATTCAAGTCTTGTTCTCCTTATATTCATTGAAATTTTCCTTGTTGCAGCTCATGACACTTCCCACTATGCTCCTGTGAGAAAAACCTGCTTCATCTCTTCTAACTCTGCCAAAAGCTGCTCCCCAGGTCTTTGCTTTTCCAGGCTAGGCACACCCAGTGGCCTCAGACTCACAAGATTTTTCTTTTCTAACAACTAGTACATTAGTGGGTGGCCATCTGCCTCCCACCATCCTCTGCAAAGCACAAACCTCAGACTTCAGGGATTTTTCACTTTTAATTTCAGTTCCTATTAAAAGAAGGCACACACATCCCAACTTCCCATACACACAGACATGCCTGCTATTTGTTCTAGGGAATGGGGGCAGTAGACAGTCTTCCACAGCAGCTGATCACAGAATTACAGAAACCCAGGTTGGAAAAGACCTTTGAGATCATCCGGTCCAACCTATGACCTAACAGCTCCTCATCAACTAAACCACGGCACTGAGTGCCACATCCAGTCTTTTTTTACACACGTCCAGGGACAGTGACCCCACCACCTCCCTGGGCAGATGATTCCAGTGCCCAATCACTCTTTCAGTGAAGAATTTTTTCCTGACATCTGACCTAAACTTCCTCTGGCGCAATTTAAGACTCTGTCCTTTTGTTCCGTCAGTTGTTGCCTGGGAGAAGAGACTGACCCCCACCTGATTACAACAGCCTCTCATGGAGTTGTAGAGAATGACAAGGTCTCCCGAGCCTCCCTTCCTCCAGGCTGAACAGCCCCAGCTCCCTCAGCCATTCCTCACAGGGTTTGTGTTCCAAGCCCATCACCAGCTGTGTTGCCCTGCTCTGGAGGCGTTTGAGCTCTCAACATCCCTCCTAAACTGAGGGGCCCAGAACTTGACACAAACGGGATCCAACAAGTGTGCTCCATTTGTTTTGCCATACTCCAGAATTACTCTTGGCCTGCGGCAGGAAACAACGGGGGCAAGCCCTGATCTCCGCTGGGTGCCTATGTTTACCAGGGAAGAGGCAAGCTCTAAAGATCCACAGTTAAAGGCCTCTCTTTTGCAGAGAGGCCTTAATTAAGCCAGATGACAGCCTGTCATTACAAGAAATGCCTTCGGGCAGCCTCATTTATTGAGCCTTCCCAGGTGGCACCCACTGCTGGCTTTGGCGAGGCAGCGAGCCCTGCACAGCCCCGCCAGGCTGGCACAGGCTCGGCCCGGGGCACGCACTCACTGTGCCTGGCGCCCATGGAACACGGCTTGGCTCCGCAGGGCAAGAGGCAAAACAAAACAAAACATTTTGATTTATATTTTGTTAACCAACACACATAAAACAAAGTGTTGTAACACAGAAAGGAGAAGCCAACTTTTCTTTCCTGTCACAACAAAAACAGTTTTGGAACCCTGGTGATGCTGTCTTTGGCACTATGCATACAGTGTCAATCCCACCTGTGCCATGAATTAGCAACAGTCTAAGCTACAAATTAACACCAAGAAAACAAAGTGCAGTCCCTCTCACAGCTCTGCAGTAAATATTACTGCAGTTGCCTACATTTTTTAAGTACTTCAATAGCAACAATAACATTAAAACAGAAAATTAAAAAAAAAAAAAAAAAAAAAAAGCCCAGACTATAAATCTGTTATTTCTTCCTAATGGTTGACATCTCCCAGTATGGCTATGGCTTCTCATTTTCCCACTCCAGTGATGGAAAACCCTATCTTCCCATCCATATGCAGCCACTGCTTTTGCCTCAGTTTCAACCACCACACTCAGCCCATCAGCCAAATTCAAGGATTTAAGGATGATTGCCTTTCAGAGCTCTCACTCCTCTATTTTTCCCACACGGTTGGTCTGGGGAGAAAAGGATCTACTCACTCCTAGCTACTTACGGGTTTAACAGATCAGTTAGTCAGTTGAGGTATTTGACATCCTGTTTTATTTAGAATTATTGTGAAGGTGGAAAGAAATTACCAATTCTAAAGTTTCAAAGAGTAAGAAACCAAAATTTAAACATAAATCTGAAGGTTCTCTTGTTTGCATCAGTTCTGCAAAGAAATAAAATGTGCTGTAAAAACTAACTTTATCTTACCTCTTTTTCATATAAATTTTCATATTCAGTCTCCTGTGCAATATTAGCCCATATGTTTTCCTGTGTATTGTACAAAAAAGCATAATTTAAGCTTCTAATGTACAACCGACTCTGAAATCCATTAGAAAATTACAGTACAAAGACAGAAGAAAATTTAAAATTTCTCAGGTAACATTTCTAAATACCACAATTTTACTTCCAAATCATTAAAGTAGTTTTTCCTGTAATTTCCAAGCAAGGGCTTGTCACAGCTTATGATTAAGTTGCCATTCAGAGAATACCTTCAGGGATAGCCCAGGCTAATTCCCAGTCCTAGTGCAGTTGTTTGATAAGATGCACACAGCATTTCTAATATTTCATTTCTGACTGGCAGACTAATAAATTAGGAAAAAGAAGTGACATTCCTTATCAAAACCTAACCCAACTGTCTATTTTTAGACCTGATTGCCAGACTCAGTTTTCAGAAGATACTTTCATATAACTTCATTTAAATAACAGTAATACTTATCTATTTGCAGGCTGGCAATTCAAAGCATGCATTGGCCTTAATCTGCTTTGAATTAATCCTTTGCATCTGCTATTACAGTTCAAAGAAATTTCTTCAATTAGGTTTAATTACTTCCTTCCACTGCTTTGGATACAGCCCTTATTATATTTCATTACCTTTCCTCATGGACTGCATGGAAAATAGATGCCTAATAGAAGTACAAAATTGATAAATTTATTAAGCAAGTATATTACATATACATAACAATACTGTACATATATCACACTAATTAAGTTATTATGATAGTCTGCAATCATATAAATGGAATATTAGGAAGGAACTTTTCACAGAAGATCAGCAAAACCTGATTCATTCTCTGAAGTTTTTAATACCTTTCTAACTGAATTTATAAGTACTTTTTCCTGAATGGAAACATGCCTATTAAAGCACAAAAATAATTTATGCTTTTTACTCCAGGGCATATTAAAGAACATTATCTAGACAGTGAGTTGGTTACCAATGACATTCCTCTGCACTCTGCCTGTCTAGTAGTTACAGAAATATGGAAAACAGCTTCAGTCTTTCCAGTTGCCTGGAATACCATATCCATGATTCAACACAGATCCCATAACCTCACTTTTTTCCCCAACTACAGGGAAGATGAAGTAAAGCAATGCTAGTGCTATGTAAGTAAAGCTTTTTTCCCCATTTTGTCTGGATGAAACGTCACAAGCGTTGATTTGAAAAGCAAAGCATAACTCCTTTACATAAAATGAATAATCACTATTTTGAACCAAAACAATCCTATGTCAACTAAAGGGAAACATTAGATCAATGTTACCATAACATATCTGGTCCAAGCAATGAGATAACCTTTAAAGGTCCCTTCCAACCCAAACTGTTCTATGATCCTATGAAAACAGCCTTTTTTTTTAAATGAGTAAAAAAATACTGATAAACAATAAAACTAACAAGTAATAAACTGCACAGCTGTTTACAGAACACTTTACTGATTGAAGAAATAAATACATGACTAGTAATCACACATCTCAAGCCACCAGAGTCATAGCAATTGGAAACTAAACAATTTCAAAACTCATTTTCATTTAGCACAAGAAAATAAATGTTTCCTCACAATAAATATTTTTAAATCAATTGAACGTTCAAGTTTTTGTTCTATTTTAGTTCCACATAGACACTCCTCAAGCAGACCTCCCACAGTTTCATCTAACATACTGATGAGTTTTCCATTTTCCTTCTTTCAAGAATGTTTATTTCCATAAGTGGATGACATCTTTCCCTAGCTCGTTTGAGAGCACTTTCATGCAATGCTTCACAAGACACTTTGCAAACACAAGGGATGTTTAATGGCACCATTAGCAAAATCCTGCCAAGCCCTGGTACCTGCCTTGAGGCCCAGAAGGAAATTCAACTCTCTGGCCTCATTCATGAGGGGCTTGGGACTTCCCGTTGAGAGAAAGATGGGGCAGAAAGAAAAAAAACCTAAAACTGAGCAACTCTGTCAAATCCCATTTTCTTTTCACTGTCACTGATAATGTTTTCCTGCAGATTTTAAAGGTAAAAACAAGTTATCATCCATTTCCACAGTATCTGTGACCTGGATGATATCCACCCATTGGGGGATAAGCTTTTCACTGTACAATTGTTCCTCACTGCAAAGGCCTCAGGCAGATTTGAAACTGAGGATCTGAAGTAAAAGGCAAAATAGAGGAGTTCTAACATCTCTCACAGTTTGCATTCAGAACAAGTACACCAAAGTCAGCTTCTCCCCCTGGAATCAATGAATGGGGAGTGGTAATAAGGTCTCATGCAAGATTTCAGTGGGGAAAAAAGCACAGTCAATCTTCTTGTTAATTCCAAAGTGCCACCAAGTGGAACATCAGTTGTAGCTAATACCGAAAGCTGAATTTTCAGAAACACTCATTTTACAAGCCTCACCAAGAGGCAAAGAATGCTATGCAAGTAAAGCTTTAATAAAATGCCAGTTGAGCTTCACCTCTGGAATTTTTTATTTGTCAGACAAGCATCACTCTGTCAATAAAGGCCACCTACAGTGCAGTCACTGCTGTCTCTTGCTCTTGCAGGATCCAAGAAGGGAAAATTTTGTCTAGTCTTATTTGACCAAAATATGAAACATACTGAAGTAGGGTGGACTTTGAATAGCTCACCAAGCTCTCTGACTGATACAATAATGGGTAATCATTTTCTTAATTAGAAAAATTTGGCTGGGTGATAGAAATAAAATCCATGATCTGCAGAAACAGGAAGCATAAAAGAACACCCAACATTTTAAGAATATATATACATACACACACTTATTTGCTGAGTAAGAGACCATATCTGAAGAAATAAAGGGCCTAAAAGCACAGATTCAACAGGCACAGTCACTAACTGTCTAAAAGGCTGCTTGAGTACAATTACTGTCTAAAACTGCAGCATTAATGCTATTGGAACACATTACAGCTTCCTAAATGAATTAGGCTTAGATTCAGTGAAGTGTGGAAGTTAAGAATGGCAATATTTGTGATACCTGCAGTTTGTGCAGGGCTGCAGGTGAGGAGGTGGTGGCACCTACGGGCATGGGAGATGGTCCAGGGGCATCGTCCAGCAAAGCTGGACAGTGTGGAACCAGCTCACCTTATATAGGTGCTACAAGCCCAGGACAAACAATGACCTCCATCAGGATCACACAAAATAGGAAACACTCCCTTTTTTCCATTCTGTACACACTAAAACCATATTCTAGCACTCAGCAGGCACCAATTTATCAAACTGTGCCTTGCCTCCTGTGTAACTCAGGGCAGCAGGGTCTCCACAAAATAAAGCTGAATTTCTGCTACAGAACCTCCCATTTAAACAATGGCTAGATCCAGTCTGGGCTTATTTACTATACACTGGCAAGCAATTTCTACTAACAGTACAAGCTCCTACTCTTGCAGGAGTATTTTGGTAGTAGGAATATCATAAGGATTTCCTGACCCCTTCTAGGCTACACTCTCATACTTGCACCACCTTCTCAGCCAGGACAAATGCAATAATCAGGAGACTAATTCATCTTAAAAACAACACTCATATTTAGGGCTCCCAAGAGGAAGAAGCATGGTTAGAGTGGGGGAAGCTTCAATGGCATTTTCAGGTCCTCAGTTCTCTGTTTTCACCTTAAGTGACCTGGTAAAACCACTAAGATACTTTTAATTGGCTTAATGAAATATGAGTGGGCAAGTGGCAGCAAACACCAAGTAAAAACACGGTATAAACTCCATTTCATAACAGGAGTTGGGAACTGGAGAGACAGACTTCCAAGTCCCTGTAACAGGTACAGAAAACTTTACACTGGCTGAGAGAACGTGCACAATAAAGTAAAGATGCTGTTCAATAAGTGTTCCCAAAAAGTGCCATTTCTTCTCTCTGGTTTGGAGTATTCTTTTTCTTCCAACCGCTGCCCTCAAGAAAAACATTTAGTAGGGTAAAATTAATTTTTCTGTAAAAATATTTTTATATCCCATGGAAGAAAATGGAAAAAAATGCAGAAAAGGAAAAGAGACACACACAGAGACAGCTGTCTGAAATTGTCTCTGTAATCATATGGAAAAAAGTTACAAAAGCTTTTCTTTTGGCAAAACTTGCATTTCCCAGTTACTAAAGATGTGTCTTCCACTAGTTTTTTCCCCACATTACACATTCCACAGCTCCCAAGGATCCCACAGAATGAGTCAGCATCATTCCCCATTCCATTTTTCAAATGTTGGGTTTTTTTGTTTCCACATAAGAAGCAGTAACAGAAAGCTCTCTTCTGTTAATAGCTGGTTTTAACCTGACTAGCTTGTCAGAGTTGAATATAAACACAGGAAAACTATAACAATCAGCTGACATGAAGTAACTTGTAAATAACTTATCCACATGGCTCTGAGGACTGAGGTAGAAAAGTTTAGTAAAACTATAAGGAATTTAAATAATCGCACAAGCCCCATTGTGGACACACATAACCTGGAATAAAATATTTAGTCCTCTGACAAATCAAACCAAAAAGAATTTTATAGGAACTTTATTCTGGTGTAACTGCACCCCACAGCAGAAAACAACATATCAAAACACAAAAGCCTTTCATTCTTCTTGAATTAATCTAAAAGATAAAGGGATTTCCACTTATGGAGAAGGGCCAGCTCACAGTAACTTTGAGTACATACACAAACCACAAGCACATAATTTTATAATCTAATGTAAAATAATGTACTGATAATTATTGAAAGTACACCAAGAAGCACTCTAAGGGCCTCAACAGGTTAGTAATAATATCACTGTGTATATTAAAGGGTTAATAATAGATACACATCGTTATTTCTTCAATGTAATGGCAGCCCCTCATTCCAAAAAAAATAATTATGTTCAAATCTGGCTGAACAATAGATTTGGAGGAAACTAGAAGTTGATGGCTTACCAAAGGTTGTGAAACTTAAAAAAATTAATTGGTATTTGGCTTCTGGCTTTTCCTATTTAGAATTAAATCACCAAACCTCATGGAACAAAGTCTCATGTTGTTACTTGCTCAGGGGGACATTCTCTTTGCCAAAGCCTTGGCAAACAGCTCCTAGTATTGAGATTATATATAATTTTAAGGACGAGAATTTAAGAAAGAGATAAGCTACCCAATCCTACACCAAACAAACACTGCAAGGAACACATCAGTAGAAGAGGCAGGAACTATAAATAATTCATTCACATATCTTCTGTCCAAATTGCTGTTCCCATGAAATAAACATGTTTTTTCTGATTACTTCCAACCACTCCACACCTGCCATCCTACCTGCCTCGGCCAGCATTCCTCTGCCTGTTGTTAATGCAAATTGCTGAAAACATATCTTTGGTAAGAAGTTACTGCTTCATTTAATTGTAAGCAAGTGTAGTGCTCCCATGTTAATTTTAAATGTCACAAATGCTATGCAGGTAAACAAGAAGTGCTTAACAGGACTGCCTTTATATCACATGAGCCATTGCTCCTGAACAGCAGCACTTAAAAGATCTCATCTCCGAAACATTTCCAGTTCAGTTCCTGCCTCACCTCTGCTCTTCTCAATAGTAAATATGAAAAAGAATACCATATCCAGCATGGTATTTTACCCACTTTCAAATATATAAATCAAAAATCGTCATGTTTTGCACATGCTTCTTCTAAAACAATCAGAATTAAAATAACTGTCATTAGAAAAAAATTAGTACACCTGTACAGGTCTCAGAAAGCACATGAATGCACCAGCATAAGGATATCTTACTCAATGTAACTTGGGACACTGCCATCAAAAGCAGGTATGTAACCAAGTAAAGGCAATATTTGCAGGATCTTCCTGAAGGGGCAGCTGTCTGTGGAGTACAGACAGCTCAATATTTAACATCTCCTGAGATCACTCAAAGCAATTCTCATCTCATCCAGCCATAATTTATTCTGTCCACAGATTGAGGAACACAACACACATTACAGTCACACATCATCCTTTTATACTTCCCATTCACAGAAACCAGGGAAGCTACTGGAAAAGCAGTGGTCATTCTTTCTCAGCAGTCCACAGGGTATTTACAAGAACCACCAAAAAAAACGCAGAGGATGCAGCTTTTCCTCCAAAGCAACAGCAAATTCATTCCATCTGAGTATTTGATGCTGACAACAGCAAAGCAAGTGCTCCCTCAGCTTTTAGATTACAGGCTCAAGGCAGAGTTTTGCCTTATTTATTGAGAATATATCCAATAAATGGAGCTGCCTTTCCCCACCTAGTTTATAGATCTCCACCAAAGATCAATTTCTCCTAGGTCCTGGTCAGAGGCCTCAGGGAAGTTTCAACCACTAGTGAGATAAAACACACCTCCAGCTCTCATTGTCATGTTCGTGCACACTTCCAACTCTCTGTGATATGAATCCAAATATGGATGGAGAGCAGCTGATAGGCAGAAGAAAGTATTGAGAAATTGTCATGAATAACAACCACAAAATAAATCATCTGCTTAATATCTAAAAGTAAAATTCAAAATTCAAAATAAACTCAGAATCACTAATTTTTCTTGCATAAAATAGCTCTTTATATTATGGTAAAAGCTGCTTTGGAGAGCAGATTGGTCCAAAAATTATATTTATCCATTAGCCACCAAGAAGATAAAGAAATTCACTTTACATTTCATGTGTAAGCATTTTACCTTTCCTAGAAAACTCACAGAAAACATTTTTCCTCTTTAAGCCACAGAAAAAAATCCTCTTAACAAAAAGTCAATCTGCTGCATAGATACTGCATTCCAGGGAAAAGATGAGAAAACAAATCCTGGAAAGTTCACCATGTCCAGTATTAGACTTCTGGAAGGCACATAAGCTACTGCTGGAATGCAACATGGCAAAGGGACAAAGGACAAAATGCTAAAATCTCTGCCTTTTTAAATTAACCACATAGATGTTGTGATAGTCATGATTAAAACCTAAAATGTGGGGTCTTTTAGCTGCATTTCACACTCCCTTAAATTAATCATGAATGCCTGGCAAGAAAACAAGGTGTGCTTTTCTTTTTGGGTGCCATGCCACTAGAAATAGGCAATAACACATCGGTATAACCCTGTATCTCAAGGAATTTCAATATGTTGTGTTATGTCAAAGTATAGCAATTTGCTGCTTTCTGTGATGGTTTATGTCCTACTCTGGCTTGCCAAGTTATCTGGCATTCAGGACTTCAAAATGGAAATTGAAAAAAAAAATGAACAAGATATAAACCACCAAAGCTCACACACAAGTTTACAATGGCTCAGTTTTGATACAATTCCCTTTAATATGTGATTCCATACCCCTGATAATCACAGAATCAACTGGGCAATTTGGCCAAATTAATTTGGGCAGGGACACCTTTCCCTAAACCAGGCTGCTCCAACAGCATACAAAGGCAATGTGCCCCTGGTTAGGGGGGAACAAATGTCTGAGGGACATAGACTTCATTGTTTGAAGATGAAATGCAAGACAAAAACCTTTCTCCATTATTGCTTTATCAAGTAACTACTTGAGTGTATAAGGCACATCATAACTTCATGCTGGTTTTGTGGTTTTACTTTTCACACCTCCAAGTAAGACACAAATCTCCAGTTTTAAACCAACTGAAGCTGCTGAAAACTGGAGGTTTTCTTGGTTCAGCTACATGGGCATCAAAAGCAAATTCATTCAACCAAAGCAAGTCCCCCTGGATGACTCGACTGACTAGATACTGTCTCTTTCTGGGAGGGAGCTAATATATTGTCCTTAAAGTATGATTAGTTTAATGTCATTGCAAGTGAGAGTGAAAAGTGGTTTTATACTTCTCAGAATTTAATTTTCCTTAAATTTTCAAGAAGTGAACAAAACAAAAAGCACATTACAAAATTCCATATAATGCACTCCGTAAAATCTCACATGGTAATTAAGCACCACTGGACCATGATAGAGCAAATCCCAGCCCTGCACATTGGCATTCATTAACGCAGCTTCATTTACTTTGGAGCAATTTAGAGGTAAACAATGTAGAACCACTAAAAAAGAAGTAGGAGCTCACATTACAGCAAACCTGCAGCAAATTCTGGGAATTGGCCCATCGGTGCAGCATCTCCCATGTGCAGGGGAGGTCACCCCTGCTGCTTTCCCTCCATCTCCTGTCACAGCAGGAGGAAGAGCACAGCATGAGAATCAAAGAGGATCCAAGCACAGCTCTCAGCACAGGAGAATGGATGGATACCATGCATAAACACTGCTGCAGTCAATTTAACAGTCAAGGCAGAATGTGAATTACCCTGGACCTGATTCAAGCAGGATATAGAGGTCAAGTCTATGGAAATGTTTGCATCCTGGAAATCTCCAATAGAGAATGGAGTTATGGTGAGACTCACAGCCCACTTTGCACAACAGAGCAGACTGAAACAGAGAACGTGCTTTTGATGATATAGAAACTTGGGAGGAAATATCTACACTCATTGTCATGAACACAGAGGTTAAAAAAAATTCAAATTAATAACTAAATATCCAAGATCACAAGCATCCAAACACTGGGATCAGATCCTTTCAGACCTTCTGTCTCTCCCCTCTGAACAGCTATTTGCCAGGGTGAAAAATTCAATGTAATGAGATCAGCTTTGCTATTTTAGTCTCAAAAGTGCAGATGGAGCATATGCCTGTATATAGTAATATTATCTGTATTACTGCAGTGTCTGAAGACCGCAATCAGACATAGGCCATTGAACGCTCAGAAAAAACTCTGAAAGAAAATTCCTGCCAAAAACAGTTCACTATGTGCACTAAGGGAAAAATGCAACCTGCAAATTTAATTAAACCAGTGGAGATAACCATGGAGAGGAAGCATGTAAAAGAATTGTAGATGAACACACAGGTACTGGCAACTTTGGCAACATCCTGCAAAAGAGCCACAAGCCTGTGCTGAAGGGTTTTGCTTGTTTGAAACCTGTAAGTTATGCTTTACAAAATAGTTCTTTCAATCTTCAAATTAGATTTTTAAAATATTAAAGAGTCTATAAATTTTAGTTGGCCACCTGCTCACTTTGAGAGGACCCTCAATCAGCTGTGTTAATAAGAACATCACCTCACATTATGCAAATAACATTTAGACCACAGAGTTCTGCTGAAGGTTTGTGATCCCTGCTGATGGAAGGTCAATCCAGCCCCCAGGCACATGAAACCTCTGTTGTTCACTGCACAACAAATACACAGCACACAAACCAGAAGGAAGTGTCTTCACAGATTTCATGCTTAGCCCTCACTGTACAGGCCCATCACACTCAGATTTTGTTTATTAAACTCTACCACATGAAGCCTACCCAGTGAAAATTGTACTTGGATGACAACATAACCCATCACCATCATCATCTTCAAAACTTCCATTCAATAAGAAGAGTTTGGGGACAGGGTCAGACACAATCTCCTGCAAAGTGCAGCATGTGCCAACTAAGTTACCAGGCCTATTTGCTTTAAAATATCATGGTCTAGCCTTCACTGGGGGATATCACGATTTTACAGAGTGTTATCATTCATGCTGTATTTATCATAAAATGACACATACTTTGAAGTATTATTTTTCAATTATGCAGGAAGTGGAGTAGGAAGTAATTTATTGTGTGAAATCTGTCCTCATCTTCAAGAGTGACTGGCAGATATAGTGGAATTTAGGGACTTGAATATCATTAGGGACAGGAGTGACTGCATAACTAGTAATCACTGCTAATCTAGTGGCTGGCAAGGTGACATGCAGCTACCATAGCAACCAGCATAAGATCAACTGTTTGCTTCCAAAAAGTGCCTACACTTCACTCAGCTACTTGGCATGTTTTTAAAGTCATGACAGAGAAAACAAAAACACAACACGCACTTTAGAACTTGCATCTTTCCCTGCTTTTCTTTAACAGAGGAGAGAATGCCTCAAAATAACAATTTCACTGGTTTTACTGAGAATGCCCCACTACTGACTAGAAGGTAAAGTTTCTGGAGCCACATAACATCAGTAACATCCCCATCACTCTTACGGAGGAAGAGTGCACAACAAACACCAGGGAGACAGCAGGCACCCTCAGGGAGAATCATTTTTGCACAGGCTGCACACAGAGATTATTTCATGCAGTAGTCAGCGTACAAGGAGATGCTCACATCTAAAGGTGACACCCTCTTCTAACACACTCACACCCACTCCAAGTAACTACAGGTAATTATTAACCACCACCCCTGATCTCTGCACTTTACAGACACCTCTATCCAATCTCATTTATACTAAACTCTCACTCACATGGAACTCCAACATTCAGCAAGTCTCAACATCTTTGTCAGGGGGCTAAAAAGCTAGGAAGAGATGAGGGCAAGCCACAAGGCAGAGTCAGAGAGACACTCAGGGCTGAAGTGGAAAGGAGACACAGCTGTTCTGGCTTCCCATCCACTGTGCAACCACTTATTTCAAATCCATACCTACAGATTTCTGGAGTTTTTTTCCCCTGTTTCCACACAAGCTCAGGGCAAACCTCAGGGAAAGGGAAGGGTGTAGCTAACAGGTTGTATTTTCAGGAAGGAATGAGCCTAGCATCATGTCAAAATTTATATAATATTTTGAATTTCCTTGTTAGGGAAAAAGCTTTAGACATTACATTATAAACTTATATACAAGTAAGTATCTTGAGCTAGACATTTAAATTACTCCTGTGGGATATTTGTCAGAGAAAATCCAGCTTGCCTTATGGCAATGCTAATCTTCTCATATCTGTTTCACTTTTTATCCTTGCACCTGCCTGTTTTAACAAGATTAAGAATTAAGCTGGAAGAGGGCTGTCTGTCAAGGAATACCAATTAATCTATTGATTTAATCATCAGAATAACAACCAAATGGAGTTCCTGGCCCAGGCAAACAGAAGATTTTTATTGCATTATAATTCAAACTCCCAGTCATGCTTGTGGCAGGCTGTGTCACCAGACTGCAGAGGAAACAATTAGGAGGGCAAGAGAGACACTGGAGTTTTCTTGTAAAAGGCTTATTACTTAACTCTTATGGCCAAAAGGAAGATTTTGCATGTGATCTTGCCACAGAATTTTTATAAAATAAGAAATTCTGTTTTTCTGATCACTGGCAGATCCAACCAAAGTCACGTAGGGAGTGTTTAAACAGGAATGCACATGCTTATCTTTGTGAAACCAGGCTCCATTCACAGAGCCCACATCTTCTCATCTCAAATCACAACTCTGAGCTGCATTACTGCTGACTAAAGGAGTTTGTTATCACCTAGCTCCAAGGAGAACCTGCTAGTTCAGGGAAGTTTCTGCACCTGCAGCAGACTTGGCCAGATTTATTAACATAAGCTACCACAACCTACAAGACAGACAACACAAAAAACATCCATGTACCAATAGACTCACTAGTTGAGAATTAATGAATGGATGAATGAATGGGGAAAAGAGTGCAGCAAAATAATAAGTTTTTTTCAAAGCTGAATGCCCAAAAGTAGTGCTAAGGACTGGATTCATGGAGACACCTAAATGTTCATTATCCCAAAGCTGTTTTAAAGTTTTGCGATTTATCCACTTTGCTAACACACTGAAAGCAACTCCTATAACAGGCCATCACAAAGTTTGAGATAATCAGCTCCATGCTAGAAGATCAGATCGCAAATAACAACTCACAGATCAGTTTTACTTGCTGAAAGAAACAGAGTGCAAACACACACAAAGTACCCACAGAAAGCAGCAAGGAAGGAGCAAACGGAACTGAAACAGACCAGGTTAACAAACGGATCTGAAACTGTCCAGGTAACAAACAGATCTGAAGCAGACCAGGTTAACACACGGATCTGAAGCAGACCAGGTACCAAAGGGCTGTGGATGTGAGCCCTGGGAAGGCAGGCACAGGACAGGGACGCGCTGCCAGGGGCACAAACGCTGCCCGCTCCCGGCTGAGCGCACTTCCGCCTCCTCCCCTCCATTCAATCCCAGCGCTGGGATGCTCCCTCCATCCCCATGCCATGCGGGCTCCAAACAGTTTTACCTGGGTGAGGGAAGCAGGCTGGAGAAAGCATGTGATCACACGGTAAGTTTATGCTTGTATTTGCTGGCATGAAGGGGGAAAACCCGCTATCAAAGAGGTTGCTTAATTAGAAAATGCGGTTGAATACTGAGTGTAATTGTGTGGAGCATGTGGGTCTGGAGCAGATTCAGCAGGGGAGTGTGTGCTTAAGGGGCAGCTGGGATAGCTGTGCTCATCTGCAGCCGCTGCTTTAAGAGCAGTAAGTAAATGCTGCGTGTGGAAAACCAAAATAAGTTGCCCGTTTTGTCCTTTGTGCTGGAAGTCTGCTGCCCAAATGCTATTGCTCCTGAAGGAATCCAGTGTACACAAAGCTGAGACAAGCCAGAGCCCCTCTCCCGCCTCCCATGATCGGTACGCACTTCTCTTCCCGCTAGCTCACAGTTCTGACAATGCAGGGAACAGAGAAAGAATGGCAGAGGGAAGCAGAGCACAGCTGTGCGTTGCAGAATCTCTCCATATTCATTTGCCAAACAAAGCCAGGACTCAAAAAGACAACGAGGATGCATTAGGACCATACCAAATCCACGCCTCTGAGCGGCGAGGGGCTCTCTAACAATGCATTCAAGCAACAGATAGAGATTTACCTTCAAAATGCAGGCCATGTTCTTTCTCTATCCTTCCTGCCAAAGAGCAGCGGGGTTCTACTTTGTGAGCAGCAGTTGCAGTGTCAGGCAAGAGGCCGGTGGAGCTGCAGAACTGCCGGAGCCCACATTCCCGTGGATCCAAAGGAAGGCAGCACGCATCCAGGACCCGTTAGTCATGTTAGTCTTTTTATGCCCCGTTCGTTCCACCCATCAGCTCCTGCCACTGGCTGCGAGCCAGCCCAGCACCTCCCCTCCGTCACATGACCGGGTTTGATTCATGGCTCCAGCGTGTGTTCCTGAGCTCGGGGCTCGGCACGGCGGCAATCCGTACCGTGCCGGGCTGTGCAGTGCTTGCCAGGGACTCGCACGGCACCAGTCCGTACCGTGCCGAGCTGTGCAATGCCCGCCCGGGACTCGGTACGGTCCAATCCGTACCGTGCCGGGCTCTGCAATGCCTGCCCGGGACTCGGCACGGCCCAATCCGTACCGTGCCGGGCTATGCAATGCCTGCCCGGGACTCGGCACGGCGGCAATCCGTACCGTGCCGGGCTATGTAATGCCTGCCCGGGACTCGGCACGGCGGCAATCCGTACCGTGCCGGGCTCTGCAGTGCCCGCCAGCCAGGCTGGGTGTTTGTCACGGGTGCGCTCAGGGCATGACCGCTCACAGGCGGGCACAAAGGTCCAAACTCTCCCTGTTACTGCACTGTAAAAATCCTTACGCTGCTTGTTAGAGTGCAGTGTTGTTTTATGTGTAGCCCTTTTCACTGTACAGCAGGCTTCCCTTTGTCTAAATTGCTGCCCTATGAGAAATAATCATTATCAGCAAGCAGCCCAAATGTCCCAGCAGACGTGTTTGCGTTATGTTGGGCACGGCTTTTTGAGTGAAGAGCTGGCATCTGTCACAGGGAACCTCGTTTGTGAGGATTTTTGTTTGTGCAACTTTGTTTGGACTTTCTGGAGATAAGAAAGTGGGGTAAAGTGCAGATGAATAAATTCAGCTGTTGAAGAAATTTTTCACTTTACATAATCTCATCAAATTCAAATTCTTCTCTTACATAACATACTCTGTATATCTATATTACACAGGTTTTACTTCATATTTGTCGCTTCTCCTGCAGTCTCTTTCTCCCTTTTTTACACTTTCTCAGTACTTCTCATTACTTCATCTTGGAACCCTTTGCATTTTCTGTACTTGGCACCTTCCCTGTATTCCTTTTGTGCCACAGTGCTCCACTCCTGCTGCTTTGGTACCAAAAGCTCTGGCTCCCTTAATAAATTCCCCGTAGTGGGTGTCTTTATCCTCTCTGCAGCATCTCGTGTTTACGTGCAGGCAGTACCCTCCAGTGCATGTTAAAGAATCATTTACCACAGAGCCCCTCAATGGGTGGGAGCCGGGAGGGTTAAATGGGCTGCACATTTAACACCAGTACTGTTCCCAGCCTGGAGCCTCCCCTGTCCAGGTGCAATCCCTCCAGAGAGTAGGTAGGTTGAAACTAAAGGATGGAGATGTCCTCATTTGAATGCAGGGGCAAACCCTCCCTGAGCAGAGCAGAAAGGGCCTGGGGGGATTTCTCCTGCTCACACTCCTCAGCTGCCTTGCTGTGCATTTCCAGAGATGCCAGTGTGTGTTTGGCCTTTGCAAAGTGCTGTACTCTTACACAGGTCCTGCAACTCCTCAGCACCTCTCACCACTAGAAATCCACTTCCTTCTTCAATTACAGCCGCAGGCCAAAGCTTTTGAGCTGAAAACTGTAGTATTGCTGGGAAGACTGATGAAAAATAACTTAATGAAGTTTCTGTCTGTATTGACTAACATAAGGGAATATCTCAATGACAGTCAGTGGAAGAAGGTGGTAAAAGAGAGATTTACAACATCTATTAGAGTCTACCACCAACCAGTGTTAGATCATTCTGGATAGCAGTTTATGTGTCTTTAAGTACTAGTTATTCATAAGGAGTTCTGTGACAAAGATCTGTTTCTTAGTAAATAAGATAAACAATTAATTAATTCTTTCCTGAATAAAAAAATAACTGCCTATTTTTCTGTCCAGCAGTCGAGAATCTTGTTTTCTTTGGAGTGAAACTATTCCTTTCACCTGTGTGATGGCATGAAAGAAGCTTGCATCTGAGGCAAAGGAAAAATATTCCACCCCCTTCCCACCAGCCTCCAGTACCAGCTCTGTAAAGAATAAAAAGAATGAGGCTGGAGAGAAACCATCCTGAAAAGGTCAACCATTTCAACATGTCCAAAGCATTGAGGGGTTTCCAGTGAATTATATTCCTCAGGGAAAGGCAGAGGCATGGGTAGTTGTCCGGTTTTAAGCATCTCTGACATGCTTTGATTCTAAACATCACATCAGACAAAATGTGGTGAACTTTAACTTTTAGACTTTTTGTAAATAGATATTTATCTTAAAAATACTTCATCGTTAGTATGAACAGCAACCGCCATCCTTCTCTCTTTCTTTCAGGAGAGATATGAGATTTCATTTTATTTTCTCCTTGGGACAAAACTGAAGGTGTGACTTGAGCTGAGATCACCACAAAGAGCAACAGAAAGTCCAGCCTTGGGCTGAGCTAATTTCACCTCAGAGAAACTACACGAGGAAAGGCACCCAGCAAATGATAAAAGCAAACAGCCCCTGTAAGCACATCATTCCACAGGTCTCATGAAGTGCTTTACCTGAACTTATGATGCTCTTGATATCAGCTTTAGGCCAAACAGAGCTCACATAAATTTCAGTCAGGCTTGCAGCTTCCCACCCAAAATTAACACGGCTGTTGTTGCCTGTCAAAGGGATGTCAAAGGCAGTGTGAATCTGCCTTTCAAGTCTGAGTCATTGTGACAGGCCACACAAAGTCTCTGGTTCTGAGGACAAAGACCTTTAATTCTGGGGACAAAGACCTTGCATGTTTTCCATCTAGTCCAAACCCTTCTGATACATTCGTGTGGTGATACAACCTTGGGGAAAAGATGGTTGTGTGGGCAGCAGCCCTTTGCAATTCTAACTCTTAAAAACTAATTCTGTCATAAGAAATAAATCCTTCTTGGAGAAGGCTGATTGAACCTTAATTTGCAGAGGTTAATGCAGATGCACAATCGAGCATCCAAGCAGGGCTTTGTGGTGCCAGTGTGGGCAGTTCTGCTGGGCAGGCTGTGCCAGAACAATTGGGTTTGGTTGGTGCCTGGACACCATGGCACTGATGAAGCTGCACTTTCACCTATGGTAAGAATTTCAAAGCCAAAACTTCACAGATTTAAGCAGTAAGGCAATTTTTTAGCCCCACATTTGTATTTTAAAAGTGCAGGCTTACAGACAGTCTGAAAGCTGTCATCTCACTGATCATTGAAGTCAGACTATGGTTCATGTAGTGAAAATGTGCCAAAAAGGAAGAGCCTGCTCTTACACTTACTGCCACTACAAAGTTTTATCAGACAATGATGACACAAGGGGGCATTTTTCACCGTTCAGGTGCAACCTGAGTCAGTGGCAGAGTAACAGATCCACTCTGCTGTTATCCAGAGATCTCATCTTCCCAACCTTCTCCCTACCTCATGTAACACACCACTATAAGTAAGAAATTTAAGGTAGCCAGCAACCCAATGCCATGGCATAGGGAGAGGATGAAATTATTAAAAAAACAGCAGGTTAAGATTTGAACAGGAAATCTTACCAGGTTATCCAAATGCCACGTGAAATTTTAATTTAAAACTCATAATGATGCTGATTTTCCAGGTAAGAAAAAGGCTTAATGAAGCTTGACTAATTAATTTTAGAGGTGAACCTCTGCTACATTCTGCAGTGCAGAAGCTGAGGAGAGCAGGTGGGGCTTGTTACAGCCTAAATTCTACTGTTACTTTTCAGAACATCCTTAAAACTTAAAGCAAGCTTGCCATGTGCACCTTACTGAAACAACCAGTGTATATTGCCCTGCCCAGCTTCCTTCCCAGCACAATTCATCTGAACCTCACTCAGCTGCAGGACAACCCAGATCCATTAAAAAAAAAGTTTTAGTCCCTGAATACTTCTGCATGTGTTCCTGGCAGGAGACAAGGAGTGCTGGGCACCATTCCTGCCATTGGAAATTCAGCTCCTCACCTCCCTGTTACTCAGTGTCATGGTGACAATTCAGCACAGCCACACAGCACTTGCAGACCTGGCATGTCCTGGTGTTCCCCCCAGCCCCATTCTAATGCACACGCACAAACTCTCAAATCAAGGCCTCCTATCTTCATTTCAACTAAACATTCTTTAAAAAAAAACTAAAAAATTTAAAAATCACTGTTGGCCACACCTAACAACATGTGAATATTCAGAGATTAAAACACAAAGGTCTGTAGAAGTTCTTGGAAGTAGAAAAAAGCAAACCCTACAAATCAGTAATCTTTTCAGACTGTTGACATTTTATTTTCAATGCATGCTCATCTGAGAGCTTCAGGTTTCTGTTTTCAAACATGGTTATTAACCAGTGATCATTTTACACTGAATCACAGATTATTGGGATTTTTTCATATAAATGAAGAAGTGTATGTCATCTGTTATTTGTAATTTAATTTTAAATTAAATGTGTTTTAACAAAAACAATGGGGTTTTTTTAATGCAGGGAAAAAAAAACAAGACAAAACAAAAACCCCACATGCTTAGAAAAGAACAGTGTTTCTCCCAGACAGCTTTCCTCTAATTAAAACAGGCCAAGCAACTCTGAAGAGTGCTGTGTGCTTATGCCACTAGATGTTTTGTCTGTATAAAAATAGTACAATAATCAACTCTATGAATTGCTGCAGCCTCCAGGAGAGGAAAACCCACCAGTAAATATTCTGAAGGGTGTTCAAAAGCTAAATGACGTGTTTGAAAACCTCTGTCATTTGCAGGTAACTGCTGAATGGAGAATATGGTTGGTCAGTAGGTATTTCTTGTATGTTCTTCAGTAAAAGATGGATTTGGTTTTTCCACTCTAAAGTTTTTACATTCCTTGCTCTGTTATGCAATGCTTTACACTCCCACTATTTTTATGAGCTATAACTAACATCACAAAAGTACTGATATTGTTTCACACTGAGATGTGGCCATGTCACTTGATCCTCTAATGAGATTTTATCCTGGAGAATACAGCTGGGCACATAAAAGCAGCTTAGGAAAAGGAACCAGCCCAACTTCAATCGTGCCATGGAAGGCCTTAAAATGGAACAAAATTTAAAAGCAGCATTTCAGTTTAGGAGAATGCCTCCCCCTGAGCTAAGGAAGCAGAGACACATCCTACCTCCTTCCAAAGATCCACCCTGTTTCTGTGGGCTAAGCTCTGTCCTTATCCAAACAGTTTGTCTTAAAAAAAAAAAAAAAAAGAAATAAAAACACCAAACCTCTCCTCCCTCCCAAGGCTTTATCTAATGTTTCATTGCACTTGAAAGGAAAAGCTTCAAAGTGCAGCAGAAAGGACAAATATATTTAATTCACGAGTGAATTCATTTTGGTGCAGGGAAGGATGGAGCTTTTCACCACTCTCAAGTAACATGGAGAGGGTCTCACCCCCAGCAGTGTCAGAACTGAGTCACCCTGTTCAGCAACGTGCTGCTCACACCATCACAAAACAGGATGTAAACTACCCCCAAGTGCAACTGGTGGTCTTGTTTCAGGAAATTATATAAATTAGCATTATTTTAGCATGCTACAAATCAATCTTGAACATGATTACCATAATTTTAGGAATAAAAAAGGCTTTCACTTTTTTTTCCCTGTCTTGGATATATTTTGTTCAGTTATGGCCACAATGTTTAGACATGTAGAAAAGAATTTGATTTGTGCAACCACAAAAGTAAGCAATATTTTCTCAGTAGCAGAGGTGTCATATGGGGAGTTTTACAGAAGATGGTCAGAAGGACACAAAAAATCACCTATTCCTGTTTTTAAACCCCATTTTGTACTTGATGCCCGAGTTATGAAACCAATTGAATTATACTGAAATCCAACTCTACTCCTTCCATTAAGATTCTCTCTCTGTGAAATTCTGTTCTTGGCAAATTTAATGTCTTACCTAGCCACAGCATGAGCAACAGCAAAAGCTGCTTTTAGATCTGGAATAATGAGTTTACTCCTCTGAACCCAAATAAATGCTACCCTACTGCTCTGTTCAATCCACACTCTCCTTGGAGCCTTCAGAGGCTCCAAGCAGGCACCATGCTGTGCCCTAGCGCCAACAGACTTTGCTCCACTGGATATAAAGTGAGGAAAATAGATTGTTATTGAAGTTATTTTCACCCATAAAAGTTGCCAGTAGCAAAGTGCTGCCATACTTTGAATAGTAAACCTCAAATTATTAATATATATACTCAAGGAAAACACCTTTACATCTTTTCAAACATCTGATAAGTCTCATGCAATTTTTTAACAAAATCTATGCCATGCAATTGTTTAATTAACAATTTTACCAGTTTACAGCTGACAACAGCCTTGCCTTTGAAAGTTGTCCACACTGCTGTGCAATAGTGAACAGGAAGATAAGATGCATTTATAAGGGGATCTTAAGATGTTTAATAAATTAAAGAACATGTGATTATTGCCTTGTTGGACAAAACAGCAATAAAATTTGCAATCCAAGTTTCAGCGCTGAACACAAGGCTAAATAAATACAGCAATTCAGCCTGAGTATACAGATCTCAGAATTGTTTAATGACATTATCACACCATCCTTTCCCCAAAGGAAGTTCAGGGATTCCAGGTTGTTGTTTGGTTTTTTATTTGTTTGTTTTTTTTTTAAATTAGAGTGAGGTTTGGGATTTTGGGGTTTTTTTCCATTTGTCCACCCTCTTCTAGTTCAAAAGATGAAACTTGCAAAAGATCAGTTTGAATCAGCATTACATGAATATGCTGTTTCCTACAGGTTCACCACTTCATTTACTAGAAAAAAATTACACAGTGCATGAGAAATGGTTTTAAAGAAAATCCGCAGAAGTCTGATGATGTAGATCATTGAAAGCAGCTGTGAAGAGGTGGATTTGGAACCTGTCTTTATCAGAAATCCACTGCAATGGTCTCTGATTTAATGGCTAGGCACTGATATTATTTTTCCTCATTTTCTGGACTTGGAATTTGAAACCACAAGGACTTATTTACCAATGCACTGGGTACTTGCAGCTGCAATTGAAGGTAATAGGAGTTGCAGTCTGATCACATTAATTGATACATAATGCTGAGTGCTCTGAACAAAAAATCTTAGGCACTCAATACTGGACAGAAGCATAAAAGGACACATTAATTCTTTTCCCTGTGACTCACTTTCCTTCCTATAAAACAGTAATCATTTTTAATGTCAAGGTGTCATGTTGCAGTGAATGGCATAAGAGTGTCCATTAGGAAATTAGGCAACCTGCCTTCAGGAAGTGTCATGAGTACCACGTGGCACAGAGCCACACTGGGGCATGGTGGAGCAAACAGAATATTAAATAACGGCTCTCCACCTGCATCTGGCCAGCCCATGAACATAAATAAGCCAGAACCACTAGAACAAAAACATGTTATTTATAGTATAATTTAAAACTATGTTTAGAAGATAATGAGACTCTTAATTAAGATATTAAATAATGAATAATTTAAAATAATTAGGGCTGCAGAAGTAATCCCACTGGCATTTTAAATTTTGAATGCTTAGGTTTCTTGCTATTTTTGTATCCCAAAAGTCAGAGGCACAAATTCCATCTCCTGCCATTACTGGCAACCCTGTGATATACCACTGTAAATTTTACTAACTTCCAGAGCCATCCAGGACTCCCACTCCTGAGAAACCAGCTCACACAAAAGCAGCCACTTCTAGACCCACAGTCCAAGGCACATCCTTCCCCTGATGGGTGGTAGCAGCAAAGAAAGGAAGATGCTGTCCTGTGGCACACTCCAGTCTAGTTAATACCGAGTGCTGGATCCACCAGCTCAGACACTGAACAGGACACAGCCTAAGCTGTCCCTGTCCCTTGAGACTGCTCTTTCTCAGTTAGAAACTCTAGTAAGAAAGCCTCCACTGCTATGCTAACTTTGAGAAAAGCTCCAACAACCTCCACATTATTTTAAGAGTCCCAATAATGCAAGAAAAAGAAAGACTCTGAGTACATCCGTTTAACAGTCCAAATAAAGTACATACAGTGGCCCTTAGAAAATGACAAAAGCGATGTTCAGTAATTTTGATATTTTATGACTTCTGGTGACCCTGATATTTTGCTCAAAGTTGTTTCTGAATTTTTGAAAAGTCATTAAGGTCTCTGTTAACAGTTTCCACAAACTGAAAGTTGAAGATTCACACATCCACTACAGTGACAAAACACTAAGATTTGGCAGTCTAACTGTTTTTAAAAACCCTTTTTACAAGCAATGCAATCCTGCCATAGATCACTCTAAGCCAAGTAAGAGACCTTATGGACACAGTGGCCTTTGATGTAAAAGACCAGGTTTTGCAAAGTTCTCACTGGAAGCAAGTTCCGTATCTCCAGAAGTTGATTAATATTGCTCTGTAATTACAGCCTACATCTCAGGAGCAAAGGAATCAGAACTTGGATCCAACCAACTTGAGAACATCTAAATGAAATGTGTTCATAATGCAGATTTTTAAAATTAATGTGCATGACAAGTTAAGACCTTTCCTGCCCTTATATTTTCAAGATGATTATCAGCATCTCATTTTTCTATGTCTGTTCTTATTGAGTGCATACCACCAGTGTTGGCAGGTCACATAACAATCTATTTCTTTTACGTCAAAAGTAGAAGTAATGTTGCATGTCAACATCCAGGACAGGAAAAAATAAGCCTAGAGAGACATACTTTTTGGAAATAAAATCACTTTAATCATCCTCAGGTGGGTAAGACTCCTCATTTCATTTTCCCCCAGATGCATATTACTAGAATTAGTATTAATCTCAATAAAACAACAGTATTTCTGTTAATCCACCAGAGAGCATCAAATTTTAAAATAGCTTGTAATTTATTATGCACAGCATAATACAATTTTACAACATTTTTATTGTTTTTGAGACCTTATAGGATTTTCCTTACCAAAATGTGATATAATTCTTCCCATAGCTCAGTTGTCTCTTTATAATGCTGCAGTACATGATAAAGAAAATACTTTATAGCTGGAGATAAACTTACTGTCTCTGGCTTTCCATTTTAATAAAATTTACAACAGCATTTGGAGATACTGCAGTACCAGATTTCACTGACTGAAAAAAAAGCACACATTGGTAGCTAAGATTTACTTTACACCTGTTTTGGCATTTTGTATAAGAGCCATGGAAGCAAGCTGTCAGGACAAGGTCCATGAAGGATTTTAGGACAGGCTTAATTGAAATTCAGGGGTTCAGATGCAAATGGGATGGCTGCTAGCACTGGAAAGTGTCAGAGCACATGGGTTGCCTAGATTTATTTTTTTTTTTTTGCATGACACTAAATGCAACACCTACCTACAAACACAAAGTTCCTGCATTTTATTAATCCAAAATTAAGTTATCTTTTGCAGTTCAAGGTCCCTGAAGTAGATTTGCATATCTTCGGAGCTGGGATAGAGGGAGATTTTATTATATTGGACTAATCCTCTCCTTTAATTCTCTTAATGAACTATCATTGCAGAAGCAGATGCCACAGGAGAAATAGCCAGAACCACTGAACTTTGTCCAGGATGGCATTTACATCCTTCCTAATATAAATCAAAATTTTTTGCAAGTTTTCATGAGAAAGAAGAAATAAACCTGACTGTTGGCTGAAGTTATGACCAATGAGAGGCAACTGGGTCAGAAGCTGAGTGGGAGGAAGGAGGGACAGTGCTCATAGCTCAGACATAGCCTTGGTATTCTTGGACAATTTGCTTTGCTATTTAACATTTCTGTATCTTTTCCTGATAAGAATAAAGAAAACTGCACATTGCTGTGGTCCTGTAAAAATCTTAGTTGAACATAACAGTGATCAGTAAATAGTTTCCCTTTTGGAAACACCAAGGCCATCACACTCTCCTCCTGTGAACCCTGCAGTTTGCTGCTGTTGCTGCAGTGTGCCAAGGGCTGTAACATTAGTAAGGTTTCAGCTGGGACTAAAGGCCTTGGAATCATTAATAGATGGTGGGGTGATAAAAATGACAATCAGAAATTACCATGTTGCAACTCTAAGAACATTTCCTTCCTTCCCCTGGTTGCTATTTTTAAATCCCACAAAGGGAAGCATCAGGAATTCCTCCAAGGTGACAGCAGCTCTGTGCTAGAAGGGTGAAGGCACCAGGCCACTGACTGGCACAGTTCAACAGAGCAGCACCAGGGCTGGGTAAAGAGCTGACAGATTGCTGTTTAATTCTGTTTTCACAAACAGAAATGGAGACTGTTTTGCTAAAGAGAAAATCTCTTCCTTTAACATAGCTTCCCCAACAGAAGGCCTGACTAAGTGAGAGCAAATCTGTGAATTTTCAAAGCAGTTCCTGAAACCCACTTGAGGTTTTACTGACATTTACATTTCTAGAGCGTGCCCAGTTTATTTCCACCCAGCATTCAGAAGCCATTATTTGCATCGCTTGAAGCTTTTCTTTTGCACAGTCAAAACACACACTGCTACACAAAGTGAGTTCACTGGAGGGGCAGGAGAATTTAGCTTCAAATGCATTTCAAACAGGAGCTGTGCTGTACTTTGAACAAAAAACTTTTGGAGTTTTATCATGTCTCTCCTTGAGAATAGCTGCAGAAATATGTGGTGTTCTCCCCAACCTTCCACCTGCTCTCCTTCATCCTTCCTTCCCTGTCCCCAAACAGGGATGCTGACCACAGCCAAACTAGAAAAGTATTAAAGATCACCCACATGGTACCATATTTATATACCCAGGTAAATGCTGGGAAAAAGTAATTTGATACAGCAAGGGGAGATGGGTTGTTAGAGGAAATAATATCAGCTGGGGAGCAAGCAACAATCTACAAAAAGCCAGCATTTCTGTTTAACTGCTTGCTTGCTGCAGGTGACAAAAACAATGACTAAACTTTCATGAGGCAAAATGAAACTAGACCAGGACTCTGCAAGTCTGCATGGAAGAACCTGGGAGAGAGAAAAGGCCATGACACAAGGCTGGTAACACACAGATCTCACCATGACACAGATGGAAATTTAAAATTTTAAATATTTTCATTTGCTTTCTATGTTAATTTAATTACTATTTCAAGGAGGCATTTGCTCAAGCGTTTAGCACACATTTGCAGTCCGTTTCTAAAACTACAAAAGAATTTTCAATGATGTGTGAAAATCACTGGGGAATATTCTCTAAAAAAACATTAACCTATTTACAGGAAGTCAAAATTCACCTATTCCAAGATTAGTCAGAAAATTTCCTTATTGTGGCTGACATGCAAGTAAACAGTACTATGATTTAGCCCACTGAGAAAGAAAACTCCAAGAATTTCTCAGGAACTTCCTAAACGTGCTATAAAGTAATTCACAGAAGTCAGGATCTGCTCTAAACAGTTTAGGCACTTAAGACACTAATTGTGGTTGCTGATTATACTGCATGCGATGAAATCACAAAAAAAAAAAAAAAAAAAAAAAAAAAAAAGAAAGAACGAACCCACATCTCTTTGAGCCCAGATTTACATTGGCTCTTTCAGTTCTCACTTCAGGCCACAGTGTCAGTACTGGAACATCTTATTCCAAAACCAAATCATTTACACATTGAAAAAACAAGCACACTAGGTGGTCGTGTCACCCACCCCTTCCACAGTAAGTACATGCATTTTTAGTGAGGTAAATGCAAATAAATCTAACAGTTTGCTCTCCTGGAACAGAGTTCTTTCCTAAGAAGAAGTTATTTCAACATCTTCTATGCCAAATGAGTGCTGTTTGCTGTTACTTGTGCCTGAGAGCTCAAGGCACGGCTGTGAAGCAGCACTGGCTGAGCTGCAGCCTGGATACCCTCACAGCACCAAACAGCAGCTCCAGGAATGGTGGCCACACTCACACAGACATCAAAGCACCTTCTGTGTGAGAGCCAGCAGCTTCACTAAGTGTGTAGCTGGCAGGGCTGGTTATTAAGAAAAGCTCTTAATTATGTTATCATCAGGAGAGCCACTTGTCTTGAGCAGCAAATACCCCATTAGGAGATTATTTTGCTTTAGCCTCAAGTGTACTCTAGTTTTCATGCAGTATTATTCTTTGGGATTAGCCATGATACCCACAGGTAACAGGATCCTTGCTTCCTTTTTCTTGCACACAGCACTACCAAAAATCAGTTATCCATAGAACTGTTAATTTTAAAGAAAAATAAGGGTATTTTCCACTGCAAACAGTAAGAGAACTATGGGAGAAAAGATGCTATAAACCCTTTTTTGTTTTTAATTAAAAATATCTTTGTACTTGAAATACTGATAAGAATCATATAACAGAAAAATTCCTAGGTGCATGTCATGACAAACTAGAAGGGTTTCTTTCTTCACCTTGGATTACCCAATGTCACATCAGATATTCCTATGTGGACAAGGCAACCCAGAAGAAGAAAAGGGTCTAAAAAAGTTGAGTTTATTAAATGATCTACAACATAATTAGCCACAGTGTGGGCACATATATATGTCTGCTTTAACACATGTATGACTGTGGGTGTATGTATATGAAGTCCTCATATAATTAGCTTCTTTCTATGGCTGTCAACACACTTCAGTTTCTTCACACTAGCCCTCAAAATTGTTTCAGGGTATTTTTCTCACAGACTTTAATGGCTTAGTTACCTAATGAAGTAAGAATTTAAATAGTGAACACTTAGATTTGTTTTGGAAAGTAAGAGAGAAGAAACCTTCCCAGAAGGATAATAAACAGAATTTGTAGTCAAACAGCACTCTAGTAATAACAGAGCACAAGAACAATGGCAGAGCCAGGCACTGGCAACCTCCAAGACAGATTATTTGTGATGGAGTTATGCTGTGTTATTAGACAGAGTGCTCAAATTTCTACAGCCATGTCCTTCCTCCTGGGGGTTCAAAGGCAAACCATGGGAGAAGAGTTAGTACATTTTGGTCAAGATTTCAGCAGAGGGCAATGAAACATAAAATAACATAGAAGAACAAACTTGTTACCATTGAGCTCTCCGATTCTCACTGAATGCTTTTGCTTGGGAGCACGAATGCAGCAGCATTCAGAGAATGCACCCTTTAAAGTGACAAATTCAAAAGCCACCCAAGCACATACACTGACCTCCATTCCCCTTCATGGTGTTTGGTTGGGTACAACAGCTCACTGAAATTCTTAAATGCCATTTACAACTACAACAGTGCAATTCATGGCTGGTACTTAACAGTGACTCTCCAGGTGAGAAGATGGAATTACTTTTCCGAGTCAGAGTTTTCTAACTTGCCCTCTCTAACCTTGCTGCTCTCCTCTCCTTTCCAGCAGTCTCAAGTGCAGCACTCTAATGGCACAGAGTATCTCAACTCAGCCTGACTTAGCCAGACATTTTATATTTTTACATTTTCAAATAGCTCCACCAGTCTAGATAACAAATCAGAATCAAATATTGCGTTCATATTCCTATGTTACTTGTGCCCAACCGGATTATCTTTATTTTAAAAAAAAACCCTAACATAAAAATATTTTTTTTAAATATTGGCATTCAATGGTATGGACCACATAATCTGTTAGATCATAAAGCAAAAACTGTCAGGGACAGACACTGGGGTGACCAGGATCACCTGGGCCTGTCTGGTCTTACTTTGAAATCAGTCTCAAGAGGAAGAGAAATAAAGGAGTAATAGACATTGGGCATCCTAGGGCAAATACCAGTAGCATGTTGAGTATGGACCAAGACCCAATCTACCATTTCTTCTTGGAATTAAATAATAGAATGGGCTTGTCTGTCTGAATTTCACCTTCAATTAACTGCTGGAAACAACTGATGTTTTCCACTTAAGTATTCACAGTTATTAGGAGATAAACCACAGAAAAACACATGCAAATAAAAGTTTTCAATAGTCAGAGTCATGATTCAAATTGGATCCTTCAGTTTCTGAGGAATGACTGCCTTTTCTGCAGAGCTGGGGGATACAAATCATGGCAATATTCCTGTCTGTGACCAGCCAAACATGATGCAACATCACAGGAAGGAGGTACCACCCCTTTGTAATGATCTAGTCTGGATCCTCACACTAAGAAGACATTTATATTGCCTCCATATGTTTTCCATTTCATTTTTCAAAATTCTCCTAAGTTAATCTGTTGTGTCATTTGGACTTTATATCGCTCAGTCCTGCTGTGGCAGCAGTTCATAACATAGATATGAGAAAAGTGAATTATCTCACTGGAATTGCTGTCCTTTGGAATTAATTATCTTTTTGTGATCCTCCCTGGAAGGTTTTTTGAGAAAAGTACTGTCTCTGTTTGCCCCCTAGCTGATCCTCACACACCCTGATGAGTGAAATTTCAAATCAGTTGAAAATTCCTGTTCTTCTAAGGAAGAGATGAGAAACAAACTGTCATTGATGAGGATTTTCAGATTTGTGATTTGTATCTTCCCATTGTTTGCCAGAGACCCTCCATGTGATTGTTCTCTGAAGCTGTGAGTTCACAAGTGACCCTTACCAGCTGATAAAAGCAAAACAAACCAAAAAGCCCTTGAGCCATTCTGGATTGACTCCATTTATAGCAAACCCCCTGTAGGAAAAGAACAATCACACATGCTTATATAACTAATTGAGTTAATTCCAGATTTTCTTTCCCCAAGCCTAACACTCAGAACCTCATAGGGAAGCTTTTGACAGATTTATTTCTTTAGCAAGATTACAGCCTTCACCTATTACAGCACTTACTCTTCTCAGTAATCAAGTGACTGTTACCTGAACACAAAGCCTCAGACACAACCCTAACACTCCTGCTGCTGGCTTTCATGGTCATATTTTATACCAATTACTTATTTTTCTGTCATTTAGGGGGGTTAAGCAGCCTTGAATTGACTGATATTACTCTCCAGAGAGAAGGTGGATGTGGACAGTGGTTATTGCACAAATTAACATGCTTCCATTGCTCTACTCAATGATTCCCCCACCCTTAGCTAAAATGATGCCTTGAGGTTGTCACAAAACTCCATGAGCCCTGTCTGTGAAGATCTCACACAAGCACTTTCTGTGGTCACACACTGCCAAGGGTAGATACCCATAACTCTTTTGGTAAAAATGTGTTTTGTTAAAAACAGGGGAAAGAGTTATTGCTGCCTCCTTCCTGTGTAATAGCCAGCTGCAGAACATCTGCCAGGGCAAAAGAGACCTCTGCAAACCTTCAGAGAGAGCATAACAACAACCCTAGGGTGCTCTTCCATGGGGGCATCTCCATCTCACACACCCAGCTTGGCCATGGCAGGGTTCCCAGGGGACACCAGGGAAGGAAGGGATCCATCTCCAGGTGAGGGCTTTGAGTCATCAAGCAGGTTTCAAGCTTGCCTGCTTTACCCTGAAAGCTGAACTAGGATGGGTGTAGAAGTCACCCAGATGCACCAGTGAAGCTTGAGCAGTGTCCACCTCCTCCTCCAGGAGCTGTAATTGTTGGCTGCTGCTGGCAAAGCTCTGGGTCTTGCATACAAGTCACTAAATGTCTGGGAAGCACCCAAATACTGCCTGAGGCCATAAATGCCAGGCAAGACCCTAGGGAAAAAAACCTCAGCACAGTTTCTGTGCTGCCCATTTGCCACAATGGTACCCTCTTGTCACTGCTGCAGCTCCTGAAAAAGCTTTTTGGCAGCCCATAAAAGGGACTTCCAGCACTGACCACCTCTCCCTAAAGCTTTCCTTTGCCAAAGTCTCATAAAGGGTGCACCTACCCACCAATGCCAAGCACAGCAAGTTAGAACATCAATACTGACTCAACTTCAGACTGAAACCTTGCAGTGACCCAAAGGGGGCTGAGCTGCCTGGCTGTAGGGAAAATCCCCAACACAGCATAAAGATCCAAGGCTAGCTCACCCAGAACACGATAAAGACATGCTCTATAAAGTTCTCCTGATTTTGGTACCTGGCTTTCCTGGCCAATGCAAGGCTCTCTACCCACTGCTGCCATCCCTGGATCTTTTCATGCTGCAGCCCTCTAACTTCAGTTACAAGTTCTCCAAATCCAGCACACTCTCACATAATGCATCAGTTTCTCTAACTAACCAGCAAAAATAGTGCTTAAATTCTGCCTAAGCCTGCAGGCTATCAAGAATTTAGATTTTCGCTCCATTTCATGATTTAGAGAACCCTCTCAAATAGAAAATACATGTTATTATTGATAGTTTCTGCACATGACATCATATTTTTGGCATGGTACAAGCATTCTATGTTTTACAGTGCTAACAACTGTATTCTGTCAAAATATATTTGCAAAATCTGTGGAGAAAGGTGAAGGAAAAGGCTTCAACTATTCATTGGCCTTTCAGTCTCTTCAGATGTGCTTCCCCTTTAAGAACACATTTTTCCCTTTCTTTTAGAACATCCTCCCAATATCCTACTCAGAATGTGTTACAAGGATTATTCTATGTCAGATGAAGCATGGTAAAACACTGTTATGTGAAACAAATAGAAAATAGATTCGCTTCCATCTTTATGCTGATTTTGTAGATCAGCATCCAGAATCCAACTGATATAAGCTACCACTTATGCTGCTTGGAAATGTTCCAGCACACCCAAGAAGTACTGTGTCTTCCTGAGAACACACAGCAGCAGATGACACACAGTAAGACTAAGGCTATACGAATAACTGATATTGCAGGTTGCTTGGGGAGCACAAAAACTCATTTCTGGTTAGTCAAAAATATTCTCAGTTCTTGGGGAGAAAAAAAAAAAACAGAAGGAAAACAGAAGGCAGCATTTCATACCTAAAGGTTTTAACCCTCTGAAGTGTGGCTACAGAAGACACTGACAGAGAAAACACTTTAAATGTTGCTTGCATATTCTACACAAGAGTCATTAATACTGTTTTTCAGAGAGACTTTAAAATGTTCTGTTTAAAGAGAAAAACTAGAAACACATCAATCCATATGCACAGCTATTAAGTTTCCATTCAAACTTTTTATTAATAAAAGAAGATTTGCCACATGGGTTTTATACCTGCTGCATAGAATACAACAGCACAATCCATATACTTGTATCCCCTGAAGAAGACTGAAATTAAACTCTGATATTTTTTTTTCCTCCTGGAGCATATTTAGCAGAATACTTTAACCCATAAATATCTGTGCCATATTGTTCTGCAGAATGGTATTTGACTTATAGGAAGAATCATAACCCTTCCATCTCAGGCCTGTTCACCTGTATTTCCCTGTCCTCTGGGGGTGGAGTGCAAATAGTAAAGCTCTGGTATCTTTACTCTACTGTGTTTGCATATATGGATCAAAATTTAAAACAACAAAAAACTATAAAGCATAAATTATATCTGTCATCCATAAGGACATGAGAGAGTCTCAGGCCAAAACCTGGGCTTTGACTGCCATTCCCATCACCATCCCTGAGGCATTCTAATCCATATCAAACTCTAAAGGATTTTAAGCAACCAGAAAAGAGATATTGTTTTCTACAAAGTCATTAAGTTCTCTACTAGTCATACTTTGCAGTTCTCCATGGCTTTCATTTTATCTTTAACAAACTCAGCATTATCTAACACAGTGCCTCTAAAAATTCAATCAGAAACACTTTCTTCACAGCCCATATTTAATCTTAGCACTTGAATAGTATTCCACACCTTCAAAGCAAGCACAGTAAAAATATTTAAGATAATCCTCACAACACTTCAAGATCTACATTTGTTAAATGATTTAAAACAAAGCGAAAGAATTCTAATTCAAAGAAAAAATCATATTAAAAAGGGGAAATAAATACAACATACATTCATTATCGTGAACATGCATATGAAACTCCAGGCCTGCATGAGAGACAGCATAGCCTACACGAGTGAAGATATTCTGAAATGTGTTAGTAGTAGAAAGGCAGCACTGCACACATAATGTCTCAAGGAAAAAGCACTCCCAAGAACACCTCACCAGCCCAGCTTCATTTGCAAACCAGCTTTTATCAGCACATCCCACTCCTTCCACACTCACCCAGCACAAAGCTCAGCTCGGTCTCCTGGAGTAGGAAGCAGCTCCATCCCCTGGATCTCAGCCACATCAACCATGGATAGGGCAGCAAATAACCCAAATAATCCACCCCACCCTTTCCTGGGAATCCTGGGCAGCTGGGACTGTCACAATCAGAGCTACTGCTCTGCAGCTGGTTGGCAAACCAGTGTAATCTTGTCCTACCTGCTCACTCCTTTAGTAACCGTGCTAGGTTTACAAATTCTGTGACAGCTGTATGCATTTAAGCATTTGAAGATCGGGTTTTCAAAGGTATTTAAGTATTTAACTCATTTGCTACAACCAAAATCAGACACCTAACTCTCTGCAGCTGTAGGCCTTAATTCTGTGCAAATATTGTCTCCCAGCTCCAGTTAGTTAATCTGATTATTTGGCACAAACAACTCATTTGTGTCACTTTCTCCAGTCAGGTTCTTTTTGCTTCCTTTCCCTGGCTCTCTTGGTGTGTGTTGGCTCCTTCTTTCCTTCATGTTAGATTACACAGCTCAAATTGATCCCCACTTGTAGCTTACTGCTGAGACTCCACTTGGTATCTCATTTCACATTTAATTTCTTTTTAAAGTAGATGCTATAAAACCAAGGTGGACAGTTGGGATCTAATTTAGGTAATCAAACTATGCTGATACTGCCATCAGCAGACCACTTACAGAGACCATGAGAAACTCTTCCAGTTCATAAACTGTCCAAGTTTATTAAAAACAATTTTGTTGCACCTGGCAAGGCCGCCCCTTTCCCTCCCTCCCATGTCTCTCTGGAAAAATATTTCAACCACACAGGAGGAAAATATGCTCTATGAACTTGTTTAGGACTGATTAAGCAAAGCTCCTCAGTTCCTCCTGCAGACAGAAAGGGTCTGGAGCTGCATTTGCAGTGATGAATGCTGTTCTTAACCACCAAGCCACCCAGAGTAAATCACTGTAGAGTCACTCATACAACCAAGTAGTCCCTAACTTCCCTTATCTTGATCAACTGAATAGCCAAAATGTAAGTGGAAAAATCAGCAATCTCTTTTCTTGCCCTTCTTGCCAGTTGAATCTGCTATGTCAGAGAATCTCTCCAAAATCCTTTCATACAAATTGTTTCCCAGATCTGCAGAGCTGGAAACTTGACTGCAAAAGGGAAATATGTGGGAGGCAAAAGACACAGATGTTTTTCTTGAGGAAGTTTAATTAATTGTGTTTATAACATATAAATGATGTTAAAATTCTTTGGAAGTGCCAAGTTTACTTCTTATTTACTACCACCAACAGTCATGGAGAACAAGAAATAGCATGACCACTGTACTTGGTGGTGATTTTAGGTTGTGATTCAAGTGTTCTGTAGCCTTTTCTTTCAACAGATAATCACAGACCACATAATACAAGAGTGGAAATCTCTTCTAGTGCAAATAAAGGATGTGTGGGGGGACTAATAAAAAAATGCTCTATTTCTGCCCCCTCGAATATGTTTCTATGGTATTGGAACCTCAACCCACCTTTTAGCTATTCATGTCCATGCTGGTTTTATTCTGTTCTGAAAATATCTTTGTTCCATTAGAAGGCACTGCTCCCAGGTGAAATAGATAAATACAAAGGATGAGTTGGCAATTAAACATTGCTTTCTTCCTCCAGCTTCTACAGAGAGTTTGTCCTTGCTGGCAGTCCCAGCTGGAGGACTACAGTTCCATCTCTCTCTCTGAGCAGTGTTTGCAGCATCGTTTAACCTGCCTTGGCCATGGGACAGAGTTGCTGTCAGGATGAATTATGTTGGTGAATGCTAAGCAGGCAATCATTGCAGCCATTGTGCATTCCAGCATCCCTTTTATATAGCTACAAACAGTTGCCCCACAGCCATTTTGCTGTGGCCATCCAGTTTCAGCAGCACCTTAGTGAAAGAATGTGAAATCCCATTAGTCACCATCCTGTGTGCAGCGTGATTGAAATACTGCAGTCTGTAGCATGCCAAAACAAGTGATTCCTGCAGAAACAATGGGGCTGGAGTACAGTGGAATGCAGGTGAGACAAACAGGCTCAGCTGGCACAGCTCTGAGCAGCTTTGCTGATGAGAACATTGGGCAGGCTGGTAACACAGTGCTGTGTTCTGGGAGCAAGCACAAATGCCTGCAGCCAGCACTCCTGACTGCCACCAGCTACCAACCTGAGCAGAGGCAAAGGTTCAGTGTCTTAAATAGCAAAGAAGAGATTTCTCAAAGCAAAATGGGAACTTTCTGGGGAATCTTGCATATCAGGCTCAGGAAGCTCAGCCCTAGAGATGGTGAGGTTAAATAGGTTGCAAACTGTGTGACCACAGAACTACAGAAGCAATCTTGATGTGTTAGGTCTGTGCACTGCAGAAAATCACTGATTTTTGTTCACATAAGCAGTTATGCATTTAAGCCAATATGATGTAGAAATTGTCTTCGTCAGCCTTAGGTTGCAGGTCATATGAGGTAGTGATCAGCCTAAAAAGATGTGTCAGGAAAACATAGGATGAAGAAGATTACAATTCCAGCTATTCCTGTGAATTAAAATTCAGTGAACCTGTACAGATGCTAGTGAGCAGTGCATGACATCATGCAAACAGAGTTTAAAACACAAACCCAGCACATCCTTTCCCTTTGTCTCTCACAAGACAAGGATTTTCCCATACAATCATTAACTCCAAAAGGAAATGTATTGTTCTTCAGTGACTTAATCTTAAGTTCAAAGCTACTAAAGCAGCAGCTCAGCTGAAGTGAGCCAGTGCTTAGGAAGAACACATGCTACCAGTTGCACACTTGGAGACTAATTTACAGTAGTGCTGAGTGCTCTCAGTGCCAGCTGCAGCCAAGTGCCATGGGAGGAGATCAGCACAGCAGAAGATCAGGCTCTTTGATTTAAAGAGCTACAGAAAGACTACCTGTGGGATCAAAGTATGGATGACAATGACTGTCAGTAAGAGTCAAGCATTTTGGAAACACAAGTTGAAGCCAACAAAATAATCTGATCTATGCCCCACTCCTCAGAAAGGCATGAAATTCAGCACTCTAATAATCTGGGGGTAAAAAACATCTGTGGAGAGGAAAAAGTGGTGTTGCAGTAGCTGAGTTTTTAAGGTGACTGCTGGACAGATGCTTGATGGGTGTGCCTAAAGGAAGGCTATTTTGTCCTCCAACTGGTAAAACCCATCTCTGCAAATGGTTGGTGTAGGAATTCTTGTATTCCTGCAGAAGATAAAGCACAAGCAGATACACACACAGTCCTGTGACTTGTCTGCCCAGCTGTTCAGCAGTTTCCAAATCTGCATAAATATAATAAATCGTATTTTACTACAAAATATATTTGCTCTAGCACCCATAAATACGACATTTTATTGCAGAATCTTGATTCAAGGGTATTTCTATGCCCTCATTTAGTAATTGCCTCACCCACTGACAGCTACAGCTCTATCAAGATGATCCTAGTGATATTCATTATATAGTTATATATTAAAACTATGTCACACTCTACTCTTTCCCCTCTCCAACCAAAAAGGAAACATGACTAAAGGTTTCTGGTTTTGGTAAAGACAGAGGAGGAATTGAGTACACAAGGAACATGCTACAAGTGCTTTGGGTTTGTAAATTCCCACTTGTGTCAAACTGCAGGCTCTGGATTGGATCAATGACATCCACAAATGTGAAAATGAAGGAAAGTATTTCAGATTGTTTTGTCAAGCTGGAAAGATTCAATGCTGACCTTCTTTTTAACTTTGCCCTTCCTCATCCTCAAGACCATGAAACAGTGGATAATGCCTTCACCTGTGCCCTGCTGCAGTTTCTCGATTGTAATCAATTTTTTCTGCCTCTGGAAATGCAGAGAAAGCCTGAGTAAACTGGACCACAGCAGTATGGAGCAGTAAAAAAAGCCTCATTCTGTTGGATGTAAAACATAAAACTGGGAGAGAAAACTAGTTTGTAGCTCATCCAATATTTTTAAGATAAAAGTGTCTCCACCTGTCCTATCACTTATAACAAAAGTTGATATATCTACATCTGGAAAGAATCTTTTCTTGTTTTTCTTTTCTTTCAGTGTGATCCACACCATAAATCTTCCAAACAATAAACTCCCAAAGCCACCCTGATTGCATGCGTTCACAAGGCAACTGCAATGTACTGCAGAGGGAGAAAAAGCACAAGTTAATACAGCCTCAAACACCTTTAGATAATAGAGGCTTTCATCTGTCTAGAGAAATAGATGGAGGCAATGCATTTAACCTGGGAGAACAACTCCAAGATAAGCTTCCCCTCGGAAACTGGACACAGAGGAAAACAAGGTGATTCCAGAAGGTAAATAGGATATTCAGAAGAGGCTTGGAGGACAGCACATAGAAAGGAGGTGCTGTTTTCTAGTTCTTCTAGGAAAGATAATCTCTCATGGCTCCCTAGTCACTGAATGCCAAATACTGTGATAAGTACATTGTGATAAGTACATGCTAAAACCCCAATTAAACAGTTTATCTCGTCACACCAATGTCAAGTCTCACACACGGCAGTAACACATTTTGAAAGAACAACATTTATGGCTCTTTGTAGAAAGGAGATGGATATAAATGTCTATAATTTCTTTGCTGTGTTATGCATTAATGCTTATTATCAGTTGTTGCCAGAGCTGAGCAATTTGTGAATATGTTATTTTAAGCCACCCCTGCTGCAGCCTGTAGATGCCTTGAGTTTTGCCTATATTTATGCAATTAAGCAGCATTTAGGTTTCCACTGCCAGGGGTGATTTCTGTGGTAATGTGTTGTGAGCTTCTCTCCAGGACAGGCTTTCAATAATACAGATCCAACTAAAGCTTTAGTGTAAACACACTGTTGAACCTTGAGGATGAAACGCACAAGATTTGAGCACTGAAAATAATGGCAGGTTGGGTATCTGTCTTGTTTTTTCTTGGCTGGCTGTACAAGCTTTGCTGAACAGGAAATGATCTTGCTAAGGATTTAATCAGTGTTGCATTTAGTGTGCCCTAAGTTTCACATCTTTCCATATTTTCTCTAGCTATAACTGTTTTCCAACAGCTGTTAGTGAAAACTGCAAGAAAAAAAACTATATTCTGATAACCTCTTAAATTTATACCCACAAACCTGTATGCAGCTTCTCATAGGCTTTGACATAAATTTGGATAAAATGGACTATAGGTCTTACATGTCCTCAATTTTCCCTGTAAGAAATTGAAGGAAGAGGAATAATTAGAAGATAAATAGCAGTGAAAATAAATAGCAGTATTTATTATTCTGAATAAATTGCAGAATATATTCTTCTATATTCTTCTTGGAATTAACAGGTTTCTCTAGGATAAAGAAGAACATAATAGTGCCATTAAAGTTTGCATGTGGCTCATGTTTATGGTGGATCATAAAGCTGAGTGCAAACCCTTGTGCAAAGCTCCCACTGAGGCCCACAGGGGATGTTTAATGTCATTTACCCATAACAGTCACACTTGGCATAAAACCTAATCAGCAAATTGATGAAATACACTGAGACTAGACTTGCTAAGCTTGAAATATCCAAACTAAATGTCTAAACAGTGGCTGACCAGAATGAAGCTAACACAGTTTACTCCGTGCATCCAGGTTCCCAGCTGCAGTCCCAACAAGCCTGATCCACCTTGCCCAGGAGCTTGGACTGCAGCTGAAACTGAAGACCAGCCAAACTCAAGAAAATGTATGTCTTTCTAAAGACCGGTTTCCTTAAGCAACTTAAGGAAAGGGTTTTAACTGATGCACTTGAAAAAGAAATGTGAGGAATTTATGCTTTTCCTCAGCTGATGTACAGGGAAAATACCAGATAAGATGGATCAGGTAAAAAGTTCTACCAATTGCAGTTAAGAGAAACTGGACACAAAATATTTGCAGAATTTGTTTGTTTTAAAGTGTATTAATTAGACCTGTTGTAGCCATGTCAATGTATACATGTTTTGAGGATACTGTACTATCACCTTTCAGGATAGAAGCTCAGGGCCTGCAAAAAAAAAAAAAAAAGAAAAAATCAACAAGGAGTCTACCCCTCGTCCCTGAACAAGTGTAGCTGCTTTCTGAGTGATGTAGATTGGCATATTTGTAGAAGGGTGGTCCTTCATTCTCTGCATAACCAGCTTATAAAAGAGCAGGCATAGCTGAGGGCAGGAAATCAAACTTGATGTGCTGATGGAATATGGCAATTCCTAGAGCACTACCAGTGGTTCATTTCCATACAAAGTCCTCCAGACAGCCAGATAAGAATTTCACCCTCCCTTGGATATCTCTGTCAACAGAATTTGCATGGCATGCACTATTTATGGCATCCTTCAGGCATTCCACAGGACTTGTCTCACACTGGCATCTGCACTTGCCCAGGTGCATGTCACATTCCCTGACAGGTTATGGAGGAACCCCTTGGCACAAGAGCTCCAAGAGGCAGTCAGGAGACTAAGTATCAAAATGTTTAGTTGGGATTATACTGAGACTGTAAAATATTATGAATTAGCCCTGTGAAAATACCTATTCAAGGCAAAAATTAAGACACAGCAGGCATTCCACATAAAGAAACCGTCTGGCACACCAATAGCTAATTGGTTGTTATGGTTTAGTATATTTGCAGAATGGAGCATAAGGAAACAATTAAGCCTGCATACCACTTAAAAGCTGTAAAGTGATTTTTGAAAATCTTGTTTGATAGAAAATAAGAGCAGCTTCCAGCCTGCTAAGTAGGCAATGCAGTTTTCTTCTGATGTTATATCACTTACATAGCATTTAAAATCAGAATGCATACTCTTCCCCTATTTTTATTGTCAATTATCTTCTCTTTAATGAAACTGCATATATTAGAGGGAGGAAACAATCCCACACTTCTAAAAAAGTGAACTGAACAGGGGCTGTTTACTTTAGTGTTTAGTAACATCAGACCAACTTCCCTTCACACAAAGAGCTGGCTTGTAGTCTATTTCCTGAGCAGCATTTTCCATTCAAATATGTGTTAAGTAGCATTGTTCCCCTCAGTGATTGGAAAGCATGCAAAATAAATACTAGAAAAAAATGTAGCTTTCATTTCACTATAGAAAGCATACACATTTAGGCGTTTAGCACAAGTTAATTCCCTTTGAAATAAGGAACCCGCAGCCAAAGTCTAGATAAGGATGAAAAAAAGGAGGTATAAAGCAGTTTTCTCCCCTGTCAGCATGCTAAGCAGAGAATTCACCTGTGATTTCTAACAAATATTTTCAGTGAGAGCAAGATGAGAGGTAAAGACAAAATATGTTTCACTGAGCTCTGGAAATAAAATACCTTCCTTTTTGGTAAGATTTACAGGGGGGTTGTGTCTTTGTCCACTTGTTTGGGATGAAATCTATTTGTATATAACCAGCCTGTGGAAACATCATCATCCTATGTATTTTATATACTTACACATTGCACATCTTTTTTGTCATCTCTAAAATGTCCTAGAAATGCCTTCTCCACCCACCTCCTGCTCTTCAAGGAGTCCATCACAGCAAAACATAATTCACGTGAGTCAAAAAAGATTTACTGAAACACGTTGCTAGGTTTTCTGCTGTTCCAAACACTTGTCCACATGTGCAGTGTATGTGCCCCTAGCCACAACTTCTTTTCAGAGCTCCTCACCATCTCCTGATGGACTGGGATGATTCTGACAAGGGTTGGAGTCATTTGTCTGCCCCCAGCACCAACTTCACCATAATGCTTCCTAATGGCTTCTGAACAGGCTGTCCATCTGCTGCCCCCAGGTGAGCTGACAAACTCTTCTGCAGCAGGGAGCAGCCAGCAGCTCCTTTGGAATTGGAGCTGATTTCCCTTCTGTGCCCAGCACTGCAAGTGCTGCTGAACGGCCCTTGCCTGGGTGCTGCTCCTGTCCCTCCTTCCTCACATCATTAGCTGTATTTTTATACTTCTGGCCATTCCACAGCGACACCAAAGGTGCTAAAGGATGATCTTGTGCCTCCCCCTGCTCTTCCAGACACTTATGGACTATATTGGATCTCTTAACTATCCCACGGACACACAGGCGTTATTGAATCTGGAAAAATACTCAGTAACTATTTTAAATTTACCTCTCCTGCACTCCTTGATCTGGACATATTGCTAATGATTCCATTCCTCTGGCTCTAAACAGCGTTCTTCAGAGGCTATGTGCCCTTTTCATCTTCAGTTTTGGACATAATTTTCACCTCAGCTTGATATCCCACTCCCAGCACCCTGCTTGGAGCTGTTAGAGCTTGGTAGAGTGCTGAATCTGGTTTTTTGCAGAGGCTGGGTTTTTTCTGTTTAGTTGGGGGGTTTTCCCCATTATTTTTTTTCCAAGAACATCTCATGAAATCCATAGCAAAGGCTATTAATGGCCTCTTTCTCATATTAGTGTCCTGACCCCAAAACTGAGCACTGCAAGATGATCTACACTTTACAGAGTAATTGAATGAATATCACACATAGGAGTTTTTGCCTGAAGCTTTTGAGGTATTATATTTTATGGAGGCCTTGACACTTTCAGGACAAGTGTCAAAACCTGATTATAATTTGTTTTGACAATATTTCTGTTAAAATATATAGGGCATCACAAACAATACTTTTGACCTTGTACTTTTTTTGAGATCCGAGAGCGCACAAGACTTCACAGCAATCTGTCAAAAATATTACTGTATCTTGAACATGAACTTAAAATTGTTTCTACAGAGCCATTTTTATGTTTTATTTTTAAAACAAAAGGAAGACATGTAGTCCCGAAGTTTAAACTGACAGCAATAATTATGGCTAATGAAGACAAAAGGATAAGATTTTATGAAAGTTTGTCATTTTGACCTGACTGAATCATCTGATGTGTTCTATTTTCAGTGGGGATTTTATGTTAAAATAGCCATAGCTATTGCTACCATCACTTGTAAAAGGGTTAAGGTTATTGCAAGGTCTCTCTCATCTGGAGAGGAAATTGTTTGGGTAAAACTCAAACAATTTCAGAGCTTCCTTCTTTATTATTAAAGCTTCCTTCTTTATTATAAGATTGGATCTGGTAACATCCCCCTGCATTATGCATTGACATTCTGGCAAGGAATTACTAGTACATTGCTCAAGATTCAAGATCTGTTTTTAAAATTTATTTTGTAATTCCAAGTGTCAGTTGAAAGAACCTGGTGTTATTATGGTCAAATATTTTATTGCAAGGTGTCCTATTAATCCATCACAAACACAAAGGTAATTTCTCTGGAATTTTCTTATCGAAACACTTAAAAACTGGCTGGTCACTACATACTGTCTTCTCAGATAAACCACAACCTTTAGAAGTTGCTTTTTAGTCCAAGTTGTTCTCATTAATTCACATCAATGTTTTTCATATATGATTTGTTACATTCAGTAAGCTTGTCCAGCCTTCACTTGGAAATACAAAAAGATATGTGATGCCTTGTTTTTGTGAATTATTATCTACTGGAATAAACTTAAGAAGTTTTACTTATGTTTTTAATTTAATGTCTGGCATTGTCTTCAAATAAGTTGTACCCTTTCTAACCTGACATTTAATTAGAGGGAATCACAGACCTTTCAGTAAAAAAAAGAGAATCCAAAATCTGAAGATCTGGACCAACTCCTAACCTCCAACTGGAAGTCTGTGCAAATCCCCCTGTAATTCTCAGGGTGTTTATAGTAATTCAAAAAACAAAAATTAAGTGTCCTACAGAAAACTGATATACAGCCCAGTGGCATAAGAAGCAATAGATGGAAGGTATGGTTCCTGTACACATTCACCTGTCTGTTGACAAAAAACACATATTTTGAGAAATAAGAGGGGGGAAAAACCCCAAAGTCCATATAATAATTTTCAATAATAATTAAAAAACCTTAATTAAAAATCTTGAATTTCTGTCAGAGACATCTTTATCATAGCTGTCATTGCAGAAATATTGTAATAAACAATTTAGTAAAAGCATGTTACCTTGGAACCCAGTTGCTCACATGTGGTACCAGTTAGGAAGCTGTTGGTGCCTACAGAGCTGCCACCCCAGAAGGAGTCACATACATTCTTTGTCACATCTGACAGCCCCCTGTATCAACACCGTAACAAATTTAAAAGAAAAAAAATCAAATAGTGCAGTATTCAATAATTATAAGTGAAAAACTACTCTTAGACTTCTTATCAACTTATTTTGCCTCTATAATCAGATTTCATAAATTATATACTAGTCAGTAGCTCAGCTAAAATATTCCATACAACATCTTATGATTTTTAATAGTAACAAGCATAAAATAGTTATATAGGAAGCAGCAAAACAGAAATTTTACACTTCTAAATGCAATCTCTAGCAATTCAGGTCTTTTCTCGTGCTAATAATAGAACTGCTTAGATTTAACAGCAGAAGACAATTACATGTCACGGAGTGGCCTAATATAAAATGAGAAACTTGTAATATCTACAAGAAAAAATGACATTATTAGCATTCATAGCACAACCAATAATGTACTGTATTTCCATTACTTAAGGGTAGCATTTTTTAATCTATTCAGAGCAATCCTGAATATGAAGGTCTAATTCCTGGACACAATCTTATTACAGCATCCAAATCAACAGGACTCTTGCTGCCTTTCCTGTGCTCACAGGACTTGTGGGCACAGGCTGAGGACAAATATTTGTTTAATTATAATGAAAATGTCACATAAAGAACAGGAAGGGTGTTAAATCACCATACAAAGACTTAAACTGGAAGCTGGTAAGGTTTTAATAACACTCTGTTTGTGAATTATGCTTCCAATAACACAAAAATGTATTACAGAGCTTTAGCTGGTATAAAGCAGTTTCTTATAGTTTAATATATTTGAAATGAGAATGGCTGTACTTTGTGGTAACAGAAATACCAATTATGAATCAAACTCTTAGTTTAATTCACTTAATAATAGCTGCAGTTAAGGCAGATGTTTAAAGGCTTAAATTATAAAGTTGTGGTTTTGTTGTTTTGCTTTTTTTTTTAAATCCCATGGTGGTGTACTGAGTTCTAGCTCTAGATAGTACCTCTGTAAGAAAAATTAATATGGAAGAAGGGATATTTATTGTATGACAAGATTTTTTTTGCTCATGTAGGAAAGCATTATTCCATTTTAAAAAGGCCTCATCATAATCCCAACCCAAGGGGAACCATGACAGAACCTGTCAGCTCAGATTTGTCCTTGACTGCTTCTTTTAGGATTCAAATAGCAGCTTTCAAACTCAGCACCCATCCACATAGCTGCTCTAGATGGAAGTGAGAGCATCCAGAGTTTACACAGATGGACACCTTTTGGCCTCACAGCAGCTGCCAGCCCTTCAAAAGCCACAGTGATTCTGCTTCCACAGTTCCATCACTGAGAATGCATCCACAATATTTCACATAGATTTAATACTAAATGAAATATTAGCCTTTTCGTCTTTAAGTTCTGTTTAGCATTTTATCTCAAAGTGGCACCAACCCAGCCCTGCCATACAACTGCAAAGATTTCAGTCCCTAAGTCCATGAAAGCTGCAGTTAAGCGAGTTACTGCACAAGATCATAATTAAAAGTTTATTTGCATTGCACATAATCACCAGTCTTACACTCTGAATTGTTTTACAATTACAGGGGTACAGGAACTTTTTAAGAATTATTAAAGCATTTGAACCTGCCTTATTGCTCTTACATAATCCATCAATAAATCAATTTATTGTCAATGACTGGACTTGCCTGGCATATTCTTCATAGCTGCCTATCCCAATAGTAAAACTCACTTTAGCATTCTGGGCATTTCAGGTCCCACACTTTAAAGTCCAATGCAACATAAATCCCTCATTATACTGCAGCATACCATCTTTAAAAATCTACATGAGTGCCAACTGAAACCAGCCCCCTGGCCAAGCACAAGGTTTGGGATTTGCTTCCATAGGCTCCAGCTCCACCTCCAGGTACTTCCATCCACTCCCCATCAAACTTTTTTGAAGAAACATTATGCTGATACATTAAGAACCTCTCTGAATAATAGCCACACTTCTGTCTTATACTGCTGCTTCCTCCAAGACTCTACCTTCTCAAGCCCAGAAAAAAAAAATCAAAACAAACAAAGAAACCCAAAAGAAAACAAAAAATTACTAAAAAAAAATACATCTTGAAATCCTATTGAAGTCTGTTTTCTGTTATGCTAACCACTGGCTAGCCAACATCCTTTCCTGGCCTTAAGGAGAGCAGCTGCCAAGAAATGGCCTTCAATTTGCTTACACTGCAAACACTTTTTTAGAGAATTCCCCTGCAAGAGATAAGTTCCAGATGGATGTTATTTCATGTTATTCCCATATGTAAAACATTTTAAAATATGCAAGTTCCTTTAGCTTTAAGCAAAGTGCTAAAATACAAAGACCAAAGCTTCTCCTTGATTAAGAAGACAGCACATTAGTTCTGCTCATCTCTGCTTTTGCTGAAACAAGTGAAGTTACAGCACACTTCCCATGTCCTTAGCCATTCCTCTATTGCACACTCAAGTTCCACCTTATTAGTCAGGCATTTTTCCAGGAGAAACTCCCATCTGAATGGGCCTCATGTGTTTAAATAAGAGAGGTCCCACCAGCACCCATCTCCTCTGACCCACTTCTTGCTCATGGGGTAATGAATCTCCACAGTTCTTATCGTTCCATAATTATGGGTATAAGATGTAGGACTTCCTCCTATTTTTAAATAGTGCCAGCTCATCTCAAAAGGTTAAGAAAAAAAATCACCTCATTGTATGCAACAGACTAATAAAAATGCTATGTTTCAGCATAACAGGCAACGTGCAACTCTGACAGTTCTGCTTGTGGAAGAAGTTATGCAGACTCCTGGAGTCAGGCAGCAAGAGCAGCTCTTCTCTTGCAGGCAAATCAAGTATTCCAGATATTTAGCATTGCTTTCTCTTGTGTCAGCAGCTCCTGTGAACAATCCATCCCAGCAAAGAGGACACACTGTCTCTCAACAGTGGTATACTTGAATAAAGGCACACAGGCCTCAGTCTATATGTGCAGATAATAAAATACAATTAGCAGGCAGAAGAGAATGGTAGGAAGGTCCCTCAGACTGGATAAAACTGTAGAAATGTCCTTGTTCAGTCTTTTTGTTTGCTAGAGTTGCATTTGTGACACAGGAGTACTCAAGGCTGGGGGCTTGAGGGGGTCTGCAGAAGCCTTCCAGATTCCAGAGATGTGAGATGGGGATAGTTCTACATATCCAGAGTCAGCTGAATGAAGCAAACATCCAAAAAAATCTCCATTGACTTTGTCTGTGTTATCAAATATACACAGCAAGATTGCTGCATCTCAGCAGGCTGAGCTGACACCTCACAGAAACTAGAAGAGCATTCTCAGTTGTATTTCCAGTTCTCCTTCTCATCAGCATCTGAATAGGTGTGTAATGAATCCTTTGAGGAGAAAGAAAAAAAATACCAGAAATTTATTTTGTGCCCACTTCTCCTTAATTCCTTACTGCAAGAGGAGGATCAAAGAATCCCAACCCATCCTTTCACCCAGAGGACCAGGTAGTGTTACACAACCCCAACATTACAGGAGTATTTTGCCACACCAAGAGCTGCCCTGCTGCATGCCCTCTTTGCAGTTCCATCTCTCCTGCTGTGTGGGATTTTCCTTTACCTGGGCTGGAAGCTGGTGGTGCCTCAGGTGCCTGTAGAAGTGCAGCACAGCAGGGTCAGCTCTCACTGCTTTGGGGTCGAAATCCAGCACACGGAGCCCCGCGAGGCTCCGGGCGCGGGACAGGGCCACGTAGGCCTGGCCGCTCTCAAAGACGCGGGACAGGGAGATCTCCACACAGTCCAGAGACATGCCCTGCCAAAGGCACAGAGGGCTGGCTTACACAGCAAACAAACAGCATTGGGATGTAGCAGCACTAACCTAACCTGTGAGTCTGTCCAAGGTACCGTCTTTGGGAAAAGGTTTTGATTTTAAAAAAAGGGAATCAGCAGAAAGCAAAGGCATTTTTCCACTGTCAGGAAATTTCTAGTAGACAGTAGGATCCACTAACTAACTCCAGTGAGGCTCTTGTTGTGTGAAACTCCATAAATCTCATCTAATCAACATAGCAGGGAAAGAAATCCTGCTGATTTCACTTTTATTAGTTAAGTGGAGCAGGCATCTTTCTCAAGCAGTCCTCAGGGAGACCTGAGAGAGTTTGGGTTGTCCCAGGTGCAGGAGAATTCACAGCATGGCCTAGCTTAAACTGTGGCACAGGAATAAACTCACAGGTCACAGGTTCTCCAAGACCATATTTATCAAGTATGAAGTCTTATGGAAAGGAAGGAACTTGTAAAATATTACACTGTCACATTGAAAGTTATATTGAAAAAATTCCCACTGCACACCACCAAAGGGTGAGTCCAGCCCAAAGAGCACAGCTGTGGCTCCAGCAGCCTCCTCAGTGACGCTGCAGAGCTCAGGTCCCCAGTGCTCTCAGGGGAGCACTACCCTCATCGGCCCACAGTGATAAATAATGCTGCTGTATAGCCCAACTCCAACTCTGCAGATGGCAGTGCCCTTAGGGAAACCCCAGCAGCACTGACAGCCCCACTCTCTGCAGCTAGACACATATTCTGGAGTTCCCTCAGCAAGGGCCTTTCAGCTTTCTCTCCTGTTTCACCAGCAATACAAGCTCACCCAGGAAATAAGGTTTATAATGGTGTAAAGGTCTACAGACAGCTGTACAACAACACCCACCTGACTCTTGTGAATGGAAATGGCCCATGCCAATTTTAAAGGTAATTGCTGACGACTCAGATGAACTCCTGATGGTCCTTTGATGACCCATTTCTCCATTTTTATGAGCTGTGTGACCCCACAGAGAAACCTCACCTTAGGCAGCCCTGTACGAATGGGAGCAGGAAAAAAACCAGGGATGTATTCCTGACACTCAATAGCCAGGATGTCAGCACCTAAAGAACACCTTTTTTTCTGCCTAAACCAAACCTAAATCCACAGACAGTTAACAGCATGTCCTGAAATGATGTTTGACATCTACTTAAGCAGAAGAATTAAAGGCAGGTATTTCACCAGTTGAGGTGCAGAGAAAAATACATTTTGCAGGTAGCAGAACATTATTCTTTGAGAAGAACAAACAAAAATTAATCAAAACTTGCTTCAGCAGAACAAACAGGAAATTCAAATGAGCACACACATTTACATACAGACTACAGAACACAAGAGGCCTACAGATAGCTGTAGCTGATGCAGTGCATGACATCACAGCTCATGAGAGCCCCAAGCTTGCAGAGATCTCTCTGCTTTCCCTCAAATTATTACCAAGCTGTAAACAAATTCAGAAGTCATCAGCCACCAATGACACACTGTTTTGTTATTTTCCCACTTCCTTCAACAAAAGATCAAAAGGCTTACTCACCCTTCTGTTCACTTTCAAACCCTACAACAACACCTCGTGCCCCATTCACCAGCCCTTGAGACACATCAAGGTTCTTTGCTAACATCACCTACAGAGAAAAAGAAATATCTTCAATGCACTGCTTCTACAGCCTATTCAGCTACCTGCAACTAAACCTCTTGCCAGGAAGCATGAGCACATCAGGCTGATTTGGCCAAATCGTCCTATCCTGCCTATTGCAGCACCATCTCCCATTTGATTGGAATTATTTCACAGCCTTTCCTTCCTAGGATTCCTAACTACATCATTTTACAGCACTGAACATTTTACTTGAGTTATTTGTCTGTGAGCTCAGATCCAGGGAGCAGTTTCCCCTTCACCAGGCATTACCAGCCTATGCACATACAGATTCTGGGAATAGCAAAGGAACAAGTTTCCAAAGCCAACAGTGCTACTGCTAAGTACAATCCCACATCCTTTCCATTCTGACAGATCCAGCTCAGAGCTAGGTGCCCAGTCCAGCAAATATGGCAAGCTGTGCCCTACCTTTACAGGTGGGGAGGGCTGCTGTACCTGGAGCTGAGACTGCAGGCAAGGACTGCTTATGCTCTCTGCTACTGGAAAGCTTCTAAATTTGACTGGACGTGTCTGTCAAAGTCACAGCAATCACCACTGTCCTCAGGACATGGACCTGAACTCATCTTCTGTGTGGATAAGACTCTAAGCAGAAAAGATATAGAGATTGGGACAGTCTTCTGCTGGCCTGGCATAGTCATTCTAGACTGAATTGCATTCTATATATTAATCTACTCTATAAATTTCTCTGATATTCCTCCATTTTTCTTATGCCATTTGTTCTGTTCTATCACACATGTATGCACACACACTTACCTGAGCTCCAAGCTTTAGCTCAACTCTACCACCCACAGGACACTGAGCATCAATTAACTTCACTAGCATTGGGTCACTATCCAAAGCCTCAAACACATGCACTTCTCCTGTTAAGGAAAGAAAGACAGAACTTACAACTGTTGAACATACTCTACACAGCATTTCAGGAGGTTCAGCATTTATTTCTAACAGCAATTCCTCTTTTAATATCCATTCTACTCTGCTGCTAGGACATCCTCACACAAACCTAGTCACATCTAACAGCAGAGAGCTCATTATTGCCTCTCTTCCCTATCTAAGTTCCAGAGCATGAAAAGGGACAGGAATGAAAGGTCAGCAGTAAATAGGAACTAAGCAGACACCATTTTGAGCAGTTTCACTCACTACAACAGCAGATCTCCAAAGCAGACTAAGGAAGAATCCAAGGGCCAGCAAGGGAGACAAAAAATTAAATAGTCCTTAATTCAAGTCCTGGCTGGATAGAACATGGCCTTTCTAAGATGCTATAGAAAGAAAAAATAGGGGTGTGGAGGCAATAAATTGCACACCCTACCTCACAGCAAGCAATGAGCTTGCTGTTTCTTACAAACCAGTGACATTGTGGCTTTTTAAACAAAAAACTGATTTTTTTTCCCTAGACACCTCAACTCCAACACACAGAGCTTGGATGGTGCTGCTGTGATGACAGAACACTGGTCCCACCCCAGTACCCCCAGTGCACCCACACAGAGCTCAGCCCCAGAGCCAGGCGCTTCCTCCACCGAGTTCACCTGGGAGCTGTTGCAAGCGTCTCTCGTTGGTTATTTCTACATCATCTTTATGGGTGCACAGCCTCGTAGCCAGGATCCCATCACGCTCAGACTTGTGAGCAGCTGTCTGCATCAGCTGTCGGGTAACCTCCTCTGTGCACCTGGTAGCCAGGAAAAGGGAATTCTTCTTTAAAGTGATCAGGGACAGGTTTGAGCAGCAGTAACCTCACAGAGCTAGATCAGTCTGTGCAAGCCACAGGCCCCCAGAGAGGACAGAGAAGGACACCTGCATAAAGTGAGAGAGCAGAGCCAGTGTGTGCTCCAGCCCTGCCAGCTCAGGAGCCTTTGAATTAATTCACAGAAATTGCACAGGGACCCTAGGAAGTGCCCGTCCTTACTAGAGCAGCATATATGAAACCTATCTATGTTAACTAAAGCACTTATAGCTTTTGCCCACAGCCACACATTGCTGACAGGGCACAGAAAAGTGAAAAACTGCTCTTTACTCTGCTCCACCTGTGGGTAGCAGGGATTACAAAGAGAGATGAGCTTCTCCTCACCTGCCTAACCGGATTGCACTCAGGATTGAGACAAAGGTCTTGTCAGTCTGTCTCCGCACTTCAGTCAGCTCCATGTTTATGTGGATGCATTTCCTCCAGCTTTTTGCCTGGAAAAATCATTCTCTTGTTAAGAAAGAGACAGACTTGAAGTATGAGAATGAGTTTAGGAACAGTTTTGTACCTGGAAGCAGAACTTGGTTTCTTCATTAGCCTTGCAGACTGGGGGTAGCTGTAAGAAATCTCCACAGATAATTAGCTGAATTCCTCCAAAAGGCTCATCCCGTTTTCTGACGGCCCTAAAAGGGATAGAAGAGAAGTTTTGAATGTCCTCCAGAATCTAGACATAGTCAGGTCCCAGAAGTTACTTCTCAATCTGTCAGTATATTCAAACCTAGACAACTGCAGTGAAAGATGTTTATCCCCAGCTGCCTCAGAAGAGCTCAAATAATTAAGCAGGGCTAGTACAAGACATTACATTTTCTTTGCTTACCTAGCCCAGAGGTCAATGGTCTTGGTTCTTTAGTGGCTGTTATACTACAGCTACTTCTCTCTGCCAATAGAGACCTTTTGGGCAGAGCTGTATATTCTGGACTCAGCTCAGGAGATGGAGAGAACAACCCAAACAGCCACAGCTATGAGTGAGGAATGGACATGACCAAAACCTATCTCATGGTAAAGATCGACCCAGATGCTATGATTTCATTCTTCCTTACAGTCCTGTACCAGTAGCTGCCTTGTATTCATTCACAAAATGAAAGAATGGTAGCAGACTGGAAGTTTAGAGAAACTCATTTCTGCTAGTTTGACCTGACAATTGCTCACCTTGCCACTGCTTCCAGCTTGTCAAAGAACTTGCCATCCACCATTGAGATCTCATCAATAATTAGGTGCTGGCAGGCCAGCCAGTGCTGGCGCACCCCTGGCCTCTCTGCCAGCTGAATGCACTGTTCCAGCGGTGCCTTCCCAGAGCCGATCCCTGGCACAGGACAAAAAAGCAAAGCTTTAGGATGCTCCTGATTCTTTGGGAAGAGAGTAATAGCTCCCATAGCGATCGGGCAGGCCATCACCTGCAAAGGCGTGGAGAGTAGTGCCACCGATGTGACAAGCCGCCACTCCCGTGCTGGCTGTAGCGTAGGTGATGTTGGGAGGGAGGGAGCCCAAGATCCGCTTCAGCAGGAACGACTTCCCAGTCCCTTCGAGAGAGAAGCAACAGGTCAACGGGCAGGACTTTCCCCGGGGAGCCGATGAGAGCGGCCAGGACGCTCACCTGCAGAGCCGGTGAAGAAGATGCTCTTGCCGCTCCGCACGGCGCCCAGCACCGCCTCCTGCTCCGCCGAGAGCCTCGCCGGGGGCCGCCTTTCCTTGCGGGACACCTGCGGGACAGGGGGGGCGCGCTGTGGGGCTGGGCAGGGCCGCTCCCCCGGGCCGCCCCCTCGCCCCGGCACTCACCTCCGCCGGGCGCTGCCCCCGCTCTTGGCGGCGGCCGGGGCTGCCCAGCAGGTCCCGCTCCTGCACCGGGCTGATCACGGAGAAGGACGGCGGCGGCCGCTCCAGCAGGCGGGGGCGGCGCGGCGCGTCCCGCGGCCCGGCGGCCACCTTGAGGCGCAGGAGGCGGAGGAAGCGGCGCAGCGCGTCCGGGGGGCAGTCGGACAGCAGCACCTGGGCGCCGTCCGGCCCCACCCGCACCGCCGCCCGCCCCTCGCCCGCGAACCGCGTGAAGAGCCTCACGGCGTCCCCGGCCAGCACGAAGTTCAGCACGGCCGCCGCCGCGCCGCTGCCGCCGGCCACGCGCAGCACGGGCTGGCGCAGCTCGTTGCGGCCCAGCAGCACGGTCGCGTTCCGCATCAGGCGGCGGCGCGGGGCGAGGCCCCCCGGCAGCGGCTGCTCCACGGCCGCCGTGCAGCGCAGCTCCGCCGCCTCCATCAGCCCCGCCGGCCGTTCAAACGCGCCGCGTGCGCCGCCGCCAATCAGCGCCGGGGGCTTTAACTCGACGGCCAATAGAAGGCGGGAAGGGCGGGGCGCGAGGCGGGGCGCCGCGCGGGCCAATCGGCGGCCTCGCCGGCAGCACGCGGCGTTGCCAGGGCAGCGGCGCGGGCATGGCCGCTCGCCGCGGAGAGCGAGACCCGCCGGACGCGCGGCAGAACCTCCTCCGGGCAGAGCGGGCCAAGAAGGAGCGCCGCTGGCAGCTGCTCTTCACCCAGTACACTGTGAACCCCGTCCATCCCGGTGAGGCCTCCCGGCCAGTCACAGGGAATCGGAGTAAAGCCCCGGGGGCAAAACAAGCGGTGAGGGGAGTGGGGGGCCGGGGCAGGCCCGCAGCGCTCAGCTGCACTCAGGGACGAACAGCCGCAGCCAGGCTGGCAGAGCGGCCAGCGAGAGGGTAAAGCTGCAAAGGGCAACTGGAGCACTTCCCTTTTGCACACTCAGAGACAGAACCGAGACATGACCCGCTTGCCCAGATGGTGCCTTCAGTAACCACGTACAAGTGAGGCAACTATTTAGGGTGTGGAATTTACAAATTCAGTGTAAATACAGAGCCAAGATGGGGTAGAGGGCCCCAACACTACACCCTGTTCCTTCAGGTCCTGATCACTTTCTACCTGCTAATTCACAGTCTGTGCTAGCACAGGCAGGTGATGTAAATAGATTCTTTCAGGTCCAAGTTTTTCAATAAAACAACAAAGAAAAATGATTTCTGAGACTTGGCACTGTGCAGGCCATCCCGTGGCTGGGGTGGGACTCTGATATGGCAAGCACAGGCAGCATCCTATTGAAGGGTCTTTAGCACAGTTAATGCCCTTCCCTGCCTAGAAGTTGCCATTAATCAGTGTTTCTGACTCATTTTCTTCTATGCACAAGCAGTTCAATCATACATATTCTATACTTGGCTGTGATGCCAAATTCACATTAAAGTCATTCACCTGTCTCATTTCTCTGCAGTCCACATGGTCTCTAGGAAGCCAATGTCTTGGCACGAGAACATACAGGAGCCCATAGATGGTAAGAAGTCTCTGAAAAGCTTGTGGTAACTACATAAGAAAATTAACACGTAAGTTTTAATAATTGTAACCAGTCTAAAATATGATGTATGTGGAAACACCTCTGTGACCATATAAGTTAAACTCATTAATGATTTTTGTTTGTAAAGCAGGTTTTTCCCACTTTAAAGCCCTTTCCCATTACTTTCTATTTTCAGCACAAGTTTGCATCGATGCAATTATGGTCTTATTTTTGTTTTTAATTAAAATATGGAACAACTGTAAAATAGATAAAATTCCTTATATTCATACTATAAAATTTTGGTTGAGAATCTAAACATCTCAGGAAAACAAAAATACCTAGAAGCATGTTGCCTGCCATTGCAGATTCTACCCAACCACCATGCAGATTAAACCTCTGAAATGACTGCCCAGTCTTACTTTAGAGTACTGGTAAGAGCCCTTATAGCAGCTGCTCCCTTATTTCTAACACACTAATTGTGTCTAAAAACCTTAATGCTCAGGTAAGGTTGGCTGCTCTATTCAAGGACTGGGAAGGGTGGCAGACCAAACCAGAGAAAGGCTGTAGGTCTCAGGCAACTGAGAAAGTCGAGAGCTGTCATGGAGCACTGGTTTGTACATGATGTGGTGTAGGAAAAGCAAGATGCTGCAGTACAGTAGGCAGGGATACAGAATTACAGGATAGTACTGTCAGGCAAATCCTGAAACTTCCTCAGGAAATATTTGAGTAGAAATGTCACTGTGCATTCTGACAGTATCATTCACAGAAGCACAGGGGCTGTTTTTAAACACACTTTCATTTGTATTTGTGTCCCGTTTTTTAAAACAACAGATGAATTCCTGAAACTTCTTCACCGTGCAGCAGAGGTGCCAAGAGAGAAATACTCAGAGCCACAAACTGAAAGCCAAGTAATTGGCTGGAATACAAAACCTTTGGTGAGTAGGATGCTTGAAGACAGCCCTTTAAAGGATTCAGAGATGTTAAGCCTGCCACACTGAAAAATACTCAAGCAGGAAAACAATTTGTGACAAACAAGGAAAACAAGAATTACAGGGAATGAGCAGAGCTGTTCACAGAAAATAACTTTTTAAAATTTACACCTAAGAGGACTCTTCACACTGGCAGAAACTCGTGAACAGAGAAGCAGTACACTTCCCCTGAGAAACCTGGCTGCAAAACATCTACAGAGACAGTGGCAGCACACTGCCAAGTGCCACAGGTGTACTCAGGGCTGTTTATTAAAGTGCTCAGCCATGAGAAATGGTGTAGTGATGTACTGAAGTACTGTGAAAAGAAACGTGCTGCTGCACAGCATCTTTCAAAGTAATTGCAAGCAGAACCATAAAATTAATAATCTTTTAAGTATACCCAAAGCAGATACACCAGTGAGGATTCATCTGGGGAATTGTGAATAAACAGGAGGAGAAGGAATATTATTAACAAGCTGAGACATCAATCATATCTGGCAAACAGCTGTGATGATGACTGACTTTGCAATTAGCGTTTTGGGAAAGGCAAATTTTGGCCTGTTATAAAGAAAACTAAGATAAATAAGAAAATAAGACAGTCTTCATTGACTTTTCATAATATATATCAAGTAAAGTAGTTAGTAATGACAAGAGCGGAGACAGACATCCCAGCTGGGCTCTGTGGTACTAAGGAACTGCTGGTAGGATTAGTCTGGCAGGGTGGAGGCAAATAAACTTGTGTGTAGGGAAGCAAGTTTGATTATTAGAGTCAGAACTGATGATGTTGTTTAATTTGTTAAGTTTTCCTTATTCGGCAGGTTTGACCATAACAAAGCAGAGAACAGTACAGTGGTACCCTGCTCTTCTGTCATTTGGACACTTCTCAGCAGTGGAACACCACACATCACTCCCCCAGGAGGGACTCCTACTGCTGATTTTAGTAAAAGCCCATGACTGTTTGTGATTCTTGTTTCCCAGGTTCCTTTTGACCGCAGTGATACCAGATTCTACTTCCCACGCCAGACAACTGAAATTACCATCCTTGGCTACCCTGCACCACGGGGACAGATGCCTAAAGGCCAGAACAACATCTAATGTGTTAGGTCCTGTTTGTTATCTAGCAAGTCTGGCAGATTGCTAGTGACAGACAATAGAAAAGAGAAGTTCAATCTGTCCAGATTTACAACCTGACAACAGTGTCACAAATAAACCTATCTGTAAGGCTCTGTATTTGTCTCATTGCTGTTCCTATACCCATCTACGCAGATAATCTAAAAAACCACTCTAACATCTCAAAAAGCTTCAGACTTCTTATTTTGACATTGGCAACATGACCCAGAACTCAAGGTCACCAACTTCATCTTAACAGTAGTGGTGGGAAAAGCTGTCAGAATAAAGGGGACAAAGGGCAGACTTCAGCCACCATTCACTGAACAGCTAAATATGAGTTACACATAGTTCTGTGCAAACCACTTAATGCATTCACACAAAACAGGTTTAAGTAGAAAACAATCCTTCAACAAAACAGACAGTAAGAAAAAAATTAAGTGATAAGGCACTGTTTCCACTGGCTTTTTTTCCTTGCCACTGTAAAACATGCAGCTTGCTCCACAGTTAACTGCTAGATGACAGCAGAAACATATCTTGCAACACAAAGAAACACAGGAACCCCTTTGGGGAGCACAGTTCTCTTAGCGGGCTCGGTTCTTCATTTTCTGCCTTGCTCTCTTTCCAGGTCTCTTCTGAAAAAAAAAAAAAAAAAACAGATTCAGATTTTTATTTTTATGTTCTCCATCTTTGTTTTAGCTCTATAACTTGGGGAGGATACCAAAGAGAGGGTATTTGTCAGAATGTCTGGACAAGAAGGTTTTGGCACACAGGTAGCAAACAGAACTTTTTAACTCCCTTTCTGATTTTCCTGCTGATACCAAACCACTGTCCCCAACTCTGTTAGTAATTGAATTATGCTTAGCTCCCAAAGACAGGCATCACTTCCTGATGCTGGAGACACATATCATGCACTCATCTCTCCCTGACAGACATGGCATGGCTTCCAAGCCAACCAGGATCGTTTTCCTGCAACATTTTACTTACATTAAGAGCTTTTTTCCCTCCTTTTCCTCCTCTTCCTCCTTTTCCTGGGCCTTTGTTGTGAGCCACTTTTGCCTGGAAGCTGGATACGTCATTAAAACTCTCCTTTGTGTTCCACTTGGAGCCCTTCTTCTTCCCACCAAAACCAAATTTCTGATTTTTGTATCGTCTTTTGGCATTTGGCCTGAAAAACAACCAAGCAGCATCACTGCCTACATTCCTTGTTCCAGAAAGCTCTCAAGACACACAGATATATACTCATGGTATCCCATCAACCACCATAAACCTTCCCCCTCTTAACAAAGATGCAGAAATCACATTTCAGTCTCTGCTCCATTTTGGCCATAGTTTTCTTCTCTTTAGGGACAGAATACCACCTTGGACTTACTTTAACACTAAATAGAACAGTTTTCCTGTTCCCCAAAATTATCCCCTAAAAAGACTGAAAAATCAGACATTCTGTGTTTAACTCTCTCGTTTCTGGTCTCACCCCTTCTTTGGCCGTTGACTTGTATTGCCTTTTTTATTCCCTTGAGATGACGTCTGCTCTTCATCTAGAAAGTCCAGCTTGTCAGAGAGACCTGCAAGAGTGAAGACATCACAGCTACATCTCAGAAAAGACAAACTGTCAGTCTAAGCAAGTAATAGCAACAGGTCATCCTCACTGAAGAATAGCTGCTTGGGAGGCTTTTCACTGCCACAGGCACACAATTCTGCACAGCAGCAGCTTTCCAACCTCAAGGCCCAGAACTACAGACACAGTGACCACATCACACGGCTCACACACCACTACTGCCCTTACACATTTGTTCTCTTAGACCTTTCTGGTATTTTGTTCTCTTACCTTTCTGGTATTTCTTGACTGCATTCAACATATTTTTCTTCTCCTTCTGTCTCCTCTGCAGAACCTCAACTTGCACCTGAGATTAGAAGCAGAATGTTAGTGTTGTTCCTTGCAGTGTCCCATACTTTTTTTTAAGGTATCCTGTGTTTTGTTCTGTCTTCCTTCAGAGCAGCTAGACAGGAGACTAGACAGATTCTGTGTGTTTTAGCCAGACTCTTGTGGCTGCATTTTTCCAGCCCCCCAGTCAGGCTCCAAATTCTTGTCACAAATCCTTTTGCACATGTCCCTTTTGTAGCTCCTCACCTTCTTGCCATATTTTCTCATTGCACGGAGTTGTTTTGCTTTCTCAGACCTTTCCATTGCTTCCTGTTTACTCTTAAGTTTCTGTCGAATCTAATTAGGGAATAGAAAATCAGAATTTATCAGTAACACAAAAGAAAAAGAAATTTATAATTTCTGTACTGATCTATAGCCCAAATATGGCTAAAAAAGACAAAACTCACACAAGAGAGAAGAAAAAGCCTTATAATGGGCTCTAATGGAACTGAGAGTATCATGTCAGTCTATTTGGGTGTATCAAAAAGACTTAATAGTTTCTTTCTTGTCATTATTAAAAGTAAAGCACTGAAGAAAAGACAACAGTCCTCTAGAAAATATTTTTTCTGTTCCCTCCTTGTTCACAAACATTCTTATAAGGATGCTGCCTTATGGAGAATTACAAAGATTTCAACACAGATCTTAGTGATTCAGTCTAGTGACTCCAGTAAGAGATAAAAACTGTTCTTCAAATGAAATCAGCAAAAGAAGAGAACAGTAATGTGCAGGATTGACTTAAGCCTTAGTACCAGCTAATTATCATTCTTCAGCTTAACCAGAAAGGTTCCATCAGAAAGCAGAACAGTGACCCAATGAGACATGAACCTTCCAACTAGATTCCAGCTCATGTTTCTTTAATTTATACAATGTAGTCTTTTTTCAAAATCTAAACAAAAAAATAGAGTTCAATTTTGAACAAAGACTACAATCAAGAAGGAAATGTGTGAAAGACTTATTTCCTACACCAATATAATTTCCTATCCAAAACAGATTCATTCAATAATATACAATTTAAAATCACAGAAAACCAGAACACGCTGGCAATAAACAAAAGGTGATACTTAAATTAAAAAAAAAAGGATTGCATTAAAGCCACAGTCAACTGCAAGTTTTATGACAAAGAGCAAAAACACAGGTAACTTTACATCCACTAATACACATACTAAGAAAAATCCTCCCTTTTTAATATTAAACACATTCAGGACAAAGTATAAATCATGTTTTTCTACTTTATCATCCAACCTGTTATAAAAATCCCCACCTAAATAAAAAGAAATCTGTCACAAAGTTTCATCTACCCTACCCCACGCTAAAACACACATTACACTGGAAAGAAAACCATTCCCTGCACGTACCTTCTGCATCTGTTGGTCTGATTTGGCCATCTCTGCAAAGTAATCATCCGGCCTCCTTGTGGGAACTTGGAGCTTACGGAGCCGAGGGAGGGCCTCCAGGACAGCCGCCTGCGCCTGCCGGTAGCTGGGAGAGAGCACAGCACACTGTCACTGCCCCAGCTGTCACTGCACTGGCTCTGTCACTGCCCCGGCCCTGTCACTGCCCCAGCCCTGTCACTGCCCCAGCTGTCACTGCCTCGGCCCTGTCACTGCACCAGCTGTCACTGCCCCGGCCCTGTCACTGCACTGGCTCTGTCACTGCCCCGGCCCTGTCACTGCACCAGCTGTCACTGCCCCGGCCCTGTCACTGCACTGGCTCTGTCACTGCCCCGGCCCTGTCACTGCACCAGCTGTCACTGCCCCGGCCCTGTCACTGCACTGGCTCTGTCACTGCCCCGGCCCTGTCACTGCACCAGCTGTCACTGCACCAGCTGTCACTGCCCCAGCTGTCACTGCACTGGCTCTGTCACTGCCCCGGCCCTGTCACTGCACCAGCTGTCACTGCCCCAGCCCCATCACTGCCCCGACCCCTCACTGCCCCGGCCCTGTCACTGCCCTGGCCCTGTCACTGCACCAGCTGTCACTGCCCCGGCCCTGTCACTGCCCCGGCCCTGTCACTGCCCCGGCCCTGTCACTGCACCAGCCCTGTCACTGCACTGGCTCTGTCACTGCCCCGGCCCTGTCACTGCACCAGCTGTCACTGCACCAGCTGTCACTGCCCCAGCTGTCACTGCACTGGCTCTGTCACTGCCCCGGCCCTGTCACTGCACCAGCTGTCACTGCCCCAGCCCCATCACTGCCCCGACCCCTCACTGCCCCGGCCCTGTCACTGCCCTGGCCCTGTCACTGCACCAGCTGTCACTGCCCCGGCCCTGTCACTGCCCCGGCCCTGTCACTGCCCCGGCCCTGTCACTGCACCAGCCCTGTCACTGCACCAGCTGTCACTGCCCCGGCCCTGTCACTGCCTGTTGGGCACCTCACAGTTCTGACACAAACTGCTCACACAAGCAGGCTGATACTGGGATCTAGCAAGCATTGGTCTGGTCTAGCAAACATTCAGTGCTACTGAAAGCAGCTAAGGTACCAGTACAACATTTAACATTTACGTCTTGCACATATAAATTTATCTTATTTCCAGTTATAGCTTTTTATGTTGGAATACAAAAGGCAAAGCAAAGCAAGAGAACTGTAAGAGTACCAAAACAAACCCACAAAAATAAGTCAGTATCTTGTGTTAAAGTGTTAGTCCTGCTGTCAAGGAGCTTTTAAAATAAACTCAGCAAAGGACGAAGTCTGCTATGAAGAGAGAAATTATTCATTTCAAGTCACACAGGAGTTGAATATACTAGCACTAATTTGTAGTTGTTTTGGAAAACATTCAGAGCCATTGAATGTAAAATAACATGGCCAAGAGTATCACAGTGACAGCCAGTGTAGCAGTCTGCAGCAGTCTGTAGCATACTGGTGAAAGAAACATAACTCCAAAAACGCAGCAACACAGTGAGACACGACATGAAATGTCTTTTTGACACTTACAAACTCATCTCTCTCTGGAAATCATTCTCAGGGTCAACGGCATCAGACGTAGAAGCATTCTGAGAAACGGGGTCCGCGACCGGACCCAGAGTCACGTCCAGCCTTTCCACCCAGGCGAGCTGCTGCCTGAATTCGGCCAGGCACTGCTTCAGGCCGTCCTGTGAGAGGAGCCCAGCTCAGCACAGCCGCGCACCGACCGATCCGCACGGCTGGCCCGGCCCAGCGGCCAAGAGACACCGCGGGCTGCTCCTGGGGCCGCCGGGCACACCCGTAGCCCGGCCCGCAGCGCGGAACACCAGAGCCCGCCTGGCCCCGGCCCGCGGCCCCGCCGAGCCCCCCGCGCCCCGCTCCCGGCGCTGGGGCCGCGACCCTGGGGGGGCTTTGCCCGGTCCCCGCGTTCCCGCTCACCGTGTCATTGCGCCGCTTCGGCTGCTCCTCCAGCACAACGTTGAGCCCCGGCTTCAGCGCGCCCTTCGCGAAGGCCTCCTGGAGCTGTGAGAGGGTTCGGTCAGTCCGCGCCGCCGGCACGGGGCGGCCCTTCCCCACCGGGCTCACCACGGCGGCCACGGGCTCACCTCCGAGTCCGAGAGCGAGGAATCCTCCGAGTCCGAGCCGGAGTCCGAGAAGGAGCCACGCCGCGCCACCGCCGCCGCCATCGCTGCCGACCCCGTGCGCCGCTTCCGGCCGCGTGCGCCGCCGCTTCCGGGGCCGCCGGGGCCGCGGTCACCACGGCGACGGCGGCAGCGGCAGCATGGCGGAGGCGGAGGCGGCGGCGGCGGCGGCGGCGGCGGCGGCGGCGGCCGTGCTGCCCGTGGCCGTGTTCGGCTGCCGGCCGCGGGTGGCCGGCGGTGTCTGCTTCCTGGAGGAGCGGGTGGTGCTGCACGCCGCGGGGGCGGGCTGCCTGCGGCTGCACATCGATCACAAGTGGCACAACTTCATCCCAGGTGGCCCCGACCCCGCTCCCGCCCCTAACCCCGGTGCCGGTCCCGACTGCGGCCCGCCCTGACCGCTCTGCTCCCCGCAGGCACGAAGAAGAGCCGGGGCGTGCAGGCGCTGGCCGTGAGCCCCGACCGGCGGTTCCTGGCGCTATCGGAGGCGGCGGGAGAGCGGCCGGTGCTGGCGGTCTATGAGCTGTCGGCGGAGCGGGCGCGGCGGCGCAAGGTGCTGGCCGCCGAGGAGCAGCCGGCGCGGCAGGCGGTGTCCCTCGCCTTCTCCCCCGACAGCCAGCTCCTGGCGGCCGCCACGGCCCCCCCCGAGGGCCACCTCGCCTGCTGGCTCTGGGAGAAGCAGCAGCTGGTGGCGACCGTCCGCGTCCCGGCCGCGGGTGACGGCCCCTGCCAGGTAAGGGAGCGCTCCAACCCCGCCGGCTCCCAGAGCTGCCGAGCCCGGGCCGTGCCAGCGGCCCTGCCCATCGCTATTAACACTCCCGTTCAGCTGACTGGTTCTTCGAGACCATACTCCACTTTTCAAAACTTTGGATAAAACGATCAAAATTTAGTTCAACAAGTAGCAGGTGCGAGTTGGACATGTGTTCATCCTTCAGGACGTGTGCGCAGTGCATTTTCCCGTGGCCACGTGGCTTTTTATCCACGGCAAGAGGAGAGGGCTCCACACTGTAGAATCCATACAATTTCTCTGACCTTTCTTGACATCTGCTGTTGGCCTCCCTCAGCAATAGGATGCTAGGCTAAATAAAGTTTTGCACTGAGCCATAATAGACATTCTCATGTCTGTAGCTGTTGTATCACATGAGTTTCTCTTACATCACATGAGATCTATGTTATGAGGCCAGTATAACAGGCAGTGAGTGTGCAATGTGTCCCTTGTGTCCCTGCAAAAGCACACACTAAATAGATGGGCTGTGCCCAGTAGTAGCAACACACTTTTGGAAGTTCTCAGTGCACCTTTTCCTTCCTGCAGTTTTCTGTGTTCAGAGCAGAGGAGAAGAGTGACTAGAAGCAGGCTGATGGCGCACAAATGATTTCTGCATCCAGGTTTGGGTGCCCCTTTTTAGATTCGTTCATGCAGGGAGGTCTGACACTTACTTTCAGTCCATGTGTTGGTTGAACTCCAGCTGACATTTTTTCTGGGGTACAGCTACAAGCAGAGGTTGGCTCAACCACTGAATTCATGAGCTCAGTTCCTAAGGAGAGGGGAGTGTAAAGACTCTGGCTGTGTAAAGCATAAAAAATTAACTCAAACTACCCTTCCTATCCATGTTGAATATTGAGATGCCTATTCCATCATTTTCACAAATAAACACCTAATTATGTGAATTCATGTACATACTGTTAGCTTGAAACACAGGAATACAGAACTTATTCCTGGCTTTTTAAGAACAAATGGTCTCCCACTTTTCAGGAAGCTTGCTACTGGAAAAATTTGTTCATCAGTAGTAAAGAGGTATTTTGGCCTTACTTTTGTAATTTAATTTTAATAGACACACTTTTGAAAGGCAGAAAACTGCAGTATGTAGTTATGGTGGCTAATTCTTACTCTCTTTGGTATCCTTGTATGTTTCTATGAACCATCTTCCCTTGTTTGTTTTCCTGTATCTGGTATAGAAAGTCTTCAGAACAGGTATAATAATTACTTATTTGTGAACATAGTTGGAAAAAATATTTCCTCTCTTTTTTGCTCCATAGGTGAGCTTTAATCCTCAAGACAATACCCAGGTTTGTATCACTGGAAATGGCTATTTTAAACTTTTCAAGTACAGTGAAGGATATTTAAAGCAGATGAATTTACAAAGGGGAGAGCCAGAAAACTACTTGTGCCATGCCTGGCTGTCTGCGGAGGAAGTTATATGTGGCACTGACACAGGCAAACTTAGCTTGTTTGAGACTGGAGACCTGCGCTGGGAGAAAAGTTTGGAGTACAGGAAACCACCCAGAAAACAAGAAGAACGTACAACAGAAGAATATGAGAGGTAAATCTCTTCAATGTTATTAATAATAGTTCCATGCTTTTGCAGGCAGATTAGTTCCTTCCTTCCTGTCCAGTTCATGTTGTCAGTTGCTGCTAAGCATTTTTTGATTTGTGCTTCTTTATTTTTAAGTCTTTATGCATTTCCTAATTGCATTTCTGGTGTTTCTAGTGGAGCGGCCTTTGAAGATACCAGTTTACAACAGCATTCTTTGCCTCAAATATCTGCAGTTGCAGCCTATTCCAAAGGCTTTGCATGTTCACCTAGCCCAGGAGTTGTTCTTCTGTTTGAGAAGACCTCTGAAGAGGAGGCCTACGAGGAGAGACAAGAAGTCTGGGTAAGGAGGGAAAAAGGTTTTGTAAGCAATTATGCAGCAGAACCCTGTTTAGAGAACTCTGTGTGTTTCTGATTTAGTTATTAATAATAATTTTTAGCACACTGCTAAACTGTATTGTAAGGATTAGCTAACTATCCTAGTGATGTCAAATGGAGTTGCCAAAGGTCACACTGATAGTGCCTGATGACCTTCTGCATGTTAGTTCTGTATGTTTCCTTCCCACATATAAAATGTGCTTTGAGGCTGCTAAACTTCAGGAAACCTTTAAGAAACTTTTATTTGTGGAGACTTTCAGGACTAAGAGATAGTTTACATCAGTTTTGAAGAGCTTGGCTGCTTGTTTTTTTCCAAGGAGAAGCTTTTCTCCCTCAAGTATTTATTAGAACTGTCATGAGACCTATGCACTCTTAAATAATCCTTCTAAATGTTCTATAGCAAACTGTATGTATTGACCTACTGAAATGTCTGGATAAGAACATTTAACTCTAATGAACTAGTCAAGACTTCATACTCTCATTTTAAAAGGTTGGATCTTCCCTGTGCATGAGATCCTCTAATAAGACTTATCTACCTTAATCATACATTACAAAGAATTGTTATTCTAATCACAATTTTTAGGCAGTTCTCATTCTGACACTTGCTAGGTTTTTTTTTCTTGATATTTTTCTACTACCATTTTAATTCTTGTTTAGTGCAGTACTTCATATTACTGCTGAAATGTCCCCTGATACTTTATTTCAGCTGTAATGTTATGAATACCATTAGATTGTCCTCTATTGCATGCCTTGCAGTATTTATATGCCATTAAATATCCAGATTGTCTTGCTGATATTATGTATGTGCTTATTAGAGGAGCATTACAGCAAAAGTTTGTGTGTGTGCATGCCTACTACCAAAATATGGAAACCTGGCACATCCCACAGGATGCCTTTCTTGTGCAGCTGCCTCAGGACCTGTTCAGCACTGACCCCAAAAAGTCAAGCAGACAGGACATTACATGGATATGCTTCAGCCCCTCTGAGGAAGTGATGGTTGTTAGCACAAATAAAAATCAGCTCTACATGTTTACTATGTTCTCCAACAAACTTATAAGGGTAAGTGCAGTTCAGTCACATTGCACAGCTTTCATGTCCAGTATTGTAATGATACAGGCTACTCAGTGTTGTTTTCTGTGATGTGTTCTCATTAAATCCTTCAAATTAACCCTTACTGCTCAAGATCTGAAGTGCTCACTGTGCTTCTCTGAGGGCAGTATTTCTGTAGCCCCTTGCTCAAGGCTCCCTCCCTGTGGAGTACCTGATGCTATTCAGGAGAAGGATAAAGAACACTTAAGACCATTAAAGAGTGCCTGTTACTGCTGAACCACTTCGCTAAGGCTTTAACTGAGATATCCTCCATGTAACTCTGTGGTCCATGCTCCACTTTAACAGGCAGAAACTTTATTGCAATGATAAAGCTGGAAGAGCCATGGGAATCTCATTCTACTCTAAAATGATAGTTGGTGACGTCTTAGCTAGAAGTGGAACCTCTCTGTGAAATAAAAACATAATGAAAAACCTTCCCTACTCTAAAGGAATTAAATAATACAAGGATAAGTGGAAAATGTATTATCATTAAATAGACTTTTATGGAATTGAGTACCTAACCTGTGTGCAGACATAAGGAAAGATCTTTACAGGAAGAGGGGTTGTAGTTAGGGGTTCTGTTTCCACATGCAGCCTAACATTTTATTGGTGCTTCACTTCCAACATGTGGTAGCTAGTCATCCTAGTAAAGTTTTCTATCACTCAGCACTTGACTTTTTTTTTAGCATCTGCCCGACCAGAAGATATTAACTGAATTCTTGCAGGTCCAGTTATATTTATTTATCTAACTTGCCTTTTTTTATATACCTACAATTATGTTCTACTCTCACAGCTCTGCCCTGCATCACTTTTCTTGATTATTAATTCTGAACTTAAAACTAACAATGTCAGGCCTTTAGCATTTTTATGTTCAGACCAGGGCAGTGAAAGGATGAAGTGGTTCCCTGAAATCTATTCAACAACTGTATGCAAAGACCTATGAGAGATAAGTGAAAAATGTATAAATGTAAAAATGAACTCTGCCTTACTGCCTGCAATGAAATATTTGTGATTTCTTAATGTTCTCATTCCTTCTCAGGAGAAGATATCTTATTTTTCATATATGAATTTCCCATTGCATTCTAATTCAATCACTGGTCTGGACATGTGTACTTGGAAACCCATCCTTGCTACGTGTTCCCTGGATAGATCTGTCCGCATCTGGAATTACAAGAAAAAGTAAAGAGTTGTTTGTATTTGTTATTACCTCTTGCTTTTTTGTATATTGTATTTAGGAGGCAACAGCAGCAATCTCATATGAATGAGAGTGTTGTTCTGGTAAAATTCTTGTGTGGTGTGGGATGTAAATGGTATTACTGACATGATTTGGGGAGTGTGAATATGCAGTGCCTTTAAAACTGGTGCCAAAAGAATACAAAGCCTTTTCTATTAAGCTATTTCTGTGTCAGACTCCTTGTGTTTTGGAAAAAACTCTTTCATTTAGCTTTGTCTTAAGATACTGTTGCCCCATATCCTGCTTCTTAGGCATAGATCTTAAGCAAAATGACTCCAGCTCTTGAGGTTCCCTGGAGGGAAAAACAAATTTCAAGAGATGCTTGTGTAGGATTGCAATCAGCAGTTCATTTACCTTCTTCATTATATTACAGTACACAAGGTTTTGCTCTTGCACCTCCCACACCTTCTCTGTGAACCAGAAAGTCAAATTTGCTTTTGTTTCCTGTAATATCCCTGTGATCATTACTTACCCAAACAACAACACACTTCCTCAAGGACAAGGCAGAGTCAGATTTTAGCTGCAGGCATCCTTGCTGGGCCAGATAATATCCTGTCAAGTGTGCAATGGGGAGTTTGTGCTATTCCATACTGCTCAATGTTTTTCTCTTTCAGCACTTTGGAGCTGTGTAAGGAATATCAGGAGGAAGCACACACAGTATCCCTTCATCCCACTGGCCTTTTCTGTTTGGTTGGGTTTTCTGACAAACTACGATTTATAAGTCTCCTGTATGAGGACATGCATGTTTTCAAGGAGTTTGCTGTGAAAAAGTGTAGAGAGGTAAGGAGTGGTGCAAAAATGAAATTGGGTAGTTATGTGGAGCAGAGTGCTGAAGAACATGACAGAAAATAAAAACTTCTCCAATACATCCTAGTACTATATATGATGTCCTATATCAAAGCTTAGAGAAATTGATTTAACTATTGGAGAACAGTCCCAGAGGCTGATGTGTAAGTGTGGGAAGCAGCAGAAGGGATAATTTGTTCAGAAATACTCCAGAACTGAATTTTAAAGGGGAAAGCATTGATTAAGAAAACTGTAATGGGAGTTTTCTTTTCATGCAACAATTTGATATTAAAGGATGTAATTGAAATTCAATGCATGAGTGTTTTTATCCATTCCATCTACAGTAATGGGTGGTTATGTTCTTTTTGTAGTGCTCATTCAGTAATGGAGGCCATCTTTTTGCTATAGTTAATGGAAATGTGATTCAAATTTATTCTGGCATCACCTTTCAGAATGTTACTAATCTGAAAGGACATACTGGGATGGTAAGTAAACAAATCTTACACACTACAACTTATTAACATAATAACTAGTTGATAAGATGCATTTTGAAGAGGTAAAGTACAATTTTGGATCTTGAGATGGCCCCAAAATGTAAAAACAGAAATAGAAAACTTAGTTTTCATTGGTCAGAAGGCAAAATGTTCATGCATTAGATACACCTGCAAAGTTTGCCCTTAAATTGAAAGTGAACAGTTCTCAGCTGGCTGAACAAAGTAAAATATCCCAGTAATACACTATAAAAATAAAATCTACTACTCCATATTGAAATGAACCTTTTCCTGATAGCGTGTTCACGAAGTAGTTCTTACTGGTTTTGGTTTTTTCTAATGCTAAAATAGAATTGGTTGAGAAACATTTAGAGGCTTTTCAGTAAGACTTTGAAGTATGATTCTGAAGTTGTCATGGCTTTAGCAGTACAATGACTCCATGCTGTATGTCTGTAATCTAACATCAAGCTCCTTGGTGTGTTTTACTTTTGCCAGGTACATGCTATTAAATGGAGTTCAGATGACACTAAACTTGTCTCCTGTGACACACATGGTGCTGTGTATAAGTGGAATTTGTTGACAGGTAAAAAGGAGTCAGAGTGTGTGCTCAAGACCTGCATCTACAGCAGCATTTCCCTGACTTATGATGCCAAAATTATCTTTGCTGTTGGATCTGACCAAACTCTCAAAGAAATTTCAGAGTCTTCGGTGAGCTAAGAAACACTCCTGGATTTTGCTACATTCTCTGGGGAGGGTACTGGTGCTTTGCTTTCCTTAGCATCCATTTGGTAAATAGGAATCAGTCTGGTTTTGAAAGCTGTGGTATTTACTGACACTTTTGTGTTATGTCTTTTACAATGAAACCTGAGATTTTGTTGTAGTTTTATGTTTTTGTCATTTTACTTGCATTCACCTAGAAATCTGCTAATCCAAGTAACAAACTAGCTAGGCAATATTGCATCAACTATTCTGCTGAAATACAAGTGTATCTCATCTACCACTGTATCTACCTGCATTTTTTTCCAGAAACGTAGTAAATTGTATGTGAAAACCATTACATCTTTTAGATCACACATCAGCTTGGCGTGAAATTTTAATACTGGTAACTATAACAAATACAGAGATTTTATATCTAAATATTTATCTTAAATACAAATTTTTTTCAATGTAGAAAACTTAGTACTAATTACTGTTGAGACTATACTTCCATAGATATATAGATTCTTTTAACTGCACTATGTTCTGCAGGCAGAGGTATAACAATTGCTCATGCAGTATGTAATCAAATATGTGCTGTAATGTGAGGTTTGTGTGATGGTTGTGCTGTTGGTTGATGTGTAGATCAAGCATGAAGTGCCTGCCCGTGACGTTGTTTACACCACTGTCGCTGTCTCGCGTTCCGGGTGCCTGGTTTTTGTTGGGACCTCCCTGGGGACAATTCGAGCTATGAAGTACCCATTAACTCAGAAGAAGAATTTCAGCGAGTACCAGGCCCATGCAGGTGCTGTTACAAAGGTAGCACAGAGTTCTTTCTTTTCCCTGTAATGCCAGCTGCGCACAGCTCCTTTTTTAGGGCTGATTTTCCTTCGCAATTTGTAGCATAATATGTTAAAATTAAGGCTGAGTCTGCACATGGAGAACGAATAGCACAGCATTCATAGGAGTTCTGTCTCTAGATATGTCAGGGAATAAGCTGTTGACTGAAAAGTGGCTTACACCAGATTACAAAACATGGCATATTGGATGGAGAACTTTGATACAGCTCCTTCTGGAAAGAGGAAGGTAATTTTGTCATAGAATCTTTTAGGTTGGAAAAGAGCTTTTATGTCATCAAGTGCAACTGTTAACCCAGCACTGCCAAGTCTACAGTAAACCATGTCCTCAATCACCACATCTACACATCTCTTAAATATCTCCAGGGATGGTTCCTGTGCCGCCTTCTCTTGTAGAGGGGAATCACATTCACCCATTTCCAGAGGGCTGAGACTTCTCTAGTGAGCCAGTACTGCTGCCAAATGACTGAAAGGTCTCAGTGAGCACTTGTGCCAGCTCCCTCAGTGTGCTTTGGTAGGTCTCCATTCTCCAGGAAGCCACATGTTCTGTGTTGTTAAAGCTGGTCATAAATTTGGTATTTTAAGTACCACTGTCAACTACAGCACCCAGACTTATCCCCACACAGTCCAACATTAGAATATGAACTTCAATTACTGTAACTCTCACCTCAGCTGTAAGCTGTATCAGCTCCCATGTACTCTATGCAAGATCAGGCAGCCACAGGAGGTCTGGAGGATGTGGCAGCAGTTATTACTACATAGTTCTTGGTGAGCTTAGTTGTAGTTTCAAAGAAAACGTTTAGCCATCTGTTGCTCACACAACTTCTCAAAGAAAAACACTAGAGACCTTTGGAGTTGTCATATAAATGGCCTGTCTGTGCTATAATAGTCTAGGTCTTTTCTGTTTCAGGTTTTCAAAAATCTTGCTATGGCTTTGAGACCAGAAGCAGATCCAGTATCTACACATATTCTTTCCCTTCCCTTTGTTATTTCAACCAGGGTGGAGCAGGAGTAGGAAACATAATCAAAATGTTGGTAGTGGGACAGTGTTATTATTTCCACTGTTGAATTTCTGGGGTAGAAATGAAGAGAGTATGGGGGTGGGGAGAAAAATGTGGTGTAAAATAAAATTGTATCTCCATTCTTCCATGTCTCTTCTATTATTTTGTTGTCTCTTCCTTCTAAGATGACAGTAACAAGTGATGACCAATTTCTGCTGACTGCCTCAGAGGATGGCTGTGTATTTATCTGGAGAGTGCATGATAAAGAACCTGGGGAAGTGAAAGAAGAGCAGAAACTCGAGTATGCTGAGGAAGTGTTGATCATGAGATCAGATATAGATGAGAAGGTAGGAGGAGCAACTTGTGAACATAAACCATATGATTTCTGTCAATTGCAATTGCATAATGCTTGTTACCAGCCAGTCCAGTATGGCTTTGGTCAAAGAGGTTACAGCCAGTTGCTGCAGTGGCTTGTCAATATGCAAACAGCATTGTACAAACAGCAAGTGTGGATTAGATTTTTCTCTAACACTTTCCCCAATCTCTTGAAAGCACTTCTAATGGAATAGAGAAGTCAGAAGATGCATTGCTATAAACTATCTTCTAAGATAGCAAAGGAACTTTAGTTCTAGGACTTCTTGGTCGTCTGTCTGAAGATTCTCTGTGAAGGCTGTTGTTCATAAATATGTGCATGTAAATAAAACATCCTTAACAAGCTGTTGTTAAGAGCAAATATTCCCTCCCTTAAAACTGTTTTCTCATCCATGTCCTAACAGACTCAGGCAATACTAGACCTGCAGAACTGTGTGAGAGATCTACAGACAGAAAGTGAGTACGAGCTACGTCTCAAGGACATATACTGCGAAGAAAAAATAAAATCATTGGAAGAGAATTTCACTCAGGAAATAGACTTCCTTAAAGCTAAACACCAGGTATGATTCATGTTGCAGAACCAAATACTAAGAAATCTTTCACTGAAGAGTTGAATTCAAGCTTGCATTACATATGTAGAAATGCCATACAGCATCTGGAATCATTCCTTTCCAGTTTAAGATGTTCTTGGTATTTATAAAGCATGAAACTATCTTTGAGTTAAGCATCTTACACGTACAAGGGGATGCAAGAGTTCTCCTAGGTACCCTGTAAGTATTTTCCACATAAAACCAGCACAAAAAATACTGCCTGAGCCTGAGGATCAGTAGTAGAAATGGCACTGTGCCTTAAAAGCTCCTTTCCATATAAGACTGCAGCTGCTGCAGGATCTAACAGTTATTTTCCTTAATGCTGCCTTCTTTATGTCCTGTCTGCTTAGATTTTTAAGAACATCTGCTGAGGTTTCTTGTATATTTTTTGAAAACAAAAGTAAAATTTATTCCCTGCATGTCTTCTGTTTGTGTGCTTATTGATTTCTTTGTGGTCATGAAGCAGGGCCCTCCTGAAAAGCAAAGGCTATGATAATTCTTCCCAGTGTCTTGTTTATGTGTGTCTGATAATGCTATTCTGTCCATCTGACTGGTGCACACACTGGATTTCTGACCTGTAATTTGTTATATTTCTGGACTTCTTTTATATGTAGAAGGCAAGGGATCCGGTAATAATTTCTTTGGCAGTACTCAAAGTAAGGGATTATATATCACATGATTCAGTCCTGTCAACCTCATGTTCTTTTTGAGTTTTTGGGTGAATATTGTCCTGTTCTGGTGATTTGTTACTGCTGATTTTGTTGAGTTATGCATAGTACCTTCAAGCAGTATTTCTGTTTGACTCCACATAAAGGAGTTCGGTATGGAAGCTTGTCAGGTGACTTACTAGTTGTAGTATTTTACAGGTTTGTAATTTCCAAGTGCTCTCTTTATACCTCTCTTGTCTTTTGGCCCTACAATTGTACCAGTAGGTTTTTGATATTCATTTTTTGAGGAGGTTTAATTATTCATTTTAATGTTTTCTTCGAGTATTTTTTCAGATTCTTTGACTTGTCTCATTGTGGTTTTTTTTGTCTAAATCACTTGAGTTTAAACCTTTCTATTTTTCTCTCTTTTGTAGAACCTAACCTTGTACAAGAAAACCATTTAAATTCCTCTGTGGATTCCTCTACCTCTGTTTTATCTCTGCTGGGTGTTTTTCTGAGATTCTTCAGGTCTTTTGATAAGTAGTGCTTGGCTATATATTTATAATAATCTCAGCTACACTGAAAATTCTCTAGACTTGTTGATTATAAGCTTGTAAACAAATACCTTTGAAGATGAATATGATTCTCTAGGCAGGCAAGTTGTACTTCCTGTCCAAGTATCAGTAACATGTTAAGATTAAACTGAATGACAGCTTTAGACTGAAAGGGCTAAATTTTCTAGTTGTATCCATCAGACAAATGGAATATTTTTGTTTATGAAAGACCCATGAAGTTGTTGCAAGAAAAAGGTGAAAATATTGTAACTATGGTACAATTCCTAGCATCTCTGGGAAATTTCTCAGATATTTTCTTGCTCCAGTTCTTTGTGCTTTTATAGAAGATTAAGTAATTTACAGTGGTAGGCTGACATTTCAAGCAAATGGCATTTAAAATTCACTCTTGCTTAGGTTTATGTCATAGTATGCAAATGTCAGCATTTTAGGACCTCAAAGTTGCTTCAAGTGAGACAGGAAGCAGCTTGAACTTTAATATGTGGACAATAATTTCTGGAACTGCAAATTCTCCTCAGGCAGGCACACATAAAGGAGTGGAGGCTTTTGTAGCTCACAAACTTTTCTTTTTAGATTACGATCAGTAACTTGTGTTATATGAACACTGTTTGCTGCTTTTCCTTAGCTTAACTTGTCAAAACAAACTAATATGTGGGAAAACTTGTTTTAGTGACACATGGCATCTCAGTTTTGGTGAGAGATTTCAAACATATTTCTGCTTTCCTCACCAAGGGCAATAGCACAAACAATTTGGACATTGCTTTGTCTAGTTTCAACTTAAAATGTATTTTTCTTATTTTTTATCCCAGATTTTACAGGAAGAGAAAGAAAAACAGAAGCTACAACACGAGGTTCAACTGTCTGAGCTGATAGATAAACAGGCCAAGGAGGTGAAACAGCTAGGTTAGACTGTAACAAATGTTTGTAACTGGAAACTGGGGGGAATGCTGTATTGACAGCAAGTGACAGGGAGGGATTACTAGAGCAGAGGTGTAAAGAAAAATGGATGTATGTCATGTAGGTATTTGGTGCAGACCAAATGGGTGTCTAAACTGCGCCATACATGTGCCTATGATGAGAACATGCACATGGGCCCTGTGTCTTTGAGATTAGTAATTTCAAATTCTACTTGAGATTAGTAATTTCTTCATTAATTTTATGCACAGCTCACTGTGCAAGAACAGTGCAATCATTCAGTTCAGCAATGAGGTGCACACAGCCTGGAAATACCTGGACTCCAGATTTGTAGTCAAGATAAAAATACTGCAAATGAGTACCAAGGACTCATGTTCTTTTTGAGCTTTTAGGTGAATATTGTCCTGTTCTGGTGATTTGTTACTGCTGATAAATGACTCCATTGCCTACTCATACTTTGTAGCAGTTGAGCTTATACAGCTCTGCCATGGTTGTCATCCCAAGGAAATGCCTAAATTAGTTGTCAATTTTGCATGGCTACAGAGTCTAAAGCCCCTGTATATCTGATGAAGAAAGTGATTAAATACTTCTACTTGTAATTTATTGCAACCCGCTGTGAAAAAAACAGTAAATAATAAGGCAGTGATAGCTGCAGAAGGATAGGATTCAGTTTTCTTTTCTATTAGCTGTATCCATTCCATATGTTTCCTGTTAACAGAATCTGACAGTAGTCAGAAACTCTCAATGGAAAATGAGAAATACCAGGAGCTTCAGGTGAAATCCCAGAAGATGGAGGAGGAATATGAGAAACAATTGCACAGTTTGGAGGAAAGCAAAACGAAGGCTGTGGCAGAGCTAAAAGAACAGTATGAGAAAAAACTGAAACATAAATCTGTTCTGCTGGAAGAGGTAGGAAGCTTGATTTGCACACAGCCTGGAAGAAACAGCAATTCTAATTGCATCAAAACCAGCAATTTTAAAAGATCCTAAGTGATACTGGTTTGTGATTTCTTGCAGAACAAGTTTGCTGATGTTAGTATTTGGGCCAGATTCCTAACTTGAAGCTTTCAAGTCTTAAGAATTATTAAATTAAAAAAAAAACAAAAACAAAAAACTCAATGTGTATGTTATCAGTTTCTAAAGTTGCTTTAATCCACTAAAAAGTTATCTTAGATTATATTGCTGCAACTGAATATTTCACTAAACATAGATTCTCCCAGGAGAAACACAGTAACAAATAACTTTTTATTTCCCTCCTTTATTGGTCTCTTACACTTCTCTAATGTTTGTTTTCCTTAACTGCAGACAAAGGAGAGTATGATGAAGCAGATTAAAGCACATGAAGAAATGGAGAAACAAATTTATGAAGACGGAGACAAAGAAATCTTCGAGCTGAAAGACAAGTATGAGAAACAGCTCTTGGAGGAAAAGGAGTCCAACATCCAACTGAAAGGAGAAATAGGAGTCATGAATAAAAGGGTATCTTTTATTCTGTGCTAGTATCAGAGCTTCACAAGACCTAGAACTGAGGACTGAATGTGATTAATGGCATGTCAGTTTAGTCCATTTATCTAGTCTGTAAATATGTGGCATTTCATATGAGAACAGTAGGTTAGTTTGAATGTTTAGAGTATTTGGACAGAAGAAGAAGCTGTCTGCTGATTGTATTGCTGATATGATTAGAGATAGATGATAAAGGAGGTATGTTTTTATTAGTACACTTTCTCTGATCTGCATAGTTTTGAACTATAAATAATATTGTTCGTCCTATGACAGGAAAGAAATGAACTCTTAATTTTTCTATCATTGAATACTTTGCTGTATTAGTAAAATATTTCTACTGCTTCATTCGATGCAATAATCCCTGTGTTTTGTTTGCATCATCATTTTTTATTTGCTTTACTGGAATTTTTAAGGAGACATAAAATATTTTACCTCTCTTATGGTCTGGGTATTTCATTTGCCTAAGGATGTTAGAGAGACATTTTTTTGTTTTTTGTTTCCTCCAATATCTATCTGGAGACAGAGAGGTTCTTTTCATACCCTCTACTATCATGGTACTGTCCTTTTAATTTCTTTGTCTTTTAGACCTCAAGGTTTTCTTCATGTATCCTTACAGTTTGTCCAGTACCATTCATTGGTTCCAACTTTCTTGGTTTTGCAGATCTTAGTCCTTCCTTCCTTCCTTCCTTCCTTCCTTCCTTCCTTCCTTCCTTCCTTCCTTCCTTCCTTCCTTCCTTCCTTCCTTCCTTCCTTCCTTCCTTCCTTCCTTCCTTCCTTCCTTCCTTCCTTCCTTCCTTCCTTCCTTCCTTCCTTCCTTCCTTCCTTCCTTCCTTCCTTCCTTCCTTCCTTCCTTCCTTCCTTCCTTCCTTCCTTCCTCCCTCCCTCCCTCCCTCCCTCCCTCCCTCCCTCCCTCCCTCCCTCCCTCCCTCCCTCCCTCCCTCCCTCCCTCCCTCCCTCCCTCCCTCCCTCCCTCCCTCCCTCCCTCCCCTCCCTCCCCTCCCTCCCTCCCCTCCCTCCCTCCCTCCCTCCCTCCCTCGTCAGAATATACAGAAAAAGCAGAATGGATACTCAACCCCCTTTTGAGTTAGAGGCATTTAACTTATGAGCTGCTCCTTCCTCATATCTTAATTTGATATCTTTTATCCACACTGTCTACAAGGTATCCTACAGAACAGGAGGACCAAGCTGTGCACAGCTTTTGGAGACTGGTAAGTTCTCACTAGTTTGCCTCTCTAGTTGAACAGCCTACAGAAAGAGCTCAAGGACCGAAACAGGGATATTGAGGAAATGAGACTGGAACAGCAGAAGCTGCAAGACATCATTAAATCACTGGAAAAAGATATCTTGGCACTAAAGACAGATGTTAAAGAGAGAACTGAAACTATCCTAGAGAAGGTGAGAAAGTAGACAGTTGGATGAGGTCAAAATCCCATCCCTTAGAGATACTTATTAGTTGTGATAATATCACATGACTAAAGAGTCAGCTTCAACTTAATGAATTTGTGATCTCCAGTTTGGGGTTTTGGTTTTTAGTTGGCATTCTAAGCTTTTCTTGGGGAGCTCAAGTTCAGGATGTTGACCTTCTCATCCCCTGTTCTGGGATCTGTAGATGGCTCAGCATTATTTGCCCCTTCCCATCTAACCTGTAGATTTGCAACTGGAGTTCAATCTTCCACAAGATCTGTGACTGCTGGTTTTGTCTCTTCCATATTTGTATCTTGTCCTAGGGATCTGTGTGAGAGTGCTGGCTCTGATTCAAATCTCTGTACCCATTTCTTCCAGGAGAAGTATGTATATGAGCTAAAAATGAAAAATCAGGAACTGCAAAATTTCAAGTTTGTACTGAGTTACAAAATAGAGGAGTCTAAGAAGCAAATAGAGTCACGTGAAAATGATATTGAGACAATGAAGAAACAGATCAGTGAGGTGAGTAACACTCTCATTTGGCCTCTGCTACTAAGCCCATTGTCTAAATACAAACATGACCCAACAAGTCCATGAAAGAGTCCACCCTGGTTGTTCCTTGACTTCTTTCAAGGATACATAGCACTGATTCAATATCTGTGCAGCTAATAAAAATATCTGTAGAAAATAGCTAATTAATTTTCTATCACATGCTACCAGTGATCCACATAGTTATTTCAGTTCCTGTATGTAATTCTAAATTTTGCTTAAAAATAGATCTTATCCTTACGTGGTTGCCCTCCATGTGCCTTATAGCATTTGCAAGACACTGCTTTTACTGATCTGGCAGAAAAGAGTACATTTCTTCTCTCAGAAATGTTGCAGATTTATGCAAACATAATTCTGCTAGGGGTTAGGTATATGGACAAATTGTATTCATCAGTTGATACATGGGAAATTTGAATGTATTCATACTTAGCATGCAGCAGATTCATTGAGGGAACTTATTTATGATAGAAGCTTACTTGGATCTCTGCATAGATGTATCCTTAACTCAATCAAACTAGGACTATGGTGACATAGTCTTTTAAATAAAATGCAAACTAATCAACGATTTGTATGTACTTCAGACTAGCAAGATGAAATCCCTGTTGTCTTTTCTGGTCACCATCTTGTGCCATAAGTAAATGCTTTAGCACCTTTATTGTTTTTTCCTGTGTGTTCTGCATACCTACCCACAGTTTTCAATCTATTTGTTTCTTTTCAGTATCAGGGTCTAGTTATTGTTGCCCTTACTGTTTCCAGTATTGACTGTCCATTTCCTCCTCATCCATTTTTTGTTCAGATGGAACGGTAGAGCTCCCGTTCAGCTCAAGGAATGTAAGGGGTATCACATAATTTAAATTAATGTGACTCAGCAGGGAGTTGCACATTCATTTTTGTGGTTTCTGTATATTCTGACAGAGGGCAGTGTTGTTACAAAATTGACGTTTCTCATGTTGCCATTCGACCTGAAGGGGGACCTATTCCCTCAAGTCTGTATTTCCAGCCTCTGTTTTTCCTGTTATGTGTTATTTTTTCACGTCTCCTTCTAGCCCTGATTTCCTCCTCCCGCTTCCTTTCAGATGGAGGAGGAGCTGGAACAATTCCGCAAGGAGAGCGTAGAGCTGAAGCTGAACATCACCCAGCTGCAGCAGAAACAGAAGGCAACTGCTGGAGAGGTGCACAGAGAGATGGAAAAGGTATGGGGTACCCCCACCAAGCAGGTCCCCCAGAATGGCATTGGTGGGGACACAACACTGGTGAAACATTAATCTGAGCAAACAGTTACTGCAGGGCTGCTGTGTCCAAGGACCAGGAGAGTCTCTGCTCGGGGGGGACAGAGACACAAAACTTTCAAGCCTGCAACCAGCTTAGAGCATTCATATTTTTAAAAAATCCAGTTATTTATGAATCAACACATATTGTCCTGAGTTTAAGAAAACAGTGAGGTGAATGCTGAACTACGTGTTCCTGCCCAATCCTGAAATCTGGGGACACTTGGCCTAAACAGGAGCAGCATGTAGGATACCACCTAGGCATTAGTAGGATAACAGAAAGGAAGGTCTCATTAATGGACGAGTCCAGGACCCCTTGTTTGACAGCATATCAGACATGAGGGAGGAAAAGGGACTGCAGGGGAAGGTGGAGGAGCTTAGCAAGCATGAGAGCATGGGTGAGGAAGCAGGTAGGGAGGCCTGGCAGACACTAAGAGAGAATGAGAAGGCAGTCTTGATGTGAAATCAGCAAGCTGTGCATGTGTCTGATATGTTTTGTCCCTTGCCTTCTCTCCTTAACTCTTGTTTCTAAATAAGAAGGTAGGACAGCATTTGGACAATGCTCTCGGGCACATGATGTGGCTCCTGGGGATGTCCTGTGCAGAGCTGAGTTGGACTCAATGATCCTGGTGGGTCTCTCCCACCTCAGCATATTCTGTGATTCTGGGTTTAGGAAAGGACAGTGGGCAATAGCATAATGAGCCACTGTTTTTTAGTTGTCATTTTTGCAGGTTGTCACTGATATTACCTAATAAAGTATCTTGGCTTATTATTATTCCTAAAATCTATGACTGTTGTTCAACACATAATGCTTACATTCCCAGTGAGTTGTTAATTTATTTTTTTTTAATGAAGTGGAAGAAAGTATATGAGAGTTTTCATGAGTTCCACTAGACTTTCTAGAAAATTGCACAATGGAGTGTTCTGACGAACCAAATAAGAATGTGACTGCATTGTTCTTGCAGAGGCAAAATATGGAAACCCTCATCAAACGATTTAAGGCAGATCTTCATAATTGTGTGAGATTCATCAACGATTCCAAAAAAATGAAAGACGGTATCCGTGAGCTCTACACCAAGTATATGCATCAGCCAGACGTGGTGAGTCAGGACCTTTGCCTTCTCCCTGCCTATGACTGTGTCTGGTAGTGTCATTACTGAGACAACATGCTGTGCCCTCTTAGGTGGAGGCTCAAGCAGAAGATGGAGATTTGCAGCAGCAGTACAAGAAACAGCAAGAGCACAACGAGAGGAATTTGGCAGTTTTGAGGAAGAAGGTGATGAAGGATAAGGAAATACAGCACACTGCTTACATGCGCATCGTGCAGGTAATCAGCCTTTTCCTTGTGCTGTGGAGTGGGAACAAAGGAAATGCCTGCACAAAAGAGACTTTATTAACCTTTCTGTTATGACTTCTTAGGACTTTGAAATAGTTTTGGTTGACTTTCTTGCCAGAAATGCCTACATTTTTCAAGTGCTTCCATTAACTTTTCTGAACAAAAAGAGCAAGATCTTGGAAGTCAGAAATGGCTTTTGCTTATCTCCCACTCCCTAAAAGGAGATGGGGAACTTCTGTTGCATGGATGTTTTAAAGGAAATTAATGTACCTACTTTTTGTTTTAAACAGTATTTATAATTGCCATTATAGTCAATTTGCCCTTGCTTGGATGCCAAGCTATATCTGCTATGTAGTAATGTTTAGGAAGTAATTTTGGAAGAAGAAAAGTAAAAAAAAAACCTTCTTTGTCCACATAGTCCATCCCTACTGGTGTGAATTGAGAATAACTTTTTGCTTTTCACATCCAAAATTTTCAAGGAAGTTCAGAAACAGATGGGGAATATGTCTATTTGTACTAAGATCTCTTGCTCAGAATCCTTGTTTCTTACAAGGCAAAGTAAACTCGTGACTGCTGGGGTCAAAGATCCAATTTGTTTTTATCTGGAGTGGGAGGACCTAGAGCTCCACACCAGACATCCTAGGAGGACAGCTTTTCTAGTCTCTTCTTAACATGCTCTCCTTCTGCTCAGTCAGCATTTCCTTTTCCCCTCAGTAGCCCTTTCTACATTGTTACTTTATTATGCTTCCTCAGGATCATTAAATCTCATCCCTCCTAAGTCATCTGTTGTTTGCTATTTATTCATAATTTGCTTCTTCAGGGCTAGACAGCAGCAATCTTCTTCCTTGATGCTATTTTAATTTTTTTTTTACTCTTTCTGTGAGATAGATGTTTCCCTTGGAACAAAAGGAGATTGGTTCAGAAAATAACCTGAAGAATTTCCTTACTGGAATAGGGTGACAGATGGTGTTCATAATTATAATACTTGATGTCTTGGATCAGTAAGCCTAAAATGAAATTATGATTAAAACCAAATTAATAAAACATCTGGAAGATGAAGATATCAAAGATTCTAACCAGCCTGGTTTCTTCAAAGAAAAAGCAGTTCTCTGAAGTCCAGTAGATTAAGGAGATTTTATAACCAGCAGGAATTATCATGGCCTTCCAGTCTTTCACAGGGGCTTTTAAGACTAGTTTAGACAAACTTCTGTGAGGATTCACTTTGAAAAAGCAAATGACATCTTGACAGTCTTCTAGCTCTGTATTTCTATTATTCCTCAGTTGCAGTTACATTTTCAGAGCTATGTCCTCCTCTTTGAGAGATTATTCATAGGTACACTCCACTAGTGACTGCTGCAACAGATGATTAGAACTGTCAAGATAATTTTAGTTATTCTTACCAGTTGAAAAGTTGCCTGTTATTCAGCTATTAGTTTTTCCTCCAGCCTTCTGTATTTGTAATGGTTTCTTTGGATACATAAAAACAGAGACACTGAATAACCTTGAAGTAGTGCTGCTTAAACTGAAGCCCATATAGGATGAAATTTTCTATATGTCCTACCTGTCTGACAGTCAGCACTGTAGGGACTTCCTAGACTGTAGATTGCATCCATATGAAATGTCATTGTACCTGATGGCCTCATTATCCATGCATTTGATCAGTCCCTTTTCTGAAACAATTGGTTCTTTGACACAACCTCCCATGACAATGAGTTTTCCTATGAACATTTGTTTTATATATCCATTCTGTGACGTTGCAGTGCAGTGCAAGCATTCTGTCAGAATGTAAATATTGAATTAAAGGCTAATCTCTCTGGAGAAAAGGCCTCTTCAGGAAAATATTAGCAGTGTCAACCAACAGTCTTTTAGCATCAAGCAAACCAAACAAGACATTTTTACATAACCCAGATTGCTTCATCAAAAGGCTCTGTATTGTATTTTCTGATAGACCAAAAGCAAGATCTTCATTTCACAGCAGCAGGTAATCACTTGGAATGAACATATGAAGGTGTTCATGACTAAAGTACACCTAAAGGCAAATGTTATGACCCAACCCTGAAAGCTGGTCAAAAGAAAATTACCTTGACTGATTATTGGAAGTTACCCTCTTCATGTGCTCTTTCAGGATCAAGCTCTGGAATAAATGCATAGAGTCAATTTTCATCTGTATTTAAAGGCTTGCATTAGAGAAGTCAGACTCAGCAAAATACTACAGTTCTAGAGCTGCCTGAGCACACCAACTCCTGCTGCATTTATAGTCCAGCATAAGCACTGCAAGAGCAAATCTTCTTGCCCAACAAGTTCAGAACTTAATGAATCCCACACTCTTCCTCCAGTCAGTGATTCTCAGCTGAGGAGAAGCTAAAGCACAGCTGCTCTACTTGTCTTAGTGTGAAGTCTTGATAATCTTGCCCCACACATGCCCTGAGCTACTGCTGCCAACCTTGAGTGCAGGCACATACTGAGAGGTGCAGTGGGCTTTGTGCTTCACTTCTGACCAGACTGCAGTTGTGTGGTGCCAACACTTTATAAGGATACTCAAAGGAACTGAGTCATATGCTTTGCACAATCTTTTGTGGCAACATAATTATCTCTATCGACCAAAATTATCATTAAAACAAAAGTAGAAAATAAGATTTGAAAACACCATTTTCATGGAAAAATTTCATTTATCCTTGTTCTTATCTCCTGCTGTTTCAGTGTGTTCCCTACTGCTTGAGACTGGTATTGTGAGGTAGCCTAAACATGCCTTTTTGCCATCTATCTTTTTGAAATATTGCCATTGTGTTCCAAAAGTTCTAAAAAACACACCTCAGGTAGCTGAAATAGTTGCTATTCTTGGTTCAAGTATGATGGCAGCTGTTCAACATTTGCCCTAGTTACTGATGTGTTATTTCAATGTCCTTGTAAGAGGCAAATATACAATTGTACTTCACTCTCTTGAATACAGAAAAGAAATATTTAGTTAATGGTGCTCCCGTTTCTAAATCATGAGCAGCAGTGTTATCATCCTTAAATAGTATTAACCATACTGGTTTTGCTAAGTCTTTGAATCTGTTGCAACAATAGGTAAATTATATTTACTGTCACTTTTGTAGCTCCTTCAGGAAGATGCTTCATGGTAGGCTACTAAAGAATTAGAGGATTGAACTCTTATGGGCTAAAAATGGACTTAAAAAAAGAATAAGAGATTAATACATTGTCAACTTTTCCTTATAACAGCTTGTTAGCAGTAGGTACCTCAAGTCTCCACATGCTTTATAGATTTTCTAATAATTTGGAAGGTGTGTGGAAAAGTAATGTCTGTCAGAACTAATGAAGATGGCTTTGACTAATTCCAAAGAGATAAAGATAATTTAAGTGAACAAACACATAGTGACAAATGAAAAGTAAAATAATACACACTGGAGGGAGAGATGGGAATTCTTTGCATTAATTCTGAATTAATTGGATATATTTAGGAAGGCCCTGAGCTTCCCTTTGGAACTGGCAAGGAAGATGATACCTTGGAGTGCAGCTGCAGTCAGAAAAGCAAAACAAATATTGGTTTTTTGAGCTAACATGGTTTGAATACTGTCATGTACTGAGTCACATCTACTGTGATCTTACCTGAAATGTTGTGTACTCTCCTGATTGCCCAGCACCTGCTTGTGATACTGATTCTATACTTCCCAGTGTCTTTCTCAAAGATATGAAGATACATCTTGCTCAGCCAGATAGTACCTGTGCCTTTCCTTATAGAGCATGTTTGTTTTTGCAGGAAAATATGAGTCTGATTAAGGAAATTAATGACTTGAGGCAAGAACTGAGGGTGGCCAACGCGCAGGTGCACAACCTCGAGTCAGCACTGAGATTAAACAAGAGCAAAAAGGCAATTCAAGACACAGGTGAATAGCTCTTGTATATTTTCCATATTGTCAGTACTCATGGCAGAAGCTCTTTTGGTCCTTGGTGAACAATTTTATTACTGTCTGTGTTTCATTCTAACTTGTCTGCCTGGTGGTACCTGGTACATT